>NW_027507787.1:56515090-57905090 GCF_037356315.1 Lithobates pipiens | reverse complement strand
CTGCTAAACACTAATACACAACCTGCTTGGTCCACAAAAGTTCTTATAAGGACTGGTAACTTGGTATAGGGTGCTACGGTACATAGGCCTGAGTGCAGTACAGTCTGCTGTTCTGTAAGGACCGCTATCGGTCCACAATACATAGGGTTGCCGTGCACTACTGCTGACCGCTGCCCTATACTGCAGCAGTCCTTCATTGGTATAGGGACTGACGTACAGTCTGCTAATCACTAACACACAACCTGCTTGGTCCACAAAAGTTCTTATAAGGACTGGTAACTTGGTATAGGGTGCTACGGTACATAGGCCTGAGTGCAGTACAGTCTGCTGTTCTGTAAGGACCGCTATCGGTCCACAATACATAGGGTTGCCGTGCACTACTGCTGACCGCTGCCCTATACTGCAGCAGTCCTTCATTGGTATAGGGACTGACGTACAGTCTGCTAATCACTAACACACAACCTGCTTGGTCCACAAAAGTTCTTATAAGGACTGGTAACTTGGTATAGGGTGCTACGGTACATAGGCCTGAGTGCGTTACAGTCTGCTGTTCTGTAAGGACCGCTATCGGTCCACAATACATAGGGTTGCCGTGCACTACTGCTGACCGCTGCCCTATACTGCAGCAGTCCTTCAGCGGTATAGGGACTGACGCACAGTCTGCTAAACACTAACACACAACCTGCTTGGTCCACAAAAGTTTTTATAAGGACTGGTAACTTGGTATAGGGTGCTACGGTACATAGGCCTGAGTGCAGTACAGTCTGCTGTTCTGTAAGGACCGCTATCGGTCCACAATACATAGGGTTGCCGTGCACTACTGCTGACCGCTGCCCTATACTGCAGCAGTCCTTCATTGGTATAGGGACTGACGTACAGTCTGCTAATCACTAACACACAACCTGCTTGGTCCACAAAAGTTCTTATAAGGACTGGTAACTTGGTATAGGGTGCTACGGTACATAGGCCTGAGTGCGTTACAGTCTGCTGTTCTGTAAGGACCGCTATCGGTCCACAATACATAGGGTTGCCGTGCACTACTGCTGACCGCTGCCCTATACTGCAGCAGTCCTTCATTGGTATAGGGACTGACGTACAGTCTGCTAATCACTAACACACAACCTGCTTGTTCCACAAAAGTTCTTATAAGGACTGGTAACTTGGTATAGGGTGCTACGGTACATAGGCTTGAGTGCGGTACAGTCTGCTGTTCTGTAAGGACCGCTATCGGTCCACAATAGATAGGGTTGACGTGCACCACTGCTGACCGCTGCCCTATACTGCAGCAGTCCTTCAGCGGTATAGGGACTGACGTACAGTCTGCTAAACACTAATACACAACCTGCTTGGTCCACAAAAGTTCTTATAAGGACTGGTAACTTGGTATAGGGTGCTACGGTACATAGGCTTGAGTGCGGTACAGTCTGCTGTTCTGTAAGGACCGCTATCGGTCCACAATAGATAGGGTTGACGTGCACCACTGCTGACCGCTGCCCTATACTGCAGCAGTCCTTCAGCGGTATAGGGACTGACGTACAGTCTGCTAAACACTAATACACAACCTGCTTGGTCCACAAAAGTTCTTATAAGGACTGGTAACTTGGTATAGGGTGCTACGGTACATAGGCTTGAGTGCGGTACAGTCTGCTGTTCTGTAAGGACCGCTATCGGTCCACAATAGATAGGGTTGACGTGCACCACTGCTGACCGCTGCCCTATACTGCAGCAGTCCTTCAGCGGTATAGGGACTGACGTACAGTCTGCTAAACACTAATACACAACCTGCTTGGTCCACAAAAGTTCTTATAAGGACTGGTAACTTGGTATAGGGTGCTACGGTACATAGGCTTGAGTGCGGTACAGTCTGCTGTTCTGTAAGGACCGCTATCGGTCCACAATAGATAGGGTTGACGTGCACCACTGCTGACCGCTCACCTATACTGCAGCAGTCCTTCAGCGGTATAGGGACTGACGTACAGTCTGCTAATCACTAACACACAACCTGCTTGTTCCACAAAAGTTCTTATAAGGACTGGTAACTTGGTATAGGGTGCTACGGTACATAGGCTTGAGTGCGGTACAGTCTGCTGTTCTGTAAGGACCGCTATCGGTCCACAATAGATAGGGTTGACGTGCACCACTGCTGACCGCTGCCCTATACTGCAGCAGTCCTTCAGCGGTATAGGGACTGACGTACAGTCTGCTAAACACTAATACACAACCTGCTTGGTCCACAAAAGTTCTTATAAGGACTGGTAACTTGGTATAGGGTGCTACGGTACATAGGCTTGAGTGCGGTACAGTCTGCTGTTCTGTAAGGACCGCTATCGGTCCACAATAGATAGGGTTGACGTGCACCACTGCTGACCGCTGCCCTATACTGCAGCAGTCCTTCAGCGGTATAGGGACTGACGTACAGTCTGCTAAACACTAATACACAACCTGCTTGGTCCACAAAAGTTCTTATAAGGACTGGTAACTTGGTATAGGGTGCTACGGTACATAGGCTTGAGTGCGGTACAGTCTGCTGTTCTGTAAGGACCGCTATCGGTCCACAATAGATAGGGTTGACGTGCACCACTGCTGACCGCTCACCTATACTGCAGCAGTCCTTCAGCGGTATAGGGACTAAGAGTTTTGTCACAGGGTCATTTAAAAAATGACATGCAGAGGAAGAGGCAGGCCCTTCCGCAGGGGTGGTAGGGGTAGGGCAGGAGCAACAGGCTTGAGCCAAAGTGGGAAGTTGCAGAAGGTGCGTTCAATTACTTTAAAGGATGCACCAGACTTGGTTGAGTGGCTCGCTCAGCCTTACTCTTCTGCACCCTCCTCATCCTCTCGATCTGCACCCTCTTCTTCACTCTCTGCTATGTGCACCCCCAAAGACACTACCACCAACAACACGACC
The DNA here is from genome assembly GCF_037356315.1 of Lithobates pipiens. Lineage (NCBI taxonomy): Eukaryota > Metazoa > Chordata > Amphibia > Anura > Ranidae > Lithobates > Lithobates pipiens. Next base: position 57,902,185 of record NW_027507787.1, on the reverse strand, counting down.
ACCACCACCACCACCACATACCTTCCGCTTGAGTCACTGGAATTATTTTCCGATCCATATCAAGAGGACATTTCTGATGCGCAGCCACTCTTGGTATTGGATCAGGAAGAGGAGGTAGCAACAAGCGCTACTCAGCAGTCTGACGCCAGTACCCAGATCAGCCCAAGGAGGAGGTTGGTCCCCGGTGTTGCTGCCTACTCTACTTATAGCGGTGGGGAAGGTGACGTTGATGATGACGTGTCTAGTGATGTCACGTGGGTGCCCACAAGAGAGGAAGAGGAGGGGAGTTCAGAGGGAGATATGGACCAGCAGATAGGGAGGAGAAGCAGCAATGACTTACATTGCACAGCAGGGACAAAGCAGACTGCAAATGTATCAGGAGCGAGTCATCGACCATGTACGGTCACATCTGGCGCTCCCAGGACACCGGCACATGGCTCCGCAGTGTGGGCTTTTTTTAACGTGTCCGCTGCTGACAATAGCGTTGCCATCTGCAATCTTTGCAGTCAACGCGTTAGTCGCGGTAAGCCCAATACTCACCTAGGGACGACCGCCTTAAGAAGGCACATGAGCAGCCATCACCGAGCCCAGTGGGAGCAACGGAACACACAAAGCCACACTGCAGGCTCTCACCGTCCAGCCTCGTCTTCTACTTCTCCTTCTCCTCTCTCCTCACAATTGTCCTCCACTCCACCTTCCATCACGCCAAGCTCACATTTTTCTGCAAAAAGGCAGGCTTCCGTGGGCCTAATGTTTGAGCGTAAAAAAATGATGACGCCGGATAACCCTCTTGCCCAACGGTTGGCGGCTGGCTTGTCAGAACTCATAGCCCGCCAACTACTGCCATATAAACTGGTGGACTCGGAGGCCTTTCGCAAATTTGTGGCCATTGGAACACCACAATGGAAGGTCCCAGGAAGGAAGTATTTCTCAGAGAAGGGCATCCCAGAGCTATATGGCCATGTTCAGCGGCAAGTGAATGTATCTCTGGCACACAGTGTCGGTGCCAAGATACATCTGACCACAGACACGTGGTCTAGCAAACACGGGCAGGGAAGGTATATCAGTTTTACTGCCCACTGGGTGAACCTTCTGACGGCCGTCAAGCATGTAACCCGTGGCACCCGTGTAGATTTGGTTTTACCGCCACGGATTGCATGCAGGCCTGACTCTTCTTCTCCTCCTCCTACTCCATCCTCCTCCCTCTCCTCCTCAGCTGCCTCCTCCTTTTCCGCTGCTAGCGTCTCTTCCACTGCACCGCCCAAGCTCCCCAGAACCTATTCCACATGCCAGGTGAGACGTTGCCATGCCGTGCTGCGTCTGTTGTGCCTGGAAGCAAAGAGCCACACTGGCCCGGCACTCCTTTCAGCTTTGCGTTCACAGGCAGATGAGTGGCTAACACCGCTCAATTTGACAGTTGGTAAAGTGGTGTGTGACAACGGTGCCAATCTGCTTAGCGCATTGAAACAGGGCAAAATCACGCACGTGCCGTGCATGGCACACGTCTTAAACTTGGTCGTGCAGCGATTCCTTGTCAAATACCCTGGGGTCCAGGACATCTTGCGGCAGGCAAGGAAAATCTCGGCCCATTTCAGAAGATCTTACACGGCCATGGCTCGCCTTGCTGACATTCAGCGGCGACACCATCTGCCGGTCAGACGTCTTATTTGCGATTGCCCGACGCGATGGAACTCAACCTTCTATATGCTTGATAGGCTGCTCCAGCAGAAACGTGCAGTTAACGTCTACCTGTATGAACTCTGCGAAAGAAACGGTTCTGGGGAGCTGGGTTTTTTTTCACCGCGCCAGTGGCTGCTCATGCGCGACACATGCAGACTTCTGCGGCCATTTGAGGAGATCACCAAACTGGTCAGTCGCAGCCATGGCGCCATCAGTGACATGGTACCTTATGCCTTCTTTCTGGAGCGTGCATTGCGTCGTGTCATTGATCAGGCTGTGGAGGAGCAGGAGCGGGAAGATGAGGAAGTCGCAATGCTGGATGAATTCCCAGGGGGGGCTACTCTATCTGAGACAAGTCAACAACAGGAGTCTGATGAGGAGTCAGAGGAGGATGGTGCCGGGGCGGATGAGCAGGAGCAAGAAGAGCATGCTTTAAACCTTTCTGGGATCCCTGTTGTGCGAGGATGGGGAGAGGAGAATGAAGAGGACGACATTATCCTGGATGATGAGCAGGAGCCAGGCCACCACACCGCTTCCACTTTAGTGCAAATGGGGGCCTTCATGCTCCAGTGTTTTAATAGGGACCCCCGTATAAAAAGCATGAGGGTCAAGGACCAGTACTGGGTGGCAACGTACTTAGACCCCCGGTACAAACACAAAATGGCGGAAATGTTACCGCCGTCGCAGAGGGCTGTCAGAATGCAGCACTTCCAGGCCTTGCTTCGAGAAATGCTGCATTCTGCTTTTGCGTGCGCTGGCAGAGGAGCAATTCCCACTCCCAGAGAAGGATTTGCGGGTACCAATCCAACAGCGCCTGCAAGAAGAGGCCGGTTTGAAGATGTGTTGGTGACTTCGGATATGAGGTCATTCTTTCAGCCGACCCATCGACAGGTGTCATCCGGATCCAGCATCAGGGAACGCCTAGACCGTCAGGTGTCCGACTACATTGGGTTAACGGCCGATGTGGACGCTCTGAGGAGTGATGAACCCCTAGACTACTGGGTGGGCAGGCTTGACCTCTGGCCAGAGCTTGCCCAATTTGCAATCGAACTGTTGGCTTGCCCCTCATCCAGTGTCCTGTCCGAAAGGACGTTCAGCGCAGCAGGGGGGATTGTGACCGATAAGCGTACTCGCCTAGCTCACCACAGTGTTAACTACCTCACATTTCTAAAAATGAATGAGGCATGGATCTCGGAGGAATTCAACACATGTGATCAGTAGACCATGTATATGTCTATAAACAATTTTTGGAATCAAGCACACAGACCTTCTTAATTCATTTGGCTCACTTCCCTGACCCAAAAAAGCACACCGTACTATATGCCCCTACCCTCCTCTTTGAAGAGGTTGAGCGGTGTCATATTTCTACTGGGGCTGCTTATTATGAGGGGTTCCCACCATCCCTGTGCTGTGCTGACTTCCTCCTGGGTGTTCTTATTATGAGGGGCTCCCACCATCCCTGTGCTGTGCTGACTTCCTCCTGGGGGTTCTTATTATGAGGGGATCACACCATCCCTGTGCTGTGCTGACTTCCTCCTGGGGCTGCTTACGGTGCTGCTGTCAGCGCTGTATGTCACGGAGCTGCTGTCAGCGCTGTATGTCACGGAGCTGCTGTCAGCGCTGTATGTCACGGAGCTGCTGTCAGCGCTGTATGTCACGGAGCTGCTGTCAGCGCTGTATGTCACGGAGCTGCTGTCAGCGCTGTATGTCACGGAGCTGCTGTCAGCGCTGTATGTCACGGAGCTGCTGTCAGCGCTGTATGTCACGGAGCTGCTGTCAGCGCTGTATGTCACGGAGCTGCTGTCAGCGCTGTATGTCACGGAGCTGCTGTCAGCGCTGTATGTCACGGTGCTGCTGTCAGCGCTGTATGTCACGGAGCTGCTGTCAGCGCTGTATGTCACGGAGCTGCTGTCAGTGCTGTATGTCACGGAGCTGCTGTCAGCGCTGTATGTCACGGAGCTGCTGTCAGCGCTGTATGTCACGGAGCTGCTGTCAGCGCTGTATGTCACGGTGCTGCTGTCAGCGCTGTATGTCACGGAGCTGCTGTCAGCGCTGTATGTCACGGAGCTGCTGTCAGCGCTGTATGTCACGGAGCTGCTGTCAGCGCTGTATGTCACGGAGCTGCTGTCAGCGCTGTATGTCACGGAGCTGCTGTCAGCGCTGTATGTCACGGTGCTGATGTCAGTGCTCTGTATTACGGTGCTGCTGTCAGTGCTCTGTATCTCCTGCACCCTCTTGTTTGCCTACCCTGGTCCCTGACCTTCCCTCTCCTCCATTGCCTTCATTAGCTCCATAGTCCTGAATTGTCAGAACAATTTCCCAAATAAAAAAAAAATGCTTGTAGTTATCGATCCCAAATTCACCTCATACATGTATTATGCTATTGTCCAGGTGGTGGGACTACGTGCTACCCCCTAATAATTACCCCGTGGCCGCAAATTCGACCTAAAGGTTTGCGAAATTCGCCTCCCATTGAAGTCAATGGAGCCCGCGGCGAACGGTCGTTTTCGCGAACGTTTGTGTCCGTTCGCGTTTCGCGTTCGCGAAACGTCCCGTCGGAAGTTCGTCCATCACTAATCCTCACTGCCTGACACACTGCTTCCTGCCTGTCCCTATACAAATTGGCAAAAAAGAGTAGGCTGGAACGATTAGCTGGAACAGCTCTTTTGTGGACCTGATAGTAACAGCTAATGATGATGATGATGATGATGATGAAGAAAGACTAATCTGGCTGAGCTGTCCCTAAAATAGCAGCATACAGCGCTCTGTCCCTTTATCTAAACTGACAAAAGAAACTCAGGCTGCTGACCTAACACCTATACCAGTCCTGAAAAGAACTTTTGTGTACCAAATAGCTAGCGTTTTCTCTGTCCCTACTCCACACAGGATCCTTTCCCTACAGTGACAGAAGAAAGAATGTAAAATGGCCACCGGATCGGGTGTATTTATAGGTTAGGGGGAATGTCCAAGTGTCCATGAGCTGTCATGTCTCAATTGGTTGTCCTGTAACACATGATAAACGTGTCACGAAAGGTTAAAGTTCTTGTATACATTAAACACGTAAGTCCGCCGGGGCGAACGACGGAAAAAGGCGTTCGAACCCGCGGACGGCGAAAGTCGGAAATTCGCCGCGAAACGACCGCCGGGCGAACCGTTCGGCCATCACTACTCAACTATGAGAGACAAAATGTGGAAACAAATCCAGACAATCACATCGTCTGATTTTTTAAAGAATTTATTTGCAAATTATGGTGGAAAATAAGTATTTGGTCAATATCAAAGTTCATCTCAAAACTGTTATATATCCTTTGTTGGCAATGACAAAGGTCAAACATTTTCTGTAAGTCTTCACAAGGTTGTCACACACTGTTGCTGGTATGTTGGCCCATTCCTCCATGCAGATCTCCTCTAGAGCAGTGATGTTTTGGGGCTGTCGCTGGGCAACATAGACTTTCAACTCCCTCCAAAGGTTTTCTATGGGGTTGAGATCTGGAGACTGGCTAGGCCACTCCAGGACCTTGAAATGCTTCTTACGAAGCCACTCCTTCGTTGCACGGGTGGTGTGTTTAGGATCATTGTCATGCCATTGTCATCATTGTCATTGCCAGCCACGTTTCATCTTCAGTGCCCTTGCTGATGGGAGGGGGTTTGCACTCAAAATCTCACGATACATGGCCCCATTCATTTTTTCATGTACACGGATCAGTTGTCCTGTTCCCTTTGCAGAGAAACAGTATGATGTTGCCACCCCCATGCTTCACAGTAGGTATGGTGTTCTTTGGTTGCAACTCAGCATTCTCTCTCCTCCAAACATGGCGAGTTGTGTTTCTACCAAACAGTTCTACTTTGGTTTCATCTGACCATGTGACATTCTCCCAATCCTCTTCTGGATTATCCAAATGCTCTCTAGCGATCCTCAGACGGGCCTGGACATATACTGGCTTAAGCAGGGGGACACATCGGGCACTGCAGGACCTGAGTCCCTGGCAGTGTAGGATTTTTGCTCACCGTTCATCATTTTGACCCCACGGTGTGAGATCTTGCATGGAGCCCCAGATCGAGGGAGATTATCAGTGGTCTTGTATGTCTTCCATTTTCTAATTATTGCTCCCACAGTTGATTTCTTCACACCAAGCTGCTTGCCTATTGCAGATTCAGAATTCCCAGCCTGGTGCAGGTCTACAATTTTGTTTCTGGCATCCTTCGACAGCTATTTGGTCTGAGTGGAGTATGGAGTGTAACTGTTTGAGGTTGTGGACAGGTGTCTTTTATACTGATAAAGTTCAAACGGGTGCCATTAATACAGGTAATGAGTGGAGGACAGAGGAGCCTCTTAAAGAAGAAGATACAAGTGTGTGAGAGCCAGAAATCTTGCTTGTTTGTAGGTGACCAAATACTTATTTTCCACCATAATTTGCAAATAAATTCTTTCAAAATTTGTTTCCACATTGTCTCTCATAGTTGAGGTATACCTATGATGACAATTACAGGCCTCTCTCATCTTTTTAAGTGGGAGAACTTGCACAATTGGTGGCTAGGGATGAGCCGAACACCCCCCGGTTCGGTTCGCACCAGAACTTTCGAACGGACCCCGCGTTCGTTACGAACGTTAGAACCCCATTGAAGTCTATGGGACTCGAACGTTTGAAATGGAAAGTGCTAATTTTAACCGCTAATATGCAAGATACTGTCCTAAAAATGGTTTGGGGACCTGACTCCTGCCTCAGGGGACATGGGTCAATGCAAAAAAAAGTTTTAAAAACGGCCGTTTTGGCGGGAGCACTGATTATAATGAATAATGAAATATTCCTTTAAATATGGTGCCTGGGGGGTGTCTGTAGTATGCCTGTGAAGTGCCACGTGTTTCCCGTGTTTAGAACAGTCCCTGCACAAAATGACATTAAACGGAAATAACACCATTTAAAACTGCTTGCGGTTTTAATGTTATATCTGGTTCCTGCAATATGGTTGAAAATCATTCAGAAAAATGGCATGGGTAGCCCTCCCTGCCCATTACCAGCCTATTTGGGTCTTGAACGCATATTAAGGGGAACCCTGTACCCATATTAAAAAAAGGAAATGCGTGTGGCCCCCAGGCCCTATATACTCAGAACAGCAGTATACAGGCGGTGCAAACAAGACAGGGACTGTGTAGGTTTGTTGTGTTAAGTTGAATCTGTTTGTAATTTTCAACTGGTACATTTTTAAAGTGTAGCTCCAGTCAAAAAAACGATTTTTAAGCTTTTTGGAAAACATAGGGAAGGGTTATCATTCCTGTATAATTTGTTTTGTCGTCCATCTTTTTTCATCTCACTTGCTGCTGTCTGATGTTTGTAAGTTGGATGTTTGAAAGTAGGGGCCTGCCCTATATGCTCTGCAGAAATGGCGGAACAAGGTGTTGGTTTTGCCACAACATTGTAAGCCCTCAAAGTGACTCTTGGTGGGCGCCGGAGCGCCCTGCTGTGAACGATTATATCAAGAATTGTAATTACATGCCATTGTTGAACAGTGGTAGAAAAATTGACCTTTGGTGGTTGTGGTGCTGGTGCCACAACACTATAAGTCCTCACCGTTACTCTGGGTGGGCACAGGAAGGGGCCCTCCTGTGAAATATTATATCAAGAATTGTAATTACATGTCCCTGTTAAACAGGGGCAGAAAAATTTGGCCTTAGGCACTGGTGCTGGTGCCACCACACTGCAACCTCTTCCATATACTCTAGTTTTTTTGCTGGAATTAGCCCTGCTACAAAGCATTGCATCAAAAATTGTACTTAAACGCCCCTGTTAAACAGGGGCAGAAAAATTGGGCCTTAGGCACTGGTGCTGGTGCCACCACAATGCAACCTCTGCCATATACTCTAGTTTTATTGCAGGAATTAGCCCTGCTGCAAAGCATTGCATCAAAAATTGTAATTAAACGCCCCTGTTAAACAGGGGCAGAAAAATTGGGCTGCTGGCATCACCCAGAACCAAAAAACTCCTGCAGATGCCTTTTTTATAGAACAGCAGAGATAAAGGGGTATATACAGATGTATACTGTGCTGTGCCGGAGGCACACACAACTTCCAATAACTCCTGCAGATGGCAATTGGGCTCAAATAGAGAACAGCTATGTAGGTGGATTATAGCGGTATGTACAAGGTACAGAGCACGCAAACAGCACGCACTTTCTCCTAACACTACTGACTGCAAGCTCTATTATTAAAGATGGATCACTAGCTATATAGGTGAGGTGAATATCACGGTGTATACTGCGGTCAGGGCACGCAGACAATAACCAGAAAACAGCAGAGATAAAGGGGTATATACAGATGTATACTGTGCTGTGCCCGAGGCACACACAACTTCCAATAACTCCTGCAGATGGCAATTGGGCTCAAATAGAGAACAGCTATGTAGGTGGATTATAGCGGTATGTACTGGGTACAGAGCACGCAAACAGCACGCACTATCTCCTAACACTACTGACTGCAAGCTCTATTATTAAAGATAGATCACTAGCTATATAGGTGAGGTGAATATAGTGGTGTATACTGCGGTCAGGGCACAGACAATAACCACTACACAAGAGCAAGATAGGAAATCAGCCAAAAACGATCGGTGTGTAACTGTGTTGAAGGTACACAGAACACCCACTGCTTCAGATGCCAACACACTACACGAGGCCGCCTCAAAGGCGGCCTTATATAGTGTGGGGCGTGCACTACACAGCCTGAGCTATGATTGGCCACAGGCATCCTGCCTGTGGCCAATCATGGCTCTCCTCGCTGCTGGCGCTGCGATTGGCCAAGCATGCGGGGTCACAGTGCATGCTTAGCCAATCATGAGCCAGCAATGCACTGCGTCATCGCAGTGCATTGTGGGCCGTGCGCGCCACACGAATTTTGACGCGAACGGACCAAGAGTTCGGATTTCGCCGAACGGACGAACAGCCAATGCTCGAGTCGAACGTACGTTCGACTCGAACACGAAGCTCATCCCTATTGGTGGCTGACTAAATACTTTTTTGCCCCACTATATATATATATCCCTTACAATTTAAGTATTTGAATAAATAATGCTATGACTAGACTATGATCGCAAGAAGGAAGCAAATCAAACACTGAGATTTCTTTAATTTAGTAATTTTTGTAGTGTCTGGTGTGGATCCAGGTGACGTTTCCTTCAAGTTTTGCACAACTGTACATGAAATAGATGCTGTATTGAGTCTCCAAACATATATATATGTAGCACTAACCCCGAAGGAGGTGCTGGTTTGATTGGGCTTACCTTCTTCACCTCGATTTGTGTCTAGGGATTCCTGTGGTAGATGGCCCTGAAACTTTAGAGACTGACGACAGATTCGCTTAAATGGATTTTTATTTGCAAAAAACGTAGTTAACAAACAGTCTCTTAGTATAGGATCAGAGGGTTAGGAGGAAAGTTCAGATACTCTTATGCCGCGTACACACGTATCAGACTATCAGGCGGACTTAGTCTGGAGTACTGTCCGCCAGACTTTCCGAACGAGCTACCTGCCCACACACGGTATTTTTACGGCGGACTAGGTACGGCGGACTTCGGGTGTCTTCTCGCTGGACAAAAGAACAGAAGATGGTGACAGCGGCAGCAGCAACAGAAGACCGGGCCACCGCTTGTAAAAGAGCTAGAAGAAGGCACGGTGGCCTGGCAAGAAGAACCCAAGAGGTGGACAAGACCCCCGAAGTTGGAAGAAGAGGTCAGCGGCGAAGAAGAAAGCCGGGCTCCTCCGCTAGTAAAAGAGCTAGCAGAAGATAGTGGAGTTGTCCGGCGAGAAGACCCCCGAAGACGGAAGAAGACCCCCAGAGCTGTGCAATAAACTATTTTAACCCTTGTGTGTTGTGTTTTTTTTTTTTACATTTTTTTCACAGGAGAATGGGTAGGGGTACATTGTACCCCATACTCATTCACATAGGGTGGGGGGCCGGGATTTGGGGGCCCCCTTATTAAAGGGGGCTCACGGATTCCGATAAGCCCCCCACCCGCAGACCCCCACAACCAACGGCCAGGGTTGTCAGGAAGAGGCCCTTGTCCTCATCAACATGGGGACAAGGTGCTTTGGGGTGGGGGGGCCGCGCGGCTCCCTTCCCCAAGGCACCCCCATGTTGAGGGCACGCGGCCTGGTACGGCTCAGGAGGGGGGGGGGCGCTCACTCGTCCCCACCCCCTTTCCTTGCCGGCCGGGTAGTGTGCTCGGATAAGGGTCTGATATGGACCTGGGGGGGGCCCCCACGCCGTTTCTTTGGCGTAGGAATTCCCCTTTAAGTCCATACCAGGTGACGGGGCCAGCAACGCTTCCTTCGCTGGTCCCAGCTACCTGGAGCCGCGCTCAAAATGAGCGGACTTTTCTCCGGACGGGAAAAGTCAGTTTATTTCAAAAGTACGGCGGACTGGCACACACACGGCCGGATTGTCCACCGAAATGTGTAAAACTCCAATTTTAGTCCGCCGGACTTTTGGTTAAAACTTGCTTACTTCGACTAAATCCAGAGAATAGCTATTCACAGCTGGATGTTCACCCAAGTTGGATAGTCCCTCTCTCACAAGGCCTAGCAGCCATCAAGGTGCTTAAATCAGGAATAAGTCTCTGCCACAGACTTTGTTGTAGAACACGTAGAAATAAGTCTCTGCCACAGACGTTATTGTAGAACATGTAGGAAACTAGGACTTGTAGAACATTCGTGTGATACCTGGATCTTTCAGTTTGGCGATACCCAAAAGATTGGATTCACTTAGGTACTTCAACCCTACCAGGCTCTTGCTAAGAAGTCAACCCGTGCGTGGCCTTCTTCTGAAGAGTCCTCCCCAGGATATCTACAAAGTCGCTGGGCCTCCCCACGACCGCAGACAGCACCGGACCACCTCAGAATCCTTTCTGTAGTTTCCTTGCCTCGGGCTAGCCAGCCCAGAGACATAACGTCGGGTGGATCCGCACCCCAGGCCATAGCCTTCTTGGGGGCTGATCAGGAGGACCAGGATCATTGAGTCAGAATATACTTCTGGAACGGAACCCCCGAACCCTGTGACATCCACATCTTAAGTACCCTCTCCCAGAAAGCACAGCAAGAGTGACACTCCCACTGGGCGGGCTTGTTTAACTCCAGTCTGTTGGTTTTTGACGGCACCCCTGAACTCCAACACATATTCCACCAATACACTGCGGGACCTTTTTCCACATGATAGGCTTCCAGCGGATAATCAGCTTGGAGACAACCCCCTTCCCGCAGTGCAACCATTACAGTATTCCATCTAACCTTTCACTGGAATAAACCGGAGGGGCACATACTACCGATGAGCCCCCACCCCTTTCCATCACATATGTTTACTGCCACAGTCAAAGACCAACAAAACACTGCCACAGCCCGCAAGGATGGCACCTTACCCTTAAGGGCACCCCCACACCCCCAGGGCCCGCTGGATCCCATCTTGCAGCCCCAGCGCCCATAAAACAATCCCCACTACCTAGAGGTGTATTCCAACGCCCTCAATTACAGGCCCAAATTAGTTTCCGTCTCTACTTGCCTCATCACCATGCCCCCCATTCTCCACAACCTCCCCACCACCAGAGTGTTAGGCAACCGTACAAAGGTGCAAAATATCTGACTTAGCTTCCGAGATCAGCTCCCTGATCTTCCAAACCCAAAAGCATTACCCCTTGCATGCATAACAGCCGCGCCTAACGTTTCACTTCCGATATCACCTTGCTCCACCTCAACCCACATACCCCTAGCCAGTGAACACATGCCTCCCTCCTCTAGCTACCCAACTGTCTGCCAACTGATCTCGCATCTTCTCTCCTGGCTCCCCAACAAACATACAGATAACAAAGAAAATCCAGACAAGGCGTTAAGTCCTCCATCTGGACGAAAAAAACAAAAAAAACGCCAAACAAAGGCAGCACCATCTTTAAAGTATACCAACGTACCCCACACCACAAATAACACAGCCTCCCCCCCTCCTTTTTTTTTTATCTATTCCACCACCACATGAAGGCATAGGTAAGTGTGGAATCTCTTTGCTTCCCACCTACCATTCCTCCTTACCGCCGCTTCATCCAACCAACATCTGGCAGCTTCTACAGCCGCCCCAATGCAGAAGGAGTGTGAAGTGTATTCTGTACCATCCAACCTTGCGTCCCAGCGGCATTTTCAGAACACCCACCTGAACTGGAACCTAGACCAATACTTCCCAGCCTTGTGCCTCATGAACTGCCCCCATGCCATCTGTTCCAAACCTGAGAAACTCCCTTACCGTTTTGTCCTTTTTTTTTGTCTTATTATTACCCTGAAGCCTGATAACACAAACAGCAGCACCTCCACCCCTCTAACCCTTTGATCATTTTTTTTTTTAATTGTCCAACCCAAACTCCTTTTTCAATTCACCCTGCACAGCAGGTTAAACAAAAGCCAAAAACCCCCCAGTTTGGCAGACACCGACCTCCGCTTAGCAAGTTCCTGGAACCACAGTACCACCAACAACCTTACCCCACACATAGCCACGTTTGACCTCAGACTCCTGCAGCGAACAACCCACTCTTCCTTTCATATCTTCACGTAAGCTGCCCATGTGGACGCACTGGCTGACTGCCCTGTTAATTCTCGTGGTGAATCAAAAAATGCCATCTCCCATATCCAGCCCGAGTAGGGAACTCCTCACCCACTGTGGCTGGCTAACTCGGAACCTGTCCCACTGAAAATAGATGCAAGGAGTAAGCCCCCCATGTTTCCGATGCCTGCAAGATGAATAGCATATATACAATGTTCAACTGCACCTAACGCAACACAAAACAGCGTAGCCGCTTTATGACCAGTTGTAAAAACGTGTACATGTGGTTGACCATGTAAACCACACCCACATAATCACAATTCAGCTCTGTGTCAGGTTCCTGCATGACCCTTACCCCAGTTCCATAGCCAGAACCACTGGAAAAATTCCAATAGCACACATTTACGAATGAACACCCCACTTCTACGCAACAAAATTGGGGCCAAAGTTCCTCACTCTATTGCCCCTGAAAGAAAAATTTCCCCCAAACCTGTTTACCCCACCGTGTTCGTGACCGCTTTTCCCATCAACCTTACTAACCTGGCTGGCATCCACACCTATCGTCCGTTGTACGTGGCCAAGAACTCATACCAAACCTTCTAACCCTCCCTATGTTCCGCATTCAACCATTTAAATTGGAAACCCCCACTGTAGCAGACAGCAGCCATCAGGCCAAAACCCACTCATTGGAATAAAACCGGCAGGTGAAATTGAACTTATCCAGCAACGAATGCAAAGTCCTCAACTGTACCTCGCACCATCCCTGGGCCTCCTAAACCCCCTTCTATAGTACCTCCAACTTGGTCATCGGCAGACAACCCTCCGTAACTCCTGAAACAATCACAATGCCAAAACAAAATAGTACAATATCCCTCATTGGGCCCCCTGTGTTTTGTAGCCAATGGCACTATGAACTTACCTGCAATGTGCTGCAATGTATAAAGTATAATCGCACACACACCAGAGGAAGGCGGCCCAACACACAAAAATGTCCAAGCCATCTATGATTGAATCAGGGACCGACACGTCTCTACCACCAACCCCCTCCCCCCCCCCAACCCACTCCGGTAAAGAACTAAACATCTAACCATGGCCCAATAAATTGTGCAAATCATGGGCAGGCATCAATCCAAGTAAAAAAAAACTCCTCTTGCCAGCATCTATCCAGTAGCCGAAGCTCTCTGAATAAACTGTAAGCAAGTGGAACACGGATTCCTAGTTTGCCATAGGCGCCCTGTTTCCGTCACACCTAACCCACCTTATAGCTGTGTACCTGAAGTATCGGACACAATGCACCGCATCGGATTATGACAGAACTCTTTATTTTTTTGACAGATAAGTGGGGAAACGAGGCAAAACTTGTTTGGTTCCCCCGCTGTAGACACCATTAAAAAACCCCGGAGGCAAACAGCCTCACCATTTCCTTATCCAGGTATCTACTTATGAAAGGCTGCAACCTTTTCATCCCCTTCCAAAAGTCATCCCTTGTGTGACTAGGCTCGCCTGTACATTGTCCTCACATGAAGCCACGATACAATGGATGGGTCCCCCCACCCACTTAACACTCGTGTTTAACATCAAAAACCACCGAACTGACAGGCCATACCGACCTGCGCAGTCTAAACTGCTTGTCATCCTGTAGCCAATCAGATCCCCCTTTTTTAGTTGTGCACCTACCAATGGCCTACATATAACAGAACAACGCCAAACCATGTTCGGGTTCTTCCCCCCATGACAATCGAATAATGGCGACTGCCTTCCGCAAAATCAGTCGGTACCTCCTCTTACCTTCATCCTTTTTCCCTTAATCTTCCTTCTTGACCCTATATACTTAAAATTTAAATTGCCCCCCCCTTTTTTTTTTTAAAGGGGACCATAACGAGAAGATCTCCATACACTTGCCTTTTCAAATCATATCACGGACCTCCTAATTAATTGTGTTCCCAGGGGACCCTCAAAGCACCTGTACATCTGACATTTTTTATTTTTATTTTTTATAATTTTTTATATTTTCACTTGTGGGCCAGCATCCCCCCCTTGTTCCCGGCGGAGCAACCGTTTAAGCAATGCAGCTTAAATAAAAAACCTTTAGACATTATTTGACTTACCGGGCTGACTGGAACCCCAACAGCCACCTCGCTTGCCTCCATCGCTGGCTGGTATCCCTGCAGGTCCTCCTCCTCGCACACCGACAGCTCACCTTTCGACCTTAATAAATAAAAAAGGTGATCAGCGCAAACTATATAACAAATATAACTACAAAGATGGAAAATGGCGTGACAGGGCGTGTGTCCTATGCCTGCATACTTTTGCTGATAGGTGTTCCTCATTCCCATCTCAAAAAGTTGGAAAGAGGCAATTATGACAGCCTGCTATCCAGGGCTCAAGTCCTGCGGGAACGCATGGGAACGGAGTTCCTGTACTTTTTCCACAACAGGAACTCAGTTCCCGTTAGCAGCCGCGTCCTGCATATGCCTAAGTAACTGGTTGCTAGGCTGAGCAGCGCCACTGAGAGAGAGCAGCCAGCCACAGACATCACACCAGACAGAGCCACACTTACCGCTGGCAAGGATCCAGCCTGTGCCCACTGCCCAGTCAGTGCCAGACAGTCCCGGGGCGGCCGCCGACTACTCCCGCAGCCGCTGTAGAACATTGCCAGCAGTGCAGCCCAACTCTGAGCTGCCAGACTTCTCCAGTTCAACCTCTCCTCTCCTGAGCTGAGCCTCCAAGTCCTCTCGCCCATGAGATCCGCCGCGAGTTTGCCGCCCGCCAGAGTCATTTACAAACTTCCAGGTTTGTTAGTTACAGTGAGCATGCTCCCCCTCCATTCTGCTACTGTCCCCCTCCAGTTTTCCTCCATGTCCCCCTCCGTTCTGCTGTGCCCCTCCGTTCTGCTGTTCCCCTCTGTTCTGCTGTGCCCCTCCGTTCTTGTGGTGATTATTCTGTTAGTTTGACAAGTTAACTTATTTTGTTTTTGTAAACTGGCACTTTACAATAAATGTTGCACTGCATTTTCTGTGAAATATATATGCGTATGAGCGTATCATTTGTTTTGTTTTTTTTGGTGGGGGAGTGGACCTTGGGTGGGAGTTCCCACACTTTTTTCCCCAGTACTTGACCCCTGCTGCTATCCCCAAAACTGCCAACATTGCTAAGCAACAGAGAAAACTCCAGCTATAAAATGGAAAGAAGACTGACCTTATAATGAAAATGTTTGTAAGCAAAGAATACGTACTCAATCCTAAGGCCCCTTTCACACTGATCTGCTGCAGTTTGCCCACAGAGTGGATGCAATGTAGTGTGCCCTGGGTTTTCGTAACCCACTCTTTGCCATAGACTTCCATTACATCAGGTGGTTTTGGTGCATTTTCTGAAAGAACACCGAACGTCCTGCAGAGATGCAAAATCGACTTGTTCTTGAGCAGCAAATGTGGATTAAAGCTGCAAATGAAGAGATGACACCTCTCAAGTAGCTCCAAGCTTGTAAAGCTTAGAGAATTATCTTAATTTGGTAGGTAAAGAAGATTTTATACCCAACAATGAACAGTACAGACAAGTAGTGGGAGCACTTTTATACATTGCAACCACTACACATCTAGATATACAGCTCCTTGAAAAAGTATTCATACCCCTTGAAATTTTCCATAGTGGGGTTTATTTACTATAGCGCAAATTTGCGAATGTGTGAATAAATGGTAGCAAAATGGCTAAAACCACACAAATTTGTGCAGAAATTAATTCACTATAGCGCTCGTGAAAAAATAGTCACAAAATTAAATTCACTATAAGTCACAGACAACAGAGACTGTCTAAATCAGTAGTCGTGATTGAAACACGGGAATTGCACATGGAAATAATGATAATAATAGCCTAAATGGTTCTTTTTTTTTATAGCAAAAGGAACTTTATTGAGAAGTCAATAAAATAGAGAAACAATACAGAATTCCATATCGATATACATTATGCTTACACACCTTGCATTTAGTATACAGCACCCTCGGAACATAATCACAGTTCAACCGCAAACGATTAAGTTGCAACAATGGAATACATTCGGTCACAGAGTAGCTGAAACAACCAAAGCCCCCGGCTGGAGGATAGAGCCCTTTTGCCACCACACCCAAGTTACATGAGTAAGCGGTCCATAATCAGGTCTACAGGGGCTAAACCAGGAACAGTTAGCCATGATGCCCAATTTTTTTCGAATTTTGTTGCACTACCCCTGTGTTGGTAGATACATTTTTCCAGCCTGAAGCCGCGTACACACGGGGCGGACTGTCTGGCCAACTTAGTCCGTCAGACAATCCGACGGACAGTCCGTCATACTTTCGAATGAACGGACTTGACCACACACACCACTTTTTGAGCGGACTAATACAGCGTACTAAGTCCGCCATACTATCCGCCCTACTTTTGAAATGAACGGACTCGCCCACACACGCGGAGGAAAGTCCGCTCATTTCGAGCGCGTCTCCAGGTAGGCGGGGCCCGCGAAGGAGACGTCGCTGACCCCGCCGCCTGGTATGGACTTAAAGGGGAACCCCAACGCCGAAAAAAATCGGCGTGGGGGTCCCCCCCAAGTCCCCAACAAACCCTTGTCCGAGCACGCTACCCGGCCTGCCAGAAAAGGGGGGCGAGCGAGCGCCCCCCCCTCCTGAGCCGTACCAGGCTGCGTGCCCTCAACATGGGGGGGCACCCCAAAGCACCTTGTCCCCATGTTGATGAGGACAAGGGCCTCTTCCCGACAACCCTGGCCGTTGGTTGTCGGGGTCTGCGGGCGGGGGGCTTATCGGAATCCGGGAGCCCCCTTTAATAAGGGGGCCCCCGCATACCGGCCCCCCACCCTATGTGAATGAGTATGGGGTACAATGTACCCCTACCCATTCACCTGTAAAATAAAAGTACCAAAAAAAACACAACACACGAGATAAAATACTTTATTGCACAGCTCCGGGGGTCTTCCGTCTTCGGGGGTCTTCTCGCCGGACTCCTCCGCTATCTTCTTGTAGCTCTTTTGCTAGCGGAGGAGTCCGGCTTTCTTCCTCGCCGCCGGCCTCTTCTCCCGACTTCGGGGGTCTTGTCCCCCTCTTCGGTTCTTCTGCCGGGCCACCGCGCCTTCTTATAGCTCTTTTACAGGCGGTGGCCCGGTCTTCTGTCGCCGCCGCCTTCCGTTCTTCTTCTTCTTCTTCTTCTCCAGGAGATGTTGCCTCGACGATCTCTCCGGCCGGAATGCCAGGGACGCACTGCGCGGCCACTTATATAGGGACAAGGGGCGGTGTCACATGGCTTTATGTCACATGGGTTGGTGTCACGTGGTGACCCCGCCCCCTTACGATGTCATAGTCCCCATGTGACATCAACCCATGTGACCAACCCATGTGACATAAAGCCATGTGACACCGCCCCTTGTCCCTATATAAGTGGCCGCGCAGTTCGTCCCTGGCATTCCGGCCGGAGAGATCGTCGAGGCAACATCTCCTGGAGAAAAAGAAGAAGAAGAAGAAGAACGGAAGGCGGCGGCGACGGCGGCGACAGAAGACCGGGCCACCGCCTGTAAAAGAGCTATAAGAAGGCACGGTGGCCCGGCAGAAGAACCGAAGAGGGGGACAAGACCCCCGAAGTCGGGAGAAGAGGCCGGCGGCGAGGAAGAAAGCCGGACTCCTCCGCTAGCAAAAGAGCTACAAGAAGATAGCGGAGGAGTCCGGCGAGAAGACCCCCGAAGACGGAAGACCCCCGGAGCTGTGCAATAAAGTATTTTATCTCGTGTGTTGTGTTTTTTTGGTACTTTTATTTTACAGGTGAATGGGTACATTGTACCCCATACTCATTCACATAGGGTGGGGGGCCGGTATTCTGATAAGCCCCCCGCCCGCAGACCCCGACAACCAACGGCCAGGGTTGTCGGGAAGAGGCCCTTGTCCTCATCAACATGGGGACAAGGTGCTTTGGGGTGGGGGGGCCGCGCGGCCCCCCTTCCCCAAGGCACCCCCCCATGTTGAGGGCACGTGGCCTGGTACGGCTCAGGAGGGGGGGCGCTCGCTCGCCCCCTTTCCTGGCCGGCCGGGTAGCGTGCTCGGACAAGGGTCTGTTGTGGACTTGGGGGGACCCCCACGCCGATTTTTTTCGGCGTTGGGGTTCCCCTTTAAGTCCATACCAGGCGGCGGGGTCAGCGACGTCTCCTTCGCGGGCCCCGACTACCTGGATAACCGCTCGAAATGAGCGGACTTTTCTCCGGGCGGGAAAAGTCCGCTTATTTCAAAAGTACGGCGGACTGGCATACACACGGGCGGATTGTTCCGCCGAAATGCGAGTACGACGGACAGTATTTCGAACATTCCGAAATACTTAGTCCGCCGTACTGCACGCTGAAAAAGTCAGCTGAAGCCCACACACGAGCGGACTGTCCGCTGAAATGTGTTTCGGCGGACTAAGTTGGCCAGACAGTCCGCCCGTGAGTACGCGGCATGAAAGTGTCGCCCATTTGTGTCAACCTCTCCTTCACCATGGGGGGATCTGTAAATTTTCCAGTGCCTCAAAATGAATTTCCTGGCCTGGGAAAGGGCCCTAGCTATAGCTAGTCTAGAGGTCTCCTCCACTGGGACTTCATCTATAATTCCCAACAGGCATAGTTTGTTCTACGAAATGAATCTGAAATACACAAATAATAATCCCTATCACCTCCTTCCAATATATGTGCAGTTTGGGGAACCTGCACAACATATTGATCAAGTCACCATGATCCCTCATGCATCTAGTGCGAGATAGATCATAACGCAACCCCATTCTCACCAGTTTAGCCGATGTATAGTGGACACGTAAAAGCACATACAATTGGGATAACCTTTGGGCCACATTCAAAGAACACAGGGGAACTGCCGCAAGAGAATCCTTCAAATGCTCTGACATCTCTTTCCCCTCTGGATATCACTGCTGCGGTGCTGTCAGAAAGGGGCTTATTGAGTAACATGGAGTAGCTGCATGAGATAAACCCCTTGTAAGAGGAAACCTCATGCATGCAATTGAAAATTGGTGTGGGACTCTGCGTCCACTCGTCAATTTACATTTGGGCCTTAACGGAATTCTGAAGCTGGTAATAATAAAATTGCATAGATGAGGGGAGAGCAAATTCTAGTTGTAAAGCTTGTAGTAGCTTGCCATCCCTAAATATTTGAGTCATATGAGTGATCCCATATTGTTTCCATTTTGCGCTATATTGTAGTTTCTCCAACTCCACGTACTGCTTATTCCCCCAAATGTGCTGAACCTGATGTATCCCTCAACTTGTTGTACTGCCCTCACCTTATTCCATACTTTCTGCATCAAATTGTAAGTGGGATACAGATTATTTGATTTAGCAAACTGCAATCCTTCCAGGCCCTCTGCAACCTCCCCCCTTAGCAATATGGAGAAGTTGCGCAGTTGGGTCTACCAAGTTCAATATCGAAACTTTATCTGGGCCTAGAACTCTGGATACGTGTCAGAAACCATGAAACAGACTGAGACAGAAGTACAATCAAATCACACTTGTTTATTAATAAAAATAAAAAGGTAAATAGAAAAAAAGCGTAGCCAAGCATAGCCAGAGTCCTGTAGCCAGATCGGGTAGTCAGCCAGTCCAAAGTTCATTAACCAGATTGGGTAATCAGCCAGGCCGGAAGTCAGGGATCCAATAAGAGCAACCGCAGGATAAGAAGCCAGGTGGGATGTCAGCAAGCCAGTCTTGAAACAAACAGCAGGAGACGGTTCCCTGTGATGTGACCAACGCGAAGGCAAATTAAAAAGTGAGCAGGAAGGCTTTAAATAGGCAGGTCAGACGAGCATCATCGGGAACAGCTGGTAACTGTGGAAAGAGAAGAGAGCTGGCAATTAGCCGGCAGCTGAGCGGCCATCCCAGAGGAGGAAGGGCTAAGCCAGCCCTGACAGTGAGGCTAGATAGTAGAGCCATGGGTTTGGAAGAGCCAACCCACCTGCCTCCTTGGATCGATGCAACTGTTCCAGTTTCACCCTAGCAGTAGAATTGTGCCAGATGAGAGACCAGAAGATTGAATTAATGATGGAAAACTGCTTCAGTGGAACAACCATCGGAGAGTTGTGGAGTATGTATAGGATCTGTGGCATTAGGATCATTTTGATCAAGTTTATCCTACCTACCGGAGAGATTTTCAATCGGGACCACACCTTGACCTGGTCCCGGAAATGGTTCAGCAAAGGGGACAGGTTCAAGGTGATATATTTCAGAGGGTGGGTTGTGACCTGTACACCTAAATACCTGAACTCAGAGGATACAGGGATATCCATTAGGGATGCTGATTGTGGGTCAGGTTTCTTATCCAATATCATAAGGGACGACTTGGTCCAGTTGATCACTAAACAGAGTAGTGGCTGAACCTTTGAATGACCCCCATGGCCTCCCTCAGGAAAGATGTTTCTTCCAGTTGGAGCGTGGTGTCATCCACATACAGCATCAGTTTTTCATGCAGCTCTCCATACCGAAACCCCTGTACTCCTGAATTAGTGCAAATACAGGCTGCCAATGGCTTGATAGCGAGAGCAAACAAAAGAGTGGAAGGAGGGAAAAGTATGGAGATGCTCTCCCTGACTCTCTGATTGCTGCCTTCGGGGAGATATATAATAATTGAACCCATGCAAAAGATTCCTTCCCCAGTCCAAATTTGTGAAGGATAGCCCATAGATATGACGATTCAATACTATCGAAGGCCTTGTGGTGTCAAGAGAGAGCAAAGCTCTATCCCCCATGTTATCAGACCTGGACTGTAAATTTATAGCTGTGGATTTCTGAGGCATAAATCCTGCTTGATCGGAATGAATTATGGAGGATATTACCTTGTTCAATCTTATGGCCAACACCTTTGCCAGTATTTTCACATCTGTCTGAAGAAGGAATATCGGTCTATAGGAGCCAGGGCCCAGGGGGTTCTTACCAGGCTTTAGGAGTAAGACTATAATGGCTTTAGTCATAGAGGGTGGGAGGCACCCATTTTTTTGGGCTTCGTTGAACACCTCTAAAGCCTTGTACACACGGTCGGAGAATCCGTCGGAATGCGTCTTATCGGACCGTGTCGTCAGATAATTTCGACTGTGTGTGGTATGCATCAGACTGATTCCGTCCGAATCTCCGTCGGACCCAATTTTCCAACATGTTGGAAATATTTCCCGACCAACTGGTTTGATCGGACATACTCTGATCATGTGTAGCGAATTTTGATCGGACCAAGTGCCACACATGCTCAGATCAAATTCCTACATCAAAGCTATTGGCTACTAGCCTGAATGTAGTCCCATCGTAACGAAATTACGTCATCGCGTTCTGAAAGATCGGACTTTTCGACAACTTAGTCCGACCGTGTGTATGCAACAGTTTCGGACACAATCCGTCGGACTAAATCCGACGGACAAAATCCGACGGATTTGGTTGGCAGAATCTCTGACCGTGTGTACAGGGGCTAACAATTTAGGCAACAGGGTCTTGTCATGTTGCTTATACACCTCTGCAGGAACACCATCCTCCCCCGGTGCTTTGGAGTTACGGAACATCCCAGTCACCACTTGAAGCTCCTCCAGAATCAGAGGGACATCTAGTTGCCTTGCACTATCCGACAAAGTTGGTAGTTCCACTTCCCCAAGATATGTGTGTAAAGAATCTTCCGTGTAAGTTTGCCGAGTTCGGTATAAATTAGAGTAGTAGGGCACAAGCACTGACATAATTTCATCAGGTGCATTCGTGACTACACCAGTGAAAGTCTTTAGAGCTCCAATGGATGGTGATGTCTGCTGTGAGTGGGCAATTTTTACTAAAAGGCGACCAGTGTGCTCTCCCTTCTCAGAGAATGCTAGTTTGCTAAAAAAATCCCCTCTGTTCCACCGAAGCAGAAGTGAGACAGCAAAAAGCATCCTATGCTGACAGCCAAGCCTCCCTTCGGACCTCCATAGGATTGGATATAAACTACGCCTCCAGATCATGAACTAATCATTCTACCCCCTCCCTTTGTGCATTAGATATCCTCTTAAAAGCTTTCATTTCCCTAATAAACATGCCCTTAAGAAAGGCCTTGAAGGTTTCCCACACCACTCCTGCGTCTGTGTGTCCAACACGATCCTGCCAAAAATCTGTAATTTTCTTCCCTATCTGGGCCTGAGCTGGGAAAATATTAAGCCAAAGGCATTCAGTTTCCATGGGGCCCTAGACAGTGTCAAGGGGGGCATACCTCAAGAGTGAGAACCTGTGGGGAATGGTCTGAGTGCATATTTAACCTCTGACACAGGTCTGACAGCAATGTCTGAGCTACAGCATAGATCTATGCGGGATACTGATAAGTGGGATTTCGAAAAGCATGAAAATTGTCTTTCGCCAGGGTTTTTACTCCTCCGCCCCACTTCATCAACCAATTTTGTTAAGGCTGTGCTGCACACTCTTCTCCCCTGCACCACCGGGGGGGGGGGGGGGTTGTCTAAAAGGGGGTCTAGGTAGCAACTGAAGTCACCCAGGATATACAACGGCACATCCGGATGACCCAGTTGGTACTCCAGTATCACCCTCAACACCTGATGGTTATATGGGGGTGGAACATACACAAATGCAAGTACACATTTTAATAAAAATAGGCGGCAGTATAAAATTACATTTCTTTATCGTACATCATGGGACACAGAGCCACAGTAATTACTGTATGGGATATATAGGCACCTTTAGGTGATGGACACTGGCACACCCTACACAGAAAGTTTTAGCTCCCTATATAACCCCTCCCCTTACTGGGAGTACCTCAGTTTTTTAGCCAGTGTCTTAGGTGTTGTAAAGATGTGCTAAGCTGAGAGCTCCACTGGAATGTTCCTTTGCTGGGGCAAGCAATGCAACGAAACCCATTCAAAGTGTCTTTTCCAGGCCAAATTGAATGGTACCCGGGCCTCGTGTCGGAAGAAACAAGGTTTTGCCTGTAATGCTTCTCTTTTTAGAGAGCTAGATCAAAGCTTTGGTTTTTTCAGCCATATTACTGGCGGGTGCTTTACGGGTCCAGGAGTGTGGATCCCCCGATAAAATAGGGGCCACGGTTCCTGAAGGTTTTTTAATGGAACCCATTAAAGGGTTGAAGATTCAATCTGTTGGTTTTCCCATAGAACCCTGCAGCTGGATAAGGTAAGGAAGATATCCTAAGGAATTTTTTTTTATTCTTGTAGGTTTTCTCCTTTAACGTAAATGTTGTCATGCCTAAAGTCGCCCACCGAGGGCTGTTAAGAGCATGTAGCTGATTCCATGCTTGTCAGTCTCACTCTGTGTCACAAGCTGTACACTTCCTCCAGCCCAAGCCTCAGGTAGGATGTGGAAATGTTTTTTTTTCTCTTGTGAATATCCCCCCAATTGGACAGCTTCTCTCCATATTGGAATTAGTGCTTAATTGATAAAATCAAATGAAATTTGTAGAAGACCATGCAGGGAATGACTTTGGGAATTTCCAAGTAGGATAAAAGGCCCGGGTTCCTGAGGAACGAAAGAAGAGGATTATGTGGAGATTGGGGATTACAAGTTCCATTAAATTTATCCCAAACAGCCAAAGAATGTTTTGTTATGGGATTAGAAAGGTGTGATCTACCTTTAGGCTGGAGCCATAACATATTGGCCACAGAGATGGGATTGCTGTCAACAGATTCAATGAGAACCCAAAGGGGTGTTTCCACCATTGCATGATATTTAGGAAGGGGTGTCAGTTGTGCAGCATAGTAGTAGGAAGTGAAGTTTGATAAACCTAGTCCACCATTCAACTTATTGAGATAAAGCATGGCTTTAGTTATTCGGGGTTTAGTGTTTCCCCAAATAAAGGACAAAATTCTGCGTTGTGTGATTCTCAAAAAATATGTAGGTAATGAGATGGGTAAAACCCTAAACAAGTATGAAAATTTCGTCAAAATCAACATTTTTATAGCATTGATCCATCCCAGCCATGATAATGGAAGAGAGGTCCATTGTTTCATATAGCCTGTAACTTGTTTCAGTAGAGGTAGATAATTAGCCCTGGATATATCTTTAAATGTGGTTGTGAGTTGTACTACTAAGTATGGAATTTTATGGGAAACCCAGTTAAAAGGTAAGGAAGTTTGGACGCATTGAAGTTCTGTCTGTGATGAAGAGATATTTAACACATTCGATTTAGTGGGGTTAACAAAAAGTCCAGAGACTTGGGCAAATTTGTCTAAAATATTTAGTAAATTTGGGGCTGATATGTGAGGATGAGATAAAAAAAATGGGATTTTTATATACAGCTTACCTGTAAAATCCTTTTCTTGAGAGTACATCACGGGACACAGGAGCTTCATTACATAGTGGGTTATATAGGCACCTCTGGTGATTGGACACTGGTTAACCCCAATTAAGGAGAATTCCTCCCCTATATAACCCCTCCCATATGGGATGCACCTCAGTTTTGTAGCAAAGCAATAAGAAACCACGTAAAACCCAAGAGGGGCAGGAGCCCTGTGTCCCGTGATGTACTCTCAAGAAAAGGATTTTACAGGTAAGCTGTATATAAAAATCCCATTTTCTTGATCATACATCACGGGACACAGGAGCTTCATTACATAGTGGGATGTCCCAAAGCAATGCTCAGATTGAGGGGAGGGAGACACAGATCATAATTATAGACCGCCAGGGACCGGAGGACCTAAACTGCAGCCTGCAGTACACTGCGCCCGAAGGCGATATCCTCTTGCCCTCTGACATCCACCTGATAGAAATTGGTGAATGTGTGGACTGATGACCAAGTTGCAGCCTAAGGCCGCGTACACACGGGCGGACTGTCCGCCCAACTAGGTTCGTCAAACAGTTTGACAAACAGTCCGTTCAAAATTAGCATGAACGGACTTGACCACACACGACGAACGAACAGTCCGCTGAAAACTTGCGCGATGACGTGAACGGCACGTACGATGGGACGAGAAATTCGAAGTCCAATACACTGCAATGCAACCTTCGCCGTGTAAATTCTTTCTGAGCATGCGCGAGACTTAGTTTATCGAACAAGCCTACACACGAGCGGACTGTCCGCTCAAACCAAGTTTCAGCGGACAGTCTTATGGAAATTCCGAAAAACTTTGTTCGTCAGACTGTCCGCTGAAGCCCACACACGAGCAGACTGTCCGCTGAAACACTGTTCAGCGGACAAAGTTGGGCGAACAGTCCGCCCGTGTGTACGCGGCCTTACAGATCTGAGCCAGGGAGGCCTGGTAATGCACTGCCCAAGAAGCACTTACAGCCCTAGTTGAGTGCGCTTTCACTTGAAAGGGAGGAATCTTCCCCTTTACACTATAGGCCTGAGAAATAACTTGTCTAATCCACCTTGAGAGAGTGGATTTTGACGCCGCCTGGCCCTTCCTAGGGCCTTACGGCAAAATAAACAAGCAATCAGTTTTCCTTATCTGAGCAGTTGCTTGAAATATATAGTGATTGCTCTAACCAGATCCAAAGTGTGCAAAGATTCTTCTTCTGCGGACTGTGGGTTCGGAAAAAAGGATGGTAGAAAGGACCTGTTGGGACGCATGACCACCCGGTCCTTATGAATAATTAGATACGGCTCCTTGCTGGAAAGAGCTGCTAGCTCTGATACTCTTCTAGCCGTAGATATGGCTACCAAGAAGACCAATCTTTTAGTCAGGAGAACTAATAAAGCCAGATGTAAAGGTTCAAATGGTTGCCCCTGCAAAGCCGAGAGAA
This sequence comes from Lithobates pipiens, assembly GCF_037356315.1. Taxonomy (NCBI): domain Eukaryota; kingdom Metazoa; phylum Chordata; class Amphibia; order Anura; family Ranidae; genus Lithobates; species Lithobates pipiens. Next base: position 57,876,218 of record NW_027507787.1, on the reverse strand, counting down.
CCAAATTCAGATCCCATGGGCATACCGGAGGTTTGACTGGCGGTCTTATCCGCATGGCCCCCTGGATGAAAGCCCGCACCAGGGAATGCGATGCAAGTGGCTTCTGAAAAAACACTGACAGGGCTGAAATCTGCACCTTGATAGTGCTTATGGCCAAATTCATTTCTAGGCCTGACTGGAGAAAGGCCAAGATCCTGCTAATGACATACTTTCTAGGATGCCATTTCCTGAGTTCACACCAGGAAACATATGCCCTCCAGATTTTTTTAATAAATAAGCCTGGAGGCCGGCTTTCTGGCATTGACAAGAGTAGAAAGGACTGGCCCCCGAAAGGCCACGGTCTCTCAGAATGTGGGTCTCAGCAGCCAAACCGTCAAATTCAGACTGCGTAAAGCAGGATGGTAAATTGGACCCTGCCAGAGCAGATCTGACCGGAGAGGGAGGATCCATGGCCTGCCTACTGCCAACTTCATGATCTCTGCGTACCACGGTCGCCTGGGCCAAGCCGGGGCCACCAAAAGGACCGATTTTGTCTCCCTCTTGACTCTTCCCAGGAACCGCGACAGAAGCGGGCTTGGGGGGAAGGCATAGATCAGATTGTACTGATCCCAGGGAACTGTCAGAGTATCTGACCCCTGAGCAAGTGTATCTCTTGTCCTTGACACAAAATTGTCCAGTTTCCTGTTGAACCTGGATGCAAACAGATCTACGTCTGGAGTACCCCACCTGTGACATATGTTCCAAAACACGTCGGGGTGCAGAGTCCATTCTCCTGGGCACAACTGCTGGCGGCTCAGAAAATCCGCCTGCCAATTTTCCACTCATGGAATGAAGACTGCAGAAAGACACGGAACATGCATTTCTGCCCAGACAAGTATGCGATTCACCTCTTTTTGGGCCACCAGACTCCTGGTACCACCCTGGTGATTGACATAAGCCACTGCTGTGGCATTGTCGGACTGAACCCGAACAAGGAGGCCTCGTAGTCTGTAACACCACTTTATGAGAGCCATATAAACTGCCCGGATCTCCAGGACATTTATGGGCAATAGCTTCTCGATCGCAGACCATTTCCCTTGCGAGCACGTCTCCTCCAACACTGCTCCCCAGCCTGTCAGGTTGGCATCTGTCGTGATAATCTTCCATGGAAGAGGAAGAAAAGTTTTGCCCTTCAGCAAATTCTTGGTTTCTAACCACCAGATGAGACTCCTGTGTGTCCCTGGGGATAGACGCATAGGAAGATCCGGCCCTGAATTAGGGGCACCAGATCCCCAATGGCCAAGGCCTTTGGCCTTGGAAGAAACACCTTGCCCTGAGCGGTGTCGATGATCATACCCAGGTATTCCAACGTGGTGGCAGGCTGTAGGGATGACTTTTCTAGGTTTATGATCCAACCTAGGCGTTCCAGGTGTTCTAGCGTTCTGGTGATGCTGTGGTTCAGGAACGCTACTGTTTTCTCCATGAGAAGCAAATAGTCTAGATAAGCCATGACAGCTATACCCTGAGCTCTTAGGTTTGCCAAGAGAGGGTCCAGAATCTTTGTGAAGACTCGAGGGGCCGTAGCAAGCCCGAACGGCAAGGCCACAAATTGAAAATGGCGCCGCTCTACCGCGAACCTTAGAAATGTTTGGTGTGCGGGAAAAATTGGCACATGGAGCTATGCATCCTTGATATCTATTGATGCCATAAACTCTCCCCCTTGCAGGGAGGAGACCACAGTGCGGATTGACTGCATTCGCAAGGACCAGATGCGTAAAAAAACGGTTCAGATCCTTCAGATCTAGGATAGGTCTGACACTTCCATTTGGCTTCGGAGCTCAGCTGCCCAATTCTTTAGCCATAGGGCCCTTCGCATGTGTACCAACATGAGGGACAAACGTGATGCTTGTTGGACAGAATCCAAAATCGCATCAATCATGAAACACAGAATATGAGGTATTTCTGCATAGTTCTCCATTTCCTCACTGGGAAGGAGGCCAAGCATCTGCTTAACCTGTTCCTTGAGGAACTGGCACAACCCCACGGCTGCGACTGTAGGTTGCACTACAGCGCTACTCATGGAAAAGGAGGCTTTTAATAATGTTTCTAGCTTCTTATCAGTTGGATCTTTAAATACCTGCGCATTATCCAAGGGACAAGTCAGGTTTTTATTCATGCAAGAAACAGCCGCATCAACAGATGGGACCCCCCACTTCTTGGTGAAACTCTCCTCCAGAGGATAATGCATAGAAAACCTTTTAGGAGGAACAAACAGTTTATTGGGATGTCCCCAATCCTCATACAACAATTCATCCATTAAAGCGGGAGTCCGCCGGGAGTCCGCGTTTTTTTTTTTTTAAAGCCAGCAGCTACAAATACTGCAGCTGCTGACTTTTAAAATAGTGACACTTACCTGTCCAGCGCGCCCGCGATGTCGGCACCCGAAGCCGATCTCTCGATCGTCTCTCAGGTGCTGCCGCCGCCATCTTGGGTATGGGAATCAGGAAGTGGAGCCTTTCGGCTTCATTTCCCGGTTCCCTACTGTGCATGCGCGAGTCGCGCTGCGCAATAAGGATGGACCTCCTGCCTCTGGGATCTGTGTATTTCCCAGCAGGCAGCGGGGGACTTTCGGAAAGGGGCGTAATCTACGCCCCTTTCCGCAGAGAGCTATCCCGGAAGTGGGTGCAGATACCTGTACTGTACAGGTACCTGCACCTCCCTCCCCCTGAAAGGTGCCAATTGTGGCGCCGGAGGGGGTGTGGGATTCCAATGAGCGGAAGGTCCACTTTAGGGTGGACCTCCGATTTAAGGGATGAATTGGAAAGGATTAGGCAGTCTGTGGGGCTTTCCTGACTCCCAGGGAAGAAACAGAGGACGTAGCAACTTCAGCAGCAGGCATTCTGAATGTGGTACGCACCAATTCAGTATAATACTGCACCTGTTTTCTGAGCACCTGGGAGGAGGGGACTCTCTCCTCTTCCTGTGATTCATCCGACTGCTCATGATCCCTGTCCCAAGACAGGGATCTCTCCTCATTTTCAGAAGAATCATCTGAGAGAAGAATTTCATCAGAGGGAGGGGATCTACCCCTTTTCCTGCTATCTTTCAGGGAAGCAGAAATAAAATTCATTATTCTCCCTTCAAAACCCTCCAATGTAGCCCTAAGGGAGTCCTCAGTGACATAAACCGGGGCTGGGACATTAGGAGAGGCTGCAAAACCTGACAGGGGCACTGACTCATCTTAAGAGGCTGGCTCCAGTCTCGCAGGGGGGATGGTAACTTACAGGCACTTTTAGAACCCCTGGACCTAGGCGGTGATTTACCAGTGCCTTTGCTACCTCCCCCTGAGACCCTCTTACGAGGAGACATAGTCCTAAGCTACAAAGCAGAGGTACTAGTACAAGTGCAATCACTGTTGTGCTTAAAGTCTCACAATAAATATATATGCTTAAACGGCACAACCTGATGCTGCGTAGGTGTCTAAGGTTTGCCTGGATCCAATCCCCTCGGATGCTTACTGCCCACAGCTCCTGTGTCTCCACTTACAGGATTAACTTCCCTTACCTGTCCTCGCCGCAGGAATTGCTGAAACAGACAAATTCCATCCTTCACCCATCACGGCGGGCAGTGTTAGCCAACCTCCAGGTTTATCTGGGGCTCTTTCTCGGAAGAGCCTCCTACCTGGACCATGTAAAATACTCTGCCAGAAACTTTTGTGCGCTCTGTATAAACAGTACACCAAGTCTGGTTTTCCCAGAGCCCAGTCTTCCAATAGGAGAGGATTTACAGGCCAAACCTCATTTCTTCGGCTGACGAGGCCCGGGTACCATACCATCTTGGGAGTCAAATATCGGACCGAGGTATGGATCCAGTTTGTTGTAGCCCTTAGGCCCCCGCAGGGACCTGCACAGAGCTAAAGTTTTACGTGACCAACCACCATAGACACTGGCAAAAAAACTGAGGTGCCTCCCATATGGGAGGGGTTATATAGGGGAGGAATTCTCCTTAATTGGGGTTAACCAGTGTCCAATCACCAGAGGTGCCTATATAACCCACTATGTAATGAAGCTCCTGTGTCCCGTGATGTATGATCAAGAAAATAGAATATCATCTGCAAAGAGACATAACTTGTGTTGATATCCGCTGTAAGGGATCTTCCCGGGGTAGGGTGTGTTTGGACACAGTTCACAGCAGACTTGGAATTTATAAAGCAGATCTTGGCGTTTATTCGTGGTACAAACAGTCCAGCAAACAAAATATACAGCAACACCGTGCTTTCTAAGTACAACAAAAATAAAAGTCCTAGCCCGGCTGGGCGCTTACTAACAGGTTCTGCTCACCTATCTGACACTTACAAACACAGCGTCTTTCGCCTGGATATCGCAGGGTGAGTTTTAGCTCCAGCAGTGGCTGTGCTTGCAGCTTCCTTCAACACACAGATTGTTCATTCCCTGGCTGAGAGCAATCACCTGCAGACCCTGCAGAGCCTTTAGCTTCCCAGGCTAATTAGGATCAAAGCTCACCTGATCCCAAACCCAGAACTGGATCGGGGGATGTGGAATGACAGGTCCCTCTACCAAACCTACCTGCCATTCCATATAAACCCAGGCCCGGCAAAATTAAATAACAACTCAGCAGCATATCGCTGCTGAGAAACTGATCCATCCTGGATTTACCATCTCACACTGTGTAGCAACCTAGGTGAGATGTACACCCCCTCGATCACTTCTCCAGTGACATGTCTACACCGCCTAATTCAATTCCTTTAATATCAGCATTGGACCTAATTAATTCTGCTAGTGGTTCAATAAGGAGGGCAAAAAGTAACAGGGATAAAGGGCAACCTTGCCTTGTACCCCTTCTAATGTCGAACATTGCAGATTTATAACCAGCATATTTAATGTATGCTTTTGGGTTGTCATACAAAGAGGAGATCCATGTTAGAAATTGATTCCTATATCCCCATTTTTGAAGCATGTACTGCATATATGGCCAAGTGACAGAATCGAACGCCTTTCTAATGTCTAATGCCCCATACACACGGTCGGACATTCCGACCACAACATCCATCAGATTTTTTCCAACAGTTTTTGGCCAAAACTTGTCTTGCATACACACGGTCGCACAAAGTTGTCGAAAATCCGATCGTTCGGAATGAGGTGACATACAAAACGTACGACGGGACTATGTAGAGGGCAGTAGCCAATAATTTTCATCTCCAAATTTTTTCTGAGCATGCGTGGCACTTTGTGCATTGGAATTCTCTACACACGATTGGAAAAAGTCCGATCGGATTTTGGGGTTGGAAAATTTTAGATCCAGCTCTCAAACTTTTTCCGTTGGAAATTCCGACAGAAAAAGTCAGATGGAACCCACACATGATCGGATTTTCCGAGCAACATAATCCGGACTTTTTCTGTCGGAATTTCCGACCGTGTGTATGGGGCATAAGGATAAAAGGCATGTCAGGATTTGTCTGACTTTAGCTGCGTGAATAAGTAAGAGAGCTCATCTGATATAATCTCCTGCCTGGCGCATAGGCATAAACCCTGTTTGAACCGGTGAATAAGTTGACCTATAATGTTATTCAAACAAGTTGCCAGGATCTTGGCTAGTAATTTAATGTCTAGGTTAAGGAGAGATATGGGGCGGTAATCTAATCTAGTGGAACCAATTACCTTCAGAAGTCACCTAATTAGTCCACCTGTATGTGTATAAATACAGCTGTTCTGTGAAGCACTCAGAGGTTTGTTAGAGAACCTGTTGGGGAACAAACAGCATCATGAAGGCCAAGGAACACACCAGACAGGTCAGTGATAAAGTTGTGGAGAAAAAAAAATATCCCAAGCTTTGAACATCTCACAGAGCACTGTTCAATCCATCATCCAAAAATGGAAAGAGTATGACACAATTGCAAACCTACCAAGACATGGTCATCCTCCTAAACTGACAGGCAAGGAGAGCATTAATCAGCAGCTAAGAGGCCCATGGTAACTCTGGAGGAGCCGCAGAGATAAACAGCTCAGGTGGGAGAATCTGTCCACAGGACAATTGTTAGGGTCCTTTCACACGGGGCGGATCAGTGCTGAATCGCCCTGTGGATATCCGCTTGCTCAGCGGGGATCGCCGGAGCGATCTCCGCTGAGCAGGAAGATGATAGGGCCGTCTCTGCACACTACGCAGGGATGGACCTGTCACAGCGCCGCTCTCCCCTATGGGAGATCGGGTGACGACGGACCAAAGTGTCCGTCGTCACCCGATCCAATCCGTTGACGGATGGAAAAATAGCTTTTTCGGATCGGAGCGGGTCAGATGTCAGCGGACTTGTCACCGCTGACATCCGACGCCCCATAGACCTCTATGGAGCATCCGTTCAGGTCCACCTGAAAAACTGACAGGCTGACCTGAACAGATTGTCCGTGTGAAAGGGGCCTTAGTCTTGATCTCCACAAATCTGGAATTTATGGAAGAGTGGCAAGAAGAAAGCCATTGTTGAAAGAAAGCCATAAGAAGTCCTGTTTGCAGTTTGAGCTTGGTAGTGCAGTCGCTCTAAATCTAAGGGGTAGATCTGAAATGAGTGGAAACTCTGCTGATTTTATCATCCAATCATGTGCAAGTGAAAATGCAGTTTTTTATTTTCCTTGCATATCCCCCTCAGATCTACAGCGACTTTACTTCCAAGTGCACTTGCAGTGCAAAGTGGATTTTCCTTTCGTAAATAACCTCCTATGTGTGGCGCAAATTAAAACTGCACATCACCTTGAATACACCATTCCCACCGTGAAACATGGTGGTGGCAGCTTCATGCTGTGGAGATGCTTATCTTCAGCAGGGACAGGGAAGCTGGTCAGAGTTAATGGGAAGGTGAATGGAGCCAAATACAGGGCAAGAAATCCTGCTAGAGTCTGCAAAAGACGTGAAACTGGGGCAGTGGTTTACCTTCCAGCAGGACAACGACCCTAAACATTCAGCCAGAGCTACTATGGGAAGGTTTAGATCAAAGCATATTCATGTGTTAGTCCAGACCTAAATTCAATTGAGAATCTGTAGCAACACTTGAAAATTGCTGTTCACAGGCATTCTCCATCCAATCTGACAGAGCTTAAGCTATTTTTGCAAAGAAGAATGGGCAAAAATGTATGTCTCTAGATGTGCAAAGCTTGTAGAGACATCCCCAAAAAGACTTGCAGATGTAATTGCAGCAAAAGGTGGTTCTACAAAGTACAAATGCATGCCACACTTTATTTATTTGTAAAAAAATTTGAAAGCCATTTATCATTTTCCTTCCACTTCACAATTATGTTCCACTTTGTGTTGGTCTATCACATAAAGTCCCAATAAAATAAATTTACGTTTTTGATTGTAACGTGACAAAATGTGGAAAATTTCAAGGGGTATGAATACTTTTTCAAGGCACAGTAGAAACTGGAGCACATGAAATAGGAACATTTTGGGCAAACTAAATGACACTGATCAGAATCTTTAATAAATTAACTTGCATATTTATATTTGATTACCTAGAATGGGACATTTTAATTGGCTATTAAAATGTGACAAAAGAGAGAAGGGAGGCAGGACAAAGGAAAAGGGTGGTGGAGTAACAAAAGTATTCAGTGATTTTGACATCTGAACACAGCCCCCTCTCTCCTCCCACGCCTTATTTGAGTAATGGATAGATTCATGCATAGCATGAATCTATCCATGGCCACCGCCGCCACCCCCTATTCAGGCGACTGACCCTTTTCAGGATACTGGGCACCTGATTTACAGCAGCAGGTTTTTTTTTTTGAAGCACCTGATTAGAGCCATAGGCTCTAATAGGCTTCAAAATAGGATGGCTTGTGGCACAGAGCATTGCGCCATGAACCCACCCAGGTGTTAACACTGATCCTCAATTCGGCCAATCAGAAGCGGGTGTGAGACGCATTTTCTGGCTGCCAAGGGAGTAAACGGAAGTTGCCGCCACTGTGGATGGCAGGGGAACAGGAGGCCTCTGCCACCATGGGGTAATTGCGACCAGCCGACCGGGGGGGGGGGGGGACTTCCAAGCCCCCTCCTCAATTATCATTCCTCTCTGTTTCTTTCTTCCTTATAATACCATTCACAGCCCTGGGCAGACTCACAAGCTGACATGCCACAATCTCCCCCAGACTGGACTCTATGGTTGGGATATTAAGCTAATGCTCATTGATCTGGGGAGAGTTTTATGTATTCTGAATGTCAATGTATTTTGATTGCTTGAGCAGACCAGCATTGTATTGTTCTCTGTACAGGGTTTGGATTACATTTTGTCTGCAAGAAACAGTATTAGAATATAACATTATTTTATGTATGAAAAGCAGTTTTTCTGAGCAGTATGTACAGACCTCCCCCCCCCCCCCACATACCTAGTAACTCTGACACCTGGCTAGTGACTTTAACAACTGACTCTGACATTCATATCTGGTCCCTAAGCAGGAAATAAGAGGCTAGTCCTGCAAAGTAAATTCTGCACGGCTGGACCAAACTTGCCTATGTCAATCCAAGAACACCACATTTCCAAGCTTGTGCCAGGTTAAAGGCAACCATAAAGCCCTTTCTTAGGTGTACAGTGAAAAAAAGTAAAAAAAAAGATCAGGTTGAAATTGTAGCTCATAGTAGAAGTTAAATGAAAGAAAGGGATAAGAAAAAAAATAGGGGGGAGAAAGAAGATTTATCGCCGACCTTCCCTCCGCCCCCCCCCCCCCCCCCCCCATGGGGACTGAAGGTATCTGATCAAAGGATTCCAGACCTTTTCAAAGCGAAGTTGTTACTAGACAATTTTTCATTGATCATGAGCCAGGAGATTTTGTTTTTCACTATTGCTAGGCTTATCACAGGAGTACTCCATGCTCTCACTATGTTAATCTTAGCTCAGATAAAGAAGGTGAGAGTCTTAAGAATATTAGGTAACTCACTTGATAGATCAGAAAATAGTGGCGTCTTAATATTTTTAGAAATATTGAATCCAGTCACTGAATATACCAAGTTGAATATTCTTGTCCAGTACCGTTTTACTTTTGGGCATGTCCACCAAATGGGCAGCATGCTTCCTTCCTGGCTGCAGCCCCTGAAACAGAGAGGGAATGCATCTGGGTAGATTTTTCCATCGTGACAATACCTTGTAATTGGCCTCCACCTGGGAAGTATTTAAAATTCCCCTGTGCACCATGGTCGACCACTGGAACCAGACGTCCTCATCCATAGATTCTCCCAGGTCTGACTCCCAAGCTAGTTGGTAAGAGAATTTAGAACCCTGATCCGCAAACAGATTGTACAATTCTGATATACTACCGCGGGTTTGCTCACTGAAGTCTGATGGAAGATGCTAGAATTTTGTATAAGGAACATAGAGTAAACTGATGTTTGTACTCAAATCTACACCATATAACTTGAACATATCATATGTCTCATAAGACATCGGACAACTGACTCTGACATCTGACAAATAACTCTAACAAGTGAGTCTGATGTGGTTTGATAGATTATTGATGGGACTGATCATAGCCTGAATGAAGATGATAGAATTCTGTATAACGATCACAGAAAAAAACTGTGGTTAGTACTAAAATCTACACTATATAACTTGAATGTATCATATGTACTTTTTCCCCCATACTGCATGCATGTCATGTATCTTTTAGTTTCAGAAGGTTTCATTAAGTGAGAGATCATTCAATATTCAGACATTTGCTATGTTCCCACAAAGGGGGTAAAAGGTCATTGTTATATAGAAGTTATATAGAAAGTGGGTATAATGACAGTAATAAAACATGTTTCAATGAAGAGAACAATCGCCTTTGTTGCTTGTGTAGTCCAAATGCAATGATCAATAAGACAAGAAGATGACAGAGGTTGTTCAAAGCGGAATGTCATGTACCTTTTAAAAGGCAGTTTATTTTGCTTGGAAAAACTCTGTACACATGTAGAAAGTAATCATGTCTACCTGGACCCCTATCAGGTAAATATTTATTCAGACCAATAGGACATTTGATAGTTTAAGAATTAACAGCATTTACATTTACATTGTAATGTTTGAAACATGTTTAAGAATAGATTATCTGTAGATGGTGATATCACATTGGATCTTTGTCTCAGAATTACAAATTCCATTCCAAAGAGTGACCTATTGTGAAATGCATGGATTTAATTGTTACTGGTCAGTAAAAAAATGTTTGAATTAAAAAGATGTGAGTGACTTGATGTCCGCTAATAAACAGATCTTTCCTGTTTGCAGAGGCACATTATAAGTAACGGATGGTGTTGACATTTTGCAAATTTATGCAAATAAGACTTCTGCTTTTAATACCTCTATTTTAATAAGTCTTTTATGTTGCTGGTTAGCACATCTAACAAGTGCACTGAAAGACCTAACAACTAGAATGTGCACACCTACTTACTTGAAGTACTGTACATCTTTACTTTGCTTAAAAAAAACAAAAATGCCATACATTGCAGCTTATGACTAGAGGCTGCAATTGTTTTTCTCTTTTTTTAGGGTTTTCATTTATTTTCACCTGGCGATCTAGCCAGCAACACACCTCCTGTCTTATGCCCCGTACACACGATTGGATTTTCCGACAAGAAATGTTGGATGTGAGCTTGTTGGCGTAAAGTTCGACCGCGTGTATGCTCCATCGAACATTTGTTGTCGAACTTTCTGCCAACAAATGTTGACTAGCAGGTTTTAAAATTTTCCGCCAACAAATGTTTGTTGTCTGACTTTCCGATTGTGTGTACACAAGTCCGTCGGACAAAAGTCTGCGTATGCTCAGAATCAACTGCGAGCCGGAGATATAACATACGTATGTCACTACGTTCGTAATTGTTGGCCAACATTTGTGTGACCGTGTGTATGCAAGACAAGTTGGAGCCAGCATCCTTCCAACAAAAATCAGTGGTTTTGTTGTCGGAAAGTCCGATCGTGTGTATGAGGCATAAGGGTGGCTCTACTCTATGGAGGAGCAAAGGAACCACCTTTGCACTGCAGCATTGTAAGTTTGAGAAGAAGGTAGTGTAAAGCCTCATACACACGATCGGACTTTGTACAAACTTTTCCGTGGATTTTTGTACAAAAAGCGTCGGCCGTGAACTTGTATTGCATACACACAGCAGGACTTTTTCAGCCAATTTTCACCAAATCATATGGTTTTTCTGCTCTTTACCGCCACCTTTGGTCAACTTATGTATTGTTGTCTGATCTTTTGCATTGGTTCTGAGCATGCGTGTTTGTACTTTGTACCAAAGTCCTATGGTTTTCTGTACACACGATCAGACTTTGCTCCATCGGACTTTTGTTGCTGGAAAGTTTATCCATTCGCACAGCCAACAAAAGTCCAATGAAACCTGAAAAAGTTTGTCTGATGGAGCGTACACACGGTCGGATGTTGCCTTAAAACAGCTAATTTGCATGTTTATTGTCAAAAAGTCAGATTGTGTGTATGGGCCTTTATGCCTTGTACACACAGTCGGAATTTCCGACAACAAATGTTTGAGAGTAGGTTCTCAAATTTTCTGACAGCAAAACTTGCTGTGCGAAATTCCAAGCGTGTGTACACAATTCAGATGCACAAAGTTCCACGCATGCCATGCCAGTGGTAAATGGTTTGTCTCAACTGCCATATTTGCTGCCCAGGTTTGCCTGTTCAAGGAAGTTAAAAAATAAGAGACTTACTGGCTGGATCACTAGCTGAAAATAAAGGGAAAAATGGAAAACGAATACAGCCACTATTGGAACAAAAGAAGACGATCGGCTGCACTCCCACACAATGCAATCACTACATCTAAGCTGAAATATATAACGTTTTTGGGTTTAATACTGCTTAAACCTCATGCTGACCAGCCGTCGCAGTTGTACTGCGGCAGCATGGTTCGGCTGTGCAAATCGCCGTTATGCTACATCGGTAGCATAAACGGCCACTAGGGGGCACGTGTGCATGCCCCTCGCTCGCTCCCCGAGCCGATGCGAGTGCCCGGCGGGCTCCCGCAATCACTAAGGGCACACGGAGAACTGGCAGCTGTATGTGTAAACACACAGTTTTCGGTTCTCTGAGCAGGGAACTGACAGATCGTCTGTCCTTACAGAGTTTGGACAGCAATCTGTTAGTTTCCCTTCACAATCCCATCCCCCCTTCAGTTAGAACACAAAGTAGGATACATATTAACCCCTCCCCTGCCCCTAGTGTTAACCCCTTCACTGCCAGTGACATTTTTACAGTAATCAATGCAATTTTAATCGCACTGATTGCTGTATTAATGCCAATGGTCCCAAAAATGTGTCAAAATTGTCCGACGTGTCCGCCATAATGTCACAGTCACAATAAAAATCACTGATCGCCGCCATTACTAGTAAAAAAAAAAATTATTAATAAAAATGCCATAAAACTATCCCCTATTTTGTAGATGCTATAATTTGAATGCAAACCAATCAATATACGCTTATTGCGATTTTTTTTAACCAAAAATATGTAGAAGAATACGTATCGGCCTGAACTGAGGAAGAACATTTTTTTTTATATATTTTTTGGGGATATTTATTATAGCAAAAAGTTAAAAATAATGTCTTTTTTTCAAAATTGTCGCTCTTTTTTTGTTTATAGGGCAACAAAAAAAAACACAGATGTGATCAAATACCACCAAAAGAAAGCTCTATTTGTGGGAAAAAAAAGGACGTCAATTTTGTTTGAGAGCCACGTCGGTTAAAGCAACGCAGTGCCGAATCGCAAAAAGTGGTCTGGTCTTTGGCCAGCCAAATGGTCCGGGGTTTAAGTGGTTAAAGTACAGGTTCACATTTAGTAGAAAATTCCCCCAGCCCCTCTCTATAACCCCCTCAGCACAATCAGTTATGTCACACCCATATTTATGTCTGTATTTACCTCCTCCTAAGGTGTAGCCTCTAGTGCTGTCTTCAAGTGGCTGGTAAAAATCAAGTCCGTGGACTTTAATGGGCCATGTCCGTTCTGCAGGAGGAATGCCCCACTTAGGTCTAACATCAAATAATTAACTTGAGCTATAATTATAGGTTAACTGTACTTTCATAAAAGTACAGTTCAACTTTTTGCCTAGCTCCTTAACGCCTTAACAAAATAAACCAACCCTGCCCCCGCTCCCACTCCAGATGGTTACATACCTCTATTAAACAGCCTTATGCTGTGTACACATGGTCGGACTTTCTCGGCAGAAAAAGTCCAACAGAATCATTTCATCGGATATTCCGATCGTGTGTGTGGGCTTCAGTGGACATTTTTTTTTTCGAAAATTCTGACAGACTTAGAAATAGAACATGTTTTAAATATTTCCAATGGAAAACCGTTCATCTGTATGCTGTTCTGACGGACCAAAAACAATGCAAGGGCAGTTACTGGCTACTGGCTATTGAACTTCCCTTTTCTAGTCCCATTGTACGTGTTCGTGCACGATCGGACTTTGGTGTGATCATGTGTAGGCAAGTCTGTTTCAGCGGAATGCCGTCGTAAAAACCGTCAGTGTTTATTCTGATGGAAAAAATGGTTGTGTGTACGCGGCATTAGCCTGCAGCTGTCTTTAGGGCCTCAAGCTAAAATCCTATCACTGCAGTAATTCCCCAAAATTCTATGAAGCCCTTTTCCTGACATAAAAGACATTCAAGGATAGGCCTAGAGGAGTCTATAGGGATCGACTTAGCAATGGCAGTCGGCACAGGAAAATTTTGGCAAAAAAAACGCTGCAACACTGAACACTGAACGCTGAACACTGCAGCCAGCTTGACCATCCAATATAGAGGTAAATATGCTTCTGGGGCAGGGGAGGATGGGTTACTTTTGTTAAGGAGGGGTAATCAATACATAAAAAAAAGCTTATTTGTTTTAAAAATGTAAACACTAGGTTGACATGCCTGTTTTACAACATCTCTCTTTGTCATCTATTTATGTGGCTGAACAGGACTTTTGGGAAGAGTAAGTATAGATGCACTTAGATAGGAGGAATGCTACTACACTGGCCTTCTTTGAAAATTAAGTCTGGAATGCGCCATCGGTGAGCAGATTTGATCTGTGATACAAATCTGTGTACAGGCTGCCTTAAACTGCAATAACTGACAAGCCTATATTGGTCTATACTTATGACACCAAACAGTAAAGGCTGCCCTGTCATGCTGTCATACGTAAGCTTCACAGTTCAGTTCATGCTTCAGCTATTTTTAGATAATGTGATGTTGGTCAGATCACTCCTGTGCCTTTTCAGGACACACTGTGACATAAGATACAAATAAAATATCTTAAAGGGAAAGTATACGATACCTATAAGAAGAATGCTTTTAAAAATCAGAAGAAAAAATTGACACTTTCGACAAAATTACTATGCTGTTGTTTATTATATGTACGTATCATTGTTTAAATAACCAGTACATACGTAGATGACTATTGTTCTTATGGTATACAGGCAGTCCCTGAGTTACGAACAGGTTAAGGACTGCCTGTTTGTTCCTAAGTCGGATTTGTTCGTAATTTGGACGCGCATGCGCAGAATGTTTTTTTCCGCTGTTTTCCAACGTCGTTTTCCAATGTTTTCCGCTGTTTTTCAATGTGCCTGCCGGCGCCCACTGCCGTTCGTAAGTAGGAGTTGTTTGTAAGTCAGAGGTTCGTAACTCAGGAACCTCCTGTATTCCTATGTTATGCGGGTGATTACCTGAGACTCTGATTTGCTGTTAACCTTTCTACTCTTTGTACTTAACATTTTCAATAAAAATATTGGAAACATAAAAATCAGAAGAAAGCTGTCTGAAAGATGTTTTCCGATGTTTTCCGACGTGCCCACTGGCGCCACCTGCCGTTTGTAAGTAGGAGTTGTTTGTAAGTCAGAGGTTCGTAACTCGGGGACCTCCTGTATTCCTATGTTATGCTGGTGATTACCTGAGACTCTGATTTGCTGTTAACCTTTTCAATAAAAATATTGGAAACATAAAAATCAGAAGAAAGCTGTCAAAAATAAATCATATTCAGTGCTTATGAATGATTTGTACATATGTTTATATTAAATTCTTCTTAATATTTACTCTAAATATCATTTGTGTAATGACTTGTATAATTAATCGTGTTTTACTATGGATGCAGAGGATATTCAGCACAATTGCTTGAGCAAACCCTTTTTTGACATAAAGTAAACATACAGCGCCTTGAAAAAGTAATCATACAACTTGAAATTTTCCACATTTCGTCATGCTACAACCAAAAAACGTAAATGTATTTTATTGGGATTTTATGTGATAGACCAACACAAAGTGGCACATAATTGTGAAGTGGAAGGAAAATGATATGTAGCACCGTCTAGTAGTGTGCTAGAGAGAGTAGGTAAATTTAGGCAGGTCTGGCTGGTTGCTAGGCCTGTTTGTTTTCATTCTGAGCTGGGAGTGGCTCAGTGTAACAGTTGGTGACTCACAGGCAGCATCACCAAAACCTCCCTCTTCTTTCCCGAAGATTCTGGAAAGAGAGGAGGAGAGGAGAGGTGGAGCTGCCTGCGGAATTCTGAGGTGCCCTGATCAGTCCCCAACTTGAATTGGCAGGGGGCAGGCCTCCTTAAATACCCAGGGTCAGCCCGGCTGGGGAGAAGTTGTTGGGTGGAAAAGATGGAGTGAGAGCATGTAAAGGATGTCGAGGCCCACAGGGAACTCCCCAATCTGGGGAGGGGGGTGACCTTGGACCTGGGCTCAGTGCATCCAGGAGGAGAAGAGATCCTGGAGGAGAGGCACATGAGAGAGCAAAGAGAGGACAGCGGGACAGAGCACTGCTAAGCAACTCCAGTGAGGACAACTGGTCGCATCCAGGAGGGCTGGTGAGTGAAGCACAGTCGGGAGGACTGGGGAGGCATGACTGAGAGAACTGGGAATTTGCAGTTTGAGATGGATGTAGAACCAGAAGAGTGGGCTGTGGGAAGGGCAGTGGAAAGAGGTAGCTGCAGCCAGGAGAGCTGACAGGGCCCGAAGATGGATTACTGGGCTCAGTAGCCATGTGTAGAACAGCTAGCACCAGAGACTTTCTATTTTACTACACTATAGGGGCCCGCGGTCCCTGCCTGAAAAGGGCAATTGCTAAAGGCCTGGCTTAGTCAGTGTCAGGCCAAAACACTTTGTGCTAGATGTGCCTGAAGATTAGAGCGGAAGCGATGTGCTGTAGGAGAAAGAACTGAAGCTTAGAGAGGAAGTGATGTGCAGGAGGAGAAATGGAGTGTATATACTGGACTGTATATAGTTGTCCCAAGCAAGTGCTACCAATTCTACCTGGCATCCCATATTTTCCTTACCCCATCTAAGTTCAATCCCCTCCATAAAGTCAAAATAACAAAGCATACGGACTGTTCTATGTCTCTGAGTGTCTGAGAGGTGAATGCCGGGCTGGGTATGGTGACAGAAAATTCAACATTTACGCAGTCCCTACTGGGGTATCGCTAAATATGGGGCATCGTCCGGGATGTCTGTTCACAGCTAACCTGCCAGCTGTCGCCCTAGCAACCAAAGTTGTTCGAGGGAACTGTGCTTTGTTTCACCACTATTGAGGAATTACACTTGGGGAAGGACTTGTGGAAGTGTGCTCTGCCTACTATTTAGTACCACGGTATCAAGTGCCGTTGCCCATAGCAACCAGCGGGAGCTGCCTTCAAGTTTAACCCTTATTGTTGCCTGCTTGCCAAGTTGCTCCAAACACGGCTGGGACAGACACTTGTGCTGATCTTGCAATTCAGCAACTTTTACCATGTGCACCCATGGACTACAAATACGTCCAGCATTCTGCTATTACTGGACGTCCTAACTTGGATTACAAATATGTTCAGCATTCTGCTAATCCTGGAAATCCTGAACTTATGCTTCAAATTCCTGCTTGTAACAGTAAAGTGTGCCTGGAACTGTCTACTGTCTACTGTTGCCCGGGATGATCAGGGTAAGCCTGCGGGTGCATGCAAGCGGGGCTGTGCTAAGAATGTTTCTTTCAGTGAGACAGGAGCTACAAACTTTATTGTTGCTATCGGCAATCACCAGAAAAGTCAGCGTTCACCTACTCCCAGTTGCTCGGGCACAGTTGGTGCCGATCTACATTCCTGCTAGGCTCAGCATGCCTGCAAATTTCAGTTAGTCTAACAAGGGGTTACAGCATCATGCCAGGGGAGGAGACTGCCTGAATGAGACACCAGCCTGTATGGAAGTAAGGGGTGGGGCCACACCCCAGAGGAGACCCATTGTTTGGATTCGGTGAGGTCATTGTGGCGAACTGCTTACCCAACTTGCATGAGCCACAGTACTATAACGTGGACCTGCACTGTGTTGCAGGTGCCAGAGTGTGAGGAGACCTGGGCCCACTTTGAGGACATTTGGAAGGAATGGCGGCTGGGGTGGTCCATCTACAAGGACAGAATAATGGTTGCCAGGATGGGACGGCCTATGAAGAGTTACTCTATCAGGGAGGAAGGGTGCGGCAGGAAGAGATTGCCCGACCTGCACTTTTATGCTTGAGAGGACTATTGGAGGAGGTACAGACATCTTAAAAGTGGCCACATGGACTGCTGGATAATGTGCTTCTTCTTCTCTGACTTAACAGAATCAGACCAGCCTGCCACCCTGTTGTGCCCAATGGATGGACCCTTTCCTGTTGCAAGGGCACTAAGGGTTAGGTCTGTTCCTTGAAAAAACTCTTTAAAGAGGAGGTAAACCCTGATGAGTTTACTTCCTCTTTGATTCCCTGCAAAGGTAAAGCATAATGGACTACTATGCATCACGTAGTAGTCCATTATGTGTCACTTACCTGACACAGGAGCCAGCGAAGTCACCGCTGTCCTCTGTAGTCTGGAGCATCCATCTTCTTGGTGGGTCTCGCTGCTCCGCCGCTATCATTCAATGAAGCCGCGATGACGTCACTCCCGCGCATGCGCACGGGAGCCGCCACTCGTGGCATATCACCGTTGACAGTGGCGCGCTCAGTGCGCCTGTGCGCCGCTGTCTATGGAGCATGTGCTGTAGACAGCGGTGCCTGTCTTTTGGAAAATATCTCCTAAACCATGTAGGTTTAGGAGATATTTCTTGGACCTACAGGTAAGCCTTAATCTAGGCTTACCTGTAGGTCAAAGTGGTTTGTAAGGGTTTACAACCACATTAAAGAGCCTGTTTGTTCTTGGGGGGGGGGGGGCTCCCATCAGGAACTCCAAGAGGACTGTTGCTTCCTCATGCTGTGTCCTTTCTCCCTTTAATGCTCTGTCAACAGGCTATAATCCCCTTCTGACAAAACTATGGGTGAAAATGTATTTTGAAGTGACTCGTGTGCTTTGATTATTCTTGTTCTTACTGTCAGCAGGTTTATAACCCCTTTCTGACAGAAAGTTTGTAAACTGAACAGCTAGCTGGTAGAATAGTATGTTTGTTGTGTTGTTTCTACAGGACTTCCTCGGATGGGACAGCTGTTCATCTATCTCTTGGGCTTGGACTTGGGCTACGGATCCTGCGGACAGAGGATTTCCCTTGAGGAGGAAATGCTCTGGTCCATTGTATATTGAATAATTGTTTAGTGGTAGGGATGTTGTAATTAGGTGTGTAATGTAATGTACATGATGTAAATACTGAGAGAAAATTATTTTATATTTTTGTATGTATTTATTTGTACATATTCCCATCCAAGTTTGTTCCCTTTTTTCCCTTCCAATTTATAGTATGGGATGCCCTTGCTCCTGGGCCCAGGAGTTATTTTTCAATTTCCCAGCAGGACCAGCTGGAGATTTGGGGGGGAGGGGTTAGTGTGGCCTCAGTCAGTGTGAGGCCTAACCACTTTGTGCTAGCTGAGCCTGAAGATTAGGGAGGAAGCAATGGGCAGGAGGAGAAATGTCGTGTATATACTGGACTGTATATAATTGTTCCAAGCAAGTGCTACCAATTCTACTGGGCATCCCATATTTCCCTTACCCCATTCAAGTTCAAGCCCCTCAATAAAACAAAAAAACAAAGCATATGGATTTCAATATAGGAAAAGTGCATTTTGGGACTTTAAATGAGGCCAGCATCAAAGGGACGCCAGCCTCCATCCCTGTCAATAGTTTATAAGGAGAGGAGAGAGATGGGACTTTGAGTGAAGCACACAGCAGTAAATGGATTGGTCAAGTGACTAAGAAAATTTAATTTATTTATATTTCACAAATCATACATTGTTTTCAAGTATTTTGGGCAACAGGCCTCTAAAAAATACTTGGGGCAAAATGCCTCGTACAGTATAAATCACAGTTCAATAAATAAATAAACATGTATTGAGTAGTTTTAAGACCTTAGCTAGTAAGTAAATTAACCAAAAATTCAGATTATATAAAAACTTGATATTCCATGATTGCAATAAAAAGAAGGTAATAATTCAAGGCTCTACGCGTTTCACGGCACTATAGCCACTCATCAGGAGCAGGTACCATGGAATAGATCTAAAAAAAGAAAAATAGCAAAAAATAATGAAAGGAGAAATAATTTAAAAAAAGAGCTAAAAATGGGTGTTGGCCCATATGAAAAAATAAAAATAAAAAAAATAACTGTGCATCCAACTTACATTTGCATCCGCACACCATCTGGGTGGCATCGAGGATCGCCAAAAAAAGACCGCAATGTGAAGCCCCCAGGTAGCACAGTAGCCTGCATGGATGGTCGCAACCGCCAAGAACACCTCCAGAGTCGGTGAGTGCAATGGGTGTGATGTAAACTTAATGATTGAAAGAAACCCCAAAGGGGACCTAAGTGAAATAAAGTATAAAAATATGAATTGTAAACAAGTGTTGCAGTAGTGATGGATGGATGGTCCAAAAAAAAAAAAAAAGAGAGCAATTAAAATGAAAAAAGAAAGGAAAACATGTTGTGTACCTATGTCGACTGAAAAGAACCGTAGTCGATCCACGTAAGTGTGATCATACTAGTGAAAGAGAAAGGTGGAATGTGTGAACCTACAACGGGAGATGCCTGGGCAGACGCACCATCCACGTCCCGTCACCAGAGCCACGCAGGTGCATGCAACAGTGGAGAGAGGAAAAGCAGTCACCTAGATGGCTCAGCCATCTGGCGATTAGCGCCTGGCCATCCCCACACTGTGCACACCTAGAGATCAAATTCGGTCGGCAATGCGGCGCCACGAGGACGCCGTCCGACCATTATAACGAGGCTCCGGCGAGCAGGGACCATCTCCCCACCCCTCCTACGTGAAAAGGGGGCAGGATGGGGGAGGAGACCCACAGTCAAACCACTGCATATGGATTGTTCTATGTCTCTGAGTGTCTTAGAGGTGAATGCCGGGCTGGGCAGGGTGACAGACAATACAACATTTCAGCAGCCCCTATGGGGGTACCGCTACAGATAAATGGTTTTCAATTTTTTTTACAAATAAATATCTGAAAAGTGTGGGGTGAATTTGTATTCAGCCCCCTTTTCCCTGATACCCCTAACTAAATTATAGTGGATCCAATTGCCTTCAGAAGTCATCTAATTAGTAAATAGAGTCAACATGTGTATAATTTAATCTCAGTATAAATAAATATAGCTGTTATGTGAAGCCCTAAGAACCTTAGTGAGCAAACAGCATCATGAAGGCCAAGGAACATGCCAGGCAGGGCAGGGATAAACTTGTGGAGATGTTTAAAGCAGGGTTAGGTTATAAAATAATATCCCAAGCTTTGAACATCTCACGGAGCACTGTTCAATCCATCATCTGAAAATGGAAAGAGTATGGCACAACTGCAAACCTACCAAGACATGGCCGTCCACCTAAACTGACAGGCCGGACAAGGAGAGCATTCATCAGAGAAGCAGCCAAGAGGCCCATGTTAACCCTGGAGGAGCTGCAGAGATCCACAGCTCAGGTGGGAGAATCACAGGACCACTATTAGTCGTGCATCCCACAAATCTGGCCTTGTTGGAAGAGTGGCAAGAGGAAAGCCATCGGTGAAAGAAAGCCATAAGAAGTCCTGTTTGCAGTTTGTGAAAACCATATAGGGGACACAGCAAACATGTGGAAGAAGGTGCTCTGGTCAGATGAGACCAACTATGAACTTTTTCGCCTAAAAGGAAAACTCTATGTATGATGGAAAACAAACACTGCACATCCCCTTGAACACACCACAGTGAAACATGGTGTTGGCAGCGTCATGTGGTGGGGATGCTTTTATTCAGCAGGGACAGGGAAGCTGGTCAGAGTTGATGGGAAGATGGATGGAGCCAAATACAGGACAATCTTAGAAGAAAACATGTTAGAGTCTGAAAAAGACTTGAGATTGGGGCAGAGATTCACCTTCCAGCAGGACAATGACCCGAAATATATAGCCAGAGGTACAATGGAATGGTTTAGATCAAAGCATATTCATGTGTTAGAATGGCCCAGTCACAGCCCAGACCTAAATCCAATTGAGAATCTGAGACAAGACTTGAAAATTGCTGTTCACAGACGCTCTCCATCCAATCTGACAGAGCTTGAGCTATTTTGCAAAGAAGAATGTGCAAAAATGTCACTCTCTAGATGTGCAAAGCTGGTAGAGACCTCCCCAAAAAGACTTGAAGCTGTAATTGCAGCGAAAGGTGGTTCTACAAAGTATTGACTCAGGATGCTAAATATAAATGCATGCCACAATTTTTACATATTTATTTGTAAAAAAATGTTGAAAATATTTTATCATTTTCCTTCCACTTCACAATGATGTGCCACTTTGTGTTGGTCTATCACATAAAACCCCAATAAAATACACTTACATTTTTGGTTGTAACATAACAAAATGTGGAAAATTTCGAGGGGTATGAATACTTTTTCAAGGCACTGTATATTTTATCTTTGTGTTTGAGTAAATGTTCTATTCGGTACTCTTTTCTGTGATCCATTAAACATGGACCTGTCATCAATGGTGGATGATACCTGATCATAGGTATGTTATAGTATGCCTTTGGATTGGCTCATGCACAGTTGTTTTAAAGGGGTTATTGGACTCATGAGGGGACAGAATTGACAAGGTATTTGATCAGTAAGTAGCCATAAACATCCAGATCTTTGGACTTTGAGGTGCTGTGAAAATCTTGAAGTAGTAGGTAATCCTGTGTTGATAGTATTTGAGGCATTGCAAGTATCCTAGCTTCTTTCCCTTAATTATGGGGGGGCTGGGGTTTTGGAATATTAATGGAGTTGAATGAAGGAAAGGTAACAAAAAAAAAATCATCTGCATATAACCCCATTTTAAAATCATCTGCATACAACACTGTTTTATAGGATTCTGATTCCACATGTACTTCTGTTATATCAGGATTTAATCAGATGTGGCACAGAAATAGTTCCTAAGAAACAATGGACATCCTTGTCTGATCACGTTGGAAAGTTGACAGCTATCAGAAAAGATACTATTTTCTTTCACTTTGGCATTAGGTATGACGTACACAGACATTATGCACTCTAGTGTTTGAGGTTCTCAATTAATGTATTTAAGGGTTTAATTAATAAAGAGACATGCTACCCTATCAAAGGCCTTCAACATCTGTTGACAGGAGAACCATATGGATATAGATTTTATGGTTCTAATGTATTGCATTCATTGCTTATGTATTGTCTCTAGTCTTTTTTGTTGTTCCTGTGCACTCTTGAGTTGGACTACAAAGCAGTCATGACAATGCACAGTGTGTGCCGAGTGAAGAGGCCATGAACGCCGCCGGCAGTTATCCTCCTTGGCAGGTTCAGCACCTTGCTTTGTGGCTTATTGATCCCTGAGATTTCTGTGATCCTTCAGGCCATGCTGTTATCTTGATCTCTGCACCATGAGCTGCAGAAAGTTTTTATCCGTGTAAGTGATTCTATTGTTTGGTAAATAAACATTCTATCTTTCTAATCCCTGCAGCACTTTGTACATCAGACCTCTCTCCCCATATATAATCACTGCATAAAAGGGATGAAAGCTTTATCCCCGGCTTCCATCCATGCGCCATGGCAGGTGAGATGTCACAATACTTCCACCAAGATCCTGAGGAGTTAGAACAAAAAATATCATCAGTCATGCCAGAAGGTAGACGCTCTCTCAGATAAATCTGGCATTTGCCTCCCGTGTGGTGTTGCTGCAGGTATCTGCCATTTCTATCATACTTAGAGGCATCGCTGACCATGCTCCATTACTTATCACAATGTTGCAGGGCCCACAGGGCGCGGAATGTGGAGACTGTCCAGATACTGGATTATGGATCAGGCTATGCAGGAAGCTATGCTGGAGGGGTTGTGCCAATACTGGCTTACCAATTCTGACTTTACCGCTCCTATGGTAACTTGGGATGTCTTTAAAGCTTGTCTCTGGGGGAGTACACGTCCCGTTTCTCTGCAGCTCCAAGGGCCTCCTCGGGATCTCTTGAGGAATTAAAAAAGAGAGATGTCCGGCTTAAAGAGGCAGTTTATGTGGCAAACCCTGATCCAGCTGGTTATGGGGCCTGGCAGCATGCTTTTTGGGAAGTTAATCTGCTCTGAGTTGAATTAGCTCAGAAATCTATGCTATACATCGTGCAAAAATTATTTGAACATGGTAATAAAAATGGAATGCTCCTGGCCTGGTTAGCTAAAGGGAAATTTGCTGCCACCCATGTTAGTGGGATCAGGGATGCTGATGGGGCTTTGTTGTGCTCACCTGTGAGTATTAATGCTGGATTTCTTTGTCTTTCCCAAACTTGACCCAGACATTAGTTCTGGACTGGACCTTGATATTAACCTTGAAGAGGCGCAGGAGGCCATTGTCCAACTCCAACCCGGTAAGACCCCAGGGGCGGATGGCATTCCACCCAAATTCTACTCCTTTTATCAGGACCTACTAGTCCCTAGACTCCCTGTTTGAGAAGTGCTTCCCTTTAGAATCTCTTCCAGGGTCTATGTCAGAGGCTGTGATTGTGCTGGTGCCCAAACCTGGCAAGGACCCAGAGGATTGTGCTTTCTTTAGGCCGATCTCACTGATCAATGTAGATGCCAAGTTTTTAGCCAAAATTTTGGCAAGCGTATCTCCAAGGTAGTGGAGGATGTTATTTAAGTAGATCAGACAGGGTTATGCCTGGGAAGGGCACCAACATAAATTGTAGGCGCCTATTCTTAAATCTGTCGACCACCCATACTAAGTGGCCAGAGAGTAATTGTTTCACTTGATGCCGAGAAGGCATTTGATTCAATAATGTTGGAATTTTTATAGGAAGTGATGCACAGATTTGGTTTTCCTTCCTTAGGTTGGATATGCTTTATCAAGCCCCCAAGGCCCGCATTAGTACTAATGCTAACTTATTTGAGCCCTTCCCACTACAAAGGGGTACTCAACAGGGCTGTCCATTACCTTCCTCTTTCTTTTTTTTTTTTAACAAAGAATTTTTATTTATGTTTCAAACAAAAAAAAAACAGAAAACAGTCATGCGTCAGCAAGGTACATACATATTTTGAGTAGACAGATAATCAAATGTATCACATATAAGCACAGATAGTTCTTAGCAATATATAGAGTCACTAATCATTGCAACATAAAATATAAAACCTCCCCGAGACCTCCCCCCACCACACAAAAAACCACATAAATTACAAAAAAAGGGGGAGACCCCCCTCCCTCCCCCCACCCTCCACTCCCCCTAGCCTAAACAATAGTCAAATGCTTCGCCTCAACCCAAGCCGCCCAAATCTTCCCAAATTTCCCAGGGCAGTTCCTGCCCAGATATGTAAGTTTATAAAGCGGCAAAGCCGCGTTCACCAGGGACTGCCACAGTTGTTTAGTAGGAGGGAGAGGTTGATTCCATTGCAGTAGTATGGCTTTCCTCGCATAGAGTGTAGTGTAGAAAATAAACAGTTTCTTCCCCCAGGAGATATCCAGAAAATCACAGATACCCAGCAGGAGAGGTATCGGGCTAAGTGGAATCGTAAGCTCCCCCACTGCATTAATATCGGCCAGGACCCCTCTCCAAAATCCCACTACCCCAGGGCAGGACCAGACCATGTGGAAAAAGTCAGCATCATCTTCTTTGCATCTGGGGCAGGTAGTCAATCGGTCAGGGTAAATCCTTGCCAGGCGTGCCGGTGAAAAATATACCCGGTGGAGGAACTTCAATTGTATAAACCTGTCCCTTGCAGAAATCGCAAGGGTCAGGTATTGCTGTAAACCCTCCTCCCAGTCCTCCTCAGTAAGTTCCGGAATGTCGCCTTGCCAGAGCTCAAACAAATGGGAGATCCTAGTCTCCTCCGATACGGTCAACGCGGCATACACCATGGACAGTGTGCGCGTCCCTCCCCCCTCAGGACCAAGCGCCTCCTCCACCGCCGACACCCCAAGAGTCGCTCTAGATGGGAATTGAGAACGGAAGGCGTGTCGCAACTGCAGGAATCTGAAAAACATATGGTTCGGGAGGTCCCTGGCCTGTTTAATAGCATCGAAGGAGAGTAGCTGCCCCTGGGACACTATGTCCCCCAGTGTTATAACTCCATGCCTGGCCCAAACAATCGGATCCGGGATGGATTGAAAGTGGGGCAAGCGGGGGTTCCCCCAAAGGGGAGTCCCCGGGGCCCACACCCCTGCGCCCACCAACCTTTTGTTCACCAGATCCCATATTTTAAGCGTCGTACGCATCGGGAGGGTTATCCCAGGGTTAGATCGTGGTCCCCTATAGATCAGGTTCCTGAGTTCCTCATGAGAGCCCAACAACGCCGCCTCCAACGAGGACGCAGGGTTGACCGGGCCCTCGGAGAGCCACCACCTGACAGTCACTAGGACTGCCGCCCAGTAGTATTTCAGAAAACAGGGCAGTGCCAGACCGCCCCTCACAAGGGGCCGTTGGAGGGTTGTTTTAGCTATTCTAGGGGGCCTACCATTCCAGACGAAGGACGAAACAATGCCATCTAATTTCTTAAAAAATCTAAGCGGGATGTGGACTGGGGTCTGACGGAAGAGATAGGTAAACCGAGGAAGGACCGACATTTTAATTAAATTGACCCGTCCCACTGGCGAAAGCGGCAAGGACCTCCACCCAGTACACCTCTGGGTCAACTGGGTAACCACCGGACTCAGGTTAAGGGTAATAAATTGTTTCAAGTCTCTGTGTATTTCCACCCCTAGATATTTAAATTGAGAAACCCTCTGCAGTTGCCCATCTACTCGGGGACCACCCTCACCATCATGTAGTGGGAATAGAATTGATTTCGCCCAATTTATACGTATACCCGAGAACTGTCCGAACCGGTCTATATGCGACAGTGCCGCCTGTAGGGAGGCTCCGTCGTCCTTGAGATACAACAAGGTATCATCAGCGTATAACGAAACTTTTTCCTGCAAAGGACCCCGGACAATACCCCGAACCTCAGGAGAGGAGCGGAGAATAGCCGCCATAGGTTCAATTGCCAGTGCAAAAAGCCCCGGGGACAGTGGGCACCCCTGCCTGGTTCCCCTATGGAGGGGAAAGAGCGGGGAGAGGACCGCACCCGTACGCACTCTGGCCGTGGGAGCTCTGTACACCGCCCTGACCCACGAGATAAAGGCTGGACCGAATCCAAATCTACGGAGGACTGCCCACAAATAGTCCCACTCCACTGAATCAAAGGCCTTCTCCGCGTCTAGAGAGACCACAACCTCCTCCCCACCTTCTGCATCCCCCGAGGCCAAAACAGTAAAGAGCCTGCGAATATTAATATCTGTCCCCTTCCCTGGCATAAAGCCGGACTGATCCTCATGGATCAAGGTAAGTATAACCTCGTTCAGTCGCCTGGCAAGGATTTTGGTCAGCACTTTCGCGTCCGAGTTGAGTAGGGAAATGGGTCGGTATGACGAGCACAACTGGGGGTCTTTCCCAGGTTTAGGGATCACCACTATGATGGCTTGTGCCATAGATGGAGGAAGTTCCCCCTCCCGAAGGGACGCGGTGAGCATATCATGCATTCTAACTGACATCTCCTCTAGGTAATACTTGTAAAATTCCGGGGGTATCCCATCCTCCCCAGGGGTCTTCCCCGGCTGCATGGACCCCAGCGCCACCCGGACTTCCGCCAGAGTAATCGGGGAGTCCAGACCGTCCCTGGCCTCAGAAGTAAGGGCAGGGAGTGTCACCCCCTCTAGAAAAGCACTTAACTCCTGCGCTGAGTACTGCACCCTAGATGAATAAAGGGCGGAGTAGAACTCTGCAAAGCAAGCGTTGATGGCAAGGGGATCCGTCACTATTGTCCCAGCACTATTCTGTATTCGAGGGATAGTGGAGATTGGGGCCTGCTCCCTCGAGATCCAGGCCAACAATCTCCCCGTCTTTTCGCCCTGTTCAAAAATCCTCTGCGTCTGAGCCAGTTGACGTTTGCTTGTTTTAGCCACCCTAAGGAGCACCACCTCTCTATACGCTACTTTCATATCCTGAGCCGTGAGCGGGTTCCCCGTGAGGGTGAACCGGGTCTCCAGTTCCTGGGCCCTGGCCTCTGCCTCCTCTACCGTGATCTTATCATTCCTGCGCTCCCGACCAATGGAGGAGAGGTAGCACCCCCTCATATAGGCCTTGAAGGCATCCCAGACCATCCCCCCAGAAGCCGTGCCAACATTTGAGGCCCAAAATCCCCGGATTTCACCGCCCATCTCAAAGGCAATGGTGGGATGCTCAATCCAGTACCTAGACAAGCGCCATAGTCTATCCCTCTGAGGGGTAGAGGTTTGCAATGTACACAGCAGTGGGGAGTGGTCAGAGATGCCCCGAGGAAGTAACTCTATTCCAAGGACCCTGGGAAGCATGGGGGCACCAGCATAGACTAGGTCAATACGGGAGAGTGTGTTGTGGGAGGAGGAGTGGCACGTAAACTGGCGATCTGATGGGTGTTTCCACCTCCAGACATCCTCCAGCCCAAACACATGTGCCCAGCGAGAAACTGGAGAGTCTGTGGCCCGGTCAGGCGTCAACCTATCCAGGGAAGGATTAGGAGGAATATTAAAGTCCCCTGCTATAACCACATTGTCAGTCTGGAATTGGGCTATCAGGGCAGTCAGTTTATGTAGTAGAGACAGATCCGCAGGAGGAGGCATATAAAGACCCACCAGCACCATTTCTATCATGTCAATTGTGGCATGGACCAGTACGTATCTCCCGTCCTTATCTGTGACTATATCAAGAGGCTCAAAAGTAAGGGACCTATGGATAAGGACGCTAACCCCCCGGGCATAGCCGGAGTATGTGGCATGATAGTGGTATCCCACCCAGGGCCTCTTCAATCCCATAATCCTTCCCCCCACTAGGTGCGTCTCCTGAAGAATACAGATATGCGGAGCATATTTTTTCATGTAGTCAAAAACAAGAGAGCGTTTAATCTTCTGGTTAAGCCCCCTAACATTCCAGGAGAGGATCTTCAACGGAGCCATAATCTGGAAGGGCAGGGGGGACCAACGGATACGACCACCCGGCCAGGGTCGGGGCACAAATATCTCATCTTAAGTAATGCAATGATATACCTTATACATTCATGATAGTAGCGCTGTCTATACCAGAAAACATGAAAGCATGTAACAAAAAAACAACAAAAAAAACAGAAAAAAAACCAGAACTCCCCTCCCTTCCCACCCCACACCCCAGAAAAACAGCCCCAGGGTGTTTGAGAACCCAAACCAAACATAATCAAACCCATTTAAAGGAGAAATCTCCCGTGGGGGCGGTGCGTATCAACCAGCACACCTAGGACAGAGTCTCCTGCGCAGAGTAGACAAACTCCAGCGCAGCCGCTTCCTGGAGGCAAAGGAAAAGAAAAAACAAGACAAAAGGGAACAAATCGTAGTGTATGTGGCGCCTCAGATTGAAGTGCAAAATTCTCTTGGAATGTTCCAAGGGCCCATTCTTAGTAGCAACTCATCCAACAGGACGACAACATCGGAGTAGCGGGGTCCAGCATCATCAGTACAGAGTATTCACATCCAAAAGTAATCGTGCAAACCCCCCCGGGTATAAACCAGGGAGGGGGTAGGGCCCTAAGGCCCGTTAGACAGAAATATGAAGACATGAACCTGTAGACCCCCCCTAAGGAGCATCAGAATATCAGGTCGGCTCCTCGCCCCCTGCCCAAAACCAGTATTGAAAAGGAGAGGGGCACTCCGACCTGCCCTCCAAGTTCCAAAGTGGAGGGACAGAGCTAGGGGGGGGGGGAAATCCGATCCGCGTGACACTGGGCAAAGCTTGTGATGCTTGTGGACCCCAGTCAGGTAATCACCATCAAAAAATTATCTCTGCTGGGGAAGGGAATCAATCCATCTGGAGGCCTCACTCGGGGCGGTAAAGAAACGAACGGATTCTCCGTCAATCACTCTGAGTTTCGCGGGGAACATCATGTTGTACTTGAGACCTTTGGTGCGCAGCTGGGCCTTGACTTGGTCGAATGTCCTGCGTTGCCTCTGCGTCTCCACAGAATAATCAGGAAAAAGCATTAATTTAGCATTTTCAAAGCGCAGGTCCCCCACCTTCCTCGCCTCCCGAAGAACCAGGTCTCTGTCTCTAAAGTTCAAAAGGCGGAAAATAAACGTGCGTGGCGGGGCGCCCGGTGGGCCACGAACCGACGGCATTCTGTGCGCTCGTTCCACGACAAAATGGGGGGAGAACTCAGCGAGCGGGAGAAGTGTACGTAGCAAACGTTCGGTAAAGGCTTCGGTGTCACGGCCCTCCGACCCCTCCGGGAGGCCCACCAACCTCAGGTTGTTCCTCCTATTCCTGTTCTCGTGGTCCTCGGCCCTGGATTCCAGCGCCTTCACCCGCACCTGCAGGGTACGGAGGGAGGCATCATGGTCGCGGGTAACATCTTCCACGTCTCCAACCCTCCGCTCCACCTCGGCAAGCCGCTCCCGGTGTTTATCCATATCTCGCCGGATAAGCCCCATGTCGAGCTGTATCTGCTCTATCTTAGTGGTTAGGGTAGTCTGGCAACCAGTGATCGCTTGCATAAGAGCTTGAAATTGATCATCACCCATCGGTGGCGTGTCAGCGTGGTCCGTTTGAGACGCCATGTTGGTGTAGGCCTGCCCGCGTGCCGCGCGGGTCTGTAGTGGAGTTCCCGGCGGGGTTCCCGGGACCGTATGCTTCTTCCTATGGGAACCGGAGCTACCCCTGCGCATCCCCGAGCCTCACCACCGCTTCACCGGCCCACGGGGAGAGATATATGTCCCTAAATGCCGGATAAATAGCCTGCCAGGTGCGGAGCTCTCTGCAAACACGTCCTAGCTGGTTGCCATCTTGGCCACGCCCCACCTTCCTCTTTCTTTGCTTTAGCGCTTGAACCCTTGGCCATCTCGATTCAGGGTTCTCGTTTCATTGAGGGGCCCTCCCGGAGGAAGAGATTACACTTTATGCTTATGATACTTTCTTCTACCTCCATGATGCTGATTCCTTCTTGTGGGCTGCTCTTGAAGTTTTCAGTGAATTAGGCTGTTTTTCCAGGTTCTAAAGCAATTAGTCCAAGTTTATTCTTTTCCCCTAAGCCCTTGTACACACGGTCGCACATTCCGACAGAAAATGTCTGATCGGACCGTGTTGTCGGATAATCCGACTGTGTGTGGGCTGCATCGGACTGTTTCCGTCGGAATATCCGACGGACAAAGTTTTAGAGCTGGGCTATAAAACTTTCAGACAACATGATCTGATCGGACTTTGTTCGATTGTGTGTAGAGAATTCCGATCGGACAAAGTGCCACGCATGCTCAGATCAAATTCCTAGACCAAAGCTATTGGCTACTAGCCTGAGCGTAGTCCCGTCGTAACAAAATAATGTCATCACGTTACGTACGGTCGGATTTTCCGACAACTTTGTCCGACCGTGCGTATGCAACACAAGTTTCGGACAAAATCCGTCAGACAAAATCCGATCCGTGTGTACAAGGGCTTAGACCTTCAAGCACGGCAGACTGCAATGGATACCCTGCTGTGATGGGTTGACCAGTTTTGGTACTTGGGTATTCAGATTTGGCAAGAGTCATTGAGTTTTTATACCCTAATTTTATACTCACTACTGCTTCAATTGTGATATAAGTGTGCCTCTTTGGCCACTCTGCCCCTGAATCTCCTTGGGCATATTAACATTCTCAATATCGTGTTCCTTCCTAACTTTACGTATGTTTTTCATAACTGCTCCATCTGGATACCTAACTTCTTTTTTCAGGGAGATTGACCAAAGTGTTGGGTCGTTTATATGGGGGATGCCCATTCTCATTTAGCTAAGTCCACTTTATATCTCCCCATGCAGTGTGGAGGACTGGTATTACCTGACTACTGAGTTTATTACTGGGCAGCTGTTCTTGTCACTGTCCACTGGTGGTTTGTGCACTCCCAGGGCAACGATGCGGTGTGCCTGGAGGCTGTCCTGTTAGGGTCCCTTCAGGAGCTTGGCAATCTGGTGTATAGGGGGGCCTGGGCATATTCCAGTCTTCGACACCCCACTAAGACAGCGCTTTGGGTTTGGGCAGTGGTTAGGGGAGATTTTTGCGAACAAATTATTGGTCCCCATATTGCCCTCTTTGGGATAACTCTAACCTCTTACATTTTCACCTTCTGCCTGATTCCCAACTGTGGGCCCGCTTTGGTGTAAACCTCTATGAGACATGTTTCCTAATAGTTTCTCTAATCCCCTTTCCCAACCTCCAAAACACTAATTGGAGGAACTTCCATTACCTCAAATTATGCCGCCTTGCCTGGGTTCAATTTGCTACTCCTCCATCTTTAGCTATGGACCCCATTGAGGAGCTTCTAGCCCAGGAGTCTTTCTAAAAGCCCCTGTCCTCCCTTTACCTGGCTCTGCTTAACGTGGACTCTCCCAAGATGCACAGGCTATGGGAGATATGGAAGACAGACCTGCCTGACCTTGAGAGAGAAGACTGGGAGCACTGTTTTGAGGACAGCGCAAAATGAATGTTTTTCTCCTGAGAAAAGTAAATTCAGACCAAATTCTTGTATAGGGTGTTCTATACTCCCCAACAGTTACAGTACATAGGATCTATCCTCAAAGATCGCCCTCGCTGTTTGACAGATACTGGTATGTACTTCCACATGTTTTGGAGCTGGCCAAGGGTGGCTCAGTTTTGGATGGAGGTATTTGAACTAATTAATTTCCATCATAAGCTGACCCTACCGGTATTTCTCTGACATTATTGGATATTTCAGAGAATGAGCAGCGGCCTAGATGCACACAACTTCTAATACCCTTATGTTATATTATGCTAAAGAGAGAAAATATATTTAAATGGAACGCACATTCCCCACCCTCCTTGGTTTTGTGGAAAAATTCCATTAACACTGTTCTTCCCTTATACAAGCTGACTTATATTAGTAAAAATTACCCTAGGAAGTTGGATAGGGTATAGCAGCAATGGATGGCTTAGCTGTGGATATTTCATCTGCCGTTCTACTTTAAATCTACAAATCTTGTTTGATGCGTTGAGTGACTCTGTATTGGGACTCTGTTCAGATGTATATGAAGAATAAGATAACCTATACGCTTCCAAAACTGACAGTATGTTTTTGCTATTGTAATTATATTTACTAATTCATTCCATTAAGCGCTGTTGTGTTTGTACCATGTCAATGTTTCAATAAAGGAACAATTTGTTTTGTAAAAAAAAATCATGCCAGGTAAAAGGTTAGTGATGGCTGATAACAAGGATTGTCGGGAAACAGCAGAGAATCAGCACTAGAACTGAGATCACAGGTACAGGAGCCTGGACACAGATACTCAGAAAGGTCTTTGCTCAGACAACTCCCTAGTGCACTAAGCAGTTTTGATTGTTTTCCTGGACCTGATGTTAGAGGATTTTAAAGAAAGTATCCAGCAGCATTTCTCACTAGCCGGTGGAGGGGTTGGGTACAAGAATATCTACATGTGCCTTGAAAAGACATATTAACTTTTCCTGGGGGTTTAGAAAGCTCTTACACAGATGAACAGGAATCATGTATAGGACCTAGGTGCAAAACAGTAGACTGATTCTGCAGAGGCTCAACTTCAACAAGAACTGTAGACACAGATGGGTTTTGAAGACAGAGAACGATAATTTCTAGCACATTTTCCCTGCATTCAACTTCAGAAAAATATTTGGCATTGTCAGTTTGGCAAAGGTGCAGAAGATAAAGTAGTTAAAAAAAAATACAAAAAGATCACTCATAATATGTTGTTTATTTACAGTATATTCAAAAAGTTTATTTATTAAAGGTACTTATTTAGCGCTGTCAATTTACACAGTGCTTTACATATACATTGTACATTCACATCAGTCCCTGCCCTCAAGGAGATTACAATCTAAGGTTCCGAACTCACATTCATACATACATACTAGGGCCAATTTAGACAGGATCCAATTAACCCACCAGCATGTCTTTGGAGTGTGGGAGGAAACCAAAGTATCTGGAGGAAACCCACGCAGGCACAGTGAGAACATGCAAACTCCATCTATTTGTTAATTTTTACTAGCAGTTTAGCCCCTTGAGAAGACTGCCAATACCCATCAAAAAAAATATGTAGCTGTGCCCCCGTGGGGTCGCTGAGTGTAGTAGTTCCACCAGCCACCTTGCTTAGCTAAGCATTCACTTCCAATCATACATCGCCAGACAATGAACAGTCCTTCAGCTTGTTTTTGTTGTTTTTATTTAGGGGATTTAACTTAGATTGCGAAAAGGGACATGGGAAGCCCAGATAATTTATCTTGTAATTTGAACAAACGATTTTGGATCTATATTGGCAGTCTCTAAAGCTCCTTACTCCTGCAGCACATAACTTGAGTCAACTCCACTTTCTCTACTGCGCATTCCTAGAATCCTGTCACAGTTATCACATGCTTAGGCTAGGGTGACCAGACATCCCCGGTTTCCGGGGACAGTCCCCGGATTGAGGACACTGTCCCAGGACCAAGTCTGTCCCTGGTTTTGTCCCCGGATTGGATTTGAACAGAGGCTGGGGCAATTTCAAAAACATAAAAAAAAAATTAAATATAAATTCTGAATTACACACTGTGCTCCTACTAGCTTAGGGGGATGTATTTTTTTTTCCATTATCTGTGCCCCTTTATAACGATCCTGTGCTGGTTGGAGCGGAGGGAATATTTTTTTCTTTTACAAATATTTTATTGAAAATTAAGCATAACATAGCAATTCAGACATGTGACTGAGACATCAGACAGAAAAATGAGGGAAAAAGAAACGAATGTCTCGATGAGGAGAGTGTTATAATGTTCCACAATACAATAAAGGTAGCAAAAGAAGAGGGAAAAAAAAATAATAATAATAAAATAAAAACAAAGGCCCAGTATAAACAGATAATCATATTGTAAATTCAATTGCGTCTCAAAAAGGCCATATATAGTGCAGCCTGGCTCAGATAACATCAAAAATATTGATATAAAGACACATAAGTGCCGGGCTGTGCTGCTAAACAGACATATAGAAGGAGCGATGAAAAAAAAAATAAAGATAAAAAGAAAATGGAATTTTCCTCTCTAAGGTGAGCCATCTCGTCTTCAAAATATCTCATATCAGTATAATCTTCAACCACATGTCGACTCCTCTAAATGGGAGTCACCGAAAAGGACAAATAGAAAAAAAAGAATGAATAGATAGAATACAGACCGTGGGTAAGAGTGCCCACAAAGAGGGAGTAAAGAAAAAGGTAAAAAGCAAAGAAAAAGGGGGGAAAAGAAGAAGAAAAGAGAAGGAGAAGAAGAGGTCCTCCGGGGCCGCGCCCACGCGCTCTTAGATTGAAAGAAGTTGGTCATTAAATCTAGAGGGCCGGATATAAGTTATCCATGGTTGCCACACTCTGAGGAATTTGGCATGGGTGTCAGAGGTAAATGATGTCAGTTTTTCATTAATCATTATATCGTTCATGCGGTTTTTAACAGCTTCAAAACTAAGTGTTGGAGTTTTCCACGCTCTTGCGATGGTAATCTTAGTGGCGCTAAAAAGATTCTGGGCTAGCTGCCTCTCCGGGCGAAAAAGTTCTGGGATAGGCTTACATAAAAGGGCTACGAAGGGGTCCCTTCTAAAATTAGAGTGGAGCATATTACGCAGTAGGGTGTAAACCCTAATCCATAATCTACAGGCCTTAGGGCAGGACCACCAAATATGGGCCATGGTGCCTGCACTTGCACAGCCCCGAAAACAATTGGGTGAGTAGGAGGGGATAAAGCGAGCTATCCTGGATGGCGTATAATACCACCTGTAAAAAACTTTATATGCATTCTCGAGGATGGACACATTCCTAGAACTTTTCATAAGGGACAATGTCATGGTCTGCCAGTCCTCTACATCCAACCTCCTGCCCAGGTCTGTTTCCCATTGAAGATGATACTTCCTAACGGGGGGTTTCATAAAAGTAGTAATAAAGGAGTAAATCAAAGATATTAGTCCGGAGGAATGAGGTTGGGACCTACAGACACGTTCAAAGGGGGTCAATACGTACGGGGTAGGAAGAGCTTTGAGAAGCTTTTGAATAAAATGCTTGAGTTGAAGGTAACTGTAATGCTCTCTAAGGGGGATATCATGGGAAGATCTCAGGGAGTCAAATGTTAGCACTCTCATTGGGGTGAGCAGAGAATGGACATCCATAAAACCATTATCCACCCACCAGGAGAATTGCCTAGGATTTTCACAGCTAGGAGGGAACAAAGGGCAATGAACAAGACGTAATAATGGCAGATAGGGGGACAGTAATCCCGCCGAGTATTTGACAGAATCCCAGACCCGGAGGGAATGAGTCATACAGGGCCCAAACCCACTCGGGCGATCCTTTGGGGGCAACCATGGTATTGAGGAGATAGGAATAGGATGAGAATCAACAAGGTCCATGGTAGCCCATAAAGGCATTTGATAAGTGTCGTGAAGGTGGGCCAGGGGAGCCACGGTCGCCGCAGCATAATAGGCTTGAAGGTTAGGGACCGAGAAGCCTCCATTAATTCGACGAGCGTACATTATTTGCTTATGAATTCGGGGCCTAGAGGAGCTCCAGATAAATTTTAGCAATCTCTTTTGATGAAGTCAG
Source organism: Lithobates pipiens (assembly GCF_037356315.1). NCBI lineage: Eukaryota > Metazoa > Chordata > Amphibia > Anura > Ranidae > Lithobates > Lithobates pipiens. The sequence continues at coordinate 57,840,252 of NW_027507787.1, read as the reverse complement.
AGGATATGGGAAACCACCGATACCGGTAACACTCTAAAAAAATACAATAATTTTGGGAGATAAGTCATGCGTACAGCGACTATTCTGCCAAACCAGGAGAGCGGAAGGTGAGTCCAAGAAGATAACGAGTCGGTAAGTTTCCTAAATAGAGGGGGAAAATTTGCCTAGTACAAGCCCTCATAGGTAGGAGTAAGACGTATCCCTAAATAGGGCAGCGAGGGGAGCCACTGAAAAGAGAAATTCATTTTCAAGGAGGCCAATTCTGATAGAGGGAGATTTACCGACATAGCTTTTGATTTAGTGGGATTGACTCGTAGACCAGAGAAAGATGCAAAGGAGTCCAGTAGGGAGAATAGGTTGGGTAAGGAGACTCTAGGAGACGTCAGTGTCAATAGGATATCATCTGCAAATAATGACATTTTGTGCTCAGAGCCAGCAATCGGAATGCCTTTTATGTCTGGATGTGAACGAATCGCCTCGGCCAGCGGCTCCAGGGCCAAGATAAACAATAGGGGTGAGAGCGGATAGCCCTGCCGAGTACCCCTCCGTATGGGAAAAACAGAAGATTCAAATCCATAATATTTTATTTTAGCTTGGGGGGCATCATATAGGGCCTCCAACCACCGCATAAACGGGGCACCAAATCCATAATGGCGGAGCACTGACATAAGGTAAGGCCAGGACAGAGTGTCAAAGGCCTTATTCACATCCAGAGATAAAAGCATAGTCTCCAAACAGCGGTTACGAGCTACAAACTGTAATTGAATGATTCTCCTGATGGCATCCCCTGCTTGTCTCATGGGGACGAACCCCACCTGGTCCTTCTTAATTAAACGGGGAAGAAAAGAATTTAAACGGTTAGCCAGAATTTTAGTGAGAATCTTCATGTCAAGATTAATCAATGATATGGGCCGAAAATTAGCCCAAGAGGAGTGATCTCGGTCTGGTTTCGGTATCAGCACAATGTTAGCTGTCAGTAAGTCAGATGATAGTCTGTGTCCGTTTTTAACTGCATTTAACATGTTGGTCAGAGGAGAAGTTATTGCATCCGCCATCTTTCTATAATAGAGGGCTGTGAAGCCATCAGGACCAGGCTTCTTACCAACCTTTAAGTCCCTAATACATTGTTTCACCTCAGATTCTTGTATGTCACGGTCCATAAGCTCCCTATGTGTCTCAGACAAGGTCGGGAGCGAGATGTGTTGCAGAAAATCTGCCCGAGCTCGCTCACTACCTGAGTCAAGAGCAGAATATAGCTTAGAGAGTCTATACCGGAATTCTTCTAGTATAGGGGTCGAGTTGCTGGTGAGCACATTGTGTCGAGTGCGTAGGGTAATAGGGGAAGGTTTGGGGTTAAAAGTCCGTAGCCGTTTAGCCAACATCGCGTTAGGTTTATTCGCTTTAACGTACCAATGTTGTCTAGACCAGCGGAGCACACGCTCCGCCTGGTCTGTGAGGCTAAGGTCTAATTCCATACGAGCCTGGTCCAGAAGCCTACGATTATTTGGGGTGGGGGATTGTTTAAAAGATGTGGAAATGGTCTCGAACCGGGATTCTAACATCGCTTGCAGTTTTAGCCTTTCTTTTTTCCGTTTAGATGCTATCTGTATAATGTGCCCCCGAAGCATGGCCTTATAGGCTTCCCAGAGGGTCACCGGGGAGGAGACTGTTTGAGAGTTAATACGAAAATATTCCTCAGAAGCTCTAAGAAGATCTTCCCTAATGTCTGGGAGTGCCAACAAGGAGTCATTCATAATCCATGCGGATCTGTGGGGGTTATGTACTAAGGACCGACAGACCACCAGTATTGGGTCATGATCCGTCCAGGGAGCCGCCAAAATAGAGACGGATTCTATCAGTGGGAGGTGTTTTCTGAGCATTATCATGTGGTCTATTCTAGAATGGGAATGGTGTGGATGAGAATAGTATGTAAAATCTCTACTCGTTGGGTGAAATTCCCTCCACAAATCTACTAAATCATGGGAACGTAAGGAATGGGAAAAAGTTTTAGCAGAGGATGTCGCAACCAAACATTCCGATGGATATTTGTCCAATCTTGGATCAAGGGCAACATTTGAATCCCCGGCTAAAAGCAAGGTCCCCATTTGGTGAGATAACAAAAGAGAACAAACGTGCGATAAAAAAGGGCCCGGGTTGGAGTTAGGAGCATAATATGTCATTACAGTTACCTCAACATCCTGAATTGATCCTACCAACAAGAGATACCTACCGTCGGGGTCCGCTATTTGTTTAGTACATTTGAAAGGGGCAGACTTATGAAAAGCTATCAGCACTCCCATCTGTTTGGTTGGTCCATTAGCTAAAAATACCTGGGGGTATTGGGCGTCAAAGTACTTAGGGCTAGAGGAAGAGGAGAAATGGGTTTCTTGCAAACATACTACATGTATACGCTGTTTTTTAAGGTATTTAAATATCTTTACCCTTTTTTGTGGGGAATTCATGCCCTGAACATTCAGGGATAACCAATGCAAAGTCATCGTCAGGGGGTATTAGACATCATATACAAGGCAGCGGGCACGACCCCAAAGGACCTGAAGAAGAGCAGAGAAAAAGAGGGATGGAAAGGGAGAGGAGGCAAGCAGTAGAAGAGGAGAGAAAGAACAAGCACAATAAAGCCGGGAAAATCCTGGTGTATTAATCGTGGGCTAAACATTGGTGCGAACAAACGTGGGTCCGACAGCCCACTAAAAGGTCGGTGGTTGGCTGGGACCCTAGTCCCAGACAAGTATCGACTCTTCGGGGGCGCAGTGGTCCACCGGACCCCTTCGGCCTATATTATCTATAAACCATAGAGAAAAAACAAAAACAACATGAGCACACATAATACCAGTGAACATATATTACCTTCGTAGTGGGAGTAGACACTAGCTCCCAAGTCAAACCTGAAATTGGTGGGGTCCTCAAGGGATCCCCCACCCAAAAAAAAAAAACACACGCGGTCCATAACCAGTAGGGGGAAAAGAAAACGAACAAATAAAATGATAAGTATACCCCCCAAGAAAAAAAAGGTTACCGTCAGTACGGCTCCAAAGAGCCTCTACGGGATACTGGACCCGAGGGAAACAACAGTTCCGGTCAGAAGTAGTTCAGGTTTTCATCCATTAGAAGCTACCTGGAAGCGCTGGGCTTGAAGTGAACGAAGGGCCTGGGAGCCCTGGGAGCCCTGTCTGGGGACTTGCGAAGGACCGCGGAGAGGCTGAGATCTCTGTGGATGCAGGGTAGAGGGGCCTTCTTGAGATGCAGGGAGATCCAGGTGAAGTTCTTGGAAGTGGCGTTTCAGATCAGACACAGAAGAAGCTTGGACGTGGCGACCTTGGTAGAAGAAGGAAAGTTTGAAAGGAAAACCCCATCTGTATTTAATACCGTTGGATTGCAAAACTTGAAGGTAAGGTTTCAGGGTTCTCCGCTTGGCAATCGTAACCGGAGAGAGGTCAGAGAACAATTGCAAAGAATGATTTTGGAAAGAAATTTCCGGGCGATCTCTTGCCGCCTGCAAGAGTCTTTCTTTGGTGCGATAAAAATGAAGCTTTATAATAACATCCCTAGGTGGTCCATCGGTAGGTTTGGGCGCCAAGGATCGATGGATACGATCAAATTCGAGACGTTCAAGTGGGATCTCTGGGACCAACTCCTGAAAAAGAGCCGTGACCGTGCCTTGCAAATCAGTGATAACTTCAGGAAGTCCTCGGATCCTCAGATTGTCTCTGCGGGCCCTATTTTCAGAATCTTCTAATTTATCACGCAGCACATCCAGCTCAGCATGCAATTTGTCAACTTCTTCCTCGTGGCCCTCAAGAACTGTAGTGGTTAAGTCCATGCGCTGTTCTAGTTGGTTTGTGCGGTGGCCTAGTTCTTTAAGGCCCCGCATGAGGTCTGAGGAGAGCTTGCGTGAGGCTATAGTAATCTCATCCCGCACTATGGAGCGGAATTTTACCAGCATGTCATCTTCTTGCTGAATATCAGGGCTTACCAGATTCGAGGGATATTGCAGCAGGCTGTCCGTGGGGGAAGCTGGAGGAGCTGCAGAGAGCCTGGTAGTATCATCTTCTGGCTCCGGAGGTTCGGGCGCCATCTTGTCCCTCCCCACAGCGGCAGCTATTTTAGGCTGTTTGGGGAATTTAAGTTTGTGTTTTTGCGAACGGTGCATATCCGCGGGTGCCCGGTGATCTCCGTCGTTCCAGGAGCTATGCGTTGTGCGGTGGTTCGGCAGTAGTGCTCTATTGGCCGAAGGTGAAGCGGCCGGTGGCGCGGAGAACGGGGATTAGGCTGCCATCTCCCACGATCGCGCGCATGCGCCCCCGGGAATATTTTTTTCAGTATTGGGTCCATGTTCTTCTGCCTTGGCTCAAGTCCCGGCCAGCTGCCCACTTGCTTATCTCCTTGCCTTCGCCAGTGGAGTATTCTTCCTCCGCTCCTAACCCAGTAGTAGCCGAGGCCTGGAGAGTAAGACTTCACAGGCTGTGAGGCGGGCTGCGACGGCGACGGGCAGAAAGTCGCTGATTGCTGCCATTACGAGGAATAAAAAAATATGTCCCAGGATTTCATTTTAAAAATCTGGTCACCTTAGCTTAGGCCTCACTCTGAATAAGTCCTAACTGTTCAATAGCTGGCATTTGCTGGCAGGGGTCTGCACGCCCCTTTGGTGTAGGAACCAATAGTGATAACAAGAAGTACTTTTGTGCTAACTGAATCTTGGTGGACTACTGGTCCCAGTAAGTCCTGTGCAAGTCCTGCCAACCCTCCTGGCTGCAACAACTTGACTCAAATCCCAGTGACATCACAGTCTCTGCCTCTGGCTTCACATCCAATCCTGGCATGTCTCCGCCAGATCTCCACCATGTGCCTGTCACTCACCGACCCCGAAATGGATCCCTCCTAGAGACTTGCCCGGAAATGCTCCCCGCTGTCCTCTTCCTGCTCCTGTTCAGGACACCCTGAGATAGCTTTTGTATGAAGGGGTTCCTTCCCAGCTCTCGAGCTCCAGATTCAGATTCACCCCCCCCCCCCCCCCAGAAAGGGGGCTTCCACAAGGCCACGACAGCCTAAAACTCCATCACTAGTTCTTCCACCTGACAACAACTCCCACAGCAGGCTGACCATGAGTATATACAGTATCTCACAAAAGTGAGTACACCCCTCACATTTTTGTAAATATTTTATTATATCTTTTCATGTGACAGCACTGAAGAAATTACACTTTGCTACAATATAAAGTAGTGAGTGTACAGCTTGTATAACAGTGTAAATTTTCTCTCCCCTCAAAATAACTCAACACACAGCCATTAATGTCTAAACCACTGGCAACAAAAGTGAGTACATCCCTAAGTGAAAATTTCCAAATTGGGCCCAGTTAGCCATTTTCCCTCCCCAGTGTCATGTGACTCATTAGTGTTACAACGTATCAGGTGTGAACAACGAGCAAGTGTGTTAAATTTAGTGTTATAGCTCTCACTCCCTCATACTGTTAACTGGAAGTTCAACATGGCATCTCATGGCAAAGAACTCTCTAAGAATCTGAAAAAAAGAATGGTTGCTCTACATAAAGATGGCCCAGGCTATAAGAAGATTACCAAGACCCTGAAACTGAGCGGCAGCATGGTGGCCAAGAGCGTACAGCAGCACATACTCAGTGTCATATCCAAAGGTTGTCTTTGTAAATAGACATATGAGTGCTACCAGCAGTCTGTCAGTGCTCAGACCATACGCTGCATCAAATTGGTCTGCATGGCTGTCGCCCGAAAAGAAAGCCTGATCTAAAGATGATGCACAAGAAAGCCTGCAGTTTGCTGAAGACAAGTAGACTAAGGACATGGATTACTGGAACCATGTCCTGTGGCCTGATGAGACCAAGATAAACTTGTTTGGTTCAGATGGTGTCAAGCACGTGTGGCAGCAACCAGGTGGGGAGTACACAGACAAGTGTGTCTTGCTTACAATCACTGGCTTTGCTTGCACTGGGGAGCTACAGTTCATTAAGGGAAGCATGAATGGCAACATGTACTGTGACATCATAAGGCAGAGCATGATCACCTACCTTTGGAGACTAGGCCGCATTGCACTATTCCAACATGATAAAGACCCCAAACACACCTCCAAGATGACTGCTGCCTTGCTAAAGAAGATAAGGGTAAAGTTGATGGACTGGCCAAGCATGTCTCCAGACCTAAACCCTATTGAGCATCTGTGGGGCATCCTCAAACAGAAGGTGGAGGAACGCAAGGTCTCTAACATCCACCAGCTCTGTGATGTCATCGTGGAGGAGTGGAAGAGGACAACCTTTGAAGCTTTGGTGAACTCCATGCCCAAAAGGGTTAAGGCAGTGCTGGAAAATGGTGGTGGCCACACAAAATATTGACACTTTGGGCCCAATTTGGACACTTTCACTTAGAGGTGTACTCACTTTTGTTGCCAGCGGTTTAGACATTAATGGCTGTGTGTTGAGTTATTTTGATAGAGACCACGATTAAAATAGAAAAGTAACACAATATAACATTAAAAAAAATAAGGTATCCTTTCCATAAAAATCTTACAGCACTTAAGCAAAACAAAGGGATTTGCTTGCACAGCTTGTTTACCAGGCCGGCATACTGCAGTTATTTAACAAAATCCATACATTGTTTATCACAAAAGCAGACACATTCCACATTATCTGTAATTAAGGAGATAAATATTTTATTATTACTGGTGACTATTAAAGTGAATCATTCTAAAAGAAGATGAGACACCGAAAATCAAAGTAGCAGTTTTATTTTCTAATGCCCAAACGTAATTTACGTCAGGATGAAAAATGTTAAATACTAATATGGTGATTGCATTTGTACCACAAGTAAATAGAATACCCAGATGGCCTCAAGGGGATAGTTCTTCAATGTTCCTACCCTACAGTGAATGAAAGTAAGCACTTTTGTAATTTATCTACAATTTTTATTAAAGGCCCTATTCATCAGACAAATCTTCCCATATTTCTCAGGTTAGGTACATTAACATATCATTCTTGATGAAAAAAGTTAAAATTAAATTTTCATTTTCAAGTTATAACTGTAGCACCATCTAAATTCCCTTGAACCTAAATCTTTCTTGATTGATGTTTTTTTTCTCTTTTAACAACACGCCACACGAGAATGCATAGGTGTAAATATAGATAAAAATAATTATGGTGCTCAAATTCAGGCACTTTATGGTCCATACAGTTACCCGTGTCAGTTTTTAAATGAATTCTTGTTCTCTTGTGGATCTCCTTGGCTCTTAGAAAAAATCTATTAATTTCAAAGTGCCGTGACTTCTCTCCATGGAACCTGAAGAACAAAAATCGAATATGTTGCAGATTACCATTCCTTATACTGTAAGTGGTGGCTGCATTAGCTTTCTTTTACCAGGCTTTTAAACATTTTTATTTCCCCCTTATGATCCAGTCAATATCTCGCTTCCTGCCCTAGGGCAACAATGTTCCCTCATTTTGGCTGTATCTGTGGAGGAATAGCATTGTCAAACTAGGACATGAGTACAGAACATTTACCCCTCTCCTTACATCCGTAACATAGGAAGTAGCAGCAAAGAAAAAACATGCACTTATCTAACAGATATGTACAATAGCAATTATATTTTTAACAGACTAAAGCCTATTACACACTATTATAATTTTTTCCTTCAACCCAGTGGGCTGAACGAAAAAAAGCTTTTCTCAGGTCAGAGCCCCTGTACTAACAATCCAATATTAGTACAGTGATCTCCCCTGCTGTGCTATTGTATTCTCACAGGAGGACAACCCCCGGCCAGAACACTCCAGTCAGCGTTCTCAGCCATTCACTGGGAGCGCTGATCGGGAGTCAGTCGGCAGGCCTTTTTCAGTCATGCCTCTTGGAAGGACCGGCTTCTGCCAGACTGGCTGCAGTACACAAAGGCAGAATGTCAGCTGGTTTCTGTTGAACGATGCCACCTGATATTCAGCCCTTGTATACAGGGATTAAAAGGGGGAAAATAAAGGCGTGTCTAAGATGATGGCGAGAGTAGACGTCTGATCAGGAAGCTCTGCTATCTGGTTCATAGATCTACTGACCTATCAGTGCAGGATACCTCTAATTGACCTGATCTTGCTTTTTTTTTTATCTCCGAGTCACCAGGGGCTTTGATGAGAGGCAGAACCACTGGTTCAACCAGCCACACCAGTGAGTCTTCAGCCGCTTAGGATCTGGCAGGAGATCATCGACATTACTATCAGCCCGGCCAAGTAGACAGGGGAGCTGGAGCCTGCCTCTTCAGACCTCCATACCTTAAAGATCAAGGTGAAGTATCTGGAATCTAGTGCTTAGATGCTGAAAATTGAAATTGGCAAAATAATCCATCTACCAAAGCCTTTACTTGCCATTTGAGGACATGTAAAACGTTTTCTCGCATTGATCTGGCTTATATGGGGATCTCTGTTCTTCCCAGAGTCAAATAAATCTCTATTCTTCTGAAGGGGATCTCCAACCATGCTCCATTACTACTGCAAGCTTTAATTTTAGAGAACCCCTCCAATAAACTGTAGTTATTATTCCGTTTCTGGATATCTGATACCAGAGTGGTATTAAACTTTAAGCAACAACTTGATGACTGTTGGAGCATCAACCATGCCTCCAGGCACAGAAAGGGTGACTCCTGGCCTGGCTTACCAGAGAGCAGTCGGGATATGTGATTATCCCCCAAATTACCAACCCAATGGGTGCCCTGCTTACAGACTCTGCGACGATAAACAAATCCTTTACTTGTTATTACAGTGGACCTTATACTTCTTGGGTAAACTATATCATTGATGACCTCAGGACTTATCTGTGTGCAGTAGACTTCCCTGTTCTTACGTCCACTTATACAGATCACTTGGGCTCCTCTATCACACTTGAGGAGGTGCAGATGGCCATTTCCTCTCTCCAGTTGGGGAAAACCCATGGTTCAAATGGTTACCCAGTGGAACTGTACAGAACCTATGCAGCAACACTCCATGTTTTTGACTCTTTAACCACTTTAGCCCCGGACCAATTTTCAGCCTAAGGACCAGAGGTCTTTTTACAATTTCGCACTGCACTGCTTTAACTGGTAATTGTGCGGTCATGCAATGTTGTACCCAAACGAAATTTGCGTCCTTTTCTTCCCACAAATAGAGCTTTCTTTTGATGGTATTTGATTGCCTCTGCGATTTTTATTTTTTGCGATATAAATGGAAAAAGACCGAAAATTTTGAGAAAAAAAGATATTTTCTACTTTTTGTTATAAGAAAAATCGAATAAACTCAATTTTAGTCATACATTTAGGGCAAAATTTATTCAGCCACATGTCTTTAGTAAAACAAAATGTCAATAAGCGTATATTTATTGGTTTGCGCAAAAGTTATAGCGTCTACAAACTAGAGTACATTTTCTGGAATTTACACAGCTTTTAATTTATGACTGCCTATCTAATTTCTTGAGGTGCTAAAATGGCAGGGCAGTATAAACCCCCCCCAAATGACCCCATTTTGGAAAGTAGACACCCCAAGGAAATTGCTGAGGGGCATGTTGAGCCCATTGAATATTTTTATTTTTTTTGTCCCAAGTGATTGAATAATGACACAAAAAAAAAAGTTTACAAAAAGTTGTCACTTAATGATATATTGCTCACACATGCCATAGTTATATGTGGAATTGCACCCCAAAATATATTCTGCTGCTTCTCCTGAGTACGAGGATACCACATATGTGGGACTTTTTGGGAGTCTAGCTGCGTACGGCACCCCGAAAACCAATCACTGCTTTCAGGGTTTCTAAGGGTGCAAATTTTTGATTTCACTCCCCACTACCTATCACAGTTTCGAAGGCCATAAAATGCCAAAATAGCACAAAACCCCCCTAAATGACCCCATTTTGGAAAGTAGACACCCCAAGCTATTTACTGAGAGGCATGTTGAGTCCATTAAATATTTTATATTTTGCCACAAGTTGCAGAAATATTTAAAAAAAATTTTTTTTGCACAAAGTTGTCACTAAATGATATATTGCTCACACATGCTATGGGCATAAGTCAAATTACACCCCAAAATAAATTCTGCTGCTTCTCCCAAGTACAGGGATACCACATGTGGGGGACTTTTCGGGAGCCTAGCCACGTACGGGACCCTGAAAACCAAGCACTGCCTTCCGGATTTAAATATAAAACGCTACCAACAAAAAACTGTTAGCGATCGCAGGGATCAGGCCTGACTCTGCAAATGCTGCAGTTATGTGTTTAGTGTTTTGTAAGTGACAGTGATCGATCGATACTGCACTTGGGTGAGCTGGGCGGAGGGGCAAAACGCAGGTGCTAGCAGGTATCTGGGCTGACTGGGAGGGGGAGGGGGGCAGGGGGGATCGGGGGGCGATCAGGGGGGGTGATCGGGGGGGGGTTTGTGTGCCTATGTGTGCCTACATGTCAGTGTAGTGTTGGTGCACACTTACTTTTAGTCTTCTCCTCGTAGCCCGGTCAAAAAGACCGCCCCGAGGAGAATGACATCACTTCCTCCCTGCCTGTGTATACAATACACAGTGGGAGGAAGCTTCTCATTCGCCAGGAGCGATCGAGAGGGGATGGCCAGAAACCAACGGCCATCCCCTCATTCCGGATCACTCCTGAAGCGAAACGGACCGCCGCATCCAGCGGGAGGGGGTCCGACCCCCCACCCGCTGGAAGGCAAGCACGTACATGTACGTGCTTGTGCCTGTACATGCCATTGTGATGACGTACAATGGCATGCGGCGGTCGTTAAGTGATTAAATGCTGCTTCCATGTCTGAAGTGGTACCAAAAACCTGGCAAGAATACGGATTTATACAAGTATACAAGTCTGCATGTGGACTAGGGATGAGCTTCGTGTTCGAGTCAAAAATCGGCTGTTCGCCCGTTCGGCAAATTCCGAACGTTATGGCCCGTTCACGCCAAATTCGTGTGGCGCTCACGGCCCACAATGCACTGCGCCATCGCAGTGCATTGCTGGCTCATGATTGGCCAAGCATGCACTGTGACCCCGCATGCTTGGCCAATCACAGCGCCGGCAGCAAGGAGAGCCATGATTGGCCATAGGCAGGATGCCTGTGGCCAATCATAGCTCAGGCTGTGTAGTACATGCCCCAAACTATATAAGGCCGCCAGCGCGGCGGCCTTGTGTAGTGTGTTGGCGTCTGTAGGAGTTAGTCGGTGTTCTGTGTACCTTCAACACAGTATACACCGATCGTTATCGGCCGATTTTTCGTTCTTGCTCTTCTGTAGTGGTTGTTGTCTGTGTGCCCTGACCGCAGTATACACTGCTATATTCACCTATATAGCTGGCTATATTTCTCTCTTTCAATAGAGCTTGCAGTCAGTGGTAGGAGATTGTTGTCTGCATGCTCTGAACCCAGTATACACTGCTATATCCATCTATATAGCTAGCTATCTTGCTCGTTTTAAATAGAGCTTGCAGTCAGTGGTAGGAGATTGTGCGTGCTGTCTGCGTGCTCTGAACCCAGTATACACCGCTATATCCATCTATATAGCTAGCTATGTTGCTCAATTTAAATAGAGCTTGCAGTCAGTGGTAGGAGATTGTGCGTGCTGTCTGCGTGCTCTGAACCCAGTATACACCGCTATATCCATCTATATAGCTAACTATCTTGCTCATTTTAAATAGAGCTTGCAGGCAGTGGTAGGAGATTGTGCGTGCTGTCTGCGTGCTCTGAACCCAGTATACACCGCTATATCCATCTATATAGCGAACTATCTTGCTCAATTTAAATAGAGCTTGCAGTCAGTGGTAGGAGATTGTGCCTGCTGTCTGCGTGCTCTGAACCCAGTATACACCGCTATATCCATCTATATAGCTAACTATCTTGCTTGTTTTAAATAGAGCTTGCAGTCAGTGGTAGGAGATTGTGCGTGCTGTCTGCGTGCTCTGAACCCAGTATACACCGCTATATCCATCTATATAGCTAACTATCTTGCTCATTTTAAATAGAGCTTGCAGTCAGTGGTAGGAGATTGTGCGTGCTGTCTGCGTGCTCTGAAACCAGTATACACCGCTATATCCATCTGTATAGCTAGCTATCTTGCTCGTTTTAAATAGAGCTTGCAGACAGTGGTAGGAGATTGTGCGTGCTGTCTGCGTGCTCTGAACCCAGTATACACCGCTATATCCATCTATATAGCTAACTATCTTGCTCATTTTAAATAGAGCTTGCAGTCAGTGGTAGGAGATTGTGCGTGCTGTCTGCGTGCTCTGAACCCAGTATACACCGCTATATCCATCTATATAGCTAACTATCTTGCTAGTTTTAAATAGAGCTTGCAGTCAGTGGTAGGAGATTGTGCATGCTGTCTGCGTGCTCTGAACCCAGTATACACCGCTATATCCACCTATATAGCTAACTAACTATCTCGCAAAATTTAAATAGAGCTTGCAGTCAGTGGTAGGAGATTGTGCGTGCTGTCTGCGTGCTCTGAACCCAGTATACACCGCTATATCCATCTATATAGCTAGCTATCTTGCTCTTTTTAAATAGAGCTTGCAGTCAGTGGTAGAAGTAGTGTGTGCTGTCTGTGTGCTCTGAACCCAGTATACACCGCTATATCCACCTATATAGCTAACTATCTTGCTCGTTTTAAATAGAGCTTGCAGTCAGTGGTAGGAGATTGTGCGTGCTGTCTGCGTGCTCTGAACCCAGAATTGAGCCATCTGCCATGTGCAGGAGTTAGTGGATGTTGTGTGTGCCTCCAGCACAATATACACTACCCAATTGCTGGTTTTCCCAACTCCCTTCAGGCCATTACCATGTCTGGAAGGCCAGCAAGGAGAGGCAGACAGGCGCGAGCGGATAAAAGAGGGCAAGCAGGCTCTGTGTCTAGAGACAACAGTGCTGGTCGTGGATACGGTGCATCATCATCATCACCAGCACGTGGCCATGGGACACGCTTGTCCTTCTTTTCGGCAGCTGGACAAGTTGAGCCGCAACATGCCAACGACTTGGTAGAGTGGATGACCAAGCCCTCTTCATCCTCCTCATCCTCTCTCACCCAGGCTCAGGGTACTAGCAAAGCAGCTGCCAACGCATCGTCTTCCCTCCTCTCAATGTCATCATCAGTGACTCCTTCCCTAGACCCACCATGTCCTCCTGAGGAGTCTCCTGAACTTTTTGAGCACCGTGTTGGGTACATGCTCCAGGAGGATGCCCAGTGTTTTGTAGGCTCTGATGATGATACTCAGCTAGAGGAAGGCAGCAGCATGAATGCAGAGAGAGGGGATGCTCAAGAAGGAAAGAAATCTGGCAGTCATGTTCTACAAACTCCAGCATACTGCCAGGTTTGCTCCAGCGATGAAGAGGGAGGGGATGATGAGGGCACTGACTCCACGTGGGTGCCTGGTAGGAGAGAGGAGGAGGAGGAGGCACATGTCCAACGAGGCAGGATGCCCTCCGGGGGCCAGCTTAGGGGCAGCACACCGACTGAATCACACCACAGAGCTCCGCCTGTGCAGGGCGCTGCCTCTGCGCGTTATTCTATAAGTTCTTTGGTGTGGGCCTTTTTTGAGACGAGTGCATCAGATCGCAGCGCTGCTATTTGCAACATATGTCTCAAGCGTATCTCGCGTGGCCAAAACATCAGCCGCTTGGGCACCACATGCTTGACCGGACATATGTTGACCTGCCATGCAGCTCGTTGGCAAGCGTACCTCAAAGACCCACACCAAAGAACAAAGCGGACCTCTCCTTGCTCCTCATCAGCTGGGATCTCCAACCCCACTAGACCTTCAGTCCTCTCTGAAACCTGCTCTGAGAGGAATGAAGGTGTAGAATTAGGTGTGTCACAGCCAAGTGCTTCCGGGCATTCTGCTAGCAGTACACCCACGTCCGATTATAGCAGGCAAATGTCCCTGCCCCAGCTGCTGGACTGGCGAAAGAAGTTCACTCCCAGCCATCCACATGCTCAGCGGTTGAATGCTAGCTTGACTAGATTGCTAGCACTTCAACTGCTGCCTTTTCAGTTGGTAGACTCGGCCCCCTTCCGTGAGTTTGTACAATGTGCAGTTCCTCAGTGGCAGGTCCCCAAACGCCACTTTTTCTCACGGAAGGCGATTCCGGCTCTCTACCGGCATGTGGAAGGCAATGTCCTTGCCTCGCTGGACAGGGCGGTCAGCGGTAAGGTGCATATTACCTCTGACTCATGGTCCAGCAGGCATGGACAGGGACGTTACCCGTCTTTAACGGCCCATTGGGTCACTCTTCTGGCAGCTGGGAAGGATGCAGGACAAGGTGCAGTAGTGTTGGAGGTTGTTCCGCCACCACGCCTCCAAAATGCTACTATTGGTTGTGACACACCTCTCTCCTGCACCCCCTCCTCTTCTTCTTCCTCCATGGCCTCTTCCAGTGCTCTGTCCTCAGAACCAGCGGTGCTCCGTAGGCGTTCCAGGGGCTACGCAAGCACGCAGGCAAAACGATGCCATGCCGCGCTTGCGCTGGTTTGTTTGGGGGACAGGAGCCACACTGGGGCAGATGTTTTGTCAGCTCTGCAGGGGCAGGCCGGGAGGTGGTTGACGCCACGCCAGCTTAAGCCAGGAATGGTGGTTTGTGACAATGGCACCAACCTCCTCTCCGCCCTCCGACAGGGACAACTGACCCATGTGCCCTGTGTGGATCACGTCCTTAACCTGGTGGTGCAGCGGTTCTTGGGCAGGTACCCGGGCTTACAGGATGTCCTGAAGCAGGCCAGGAAAGTCTGTGTGCATTTCCGCCGATCATTTAATGCCTGTGCTCGGCTGGCTGAGCTCCAAAAGGAGTTGAACCTGCCCAAGAAACGCCTTATATGTGACATGCCCACCAGGTGGAACTCAACGTTGGCCATGCTGCAGCGGCTGCACACGCAGCAGAGGGCCATCAATGAGTACCTGTGCGACTACGGCACCAGGACAGGGTCAGGGGAGCTCGGTTTTTTCTCACCACGCCAGTGGGGCATGATCAGGGATGCATGCACTGTCCTGTCACCGTTTGAGGAGGCCACAAGGATGGTGAGCAGTGACAGTGCATGCATCAGTGACACTGTACCTCTTGTCCACCTCTTGGAGCATACGCTGCGTGGAATAATGGACAAGGCACTTGAGGCAGAACAGAGGCAGGAAGAGGAGGACTTCCTTGCCTCTCAAGGCCCCCTTTATCCAAACAGTGTTCCTGCTGTGCCACCCATCACACAGGAAGGGGATGAGGAGGAGGAGGAGGATGATTTTGTCAGCATGTAGGTGGAGGCTGGCACTCAGCATCAGCAGCAGCAGCAGTCTTGTAGGGATGATTTACAGTCCCACGAAACCTGTGGACTTGTACGTGGCTGGGAGGAGGTAGCTGCGGATCATGTTGTCCTTAGTGACCCAGAGGACTCCGGACCGGATGCCTCAGCTAACCTACGCTGCATGGCCTCCCTGATCCTGCAAAGCCTGCGGAAGGATCCTCGTATTCTTCGGATCAAGGAGAGGGACCATTACTGGCTGGCCACTCTCCTTGATCCACGGTACAAGGGTAAGGTTGCCGACCTTATCTTGCCGTCGCAGAGGATGAGACATCTCCGGGAGGCCTTGCAGAAAGGTCTGTGCAACGCGTTCCCAGAGACTGGGAGGTTACAAACTCCTAGTCCTGGACAACGTGTTGCTGAGGCATCGGTCAGAAGAAGCGGTGGAGAAGGTGGCCGTCTGACCGATGCTTTCAGACAATTTTTTAGTCCGCAGCCCCAAGGTATGATCGGTTCCAGCAACCATCGCCAGTGTCTGATTTACATGGTGCAGGAATACCTAGGGGCAAGGTTAGACTTGGACACCTTTCCCACCGAAAATCCTCTGGCTTACTGGGTCTTGAGGATGGATCACTGGCCAGAGCTTGCACAGTATGCAATTGAGCTACTGGCCTGTCCTGCATCCAGCGTTCTTTCGGAACGCACCTTCAGTGCTGCTAGTGGCTTTGTTACCGATCACAGGGTGCGCCTGTCCACCGAATCAGTTGATCGACTGACCTTCATCAAGATAAATCAGTCTTGGATCACCCACAGCTACCAAGCACCTGAAGCTGATGTAACCGTATAATTATTTTTGAAATATCACATCCCTTCAAGACTGCCTATGCTGATGCTGAGTGACTGTCCTGTTATGTTGATTGTCTATCCTCTTCCTCCTCCGCTGATATGTTGGAAGAACATTTTTGGTTCTGGGTGATGCCATCAGCCCAATTTTTCTGCCCCTGTTTAACAGGGGCGTTTAAGTACAATTTTTGATGCAATGCTTTGCAGCAGAGCTAATTCCTGCACTAAAACTAGAGTATATGGGAGAGGTTGCAGTGTCGTGGCACCAGCACCAGTGCCTAAGGCCAAATTTTTCTGCCCCTGTTTAACAGGGACATGTAATTACAATTCGTGATATAATATTTCACAGGAGGGTCCGTTCCTGTGCCCACCCAGAGTAACTGTGAGGACTTATAGTGTTGTGGCACCAGCACCACAACCACCAAAGGTCAATTTTTCTACCACTGTTCAACAATGGCATGTAATTACATCTCTTGATATAATCGTTCACAGCAGGGCGCTCCAGCGCCCACCAAGAGTCACTTTGAGGGCTTACAATGTTGTGGCAAAACCAACACCTTGTTCCGCCATTTCTGCAGAGCATATAGGGCAGGCCCCTACTTTCAAACATCCAACTCACACACATCTCCTACTTGCAAACGGAAGGAGACAACAGCAAGTGAGATGAAAAAAGACGGACGGCAAAACAAATTATACAGGGGTGATAACCCTTCCCTGTGTTTTCCAAAAAGCTTAAAAATTGTTTTTTGACTGGAGGTACACTTTAAAAATGTACCAGTTGAAAATTACAAACAGATTCAACTTAACACAACAAATCTACACAGTCCCTGTCTTGTTTGCACCGCCTGTGTACTGCTGTTTTGAGTATATAGGGCCTGGGGGCCACACGTATTTCCTTTTTTTAATATGGGTGCAGGGTTCCCCTTAATATCCGTACAAGACCCAAAGGGGCTGGTAATGGGCAGGGAGGGCTACCCATGCCATTTTTCTCAATGATTTTCAACCATATTGCAGGAACCAGATATAACATTAAAACCGCAAGCAGTTTTAAATGACGTTATTTCCGTTAAATGTCATTTTGTGCAGGGACTGTTCTAAACACGGGAAACACGTGGCACTTCACAGGCATACTATAGACACCCTCCAGTCACGATATTTAAAGAAATATTTCACTTTTTTTTTTCACTTTAATCGTCATTAAAATCAGTGCTCCCGCCAAAACGTCCGTTTTAGGACAGTATCTTGCATATTAGCAGTTAAAATTAGCACTTTTAATTTTGAACGTTCGAGTTCCATAGACTTCAATGGGGTTCTAACGTTCATGCGAATTTGGGGTCCGTTCGAAAGTTCTGTTGCGAAACGAACCTGGGGGTGTTTGGCTCATCCCTAATGTGGACATTGAACTGTTAACAAAAATCTTAGCTAACTGCCTTGATGTAGTTATTACAGCACTGGTGCATCCTGATCAATCCAGATTTATGCCAGGGAGAGGTATAGATTCAGATTCTTTAGAAACACCCCAGTCTGTATACTGAGGGCCATTTTTGCCAAATTGGATGGAATTGTAGTTTGATTCATATAGGCTAGGAAGACCCCCTAGGCTAGCTAAGATGACCCTTCAACTGCCCCTGTCAGAGGGAAGGCTTGCACTTCCAAATTTCACCTTTACTATTTGGCTGCAGTACTAGTTAGGGTGTGCTGGTAGTACTCCCAGCCTGACCATAACCCTGCAGTGGCTCTTGAGGAGGCACTTTTAAGCTATTTGGTGTTTTGGAGACTATGAGCCCACTCATCCATTATCTGTCTTATGTGAATAACAATCTGATTATGGAACCAAGTGTCAGGGCTGGGTTCAGACCTCTCTTCTCAGTGCTATCAGTTAATTGCCAGCACTCATTGTCCACTGTGGCTCACCTGGTGATCATTTCCTACTCGTCAGCCCCCCTTCTGTCTATTTAAACTGCCTGGTTCATTCCTTGTGTGCCTTCACCGTGGTCAAACATATCTTGAGACTCTCTGCTGTGTTCTTGTTTAAGACTTGCTTGGCTGACGTCCCTTCTGGTTCCTGATCCTGTCTGCTACCTCTGACTACGCTGATCTCTGGCTTCCTGATTTATTGACTTGTTCTCACTACCCGCTTTGGTTACCGTACCCTGGCTATATTTTGACTACATTTACTGATTTGTACTATTTTTACCATTACGTTAAATGGTGTGATTATAACTGCATTTTCTGTCTCTGTCTGATTCATGGTTTCTGATACCAAGCTAGGGGGATTTATCAACAGACTCCACCTTCTCACCCCATCTCCCCCTATGGAGGAATCCATTTCTCACCCATCTTTATCAGATTACTGACCCACAGTTGGGCTGACCAAGGGATTATGACCCTAAAGCACATTATTTCTGAGGGTAATATCTCCTCTTTTTTGGTGTTGAAATCTAAATACTCTCTACCCAATACTATATACTTCAGGTATCTACAGCTGAGATATGTTGTTAATGCCCAATTCCCTGAACCCATTACTCTGCAGTCTGTCCCCATTTACCACAGCTGTGGTGGGGAAACTGTTGTCTCTCTTTGACTCTCTGTAACTTATGCCTCTAAACTGACACAGACCTTTGAGAGATGCAGGGGGGATATCCCTGAGCTTTCTGAGGAGGACTGGGAGGAGAGTTTAGCTATATACAACTGTGAAAGAAGTCACTTTGGGTAGGGTGCCTGAGAACTCCATTCTGATCTGTACTAGTAGGACTCTCTTTAAAGCCACACTGGAACATTGTACATATGTATATATTGTGTGTTGTCTCATGCTGTTGGACTCTTTTGCTGAGATAGTTTGGGGTGTAGTTGTATTCCATTGTTTTATTGTCTCTGTCTGACCTGGCTGTGGGGGATTCCTCCATCAGCTCTTCTTGCTGATTGGACAGTTTACCCCACCCTGAATTCCAAAGGGGGAGGGGTGATGGTTCCGAGTCGGATGTCTGTTCTGCACATGTGTGATAATAAAGCAGTTTGATGTTGTTGTTCACCCTACACTGTGTTACGGCTGGTGGCTGAGTGGGCTAAAAGATCTTGGATCTTGTGATATCGAACAGAAAAAGAATGTATGGCGGACATAGTCCTGTGGGGGACAAGGGTTCGTCACGACAACAATACCATAATCTCTGCTAAAGACAGATTTATACAATTTCAATTCTTTCACAGGGCCTATTATACTCTACAGAGTTTACCTAACATACCTTACAATGAGTCCTATGTGCACTAGGTTTAATCTTCCATTGGAAAGTCTATACATGTTATATGGCTCTGCCACCTTATGCGTCTCTTCTGGGAGTCAGTGGCTGATGCTCTGAATGATGTTTGTGATGTTATTCTGTGGCTAGAGCCGTCACTTTTGCTATTGGGTGTGATGGAAGATGTGGTCAGTGGACATTTGAAATTGTTTTTGTTTTATGCATTCTTCCATGCAAGATGGGAAATTCTCTTGTTGGAAACTAAGGCTCTGAACATCTGGAGAACTGCAATTAATACTGTCTTGCCCTTGTGCAAGCTGACTTATGAAAGTAGAAATTGTTCCAAAATATTTGGTAAAATCTGGTTGGCTTGGGTAGATACTCAAGAGTCAGATCCAGTTGAGACCTGTGATATTCCCCCCCCCCCCCCGTCTCCCATTTTACTATGCACCGCCTACCCCCCCCCCCTTTCCCATACCTCTCCCTTCTTATTCTTCCTCCTCCCACCCACCCCATCCCTTCAGTGCCAGTACTGACTATACAGAAGGATGGTTTCTGATACAATTCTAGGTTGTAGAATTGTTGCTAAGGTTAGACATCTACGATCTGCTGTACAGATATGCTTGATCTGTACACACTGTACCAATAATGGTATGATAACTGTAGCTTATTAAGTTATTTGATTTATTATAAGATGAAACAATCAGCGACCACAAGTAAAAAATATTGTGATGTTTAAATAAGATAACCTAATAATAAATGTGCACAACTGCTAAACATTCCAAGTGGTACACCACACTAATTTCAAAATAGATAGTAAATAAATAAATGTAGCACTATGTGAAAAAAATATATATAAATATAAAGTGCAAATTTCTAAAATAAATAAATCCTACATATAAATGAATAGTCCATAAAATGAAAACATTTTGAAATGAAACATGAAAAATTCTTCTTGTTATCCGTGTATCCACACAATTCCACCACAGTGATTGTTCGTCCTCAAATGTAATTTGTATACGGAGATTCAGAGAACACTATGGTCTCTATACTTATTATTTACATGTCCTGAACTCATGGAATCTTGAGCCAAGCTGGGAGGCGATTCGTTTCTTTGGATGATAATGAGCTGAGTTACCATTAATGAAAGAGCCATCTGGATTATCCACCATTGATTGGGAAGAGGAAGTGAGAGCATCATCTGGGAGGTGAGCGCGCATTTTTACTGGTGGTGGTGTCCTTTTGAGGACGAACAATCACTGTGGTGGAATTGTGTGGATACACGGATCACAAGAAGAGTTTTTCATGTTTCATTACTTCTTTTTTTTCATTTCATGGACTATTCATTTATATGTAGGCTTCATTTATTTTAGAGATTTGCACTTTATATTTATATATATTTTTACACATAGCGCTACATTTATTTATTTACTATCTGATTTGATTTATTGCTTGGATTGTATTCTTACAATATTGAATAAACCTTTTAAACCTTTTTACCTGTTAAAAAAAGGGAGAAAAAAATTATATAAGGTAATTTGACAATATTTTCTGTCTGCAGCACACTAACTGTGTTTTCTGAATCACATTAGCAGTCCACTAACTGATTTGACTTGGCTTGGAACTGCTCTTTAACTGATTCTTGATTACCACTAAAGAGATTTTTCCTTGAGTTTATACAGTGCATAAGTATCCTTCTGAGTGTTCATTTGAATGCTAATTTATAACCGTAAGGAAAAAACATGCATTAAGGTTCACTGCACTGATATGTATTGGAGATGTGTTGCATCTCTTAAAAACTCCATCTAAATTGACTTGTATAGCAAAAAGCAGCATAGAGCAATAACAACATATTGCAGAAAAATACTGTAAACAACTTTGAAAAAAAAACAAGTTTTCTCATGTCCACACAGGTAGCTTTCTCTTGAAAATGCAGTAAAATGCATGACATCATATCTGATTAATGCAAAATGTGCAAACACTGAAATGAGGGTCCAGGATGGTTATATTGTTACCACCTTTCAATGTTAATAAACATTAGGGTGAGGTTCAGATTTGCAGAAAATTCTATAGGCTGGAGATTTGCAATCTCAGTAAATTTATTTAGATATTTGCCCTGAAGAATTTTTTAAACCATAATGCACTGCATGGTGGCCTTTCGACTATGGCCAGCAGGCTTGAAATTACCAATATTGGGGCTTTTAGAGAAGCCAGCCCCCCCATGATAAAAGGGTGGAGGGTAGAGCAACCATAGCATCACTAGAAGCTTCTGTGGGGAAAGGAGAGGGAAAAAACAGACTACAAATGGAAAGCCTTTTCCATTAAAATTATCATGCTGCTGGCCTATTTTACAATGTTGTGTCATCTGTGGCCCCTTAATTCTTGTAGTAAAACACTTGCTTATACTCTGGGGGGTTAACTAAAACTGGAGAGTGCAAAAGCGAATGCAGCTCTGCATAGAAACCAATCAATTTCCAGCTTCCAACCACTTGCCGACCTCGTACTGTAGTTTTACTATTATAGTGCAGGGCGGTTACACAGAATCACGTATATATATGCGATTATTTACTTCTGGGTAGGAGGCTGGGCTGTCACTGGCCCCAGCACATGCCAATCAGCGGTGTGTTTCATGGCCGGGGCTCGCCGATTGCCAGAGAGTATGACAGGAGAGAGATCTGTGTTAGTAAACAACACAGATCTCTCTATTGACAGCGGGGATGTGCCGTTTTTTTTCCAGGGTATAAAAGCCATCACATCCCTTAGTAAAATCACCACATAGTAAATACTTTACATATTACTAGGCACACAGTTAACCCTTTGCTTCTCCCAGATGTTAACCCCTTCCTATCCAGTGTAATTTTTACAGTGGTATTGCATATTATTAGCGCTGATCACTGTATTAGTGTCACTGGAGATGTCAGTGGCAGTTAGTCAGTTCCTACTCAGTGTCAGTTAGTGTCAGATTTCCCGCCTCACTATCACAGTCCCGATTTAAGTCGCTGATCGCCGCCATAACTAGTATAAAAAATTAAAAAAAAATTCCAGTATATATACCATTATTTGTATACTCTATATCTTTCACGCAAACCAATTAGTATACAATTATTGGAAATTTTTGTTTTTTTGCCAAAGACATGAAGCGGATAGATTTTGGACAAAAATTATAAATCATTTTTTTTAATTGGATATATTTTATAGTAAAAAATGTTTTTTCAAATATTGTTGGTCTTTTTTAATTGATCCCAAGTTAAGCCCAAGTTAAGCCCAGTTGTGATCAAATACAACCAAAAGAAGACTCTATTTGTGTGAAAAAAAATTATATAAATTTAATATGGGTACAGTGTTGCATGACCACACAATTGTCAGTTAAAGTAGCCCAGTGCCAAATAGCAAAAAATGGGCTGGTCATGAAGGGGGTAAAATCTTCCAAAGGTCAAGTGGTTAATTGAACAAGCTAAAGTTAGAAGCTGATTACTATGCAGCTGGTTACTACCCTGTTTCCCTGAAAATAAGACACAGCGTGATTGTCGGTGATGGCTGCAATATAAGCCCTACCCCCCAAATAAGCCCTACCCCGTTTCCCCGAAAATAAGTCCTACCCTGAAAATAAGACCTACAAGGACTTTAACTAGGGCTTATTTGGGGAGTAGGGCTTATATTGCAGCCATCACCGACAATCACTCGAGGTCTTATTTTCGGGGAAACAGGGTATGCACAGCTGCACCAGATTCCAAGTGTCCAGTTTTAGTAAATTTCCCCCCTTGTCTCTATTACATTTTGGTCAACTCTCCCTTACTAAAAATGTCCTGCTGCTGGTCAATTTTACATTGCTGTATTATCATTGGTTTCTTAATTCCTGGTGACAGTTTGATAGAAATTTGCCAGTGGAAAGAGACTTTCACATCAGTGAGAATAGGGACAACCTTTCTATCAGTTAGTCAAAACAGGCCTATACTGTTTGATGAAAAATGTGTTGCTGCTAAAACCACCTGGAAAAAAATATTTTTTGTTCAAACTGAAATGCATCAGATTTGGTTGCTGCTGCTGTATGTAAGCCAAACTAATTATAAAAGAAAACAAAAAAAAAAAACACCCTTTTACACAGGCTGTCTGATCAGGCCCGCCTGTAATTTTTTCTGGCAGACCTGATCAGACCCTCCAGTCTCTTCTATGGAGCGGTGGATGTCAGTGTGTGTCCACCACCCGATCCGGTCCACCAAAAACAGTGGTGGTCTTATTCCCCATCCATCTGGTGGTTCGGATGGCATCAAATGAAAATGGACAGGTGATCTGTTTCCATTTGATTGCCCCATGGGGGAGGGCAGGACTGTGTCCGTGTCCGCTCCTGTCATCCACCTGCTCAACAAGGATCAGCGGAGAGATCCCATGCTGAACAAGCACATTCTGCTTAGCGGAGGCACCCATGTGAAAGGGGCCTAACAGACAAATATGATAAAAAAACAACACAAGATACTAGCGCTTTAAAAGATACTGGTGTGTCCTTTTCAGTTAAGTCTGTATTGTTCATTAAAATAAACTTAAAACAGTTTTTTATAAAAGCAAGATGTTTTTAAAAAAAGTTATCTGAGAAAACAGTACTTGGAATTTGCTGAAAATCCAGAAAGGTTATTATGACGCGAGTTTTCACATACAATTGTCATATATTGATCTTGTATCTCCACCATCAACATCATTGTCGTGCGTTTAAAAATGCGACTAAGTCGCATTTATCTGTAACTGGGCTCATGATCATATGCTATTAACATGAAGTTATTTCTTCATTTATAATACCTCCAACCAGTCAAGATTGATTAGTAGTAAGAGTAATGGTGGTAGCATTATTGCTATTACTACTATTGTTGTTGTTATCATTATGATTACCATGTTCACATTATTCAAGCCTTTAGTTGTTATCAACGTCTCTATAGGCATTCCTCAATTTGGCCTATTATCAATACTTTTGAGATCCAAAATTACCTACCACCTATAAATATACTTGCTATTACCATCTTTATATTTATAGTTATTTTCATGTTTATTTTTTATTTTTATATTTATCTTTATTTTTATTATTATCATTTTTATTCCTATTATTATTATTATTTACATTTTCATCTTTATTCTCATTTTTACTTTTATTTTATTTCCATTATTATCACTATTTTTTTTATTTTTATTATTATTATCATTATTAATTTTATTAGTATTTTTGCAAAAATGTATTTTTTTTTTTTTTTTCCATTTTCATAGTTTTTTTCATTTCTGTTCATTTTCCACAACTCTTTTATACATACATTCTTTGTTCCCTATATATATATAACGCTTCTCTAAAACTTTTCAATTTTTTCATGTTCACCTTCGTTACCATATATTTTACTCACTTGCCATAGTATTATCATTAGTATAACCCTCTCAACCAGCTTGCATCGATTATAGGGTTAATTGCTATCTTGTCTGTCATTATCTATTCACTCTCCTATTTAAGAGCAGTCCACTGCAGCATTGCCTATACCTGCACTTGAGAAAGGAGCGCGCATGCCCGAACGAGGCTTATGCAAGCTCAGAAACGCGTTGTGCTTTTGGGTACCCCCCCCCCCCCCCGGCTGACGTCACATGCTGTCTATGAGCCAGTCTGAGTCTCTGTGCATCACAGAACACAGCAGAGCTTCCCCTAGCGCACTGTGGAGGAGGATTCATCCAGTAACAGCACCAGCGAAAGGGAACAGTGATTTGACTATCAAACGGAGGACAATAATAATTATGGATGTAAGTGAGACTTTTATTAATTGTATGAAATAAATGCACTTTTTACTGATTTGGCGCTCTTCTATATATTCCTTTAACAGACAAATATGGGCTGCCAGTTACATTGTCATTGAAACTGCCCACAAAAATGTTACTGTTTTGCAAAATCAAATACAGCTTTACCACTCATTCACATTAAATGTGGCTTTGAAAGTGTGCAAAAACACACTATTTTAAAGCCATATGTCAGTGCAACTTCACATGCACGACTTTGAAGACCTCTGGGGGGCTTCATGCACAGATGTCCATGCCAGTCGCACCCAAAATTGCCCAAAGTCACAGGAACTACTTTTTCAAATTGATGTGGCACCACAAAGTCAGCATAGCACCGATTTGAACGATGCCATTGACGACAGGGTGCGACTTGTCATGTGATTTGACTTGTGAAATCCCTAGACATGTCGCTACAATGTGAACGAGGGCTTAAGATATCTTTCACGCTAATTTCACACCTATGCTTTTTTTGGACTGGTTCACACCTATGCATTTTTTAGTGCGTTTTCAGTTTTGAGGAAACAATGAACAATGAATCAAAAAAGTATATTGAAAAATGAAAATTGCACCTGAAATATGAAAACTGCAACCTGCATAGGTGCGAGCCAGGCCTTAGGCTCAATTCACACCTATGCATGTTGCTTTTGAGTGTTTATGCAGTTCCTTTCACGGTGCTTGCCGCGTTTTTGGACATGCATTTTTACAGCGATTTTGCAGCGATTTGCGTTTCGCAATATTTTTAAACTGTATCTAGCTGGTTGCTAAGGAGAGGGTCAGGATGCCATCTGCCACGTCCTTAGCAACCTAGCGTCCTTGAATGTTAAAAAAAAAAATGCCGGCTAAAAAAAAAAAAAAATTGAGAAAAATTACCAGGCCCTTGGGTCTAGTATGGATTTGCAAAAATGTAAAAAAAAAAAAAATAATGGCGTGGGGGGTCCCCCCAAAATCCATACCAGACCCTTATCCGAGCAGCCTGGCAGGTCAGGAAAGGGAGGGGACAAGCGAGCGCCCCCTCCGCTCCTGAACCATACCAGGCCACATGCCCTCAACATGGGGGGGTGGGTGCTTTGGGGCAGTGGGTCTGTGTCCCACCCATGTTGATGAGGACAAGGGCCTCTTCCAGACAACCCTGCCCGTTGGTTCTCGGGGTCTGCGGGCAGGGGGCTTATTGGAAATCGGCAGCCCCCTTTAACAAGTGGGCCCCCAGATCCTGGCCCCCACCCTATGTGAATGAGTATGGGGTACATCGTACCCCTACCCATTCAACTGGGGAAAAATTTAGTGTAGTGTTAAAAAATACAGTAGACAGTTTTTGACAAGTCTTTTATTAAAAATCTACTTTGCCGCGTCTTCCTCCATCTTCTCCCGCATCTTCATCATCCGGTCTTCTCCTTTTGCTCTCCTGTCTCTGGTGTTCTTCTTCCTCTGCCGCCACCGCCGCCGTTCCCGCCGACGATCCTCCTCCAATGATGCGTCCAGCTGATCTGTTGGCGTAGATGTCCTGCATTCTGTATATAACGAGGGGGCGTGGCAATTGGATTAGGTCACCCGGAGGCCACGCCCCTTGTGGCGTCACCGCCCAGGGCATGATGGGCCCGTGACATCACAAGGGGGTGTGGCCTCCGGGTGACGCAATCCAATTGCCATGCCCCCTCATTATTTAAGGAATGCAGGACATCGGCACCGACAGATCAGCGGGATGCATCACTGGAGGAGGATCGTTGGCGGAAGCAGCAGCAGTGGCGGCGGCAGAGGAAGAAGAACACCGAATACAGAAGAGTGGAAGAAGGAGAAGACCGGAGGATGAAGATGCGGGAGAAGATGGAGGAAGACGCGGTCAAGAAGATTTTTAATAAAAGACTTGTCAAAAAATGTCTACTGTATTTTTTAACACTACACTACACTACTTTTTTCCACAGGTGAATGGGTAGGGGTACGATGTACCCCATACTCATTCACATAGGGTTGAGGGCCGGGATCTGGGGGCCCCTTTGTTAAAAGGGGGCTGCTGATTCTGATAAGCCCCCTGCCTGCAGACCCCGACAACCAATGGGCAGGGTTGTTGGGAAGAGGCCCTTGTCCTCATCAACATGGGTGGGACACAGATCCCCCCTGCCCCAAAGCACCCACCCCCCATGTTGAGGGCATGTGGCCTGGTATGGTTCAGGAGTGGAGGGGGCGCTCGCTTGTCCCCTCCCTTTCCTGACCTGCCGGGCTGCATGCTCGGATAAGGGTCTGGTATGGATTTTGTGGGGACCTCCCACGCCATTTTTTTTTTTTTTTTACATTTTGGCGTGGGGGTCCCCTCTGAATCCATACTAGACCCAAGGGACTGGTATGGACCTGGGGGGCACCTGGTATGGGTCTGGGGGGGACCCCAAGCCATTTTTTTCTCAGCGGGAAGTCAGCTGATGACTCATTGGTTGCTAAGGATGCGGCAGCCAGCATCCCGGCCCTCTCCTTAGCAACCAGCTATATACAGTGTAAAAAAAGAAATGAAAAATGCAAATCGCGGCAAAATCGATGTAAAAACGCGGTACTTGCGTTTTGGATGTGGATCCATTGAATTCTATTACATGCAAAACGCTGAATTTTGCTGGAAAAAGTCCCCGACCCTTTCCAAAAATGCAGAGACGCTAAAATGCATTGATGTGAACATGTTCCATAGGAGCCCATGTTAAAAAATTTCCCTGCATTTCTGCGAAATGCAAAATGCATCAGTAAATGCATTAGTGTGAATCAAGCCTTAGTGCATTTTACAGTTTGCGGAAACACACGTCCATTTAACATGGTTGAAAATTAATTTTTTTTTGTAAAAACTGGCAACAACCTGAATAGAGAATCAATAGTGTGTGTGTGTGTGTGTGTGTGTGTGTGTGTGTATATAGATAGATATATGGAGCTGCCCCTTTAAGTGGATCAACCACCTCTAATCAGGAAAAATAATAAAAAATAATAAAAAGGCGCTAACACACAACTTCAATCTTCATGTTAACAGTGAATGGAATTCAATCCAATATAAGTGGAAATTGAAATAAAAACACAAAAAGCAACAAAAAGCTACAGTCCAAAAACAAAAATATTCCTTGCTGTAAAACTGAATGAGCCGAACAGCCCGCGGTTTGGTTCGCACCAGAACATCCTAACAGGCAAAAAATGTGCAGAACACACAAACACCGTGGGACACGAACATGAAAAATCAAAAGTGCTGATTTTAAAGGCTTATATGCAAGTTATTGTCATAAAAAGTGTTTGGGGACCTGGGACCCCCATGTATACCTGCAAAAAAAATAAGTCTTAAAAACTGCAGTTTTTTTAGGAGCAGTGATTTTTTTGAATGCTTAAAGTGGCTGTAAAACCTCCCCCCAAAACTCTGTCCCATGTAAATCAGCATAAAAAACCCTAATGCACACTGCTTGTAGATATCTCCTTACTTGCTTAGTATTGTTGTAATCCTTTTTGTTCTTTAGAATGATGTCACTGAGCATGTCCAGATCTCCCCTGATTTACAGCACACTCTCTATGTGCTTATATATCTGTTATCAGGACTTCCTACAGCACACAACACTGAACTCCCAGGAGGCTGCATAATCACTCAGAGCTTCCTCCTACACCCCATGTGACATCACATGCAGTGTAAAGCAGGACATGGGACAGTATTACTGCAGTCTTATCAGCTGAAGCTGATAGGACTCACACAGGCAACCACTAGATAATCAGCACAAGTAAATACTATGAAATAAAACAAGTCAGCTATGAACAGGGAAGCAGGGTTGCCATAGAAACATTGGACTGAGAAGGAGGCTTGGTTAACAGTACAGGAAGTGCTCAATGTAAGGGTGGAAATACACTCCACTGTGGACTCAGAAAACAATACTTAAGATGGAGCTGCCTTACCCCTGGAAACAAGTTTTTTAAACAGTAAGTAATATATAAGGGGAACCCCGAGCCAAAAATGAAAAAAAATTGTTTACCAGGCCCTTCAGGTCTGGTATGGAAATTAAGGGGAACCCGGCGCTAAATTTAAAAACAAAATGGTGTA
Organism: Lithobates pipiens; assembly: GCF_037356315.1. Classification (NCBI taxonomy): domain Eukaryota; kingdom Metazoa; phylum Chordata; class Amphibia; order Anura; family Ranidae; genus Lithobates; species Lithobates pipiens. The sequence goes on along the minus strand of NW_027507787.1, from coordinate 57,811,081 downwards.
GGGGTCCACCCCAAAGGGGCTTGCATGGATTTTAAGGGGAACCCTGCACTAAAATTTGAAATTTTTGAAATTTGAAATTTGAAAATTTGAAAATGGCGTAGAGGTCCCCCCAAAATCTATACCAGACCCTTATCCGAACATGCAATCTGGCAGGCCACAAGAAAAGAAGGGGATGAGAGGACGCACCCCCTCCTGACCCCAAAGCACCTTGTCCCCATTTTGACGGGGACAAGGGCCTCATCCCCACAACCCTTGCCTGGTGGTTGTGGGGGTATGCGGGCAGGGCAGCGTTAATTTTGGCAACAAATTTCGATTTAGTTTTAGTCTTACTTTTAGGACTAAAATGGCATTTTAGTTTTAGTCCCATTTTTAGTCTTCTGTAATTGTTTTAGTTTTAGTCATATTTAGTCGACTAAATCTCCAGTATATTTCAGTCGACTAAAATGCCCTACGTTTTAGCCGCCGTCTAAAATCTAATGGGTGTAATCAAATTTTAATGCATTAGTTAGCTCTCTACAATTTCCAAACTCATTATATAACGCTGGAGTGAAAAATCTCATATGTTATTATTTATGGTATTGAGGTATGAACATGCACTACAGACCAGTGTTAATTTTGAAGTCTTATTCTTTTGACTAAAATGCTATTTTAGTTTTGGTCATATTTTAGTAGACTAAAATAGTTTTCTATTAGACTTAAAATAGTTTTCATTTAGTTGACTAAAATGTTTTAGTAGTTTTAGACAACAAAATTAACACTGGGACGGGGGCTTATCAGAATTTGGAAGCCCCCTTTAACAAGGGGACCCCCAGATCCCCCCCAGAGCCTCCCCCCATGTAAATTAATAATGGGGTACATTGTACCCCTACAATTTCACAAAAAAAGTATCAAAAAAAGTATCAAAAATGGTAAAAAATACAAAAAGACAGCTTGGGACAAGTCTTTTATTAAAGTGGAGGGCCAGTTATAAAAAAAAAAAAAAAAAAAAAAAAAAAAAAAGTCAGCAGCTGCAAACACTGCAGCTGCTGACTTAATAAACACACTCACCTGTCCAGGGCGCCCGCGATGTCGGCCGCCCGAGGCCGACCCGTCCCTCGGCTCTCGGGTCCCGGCGCCGCCATCCCTTGTAAGGGAAACAGGCAGCGGAGCCTTATGGCTTCACTGCCCGTTTCCTACTGCGCATGCGCGAGTCCCGCAGCTACTGCGCATGCGCGAGTCCCGCAGCGCTTTCTGAATGGGACGCGCTGTGTTCTGGAACACAGTTCCCAGAACACAGCGCGACTCATTAGCCAGAAGACGCCGCGACGAAGACAGAAGACAGAAGATCTCTGCGGAGGAGGAAGAGGAAGATTAGGAGAAAGTGCCTAGCAACAGGCATTTCTGGTAAGTAAAAAAAAAAAATTTTTTTCATTTTTTTTTTTTTTAGATTTTTTGTAATTTTTAACATTTTTTTGTTTTTCAGGGTGGCCCTCCCCTTTAAAAGATAAAAAAAATAAAAATGTCCATTCATCATCTATCGTGCCGCCGACGAGCCAAATAAAAAACAAAAATGCAACACTCCGCTTTCATGGGAGGCTCCCGCCGAGTGACGCCGCTTACCATTGGTGACAGCTGTTATAAAAGCTGAGGGCGGGGCCACTCGGTGACGTAAACAGGTGACCCCGCCCCCCTCTGATGCCACGGGGGCAGGGTCACTCATTTACATCACCGAGTGGCCCTGCCCTCAGCTTTATAACAGCTGTCACCAATGGGAAGCGTCACTCCCATGGAGGCGGAGGTGTTGCGTTTTTTTCTTTTTTCAGCTCGTCCGCAGCATGATAGAAGGTGAATGGACATCGCTGGACATTTTTATTTTTTTATCTGTTAATAAAGGACTTGTCCCAAGCTGTCTCTTTCCTTTTTTACCATTCTTGACACTTTTTTTTGTGAAAGAGACTTTTTGTGGGTAGGGGCTTTCGAATTTGCCCTGAACACTGCATATTGTTTGGTATTTGCCCCAACTTCCGACACAATTAAAGATCGGGCCGAACCGTTCGCCCATCCCCAGTTAAAGTGCCTTAGGTGCTCCTTTGCTTAGTGCTCCACCACAAAGGAGCACCTAAGGAACTTTAACATCAGAAGCAAGATGGTTGGAGTTTTACAGCAAGGACTATTTTTGTTTTTGTTTTATGGACAGTGTAGCTTTTTGTTGTTTGTTGCTTTTTGTGTTTTTAATTAAATTCTTCACTTATATTAGATTGACATCCATTCACTGTTCACATGGAGATTTCTGTTGTGTGTTTGCACATTATTTTTTATTATTATTCCCATTTACCATGGTAAATGGTATGGTATTTTTTTTACGTTTGTTTATGCACTGATACATGTCCTTCATGGCAGTATCCTTCTCCCTGTGCATTTTCTGACAGTTGTTTGTTTATAAACTCTAAAAATATCCTGAACCTTCTAACAAGATTGGCCTCCCATATATTTTAGTGGGATTTAGCCCAGGTTCACAATAACAGCAGGATTGAAATTGTGCAAGTTCAGCTGAACTCGCAAGATTTCATTTCCGCATGTCAGTCCTGACTTCAAGAGCAATTTCAGAGACATCTGTGCGGGTTCCTGCACAGATGTCTATACAAATCACACACCGAAGTCACCAAAAGTATTACAGAAACGACTTTTGGGAATCGGTGCAACGTCGCACCAATTCGGATGGTGCCATTGCCAGCAATTACTGCGGATTTGGCATTTGATTTGACATGTCAAATTGCATGCCAGATCGCATCAAAGTGAATCTGGACTTAGGTTTAGGTCTCACACACATTAGGCTATTCTAAACGCCTTTTTTCTGACAGGAGAAAAGCAGTGTTAAAAAAGCACCTAAATAAAAGCTTCAAGTGTGTTTAGGAACGTTTAGATTAATTCAGGTGCGTTAAGTAATTAATTCCATTGAAATGACTGAACACTCAAGAGCTAAACATGCCTAGTGTTTTCTGCCCATATATGTCTCTCCTAAACGCATGTAGCGGTACCCTTGTAGGGGCTGCTGAAATTTGTGATCCACCTGTCACCCTGCCAAGCCCGGCATTCACTTCCCAATCACCTTGGAGACAATGAACAGTTTATAAGCTTGTTTTGTATTTTTATTGAGGGATTTGAACTTGGATAGGGATGGGAATATATGGGATGTCCAGTAGAATTTCAGAACAGTCAGTTTGGGACAGAACTATATACACTCTTTGTACAAAACTCTTCTCCACAACTACTCCTGCAGAACACTTGCTTGCAGACTATCACTCTCTCTCTCTTCCTCCCACACAAGGCTTGACTCCAGGCACAGCTAGCAGATGGTTATGCCCAACACTGACTTAGTCAGGCCCAGGGAATTGCCATTTGTAGGCAGGGACCATGGGCCCCCTTTAGTATAGCAAAATATAGAATAGAAAGTCTTTAGTGCTAGCTGTTTTATGGTGGACTACTGCTCCCAGCAATCTCTCTTCAGGCCCTGCCAGCCCACCTGGCTGCAGCTGCCAGACTCCACTGCCCGTGACATCACAGTCCTTACTTCTGGCCTGACTTCACACTCCCAGTCCTTTCCGGCGTACCTCCCAAGTCCTCTCGACTGTGCCTGTCACTCACCGACCCTCCTGGTTCCCTCCGAAGACTTGCCCGGCAGCACTAGCTCCTGCTGTCCTCTCTGACTCATCTCTGTGCCTCCTGTCCAGATCCTTCATGCCGTCTGGAAGGGATCATTCCTGCACCCGAGTACAAGGCCCAAGGTCACCCCCCCCCCCCAGACTGGGGAGCAGCCTCAAAGGCCCCAACAGCCTAGCACTCCATCCTCAGTTCTTCCATCCAACAACTCCCCAGCTGGGCTGACCCTAGGTATTTAACGAGGCCTGCCCAATCTAGGTTGGGTATTTATCAGGGCTCCTTAGAACACTCCAGGCAGTTCCACCTCTCTTCTAGAATCCTCTAGAAGCCAGAGGGAGGTAACCGAGAAGTGATGCTAGCTGTGAGTCACCAGCCTACCTCTAAGCCACTCCCAGCCCACACAGATCAAAACAAACAGGCCTAGCTTCCTGCTTGGCCTGCTTAAATTTACCTGCACTCACCAAAAATCTCTTGTCCATCCCTTAACTAAATAGAGGGCGCTACAAGTGATTTTGGTGTGCTCAGATTTTTGGCCCTTAATTCTTTAAATGTCTGTAAAAACGTATATGTGCATGGACACATACAGTAGGCTAACATAGAGGGGCATAAAAACAATGCATGCATTGGCAAGGTGTGTTGGGGTATCATTAGGAATGAATAGCACTGTAGCACCCCAATGCACAACACATACATTTTTGCACATTGCAGTAACATGCACGTTCCTGCAGCACAGAAGTGTGGACTCAGCCCATTAGCCAGAGGGCTTGAGGCAGTGATCTACATTTGGATTACTGTAAAAAACTAACTTTTTGGGTCAAAAATGTAATTATGATTTAAAACAAAAAATCTTTGCATAGACCATCCATAAATACAGAGTGGAAGTACATCTATTTGGTACAAAATGTGTCCTGTTTGGGAATAGTAAAGTAGATCTTCAGTACTAAACTTGCAATATAGTTTACAGTTCCATGAGGTTTCCCACAAAGTAAGCTCTAGGGAGGGATTGGATGACTCACAGCTTTTAAAACTCTAGAAGAAATCCTGGTAAATAATTAATGACTCAACAAATTTTCCTTATAACATCCCATAAGAGTCATTGTTAAATACACCCAGACACATACATAAATGTTTTAGTCTGTCACTAATGTATGTCAGTTATAGAAAACATAATGCATGTCAGTTATAGAAAACATAATGCATGTCAGTTATAGAACACATAATGCATGTCAGTTATAGAACACATAATGAAACTTTGAATCTTGATAGGAAGACTGCTCTAAATATTTCTACCTGAATGGAATTCACCATATAGGATGCTGATAATGTTTCCCATAGCTTAACTGAAGAGGGCACATTGAAATTGAAATAATTATTATATGAGCTTCTACTATACAGTATCTGAATAGTGATGGACGAACTTCCGACGGGACGTTTCGCGAAGGCGGACCGCGAACGAGGCCGACCGTTCGCGAAACCGAACGTTCGCGGCGGGCCCCATTGACTTCAATGGAAGGCGAACGTTTCAAACCTTTAGGTCGAATTTGCAGCCACAGGATAATTATTAGCTGGGCAAACAGTCCCACCACATGGCCAATGACATAACACATGTATGAGGTGAATTTGGGATCGATGACTACAAGCATTCTTTTTTTATATGGGAAATTGTTCTGACAATTCAGGACTGTGGAGCGCATGAAGGCAATGGAGGAGAGGGAAGGTCAGGGACCAGGGTAGGCAAAGAGGGTGCAGGAGATGATCACCAGCAGCGTGGCATACAGCAATGACACATGCACCGTGATAGAGGCATCTGACAACAGCACCGTGATAGAGGGCACTGACATCAGCAGCGTGACATAAAGCATTAACACCAGCACCGTGACATACAGCATTGACAGCAACACCGTGATAGAGAGCACTGACATCAGAAGCGTGACATACAGCACTGACATCAGCACCGTGATATACAGCACTGACAGCAGCACCGTGACAGAGAGCACTGACATCAGCACCGTGATATACAGCACTGACATCAGCACCGTGATATACAGCACTGACAGCAGCACCGTGACATACAGCACTGACATCAGAAGCGTGACATACAGCACTGACATCAGCACCGTGATATACAGCACTGACAGCAGCACCGTGACAGAGAGCACTGACATCAGAAGCGTGACATACAGCACTGACATCAGCACCGTGATATACAGCACTGACAGCAGCACCGTGACAGAGAGCACTGACATCAGAAGCGTGACATTAAGCACTCACACCAGCACCGTGATATACAGCACTGACAGCAGCACCATAAGCAGCCCCTGGAGGAAGTCGGCACAGCACAGGGATGGTGTGATCCCCTCATAAGCAGCCCCAGTAGAAATATGACACCGCTCAACCTCTTCAAAGAGGAGGGTAGGGGCATATAGTACGGTGTGCTCTTTTGGGACAAGGAAGAGAGCCAAATGAAGAAAGAAGGTCTGTGTGCTTGATTAAAAAAATAGTTTATAGACATATACATGGTCTACTGGTCACATGTGTTGAATTCTTCCGAGATCCATGCCTCATTCATTTTTATAAATGTGAGGTAGTTAACACTGTCGTGAGCTAGGCGAGTACGCTTATCGGTCACGATCCCCCCCTGCTGCGCTGAACGTCCTTTCGGACAGGACACTGGATGAGGGGCAAGCCAACAGTTCGATTGCAAATTGGGCAAGCTCTGGCCAGAGGTCAAGCCTGCCCACCCAGTAGTCCAGGGGTTCATCACTCCTCAGAGCGTCCACATCGGCCGTTAACCCGATGTAGTCGGACACCTGATGGTCTAGGCGTTCCCTGATGCTGGATCCGGATGACACCTGTCGATGGGTCAGCTGAAAGAATGACCTCATATCCGAAGTCACCAACACATCTTCAAACCGGCCTCTTCTTGCAGGCGCTGTTGGATTGGTACCCGCAAATCCTTCTCTGGGAGTGGGAATTGCTCCTCTGCCAGCGCACGCAAAAGCAGAATGCAGCATTTCTCGAAGCAAGGCCTGGAAGTGCTGCATTCTGACAGCCCTCTGCGACGGCGGTAACATTTCCGCCATTTTGTGTTTGTACTGGGGGTCTAAGTACGTTGCCACCCAGTACTGGTCCTTGACTTGCTTTTTATACGGGGGTCCCTATTAAAACACTGGAGCATGAAGGCCCCCATTTGCACTAAAGTGGAAGCGGTGTGGTGGCCTGGCTCCTGCTCATCATCCAGGATAATGTCGTCCTCTTCATTCTCCTCTCCCCATCCACGCACAACAACAGGGATCCCAGAAAGGTTTAAAGCATGCTCTTCTTGCTCCTCCTCATCCGCCCTGGCACCATCCTCCTCTGACTCCTCTTCGGACTCCTGTTGTTGACTTGTCTCAGATAGAGTAGCCCCCCCTGGGAATTCATCCAGCTTTGCGACTTCCTCATCTTCCCGCTCCTGCTCCTCCACAGCCTGATCAATGACACGACGCAATGCACGCTCCATAAAGAAGGCATAAGGTACCATGTCAAACCCCTTCACAGGCATATTATACACACCCCCAAGTACGAAATTGAAAGGAATATTACACTTTTATTGTTTCACTTTAAGCATTATTAAAATCACTGTTCCCGAAAAAACGGCTGTTTTTAAAACTTTTTTTTGCATTGATACATGTCCCCTGGGGCAGGACCCAGGTCACCAAACAATTTTTAGGACAATAACTTGCATATTAGCCTTTAAAATTAGCACTTTAAATTTCTCCCATAGACTTGTACAGGGTGTTACGCGGCTTTTCGAATTTGCCGCGAACACCACAAATTGTTCACTGTTCGCCGAACAGTCGAACATGAGTTCGACTCAAACTCAAAGCTCATCCCTATTCCCCAGCTATTTATTGAGGGCTTGGCACCAAGTGCAGTGATAAAGTTCTTGAGCTGTCTCATCCTGAGCTGGGGTGTTTGGAATGAGCACAAAGTCTCTGGAATCCTGATACATCCTTTTCTTCTGATACACATTAGCCAAGTTTTTAATATAGCAGTGGAGTAGTCAACTCCGAAGGCTGGATTCGCACCTATGCAGTTTTAGTGCCTTTTGTATTTTGCAGATTTGTACTACAGTCCATTTAACATAAAAAGTCCCAAAATAAGAATACATGGAAGGATCATTGCTACTCACATTTTTTACCAGGGTGGGCAGGAATGGTCCAATACGTAGTTCTCTTTAAACAGCAGAGTACAGCAGGTAGTTAGGGTAACAGTAAAAGTTTAATGATCAGTGTTTCTCAAACTTCGACTAGCTCCATATTTCTGCAGTGTCACTACTAAGACAAAATTGTAATGCCCTGTATACACGGACGGACATTTCGACCACAAAATCCATCTGATTTTTTCAGACGGATTTTGTTCAAAACTGTTGTTGCATACACACGGTCGGACAAAGTTATCGGAAAATCCGATCGTTCAGAGCAAGGTGACGTTCATTGCGTACGACGGGACTACGCAGAGGCTAGTAGCCAATAGCTTTGGTCTCGTAATTTAATGTGAGCATGCGTGGCACTTTGTCCGTCGAAATTCTCTAATAAACGATCAGACAATATAATCTCATCGGACCTTTTCCGTCGGAATTTCCGACCGTGTGTACAGGGCATGATAGGTCAATTACAGCGACAGCACTAATGTAGCAACTGTCATCCTACATCAGCATATGAGGGGTAAAACCCTTCAAAAAGGCCCAACCTCTGCGAAATGTCAGGTTATTAATCAAGGAAAAGGTGAACTAATGATAAAAACTAAAGGCAAACTTATTTGTGGGATCAGAATGGATGGTCAAGGTCCAGGTTGCTGTAGGTGTACTGTTATAGGTGTGCAGTTATAGAGAATCATTGAAAGGACCCCTTTCAACGCTGCACTCTTTAGGACATCAGTGGTAGGTGTAACAAGTGAACTCTGTCTACAAGGCTTTATCAGTCCAGGAGTACAAGGCTTTACAGTTTTGTGAGTTCTTCCCAACCTTAGTTGTCTCAATCAGACAATTGTTGTTGGATGGCAGATTTTAAAAATTTTCCGTGGACAAATGTCTGTTGTTGGATTTTCCAAGCGTGTGTATACAAGTCCGTCGGACAAAAGTCCAAAGTACAAACACGCATGCTCGGAAGCAAGGATGAGCCAAAAGCGGTCAGTCTTGTAAATTAGCGTTTGTAATAGAGAATTAACATTCATGACGTGGCAAATTATAAAATCTCAAAATGCAGCGCACATTCTCTTCTTCTTTATTGGGACAATAATGAAGCTGCTTTGCTGTTGATACTGATGAAGTTATTGCAAACAAATTTTCAAAGGCATTTTTTTCTAGTGATATCAAGAATTATGTTTTTTTTCGTTTTTTTTTGGGCAAGACACCACAACACCATTATCCCCTAGTTTTTAAAATCGAAGATACAACTATGTTGGTGTCCTTTCTCAATTTTACATCGTGTTTTCTTAAATGTAACTGCCTACTCCCAAACTGTCATTTGAAGTAAAAGCAAGTATTATTCTCCACAATTTTTTTTTAATGTGCATTAAAAACAGAAAACAAATAAAATTAGACATGCTATCTGCCAATAGAACTTAACCAAAAAGTGTATTCTATGCATCCAAAAATATAGAAAATATAATAATTCAAATCTTTATTATTCAACTAAAAAATAAAATAAAAGCCTAATGCATGTGTCCTGCTTCTTAATATAGGGGGGTCAACAATGCCAAGAGTTGGTGAAAGCAGGGGTCTGTCATTCGGAGATAATTTCGAAAAACATCTGGATTATTCTCCTGGACCTCTCGCATCAAAGGCATATGGCATAATTGGTCACGATTAATAAAGCAACCAATTTTTGGTCCAAGAACTCCTCCTCCTGTTCCTGGACTGGACTTGGGTCAAAGCAATAACTTCAAGGCCAATAATAAATAACACGTTATCTCTTCCGATTCCGCAACATGTCTGGTTGATGAATGGCCGATCAGAAACAAACTGAAAAGCACAAAATGAAAAGCGCGAACTGAAAAGTGCTAAATGAAAAGTGTGAATCAACATTCACTAAACTTCTACTAACACAAAATTAGCAGAAGGAGCCCAAAGGGTGGCACTAAAGAGCTGAAAAACCACGTAGTATGTCACTATGTTCGTGTTTGTTGGCCAACAATTCCTTGCCATTTGTATGCAAGACAAAATCCAGGCACGTGTCTTCAGACAAAAGTTGGAGGTTTTGTCTGCGGAAAATCTGATCGTGTGTACAAGGCTTAAGTCCTGAAAATGTTTAACTCCAGATCCAATTAAGGTGAATTCTTCTTGCTCACATGCTTATTATGAGGATAGCCTTATGACCTTATTGGTTTATGGGATCACTAAATGGGATGCACCACCAATAAGCAATATGTTACTCATGATGGATGTCTAGGAGATGCTGCAGGGCCCTGTGGTTATGTAGAGTGATATTGAATAATATCAGATAAATAAATTAGATCATTTTTAATTATTAAAGTTTTGTTTTTTAAACACACACTGCCGCAGTAGTGGTACTTTATACACAACGAAATAAGAAATGTATGCAGGCATACAGTAAAATTTCAAGTAATCCAAACAAAGAGATTAGAAGTAGCTTTTGTAAGCATACAAACTACCATAATCAACAGACATTGGGGCTGATTTACTAAGAAGAATGCGTTGCGCCAGTTCATACCTTAATTGGTAAGCTGGAAAAGTCATTAACTGAATGTGCGAACCGGTGCACTTTGAAACGCAAAACGATAATAAATATGTAAACTGCAACTGGTGCTATGGTAACTGCAGTTTTCTCATTGATAATAGTGCATTCCCAATGCAATTGGTTTATTTCATCTCATTGGATATGTCTTGTTAGGCAATTAGTAGGTGTTCTCCGTTATTAACCCTTTTGATGCTAATCTCATTCCTATTAATTCTAATATATCTTTGAAATGTGTTTTTTTTCTATTTCTACCCTAATCTTTTAATAAATTACAAATAACAGAGATGTGTTTCTAAACTGAATAAATTCATATTTTCAGATCTTGATCTTTAAAAGGTGACCATACACTGCAATCAGTTAAATCCTTAAAAAAAAAAAAATAGATTTAGTTTGATTTCCTATAATTTGAATAAATTGCTCAAGTGCGTCTTCCTATTACCTATTACCACCTTTTTTAAGACATGCTAGAGCAGTGATGGTGAACCTTGGCACTCCAGATGTTTTGGAACTACATTTCCCATGATGCTCAACTACACTGCAGAGTGCATGAGCATCATGGGAAATGTAGTTCCAAAACATCTGGGGTGCCAAGGTTTTCCATCACTGTGCTAGAGTGATCAGGAATTGTCAAACTACGGCTCTCCAGCTGTTGCTGAACTACACATACCATGAGGCATTGTAAAACTCTGACATTCCCAGACTAGGCATGATGGGAATTGTAGTTCCTGAGCAACTGGAGGGCTGTAGTTTGAAGACCCCTGTGCTAGACCATTATTATCCCTCCAGAATTGAAAGTGTGGCATCTACCCAACTTCTCTCTGCTGGTGGACACAAGAACCTATATCTATAGATATATATTTGGGCAGCACAGTGGTGTAGTGGTTAGCATTTTCACCTAGCAGCAAAAAGAGTTGCTGGATCAAATCATGCCCACAACACCATCTGCCTGGAGTTTGCATGTTCTCCCTGTGCCTGTGTGGGTTTCCTCCTACACTCTAAAAACATGCTGGTAGGTAAACCAGATTTATGTACGAATGTGTGTTAGGGACCCACAAAAACACCACCACATGTTAAAAAAAAAAGTCTTAATTTGCAAATAAGGATCATTACTTCCTCAGAGAACAGTGAGCGGGGCATGGTGGTGGGAAGAAAATAGCAGTAGTACAAGCAACTTCCTGGAGGGGCGTGATGTCATAACTGTGTGCTGGCCACCACTTCTGGGTGCCAGATATGTGCCACGGGTATATACCTCTGCACACACAGCAGTTGCGCATCTCACATACACAGCGGTCGCACATCTAGCTGTAGGAGGCCAATTATTATGGAAATAGTAAAGCAGATGCAGATTTCCAGGACTTTCCTGGTCTAATAAATGTTTATAGTGAAAGGCAAATGGTGTTTTCTATTAAACAAGGTCTAAATGGGCCATTGACAGTTGAACTTGGAATGTGTGTTTGCAAAGTTAAATTGAGATTAAGTTGAAATCCTTTCTTATTTTTGCTTAGGGATAAATTGCAGAGGGATCAGAAGTCTTGTCTGTTTTTGGGGATGTCTGCACCCCTGATAGGGTGAAGAGACCCTTACAAGTTTCGCCAGTTTTGCCGTCAAATTTATTCACTTGCTGTCCATACCTCCCGACTTTTTGAGATGGGAATGAGGGACACCTATCAGCAAAAGAATGCAGTCATAGGAGTTAAATATTTTCCCATGAAAATATGAACTCAGTTAAAGGAGAATTGTACAAAAAAACAAGATTGAGTAAACCCACAAGTGCTTTTTTTTACCACTACTATTCCTTTTATATTGGCTTTTGGAATTTACAAATGCAGCAATTTAGAAATCAGATGAAAGGTTTAGTGCTGGAAAACACATTTTGACAGATAAAAAGTGCATTTTATATACATCTATACAGATCAGACCCAAATGAGGAGGAATGAGGGACAGAGGGACATTGCTCCAAATCAGAGAACAGTCAGGAGCTATGCCTGTCACATAGCAAACCAGGAAGTGAGGGTAAACCCTACCAATGTCTTTCCTTGGGGACACAAGTCAATCTAAATAGCTTCCCATTAGTTAAAATGCATGCTAGCATTTTGCTGTGTACATCCCAAATTATTAGTTATTTTGGACTTTGGGGTTAATTTACTAAAGGCAAATCCACTTTTCACTAGAAGTGCACTTGGAAGGGCAGTTGCTGGAGATCTGAGGGGGACATGCAAAGAAAATAAACAGCATCTTTGCTTCTACATGATTGGATGATAAAATCAACAGTGCTTCCCCTCAGCTTTACAGCGAGTACACTTGTATTGCAGAGTGATATCCAGAATATGAGAACCCCCACGTGAAAAATCCCACCCCACAAACCCCTAGCCAAACACTGAGCAAGCCAGCCCATGATAGGGTGGGTGGATACTTGAGGGCAGGAGGGGCTCGGGCACCCCAAAAGTCAACCACCTTGTTCCCATATTTAGGGGGACAAGGGCCTCTTCCACACAACCTTAGGCTGGGGTTGTGGGGGCTGCAGACAGGGAGCTTTACAGAATGTGGAAAGCCCCTTTAAACTAGTGGGTACAAGGTGCTTTGTGGTTGGTATTGGGCTGAGCCCAACATGCCCCAAATGCAGTCGGCTATATTGAGTGCATGTGGCCTTGTATGGTTCAGGTGGGGGTTTGGGCAATTGCTCTTCTTGCCCCTTTCCTAGCTGCCCTTTTATATGCTCTGAAAAAGGATATGGTTTGGATTGGTGAAGGCAGCTCACAGCCTTTTTAGAATAGAGTAAAAGTGTGGAGTTCCGCTTTAAAAGCAAAAGTTAGCCCATAGAAATCCAAGGGGTTAGAGGGGGAGACAAGAGCATTGGAGAATGGAGTGTGGAGTTCCCCTTTTAAAGCAAAAGTTAGCCCATGGAAATCCAAGGGGTTAGAGGTGGGAGACAAGAGCATTGGAGAATGGAGTGTGGAGTTCCCCTTTAAAAGCAAAAGCTAACCCAAAGAAATCATATGCATTAGAGGGGGAAGGTAAAATGCACTTTTAGGAGGAGCTAGATGTCTTTTTACATAATTTTAACAAGGTGCATGTCTCATGTTGGCAACGTAACATGCTCTTTAAAAAAAATACATAAAGGTGAACCAGTGTAAAAAAAAAAAAAAAAAAAGTCAAGTTTAGAGGTGCGCCTTTCAACCCACCCAATTGCATTTACGTTGCTTGACATTTACTAAGAATTTGCCCGCGCAGTGAACAAATGCATTTGAACGAGCGCAAGAGCCGCTTGTGCATGCACAGTGCTTACATTGATCTCACGCAGTTCTAAACATACTTGTAGGCACAGAAGGCTTGCTCTGAAAAAGTTACTTTCTCATTCTATTTTGGGCATATTTGTTACTAGGGCAATTATTACTAAACTTCCTCAAGTATTGGCACCTCCATCTTCTGTTAATATTGAATTGAAGATACCGTGCGCCATGTCCATAGTGGTGCACTGATTGCATTCTCCCATGCGCCGAAATCGCTATAGTAAATGGAGGATTTGCGCTCTGTTCCCAGCGCACCGTTTCATAAATATGAAATGTGCATTGCACCTCGCCATGCGCCTCTGATGGTGCACAGCTTTTCATAAATCAGCCCCCGGCTCGTTTGGTAACAAAGTAAAGAGCGCTATAATAATGTAAGGTTACATCCATCAGGCTAATTTTTCCAGTACAGCAGGTACACTGTATGGCCATGGACCCGTAACTAACTAATAACCATATCCTAAGTTAACCTAACTTACACAAATAAACCATAATACTTAACGGCTATAGATGCCTTGTGTTACAATAAAGACCTATCCAAGAACATAAAGCCAAGATTGTAAATGTGTGTGAGGACCTGGAACCGCCAGCCAAAGGGACTATAATATATCAAATTATATTATAATATATGAGGCTTTGTTCTGGTTTTTCCACTCCAGTCGTTGGGGGGGCTAGAGCTGAAAATTTTAACTTGGGATCCATTAAGACAAATTCACCTTGCTCACCTGCTTTTTGGATAATTTATTTTTTCAGACAACTGACAAAGCAGCAAATTACATTCCCTGCAGGATTTGCTTCTTGTTTTCGCAGCTGGAGTGCTTTATGTGTTCAAAATCATTAGATAATTCTGGTGGACTGTCTAGCAGGTTATTTATAAGGATAAGGCTCAGGCGTGTTTGCAAACAGCACATGCAGAGCCCGCCAGGAAGTCGGCACTGCACAGCGCTAATCACAAGCTGTGAGACATTTCATTGGGACAATGCCTCACTGCTGGTGATTAGCGATCCACAGTACCGACTTCCTGGCGGGCGCTGCACGTGCTGTTTGCGAACACGCCTGAGCTCATCCTTAGGTTATTTAATAAGGATTGAAGTGCTTGCAGGATTTGTTCAGGCTCAACCGATTCTGATATACTTTGGACCTGAAGGTTCCTGTGGCATCCTGATCCTCAACCTACCTTTGCACCTCAGCAAAGTCATGATGTGTTGCTACCTGTGGCTTCTGAAGAGCAACCCTGTGATGGCTCAGTCCTTTTTGAGATTGGAGATTGCTGCAGGGGGACACTTTTTATGTCAGCTGCTACAGTCTGCATAACAGTTATTTTAGGCATCTGCTGCATCATAGGAATAGCAGTGTTATTATATGTGCAGCATACATATTCGCCAGCACACCATGGATCGGCAATTTTCATCCAAAAAGTTTTAATGAAAAAAGATCACATCACAAAGGAAGGTGCAACGTTTCGGAGCTGTGTAGGACCACTTCGTCAGGCATGTTCATCACATGCCTGACGAAGGGGTCCTGCGCGGCTCCAAAACGTTGCACCTTCCTTTGTGATGTGATCTTTTTTCATTAAAACTTTTTGGATGAAAATTGCCGATCCATGGTGTGCTGGCGAATATGTACGCTTGTTTGATGTTTCCAGGACCTAACCGGCAATCGCTGCAGCACCCACCATTTTATGAGCCATATATACCAGGAACGTATGCGATAGGAATATTGATCAGATTATTATATGTGCAGCCTACTCCTTGTGTAGCTTGGTTTGCTAGTAGGTAAGACAGACTTTCTCTGATGGTTAGAGAAAAAGGGTTCTGGTAGAATATGCCCAAGGTTGGAGCATGAAGTCTTAGTAGAGGGCAGGAAGCGTCCCATCTTCCCTATACCTTAGTTCAGTGTTGCCAACCTGCCAAAATTTACTAGGATTTCCAAAAGTTACAAAATTACAGTTTTTTTGTGCATATATCAGTATTTATGCTACAAACAAGTACAATAAGCAATTAGCAATGTGATTTAAGGTAGAAATTACATAACATATTTCTTATTTTATTTTCGATATAGTAAGTAAGTAGCTCAGAGACAGGATTTAGAAGAGCAAGAAATTAGAAGCAGCACAGATGACACCTCACCAACACGACATGTCCTCTCCTGAGTCACAGTGACAGTCTCTCTCCACACGGGTGGTCCTATCAGTCCACTCCAGTTCTAACAGCACTGACAGTCCTGCTCCCGGCTTACCTTTTTCCCATCCCGCAGACCCACCACTCTGCTCGGCTCCCTTGCACCATGACATCACGCAACAAGCTCAGGCACTGCCTCCGCCAGACCCGCCTTCCGTAAGCGTCACACAAACGCACTGTAGCATACACTTGGATGGTCTTGGCTGGCATCGCAGCCATATTTTTTACTGGCAACCTTTTCCTGTCACTGGCATGTACTTGCAGGGGAAAAGTGCCCATTTTTTACTGGCTGCCAGTAAAAATACTGACAATACTGATGTCTGCGGCTGCATGCAAGGTGAATATCTCCTAAACCGTATAGGTTTAGGAGATATTCATTTTATCTACAGGTAAGCCTTTTTATAGGCTTACCTGTAGGTAAAAATGTGCAAGCCGGGTATGCAACTGCTTTAAGATAAGAAACCTTCTGCCTTTAGAACCACCTTACCTTCTATTATTTGGTTGTTTACGATCTGTCATATATACCATTAAAAGGAGTTTTAACCAATCGATTGATCACTGACACTGAGCCAAGGAACAGTGGTGAATTGAAAGAAGAATGTTCTCAGATGACATAATTACCCTGAAAATTTTGTGGCATCAGAAGAAGTATATATACGGAAAAAGATTGAAATTTTGATCGATCGATTTGTTAAAACTCATTGAAACACTAGGTTTCACTATAGGGCAATGCCCCTCTTTCTTCTTTTTGGCACAGACGTTCCCCATATAACCTCTTGATGGGTCTATGGGATCAATTGGAAAGAAGATCAATCTAAAAGATGGTAAAAATTAAATAAGGTTCTACAAACACTCCAGAAGTAGCCACATTTGTGGTGAAACATGTAGAGCAGGGATATGCAATTAGCGGACCTCCAGCTGTTGCAGAACTACAAGTCCCATGAGGCATAGCAAGACTCTGACAGCCACAAGCATGACACCAATGGCAGAGGCATGATAGTTTTCCAACAGCTGGAGGTCCGCTAATTGCATATCCCTGATGTAGAGGCAATCACACCTTTGTACCTTGATCATTTGGGTTGATATGGCCTGAATTTTACAAATTGTTTTATAATATCTATATAATACAATTTTCTGTATATTTGTTTGGAAATATTGTTTTTTTGATTTTTTTTCTGCACCCTAAAAACGCCAATTCTGTGCTCTTTGGGTATATACTGTTTTGTCATATTTTAAGGAGGTGGTGCATTTATTAGAGTCTCCCAGCTCCAATATCACTTTCATACATTTCTGGAAAATACTTGTTGACTGGCTGTGTGGGAGTAGGGAAACCAGTCATCTGCAATCCCTGTGGGAGTAGTGCTACATCTGTATCAGTGCAAAAATACCTGTTGAACTTGCCAGTAATCTGGTCACTTCCTGTGCTCTTAGCCTGTGCCACATTCTTATGTTACATTGTTCTTATTTATCTCTGAGGACTACAGAGTCCCATTCCTTATGTCATAGTGAAAAGATTTCTGTGGTCTGAAGATCTAGTGCACAAACAGTGGATAATTGTCTATACAAAACTGTGAAAGTCCTATTATAACACCCTGGAATCACACTGTTTCTGCGATGATTAAAATAAATGTTACTACAATATGTAAGGAAATGAATCTCTAGGCTGTTAAAAAAAACTGATTTGATTTGAGCCATAATTCCAGTATATCTAATATTTATAAAATAAAACATTTTCTTTTATCAAATAAATAATTATATTACATAAATTCATATAACATTTGGTGATATGGAAAAGTTATTAGCATATAAAAAAGAAGACTATATGAATAATTGATGAGATAAAAAGAAAATAATGAAAAAAATACATTATACTAAACTGATTTGGGCTACAGATTTTCTGAATAAGACAACAAGATATACATGAAAAACTGATTTTATATGCTAGTATGTCAGCCATTATTAGATACATATTTCCAGAGAGGAATGTAGATTCACTTGTTCTACTGACAATAAAAGATAACATACCATTTCCAACCTTTTTGCATCTTTTTTCAAAGATTTAGATTCAATTTAGACCTTTGCATAGTGGGAATTAGTGTTCCCGCTCATGATTTGTAATGCACAGTTTAGATGCGGAAATGTGCATTGCGTATAGGGCAGCCAATTCAGTTTAATGGGCTGCCCTAGGTGTGTTTGTTGCTCAAAATAAACTCCTGCTCATTTTTGGGTGACAAGCTTAGCGCCATTTTATGGCGCACTTTGCAGCAATTCTAATGCAACAATTGCGGCAGAATCACATTGTGTTTGAGGTGCCATTATCCACATTGTGAATTCTGCTGTGATTTCAAAATGCCTAATGTAAATGGGGCCTTACTGCATATTCACTGCAGATTCAACCAAAGTTGCTCATTATGTATATGAAACATTCCTTTTAAATTTGCAAAATTTTTTAATCCAGTGCAGTCAGTCAATGTGCATATGTTCACTGAGATTTTCTAATTATGCCCATTTGTGACAGGGCCACATTTTATGTACAGGTTATGTAAAGCCAATATTTCTGTTTAGTTTTGTATTTTTTTGCTGCCCGTGTCCCTCTGGAGAGTCTGCCATTCACTTCCTGTCCTGGGGTGCAACAGGAAATTAAACCCTTGCCTACTGGGCACTTTTTGACCCCTTCTTGCCCAGGTCAATTTTCAGCTTTCAGTGCTGTCACACTTTGAATGACAATTGCATGGTCATGCAACACTTTCTTTTGGTGGTATTTAATCACCAGTGGGTTTTTATTTTTTGATAAACAAATGGAAAAAAGATCTGAAAATAAAAAATAAAAAATGTTCTACTTCACTGATGTGCGCTGGAGAGGATGCACTGATGAGCACTGATAGGCTGAACTGATGGGTACTGATGAAGTGGCACTGATTGGCACTAATGAGGTGGCCCTAATATACAGCACAAATGGCCACTGATAGGCGGCACTGATAGGCCGCACTGATGAGGAGGCAACGATGGCCACTGACAGGTATCGCAAAGGGAACTCTATAAAAATGAATCAATACATCTAACGATAAATTCATCCATCAAAACAGAGAAAAGCAGCGCATAATATTATATTTGCAAACAATGACCATAGAGTGCAATAAATGATCAGATGATCCTCATTAAAATTATGTGGATTCACAATGTATATATAGTCCGTGGATTCAAACTCTATATCTCATTTTATGGTCCATCTCCAATATTCAGTTATTAACTATTTATGATGAGTTTTAAATCTCGCAGCAAATTAACATAGTTCGTTAAACTCTTTACACCTTTGCCCGGAATACACCTCCACGCGTGCACGCACACACACACAACACACCGAAAAAACAGTGCTAGTGAGAAGTCCCCCTTTGATATTTCTCTTACCAGACTCTGGTTTCACAAGCCTTATCAAGAATTACTGTTGGTTGTTAATTCAGGTTTCCTTCGCCCTCGTATATCACACCGCTCGATCTCAGAGAGGGATAATCACAAAAGACGCATATAGTGTAATTCCATCACACAACAAGGTTGCTTTATTCAATTAAAAAAACATCAAACATTGCACTCACAAACATGAAATCTTTCAAAGCGTTGGTTCAATACACAGCTTATTGGATCAGCAAGGTTAAAGGATAGTCCTACCGCCCTCAGCAATGAATCACTCCCCGATGATATCTCCCGAATCGGACACTTCTTCTCTTTCTCTCTTGTCAGTCCTGCTATGTTAGACTCATATGGTTCCACCCTGACGCGTTTCGTCGTAATGACATCATCTGAGGGTGGGTATTCCCATCACCTTTTTATACCTCTGGGGTGAATTTTTTTATTAACCCTTCATGAGACATTATCATTTCTCTTCCTATACACCCCTGTACTGAGCATTCCGCTCTATCATTCAGTAACACCAGCAGGTTATTCTAAAAATATTCTCATCAATACGATCGCCACTAATATTACTCCATCCCGCTCGTCGCCCATCCCTCTTTAGTGCGGGTCCTCTCCATCCCTACTGCAAGCACAATCCCATTCACAATAATGTTACTCCTATACAGAGGAAGTACAAACTACATATATATTGTGCATCAAACTGGGAACCCTCAACGATGCTCATCAGTGGATGAGGTGATGTATACTAGTCCCAATCATCCCCTGCTTCCTCATTTGTAGTGGGGGACTCGCCCGGCTTCATTTACATACCCGGTTAGCCGCTCGAGGTACTATCCCCGCAACACTAATCTTTTCAGCCTCATATTATCCTTGGACATACGGGAATCTGGAGCCATCCCTCCTCGATCGGTGGATAGCCCAGTCTCCCTCACCTGCTGCCATATCGATGATCCTACATGAGTACCGCACCCCCTCCAATGACCAAACATTTACCCTGTCCCCATAGACCAGTGATGGCGAACCTTGGCACCCCAGATGTTTTGGAACTGCATTTCCCATGATGCTCAACTACACTGCAGAGTGCATGAGAATCATGGGAAATGTAGTTCCAAAACATCTGGGGTGCCAAGGTTCGCCATCACTGCCATAGACCATACACTGCCCGATCTTAATCATCAATGGAGGCTGAAAATGTGACAAACTTCTCTATTTTAATCTGCTTTGCCCCAAATATAATTTAATCCGTATTTAAAAGGAAATCTACTATAAAATCTTATTAAAATTTATACGAAAACTAAGAGTTCTTATTATAAAATTGATGAAGAGGGCATATTTACATATAACCCACCCCCCCGAGTGCCGGATCGGCCACATTCTAGTCACATATTTATCTAGCTACGTCTATTAAATATACAGACTATATCCTTGTATAAAATGATTGGATATACAAAAAAAAGCCTCAAATGATACAATGAATAAAAAGAATAAACAGATACAATGAATAAAAATCCACATCATGAATAGCACCAATAAAGTAAACTCAACTCTACAAGGCATATCAATTACTTAGCGTATTCATCTCTGTCTACCTACCCCATCTATACCCCCCCTTCTTCACTTCCAAAATGATCATTTTCTGGGGTAGGTGAGTTAATCATCTTAAATATTAATCTAACTATATTGACACAGAACTCCTTCATAAAATGATACAAAAGTCAATAATATTTTTTTAAAAATCACTGATAAAACAATTCACGTCTAATTCGACGTTCAATCCATTAGGCGTGAGGGTGTTCATTCGATATATCCATTGGGATTCTTTCTTGGAAATTTCCCGGACCATATTTGATCCTCGCCAATTGGTATACACCCTATCTATTCCCCAAAATTTTAATAAAGAAGGGTCTTGATTGTGGTATTTCTTAAAATGCAGGGACACACTGTGATCTTTGTATCCTACTTCTATATTATACATGTGCTCCGATATGCGCTTCCTCAGGGTCCTCTTTGTTCTTCCCACATACATCAAGTTACATGGGCACTGTAACACGTATACCACGTGTGTGGAGTTACATGTAATAAATTCTTTAATTTCGAATTTTCTGTTATTACCTGTTGAAATAAACTCTACTAGGCCTCTGATCACGTGATTACTTCTGATACAAGGTTGACACCTTCTACATGAGAAAAAAACGCATTTATCCCAAAAGATTTCCAATTTTTTAGGGGGGGTTCAATACCTTTTTTACCACCTGGTCCCCAAAATTAGGCGCCTTTCTGTAAATAAATAACGGACGAGGTGGTAGGGACTGCGACAATGTTCTATCTAGGAGCAATATATGCCAGTGTCAGTTCAGTATGGTCTCTACTTCTTTGTACTGGACATGGAAGTCTGAGATGAACCCCCATTCTTGATTGGTAGAATTCTCCTTTAATCTATTCTCAAGACATTTGTTCCGCGGAATTTTTCCTATTTCAACTATTACTTTATTCAAATCATTTTCGTTATACCCCTTTTCTACGAATCGTTTCTTAACAATATCTGACTGAGCGTAAAAATCACTGTCTAATGTGCAGTTAGGCCGAATACGCATCACTTGACCCTTGGTGATATTTTTTAACCACTGTGGGTGGTGTCCACTATTCAAAGGTAAGTAGCTATTCCTGTCTGTGGGTTTGAAATATACTCTTGTGATAAGGGCCGCGCATTGCCTCATTATATCCACATCCAGATAATGTATTTTTTCCTTGCTGTATTCGTATTCCAAACAAATATTACTATTATTAGTATTTAAACAACTTCATAAACTCATGCAGGGAGCTTTCTGAACCCTCCCAAATGAACAAGAGGTCATCTATAAATCTTTTGTAAAATACAAGTGATGTCCGTTGTTTTTGTGTGCAAAGACCACCCTATCCTCCCATTCGGCCATGAACAAATTTGCTATGCTGGGGGCAAATTTAGCCCCCATGGCCACGCCTCTTTTTTGCGAGTAGAACTGTTGGTTATACCAGAAGTAATTCTGGGACAAACAAAAATCCAAAGCCTGTCCCAAAAAAACTTTCTGTTCATGAGGGATATCATCCCTTTGACTCAAGGCCCAATTAAGGGCAAGCAGAGCATCATCGTGTTGAATGATACTATACAGAGAGGATACATCTGCTGTAACTAAATGTATTTCGGCACCTTCTGTTAATTTAATCTGACTAATTAACTGTAATACATTTTTTGTGTCTTTTAGATACGCTTTCGTATTTTGGACACTGGCTTGTAAATTTATCGATATACTGCCCCAATCTCGCTGTTACAGATCCAATACAGTTTACAATTGGTCTGGCGGGTGGTCTCCTTGGGTTCTTATGTACCTTGGGTAATGTATAGATTGTAGGCACTTTACAATAACTTGGTACCAGGAATCTTGATTCCTTTGCATTTAACACCTTCTTTTCTACTCCCAAGGAGATCAGCTTTTCTAAATTTCGATGGTATAGCGAAGTTGGGTCCTTGTTTAATTGTACATAAGTGTCCTTATCGGACAACATATTTTCCAATTGTGATTCATAAAAAGCCTTATCTAAAATAACAACACCGCCTCCCTTGTCCGCTGGTCTAATTATTATTTCCTTCCTCCTCTCTAACATTTTAATACCCTCTTGTAAATAATGGGGATTTATATTCTTTTTAGGTACTATGGTTTCTAAATCTTTTAAAATTAAATTTTTGAATACCTCAACATGCTGATTTGCGGTATTTAATGGATTAAACAGGGATTTATTTTTCAAACCGCTGTCCACGCCTACTATACCTCTATGTGTCGCTGTTCTACTCTCAGTATTGGCATTTAAAAAATATTTTTTCATGTTGATTTTCCGAATATATTTGTGAATATCCATATAAACATTACATTTATTTATGGATTTTTTAGGGGCACATTTTAGCCCTAATTGTAGTATGTGTGATATACGTGTGATATAATATGAGGCTGAAAAGATTAGTGTTGCGGGGATAGTACCTCGAGCGGCTAACCGGGTATGTAAATGAAGCCGGGCGAGTCCCCCACTACAAATGAGGAAGCAGGGGATGATTGGGACTAGTATACATCACCTCATCCACTGATGAGCATCGTTGAGGGTTCCCAGTTTGATGCACAATATATATGTAGTTTGTACTTCCTCTGTATAGGAGTAACATTATTGTGAATGGGATTGTGCTTGCAGTAGGGATGGAGAGGACCCGCACTAAAGAGGGATGGGCGACGAGCGGGATGGAGTAATATTAGTGGCGATCGTATTGATGAGAATATTTTTAGAATAACCTGCTGGTGTTACTGAATGATAGAGCGGAATGCTCAGTACAGGGGTGTATAGGAAGAGAAATGATAATGTCTCATGAAGGGTTAATAAAAAAATTCACCCCAGAGGTATAAAAAGGTGATGGGAATACCCACCCTCAGATGATGTCATTACGACGAAACGCGTCAGGGTGGAACCATATGAGTCTAACATAGCAGGACTGACAAGAGAGAAAGAGAAGAAGTGTCCGATTCGGGAGATATCATCGGGGAGTGATTCATTGCTGAGGGCGGTAGGACTATCCTTTAACCTTGCTGATCCAATAAGCTGTGTATTGAACCAACGCTTTGAAAGATTTCATGTTTGTGAGTGCAATGTTTGATGTTTTTTTAATTGAATAAAGCAACCTTGTTGTGTGATGGAATTACACTATATGCGTCTTTTGTGATTATCCCTCTCTGAGATCGAGCGGTGTGATATACGAGGGCGAAGGAAACCTGAATTAACAACCAACAGTAATTCTTGATAAGGCTTGTGAAACCAGAGTCTGGTAAGAGAAATATCAAAGGGGGACTTCTCACTAGCACTGTTTTTTCGGTGTGTTGTGTGTGTGTGTGTGTGCGTGCACGCGTGGAGGTGTATTCCGGGCAAAGGTGTAATACATGTCAAGAGTTTAACGAACTATGTTAAATTGCTGCGAGATTTAAAACTCATCATCAAGAGTTAATAACTGAATATTGCAGATGGACCATAAAATGAGATATAGAGTTTGAATCCAGGGACTATATATACATTGTGAATCCACATAATTTTAATGAGGATCATCTGATCATTTATTGCACTCTATGGTCATTGTTTGCAAATATAATATTATGCGCTGCTTTTCTCTGTTTTGATGGATGAATTTATCGTTAGATGTATTGATTCATTTTTATAGAGTTCCCTTTGCGATATTGACAGGGTTTTATTTTACATAAAATCTGATTTAAAGCAGCTGCTAAATAGGAGCGAAATTCCCCAGAAGATATACACACATTTTTTGGGGTATAAGTGCTTGTCTTTTTACATCTAGCAGGGCGGTGGTTAATTGTAATAAAGTTGGGGTACACTGACAGGTATCACTAATGGGAACTGAAAAGCAGCGCTGATGGGCACTGAGGGATCAGACTGGAGCAATGAGAGCTGTGGGGTCAGGTTGGAGCAATGATAGCTTTGAGGTCAGGTTGGAGCAATGATAGCTGTGGGGTCAGGTTGGAGAAATGATAGCTGTGGGGTCAGGTTAGAGCAATGAAAGCTGCGGAGTCAGGCTGGAGCAATGGGAGCTGTGAGTTTAGGCTGGAGCAATGAGAGCTGGTGGGTCAGACTGGTGCAGTGAGAGCTGTGGGGACGGATTGGAGCAATGAGAGCTGTGGGGACGGATTAAAGAATTGAGAGCTGTGGGGTCAGATTGGAGCAATGAGAGCTGTGGGGTCAGGCTGGAGCAATGAGAGCTGTGGGGTCAGGCTGGAGCAATGAGAGCTGTGGGGTCAGGCTGGAGCAATGAGAGCTGTGGGGTCAGGCTGGAGCAATGAGAGTTGTGGGGTCAGGCTGGAGAAATGAGAGCTGTTGGGTCAGGCTGGAGCAATGAGAGCTGTGGGGTTGGATTAAAGAAATGAGAGCTGTGGGGTCAGATTGGAGCAATGAGAGCTATGGGGTCAGATTGGAGCAATAAGAGCTGTGGGGTAAGGCTGGAGCAATGAGAGCTGTGGGGTCAGGCTGGAGCAATGAGAGCTGTGGGGTCAGATTGGAGCAATGAGAGCTGTGGGGTCAGATTGGAGCAATGAGAGCTGTGGGGTCAGATTGGAGCAATGAGAGCTGTGGGGTCAGATTGGAGCAATGAGAGCTGTGGGGTCAGATTGGAGCAATGAGAGCTGTGGGGTCAGGCTGCAGCAATGAGAGCTGTGGGGTCAGGCTGCAGCAATGAGAGCTGTGGGGTCAGGCTGCAGCAATGAGAGCTGTGGGGTCAGGCTGCAGCAATGAGAGCTGTGGGGTCAGGCTGCAGCAATGAGAGCTGTGGGGTCAGGCTGCAGCAATGAGCTTCCTAAACTTCCTGGAAGGGTTGGAGGAATGGCACAATATCGGCATTGTTTGTAGTGCAATGTTTTCTGGAATACTGAAAAAAGGCAGTCTTGCCTTTTGCATTATAAATGAATTCACACAATCTTAGAAGGTATAGAGTGGTACAGGGTCTCGTTAAGGTTACTGATCTCTGAAGCCACATAAGAGCCAGATGTCAACATGCCTATTTTACTACTTTGTACACACATGCAGGTCATTTATAGTGATAGATGAAGTGGTAGAAATAGTGAATAGAAAAATCACCATTCCGATCTGAAAATAAGAACACTTTTGGTACTTACCCAAGATTAGTGATGGACGAACTTCCGACGGGACGTTTCGCGAACGCGAAACGCGAACGGACACAAACGTTCGCGAAAACGACCGTTCGCCGCGGGCTCCATTGACTTCAATGGGAGGCGAATTTCGCAAACCTTTAGGTCGAATTTGCGGCCACGGGGTAATTATTAGGGGGTAGCACGTAGTCCCACCACCTGGACAATAGCATAATACATGTATGAGGTGAATTTGGGATCGATAACTACAAGCATTTTTTTTTTATTTGGGAAATTGTTCTGACAATTCAGGACTATGGAGCTAATGAAGGCAATGGAGGAGAGGGAAGGTCAGGGACCAGGGTAGGCAAACAAGAGGGTGCAGGAGATACAGAGCACTGACAGCAGCACCGTAATACAGAGCACTGACATCAGCACCGTGACATACAGCGCTGACAGCAGCTCCGTGACATACAGCGCTGACAGCAGCTCCGTGACATACAGCGCTGACAGCAGCTCCGTGACATACAGCGCTGACAGCAGCTCCGTGACATACAGCGCTGACAGCAGCTCCGTGACATACAGCGCTGACAGCAGCACCGTGACATACAGCGCTGACAGCAGCTCCGTGACATACAGCGCTGACAGCAGCTCCGTGACATACAGCGCTGACAGCAGCTCCGTGACATACAGCACTGACAGCAGCTCCGTGACATACAGCGCTGACAGCAGCTCCGTGACATACAGCGCTGACAGCAGCACCGTGACATACAGCGCTGACAGCAGCTCCGTGACATACAGCGCTGACAGCAGCTCCGTGACATACAGCGCTGACAGCAGCTCCGTGACATACAGCGCTGACAGCAGCTCCGTGACATACAGCGCTGACAGCAGCTCCGTGACATACAGCGCTGACAGCAGCTCCGTGACATACAGCGCTGACAGCAGCTCCGTGACATACAGCGCTGACAGCAGCTCCGTGACATACAGCGCTGACAGCAGCTCCGTGACATACAGCGCTGACAGCAGCTCCGTGACATACAGCGCTGACAGCAGCACCGTAAGCAGCCCCAGGAGGAAGTCAGCACAGCACAGGGATGGTGTGATCCCCTCATAATAAGAACCCCCAGGAGGAAGTCAGCACAGCACAGGGATGGTGGGAGCCCCTCATAATAAGAACACCCAGGAGGAAGTCAGCACAGCACAGGGATGGTGGGAACCCCTCATAATAAGCAGCCCCAGTAGAAATATGACACCGCTCAACCTCTTCAAAGAGGAGGGTAGGGGCATATAGTACGGTGTGCTTTTTTGGGTCAGGGAAGTGAGCCAAATGAATTAAGAAGGTCTGTGTGCTTGATTCCAAAAATTGTTTATAGACATATACATGGTCTACTGATCACATGTGTTGAATTCCTCCGAGATCCATGCCTCATTCATTTTTAGAAATGTGAGGTAGTTAACACTGTGGTGAGCTAGGCGAGTACGCTTATCGGTCACAATCCCCCCTGCTGCGCTGAACGTCCTTTCGGACAGGACACTGGATGAGGGGCAAGCCAACAGTTCGATTGCAAATTGGGCAAGCTCTGGCCAGAGGTCAAGCCTGCCCACCCAGTAGTCTAGGGGTTCATCACTCCTCAGAGCGTCCACATCGGCCGTTAACCCAATGTAGTCGGACACCTGACGGTCTAGGCGTTCCCTGATGCTGGATCCGGATGACACCTGTCGATGGGTCGGCTGAAAGAATGACCTCATATCCGAAGTCACCAACACATCTTCAAACCGGCCTCTTCTTGCAGGCGCTGTTGGATTGGTACCCGCAAATCCTTCTCTGGGAGTGGGAATTGCTCCTCTGCCAGCGCACGCAAAAGCAGAATGCAGCATTTCTCGAAGCAAGGCCTGGAAGTGCTGCATTCTGACAGCCCTCTGCGACGGCGGTAACATTTCCGCCATTTTGTGTTTGTACCGGGGGTCTAAGTACGTTGCCACCCAGTACTGGTCCTTGACCCTCATGCTTTTTATACGGGGGTCCCTATTAAAACACTGGAGCATGAAGGCCCCCATTTGCACTAAAGTGGAAGCGGTGTGGTGGCCTGGCTCCTGCTCATCATCCAGGATAATGTCGTCCTCTTCATTCTCCTCTCCCCATCCTCGCACAACAGGGATCCCAGAAAGGTTTAAAGCATGCTCTTCTTGCTCCTGCTCATCCGCCCCGGCACCATCCTCCTCTGACTCCTCATCAGACTCCTGTTGTTGACTTGTCTCAGATAGAGTAGCCCCCCCTGGGAATTCATCCAGCATTGCGACTTCCTCATCTTCCCGCTCCTGCTCCTCCACAGCCTGATCAATGACACGACGCAATGCACGCTCCAGAAAGAAGGCATAAGGTACCATGTCACTGATGGCGCCATGGCTGCGACTGACCAGTTTGGTGATCTCCTCAAATGGCCGCAGAAGTCTGCATGTGTCGCGCATGAGCAGCCACTGGCGCGGTGAAAAAAAACCCAGCTCCCCAGAACCGTTTCTTTCGCAGAGTTCATACAGGTAGACGTTAACTGCACGTTTCTGCTGGAGCAGCCTATCAAGCATATAGAAGGTTGAGTTCCATCGCGTCGGGCAATCGCAAATAAGACGTCTGACCGGCAGATGGTGTCGCCGCTGAATGTCAGCAAGGCGAGCCATGGCCGTGTAAGATCTTCTGAAATGGGCCGAGATTTTCCTTGCCTGCCGCAAGATGTCCTGGACCCCAGGGTATTTGACAAGGAATCGCTGCACGACCAAGTTTAAGACGTGTGCCATGCACGGCACGTGCGTGATTTTGCCCTGTTTCAATGCGCTAAGCAGATTGGCACCGTTGTCACACACCACTTTACCAACTGTCAAATTGAGCGGTGTTAGCCACTCATCTGCCTGTGAACGCAAAGCTGAAAGGAGTGCCGGGCCAGTGTGGCTCTTTGCTTCCAGGCACAACAGACGCAGCACGGCATGGCAACGTCTCACCTGGCATGTGGAATAGGTTCTGGGGAGCTTGGGCGGTGCAGTGGAAGAGACGCTAGCAGCGGAAAAGGAGGAGGCAGCTGAGGAGGAGAGGGAGGAGGATGGAGTAGGAGGAGGAGAAGAAGAGTCAGGCCTGCATGCAATCCGTGGCGGTAAAACCAAATCTACACGGGTGCCACGGGTTACATGCTTGACGGCCGTCAGAAGGTTCACCCAGTGGGCAGTAAAACTGATATACCTTCCCTGCCCGTGTTTGCTAGACCACGTGTCTGTGGTCAGATGTATCTTGGCACCGACACTGTGTGCCAGAGATACATTCACTTGCCGCTGAACATGGCCATATAGCTCTGGGATGCCCTTCTCTGAGAAATACTTCCTTCCTGGGACCTTCCATTGTGGTGTTCCAATGGCCACAAATTTGCGAAAGGCCTCCGAGTCCACCAGTTTATATGGCAGTAGTTGGCGGGCTATGAGTTCTGACAAGCCAGCCGCCAACCGTTGGGCAAGAGGGTTATCCGGCGTCATCATTTTTTTACGCTCAAACATTAGGCCCACGGAAGCCTGCCTTTTTGCAGAAAAATGTGAGCTTGGCGTGATGGAAGGTGGAGTGGAGGACAATTGTGAGGAGAGAGGAGAAGGAGAAGTAGAAGACGAGGCTGGACGGTGAGAGCCTGCAGTGTGGCTTTGTGTGTTCCGTTGCTCCCACTGGGCTCGGTGATGGCTGCTCATGTGCCTTCTTAAGGCGGTCGTCCCTAGGTGAGTATTGGGCTTACCGCGACTAACGCGTTGACTGCAAAGATTGCAGATGGCAACGCTATTGTCAGCAGCGGACACGTTAAAAAAAGCCCACACTGCGGAGCCATGTGCCGGTGTCCTGGGAGCGCCAGATGTGACCGTACATGGTCGATGACTCGCTCCTGATACATTTGCAGTCTGCTTTGTCCCTGCTGTGCAATGTAAGTCATTGCTGCTTCTCCTCCCTATCTGCTGGTCCATATCTCCCTCTGAACTCCCCTCCTCTTCCTCTCTTGTGGGCACCCACGTGACATCACTAGACACGTCATCATCAACGTCACCTTCCCCACCGCTATAAGTAGAGTAGGCAGCAACACCGGGGACCAACCTCCTCCTTGGGCTGATCTGGGTACTGGCGTCAGACTGCTGAGTAGCGCTTGTTGCTACCTCCTCTTCCTGATCCAATACCAAGAGTGGCTGCGCATCAGAAATGTCCTCTTGATATGGATCGGAAAATAATTCCAGTGACTCAAGCGGAAGGTATGTGGTGGTGGTGGTGGTGGTCGTGTTGTTGGTGGTAGTGTCTTTGGGGGTGCACATAGCAGAGAGTGAAGAAGAGGGTGCAGATCGAGAGGATGAGGAGGGTGCAGAAGAGTAAGGCTGAGCGAGCCACTCAACCAAGTCTGGTGCATCCTTTAAAGTAATTGAACGCACCTTCTGCAACTTCCCACTTTGGCTCAAGCCTGTTGCTCCTGCCCTACCCCTACCACCCCTGCGGAAGGGCCTGCCTCTTCCTCTGCATGTCATTTTTTAAATGACCCTGTGACAAAACTCTTAGTCCCTATACCGCTGAAGGACTGCTGCAGTATAGGTGAGCGGTCAGCAGTGGTGCACGTCAACCCTATCTATTGTGGACCTATAGCGGTCCTTACAGAACAGCAGACTGTACCGCACTCAAGCCTATGTACCGTAGCACCCTATACCAAGTTACCAGTCCTTATAAGAACTTTTGTGGACCAAGCAGGTTGTGTATTAGTGTTTAGCAGACTGTACGTCAGTCCCTATACCGCTGAAGGACTGCTGCAGTATAGGGCAGCGGTCAGCAGTGGTGCACGTCAACCCTATCTATTGTGGACCGATAGCGGTCCTTACAGAACAGCAGACTGTACCGCACTCAAGCCTATGTACCGTAGCACCCTATACCAAGTTACCAGTCCTTATAAGAACTTTTGTGGACCAAGCAGGTTGTGTATTAGTGTTTAGCAGACTGTACGTCAGTCCCTATACCGCTGAAGGACTGCTGCAGTATAGGGCAGCGGTCAGCAGTGGTGCACGTCAACCCTATCTATTGTGGACCGATAGCGGTCCTTACAGAACAGCAGACTGTACCGCACTCAAGCCTATGTACCGTAGCACCCTATACCAAGTTACCAGTCCTTATAAGAACTTTTGTGGAACAAGCAGGTTGTGTGTTAGTGATTAGCAGACTGTACGTCAGTCCCTATACCGCTGAAGGACTGCTGCAGTATAGGTGAGCGGTCAGCAGTGGTGCACGTCAACCCTATCTATTGTGGACCGATAGCGGTCCTTACAGAACAGCAGACTGTACCGCACTCAAGCCTATGTACCGTAGCACCCTATACCAAGTTACCAGTCCTTATAAGAACTTTTGTGGAACAAGCAGGTTGTGTGTTAGTGATTAGCAGACTGTACGTCAGTCCCTATACCGCTGAAGGACTGCTGCAGTATAGGTGAGCGGTCAGCAGTGGTGCACGTCAACCCTATCTATTGTGGACCGATAGCGGTCCTTACAGAACAGCAGACTGTACCGCACTCAAGCCTATGTACCGTAGCACCCTATACCAAGTTACCAGTCCTTATAAGAACTTTTGTGGACCAAGCAGGTTGTGTATTAGTGTTTAGCAGACTGTACGTCAGTCCCTATACCGCTGAAGGACTGCTGCAGTATAGGGCAGCGGTCAGCAGTGGTGCACGTCAACCCTATCTATTGTGGACCGATAGCGGTCCTTACAGAACAGCAGACTGTACCGCACTCAAGCCTATGTACCGTAGCACCCTATACCAAGTTACCAGTCCTTATAAGAACTTTTGTGGACCAAGCAGGTTGTGTGTTAGTGTTTAGCAGACTGTACGTCAGTCCCTATACCGCTGAAGGACTGCTGCAGTATAGGGCAGCGGTCAGCAGTGGTGCACGTCAACCCTATCTATTGTGGACCGATAGCGGTCCTTACAGAACAGCAGACTGTACCGCACTCAAGCCTATGTACCGTAGCACCCTATACCAAGTTACCAGTCCTTATAAGAACTTTTGTGGAACAAGCAGGTTGTGTGTTAGTGATTAGCAGACTGTACGTCAGTCCCTATACCGCTGAAGGACTGCTGCAGTATAGGTGAGCGGTCAGCAGTGGTGCACGTCAACCCTATCTATTGTGGACCGATAGCGGTCCTTACAGAACAGCAGACTGTACCGCACTCAAGCCTATGTACCGTAGCACCCTATACCAAGTTACCAGTCCTTATAAGAACTTTTGTGGACCAAGCAGGTTGTGTATTAGTGTTTAGCAGACTGTACGTCAGTCCCTATACCGCTGAAGGACTGCTGCAGTATAGGGCAGCGGTCAGCAGTGGTGCACGTCAACCCTATCTATTGTGGACCGATAGCGGTCCTTACAGAACAGCAGACTGTACCGCACTCAAGCCTATGTACCGTAGCACCCTATACCAAGTTACCAGTCCTTATAAGAACTTTTGTGGAACAAGCAGGTTGTGTGTTAGTGATTAGCAGACTGTACGTCAGTCCCTATACCGCTGAAGGACTGCTGCAGTATAGGGCAGCGGTCAGCAGTGGTGCACGTCAACCCTATCTATTGTGGACCGATAGCGGTCCTTACAGAACAGCAGACTGTACCGCACTCAAGCCTATGTACCGTAGCACCCTATACCAAGTTACCAGTCCTTATAAGAACTTTTGTGGAACAAGTGAGTTGTGAATGTTTAGCAGACTGCAGCAGAAGGGCAGCAGTCAAGTATAATATCCTTTCTATATTTGGAAGAAAGAATATTATACATGTACAAGCCTATTACTGTACCACTGATACCAGTCCTGAAAAGAACCTTTGTGGAACTAATAATAACAGCAAGTCTTTAAAATTACCCTCACTGCCTGACAACACTGCTTCCTTCCTGTCCCTATACAAATTGGCAAAAAAAGAGAACGATTAGTGGTTACTGGAACAGCTCTTTTGTGGACCTTGATAGTAACAGCTAATGATGATGATGATGATGATGATGATGAAAGACTAATCTGGCTGTCCCTGTAGCATACACCGTCCTTTCCCTTTCTCTAAACTAACAAAAGACACTCAGGCTGCTGCAAGAATCAGCAGCACAGCAAACCTATCAACACCTAACACCTATACCAGTCCTGAAAAGAACTTTTGTGTACCAAATAGCTAGTGGTTTATCTCTCCCTACTCCACACAGGAACCTGTCCCTATCTTAACAGAAGAAAGAATGTAAAATGGCCACCGGATCGGGTGTATTTATAGGTTAGGGGGAATGTACAAGTGTCCATGTGCTGTCATGTCTCAATTGGCTGTCCTGTATCACATGATAAACGTGTCACCAAAGGTTAAAGTTCTTGTATACATTAAACACGTAAGTCCGCCGCGGCGAACGACGGAAAAAGGCGTTCGAACGTGCGGACCGCGAATGTCGGAAATTCGCCGCGAAACGACCGCCGGGCGAACCGTTCGGCCATCACTACCCAAGATACATTCTTACCCTATACTGATGAGTTTCAGGTATGGCACATTATTATTCTTTATGTCTCCTTTCATCAGAGGAAGCAAAATCAATATATTTGAAGTAAATGAAGACAATACAGAAGCAATGAAACAGTCAGTCAATTTCACTCAATAATTCATGTGAACTTTGTCCTAATAATCACCCTGTAGCGCCAAGCAATAGAAATGGCTCCTTGGAATGTTGTCCATCCACACTAAAAGGGTAATTTAAAGGCAATAACACAGGATAACATTGTAGGGCTTTAGGGCTTGAGGCAATCAACAAAACTAGAAGACATTATAATTAAAGGGTATGTTTACCTTCTAAAACATATTACACGTTACCCTCATATTCATGGTGTAACAAGTAACATACTGGCGCTGCAGAC
The DNA here is from genome assembly GCF_037356315.1 of Lithobates pipiens. NCBI lineage: Eukaryota > Metazoa > Chordata > Amphibia > Anura > Ranidae > Lithobates > Lithobates pipiens. The sequence continues at coordinate 57,777,232 of NW_027507787.1, read as the reverse complement.
CGACCCCCCCCCCCCCCCCCGAGTTCCCGCCATTGTGACAGTGGGCCAGTGATGGGGGAACCACAACTAGGCTGATGGCTTTTAGTTTTCTATGAACTGCCACGGTGCTCTAGGTAGTGATTGATGCTTCCTGTCATTCAGTAACTGTCTTCCCATATGAGGTACGAGCAGACAGCTACACCGACAATGTCTGTGGTGTGGCTTTACCAGGCTCTGGAAAAGAGAGAGGAAGAGAGGAACTACATCTCTAAGTGAGACAGAGGCTACACAGGTGTGTTTGGAAGGAGAGCTGTTGCCTATTCCTAAGGACAGTATGTTGTTGGTGAGTACCACGTACTTTGTGAAGCACTTGACTGACACATTATACCAGTTCCATAGTTTTCGTCTGCAAAAATATACACAAGAGGGTGCAAACGCCTAGTGCATTACCACAAACATTTTTTATTGAAAGCACATAACAGTATTGTACTCACAAAGTAGGAATAAAATCAAGCTTGTCATATACAACGCTCAAACTGGTGAGGCGTGTGACTCTATGGCCACACGGTGGAAAAGCTTACACATTTTGGAGGACAGACCCACTTCCTCAGAGCTGACCTAAAGCACCTCTTATACCCCATACACACGGTCGGACATTCTGACAACAAAATCCATCGGATTTTTTCGGACAGATTTTGGCCCAAACTTGTCTTGCATACACATGGTCGCACAAAGTTGTCGGAAAATCCGATCATTCAGAACGCGGTGATGTAAAACACGTACAACGGGACTATAAACAGGGCAGTATCCAATAGCTTTCATTTCATAATTTATTCTGAGCATGCGTGGCATTTTTTCCGTCGGAATTGTCTACACACGATCGGAATTTAAACGATCGGATTTTGTTATCGGAAATTTTTAGATCCTGTCCTCAAACTTTGTGTGTCAGAACTTCTGATGGAAAAAATTCAGATGGAGCCCACACACAATCGTATTTTCTGACAACAAGATCTGATCGAACATTTTCCGTCGGGAAGGACAACCGCGTGTACAGGGCATAAGACTGTGTGTGAGCATCAGAGTACAGAATATAGAGAGTCAGAGAGGCCGCTCTTCTGCAAGGGATTCCCTGCACAGAACCTTCTTTGGAATGAGCCACTACTGGCACAACAGTTCTTGCTCCATAGTATCGCCTATACTATGGAGCAAGAACTGTCACTGAGGACAATGCCAGGCATCTAAAATTGTGAGAGGCCTCAAGCTATTGTTCTGGCTTACTTTGCTAAATTGGGAGAATGCAAATATTTCTAACTGGGAGTGAACGTTGTGATGGGAGATTTAGAGCCCCGACACCAGCCAACTATATACAGAGTTCACTTGCTGTGGGTATGGGAAGAAACCCTTACCTTAGTCAGGTACTGTTTAGAGTTATCTTACTACTACAATATAGCCATTGGCTCCCAGTGGAGGGAGGAAAGTAGGGTTGCAATTGAAAATTATTTGCGGGGGGGGGGGGGGCTTAACCATTTGTGTCCCAGGGCCCTTCCTCTTGAGTCCAAAGGCATTCTTTGTTGCTTGAGCAATATCTCGGTTCTGAACATTACACCCTTTTGGCATTTGTAATCTACCCAAATGATTGTTTTTAGAACAAATATGACTTTAATTTGGTAGCAAACTTAAATACATATATTTTTTTTTTTAGTAAAAAATTTGAAAAAAATGCAATTTCCTGAAATTGTTCCCAGTGCAATGTTTATGTAATTTGCATACCGCTCATATATTTTTCACGAAAAATATAATCAACAAAGCCTACTCATTAAAATGCTATCACATTAATGCGACCTTTACTGTATATAATGTAACTGAATGGTAAAGCTTAAAGTGAATGCATATTTATTTAGGACAGCTCTATTCTCATTTCAAAGCTACATTGTGTTGCACTGAGAGGGGATAAATGGTTTGCACAAATTATTAACAAGAAATTAAAGTGGTAATAAACTCAGTCATTAGAAGAAGAAAAAACCTGCTGAGAGGCAGGGTTTTTTTATAACAGAATATCCCCTGGAGGTCACTTCTGTCATAAATCTCCCCACTGCCTGTCAGCGAGTAATGTGATCTGAGCCACACAGCTCCGACTACATTTATGGGCCGCTCTGTGTGCCGCTGCAATGTGACGCGTGAGCACGTGAGTAACATCACCCCGGCAGAGCCATCTAAAGTGGTGTTGCACACACAAAAAAAAATATTAAAACTCCTAAAAAAACAAAAAACAACAACAACATTTAGAAAAAAATAATTGTTTAACTTAGCTCTAAATGCCTGTTTCTAGGGGTTCCCTCGTAGTCTGCCTCCTTCAGTGCCTGGGGTGGTGACATCACTTCTCCTTGGCTCAGGAAGGGCTCAGCTCTACCCCCTCCATCCTGTCAGTCATCTGGGACTTGTGACAGGTCCCAGATGACTGCGCAGCCAATCACAGCGCGTGGCGCCACTCGTGCATGCCCACAGTTGCAATGCCGGCGCCGCCGAGCAGGGGGGATGAGCGGAGCTTCAACCCCCCGCATCGCTGGACCCTGGCTTCCCAGTTCTTATGTTCTTTCTGTTTTTCCACGTTCTCTATTGTTTTACTGTTTTAGTGACTTACTGCTACTGAAGAATTTGCTGACAAGATTTTGCTATTGGGGACTCCAGCATGGCCATCTCTGGTCTGCCTCCTTATCTATGCAAGGTACTAACTATTTCCATTTAGAGACCTATCCTACTCAACATATGGGTCTAAAACATTAAAGCAGAACTACACTGCATCTGAGCACCACAAGCCAAAAATGCTATTTAACCACCAAGATTTTACCCCCTTCCTGACCAGAGCACTTTTTGCAATTCGGCACTGCGTCACTTTAACTGACAATTGCACAGTCGTGCGATGTTGTACCCAAACACAATTGACGTCCTTTTTTTCCCACAAATAGAGCTTTCTTCTGGTTGGTATTTGATCACCTCTGTGGTTTTTATTTTTTTGTGCTTGAAAAAAAAATTCAATGTTTTTTACTTTTTTGCTATAATAAATATCCCCCAAAACTATATAAAAAAAATGTTTTCCCGCAGTTTAGGCAGATATGTATTCTTCTACACATTTTTGGTAAAAAAATGGAAAAAAAAAAAAAACTTCGCAATAAGCATACATTGATTGGTTTGCGCAAAAGTTATAGCGTCTACAAAATAGGGGATAGTTTTATGGCATTTTTATTTTAACATTTTTTTATTAGTAATGGCGGCGATCTGCAATTTTTATCGGGACTGCGACAAAATTTCAATCAGTGGCAGCAGCCATTGATCAGTGTATTCTGACAGCTCTGCGTGCAGCTGCCAGAATACCCTGTCCCTGTGGGAGGGATACATCCATTCACCTCATATGTGGATAGAGGAATCCGTTTGTTTTTTTATGTTTAGGCTGCTACACCTGTAACACTTATGGGTCTTGATGCTCTCTCCAATCTGTGACTGGGTAATGAAATGAAAAGTAGCACATTGATGAGATTATCTGTCTGTTAACTTTCTATCCTCCTTTCAGTGTGTTCCTTCTTAGTATTCATTAGCTAAGCAGCACAACTGATTGGGTACCTGTGCTGTCTCTCTCTCTCCTACAGTCTGAGCTCTACTGTATAGTGGATTTCAAGATGCTAACACTGAAAAATAAATGTAATTTTATTAAAGAATACATACAGTAGCTACAGTCATATGTGTTCTTTTATATCTACTTGAAGTTCAGCTTCAAAATGACTCATACTGCTAAACTGAAAAGAAACTTGTCAGGATGTAAATATTGAAGCTGTTATTATTGATTTGTTCATGCAAAAGATGCAGAATCGGATGCTAAACCTAATGAAATTGAATGACTAATGCCGCATCCAGTGGCAGGATGTCTGATATGATCATTGACTCACCAAGGAATGAAACAAGGATGAGGATGATAGCCCTAGAGGATGCAACTTCAAAAACAAATCAGTGCTCTCATAATTTTATTCATTTAAATATGCCTATGTCAGATCGTTAATCACACATACAGGGAATCCTGCTGTCTGACCACTGTATGCAGGCAGTAGAATGCATTAAAGAAGTTCACAAGTTGGACATTTACTTTAGTTATATAACACATGTGTTGCCCTCTTTTAGGGGGCTATGACAAATGGCCCTCCCCTAACGGGATAGTGGGATCCATTCAGAAAGCGGTATGTTTCCCCTTAAACAAAATGCAGTAAAATACCACTCAACGTTTTTCAAAGTTTTTTGGCATTTACAAAAAAACGCTAATAAAATATCACATGAGTTATTTTACGAAGTATTGCATTTTTTTATTATCAAAAACATGCAGTAACTCCTGCCACTAGCCGGTATTTTTATTTTAAATTAATAAATAGGTGTTAAGGAGTGGGCGCGGCTCGCAGCCTTAACAACCACTGAGCAACATTGTTGTTAAGGAGCAGATGGCTGCCGTGTACTTAACAACTAATGAGTCATCAGTGGGCAGCCCGGCAGTTCAAAGGGAGGCGACGAGTGGGCCACATATCCTCAACATGGGGGGGGTGCTTTGGGGTGGCCATGTTGATGGGGACAATGGTTGTGGGGGTTTGTGAGTGGGGAAATGATCAGAATATGGAAGCCCCCCCACATGTGAATGAGTAGGGAGTACACCTACTCATTCACCCCAAAAAAAATGCGTAGAGTAAAAAAAAAAATGTCAGATCGTTTTTGACAAGCCCATTATTTAAAAATATAAATAAATGTCTGCCGGTGTATTCTTAAATAACCAAGGGGTGGGGTCACCCGGTGACCCTGCTGCCAACCCAGCATGCACTTGGCCGATGATGTGGCAAGGGGGTAGTGGACCCGGTGACCCAGTCCTTTAGTTACTAAAGAACTTTCACATGGCGAAGCTGGCATACGGCGGAAGCCTTTGGTGCGAACCGACCTTTTTCTTCTTCTTTTTTTCTTTTTTTTTTTTTTTTTTTTTGGGATTTTTTTGTCCCTCATTTTGGTCTGATCTATAATGTTGTATATAAAATGCACTTTTTATCTTTCTTAAAGTGTTTCCCTGTACCAAACCTTTTATCCAATTTCAAAATTGCTGCATTTGTAAATGTCAAAAGCCAGTATAAAAGGAAAAGTAGTGGCAAAAAAAGCACTTGTGGGTTTAACGAACAATTTTTGGCAAAATTCTCCTTTATGGGGTCGTCACAAGGGGTGTGGCCTATTCCTACATACTTTTGCCAATAGGTTTCCCTTGTTCCCATCTCAAAATGTTGGGATGTATGTACCCATGTACTGGAAGGTGACTACTACATACAAGTAGCACAGATCTAGCTATCTGACAATGTGTATGTGAGATAATAACAATAGGACAGAGACTTGTCTAGGATTCAGAAATACACTCAAAGTTATGGCCAGCTGCAGGTAAACTATTGTCACATAGAAATACTTACATAATAATCCCTGCTTCTGATCTGGGTGAAAATGCAACAATAGTAGCAGCTCCTGTGTGTATAAGGCCATGTGGCTCAGTTTTCTCTCTCTTCTTCACTTCCTTCTTCGGGGATTTTCAAAGTCCAAGACAGGAAGGGGTCATCGTAGAGGGTGTGTCCTATGCCTACATACTTTTGCTAATAGGTGTCCCTTGCTCCCCATCTCAAAAAGTTAGGCGGAATGAACTCATGTACTGGAAGGTGACCACTACATACAAGTATTACAGACCTAGCTATCAGGCACTGTGCATGTAAGATAATTGTCAGAGTCTAGGATGAGGCCGAAATGCTGAGAGGGCTCCCCTTGCGGCCGAGCGCAGCACAACCCTGAAGTTGGCACAGGGATGTAGTGCCCACAGTGGCACGGGTTGCCGGGTAGCAATAGTAGAGACCAGGTAGCAGATGGACAAGCCTGGATGGGCAACCGTGCTTAGGAGATCCGAGAATAGGCAGCGGAAGTCCAGAGAGTGGTCAAGACAGGCCGAGGTCGGGTTCAGGAAGCAGATCTGGAACGTCAGGTACAAGCCAAGATTCGGAGCCAGGGAGACAACAGGAACGGGTCAGACAAGCCGGGTCGGTGCACAGAAGATCAGGTAACAGGAAGCACAGGTACAGGTTTCTCAGGAGAGCTGACGATAATCCAGCAATGCAGGAGTGTCAGGCGAACGTTTAAATAGGGGAACTGGCCGGGTCACGCCGCGGGCGCGTCGGAGCGATCGTACGCCTACGTCTGGTACGTTGCGTATTCGTGGCATCACCGCGTAAGCCCGCCCGGTTAGACGTCGCGTCGGTCGTACGTCTAAAAACTACTTTGCGCTGGTGTAGGCGCCGACGCGCGTTAACACGAACGTGTCTCACAAAACTGCGGCTATTTCCCTGACAGTGCCCCCCCCCCAAGGGGCAGCCTCCGGATGCCCAACCGAGCCCACTTTTCAGGGTGTCGGGTGCGGAACCTTCGTAAAAGTTCAGGAGCATGTACGTGATCGGCAGGCTCCCACGAGTTCTCTTCAGCAGGATACCCTTTCCATTTAATTAAAAACTGAATGGTCCTACCTCTTCGACGACAGTCGAGGATGGACTCAACTTCGTATTCGGTTTCTTCACCAACCTGAACCGGAGGCGGAGGCATTTCTTCTCTTCCTGAAAATGGACTAAAGGTAACAGGTTTAAGGAGGGAGACATGAAATATAGGATGGATCTTAAACGAGTCAGGTAAAACAAGTTCAAAGGCTACGGGATTAATCTCTCGTTTGATTTCAAAAGGACCCAGAAATTTAGGTCCCAGTTTCCGGGAAGGACAAGGCAGTCTGAGATTTGCTGCTGAAAGCCACACCTTATCCCCTGTCTTAAAGATGGGGTTGGCTCGCTTCCTTCTGTCATACTGCTTCTTATATTCCTCCTGGGCCCTTCTCATGGTGTTTTGGAGTATTAGATAGTTCGAGTGAATAAATTTTACTCGGTCTTGAACTGCCGGGACGGATGACTCAGGGATGGTGTTAGGCAGGAATGAAGGGTGGAATCCGTAGTTTGCCCAGAAGGGTGACTGGTTGGTGGAGGCGTGCACGGAGTTATTATAGGCGAATTCCGCACAAGGTAGCAAGGAGGCCCAATCGTCCTGGGAGAAGGAGCAGAAGCATCGCAGGTACTGCTCTAGTGTTTGATTAGTTCTTTCGGTTTGTCCGTTACTCTGTGGGTGGTAGGCAGATGATAGACAAATCTTAATTGAAAGCAATTTGCACAGTTCCTTCCAAAATTTAGAGGTGAATTGAACCCCTCTGTCAGATACGATACTATCAGGTACCCCGTGTAACCGGACAATCTCTTTAACAAAAGTTTTTGCTGTATCCAGGGCAGAGGGAGTCCCTTTAAGCGGCAAGAAATGTGCCATCTTGGACAGGCGATCTACGACCACCAAGATGGCCGTAAATCCTTCAGAGGGCGGTAGTTCCACAATAAAATCCATGGAAATTTCTTTCCATGGTTTCTCCGGGACTGGCAGCGGTCTTAATAGACCCCAGGATCTGGTGTTAGGTCCTTTGTTGCGCTGGCAGATGGTGCAGGAATCTACGTATGCCTTACAGTCCGCCTTTAAGGTAGGCCACCATAGGGACCGCCGTACAAGGTCTGTCGTCTTCCGCACTCCAAAATGGCCTGCAAGTGGGTGATCGTGGAGGGTCTTCAGTACTAGTAGCCTGACCTGCTGGGGAACAAAAACCTTGTCCTGGTGCCATAGAAGCCCTCCTTGACTCCTCAGGGTGGAAGCTTCGGTCTCCGTGCACTGTCTAGTAGCCAGTTCAATAGAAGATTTCAGGTCTGGTTGTATTAACAGGAAATTCTGGGAGGATAAAATTGTACTAGGTGGGGCCCCCTCAGGAGTGTCGGGGAACATTCTAGATAAGGCATCCGCTTTGCTGTTTTTAGATCCTGGGCGGTAGGTAATATGGAAATGAAATCTTGAAAAGAACAAGGCCCACCGGGCCTGTCGGGGTCTTAGGCGTCTGGCCGTACGGAGATACTCCAGGTTCTTATGATCTGTGAAAATTAAAATGGGGTGAGCGGCGCCCTCTAGGAGGTACCTCCATTCTTCAAGGGCGGTCTTGATCGCTAGAAGTTCCCGGTCCCCTACATCATAGTTCTTCTCTGGGGGACTCATCTTCCGAGAGAAGAAGGCTACAGGGTGCAGTAAGGCTTTGGGACCTTGGCGTTGGGATAAGATCGCCCCGGTGGCCACCTCCGAGGCATCAACTTCTAGTACGAAGGGTAAGGCGGGATCTGGGTGTCGCAGGATGGGCGCGGAGGTAAATAGGGTCTTGAGCTGATCGAAAGCGGACTGAGCTTCTGGGGACCAGTGAAACTTGGTGTGCTGGCGAGTAGTCATAGTGATGGGAGCTACGATGGTGGAGAAGCCCCGTATGAACCTTCGATAAAAGTTTGCGAAGCCAATAAACCTCTGTACACCCTTCTTGTCAGCAGGAGCGGGCCAGTCCAGAATGGATTTCACCTTCTGCGGGTCCATGGCGATTCCCCCTGTGGAAATAATAAGTCCCAAGAAATGGATAGATTCCTTTTCAAAGTCACACTTTTCGGCTTTGGCATATAACCCATGAGTTCTAAGAATATGTAGTACTTTCTTGACATGTACTCTATGAAGCTCTAGTGAGGGTGAGAAAATCAGGATGTCGTCAAGGTAGGCGACAACAAAGTGGTCAAGGTACTCCCGAAAAATATCATTGATAAAATGTTGAAAGGTTGCCGGGGCGTTACATAACCCAAAGGGCATGACCAGATATTCGAAGTGACCGAATCTTGTTCTGAACGCAGTCTTCCATTCGTCCCCTTCCCGGATACGGACAAGATTATAAGCCCCACGTAGGTCAAGTTTTGTAAAGACACGAGAGGTACGGAATCTTTGAAGGAGTTCAGGGATAAGCGGAAGAGGATACCGGTTTTTGAGGGTAATATTATTTAAGTCCCGATAGTCCACACATGGTCTTAGGGTCTTATCCTTCTTCTCCACAAAGAAGATACCTGCTCCGGCAGGGGATGAAGAGGGACGAATGAATCCCTTGGCCAGGTTTTCGTCAATGTACAGTCGTAGAGCCTCCAGTTCCGTCTCCGAAAGGGGGAATATCCGACCAAAAGGAATGGGGGCCCCAGGTAGTAATTCGATGGGGCAGTCATAGGGGCGGTGCGGAGGTAGGGTATCGGCTCTCCTTTTATCAAAAACGTCTCTGAATTCCTGGTAGACTGTTGGTATGCGAGAAGCCGGACCGGGAGCGGGTTGCACGGTCAAACAGCCGGGCAATTCGTGAGGGGTGGAGTCCAGACAGTGCTGCTGGCAATAGGCCGATGTGAAGGAAACCGCCCTTGTGAGCCAATTGATCTGGGGGTTGTGAGCTTGTAGCCAAGGGATCCCTAGGATAACAGGGAACATCGGGGAGCTCAGAATGTCGAATTTAAGGAATTCTTGGTGACCCGAACCGGTGATTGTCAGGATGGGACTAGTTTCCTGGGTGACAAGACCTGAACTAGGTAAAGAGCCATCGGCCAAACGGACGGTCAGTCTCTGTTCCTTGCGATTCAGTGGGAGAGCCAGACTCCTGGCCAAGGTTAGGTCCAGGAAGCAACTACAGGCTCCGGAGTCAATGATTGCTTGTAGGGGGATCCTGCTGCCCGCCACCATCAACGTAACTGGAAGAGCGATGTGGGCAGAAACTGTCATTGCTACCTGAAGATGGGAAGGAGTGTTTGGAGCTGGCTTACTCGGCCTTGTAGGGCAGTTGCTAATGAAATGTCCTGATCCCCCACAGTAAAAACAGAGATGTGCCTGACGACGGAGGAGTCTCTTTTCAAAGGTTAAAGCGGGACGAGGAATGCCCCTCAGAACGGGGGATACTGCTGGGCAGGCTGGAGGTGGGGCCTGGATGGAGCACGCAGTCTGAGAGCGTTCTAGCTGACGTTCCCGTAAACGCCTGTCAAGCTGGATGGCGAGTTGGATGAGTTCTTCGAGCGTAGTGGGGATCTTTAGTCTGGCCAACTCATCCTTAAGAGCTTCGGACAACCCCATACGATATTGAAATTTGAGGGCCGCCTCATTCCAGCCAGAGTCAGAGCTCCAGGTACGGAACTCCACTGAATAGTCCTCTGCAGGTCGCCCATCCTGGCGAAGAGTATGCAAGGCTGCCTCGGCTGTGGCTGTCCGGAAAGGGTCATCGTACAAGCGGGCCATGGCTTCAAAGAACAGGTCCAGGGTATTCACACAAGGGCTGCATTGTTCCAGCAGGCCATGGGCCCACATCTGGGGATCGTCCCTCAGTAATGAGATGGTGAATCCCACCTTGGTTGTCTCTGAAGCAAAGGTCTGAGGTTGCAGGGAAAAGTAGAGGAAACATGAGTTTCTGAAAGATCTGAATTTTCTCCGGTCCCCGAAGAAGTGTTCTGGAACTGGGACTCGTGGTTCTAGGACCGCTGAAATTGTAGACACCGGAACTTGACCAGAGCAGGTGGGTGGTTCAGGCGGATGTTGCAGGCGCTCCTCCAGCCGGTGATGTTTCTCTCGGAGCTCCTGAATAGCTGGAGCAAGGGCCGTGAGTTCTCGTAGGACGGCCTCCAATGGGGAGTCACCTCTGTCGACCTCTGTCATGGCTGGATTATACTGTCAGAGTCTAGGATGAGGCCGAAATGCTGAGAGGGCTCCCCTTGCGGCCGAGCGCAGCACAACCCTGAAGTTGGCACAGGGATGTAGTGCCCACAGTGGCACGGGTTGCCGGGTAGCAATAGTAGAGACCAGGTAGCAGATGGACAAGCCTGGATGGGCAACCGTGCTTAGGAGATCCGAGAATAGGCAGCGGAAGTCCAGAGAGTGGTCAAGACAGGCCGAGGTCGGGTTCAGGAAGCAGATCTGGAACGTCAGGTACAAGCCAAGATTCGGAGCCAGGGAGACAACAGGAACGGGTCAGACAAGCCGGGTCGGTGCACAGAAGATCAGGTAACAGGAAGCACAGGTACAGGTTTCTCAGGAGAGCTGACGATAATCCAGCAATGCAGGAGTGTCAGGCGAACGTTTAAATAGGGGAACTGGCCGGGTCACGCCGCGGGCGCGTCGGAGCGATCGTACGCCTACGTCTGGTACGTTGCGTATTCGTGGCATCACCGCGTAAGCCCGCCCGGTTAGACGTCGCGTCGGTCGTACGTCTAAAAACTACTTTGCGCTGGTGTAGGCGCCGACGCGCGTTAACACGAACGTGTCTCACAAAACTGCGGCTATTTCCCTGACAATAATAACAATAGGACAGAGACTCGTTTAGGGTTCAGAAATACATTGAAGATATGGCCAGCTGGAGGCGAACTATTGGAACACAGGAATACTTGCATAATAATCTCTGCTTCTGTTCTGGTTGAAAATACAGCAGTATTAGCAGCCCCTGTGTGTATAAGGCCATGTGGTTCAGTTCTCCCTCTCTCAACTTCCTTTTTTTGGGGATTTTCAAAGTCAGAGACAGCAAGTGTTATTGCATAAACATAATAATAATGCAGACACCTACACAGGCACCACTGGGTTGTCGTTTTCTATTTCTATGCAAAGACGTATGGTTAGTCCACATAAGGAATCGCTCAGGAACACACTCACGTTCGTGTGATTCACTGTGGTGCAATTTTAGCCCATTTTTAATGGGCAGAATACACCAGACCACAGCAAAAGTAGTGCATGCACCACTTTAAAAAATGCAGAGCAAATGGATTGCTTGGTACTTCTGTACCATGAGATCCAGTGCAGGCAAAAGCACTGTGTGACCTTCGTTTGGTGTGTCATTAACTTAACAACAATGTAGATATTTGCCAGCACACCAAGGATCTTCGTTTTCGTCGAAACGGATTACATCACAGAACAGTGTAGTGCAGCGTTTCGGGGTCATGTAGGACCCCTTCGTCAAGCATGTGATATCGCACATGTTCCAGGAACGTGTGCGATGGGAATGTGGACTGCATTAAGTTAACATTGACGCCTGCTGCAGATCTCAACTGAAGTGCATTTTGAATGTGGTGCAGGAAACGTGCACAGAACGCAGGTTTCCCATACCATGTTCTGTTTTGAACTGCCCCTTACGATTTGTTTACTAAACCTGTACAAAGGGCAGAAGTGCACGATGCAGTGCCCAGCCAATCTAAAATCATCTCTTGATTGGATTAAAAATGAATTAGTTGCCCTGGGTCACTGTTATATACTGTATAGTTTGCAGTTACTCTTTGTAATGTCCAATTAAATAATCTCAATAGTTTTAATTTTACTCTCTTAAATATGCAGCTCCCTCCCAATATCATTAGCCAGCCGAACTTTGGGTAGTTTGGTACAGCTTGTGTTTTCCTAATCTCCATAGTCATGCCTAGAGACAATGAAAGTCAATATTTGTAAAGAGGCACCTGCTAGTACTGCTGATGGCAATTCTCTCAGCTCCAGAATTAAATTATACCCCCAAGCTTGGAGAGCTGCTTGACAATAGAATAGTGCCATTTTCTTTAAATTTTTAATAAACATGACAATTTTACTTTTCAAGTGAGATCTTTTAAAATATAATGAATATTTTTACCACCATTAATGACACAGAATTTAAGGTGCTCATAGAAATTAAACTGTTTATGTTGGGTTTTCTTCCTTACTGTTGAAGTGATCCATCCACTTATTTACATCAGTAGGTTTTAGGCTTGGCACCTTTTCGTCAAGGCAAACCCGAACACTTCGGCAGCGCACACTATTTTTAAAAAGAAATTAATTGAATTCATTACCTTTGTACAAAGTAATGCAGAGCAATTTTTTATGTAGTATACACTATACTATACACAGGGCAGGACTTACCATTGGGCTTGACTGGGCTCAAGCCCATGGGCCCCTCCAAATAGGGGGCCCCGCTGAGATACATAGCCGAGTGTACTCGGCTCAGCTCCGCTCACAGTCATGCCCAGTCCCGCACTATGATGGACATAACACAGGGACTGGGCGTGAACGTGAGCCAAGCCGAGTACACTCGGATACTCTCTGCGCCGCTCGTGGACTTCGACAGGACCCAAGAGCCGCCAAGAGGACCCGAGAGCTGCCGAGATGTATCACGGTGACGCCATTTTTAAACTTCAAGACTGCAATGACAAAGGCTACAAATGACAAGGCTTCACTGACAAGGCTGCAATGACATGGACAAGGCTGCAGATGGATGGGCAAGGCTGCAGAAGGACACTGATAAGGGTGCATTGATGGGCATTTAAATGTAAGTTTTTTTTCCTTAAAATCCCCTCCTAAACTTCGGGTGCGTGTAATACGCCGGTGCGTGTTATACGCCGATAAATCCGATAATTTATAGAAGGTAGGGCCCAAAAATGATTCAAGCCCAGGGGCCCCCACCACCCTAAGTCCTGCCCTGACTATACATATATGTTTATGATTAATTAACATTTCTTTTTTTTTAAATCAAATAAGTTTTTATTGCAAAACACATATGGTACAAACCAAACATAGGAGTAAAGTACAGTCGTACAGCAGCATTGGCTTTTACATTCAAAGGTATACAGGAAACACAAAGTACAAATAGGCTCGGTTTGTAGACCGCTGAGACATGGAAAATGTCAATGAAACTAAAAAAAAAGTAAGAAAAAGGAACCAAAAATAAAAACAAAAGTAACATTCTCTCATAGACCACACCGCACCAGGAGGCAGCCACATAAGTACCATACTCATGCACTGTGGCCAGCATCCCTCCACCCAGTCCTACTGGTGTCTCCCTGCACCCCTTACAAATACCGGGTGAGGGAGAGACATAGGATTAGCCCCTTACCGGGAGCACATGTGTTTATATACCTCCATGCACATGTCCTTGGACCTTCAGTCAACCCTGTAAAAGTATGTCCTGTATAAGTTGGTGGGGAGCTAGTCCCGGAACCTCGAGCCATCCCCCCCACATGGCATTAAATTTGTGCGGTGCATTTCTGTGTTGGTATGTTATCTTTTCCCTGATCAGCATCTGGTTCACCTGTTCCGTCCATTGCTGCCTGGTGGGAACCCTGTGTGTTATCCACAATCGCGCTATTAATTTCCTGGCTACGTATAGCAGCCTAATAATGGCCGTATGAACCGAGGGCGTCAATGATTCTTCATCCAGGGCCCCCAACAGGCAGACCAACGGACACCGCGGAATACCAACAGAGAACACAGAAGATATAGTGTCAAGGATTCCATCCCAATACCGTTTGAGTTTCGGGCACCTCCAGAACATATGCATGAGATCCCCATGGTCCCGCATACATTTAGGGCATAGGGGAGACTCCCTAACACCCCAACTGTGCAGTTTAACTGGTGTCCTATAAGTCCTATGTAGTAAGTATAGATGGGAGAGCCTATGGGAGGCCGACACCGACACCAACGGAGCGGAGGATAAGCAAAGGTTCCAGGTCTCCGCGTCCAAGGGCCCCAGGTCCGCCTCCCACTTCTGCCGACACGGAAGACGTGCCGGGTCCTGCACTGCGTCAATAAGCATAGCATATCCTCTAGAAATCATACCTTTACGTTCAGTCTGCATGAATATCCCCTGTACCACAGGATGGTCCGTTAGGGAAAGCTGCATACTGCGTGCCTGTGTCTGTAGCGCACGGCGTAACTGTAAGTATTTGAAAAAATCCCTACGTGGGATGTCAAACTCAGCCTGTAGTTCCATGAAGGACTTCAGTACCCGTCCACTATACAGCTGCGAGAAGTACCGGAGGCCGCTCCTACTCCAGTTACCAAATCCCTTGAGCTTAAAAAGCTCACCGTAATTAGCATTCCGCCAAATAGGGGTGAGGGCAAGGAAGCCACGTATTCGTAATAGTCGTTTAACATGGGACCATAAGGTGTTCAGCAGCATAATAGTCGGGGCACTCCTGTCCATATGAGGGAAGCCTGCTTCCAACCTGGCCAACGCTATGTCCTGGGCGACAGTGTCATCCAGTATCCTACGTATCGGGTCCAGGGGATCATCTGACCCCCAACCACCCAGGTGCTGGAGCTGCGAGGCCAGAAAATACATCCTAGCATGTGGTAGTGCCAACCCCCCTTCATCCTTATTATATTGCAGGGTAAGCAAACTAAGCCTGGCCGTCTTTCTACACCATATTAATTCCCTAAACTGAGAGTCAATTTTATCGAACCAACGTTTCGGGATCCAGGTCGGGGAGTTATGACAAACGTAGAGCAACTGTGGGGCCCATACCATTTTAATGAGGTTCACCCTTCCCACTACCGATAGCGGTAGTTTGCACCAGATCTTACACTTATCCCTAAACTTAAGTAACAATGGCAGAAGATTCAGATTGGCATAGTCCGTCACCTCGGGTGATATCTGTACCCCCAGGTATTTAAAGGACGCAACCGTCTGGATCATGTTTGCACAAGGGGGTAGAGGTGCCGTTAGAGGGGACAAGGGCAGTAGTACAGACTTGTCCCAGTTAATCTTAAAACCGGATAATGTACCAAATATTGTAATCAAGTGCATTGTGGCTGTGAGGGAACCCTGTGTGTCCCCCAGGTATATAAGCGTGTCATCCGCGTATAGTGATACCACATCCGTTCCAGTGGGCCTGCAGAATCCAACAATGTCCGGAGCCGATCTCATTCTGGCTGCTAGTGGTTCAAGCGCCATGGCAAAGAGCAGGGGCGATAAAGGGCACCCCTGTCTCGTGCCTCTATACAGCACGAATGGGTCGGAGAGCTCTGCATTAGCTCTAATTCTAGCCGTAGGCTTGGCATATAATAGTTGGACCCAGCTAATAAATGTACTGCCCAGCCCCATCCGCTCCATCACTTTCCACAGATAAGGCCACTCAACACTATCGAAGGCCTTAGCCGCGTCCAGCGAGAGGACGGCCTGATTACCGGGGTTATCCACAGGGACCTGTAGGTTTAGGAATAAACGCCGAATATTTAGGGCAGTGGAACGCGAGGGAATAAATCCTGATTGATCCCTATGGATCAGTTTGTGTATTACCAGGGACAATCTCGTCGCCAAGACCCGAGCCAATAGTTTGACGTCTGTCGTGAGCAAGGAGATGGGCCTATATGCATCCGGTGACGTCGCTACCTTACCCGGTTTTAGAAGTACAATTATGATTGCTTCGTTCATAGAAGCAGGCAGGACCCCTGTCTCTAGGGCATTGTTGAATACTTTCAAAAGGGTGGGCAAAAGAACACCGGCATAACGCTTGTATACCTCGGATGGGAGGCCACCCGCCCCTGGAGCTTTGTTATTATGGGAGTGTTCCAGTGCTGAAGCCAATTCATCCTCCGTTATGGGGGCGTTCAACAGCTCCCCATCCGACGCAGACAGGCATGGGATATCACAACCATTCAAAAAGTCCACAATCTCCCCGTCACCGGGCTGCACCTTGGAGGAGTACAAGTCCGCATAAAAGGACCGAAATATCTGTAAGATCCCAGGGGTGTCCGAATGGGTGACCCCCTGCGAATCGCACAGTGAGTGAACCATAGGAGCGGAACCCTGAGCCCTCGCCAGCAGCGCCAGCATATGGTCTGTCGTTTCCCCCTCCTCAAAGTGCGTTTGTTGCAGGAAAAATCTTTATTTTCTGCCAGTTGTAAAGTCACCTGTCTAGACATAGATTGCGCCCCCAACCAAGACCTCTTAGTGTCCTCTGAAGGGTTGTCAACATAGGCCTGCTCAGACTCTCTAAGTGCTCTACCGACCTCCATTTCCCAAGCTTTAGTATTCCGTTTTATACCATTTATAGCGGTGATAAATTGCCCCCTAAGGAAGGCCTTAGCTGCATCCCAGACTAAGTCTATAGAGGCTGAGCCTAAATTGTCCTGCAGGAAAAGTTTAAGGGCACTTGCTATGGGGTCGGGCTGCGGGAGAAGTGCAAGAAAAAAGGGGTTAAGCTTCCAACTCCTAGGTGCGAGGTCAGTAGATAGGGACATCTCAATCCACAAGGATGAGTGGTCGGATACATGTCTAATCCCATAGCCAGAGTCACTAATTAGGGGAAGAAGGGCGGAGTTCCTCAGTCCCAAGTCTATTCTGGACAAGCTCCCAAACGCTGGAGAGCAACAGGAGTACAAACGGGTGTGGGGGTGGGTTCTCCGCCAGACATCTACCAGCCCAAGTTCAGCTAATAGAGCTGCAAAGGGAGTATCGCCATTAGGGCGGGAGGGGACCACAGGAGGAGTTGGAATCTTATCCCACAGGCCATTAACATAGTTATTAAAATCACCCATCGCCAGCAGGGGTATGCCAGGGAATTGCGCCATGAACCCAGCTAGGCGCCTAAGAATCTCCGCCGAGTACGGCGGCGGGATATAAACGTTAGCGATAATGCAATGTACAGTAGCAATCTTACACAACAAGAAGATGTACCTCCCCCCCGGGTCAATAACCTGTTGGGAGCAAGAGAAATGGGTATGTTGTCTAATTAGGATACTCACTCCCCTTGCGTAAGCAGAGTATGTAGAATGGAATTGCTGGGTATACAGTCTAGACCCAAGG
This sequence comes from Lithobates pipiens, assembly GCF_037356315.1. Lineage (NCBI taxonomy): Eukaryota > Metazoa > Chordata > Amphibia > Anura > Ranidae > Lithobates > Lithobates pipiens. Next base: position 57,759,720 of record NW_027507787.1, on the reverse strand, counting down.
CTATGAGTGCCTGCAGGAGCAAAATGTGTCTCCTGCAGACACACAATACCAGCCTTCATATCCTTAAGGTGCCGCAGCACCGCTAGCCTCTTCACCGGACTGCCCAGCCCCCTGACATTCCAAGAAAGAAATCTAACCTTAGCCATCAGGAATACAAAATATAAGTGTAGTTAGGAGTGACCATATTAACATTCGTAAACAACCAGGGAGGAAAAATACAGTTAACACATATATATCAGCAACAAGCGACTGAGAAGTCGCATCACCTGAGATGCCCCAAAAATGGGGAGAAAAAAGTCCGGCATGAGCTGTAGCAGCTAGGGGGAGGCGCCCAGATGGGTGCAGACAGGCCGGGAAATAGTCCCTGTCCGTTGTGATCCTGAGAGAAAAAAAATTAAGCAAAATGAAAAAGAAAAGAAAAACAGTTAAACAGCAAAAAAACGTGGTATCTTCTGTATTAAAGCCCGCGGGGCTCCCACACGGGAAAGATAGCAGTCTAATTGTCCCCATCCATAACTCGGGGGCTGGGGGAAGGCCATGGAAACACCCATAGAAGACTCTTCTAGATGACAAGCAGGGTTTCACATGTGCAGGCATCCTGTAGCTCTAATGGGGTTGCAATGGAACCAAAAACCTCTGCCTTCCGCCGGACCTGCAAAAGTGGAAATCCAGTCATCCTGTCTGAAAGTGCCGTTATCGTGGAGGAGATCTTTGAAGCTTGGCGGCTTTGAGTGCGTTGTGCTCCTGGTCAAGCCACTGTGCTGCTGCCGCAGGGCGATCAAAAAAGTGCGTGGAGCCCAGGGCCGTAACCCTGAGCCTGGCCGGATATAGCATACCATATTGAACTTTAAGGTCCCGAAGACGTCTCTTAACTTCAAGAAATGTCGCACGCTTCTTCTGGAGCTCTGCTGAAAAGTCCGGAAATAACGAAATCCTGGAATTCTCAATCTCCATTTTATCTGATAACCCCCGCGCTTTAGAGAGAATGGTATCCCTGTCTCTATAGTTGAGGAGTTTAAACAAGAAGGGCCTGGGGCGATTTCCCGGAGGTAGGGGGCGAGACGGCACCCGGTGGGCGCGTTCTACAGCAAAAAGCGGTGACAAGGATTCTTTACCAAAGGTGGCAATCAACCAATTTTCAATAAAGTCAACCGGGTTTTTACCCTCAACACGTTCCGGAATCCCCAAAGCGCGAATATTATTGCGTCTCATGCGATTTTCCATCTCATCAAGTCGCATAGCGTGCTGTTCAGTAAGATGGCAATTATATTTTAGATCCCTTTGCATGGGGGCCAGATCATCTTCTACTGTACTCAGTCTGCCTTCCAAGGCCGCTGTTCTCTCCCTGAGCTTTTGCATGTCATGGCGGACAAAAGTTATTTCAGCTTTAACCCCTTTAATGTCCTCTGAGAGGGCTGCAATAGAGTGATTACAGGAGGTGACAGCAGCAAATATGTTCCTTAGGGTAGGCTCACTTTCCAGTGCTGGAGAGGGGATGGCCTGTGCCTCAGGCCTAGCACTGTCCCTGGGTGTACTCACTGTGTGCCATGCTGCGGACAATCCATCTTCATCCTCCAAGGGGACTGTGTCATCTGCTTCAGGAGAACCTCCAGGGATAGCTTGAGGAGAGGGCTGGCCAGCCAGGGCATCCTTGTACGATTTACCACCATAGAGGAGCTTTTGTGCCGCTTCCTTGTACTGGTCTCTGGCTGCACGCCGCGCGCTGGCGCCATCTTGGCCTGGGGGGGTCCGTCGGCCCCTTCCCTCCGGTATGGCATCTGGACATCACAGCGGGGGTCCCGAGATATACCGCGGTGGTCCGGGATGCTTCTCCTAGCGTGGCAGGAGGTAAGGGCCCCGAAAACAGCGTTTCAGAGCAGACTGTAAGGATGTAAGCACGGATGGCCGGCGGAGCTCAAGGCATGCACGTCCTCCTACATCAGCCGCTAGGCCACGCCCCCTGGAAGGTGCTCTTTCATTAAATAACATTTCTAATCATATGGAGTTAATCACAAGAGTTCTCCTTTACATCAGAGTCAACATAGTTCCCCTTCTACATCTGAATGCATATGATTTGTTGTCCTTTACATCTGATTCTGCCGTTGTTCCTTACATCTGCATCACTTTACATAATTTTATATCTGAATCTGCAGGAGAGGAGTGCGGTGGGTATGATGGGGGCAGTATGTACAGGAGAGTAGTGTGGAGGGGAGAATGGGGGCAGTAAGTACAGGAGAGGAGTGTGGTGGGTATGATGGGGGCAATACATATAGGAGAGGAGTGTGGTGGGTATGATGGGGGCAATACATACAGGAGAGGAGTGCGGTGGGTATGAAGGGGGGAGTATGTATAGGAGAGGAGTACAGAAGGGATAATGGGGGCAGTATGTACAGAAGAGGAGTACGGAGGGGATGATGGGGGTAGTATATACAGGAGAGGAGTATGGAGGGAATAATGGGGGCAATATGTACAGGAGAGGAGTACGGAGGGTATGATGGGGGCAGTATGTAAAGGAGAGAAGTGTGGAAGGTATAATGGGGGCAGTATGTACAGTAGAGGAGTACAGAGGGTATGATGGGGATAGTATGTCCAGGAAAGGAGTGCAGAGGGTATGATGGGGGCAGTATGTACAGGAGAGGAGTGTGGAGGGTATGATGAGGGCAATATGTACAGGAGAGGAGTGTGGAGGGTATGACGATGGCAGTATGGGGAAGGATTTCTTGCAGTGTCTATGAGGTGACCAGGGAGCGATGTTGGGAAGAGAAGGGAAGGAAAGTGACCATCAGTGGTCATCTGTGTCCAAGGGACACGGCCAACACAGAACTCCCCCGATGCGCACCCGTGGTGGCACGCAGAGTGGAAGTAAACAGGAGGACGTCCAGGGACGCCCTCACGGCAGTTAGCGTCCGCGCTGTAGCTGTCTTTTGGCTATAGCGCAGGCGCAAAGTCTTTAAAGTGATAGTAAAGGTTTTTTTTTTTTTTAGATAATTGTAGATTTTGTAGAAGCAATGATGACTAGTCAGATGAATTTTGTGAAGAGCTTGCTTATTCCAGTCAGCAGAGAGCCACATGTAAAACCTGTTTCTTCTAGTTTCACTTCATAACTTCCTACTTCCTGTTTCCACCACCAGGTCCTAACACAGATGTAAATGCAACACATACATATTCTACAATAACAAACATGTTATACTTACCTGTTCTGTGCAGTGGTCATGCATAGAGCAGCCTGGATTCTCCTCTTCTCGGGTCTCCTGGTGGCGCTCCAGGCCCCTGCCTCCTGCCAAGTCCCCCCCCACAGTGAGCTGCTTGAACCCGAACAAGCGCGCTCCTGAGCCATGGCTCTGCACATCCATTCATACACAGAGCCGCGGCTCGGCCCGCCCCCTCTCTCCTCATACGCTCACTAGCTGTGATTGACAGCAGCGGGAACAAATGTCTCTGCCAATGAGTGGTGAGAGTCTCCAGAGAGCCGAGGTTGTTGCTCACATTGCTGGAATGTGATTAGGCTCAGGTAAGTATTAGGGAGGCTGCGGGGGCCGCTGCACATGGAAGGTTTTTTACCTTCATGCATAGAATGCATGAAGGTAAAAAACCTTGAACCTTTACAACCACTTTAAGGCCCCTTTCACATAGGCGATCGGGTCAGTTTTTCAGGCGGACCTGATCAGTAGTGATGGCCGAACGGTTCGCCCGGCGGTCGTTTCGCGGCGAATTTCCGACTTTCGCCGTCCGCGGGTTCGAACGCCTTTTTCCGTCGTTCGCCCCGGCGGACTTACGTGTTTAATGTATACAAGAACTTTAACCTTTCGTGACACGTTTATCATGTGTTACAGGACAACCAATTGAGACATGACAGCTCATGGACACTTGGACATTCCCCCTAACCTATAAATACACCCGATCCGGTGGCCATTTTACATTCTTTCTTCTGTCACTGTAGGGAAAGGATCCTGTGTGGAGTAGGGACAGAGAAAACGCTAGCTATTTGGTACACAAAAGTTCTTTTCAGGACTGGTATAGGTGTTAGGTCAGCAGCCTGAGTTTCTTTTGTCAGTTTAGATAAAGGGACAGAGCGCTGTATGCTGCTATTTTAGGGACAGCTCAGCCAGATTAGTCTTTCTTCATCATCATCATCATCATCATCATTAGCTGTTACTATCAGGTCCACAAAAGAGCTGTTCCAGCTAATCGTTCCAGCCTACTCTTTTTTGCCAATTTGTATAGGGACAGGCAGGAAGCAGTGTGTCAGGCAGTGAGGATAATTTTAAAGACTTGCTGTTACTATTAGTTCCACAAAGGTTCTTTTCAGGACTGGTATCAGTGGTACGGTAATAGGCTTGTACACGTATAATATTCTTTCTTCCAAATATAGAAAGAATATTATACTTGACTGCTGCCCTTCTGCTGCAGTCTGCTAATCATTCACAACTCACTTGTTCCACAAAGCTCTTTATCAGGACTGGTAACTTGGTCTGTCTAGGGTGCTACGGTACATAGGCTTGGGTGCGGTACAGTCTGCTGTTCTGTAAGGACCGCTATCGGTCCACAATACATAGGGTTGCCGTGCACTACTGCTGACCGCTGCCCTATACTGCAGCAGTCCTTCATTGGTATAGGGACTGACGTACAGTCTGCTAATCACTAACACACAACCTGCTTGGTCCACAAAAGTTCTTATAAGGACTGGTAACTTGGTATAGGGTGCTACGGTACATAGGCCTGAGTGCGTTACAGTCTGCTGTTCTGTAAGGACCGCTATCGGTCCACAATACATAGGGTTGCCGTGCACTACTGCTGACCGCTGCCCTATACTGCAGCAGTCCTTCAGCGGTATAGGGACTGACGCACAGTCTGCTAAACACTAACACACAACCTGCTTGGTCCACAAAAGTTTTTATAAGGACTGGTAACTTGGTATAGGGTGCTACGGTACATAGGCCTGAGTGCAGTACAGTCTGCTGTTCTGTAAGGACCGCTATCGGTCCACAATACATAGGGTTGCCGTGCACTACTGCTGACCGCTGCCCTATACTGCAGCAGTCCTTCATTGGTATAGGGACTGACGTACAGTCTGCTAATCACTAACACACAACCTGCTTGGTCCACAAAAGTTCTTATAAGGACTGGTAACTTGGTATAGGGTGCTACGGTACATAGGCCTGAGTGCGTTACAGTCTGCTGTTCTGTAAGGACCGCTATCGGTCCACAATACATAGGGTTGCCGTGCACTACTGCTGACCGCTGCCCTATACTGCAGCAGTCCTTCATTGGTATAGGGACTGACGTACAGTCTGCTAATCACTAACACACAACCTGCTTGTTCCACAAAAGTTCTTATAAGGACTGGTAACTTGGTATAGGGTGCTACGGTACATAGGCCTGAGTGCGTTACAGTCTGCTGTTCTGTAAGGACCGCTATCGGTCCACAATACATAGGGTTGCCGTGCACTACTGCTGACCGCTGCCCTATACTGCAGCAGTCCTTCATTGGTATAGGGACTGACGTACAGTCTGCTAATCACTAACACACAACCTGCTTGGTCCACAAAAGTTCTTATAAGGACTGGTAACTTGGTATAGGGTGCTACGGTACATAGGCCTGAGTGCGTTACAGTCTGCTGTTCTGTAAGGACCGCTATCGGTCCACAATACATAGGGTTGCCGTGCACTACTGCTGACCGCTGCCCTATACTGCAGCAGTCCTTCAGCGGTATAGGGACTGACGCACAGTCTGCTAAACACTAACACACAACCTGCTTGGTCCACAAAAGTTTTTATAAGGACTGGTAACTTGGTATAGGGTGCTACGGTACATAGGCCTGAGTGCGTTACAGTCTGCTGTTCTGTAAGGACCGCTATCGGTCCACAATACATAGGGTTGCCGTGCACTACTGCTGACCGCTGCCCTATACTGCAGCAGTCCTTCATTGGTATAGGGACTGACGTACAGTCTGCTAATCACTAACACACAACCTGCTTGTTCCACAAAAGTTCTTATAAGGACTGGTAACTTGGTATAGGGTGCTACGGTACATAGGCCTGAGTGCGTTACAGTCTGCTGTTCTGTAAGGACCGCTATCGGTCCACAATACATAGGGTTGCCGTGCACTACTGCTGACCGCTGCCCTATACTGCAGCAGTCCTTCATTGGTATAGGGACTGACGTACAGTCTGCTAATCACTAACACACAACCTGCTTGTTCCACAAAAGTTCTTATAAGGACTGGTAACTTGGTATAGGGTGCTACGGTACATAGGCTTGAGTGCGGTACAGTCTGCTGTTCTGTAAGGACCGCTATCGGTCCACAATAGATAGGGTTGACGTGCACCACTGCTGACCGCTGCCCTATACTGCAGCAGTCCTTCAGCGGTATAGGGACTGACGTACAGTCTGCTAAACACTAATACACAACCTGCTTGGTCCACAAAAGTTCTTATAAGGACTGGTAACTTGGTATAGGGTGCTACGGTACATAGGCTTGAGTGCGGTACAGTCTGCTGTTCTGTAAGGACCGCTATCGGTCCACAATAGATAGGGTTGACGTGCACCACTGCTGACCGCTGCCCTATACTGCAGCAGTCCTTCAGCGGTATAGGGACTGACGCACAGTCTGCTAAACACTAACACACAACCTGCTTGGTCCACAAAAGTTTTTATAAGGACTGGTAACTTGGTATAGGGTGCTACGGTACATAGGCCTGAGTGCGTTACAGTCTGCTGTTCTGTAAGGACCGCTATCGGTCCACAATACATAGGGTTGCCGTGCACTACTGCTGACCGCTGCCCTATACTGCAGCAGTCCTTCATTGGTATAGGGACTGACGTACAGTCTGCTAATCACTAACACACAACCTGCTTGGTCCACAAAAGTTCTTATAAGGACTGGTAACTTGGTATAGGGTGCTACGGTACATAGGCCTGAGTGCGTTACAGTCTGCTGTTCTGTAAGGACCGCTATCGGTCCACAATACATAGGGTTGCCGTGCACTACTGCTGACCGCTGCCCTATACTGCAGCAGTCCTTCAGCGGTATAGGGACTGACGCACAGTCTGCTAAACACTAACACACAACCTGCTTGGTCCACAAAAGTTTTTATAAGGACTGGTAACTTGGTATAGGGTGCTACGGTACATAGGCCTGAGTGCAGTACAGTCTGCTGTTCTGTAAGGACCGCTATCGGTCCACAATACATAGGGTTGCCGTGCACTACTGCTGACCGCTGCCCTATACTGCAGCAGTCCTTCATTGGTATAGGGACTGACGTACAGTCTGCTAATCACTAACACACAACCTGCTTGGTCCACAAAAGTTCTTATAAGGACTGGTAACTTGGTATAGGGTGCTACGGTACATAGGCTTGAGTGCGGTACAGTCTGCTGTTCTGTAAGGACCGCTATCGGTCCACAATAGATAGGGTTGACGTGCACCACTGCTGACCGCTGCCCTATACTGCAGCAGTCCTTCAGCGGTATAGGGACTGACGTACAGTCTGCTAAACACTAATACACAACCTGCTTGGTCCACAAAAGTTCTTATAAGGACTGGTAACTTGGTATAGGGTGCTACGGTACATAGGCTTGAGTGCGGTACAGTCTGCTGTTCTGTAAGGACCGCTATAGGTCCACAATAGATAGGGTTGACGTGCACCACTGCTGACCGCTCACCTATACTGCAGCAGTCCTTCAGCGGTATAGGGACTAAGAGTTTTGTCACAGGGTCATTTAAAAAATGACATGCAGAGGAAGAGGCAGGCCCTTCCGCAGGGGTGGTAGGGGTAGGGCAGGAGCAACAGGCTTGAGCCAAAGTGGGAAGTTGCAGAAGGTGCGTTCAATTACTTTAAAGGATGCACCAGACTTGGTTGAGTGGCTCGCTCAGCCTTACTCTTCTGCACCCTCCTCATCCTCTCGATCTGCACCCTCTTCTTCACTCTCTGCTATGTGCACCCCCAAAGACACTACCACCAACAACACGACCACCACCACCACCACCACATACCTTCCGCTTGAGTCACTGGAATTATTTTCCGATCCATATCAAGAGGACATTTCTGATGCGCAGCCACTCTTGGTATTGGATCAGGAAGAGGAGGTAGCAACAAGCGCTACTCAGCAGTCTGACGCCAGTACCCAGATCAGCCCAAGGAGGAGGTTGGTCCCCGGTGTTGCTGCCTACTCTACTTATAGCGGTGGGGAAGGTGACGTTGATGATGACGTGTCTAGTGATGTCACGTGGGTGCCCACAAGAGAGGAAGAGGAGGGGAGTTCAGAGGGAGATATGGACCAGCAGATAGGGAGGAGAAGCAGCAATGACTTACATTGCACAGCAGGGACAAAGCAGACTGCAAATGTATCAGGAGCGAGTCATCGACCATGTACGGTCACATCTGGCGCTCCCAGGACACCGGCACATGGCTCCGCAGTGTGGGCTTTTTTTAACGTGTCCGCTGCTGACAATAGCGTTGCCATCTGCAATCTTTGCAGTCAACGCGTTAGTCGCGGTAAGCCCAATACTCACCTAGGGACGACCGCCTTAAGAAGGCACATGAGCAGCCATCACCGAGCCCAGTGGGAGCAACGGAACACACAAAGCCACACTGCAGGCTCTCACCGTCCAGCCTCGTCTTCTACTTCTCCTTCTCCTCTCTCCTCACAATTGTCCTCCACTCCACCTTCCATCACGCCAAGCTCACATTTTTCTGCAAAAAGGCAGGCTTCCGTGGGCCTAATGTTTGAGCGTAAAAAAATGATGACGCCGGATAACCCTCTTGCCCAACGGTTGGCGGCTGGCTTGTCAGAACTCATAGCCCGCCAACTACTGCCATATAAACTGGTGGACTCGGAGGCCTTTCGCAAATTTGTGGCCATTGGAACACCACAATGGAAGGTCCCAGGAAGGAAGTATTTCTCAGAGAAGGGCATCCCAGAGCTATATGGCCATGTTCAGCGGCAAGTGAATGTATCTCTGGCACACAGTGTCGGTGCCAAGATACATCTGACCACAGACACGTGGTCTAGCAAACACGGGCAGGGAAGGTATATCAGTTTTACTGCCCACTGGGTGAACCTTCTGACGGCCGTCAAGCATGTAACCCGTGGCACCCGTGTAGATTTGGTTTTACCGCCACGGATTGCATGCAGGCCTGACTCTTCTTCTCCTCCTCCTACTCCATCCTCCTCCCTCTCCTCCTCAGCTGCCTCCTCCTTTTCCGCTGCTAGCGTCTCTTCCACTGCACCGCCCAAGCTCCCCAGAACCTATTCCACATGCCAGGTGAGACGTTGCCATGCCGTGCTGCGTCTGTTGTGCCTGGAAGCAAAGAGCCACACTGGCCCGGCACTCCTTTCAGCTTTGCGTTCACAGGCAGATGAGTGGCTAACACCGCTCAATTTGACAGTTGGTAAAGTGGTGTGTGACAACGGTGCCAATCTGCTTAGCGCATTGAAACAGGGCAAAATCACGCACGTGCCGTGCATGGCACACGTCTTAAACTTGGTCGTGCAGCGATTCCTTGTCAAATACCCTGGGGTCCAGGACATCTTGCGGCAGGCAAGGAAAATCTCGGCCCATTTCAGAAGATCTTACACGGCCATGGCTCGCCTTGCTGACATTCAGCGGCGACACCATCTGCCGGTCAGACGTCTTATTTGCGATTGCCCGACGCGATGGAACTCAACCTTCTATATGCTTGATAGGCTGCTCCAGCAGAAACGTGCAGTTAACGTCTACCTGTATGAACTCTGCGAAAGAAACGGTTCTGGGGAGCTGGGTTTTTTTTCACCGCGCCAGTGGCTGCTCATGCGCGACACATGCAGACTTCTGCGGCCATTTGAGGAGATCACCAAACTGGTCAGTCGCAGCCATGGCGCCATCAGTGACATGGTACCTTATGCCTTCTTTCTGGAGCGTGCATTGCGTCGTGTCATTGATCAGGCTGTGGAGGAGCAGGAGCGGGAAGATGAGGAAGTCGCAATGCTGGATGAATTCCCAGGGGGGGCTACTCTATCTGAGACAAGTCAACAACAGGAGTCTGATGAGGAGTCAGAGGAGGATGGTGCCGGGGCGGATGAGCAGGAGCAAGAAGAGCATGCTTTAAACCTTTCTGGGATCCCTGTTGTGCGAGGATGGGGAGAGGAGAATGAAGAGGACGACATTATCCTGGATGATGAGCAGGAGCCAGGCCACCACACCGCTTCCACTTTAGTGCAAATGGGGGCCTTCATGCTCCAGTGTTTTAATAGGGACCCCCGTATAAAAAGCATGAGGGTCAAGGACCAGTACTGGGTGGCAACGTACTTAGACCCCCGGTACAAACACAAAATGGCGGAAATGTTACCGCCGTCGCAGAGGGCTGTCAGAATGCAGCACTTCCAGGCCTTGCTTCGAGAAATGCTGCATTCTGCTTTTGCGTGCGCTGGCAGAGGAGCAATTCCCACTCCCAGAGAAGGATTTGCGGGTACCAATCCAACAGCGCCTGCAAGAAGAGGCCGGTTTGAAGATGTGTTGGTGACTTCGGATATGAGGTCATTCTTTCAGCCGACCCATCGACAGGTGTCATCCGGATCCAGCATCAGGGAACGCCTAGACCGTCAGGTGTCCGACTACATTGGGTTAACGGCCGATGTGGACGCTCTGAGGAGTGATGAACCCCTAGACTACTGGGTGGGCAGGCTTGACCTCTGGCCAGAGCTTGCCCAATTTGCAATCGAACTGTTGGCTTGCCCCTCATCCAGTGTCCTGTCCGAAAGGACGTTCAGCGCAGCAGGGGGGATTGTGACCGATAAGCGTACTCGCCTAGCTCACCACAGTGTTAACTACCTCACATTTCTAAAAATGAATGAGGCATGGATCTCGGAGGAATTCAACACATGTGATCAGTAGACCATGTATATGTCTATAAACAATTTTTGGAATCAAGCACACAGACCTTCTTAATTCATTTGGCTCACTTCCCTGACCCAAAAAAGCACACCGTACTATATGCCCCTACCCTCCTCTTTGAAGAGGTTGAGCGGTGTCATATTTCTACTGGGGCTGCTTATTATGAGGGGTTCCCACCATCCCTGTGCTGTGCTGACTTCCTCCTGGGTGTTCTTATTATGAGGGGCTCCCACCATCCCTGTGCTGTGCTGACTTCCTCCTGGGGGTTCTTATTATGAGGGGATCACACCATCCCTGTGCTGTGCTGACTTCCTCCTGGGGCTGCTTACGGTGCTGCTGTCAGCGCTGTATGTCACGGAGCTGCTGTCAGCGCTGTATGTCACGGAGCTGCTGTCAGCGCTGTATGTCACGGAGCTGCTGTCAGCGCTGTATGTCACGGAGCTGCTGTCAGCGCTGTATGTCACGGAGCTGCTGTCAGCGCTGTATGTCACGGAGCTGCTGTCAGCGCTGTATGTCACGGAGCTGCTGTCAGCGCTGTATGTCACGGAGCTGCTGTCAGCGCTGTATGTCACGGAGCTGCTGTCAGCGCTGTATGTCACGGAGCTGCTGTCAGCGCTGTATGTCACGGTGCTGCTGTCAGCGCTGTATGTCACGGAGCTGCTGTCAGCGCTGTATGTCACGGAGCTGCTGTCAGTGCTGTATGTCACGGAGCTGCTGTCAGCGCTGTATGTCACGGAGCTGCTGTCAGCGCTGTATGTCACGGAGCTGCTGTCAGCGCTGTATGTCACGGAGCTGCTGTCAGCGCTGTATGTCACGGAGCTGCTGTCAGCGCTGTATGTCACGGAGCTGCTGTCAGCGCTGTATGTCACGGAGCTGCTGTCAGCGCTGTATGTCACGGAGCTGCTGTCAGCGCTGTATGTCACGGAGCTGCTGTCAGCGCTGTATGTCACGGTGCTGCTGTCAGCGCTGTATGTCACGGAGCTGCTGTCAGCGCTGTATGTCACGGAGCTGCTGTCAGCGCTGTATGTCACGGAGCTGCTGTCAGCGCTGTATGTCACGGAGCTGCTGTCAGCGCTGTATGTCACGGAGCTGCTGTCAGCGCTGTATGTCACGGTGCTGCTGTCAGCGCTGTATGTCACGGAGCTGCTGTCAGCGCTGTATGTCACGGAGCTGCTGTCAGCGCTGTATGTCACGGAGCTGCTGTCAGCGCTGTATGTCACGGAGCTGCTGTCAGCGCTGTATGTCACGGAGCTGCTGTCAGCGCTGTATGTCACGGTGCTGATGTCAGTGCTCTGTATTACGGTGCTGCTGTCAGTGCTCTGTATCTCCTGCACCCTCTTGTTTGCCTACCCTGGTCCCTGACCTTCCCTCTCCTCCATTGCCTTCATTAGCTCCATAGTCCTGAATTGTCAGAACAATTTCCCAAATAAAAAAAAAATGCTTGTAGTTATCGATCCCAAATTCACCTCATACATGTATTATGCTATTGTCCAGGTGGTGGGACTACGTGCTACCCCCTAATAATTACCCCGTGGCCGCAAATTCGACCTAAAGGTTTGCGAAATTCGCCTCCCATTGAAGTCAATGGAGCCCGCGGCGAACGGTCGTTTTCGCGAACGTTTGTGTCCGTTCGCGTTTCGCGTTCGCGAAACGTCCCGTCGGAAGTTCGTCCATCACTACTGATCAGACCCTTCAGTCTCTTCTATGGAGCAGCAGATGTCAGCTTACACCCTCCGCCATCTGATCCAATCCTGTCTGCCAAAAACAGATGGATGTCGGTCCTATTTCCCATCCGTCTGGCAGATTGGATGGCCTCAGATGGAAATGGACAGGCAGCCCATTTCCATCCAATTGCCCCATAGAAGAGAGCAGGACTGTGTCTGTGTCCACTCCGCTATGCAGATCTGTCATCTGCCTGCTCAACAGAGAGATCCCCTGCTAAGCAAACAAATTCCGCTTAGTGGAGGCACCTGTGTGAAAGGGGCTTTAGTCAGATTCTAACAGCTTAGAAACACCTGATCTGCTCTGACAGAAAAATAATAGCCCAAACTTTTTGTTTTATTTTTGGCTAGAATAGAAAAGGGTTTAAAATCCTCACCAGTTTTTTTTTTTTGCTGTTTATCACTGGGGAGATTTCCCTCCACTTCCTGTCCCAGAGGCACGGCAGGAAGTTAGAGGAAATCTACCAATACAAGACAGTTGTCTCCAAAACGGGGAAGATTTCTCCTCACCCTCTGTTCTGGGGTACTCATTTGGTTTCACTTTCACGAATGTGTAACAGCAGTCACCAGTACAGAGCGGTGACACTCATAGCCAATACATTCAGTGAATGAATGATAAGTTATTGTTTAGCCTATTAAATGCAGCCCATTTTATTGGATGGTGTTTATGTGCCACCTAGGCTTCTTATGCCGCGTACACACGCCTGGACTTTCTGGCAGACTAGGTCCGACCGAATCAAGCCAATCGTGTGCGGGCTAATCCGATCGTTTTTTTGTTTAAAAAAAATCTGACGGACCTAGAAATATAGCATGTTTCAAACCTGTCCGAACGGGAAAACCGTTCGTCTGTATGCTGGTCCAATGGACCAAATATGACACAAGGGAAGCTATTGGCTACTGGCTGTTGAACTTCCTTTTTTAGTCCTGTCTTACATCATCACGTTCAAAACGAATGGACTTTAGTCATGTGTGGCCAAGTCCGTTCTTTTGGAAAGTTCCTCGGAACTCGGCCGAAAGTCCGTCGGGAAGACCGTCGGACCTAGTCTGCCGGAAAGTCTGGTCGTGTGTATGCGGCATCACATGCACATGATGATGTGGGAAAAAGAATCTTAAAGTGGCATTAAACACAAAATCAGACATTTATGATAGTGCAGCTTACCAATTCTTAGCTGTGATGGCTACATACTTTTCTACTATAGGATTTATTTCTTTTATCTTCACCTGGTGATTATAATTATTATTATACAAGATTTATAATTGTTATAACAGTTTGCCCAGTGATTTTCTGTCGGAATGTCCGACAGAAAAAGTCAGACAGAAGCTTTTCATTGTATATTCTGATCATGTGTATGCCTCATCTGACTTTTTTTTTTTTTTTTTTATTCTGACTGACCTAGAAATAGAACATGTTCTAAATATTTCTGATGGAAGAAATTCCTATAGGAAAAACTGTTCGTCTGTATGCTGTTACGATGGACCAAAAACGACGCATGCTCTGAAGCAAGTATAAGATTGAAGTTATTGGCTACTGGCTATTGAATTTCCTTTTTCTAGTCCTGTCGTACGTGCTGTACGTCACCGCGTTCTTAACAATCGGACTTTGATGTGATTGTGTGTACGCACGACAGTTTCAGCGGAACTCTGAAACATCACACTCTCTTTCCCCTAGATCAGGTATGCCCAAAGTCCTGCCCCTGGGCCAATTGTGGCCCATGTTCCGTTTGCATACGGCCCCACTGGTAATTTAGATATATATATAAAACTTTTGTGGCCCCCAACAAATCCTCAAGTGCAGCACTTGGGGATTCATTGAGGAGCCACAAAAGATATATACTTTATTTATCGTTCTTCAGAGGGGGCAAGACGGGTGCCATCAGATTACTTACAGGAGAATCTCCTGTTTACTCAGCGTCCTCTGTAATAGGAAGTCCCGTCTCCTGGGCTGGCATTGGACGACTGTTCTGTCTATCATAGGAGACGGAACTATGTATTAAAGAGGCCGCCAAGTAAACAGGAGATTCTAATGTATGTAATATGTTGGCGCATGTCCCACCCCCTCTCCCTGTCCCCTCCGAGGCTGCAGATGGGCATGGATCAGGCTGCACTCATGGCAATGGTGAGGCTGCATTCATGGCAATGGTGAGGATGCAGGTGGGCACTAACCCTTCTTTTGCTTCACAATTCTTTATTTAAAATTTAATTTTTTTTCCTGAAACCTCCCTCTTAAAGTGAAGGTGTGTGTTATACGCTGATAAATACGGTATATCCAACTAACACCTGAGCTCATCCTTAGTCCTGAGCGGTGCTCAGGGATTCCTTGGGGGGGCCACAAAAGAGATAACATATATATAATAACCCACCCAAGCTCATCCTTCGACTCTTCACCACACATAGCCACTAAGGGAAGAGAATTCTTGTTGGGCAGTGTATTAGTTAACTTGCATTTCATTTAAAGAGCGTCAGGCAAAATGGTCGGCCCTCACGTATATTCACTTCATCAAATCTGGCCCTCTATGAAAAAAAAGTTTGGACACCCCTGCCCTAGATTAACAATGCTGCTGTCTGCTGTGTCCCTGTGCTCCTTCATCCATAGTGGGTGCACGCTAATACAAAGGCCCTTTGCCTGCTCTTATCTGGCCCTTGGGGCAATAATCCACCAATTGACACCAAGGATGGGGCACCATTCCCCCTACTGACACCATCGATGGAGTACTATTCCTCTCATTAAAACCAATGATGGGGCACTAATGCTGGGACACTTTCTACTCTCACTGGGCACCGTCTGCCCCCCCAAAGCCTGAAGGACAGTAAACTGGTCCTTTGCTTAAATAGTTTGGAGAACCCTGGTCTAGAACATGTCCCGTCATTCTTCAGTCCTATCAGGCTGTCATGACTGTGTCCGATACAGGCTGAATGGCAGGAAAATTCGAAATTATAAACTGCAAAATGATTATTTTATTATTATATGTCATATTTTATCCGAGAGGTTATAGCACAAAAAATTTTGAGGTCCTTTATTTGTAATATAAATGGAAGTATACGTGCTATTCTGGGTTAGCATTTACAGAAAATCAGGGTAAGAAGACATTAACATGTAACAGCGTTTTTTCATATAATGGGATATATCATTTTAACCACTTTCAGACCGGACCATTTTGCTGGTAAATGACCAGAGGTCTTTTTACACTTTGGCACTGCGCTGCTTTAACTGGTAATTGCGCGGTCATGCAATGTTGTACCCAAACAAAATTTGCGTCCTTTTCTTCCCACAAATAGAGCTTTCTTTTGATGGTATTTGATTGCCTCTGCGATTTTTATTTTTTGCGATATAAACGTAAAAAGACCGCAAATTTTGAAAAAAAATGATATTTTCTACTTTTTGTTATTAGAAAAATCCAATAAACTCAATTTTAGTCATACATTTAGGCCAAAATGTATTCAGCCACATGTCTTTGGTAAAAAAAAAGTCAATAATTGTATATTTATTGGTTTGCGCAAAAGTTGTCACATCTACAAACTAAGGTACGTTTTCTGGAATTTACGCAGCTTTTAGTTTACGACTGCCTATCTCATTTCTTGAGGTGCTAAAATGGCAGGGCAGTACAAAACCCCCCCAAATGACCCCATTTTGGAAAGTAGACCCCCTAAGGAAATTGATAAGAGGCATGTTGAGCCCATTGAATATTTTATTTTTTTGCCTCAAGCGATTGAATAATGACAAAAAAAAAATTTTTTTTTTTTTTTTACACAAAGTTGTCACTAAATGATATATTGCTCACACATGCTATGGGCGTATGTGAAATGACACCCCAAAATAAATTCTGCTGCTTCTCCTGAGTACGGGGATACCACATATGTGGGACTTTTTGGGAGCCTAGCCGCGTACGGGGCCCCGAAAACCAAGCACCGCCTTCAGGCTTTCTAAGGGCGTAAATTTTTGAGTTCACTTCTCACTACCTATTACAGTTTTGAAGGCCATAAAATGCCAAGATGGCACAAAACCCCCACAAATGACCCCATTTTAGAAAGTAGACACCCCAAGCTATTTGCTGAGAGGCATGTTGAGTTCATGGAATATTTTATATTTTGCCACAAGTTGCGGGAAAATTACAAACTTTTTTTTTTTTTTTTTTTTTTTCACAAAGTTGTCACTAAATGATATATTGCTCACACATGCCATGGGCATATGTGAAATGACACCCCAAAATAAATTCTGCTGCTTCTCCTGAGTACGGGGATACCACATATGTGGGACTTTTTGGGAGCCTAGCCGCGTACGGGGCCCCGAAAACCAAGCACCGCCTTCAGGCTTTCTAAGGGCGTAAATATTTGACTTCACTCCTCACTACCTATTACAGTTTTGAAGGCCATAAAATGCCAAGATGGCACAAAACCCCCACAAATGACCCCATTTTAGAAAGTAGACACCCCAAGCTATTTGCTGAGAGGCATGTTGAGTCCATGGAATATTTTATATTTTGCCACAAGTTGCGGGAAAATTACAAACTTTTTTTTTTTTTTTTTTTTTTTCACAAAGTTGTCACTAAATGATATATTGCTCACGCATGCCATGGGCATATGTGAAATGACACCCCAAAATAAATTCTGCTGCTTCTCCTGAGTACGGGGATACCACATATGTGGGACTTTTTGGGAGCCTAGCCGCGTACGGGGCCCCGAAAACCAAGCACCGCCTTCAGGCTTTCTAAGGGCGTTACAGTTTTGAAGGCCATAAAATGCCAAGATGGCACAAACCCCCCCCAAATGACCCCATTTTGGAAAGTAGACACCCCTAAATTTAGGGGTACACTAGTGAGACTAGGTAATAAATGGCGGGTGCCCTGAAACTATAAAAAAATAACTAACCAACCAGCGTCACCTGTAACAGTTATATGGTGATCACTGGTGAAAGGGTTAACTAGGGGGCAATCAGGGGGCTTTATGCGGTAGTATATGGGGGTCCCTGGCGCTATAAAAAGCTGCGGCGAACCTAAATACCTACTTGCCTAACTAGCGTCACCTGTGACACTAATACAGCGATCAGAAAAACGATCGCTTATTAGGCTGGGTTCACACTGGAGCGATGCGGGAACGCCACGAATGCGCGGCGGGTTCCCGCATCGCATGCCTCCCGGCGGCAGTTCACACTGCCCTATGCGAACTGCTGGGAGTGTCAGTGAAATGTTACTGACACCCCCAGATCAGTTCGCATATCGCAGTGCGATCTGCAAACTCGGATCGCATGGTGTGAACACCCATGCGATCCGATTCTGCTGCGGGCCAAAAAAAGGGTCCCGTGCGAATTTGCGGCGGGTGCGGCGGGTGTGGCGGGTGCGGCGAATGGCTGAACTCGAATCGCACAGAGATCGGATGTGATTTGCACTGCAGTGCGAATCACATCCGTTCTCAAACCGCTGCAATCTGAACCCAGCCTTAGTGACACTGGCGACGGGGGGTGATCACGGGGTTAAACCTTTATTGGGGGGGTTAGGGGGGTACCTTAGAACTAAAGGGGGCTAACCCTAACTGCCCTAACAGTTATTAGTCACAAATGACACCCGCCGGGTGATCAGGGGGTTAAACCTTTATTAGGTAATAAATGGCGGGTGCCCTGAAACTATAAAAAAATAACTAACCAACCAGCGTCACCTGTAACAGTTATATGGTGATCACTGGTGAAAGGGTTAACTAGGGGGCAATCAGGGGGCTTTATGCGGTAGTATATGGGGGTCCCTGGCGCTATAAAAAGCTGCGGCGAACCTAAATACCTACCTGCCTAACTAGCGTCACCTGGGACACTAATACGGCGATCAGAAAAATGATCGCTTATTAGGCTGGGTTCACACTGGAGCGATGCGGAAACGCCGCGAATCCGCGGCGGGTTCCCGCATCGCATGCCTCCCGGCGGCAGTTCACACTGCCCTATGCGAACTGCTGGGAGTGTCAGTGAAATGTTACTGACACCCCCAGATCAGTTCGCATATCGCAGTGCGATCTGCAAACTCGGATCGCATGGTGTGAACACCCATGCGATCCGATTCTGCTGCGGGCCAAAAAAAGGGTCCCGTGCGAATTTGCGGCGGGTGCGGCGGGTGTGGCGGGTGCGGCGGGTGCGGCGAATGGCTGAACTCGAATCGCACAGAGATCGGATGTGATTTGCACTGCAGTGCGGTGCGAATCACATTCGTTCTCATAAACCGCTGCAATGTGAACCCAGCCTTAGTGACACTGGCGACGGGGGGTGATCACGGGGTTAAACCTTTATTGGGGGGGTTAGGGGGGTACATTAGAACTAAAGGGGGCTAACTCTAACTGCCCTAACAGTTATTACAGTCACAAATGACACCAATGCAAAAAAAAAAAAAAAAAAAAAAAAATGACATTGGTGTCACTGTGACTGGGGGGCAGGGGTAATTGGGGGGGTGATCGGGGGGTAAAGGGGGGGTGTGAGTGTGCCTGGCATGTTCTACTGTGTGTGGGATGTGTTGGTGCAACTCACTGATCCGCTCTCCTCCGTGTCGGAACGAAAAATACCGACACGGAGGAGAGAATACATCACTTCCTCTCCTGTGTTTACATTACAGGAGAGGAAGTGATGTCACCGGGGATTTCTATTCGTCGGGAGCGATCGCGAGGGGGTGGCCATGAATGAATGGCCGTCCCCTCGTCCGGGATCGCTCCCGAACGAAAACCGACCGCCGCAGGCACCGGGCGGGGGCCCGATCGGGCCCCCGACCCGCGGGAGGCAAATCACGTACATGTACGTGCTTATGCCTGCCCGTGCCATTCTGCCGACGTACATCGGCGTTAGGCGGTCGGCAAGTGGTTAAAGTAAAAGGATGTATATTACAGAAACTACAAGAAATAAACAAACAATCAACTGTTCTGTGCACTGTCAAAGCTTGTACATATGTATTCGAAAACTGAATAAAGAAAGTGTTGCCATTATTGCTCTTCCTTTACAATTCTTGCTGCATCCTAAAGAGTAATACGTTTCATTCTGTGGCTCAGAGGAGTTAGCACATAAATGAGAAGGCTTTAGCGCAGATTGGTATCCATTATAGCAAGCCACTCATGACTCTACTGACCTCAATGATACTTTATCTATGCAGCACAGACAAAGGAAGGAGATCTCTTAAGTAAAAGTATAAACCAGAATGATTTGAAGATGCCATTTTAGACAAAAACTCAGACACCATCCTGAAGAGGTAAAGAAGTGTATTATTGTTTTATTACCTTTACTGAAAAATTGTGATCATACATTTTTTTTATATTAGATTTTATTCTGAAATTATGCTGGATTGCACCTTCTACTCCAAGCAACCACTTTTATCTCCTCTAGACATTGTGACTAAACTGAAACTCTCGACCCACAGAACAAACGCCAGACCTGCTAGGAACATGCGACCCAAAGGAAAGTATGTTCTGCTTCAAAGTACATTTCCTACACATGAGCACCAGGTCTGAAGATGTTAGATAATGTATAGTTAGGAAAAAAATGCCTCAGTAAGTCCAGTGAAGATCAGGAATTTATGCCAATGAATTCAAAACAATCCTCAAGTTCTACAAATTAGCCTTATCAAGAAGAAACAAAAGTAATGCCCTGTACACATGAGCAGATTTTCCGTCGGAAAAAACATGGATAGTTTTACCGACGGAATTCTGCTCAAGCTTGTCTTGCATACAAACGGTCATATAAAAGTTCTCTGAACTTTAGATCGTCAAGAACGCGGTAACGTACAACACTACGACGAGCCGAGAAAATGAAGTTCAATGCTTCCGAGCATGCGTAGGAATTTTGCGCTTCGGAATTTGTACAGACGATCGGAATTTCCGATCTGAACTTTTTACGACCGAAAAATAGAAAACCTGCTCTCAATCTTTTGTTGGCTGGAATTTTGCCAGCAAAAGTCTGATGGTGAATACACACGGTCGGAATTTCTGATCAAAAGCTCACATCCGACTTTTGCTGGTAGAATTTCTGATCGTGTGTATGGGGCTTAACAGGAGGTTACAAAGGCACCCTATAGCTCCACCCCCAATCAGGCAAGGTGTCGCAGCATCAGACTGGGTCAAAAGCAGTGATGTAAGTAACTCAGTTAAAATAAACGACACTGAAAAATGAAGTCGGCGTTCATTTTGAACGTGACTCCAGGTAGACAGGACTAGCGAATGATCCTTCTTCTTCAGGCCCTTGTCCTCATTAATTTGGGGCCAAGGTGTTTTGAGGTGGGGAGCCGCAGGGCCCTCCCTTCCCCAAAGCACACCCCCCATGTTGAGGGCATGCGGCCTGGTACAGTTCGGGGGGGGGGGGGGACGCTCGCTCATCCCCACCCCCTTTCCTGACTGGCTGGGCTGCGTGCTCGGATAAGGGTCTGCTATGGATTTTTGGGGGACTCCCACGCCATTTTTTTCGGCGTAGGGGCTCCCCTTTAAATCCATACCAGGCGAGGGGCTCATGAGGTGTCAATCTCGCCGATGGAGGCGGCGACATTCACATCCTTCGCTAGTTCTGTCTATAGAATAATTTAAAAAAAAGTCACAGTTACTTTGCTGAGTAACTAATTACTTTTCCAATGTAGTAACCGAGTTACTAAACGCATTTACTTTTTGGGAGAAGTAATTTGCAACTTAACTAATTACTTTTTTTAAAGTAAAATGACCAACACTGGTCAAAGGTCATCATATTAAAAAAGCCTATTATAATTGAAGAGAAAAATGAAAATAGAAATAAATAGAAAACCTCTATATCATTCACCACTGTGAACTATAGCTTACTTTACTGGATGGGTGCTCGAATTATTCCCAATGGCCAGTTTCCCGCAAAGATGTGCAATATATATCCTGGGACTATACATTGTCCTCGGCCTATTAATTAAGACTGTATAGCGGCAATGGCCACTGGAAGGAAGCACATCACTTCTCGTCACTTCTGGTAGTTGGCAGGAAGGGATGTAGGGCAGGAAGTGATGTAGGGATGATGTCACCACAAAAAAAAAAAAAAAAGGAGGCATGCTTTCCCACCCTGCAAGGCAAATCAATACTGGCCAAAAAAGTATTACAGTATGTTATAAATAATGATCACCACTAAAAGTGATTGAAATGTACCCACCAGCAAGGAGAGGCAGGCCCCATATCGATGATGTACCTTGACTCCGCACCCAAGAGTAGAAAAACACAAAAAAGGGTTTTTAAAAAAAAAAGAAAAGAAATGATAAGATAAGAATAAAAATAAATAATTAATACTAATAATAAATAGACCCATCTGTTGCTAGGTACCCGATCTATTGCAAATATAGTACATTCAATTTCTCATGCATACAGTATACTGTAAATATAATAAATTATAAATATAATAAATGACAATATAAATACAGAGTTCTCCTGTATGAGGAAGACAGCATCGTGGAAGCATTTTACTAGAGATAGTATAGACTCCACACACTCTCGGTCTGTCCTTTTGAGAGCGCTTAGAGTAATAGTTTGTTCTTTTACATAAGCAGAATTTCTGATTAGTGTCGGATTCGAGTCTGGTGGTGGTTAGCTGTGGCTTACAAGAGGATTGGTTTTCAACATTTCTATAACCAGAAGTCTGTTTGCTACTAGCTAACAGACAGAAAATTGTGTGCTATACTAGAAAGCAATCAGCCTTGCACAACGTTCACTGCAATTGGGATTGGTATTTTTTCTACCAACAGGAAATGTACTGCAGTCCTGAGAATTAAAAAAAAAAAAAAAAACACATTGCTGGTCCCGTTATACCAGTATGACAAGATTTGTCTTTATAATATCAGTACAGCTCTTAGAAACCAAGGACCCCCATGAAAATACACGTATAAATACACGTGTGAATAAAAAAAAAAAAAAAAAAAAAGACCAACTCAATTTGATGTTGTATAATACTAGTAGTGGTAAAGCTCTACCCTAATAGACATTAAAAAAAAAATGGTCTCAGTACTCTATGTGGGTCCTCTAATGGGGACAACAACGCATGTCACTTTAAACAAAATAAGCATAATAGTGATGATTAAATACAATATACCACCGGTGTGATATCAACGTCCATGAGTAATGAGCATCATGCAAATAAGTATGGCATAATGAAATACAGTCCCAAAAAAAAAAAACTAAGGAAGTTCGTAGATACTGTGCTGGCACGTAAACACCTACAGTGTCCCTCCACCTTCACTCCTATGGCCTCACCTCCACTCTGGATCTAATACAGGTCACCATGTGCCTTCCCCTTTAAAGGATATATAAATCCTCTGCTGGATGACTGAATCCTCTGTAGGTGCTTTCAGCAATCTCTGGCAATAATAAATCCTGACAGGTGCTTGCAATGTGTCCTATGGTAATCCTGAGCAGTAATGCTCAGAGGGGAACAAAAAGGACTAATATAGTGTTGAATCTTTTTAAGAAACTTTCATAAAAATTATTTAAAATCATAAAACTCACATTTGATGATGCACTGAATCCTGGTGCACCCAGATCACAGACATAGAATATATAAGGGTGTGGAGACCCCTTAAGGATCACTTGGATGTTTTGTTAGTAGCAACAAACACTCGGGGTGAAGTCTTCCTAGGTATGCATGCTGATGTCACCAGGCTCCGCCCTGACGCGTTTCATCACACGCCACGTGACTTTTTCAAGGGGGATGCGTCCCAGTTACATCCCAGGGCTTTAAATAATAAGTGACAATTGAATTAATTCTGTCGCTATTTTGTTGTAGCCCACCGTATGTTCCCCTATACGGAATTGTGGGCGCCATTTTGTTGTAGTCCTCTGATACAT
This sequence comes from Lithobates pipiens, assembly GCF_037356315.1. Classification (NCBI taxonomy): domain Eukaryota; kingdom Metazoa; phylum Chordata; class Amphibia; order Anura; family Ranidae; genus Lithobates; species Lithobates pipiens. The sequence continues at coordinate 57,736,328 of NW_027507787.1, read as the reverse complement.
TCCAACAGATGCCTTTTTATAAGGATGTATGGGAGAGACTAGAGGCGGTAATATAAATAAAACATCCTAAGCAATAGACTGGAAGTATGCAAGTATGTACAGTAAGTATTTACCCTCTATTTTCAGTCTATGGCTTGTGATGTTTTATTTATATTACTGCCACTAGTCTTTTCCATACATCCTTATAGAAAGGCATCTGTTGGAATGTATGAAAGCACTGAGACTATTTATTTTTATGTCCATTAGGGTAGCACTTTACCATTACTAGTATTATATTTCTTCATTTGTAGGAACACTTTTGGGTATCTAGCAGCAAACCCTTATCCTATCACTTGTCATTTATCAGTTGATGGTTTACCATATCAATAAATTTAGCACACATAGAAGCGTAGAAGACCAGGCACTTTTTTATTTTAAATTTGATGTTGGCCTACAATCAATGCACACTAACATCACGCAACAGTTTGCAAAAAGTTGACCAAACTGACCAATCAGAAATTTGTTTAATGGAGGCAGATTATTTTGGTGGCATGATCTGGAAGACAATAGGCATTCTAGGTTTAGGAAGGCAAACGATCAGAAAATGTCATAAAATACAAACAAATAAGCTTTAGAGATGCAAATGATCAGTAACCATAGGTTTATATCCTAATTTTATTATATAGAGCATGAGAGGGGCCAGTAAATACGTCATTTACCAGCTCCTTCCTTGTCTAAATGAACACAATGAGTGATCGGTACCCATCAATCATTGTGTTCATACATAGCTGAAGCATAGTAAACTGTCTTCAGCACAGAGCACTTCCCATTCATTCACTGTCCAGTGCAGCTGAGGCTACAGAGAAAGGGACTGGGAAATCTGTCCTCAGTCCCTTTTCCCGGTCTCAAAACTAAGAAAGTTTGAGCTTTGGAGTAGACATCCTAATGCAGTAGGCTGCGCACACCTAGGTCAGTAACCTCATCTTAAGAACTTATTTTGTATTTTAAAATTTGACAGTTAGATCTTAGAGTCCTCACTGAAAAAGGTGACAATGCAAGAGGACAAATGGGCAACAGGGACACAACACTGTCACACTATTACAGGAAGTACTTCATGGCAGGATCACCAGGTACTATTTTAATAAAAGTTGCAGATTTAAAAGAATTGAAAATCACTTTATTAGACCCTTCACACTAGGGCAGCACCGCGTTACCGGTAAAGCACCGTTGTTTTAGCTTTTTGGGTGCTAGCGGGTCACTTTTAACGCCTGCTAGCAGCCAAGCAAAGGGTTAAAAGGGCTTTGCAGGCAATTCGGAAGTGTTGCCCAATGGGCAGGGCATTTTGGGAGCAGTGTATACACTGCTCCCAAACCGCCCCAAAGATGCTGCTTGTAGGACTTTTCTTCCCGTCCCACAAGTGCACCGCCCCAGTGTAAAAGCACTTGGAATTTCACACCAGAGTGGCTTGAGAGGCGCTATTTTTAGCGCTAAAACGCCTGAAATGTGCCTTCAGTGTGTATTTTATTTTATCATATTTTATGTTAATGTAGCGCTGGCTCCTGACGAGCAGGTGCTATATGTTTTTCAAAGTAAAATTTTCCCAAAACCACAGTTTGGTTTTGGGGCTAATTTTCCAAATTTATGGTTTCAGTACCAGTCCAGCTGGGTTGCACTGGGTTCTCCTTGGCCGCAGGTGTTGCTGTCACCGCCGGCAAGGTTAGAAGCGCAGTCTAGCTGGGTGTATTGAATGCCACTGTATTCCCTTGGAACCAGCCCAGTGGGGGTGTTCTCCTGCTGTGCATTGTGGGAGGTGATATTTAAGGTACTGACAACACATGCTACGGGCTTCTGGAGATTATTTTCTGTCTGTTAGGTTCTGGTCCTCCTGACCAGCCCCATGTCCCTCCTGGCCTGGGGTGCAGAACCATGCATTTCAAAGTCTCGGGGCTGGCTAGCCCGAGGTGACGCAACTGCAGGGACAGGCCTGAATGGATTTCGGGGCCTACTGATCCAAAGGTGGTCTGGTGCTGTCTCATCTAAGGGAGAGGCCCAGCAACTGGAGAAAACCCAGGGGAGGACTCTTCAGGAGAAGGCCGTGCGCAAGCCTGGCTTCTCTGAAAGAGCCTGGAGGCTCAGTTGAAGGACACTACATGGATCTACACTCATATGGTATCGCCAGATCGGCTGAGAGATACTGGTACCATATGATAGCTCTTTAAATTTGTCTATCTCCCTCAGTTACGCTCAAGTCTGCGGCAGAGACTTTACTTAGCATCCTACTGGCTGCTAGGCCTAGTGAGAGGAGGTCTATCCGGGGGTTGTAAAATCCAGCTGTGAAACGGTTGCTATTCTCTGGATTTTTCCTATAAGAGACCTTTCATTTTTGCACTCCAAAGTACCTGAACTTATTCCTAACCCTCTACCCTAAACTGAGAGACTCGGTTCCTGTTTCAAATAAATAACCCAAAAGAGGATTCAGTGTCATTATCCACATTTTCTTTGGGCCATCTACCACGGGAAACCCTAGACGGAGAAGCAGTCAAGAAGGTAAAGGTAAGCCCATTAAAACCAACAGCTCCTTTGGGGGTCAGCCCTGCATTAACAATTACGTGAGATTTTAGTGGCTGGGTTTAGATCCAATTTAAATCCAAAAATCGGAGCAGATGGAAGTTAGTAGGGAGTATGAAATTCAATTGTGATGATTTTTTGAATCAATACTTCAAATTACTGTACTGACATTAATTGACAGGTGAACTCTCAACACATCATAATGACCTAAAGGATATTTGTCTAAATGAAGATGTTACCTAATAAAATATTAAGAAAGTGTTGTGTTTTCAATGCTTTTAGCATTTAAGTTCTTCAACTATGCGATTGGAAAATGCCTTTCTAAGCCATATGTAACATTTATCTGCTCACAGAATAAAAAACAGGAAGACAATATAGGATTAAACATTTCAAATTTAGGATGTGCTTACCGTTACCAATCAACATTCATTATACATGTCTAGCACAATAGCTCTGGAACAATCATTACTCCAAAATATCTGACCCAGCAGTGAAATGCAGACATAGTGTATGTAACCCCAAACCAGGAAAATTCTATCTCTGCTCCCCTTTTATATGTTAAATAAAACATTGAAACTGTTTTGTTACATCTGTTTGATAAAGGCTCAAAATACCTGTCCCTGATAGATTTCCAGACTGTCCTTTGACCTGCACAGTGTTAGAACTACAGACCATGTTAAGTAGAAGAAGAGAGGGGGAGGTGCTCTGTAGTCTTAAGACACTTCTTGTCCTAGTGCTCCTCCATAGATACAGTATGGTGAGTGTTCTCATCTTAGGACAGAAAGAGTGGTACTCTGGGAATTTACAGCCAAAAAATAGACTCTATTAACTGAGACTATTGTAGGCACAACATATGTGTAAACTCATGTATATAAATATAATTAAATATCTTTATTGATACAAACACATACAAAAGTTAATATCAAAATACAGTGTGGCTACATCGCATGTTTAGATCTGTGTAGATTACATAGTAGTGATTACAGACCTCAACCTTGACTACGAATGAGTAAATGCTAGGCATCCAATGCATTTCAAGACAGGGCTTTATAATTGTTCTACATGGATGCCCATACATACACTATATTACCAAAAGTATTGGTATGCCTGCCTTTATATGACCATGAACTTTAATGGCACCCCAGTCTTTGTCCATAGGGTTCAAAATTAAGTTGGCCCACCCTTTGCAGCTATAACAGATTCAACTGTTCTGGGAATGTTTGATCACTCTTCCAGAAGCGCATTTGTGAGGTCAGGCACTAAATGTGGATGAGAAAGCCTGGCTCGCATTCTCTGCTCTAAGTCATTCCAAAGGTGTTCTATCAGGTTGAGGTCAGGATTGTGCAGGCCAGTCAAGTTCCTCCACCCCACACTCACCCATCGATGTCTTTACGGACCTTGTTTGTGCACTTTGGTAGCTTTTTAAAGGGGTTGTAAAGGCAGAAGACTTTTTATGTTATGCATTAAGCTAAAAAGCCATGTGTGCAGCAGCCCCCCTCAGCCCCCTAATACTTACCTAAGCCCTACAAACACCAATTTCCTTAAGCGCTAAAGCTTTCACTAAAGTATATAGATGTGGGACCCGGGGAAGTGTAAATAAGACTGCAACCCAGTGCTCCTGCCAACCACTGGAAAATGGACAATAGGACACAAAAAACACAAAAGGTGTCGCTCTATGGAAATAGTCAGAAAGTACATGTAGACTAAAAGCTAAATAAAAAGCTGGTTTATTGCACAAACATTAAGTAACCACTGCAAACGTCTGTAAAACACTGTAGAATATGGAGAAGGATGCAGAGATTGGTCATAAAAGCATAAATGCATGTAGCAATTACATTTGTTAAACGTTAAGATATTAAAATTAAAATCGGTACCACACTGACATCCAGCTGAGAAGGGGTTAACATCATCCGGGTGGCTTGCCCATAAGACGTGGGGAATGAACGACCTTATATATTTTTTGGGGGATATTTATTTTAGCAAAAAGTAAAAAAATATTGCTTTTTTTTTCAAAATTGTCATTCTTTTTTTGTCTATAGCGCAAAAAATAAAAAACGCTAATGTAGTTATACATGTATATTTTTGCATAACAAATTAAGTATAATTCACACCGAATATATTTAGCCTTTTTATTATCTAATTTCTGAATCTTTCCTGTAAGTAGACATCCTACAGAATGAACAGAACAGCTATTATTGGCTTAACAATAATAATGGCAAAATAAAATATATTGGTCTTTAAAGTATATCTCTTTGGATTTATGGGTTCAATGCTTAATTAAGGGTTTCTATAAGAAAGATTTGGAATATGAATTATTTATTGACAAACTGTGTAGGAAATTTAAAACGTAATTAAGATACTCATCCCATTTGGCTTCACATGAAATACGATGCTTTCAATAATATGGAAATTGCATTGCTATTTTATAACATTGCCTGATGAAGTGTTTGGAACGTTACAGGATTAATGCACTTTTAACAAAGTGTACTTATCCTTTTAGCCCCTTTACCATGCCTAAAATACCTTCCTTTCTGGAAATATGCTCGCCTCAATTTCATGAGCCTACCACAATGTTTACATCTCCCAGTAAAAGCCTTCTTTGCACAGTAGAGACCTCTAAGGAACTGACTGTCTCTAGGGATGGTATTTGGACTTAAAGAATTATGCAAAAAATAATAATAATTTCAGCCTTCTTATTGAAGTAGCATCTTGATGGATCTAATGTTTTCTGATGTGGTACAATTTGAAAAATAAACATAATAATAGTTAAAGTGGTTGTAAACCCTCTCCCACAACTTTGTCCCATGTAAATCAGCATAAAAAACCCTAATGAACACTGCTTGTAGATATCTCCTTACTTGCTTAGTATTGCTGTAATCCTTGTTGTTCTGTAGAATGAAGTCACTGAGCATGCCCAGATCTCCCCTGATTTAAGGCACACTCTCCATGTCTTATCTATCTGTTATCAGGACTTCCTATGGCACAACACTGAACTCTGCTAATCACTCAGAGCTTCCTCCTACACACCATGTGACCATGTGACCCCACATACAGTCTAAACTTGGCCATTACTGCAGTCTTATCAGCTGAAGCTGATAAGTCTGACAAAGGGAAACATTAGACATCGGCATAAGTAAATACTATGAAATAAACAAGTAAGCTATGAACAGGGAAGCATGGTTGCCATAGAAACGTTGGATTGAGAAGGAGGCTTGGTTAACAGTACAGGAAGTACTCAATGTAAGGGCAGAAATACACTTCACTGTGGACTCAGAAAACAATACTTAAGATGGCGCTGCCTAACCCCTGGAAACAAGTTTTTTAAAGTTTCTTTAAACAGTAAGTAATATGCGATTTGGGCTGGATTACAGTGGCTATAGTCTGATAATGATTATAATGGACTAAATGAAAAGAAGCATCAGAGTGGTAGAGTTTACTTCCTCTTTAATTACACATAAACTCATCCTTAGCAAGAGTGCTCTCCATTGTTGTATAGAAAGCAGAACTATCAACTATTAGGAAGGGAAGGAATCCCTCCAACGGAGTTCACAAAGCATTAAAACCATAAAGGAGAGTTTTTATCCCTCCCCTACTATATCAAAAACAAAAAATATTGTACATTTTATCATAAAAAGCCAGTCTTTGTGCTTTTGGCACGGTCTCTTAAGTTCTGCTACAAAAGGAACATATTTTGAGAAGGAAATGATTAATCTGCTGCAGACAGAAGTCTTACCAAACCCAGTGATCAGTGTTGTGGCAATATACGAGGTAAGTGGCAGCAGTGGACTGATCTCTTAGGAATCAAAACATCATCCCAGCAAAGCTAGAGTGATTTCATTGGGCTGAGCTGTTCTAGATAATATCTACACACAATCAAGAAAAAAATAAAGGCTACTGTACAGACATTTAGACACACATGATTGTATTATGCATCTGCCAGCATCTTAGTTCAGGAAGTAAATGCTGACTATGAATGATGCCAGACCAACACGACACTGGGTTTCTGGAGAGATTGGAAGAAGCCTTGTTCAGTAGGAAAAAGAGAGAGGTAATAAATACTGATGTAGCGGTGTAGTTGCCACTAGTAACAAACATCCACCATATCACCCTGCTGCAAGACTCTCATATATCACTCGCAGAGACAATGAAAAGTAATTTGCTGTGTTTTGTTTTTGTTAATTGGGGGTACACCTTGGTTGGGGGAAAGGGGTATATGGGATGCCCATAGAATAGTTCACTTTGCCATCATATTTAGAGACTCTTACAGATTAGCACATAGTTTGAGTCTGAAGGAATGATGTGCATAATTTAGCAACTACAATCGCCTCCCTGCATCACTATGCAGACTATTGCTCCTCCTCTGCGTAACTCCTGTAACTCCTCCCGAGATCGGCGCACCCCCACAGATGGGGGTGCCCTCCTGCTGCTGTCTAGTATTCCATTCTCCACTTCACCCAGCCGACAACTCGCCCCAGCGGCATGTTATCTCAGCTTATATAGGAGGCCCGCCCCCTGCCAATACCAGCTGGGGATTGATCAGGGCTCCCACATGAGCTGCCTGCCACTCCAGTTCTAGGCCCTGCCCCTCCTCCAAAACATTCTCCCTGGAAAAAATCCTACACTAGCATCTACTTATTTTTTTTTTTTTATAAATTCTCTATTTTCTTCATAGATTTCACATTACAATTCATTACAATCTTATAATATTTTCTTAATATATCTTTAGTAGTTATATCTTACAGTATATTTAATTTACACTTGGTTTCATGTGATTTCTACTTTTTTATTTTTACCTTAGCCCCCCGCCCCTATCTAATTTATCTTCTACCCCCTTAGCACTTACTTATTGGAAGAGGGTGCTACACTGAAAATCCTAATCTTGCAAAGTCTTATTTTGTCTTACTCTGTAGATCACTTCAGAACTGATTTCAGGAATTTGCGACAAACGTGGAAGTACCCAAAATGACTTGTTAATGTTGTCTTAGCTCAATGGTTAAAGGGATGAGCTACCCATAGATATTGAATGGCTGTCACCCAAATACATGATTTGGGGTACCTATACCTGTTGTACACAGCCTTAGCACATCTCTGCCATAGAAAAAGAAATTGGTTCAGCTGGAATTCTCTCGTAGACTATGAATCCTCTATACCAAAACTACTACTCACAGAACCCTGCATACATGTAGGATAAGAGTATCAATGCAGGTTTTAGTCCTATAGAAGATCTTTGAGAAGTTGTCTGTCACCAGACCATACTATAACAATCTGTATAATGATAAGATTCCTATTTCTTGCTACCTTCAAAATAAATACACAAACTATTGTCCACTAAGGCACACAGATTATTTTAATAATGCAATTAGGCTACTAAAATTGCTAGCAAATGATCAATAACTACACATTTGGAACATGTCTCCCTATGAAGAAAGGTACCCAAGTAGAATGTAAATGAATTACTGAGCGTCGCACAATGCTTCAAAAATGTATAGTTATTGCTACTTCTTTGTGATATTCATGTACCTCACTCCATAGAAATTGTTTTTCCAAAAGTGTTGCATTTAAATAAAAAAATTTTAGTAGCATGAAAAATCACCAATGTACCAGCCACGAGACAATTGTAATACGGTAGTAAACAAGAATATATATTATTTGAAACAAATAATTCTAATTTTGCTATAAATCTTCACAAGCCCAGGGAACAACAAAAGACAAAGACACCTTGATCCCTATGATTGATGTACATGCTAAAGGAAGGGACAATATTTTCCCTTGCAAAGCATATGCCATTGAAAAAAGGCAAAACGCAACACAACATCTTCATCTGCTTGTTATAATGTACGTTGCAAAATTCTGTTTACCTAAGAGTACCAAACAAACACTTGGCTGGTACAGTTAGTGTTGGTTTAGTAGGATGGGTACCTGAATAAGAAATCCAGTTCAGTATATAATACTAGCCTGCGATTACATGTATTCACCCTGCAGACAATTTCCCATAATGAGTAGACAATCGTGAAAGTAGACAAGCCCATGGTAAGTTAAACAGTGGAATCCACAGTTGTCATCTCTGTGCTTTCCTCTTACAAAGTTTACTGAATTAAGTAAATAAGCAACTGTGCTTCTCAACAGTAGTCGACTTAAGTGATTTAATTATGCTTTCTATACCTCATTTTTTATGCTTACTGCATATGTCTAACAATAAACACAACAGTGACCTTGATTTGCGAGATTTTGATGGTAAAGTTTATATAATGCTAAGAGCCCTGACAGTGCATGTGGCATTAAAAGTACCTACACTGTCATACAGAATCATGGTCTGGACCACCAATGCCTCTTAGATTCACACTTAATAGAATATCAATTCATCAATTTCTTATTTTTTTCTTACAAATATAAATTGCGTGCCTTTCCTTATAATATTAGAAATGTTTTCACTCTGTTTAAATCAATCTAACAAAAAAAGATCCACCTGTGCATAAATTAGTGTTTTATTGTCCTATACTGTATAATGTTAGGCTAGGCCATACATTATACAATTTTCTTGTACAATTTTCCTTTAGATTTACCAAAACCATATAATATGAGGTCAAACCTAAACATTTTCATTTGTATGCAATTAGGCAGGCCCTTGCACTGCATCCTGGGATGTCCTTGGTAGCCCCTCCCCCCCCACAGTTAGAATCACTCCCTAGGACACACTTAACCCTTCATAGTCCCCTAGTGGTTAACCCCTTCCCTGCCAGTGTCATTTACACAGTAATCAGTGCATTTTTATAGCACTGATCACTGTATAAATGACAATAGTCCCAAAATAGTGTCAAAAGTGTCCAATGTGTCATAATGTCGCAGTCACGATAAAAATTGCAGCTTGCTGCCATTACTAATAAAAAGAAAAATTAATAATAAATATGCCATAAACTATCCCCTATTTTGTAGACGATATAACTTTTACACAAACCGATCAATATACGCTTATTGCAATTTTTTTACCAAAAATATGTAGAAGAATACATATCGGCCTAAACTGAGGAAAAAATTAGTTTTTTTTTTTTTTATATTTTTTGGGGATATTTATTATAACAAAAAGTAAAAAAAAAAATGACCTGTTACACTTACCGGTAACAGCTTTTCTAGGAAATCTTCCAGGACGGCACGCCTGAGATGACTTGTCCACCTGACAGGAAACACAATCAACAACAAGTTTAAAAGTCCCCACCCCGGGGAGGACTGGGATGACATGTGGGATTACCCGTTCCAGATGCTGGTATCAGCTAGAGACAGACTTATCCAGTTTAAAATCCTGCATAGAGTGTATTACACCCCAGCCAGATTGGCCAGAATGTATGGTACGGGTGCCGGGGGTTGCTGGCGTTGTACAGCCGACCGAGCTGACTTTGATCATGTGTTTTGGCAGTGTCCGCAGATTGAGGAGTTCTGGAGGGGAGTGACGCAAGTTATACAATCGGTACTTTCGGTACCGATCCCAGTCACGGTTGCGACATGCTTGCTCGGACTGGTGGGGGAGTTGGCACCTCGAAAGGTGCAGAGGACTCTAATCTCTCTGACGTTATTTTATGCACGTAAAGCTATTCTTTTGTGTTGGAAGAAACCTGATCCTCCTACAGTGTCTTATTGGAAGGGTTTAGTTAATAAAGCTCTGCCGTTCTACAAAGCAACATATCTCAGTAGAGGATGTCCCAATAAATTTGAGAGAGTGTGGCGGTGTTGGCTTGATGCCACAGATACTGTGATCTAATCACTAGGTGGGGGGAGAACTCCTTGAGAGTCGGGTAAGGGACGGGGCAGGGGGTCGCTACACTTAGGTTGAATCCCGTCCCCGTCGCGGGTCTTGGGAAAATTATTCAATTATTAATGGTATAAGATATGTTTTCTATATGTGAAGTACTGTTGGTGAACATGGATTACGCTCAGAAGTTGATCGGGGGGCTGCACAGGGGGGGGAGAGGGTGGGAAGGGGGGGGGGGACTGGGGTTTTTGGGACCCTTTGTATGTTCTGTATGTGTTTAAAAACTGTTCAATAAAAATAAATTTTCAAAAAAAAAGTCCCCACCCCTCCCTCAGACCCTCAGTTATGGTAAAGAAAAGCCCACACCGGTTTCAGAGGGAACATTCTGTGAGGAATGAATATACCACACCAATAAAACAAGGGTAGGGAAGTAGGCCTGCCGTCCTGGAAGATTTCCTAGAAAAGCTGTTACCGGTAATCGCTGACAGTGAAAGGACCTTCCTTTCTGCTTCCCCAAGGATCTGTTGTGCTAACTCCCTCAGAGAGAGAGAGAGAGAGAGAGAGAGAGAGAGAGAGAGAGAGAGAGAGAGAGAGAGAGAGAGACCTCCTCTGTGAGGGACACTCACCTCTCCAATGTTTCTCTTTTTCCTCCCCATGAGGCAAGTAGGAAGGCCTGAAGCTGCCGAGAAAGTAGTTGTGCCCAGGTTACTGCCGGTATGCAGGCGGTCATGAGACCCAGCAGACTCATATCTCAGAGAGGCTTCTCCTCTTTCGAGAAGGGTGACAACCGCAATCTGGACCTTCACTACCTTTTCTATTGGTAGGAATACCCTCTGTGCCTGCGAATCTAACAGGTAGCCTAGGTATAGTTTGGATTGAGATGGCGTCATTGAGGACTTCTCCCGACTGACCATCCAGCCCAAGGTCTCCAGCCCTTCCAGGGGCCAACGCACTTGCCCTATCCCTGTTGCAGCCTCCAGGCCAGTCACAAGCTATCGTTGTGTCGATCCAAGCCTGCCGCTGCTGGGATTCAAACTCACAACTGCCCCGGCTCGCATTGGCACAGCCGGTGCATCTACCCACTGAGCCACTCAGGAGTCCCCTTCTAACATGATGTCTCTGTCTATCACCGCTTGCCTCTCATCCACACTGTAGATCAGCAAGTCGTCCAGGTAGGGTATTAACCCTATCCCCTGCAGGTGTAGGTATGCTACGACTTCGGCCATCACCTTTGTAAATACCCCTGTGCTTGCCGCCAGCCCAAAGGGAAGTGCTCTGAACTGCCAGTGTTGTACCTTCTGCTGTATGCATACTGCGAAGCGTAGGTACTTCTGGTGTTCGGGAGCAATGTGTACGCATAGATATGCGTCCTTCAGGTCCAGAGTGACCATAAGACTCCTGCCTGAAGATGTTTTCTTACTGAATAAATACTCTCCATTCTGAACCTCTTGGGAAGTAAGTAACGGTTGAGTCCTCTCAAATGTATTATTAACCGAAATCTGTCTGAGGGTTTTGGAACAACAAACACGTGTGAGTAAAAAACCCTGGGACAACTGACTGGTTGGTACTGGAGCAATAACCCCTTGCTCTGCCAGCTCCTTTAAATTTCCCAGTAACCCCTCTGCCCTGGCTGGGTCCCTGGGAAGAAAGGTAATAAGGAAGTTCCGTGGGGGGGGGAAGACCTTCTTTCGGAGAGGCTCCGGAACTGGAAAAAAGAATTGCACTTTTTTCTCTCCCCTTTCCAAGGTTCCACTTCTTCCTCTGTTCCACTTTCCCCTTATGGGTCTTTGAGTGGGGGCCTCGAAAAAAATCTTACCCCTTTCCCTCTTAGGCCTCACAGGGAACTTCTTTCCCTTTTCAGTAGGCCGGGACAGGATATGATCTAGCCCTGACCCAAACAGGGAACCCTCAAAGGGAATGCCGCATAAGCGAGACTTGGAAGTGAAATCTCCATCCCAGGTCTTTACCCATAGGGCCCTCCTGGTGGAGTTTAGAAGTGCTACTGACTTAGCTGTGGTCCTAACAGTCTCCACTGCTGCATCTGCCACATACGCTACCGCTCGACTGATTACCTCCAGCGAGTCTACAATCTCTATAGTCTCCTTACCCCGGGAGACGTGATCCATCGATCTGTCAAGCCAGGCGTCTGCCTTTCTGGCTACACAGGCGGAGGCTAGGGCCGGCGCCATTCGCCTCCCACCCCTTTGAGTAATGTCTCAGACCTTTTATCCATCTGATCCTGGATGTTTCCAGAGTCTTCGAAGGATAAATCAGACCTCTTAGACACCTGTGCTAGGGCTGCATCCAAACGAGGAGTTTTTTTTTTTTTTTTTTTTTTAAAAACCTTCCTCCTCCTCATCCTTAAAGGAACACCTCTTCCAAGCTTTCAGTTTGAGGAGCTTACGTTCAGGTTCCTTCCATTCTCTGAGGACTATATCCTTCAGAGACTGGTGGATGGGCAAGGTTCTGGCCTGTAACCTTCCTAGGCCCCTATACACCCTATCCTCTGCAGAGGGGACCTGGATATCTTCTGAGGTGTAAATGGCCTTTAATAGGCCTTCCATGTCCTCCGTCGAGAACAAAAGTCCCCTAGGCTTAGCCTCCCCCTGGCTATCCTGGACTGAATCTTCCTCCCCAGTACTAAAAACTGGGACCTGTCTTCCTCCACCTCAGACAACAGGGAGACCTGGCCCTGGGAACTTTCCGTATAAGATGTGGAAAAGTTTCCCTGTGAATGAGGGGTCTCCCTCCCAGAAGGACCCTCATTATGACTCTTCAATAGAGTAGTTTGGAAAGACTGGAGGGTGGCTAACCTCTGTAAGGCCCTACATTCTTTCACAACCTGGGCGGTCTCCTTGCCTGCGAGCTTAAAGATACATCTATCGCAGAAAGGCTTGCTGTGGTCTTGTGCTCATTTAGAATTACAATAACCACGACGCCTGGACTTCGAAGTAGCCTTTCCTTTAGACCTACAGGCTGACCCCTGGGTAGAGCCTTCAGTCCCTGGAAACAGTAGAAAACAAACAATTAGCTACTCATGTCCTAAAGGGGCCAGGGGGGTCTGCCTCAGAGTACCCTGCCCCTACAAAACACAGCTGGATCACTCACCCCCTGTAGCGACCTCAATGGCTGTTTGCTCAGACGGACCTTCCATTTCCATAGCGATTTAGCTGCCCTGCAGGATCGCTGGATCAGGTGCTGTCTTGAGCGTTCCCCTTGTTTGTCTTGGAGATGCTGCAATGCATGAAGCGCTTCACCAGAAATACTGCCTGGGTGCTTTCCACTGCACCCGCTGCCGTTTAAATGACCGCTGATTGGCGGCATTTTTTGGAGGTCCGTCGCCCGGCGACGTCGGGCCCTCCCGCCGGACTTCTGGTCTTGCGCAGTGATGCTGGTACGCACGCCGGCGTCCAGACCCAGCGAGATCTCCTCTATCCGGAAACTCGATGCCCGGAAGTGACGCGTCTTTCGACGAACTTCCGGAAATGCGCAGTAGTGCTGGAATGCACGCCACCGCGTTCAGCACTGCTTGGAAAGATGCAGCTCACCGCCTCCACCAACGAACCCAGTTCTAGGTGAGGCACAAACACAATATGGGGAGCAGCACGATTAGGACAACTCCCCTGTCCCCTGCGGCTGAAAACAAGGCTTTCCTGAGGAAAGACCTTGAGTGAGGATTATCCTAACCCCCCCAGGTGTCCCTGGGGGTTACATGAGACCATCACAGACCCTGTCTGTCTGAGTCCCAGGAAAAATGATCCTGTTTAGAGAAAAACTGGGTCCCAGACCCCTCAGAAAAAAAAAAAAAAAAGGAGAAACTTGGTTTCGCTGCCATCCTGTGGGAAACACAATCAAGAACTGAGGGTCTGAGGGAGGGGTGGGGACTTTTAAACTTGTTGTTGATTGTGTTTCCTGTCAGGTGGACCAGTCATCACAGGCCTGCCGTCCTGGAAGATGATTAGAGAAAATTGTGTTTTTTTCAAAATTGTCGCTTTTTTTGTTTATAGCGCAAAAAAAAAAAAAAAAAAAATCAAAACACAGGAGGTGATCAAATACCACCAAAACAAAGCTCTATTTGTGGGGGGGAAAAAAAAAAAGGATGTCAATTTTGTTTGGGTACAACGTCGTATGACAGCACAATTGTCAGTTAAATTGATGCAGTACCGAATCGCAAAAAGTGCTCTGGTCAGGAAGGTGGTAACATTTTCCGGGGGTGAAGTGGTTAAACATTCACAGTGTTGGAGGAAAAAGTAAGTGAACCCTTGTAGTTGCTATCCGTTCGAACCTCCTTTGACAGCTATGCCTTCAAGCAATCGCTTTTGGTAGCTCAACTTTAGACCTAAACAACATTCAGGAGGAATATTTGACTATTCCCCTTTCAAAAAAATTTCTTAGGGTCATTGTCCTGCTGCATTTTCCAACTTCTACTAAGCTTCAGCTGGCGGACAGACACCCTGACGTTATCCTGTAGAATATTTTGGTAAACTTGGGAATTCATTTTCCCCTCAACAATGGAAAGTAGTCCAGGCCCTAAGGCACCAAAGCAAGCCCAAATCATGAGGTTTCTTCCACCATAATTCCCTGGAATGATGTTTTGATGTTGGTACGCTGTGTCTTTTTTGTGCTATACATAGGGCTCAGTATTCTTCCTGAACAATTCAACTTTTTTTTCTTCAGTCCATAAAACATTGTCCCAGTAGCGTTGAGGTTTGTGAAGATGCCCTTTGGCAAACTTCAGCATGCTGCAATTTTTTTTTAGAAGAGCAGCAGCTTCCTCTGGTGTTCTGCCATGGACAGTCTGCCTGTTCAAAGATTTACATATGGTAGACTCATAAACAGGGATGTTTGCCAATTCCAGTGATGTCTTTAAGTCATAAGCAGTTACTGATGAGTTCGTCTTTATCTCACTGATGATTCTGTGTTGTGCCTTGGGAGTCATCTCGACTGTGCATCCACTTGGAGGAAGAGTAGTCTCTGTACTAAATTGTCTCCATTTATAAACAAAATGTCTGTCGACTGATGAATGCCTAAACACTTTGCGATTGCTTTTTATCCCCCTTCCATCCTTATGCAGATCAACTTCCCTTGGCCATATGTCTTCAGAGAACCCCTATTTGCGAGCCAAGATTCAGATCAGCTGATGCTCCAATCATCTTTCTTTGAAGTAATCAGTCTATTAGGTTCACATACTTTTTCCTCCAACACTGTGAATATTTAATGGGTGTGTTCAATAAAGACATGAGAAATTAGAATTGTTTGTGTGTGTAGCGGCCATAACCCATTGCAGGGCGGCCTTGACTTAATGGGCTTACCAGTTACCTTCTCGTGGCCTGCTCTTCCACGTTTAGGGGTTCCCAGGGTTGATACTCAACGACTTGAACACTAACACAGATGAAGTCCTCTTTAGAAAGGTTTTATTTTGCAGTAAGAACTCTCAAATAACACAGTCTCTTAGGGAACAGAGGGCACAGGTGAAGAACTCAGGCACTTTGAACTGCAGGTCTAGCAAAATCTCTATTTCCACCCAGAGAGTAGCCACTCGCAGCTGGGTACTTGAAGGCTGAACAGATCTCTAACCAGAGATCATGGCAGTCAGCATGTTGACTCAAACTTGAACAATCAGCTAAGGGTGAACAGGAACCTTTTCCCGCCGTACCTGGAATGTTTCCCGTCTCCTCAATGGTACTGGAAAAGCGTGAATTTGTCAATGTCCTTCCCAACTCAGTAACCAGGCACTTCTCAGGATGCCACTTGCCGGCCCTCCTCCGAGGAGTCCTCCCCTGGTCACTTCCACGAGCTGTGGTGTCCTTCCAAGCCGAAAGCACACCCGGACACTTTGAATCCTCCATCAGTTACTGCGCCTCGGACCATCAGGTTCTGAGACTCGGGAACAGACGGATCCCCACCCCAGACCAGGCAGGTCCATCAGGGGCCACTAACAGGAACATGTTGCGGGATGTCGAACATCCCATGACCGGGACCCCTCACGGGGCTACCCCGATCCTGGAACCAGAACAGACCACACGGGTCTCACGAACACCTCTCCCGGTCACGTGACCCACACCACTTAAGTAGCCCCTTCCCAGACTCCTCAGTGGGCCCCGGCACTCCCACTGATTGGCTCCAAGAAGGCCGATACCCAAACATCCAACCAGACCTGGTTCTGGCCTGTCATGTGCACCTCACCGTCCACGTGACCAGGCAGAGCCTGGCTAGACTGGTGTCAAGGCCCACCTACATAATCAACCCTCAGAACCTTTATTGTTCTGAGGCAAAAACTACATTTACATGCGTATGACATTTTGTCCAAAGTGTCATCCGCTACACATTATTAGCTTAAGCACATTGTGTTTATCTATTGTTGTGACTCTGATGAGGATGATGATATCAAATTTTTTGGCAAATTACTGCAGAAAAAAACAGTAATTCCAAAGGATTCAAATAATTTCTTGCCACTGTATATGCTGTAAACATTTTATCATACATGTACGATACAATTTCATCATGAAACTCCTCAAAGACAATTTTGGTTGATTTAAAATCATTTTATACCTAATATTTAATAATAATCATGTTTGATTTTAGTACTGTAATATTATTTCAAACATTTTTTTATTATTTTTTTCTTTGTTATACAATACCATTTTTTTTAAAGCTTTTTCCTGGTGCCTCCATGGCAGCATATCTGTGGTAAGCTCTGCCCCGGAGTCCTACCCTCAGGATAGTTAATAGCTTATAAAATGAACACTATGTCCCCCCTAGCATTCTCCTTTTTTTCCCCTCATACCTGAAGGATAGTGTCATTGCGTGTTCCTTGCCTCTGCCTAGTGCAGCTTTCGTCTGGGTTCTGGCCTCTCCCAGACACAGTCCCCTGTCTTGGGTTGCTAATTAGCGCTGGTTAGAGGGGAGCCCCTTCTGAGGGTCTTTTGGGGCAGCAGCAGCTTCCTAAATTGGGGCAACAGTCTGCAGGCGCGCGGTCTCAGGCATCGGTAAGGTCAGGTAGGGACTCGCTCTCGAGTCAATTGTTTTTCCCCTTTTTCTTTCCCCTCTCTAGGGTTTTTTTTTTTATTTTTTTTATTTTTTTTTTAATGTATATTTTTCTGCAGGACATAACTTTTAAATTTCCCGGGTCGAGCGCCTGAGCGGGGAGCGCTGTGTCTCTCTGCCTTTTACTACTTCTGACGGTGGAGGATTGGCAGAGGGACCGCGTGGTTGTACGGTGCATGCGCAGGCGTGTGTTGCGGCTGGCGCCATTTTGATTATGGGCAAATAGTACAGTTTTTGCCCTTTTTCGGCGAGTGAAGGCAGGGGGAGGAGAGGAGGCGGGAGTCTCCTCCCCCCTTAATCTTTTAAACTTAGAACAGCTTTTTGTGTCGCAGGCTGTCTCAATGTATCTGGCAGTCAATTTTCTTTAATTTTGGGAGATGTGTAATATATATATATATATATATATATATTAATAAATTTAATATATTTTATTTTGAGGGGTCTTTTTTCCCCGGAATCTGTTTCCAAAGAAAAATGAGAAAAAAGGTAAATATATATTTAATAGTATGGTACATGTATAAACTTTTCCTTTTGGTCTGGGTGAAAACTTATAGCTCTACCTCTATACGTTCTTTTAGCGTCGGTCCAGTTGCCTTCGGTCCCTGCTTGCCTTTACAATCATGAGCCAACTGCCGTTTGACCAAGATCCTAATTTCCTTAGGTAAGGGCACGCACATACATGTATGTATATATGTTTATATATATGTAAAAGAAAAAAAATAGGACTAAAAGAGTGCCTGCACTGTTACTCTCTTTGCAGCCCTATACACCAGAATACGTCTAACCAGACCTCTGACCATCACAGTGGACGCTCCCACCCTAGCCCAAGACATAGTCGATCGACTAGTTCCCAGCATTATTCCAAGGGGAAATCGGTCGAGCAGTCCGTCCAGACAACAAGTCAAAGAGTCGAGAGCGTGCAGTGTTACGCCTCTTCCAGATAAACGGAACTGCAAAGATTGCTTACAGGGGTATGCAAACCAGGAGAGAGCCGAAGTTGAGCAAGTCACAGATCTAATCAAAAGAGTTGTCAAGGACTCTTTGGCTGAGCTAATGCATATAAACCCCTCTCTACATGATACTTCTGACAGCCAGTTGCAGACAGCGGAGGTCGCCACCCCTGGCCCATCTTCTGCAGGCCTTACAGGCTCCATTCCAAGCCCACCCCCCATAGCTGGAGACAGGGGCGGCTCGGAGGATTCCATGGATGAGCCGGAACTCTCTGGCTTCAATTTTGCGCTGGTGCAACCATTTGTCCTGGCTGTCAAACAAGCAATTGGTTGGGAGGAAGAGCCACCCAAAAAAGCGAAAAAACTTTCTTCCTGTTTTTAAAGAAGAAGCAGACTGTGTTTCCCTTTCTGGAAGAGTTGAAAGATCTTATGGAAGGGGAATGGAGAAGGACGGACAAACGTTTCTCCCTGAATAGGCTCCAGAAATTATATCCTCTGGCGGATTCGTACGTGACCCTCCTGGACACCCCTCCGGTAGTGGATGCGGCGGTGGAGTGGCTAGAAAAAAACAAAACGTTACCCTGCCTATGGAGGATTCAGCATCCTTCAAAGACCCGCTAGATAGGTGCATAGATGCTGACCTAAAGAAGGCCTATCAGTTAGCAGGGGGAGCCTGCAGGCCAACTGTTGCCTTAGCCTCAGTTTCTAATGCAGTCAAAGTATGGACAGAGAATATTGAGGCAGCTATCCGGGAGGATGTACCAAAAAAGGATATCATAAAGGCTTTAGATGAACTCAAGTAATCAGCAGATTTCATTGGAGAGACCGCGATAGATTCCATGCTATATTCGGCCAGAGTGATGTTGCATACAGTCATGGCCAAGCGAGCATTGTGGCTGAAGCCGTGGCGGCCGACGGGACATCCAAACAAAATGGATGTAAAATTCCGTTTGACGGGAAGGCTCTATTCAGTGAGAGGTTGGAGAAGGTGATATTGAGAGTTTCCGGGGGGAAAATCGGGGTTGCTCCCCCAGGACCGAAGAGTGAGGCACTCTCGAGTAGTGTCTTCCAAGTACCAGTGGTCCAGAAATAAAAATGTCACAAACTTCCGGCAAAATAGAGACCCCAAAAAGAATTGGAGAAGCACTCAGGCTACATTTTTGAAGGTGAACAAGCAGAGAGGTCTTCCCAGCACCCAGGAAGGGGCGAAGTCCTTTCAACAATCGGCTCTCCCCACCAGTAGAGGCCAGGTTGAGGAGATTCGCAGAAATCTGGTTGCACAAGTGCAAGGACCCCTGGGTGGTGTCCACGGTCAGATTCGGGCATTTTTGGACATTTCAAGACCGACCACCTCAAGACCAGTTCAAGAATTCCTACTTCGTCCCAAAAAGCGGAATCTCTACAGAGATACCTGCAACACCTACTGACACAGCAGGCAGTGATCCCTGTTCCTCCCTCCGAGAGATTCACAGGATTCTACTCTCCTCTCTTTCTTACCCCCAAAAAGAGTGGAGAGTGGAGACCGGTAGTGGATCTGAAGAGACTAAGCCGTTTCATGCAAATGGATTCTTTCAAAATGGAATCCTTGCAGACAATCATACAGACAATTCAGCCAGGAGACTGGATGGTCTCGGTGGACTTGCAAGACGCTTACTTTCATGTGCCCGTGCTTCCAGCCTTCCAAAAGTTTGAGAGTAGTAGTGGGCTCAACACACATCCAGTTTCAGTGCCTGCCTATCGGCCTGTGCACGTCGCCGAGGATATTCTCAAAAGTGTTAATTGCAGTTCTGGCACCCCTCAGGGAAAAGGGACTTCATGTTTTCCATTTTTTTAGACGTCATCCTACTGCTAGCACACAGTCAGGACCAACTGATGGTTCACAGCCAGATTCTTCTGTCCATCCTGAAGGAATTTGGATGGTTAATAAAACACAGAAAAGAGTTACCTAAACCCAACTCAAGTGATAGTTTACCTCGGTGCCCTCTTCGACACCAAGGAAGGGATAGTGTGTCTTCCCCCCTAGAAGGTGACAGCGATCACCCAGAAGATGCGCCATATAAGAACGCTCTCTCACCTGTCAGTGTCGGATTGATTAAGTCTGATAGGGACCATGTCAGCCTGCATACCAATGGTACTCTGGGCCCATGGGCATTTGAGGAATTTTCAATGGGGTTTTTTGATACAGTGGAAGAGGAAATCACTATATCAAAGGATAGTGATTTTGAAAGCCATGAGGAGGGGTCTGCTTTGGTGGACGAGAGAAGACACTATTGCAAAACCTAGTCTTCTGCGGTGCCCCTCCTGGACCATTTTTATTACAGATGCCAGCTCAAAGGGGTGGGGAGCACAATGCGATCACCTAGAGCTACAAGGAAGATGGGATGTCCCCACGGAGGGAATAGTCTCCAATGTTTTGGAACTTCGAGCAATTTATTTGGCACTGGTGAATCTGAGAGACCATCTTCGGCAGAAACAAGTTCTAGCCCGGGTGGGCAACAGGGCAGCAGTAGTATATATACACAACGACAGGGTGGAACCCACAGCATTTCACTGTTGAGAGAAGAAGTAGAGCATATCATGTTATGGGCAGAGAGGAATCTGGTGGATTTGAAGGTGGTCTACCTCCCGGGCCATCTAAATCAACAAGCAGATCATCTATCTCGGTGTCTCCAGGACAACAACGAGTGATCTCTGCACCCAACAGTGTTCAGGTGGATCATGAACTTGCAGTGGCCTCCAGAGATAGGCACGTTTGCCTCTCCGGCAAATGAAAAGTTGCCAATATTCCTATCCCACCTACCTCATCCTAGGGCGGAAGCGGTAGATGCTCCATCGAGCCCTTGGCGTTTCAAAATGGCGTATGCGTTTCCTCCCAGACCCTTGATTTCAAGGTTTCTGTCCCGACTGACGAGGGAGCCAGTCAGGGTAGTGGCAATCCTTCCTTATTGGCCGAAGAGGCCATGGTTCCCCTGGGCAATGAACCTCAGCATATGTGCTCCGTTCAAGATTCCGATGTTACCGCAACTGCTCTCACAAGGGAAGTTTTTACATCCAGCCCCACACAAACTGAACCTGCATGTTTGGATCTTGAACGGGAAAAGTTCAGATCCCTAGGTTGTTCGGTGGAGGTAATTTCAACTCTATTAAAAGCTACAAAACCCTCTACAAATTACATCTACTCTAAGATATGGAACAAGTTTAAACAGTTTGCTGGCGTCAGACAGTCAGACCCAACTATGCCATCCACCACAGTAATCTTGGAGTTTTTACAGGCCGGTCTAGACCCGGGGCTCAGTCTAAGCTCATTAAAAGGTCCAGGTGGCAGCTATTTCTGTGAGCACCCTGAAAAAATGGGCAGAAGAGGCACTCATCGTACAGTTTTTGAATGCGGTTAAAAGGATTCGCCTACCACTAAAGCGCTCCTTTCTGGCCTGGGATCTACCTCTGGTTCTGGAATGTCTAATGGCTCAACCGTTTATTCCGTTAGAAGCCAATTCACTCTGGAACCTAACTCTGAAAACAGTGTTCCTAGTGGCTATTACTTCAGGAAGGAGAGCTTCGGAACTGCAAGCCTTGGGAGCGGAGAAAGAACACATAGCCTTTTTTTCCCCGGACAGAGTAGAGTTACAAGGATTAGTCCCAAAAGTTTCTACTCGGGCCACTCTTGCCGAAGCCTGGGCACTACCTACTTTTACAGACCCTCAGTCTGGGATGCTACAAGAGTTGGACATTTCCAGGGTCTTACCATGCTACTTCCAGGTCACTAGCCCCTTTAGAGCTTCTAATAGACTATTCATAATTCCATGGGGTAAAAATAAGGGGAAAGAAGCCACATCCAGGACTATCGCTTCTTGGATCTGTAAATTAATTCAAAAGGTGTATAAGGTAAGAGGGTTAGATCCACCGGCGGTTAGGGCCCATTCTACGAGAGCAGTCTCATCTTCTTGAGCAGCAAGGGTGTGTGTGTGTGTCCTTGGAAACTATTTGTAAAGCAGCCACATGGACGTCTCCAAATACATTCATGCGTCATTATAGGACTGACCCAGGAGCACTCACTTCGGTGGAATTTGGAGGATAAGTATGAAACAATTTTCAAATCAGTTTTTAGTTTACATAGCCTGTGACTTTGTGATTTTAGTCTCCTAATACACCTTCCTGACGAAGTGGACTGCATAAGCCACAAAACTTGTTGACTGTGTTATATGTGAATCCTATGATCAAAGACCCTCTTTTTCCATACAAGACATGTTTATGCATCTTCACCATCCATTTTTGGAGCCCAGCTCCCCAATTACTGTGTTCACTAAATTTCTCTGTCTTTCAATGTGGAACCCCCTGGAAGAACACAGACAAATATTAAGTGCAACCACCCTTGTCCCTGTGCAGGCATTTTGCAAATAGACAGATTTGAGTATAATAATATATATATAGTTTTGACTAACCAGCCTATAACTGACCTCGTCATACATATACCACCCTCATAAGGTTCTCTCCCAGGGTTTCCTCCCCCTTTTTTTCTGTTCCTCTATTATTATTATTCTACATGATTTATAATAAAGGTATGCTCTAGGTATTATTTCTAGGTATAATAGAAATAAAATCTTGCTGTACAAAAAATTAGCCATTGTAAAAACACACGTAAAAGGAAAAACAAGTCTCTCCAGACAACCTCTAGACCTTACCACTTGTCAATTGTGATTCAATGCCTTGGTTACCAGCCCCAGAAAGCTAATATTAGAGACACTTCTAAGAGAAAAGAAAACAGATGCTTCATTTTCATTAAAGTGCACCAAGTAACAGGAGTATGGAAAAGTATTCAATTTTTTTTCTTGTTACCAGTTTATTAAAGCTAAGCTAAGTACACCCCTCACATTTTTGTAAATATTTTATATTTGAATCAAGACTTCTTTCTAAGTTTGCCAGACTTTTGGGAAGAAAAAGTCCGCTGGAGCCCACACACAGGCAAATTGTCCCCCCACCGTATATTCCGAACGCGTGTACGCAGCATTAGTGTTTTTGATGTTATCGCTCTCACTCTCTCATACTGGTCACTGGAAGTTGAATATGGCATCTCATGGAAAAGAACTCTCTGAGGATCTGAAAAAAAAATAATTGTTGCTCTACATAAAGATGGCCTAGGCTATAAAAAGATTATCAAGACCCTGAAACTGAGCTGCAGCATGGTGGCCAAGACCATACAGTGGTTTAACAGGACAGGTTCCACTCAGAACAGGCCTCGCCCTGGTGTTGCCAGCATTGCTACATCGGTTGAAGGGGTGTGGGATCAGCCTGTCAGTGCTCAGTCCATATACTGCACACGGCATCAAATTGGTCTGCATGGCTGTCATCCCAGAAGGAAGCCTCGTCCAAAGATTATTCACAAGAAAGCCCACAAACAGTTTGCTGAAGATAAGCAGAGTAAGGACATGGATTACTGGAACCTTGTCCTGTAGTCTGATGAGACCAAGATAAACTTGTTTGGTTTAGATGGTGTCAAGCGTGTGTGGCGGCAACCAGGTGAGGAGTACAAAGACAAGTGTGTCTTGCCTACAGTCAAGCATGGTGGTGAGAGTGTCATGGTCTGGGGTTTCATGAGTGCTGCCGGCACTGGGGAGAGTTCATTGAGGGAACCATTAATGCCACCCTGTACTGTGACATAATGAAGCAGAGCATGATCCTCTGCCTTCAGGGACTGGGCCACAGGGCAGTATTCCAACATGATAACAACCCCAAACACACCTCCAAGATCACCACTGCCTTGCTAAAGAAGCTCAGGGTAAAGGTCATGAACTGGCCAAGCATGTCTCCAGACCTAAACCCTATTGAGCATCTGTGGGGCATCCTCAAATGGAAGGAAGGTCTCTAACAACCATCAGCTCCATGATATCATCATGGAGGAGTGGAAGAGGACTCCAGTGGCAACCTGTAAAGCTCTGGGGAACTCCATGCCCAAGAGGGTTAAGGCAGTGCTGGAAAATAACGACGGCCACACAAAATATTGACACTTTGGACATGTTCACTTAGGAGTGTACTCACTTTTGTTGCCAGCGGTTAGACATTAATGGTTGTGTATTGAGTTATTTTGAGGGGACAGCAAATTTACACTGTTATACAAGCTGTACCCTCACTACTTTACATTGTAGCAAAGTGTAATTTCTTCAGTGTTGTCACATAAAAAGATATAATAAAATATTTACACAAATGTGAGGGGTGTACTCAGTAGTGTATTTAGGTTTTGTGCTGCCCGAGGCCTGACTAAACTCGTGTACCCCCTAATATAAATAGGATCAACCCCTTCCTGTCAAGGCCAAACCCCTTGTTGTTTAAGACCTGCCCTGAAATTTTCAAGTGGGGACACTAGCTCTGAGGTGGGGGAGGGGGGGGGGCGGCAATGGATTCCCTTAATTTGCATAGATTTCCTCTCACTTGCTGAGTGGCTATGGGGCAGTAAGTGAAGGGAAATCTCTGCAATGGGACAGGGATGGTAAAAAATAAACCATCCCTTACTCCAAGATGAAAGTGTTGCCTATAGTTCTACTTTAAGCACAAAATTCTAATAATTTTATGGAGAGGACCAAGAAGATATAACCATGCCACATAGCACAGGTTTGTGGTCCAGGATGACAGGACAGTCAGAATTAGAAGCAGTGCCCCCCCCCCCCCCCACAATTGCAGAATGCCAGCCACCCGCATACCGGAAGCAGTGCGACTGCTTTATGGGGGCACTAGACTAATTTGCCTCTCAGCCCAGTCTGCCCCATAAGACTGGTGCTACACTAACAGTGTAGCACAAACTGGCAGGGACTGTTTCCGTGCTGCCCCCCTGCAAAGTGCTGCCCTAGGCCTGAGCCTTGTCGGCCTAGGCCAGGATACAGCGTTGGGTGTACTCACATTTGTGAGATACTGTATATTGTCAATTTATATAAGCGACTTTACATTATATCATGTTCTTTCAACACGTGAGAGCTCCCCACCCATGCATGCATGGACCACTGCATGACTTTCCAAGGGTTCGTTTGAGAAAGCTCTCAAGCTCTTGCATGTGCGGACATGCAATGGGGCTTTTTGGCATTAATGGCTGTGTGTTGAGTTATTTTGAGGGGACAGCAAATTTACACTGTTATACAAGTTGTACACTCACTACTTCAAAGTGTCATTTCTTTAGTGGTGTCACATGAAAAGATAATATATTTACAAAAATGTGAGGGGTGTACTCACTTTTGTGAGATACTGTAACAACACAATTTAACTTTTTCACCATTGTACATACATTTTAAACACAGTAGTACACTAATAGTGGTAGTAGCCATTGTATTCAAACTTAGGCTATTCTACATTCTAAATTGCACAGCCCACCCTTTCTAATATATAAAGGACTGTGGCAGAAAGATAAAACATTTTACCAGCTTTCAATGAAGTAATATTTTAGATGATAAAGTGTAACAAAAGATGAAAAAAACTAACACAATAAAATACAAATATACCTCAAGTTTCAAATCTCAGTTGTTTCACCCTGTTTTTTCATTTTTTTTTTATTCTGACCCCATAAATCTCTTATGCCGCGTACACACGACCAGACTTATGTCCGACAGACTTTCGAAGGAGTTCTGACAGAGTTCTGACGGACTTTCCGAATGAGCGGACTTGGCCACACACAATCACACCAAACCCCGACGGATTCGAACGTGATGACGTACGACTGGACTAGAATAAGAAAGTTCATAGCCAGTAGCCAATAGCTGCCCTAGCCTCGGTTTTTGTCCGTCGGACTAGCATACACACGAGCGGATTTCTCAGTAGGAACTGGGTCCGGCAGAGTTCTGTCAGAAAAATTTGAAGCATGTTCCATTTCTAAAGTCTGTCAGACTTTTGCGAATCAAAAGTCTGTTGCAGCCCACACACGATCGAATAGTCTGCCGGAATCATTCCGTCAGACTTTTGATGTTGAAAAGTCCGGTCGTGTGTACGGGGCATTAGAATCATTCCAGAATTCCTCTCGGCATTATTTCCTTTAGGCCTGTTTCTACAATTCGTTCTGTGCTCTCAATTTCTACCTTTTTAGGCACCCATTCAGATGCACTGAGAGCAGAGAGTATAAATAATGATGAGCGATGAGCCGGAGTGAAAGAACACATTCCCAGTAACCCCTTAGATGAGCAGGTTCCTCCCTGTGGGCCACTGGATGGTACAGACTTTAGCCATGCTGTGCTGATCAGTTGCTTAATTATTGTTCCAAAAGCAGGTCTGATAGAATGTAAGCAAACAACTAATGGGAAGACTGC
This sequence comes from Lithobates pipiens, assembly GCF_037356315.1. Classification (NCBI taxonomy): domain Eukaryota; kingdom Metazoa; phylum Chordata; class Amphibia; order Anura; family Ranidae; genus Lithobates; species Lithobates pipiens. The sequence continues at coordinate 57,709,758 of NW_027507787.1, read as the reverse complement.
ATAGCTAAATTAACACCTTCCAGTGCTCAACTTTCTTTCTGGAACATGCATATCTAAAGGATGTGTTCTTTCACTTTTTTAATCACCAGGAAGTTAATGCATCATCTCCCCCTTCCTACTGGTTGTTATAAAGACCTGTAAATATTATAAAAGAGCAGCTGCAGCTACACTGATGGACTGAGGATATGCACAAATGTTAAAGTAAGAATAAATATTTTAACTTTACTAATATAGCATTTGAGTCAGCGATTAATGCTCTTTATTAATACTCAATATAATAAATGTGAATTTAGTACTTCTTTAATTAAAGGGAAGCTTCTCCACATGGTAGCTAGGCTCCCTACCAAATGCAAAGCCTTGCTAACAATACACCAGCATGCATCCACCTATTATGGAAGCAGGCCCATCCCCCAGCTAAGCAATCATGGTTAAAACTATGGTTTAAAAGATAAAGAGCATCCTTCTAATCAGGCATCATTAAATGGCAGACCATCCAGAGTGACAGTCCTATCCAGTTGCAACCCAGCAGTCTTGGTGTCCTTCTCCAGGTGTCCCCTCTCACAGCAGGTCTGGATAGAAAGAGAAAACTGACCAAATTATTAAGTTAACAAACGGATTATTGGTTATTAGGATGTGGGGCAGTCCAAGACACCAATTGCTCACTTGTGAACATGCAAAGTTGGGTAGCTCCCACCCTGCCTCTGCCCTGCTGTCTAAAGTAGGACTGTGAAGGGGGAGCTGTCTTGGCAAGAGGGGTTGTAAAGGGGGCTGAAGACACTGATATGAGGGGAGGGCTGTGATCTAAAGGGAACTCTAATGTGAAAGAGACTGATGTAAAGGGGGACTGTTATGTAAAGGCAGGTATTGTAATGTGAAAAGGGGTATGAATGTGAGGGGCTGGGGACACTACTGTAAAGTGGAACTGTGATATAAAGGTATAAAGGGGACTGTGGTGTGGAGGGGGTGTGTGATGGGGGACTAAGGTCTGCAATGTGAAGACGGTCTATGATGTAAAGTGGGAGGACTGTTATGTGAAATGTGGACTGAGGTGAACTGATGTAAAGTTGGGAATGGTGATCTAAAGGGGGGGGTGTCATGTAAAAGGGGAACTGTGGACACTGATGTAAAGGGGGGACTGTGATGTGAAGGGGGTCTAGGGAAAGTGATGTAAGGGGGGGGGGGGCGGGCTTGGTGGTAAAGTAAGGTGCTGTTCTAATGTTCTACATTCAAAAACGAAAGAAAATGTCAGATCCACATGGATTCCGTGGATGTTTCTCTGGATTATTTATAATCCAGAGAAACATTATTTATAATTTCTTTTCTCTTACATTGGAGAAAATCATTAGGTGCCCATATCTCATGACCTTTTTGACATCACCTAATGAGACATTGGATTTCTGGACAGTTGGCTCATTCTGGGATCCTGTGTAGAGCAGATCCTTTCCTCTCTTATCACTGCCCCTATATTCTTGCTTCCCCCACCTCTCCCACCTCCCTTTTTAGTCACCCCTCTTCAGCTGCCTATCCCCAGTACATCCTGTTCCACATTATACTCCCTACTCTCCTTCTTACACTCTCAGGTTCAGTAACATTTTAGTCCTGCATCCCTCTTTATCACAATTCATATATACTGTTAGGTCCATATATATTTGGACACAGGCATAATTTTAATTTTTTCAGTTATTTACCAAAACATACATAGTTAGTAAGGTTGAATAAAGACATAAGTCCATTCAGTGTAAGTATCTACAATTGTCCCTATCCTTGTACATTGCACACTCACATCAGTCCCTACCCTCAATGAGCCCACAATCCTAGGTCCCCATTCATATACTAGGGCCAATTTTGGACAGAAGCCAATTAACCTACCTGCCTGTCTTTGGAGTGTGGGAGGAAACTGGAGTACTGGGAGGAAACCCACACAGGCACAGGGGGAAACATGCAAACTCCAGGCAGGTAGTGTTGTGTTTAGGATTTGAACCAGTGACCCTACACCACTGTGCCGCCAAACATATTCAAGCTATAGTTATATAATTGATATGGGCTAAAAGTGCACACTCTTGGGTTTAATTTGAGGGTATGTACATCCAAAGTGGAGGAAGGGTTTAGGAATTACAGCTCTTAAGAATAGCCATCCCCTTTTTTTAAGGGATCAAAAGACAATTGAACAATTGAATCAAAAGCTCTTTCATGGCCAGGTGTGGGCTACTCCATCGTTATTTCTTCATAATTTAAGCAGGTAAAAGGTCTGGAATTGATTCTAAGTGTGGTATTTGCATTTGGAATCTATTGCTGTGAACCTACATCATGAGTTCAAAGTAGCTGTCCATGGAAGTGAAACAGGCCACTGTAAGGCTTCAAAAATAAAACAAAACCATCAAAGAGTTAGCAGCAACATTAGGAGTGGCCAAATCATCAGTTTGGTAAATTCTGAGGAAAGAATAATGCACTTTTGAGCTCAGCACCATAAAAAGACCTGAACGTCCACGGAAGACAACAGTGGTGGATGATCACAGGATCCTCTCTATGGTAAAGAAAAAAACCCATTCAAAACATCCAGACAAGTGAAGGACACTCTCAAGGAGGTGGGCGTATTATTGTCAAAGTCTATAATCAAGAGAAGACTTCACAAGAGCAAATACAGAGGGTTCACCACAAGGTGCAAACCATTTGTAAGCCTAAAGAATAAAAAAGCCATATTAGACTTTGCCATAAAAACCATCTAAAAAAGCCAGACCAGTTCTGGAAAAGCATTCTTTGGATGGATGAAACTAAGATCAACCTGTACCAGAATGACAGGAAGAAAAAAAAAAAAGTGTGGAGAAGGCTTGGAACAGCTCATAATCCAAAGCACACAACGTCATCTGTAAAACATGGTGGAGGCAGTGTGATAGCATGGGCATGCATGGTTTCCAGTGGCACTGGATCATTGGTGTTTATTGATGATGTGACAGAAGACATAAACAGCCGAATGAATTCTGCAGTGTTTAGAGATATGTCAGCCCAGATTCAGCCAAATGCAGCAAAGTTGATTGGACGGTACTTCATAGTACAGATGGACAATGATCCAAAGCATACTGCAAAAGCAGACCAGGAGCTTTTGAAGGAAAAGAAGTGGAATTTTCTGCAATGGCCGAGTCAATCACCTGATCTCAACCCAATTGAGCAGGCATTTCACTTGGTGAAGGCAAAACTAAAGGCAGAAAGTTCCACAAACAAAGAACAACTGAAGACATCTGCAGTTAGAGCCTGGCAAAGCATCAGAAAGAAGGAAACCCAGTCTTTGGTAAAGTCCATTGGTTCCAAACTTCAGGCAGTTATTGCCAGTAAAGGATTCTCAACAAAATATTAAAAATTAACATTTTATTTATCATTATATTAATTTGTCCAATTACATTTGAGCCCCTGAAAATTAGGGGTGGGGGGGGGGGGCGATGTATAAAAATGGTTGCAGTTCCTAAAATTTGTATGTGATATTTATGTTTAACCCCTTGAATTAAAGCTAAAAAGTATGCCCTTTTTAATTTTATTATGGTGGCATACAGAGCCAAAAGTATGAAAATTGTGCCTATGTCCTAATATATATGGACCTAACTGTAATAGACATGTGCACACTGAAATATTTTGTTTCAGAATTTCGGTTTAATCTGAAAAAGAGTAAATTTATTTAATTACTCCAGAAATGTTTTATTAAAAAAATGCATTCATATAAGAAAGTTGATTAAGGTCCAATCTGTCAATTAAAGGATTATGGTGACTGTCGTATGTTCTAACAAGATTTGATGAAGCAGCTAAACTTTACGACGCCGCTATCGTACATTTCTGGTCGAATACTTCGCCCACAAGTTATAGTAGAATTCTAATGTTGTTTGACTAGTAATAATTATAAATTAATATTACTAGTCAAACAACATAAGAATTCTTCTATAGCCTATGGCCAGAGCATTTGACCGTAAATGTCAGTTCGCGGAGATGGTAAGTTTTTAGCTGCTTTATTGAATCTTCGTGTCGAACGGTATTAAATAAATATTTTTGATTGTATCGAATGATACAATACTTGTTTGTTTCTGTTCATGTTGAACAGTCTAACCCAACAGCCAATGGAATAGGGGTGTATCGAAATTCAAGCATATAACTTCCTCCCTGTTCGCTCTACACTCCTAACGGCAAATATGCCAGAGTTGGCAAAACTACCTGCACGCAGGTAACACAATTAGGGTATATAGAATCTATAATAAAAAATAAATACCCCCCAAAAACACAGACAGCCACTGAGGCTACCACAACACTAGTATCAGCATCAAGTTTAACACTAAGGCCGCGTACACACGGGCGGACTGTTCGCCCAACCTTGTCCGCTGAACAGTGTTTGGGCGGACAGTCCGCCCGTGTGTGGGCTTTCAGCGGACAGTTTCAGCGGACAGTTGGACGGACAAAGTCTTTCGGAAATTCCGAAAAACTGTCCGCTGAAACTGTGTTTGAGCGAACAGTCCCCCCGTGTGTAGGCTACTTTCGAAATGAGCAAACTGTTCCCGCTCGGAAAGTCCGCCCATTTCGAACGCGTGTACAGGTAGGCGGGGCCCGCGAAGGAGACGTTGCGGGCTCCGCCGCCTGGAATGGGCTTAAAGGGGAACCCCAACGCCGGAAAAAATCGGCGTGGGGGTTCCCCCAAAGTCCACACCAGACCCTTGTCCGAACACGCTACCCGGCCGGCCAGGAAAGGGGGGCGAGCGAGCGCGCCCCCCTCCTGAGCCGTACCAGGCCGCGTGCCCTCAACATGGGGGGGTGCCTTGGGGAAGGGGGGGCCGCGCGGCCCCCCCACCCCAAAGCACCTTGTCCCCATGTTGATGAGGACAAGGGCCTCTTCCCGACAACCCTGGCCGTTGGTTGTCGGGGTCTGCGGGCGGGGGGCTTATCGGAATCCGGGAGCCCCCCTTTAAGAAGGGGGCCCCCGGATACCGGCCCCCCACCCTATGTGAATGAGTATGGGGTACAATGTACCCCTACCCATTCACCTGTGAAATAAAGTACAAAAAAAAACACAACACAGGGAAAAAATATTTTATTGCACAGCTCCGGGGGTCTTCCGTCTTCGGGGGTCTTCTCGCCGGACTCCTCCGCTATCTGTGTGTAGCTCTTTTACTAGCGGAGGAGTCCGGCTTTCTTCCTCCCCGCCGCCGGCCTCTTCTCCCGACTTCGGGGGTCTTGTCCCCCTCTTCGGTTCTTCTGCCGGGCCACCGCGCCTTCTTGTAGCTCTTTTGCAGGCGGTGGCCCGGTCTTCTGTCGCCGCTGCCTTCCGTTCTTCTGTCGCCGCCTTCGGTTCTTCTGCCGGGCCACCGCGCCTTCTTGTAGCTCTTTTGCAGGCGGTGGCCCGGTCTTCTGTCGCCGCTGTCGCCGCCTTCCGTTCTTGTTCTTCTTGTTCTTCTCCAGGAGATGTTGACACGACGCTCTCTCCGGCCGGAATGCCAGAGCCGCGCTGTGCGGTCACTTATATAGTGACAATGGGGCGGTGTCACATGGGTTGGTCACATGGGTTGATGTCACATGGGGACTATGACATCGTAAGGGGGCGGGGTCACCATGTGACCAACCCATGTGACATATACCATGTGACACCGCCCCATTGTCACTATATAAGTGGCAGCAGAGCGTGTCCCTGGCATTCCGGCCGGAGAGCTCGTCGAGTCAACATCTCCAGGAGAACAAGAAGAACAAGAAGAACAAGAAGAACAAGAAGAACAAGAAGAACAAGAAGAACAAGAAGAACAAGAAGAACAAGAAGAACAAGAAGAACAAGAAGAACAAGAAGAACAAGAAGAACAAGAAGAACAAGAAGAACAAGAAGAACAAGAAGAACAAGAAGAACAAGAACGTAAGGCGGCGGCGACGACAGCGGCGACAGAAGACCGGGCCACCGCCTGTAAAAGAGCTACAAGAAGGCGCGGTGGCCCGGCAGAAGAACCGAAGGCGGCGACAGAAGAACGGAAGGCAGCGGCGACAGAAGACCGGGCCACCGCCTGCAAAAGAGCTACAAGAAGGCGCGGTGGCCCGGCAGAAGAACCGAAGAGGGGGACAAGACCCCCGAAGTCGGGAGAAGAGGCCGGCGGCGGGGAGGAAGAAAGCCGGACTCCTCCGCTAGCAAAAGAGCTACACACAGATAGCGGAGGAGTCCGGCGAGAAGACCCCCGAAGACGGAAGACCCCCGGAGCTGTGCAATAAAATATTTTTTCCCTGTGTTGTGTTTTTTTTTGTACTTTATTTCACAGGTGAATGGGTAGGGGTACATTGTACCCCATACTCATTCACATAGGGTGGGGGGCCGGTATCCGGGGGCCCCCTTCTTAAAGGGGGCTCCCGGATTCCGATAAGCCCCCCGCCCGCAGACCCCGACAACCAACGGCCAGGGTTGTCGGAAAGAGGCCCTTGTCCTCATCAACATGGGGACAAGGTGCTTTGGGGTGGGGGGGCCGCGCGGCCCCCCCTTCCCCAAGGCACCCCCCATGTTGAGGGCACGCGGCCTGGTACGGCTCAGGAGGGGGGGCGCGCTCGCTCGCCCCCCTTTCCTGGCCGGCCGGGTAGCGTGCTCGGACAAGGGTCTGGTGTGGACTTTGGGGGAACCCCCACGCCGATTTTTTTTCGGCGTTGGGGTTCCCCTTTAAGCCCATTCCAGGCGGCGGAGCCCGCGACGTCTCCTTCGCGGGCCCCGCCTACCTGTACACGCGCTCGAAATGGGCGGATTTGCCTCCGCCTTACGTGGGCGAGTCCGTTCATTTCAAAAGTTGAGCGGACTGTTTGGCAAACAGTTCGTTGAAACAGTCCGCTCGTGTGTGGGCAAGTCCGCTCATGCAAATTTTGAGCGGACTGTTTGCCGAAACTGTTTGCCGAACAAGGTTGGGCGAACAGTCCGCGCGTGTGTACGCGGCCTAACACAATAGCAGATTAATAGCAAAGGAAATGAAAAAGCCAAGTTGAACTATAGCTTGCTTCACTCTCTGTTCTGCTGCTGTGCTTAAACAAATGGACCAACTTAGATTGACTGTCTGAATTTTTTCAGCGTGTCTCTCTCTGCTAGAAATCGTAAGTTGAAAGTTGACTGCAAGTGTGTACGCAGTTGTGCGTACTCGGCTTCCGGGGGTTATACCGGGATGATGCCCGCACCTGCAGGCATCATCCAGGTACCGTTTTTTACAGCGGGCGATTGGCTACCCAGCCATAACAACCGAAGCGGCTAAAAGCCGCTCGGCTGTTATGCCAGAGGGGCGGGAGGGGATGTCCCCCCTCCCGCCGCTGTTACCAGTGCTCCCGCTCAATTGGGAGCACTGATTCACGATCCGATGCCTCCGGCTGCTGGGGAGGAACTGAAATGAAGCCATGATTGACTTCATTCCAGTCTCCTAATAGTAAACACAGAAGCAACGTCATGACGTCACTTCCCGTTTACTCGGCTGCCAATGGCGCCGGTTTAAAAAAAAAAAAAAAAAAAACACAGTATTCAGAATCGCCGTTTTCGGCGATCTGAATACTTTGAAGTGTAAAGGAGGGATCGGGGGTCCCCGATCCCTCCATAAAAAGTACTTGTCACCACCTATTACTGTCACAAGGAATGTTTACATTCCTTGTGACAGCAATAAAAGTGATACATTTTTTTTTTTTTTTAAACAATTTATTCATTTTAAAATAAATACAATTTCTACAGTGTTTGCAGCTGCTGACTTTTAATAAGTAGACTTACCAGTCCAGGGCACCCGCGATGTCGGCCGCCCGAGGCTGACCTGTCCCTCGGTCCCGGCGCTGCCATTTTGGGTAAGGGAAACAGGCAGTGGAGCCTTGCGGCTTCACTGCCCGTTTCCTACTGCGAATGCGCGAGTCACACAGCGCTTTGTGAATGGGACGCAATGTGTTCTGGGACACACAGTTCCCAGAACACAGCGTGACCCATTACCCAGAAGACGCCGCACGGAGGAGAGAAGAAGATCTTCGCGGAGGAGGAAGAGGCAGATTAGGATGATGTGCCTAGCAACAGGCATTTCTGGTAAGTAAAAAAAAAAATATATATGTTTTTTTCATTTTTTTTTTATGATTTTTTTCTAATTTTTAATGCATTTTCTTTTTTCAGGGTGGCCCTCCACTTTAAGAGAAATGAAACACTTAACTTTGTAAGGAAATTTTCACTTCATAAAGGAATTCTTCTTTAGCTTAGTGAATGAGGTGAAGCTCTGCTGACATCATCCAATCATGTGTAACCAAAAATAATTTTTTTTCAAATTTTCCTTGTATATAATTTGGTATTCATTTCAAAGTGAATTTTTACTACATTCACCAAACTAATAGAAAATTCCCTTCCAAAGTGAAGTGACCATTTCCCTTCAGAAAATCAACCCCATAGTGTCATTGGTAGAAGCTGATTTCTAAATATTAACTCTTACCCACTTTACTTCCTGGTTGGAGCCAAACATTTTCTAAAGCACTAAAACTGTAATTGGTCAAACTCTTATGAGTTACGTAGGGGGGGGGGAAATAATGGTTTTTAAATGGCTGATTAGGTTACACACTTACATGACACTATATTATATTTAAAGGCAGCTAGAATATGCCCATAATTAAATAATGAATTCCCTAGATACAAGTCTAGATGTGAAGCCAAAACTCTTATGGGAATGACTCAATTGGAAGGGCAGCTGTCGGACTTGTAGTGTTTCAGTATGCATTATCTCATAAGGAGGCACCTGTCTGTCTGACCTCATCTGAATTTGAACCACAGTCCTGCAAATTAGTACCATTAACTTATTAATTAAAACACAGAATAGCAAGTGAATTTGAAGTTCTCTGTACGTTGGGACATTGTGATCCTTACCATTGTCCTCTCCAAGCCCTTTTATTCTCACAGAGCGTACAGCTGTTTCCCCGGTCTAAGAGGAACATAGCAGCAATATGACTCTTTGTTCCTGGATGAGACTGTGAGGTTGCCCTTTCGGCTTTCTTTTAACAAGGATTCTTCACGCTATTAGATAAGGCAGTAATGTAAAATGAAATCGAATAGGCAGATGAGACTTTTTAGCTGTAAGTCACTGACCTAAAACTGAAAGCTCTGATCACCTATCAGATCATTTTCTAATGAGGGATGCATAGTTCATTGATTTAACCAGTTTTAATTGGTTATGGTGGCTTTTGCTTTCAGCACAAAACAGAACTTAATTAATATCACTTTCAGTACCCTACATAGTAGATTGTATCATACACCTGAAATATTACTCTACTAATACCTATAGAAGTTTGTCTCTTGCAAATGGCCTTTTGGGTCAGGGAAACTCCTAAAGAGGAACTGATGTCTAAGTGCTTTGCCCAAAAAAAAAGGCAGACAAGGGGCAAACAACTAGTCACCAGCATTGCCTACTGTCCCCTGGCAGCCGATCTTTCCCCATTACTGACTTACAATACCTTATTTTGTGTCTCTGTGTGTGGGGGTGGACATCTTGGTAGAGGCAGGACATTTGCTTCTTTATGTCAGAATATACATCAAGAAAAAAAGCGTGCCACAGAGTAGTGACATCACTAAATCACTAAAAGCAGCAGTACTATAATCTCACTCACTGCAGATATAGAACCATGAGGATTTAGGCACAGGGGTGCCTAGGCACACATTCATACTATTTTACAGGAAAAACTGGCAGTGCCAAGCTCCTCATGCTTTTTTTTTATTTTTATTTTTTTTTTACACAATATTTTGCCTTTTACCCAAATTTGATCATAAATTAACAACAGAATTTACCCCCCCCCCCAATAGACTTCATTAGGATTTGTCCGATTTCAAACCAGATTTCCTGAACTCCTGTTATTTTTGACCCGGGCTGATTTTCCCATCACAAATTTTTTTTACATGTGAGAGTTATTAGGGATGAAGGCTGGTCCAGAAAGTTGCATGCCACAAAAGAAGCACTTGCTTGTGTTGCACCCTCTAGTGTCTTAAAAGTGTAGTGGTTAGCCGTTTATTAGAATAGGTACATTTCCATGGTGTGTGTTTTGATCTGGGTTGGGAGTGACCCAGGGCGGAGCTGGGTGACTCACAGGCAGTAACTCCAACACCTCCCACTTCTTTCCAGAATGTTCTGGTGTCTTCTGGAAAGGAAGAAGGAGAGGAAAGGTGAAGCTGCCTATGGTATTCTGAGGAGCTCCGACCTATCCCAACTTGGATTGGCAGGAAGCAGGCCTCCTTAAATACCCAGGGTCAGCCCAGTTGGGGAGGAGTTTTTTTTAGGAGGAAGCTGGAGATGGAGTGCTAGGCTGTCGTGGCCTTCAAGGGAGCACCCCAGTCTGGGGGGTGACCTTGGGCCTGGGCTCGGGTGCAGATGGGAGCCTCTTACAACCCACAGAGGTATTCGGACAGAAGGCACTGGAGGAACAAGAGAGGACAGTGGGAGAGAAGGCACGCCTGAGAGGACTGGGAGATTGCAGTCTAGGATGGGTGCAGAGTCAGTGGAGTGGACTGTGGTGGCACGGGCAGTGGACAAGGGACAGCTGCAGCCAGGAGGGCTAGCAATGCCTGAAGAGGTAGTACTGGGAGCACTAGCCATGTGGACAGCTAGCACCAAGGACTATTGTATTTTTGTTACACCACAGGGGCCCCGTCCCTGCCTGCAAAGGGAATTTGCTAAGGCCTGGCTGAGCCAATTTAAGGTCTAAATCTCAGTGCTAGCTGGTCTGGGAAGTGCAATTAAGTGATGTGCTGGAGGCAGTGGCATCAGAAGGAGTGAGTGGGCCCCTAGGTCTCAGGCATTCATAATTCTATTATCAGCCCTGAGCCTGAGCTGGGACCGATCTGACTCCAAGCGCAGCCGATTGACATAGAAAACCCCACCTTCTGGAGCCTGCAGCGGCTATGATGGATATCCCACTGGTCCAATGCCAGGACCACGGGACCTGTGACATCCATCATAGGTGCTGCAGGCTCCAGAAGGCGGGAATTACAATGCAGCCGCATTGAGCACTATGAGATCCCAACTCGGTGCTCGGGCTCCTGTCCTGGCTCTGGCTGCCTGCTGTCTACTGAGATGGGTGCGCCGCACACTATGGCTGAGCTGCAGGAGGAGGTCATCTGAAGTCTGACATGTAATGGTCAGGTAGATCAGTGTGGGTCAGGTAAGTCAGTGTGGGTCAGGTAAGTCAGTGTGGGTCAGTGTAATGGTTAATGTGGGTCAGGTAGGTCATTGTAATGGTCAGTGTGGGTCAGGTAGGTCGGTGTGGGCCAGGTAGGTCGGTGTAATGGTCAGTGCAGGTCAGGTAGGTCAATGTGGGTCAGGGTGTGTCAGGTAGGTCAGTGTAATGGTCACTGTGTGTCAGGTAGGTCAGATTAGTAGTCAGCATTGATGGGAAAGCCAGGCAGCAACCAGTGAGCTTAACCCCCTCCCACCACACAACACCTCCCCGGTGCCGGGCTCAGACTTGGGGCTGAAGCCCCTGGTCTTTTTCCCACCTAGCAATGCCCCTGGCTGGAGGTGTTCAGGAGAGATAGTCTGCAAGCGAGTAATGTGCTGGAGAGAAGAGAGGAGGTGTATATACTGGATTTGTATATAGTCTCAAGTCCCTGAATGGTCTAATAATCAACTGGGCATCTCATAATTTCCCTATCCCCATCCAAGTTTATTCCCCTCAATAAAAACAAGTGCAAGGACTGTTTCATGCCTTTGGATGCTTGAAAAGTGTATGCCTGGCTGGGTAGGGTGACAGACAGACTAAAACACTCAGCAGTCCTTACGAGGGTACCGCTACATTTGGGGGCTTATTCCGGGACAGTCTATTCAATGGTAACCTGCCAGCCATTGCAACTAGCAACCGAAGTTGACCAAGCCGAAGAAATGCACTTTGTCGGCTATTCAGTATTACAGCAACAAGTGCCGCTGCCCATAGCAACCAGCGGGAGCTGCATGTCAAATTATTGCTACCTGCTTACCCAGAAGCTCAATCACGGAAGGGACGGGCACTTGTAATTAAACCTCTAATTCAGTAACTTTCTACCATGTGCTGTCATCTGTGGCAACCACAGCGGGCGATCGTACCCATGGATTACAAATTTGCAATTGCTGGACATCCTGAACTTTTGCTTCAAACTCCTGCAATATACAGTAAAGTGTGGCTGAAAACGTCTACTGTTGTCTGGGATGATCGGGGTCAGCCTGCAGGTGCCTGCTGGCAGGACAGTTTTAAAAAAGGTTCCCTTCAGTGAGGAATGGGTTACAAACTTTATTGTTACTACCGGCATCCACCGGAAAAGTCAGGGGTCATCTGCTCTCAGTTGCTTGGGCAGTCGTTGCCAAGCAACATAGTGCTGCAAGTTCCAGTGTGCCTGCAAACTTCAGTTAATCTAACAAGGGGTTACCGCAGCACACCATGGGAGGGGCCTGCCCATCAGTTTCGCAGATGCTAGCCCCTGTCTGGAAGCGAGGGGGCAGTGCCACGTCCTAGAGGTGTACCAGCGTTGCCTGCTGGCAGACACCACTAGGCAGAGGAACAAGATGGCGGATCATGTGTTTCCAGCGCTGACCTGGTTGGCTGATCTGCAGGAATTTCCACTGGTGGACACCGGTGTCCGGTTGGAGCATCGTGGGGGATTCACCCTTGGGATGATTGAGGGGACTGAGTCAGTGTGACTGTGTCCAGGGTGCCGGATAGTGACCGCGGTGGTCAGTGCATGGATCTGGTGTGGTCATTGTGGTGAACCACTCACTCAGCTTGCATCTAGCCAGCAGGAGCTACAGTACTACAATGTGGGCCTTCTGTCAGGACAGAAGGCCAGATTGGGCCTAGAATTATTGCCGAAAGGTGGGGTGGAGTCTGAGCCTGGTGACTCCCCTGCTAATATCAGCAACATAAGGGAAGAAGATTCTGTCGTGGCCTGCAGCCTGGTCGGGGACCTGGTGACTGTAAGTACTGCCCAGCAGGAACCCGAAATTGTCCCTGAAATGCCAGCTGCCCCTATGTATTCTGCTGACTCCACCTTGAAGGAGCCAGTGCAGGAGGGAGATGTGCCCTCAGGTGAGCCAGAAGGGGAAGGCAAGGACAGGGCCATAGATTGGGGTTCTCCCAGATTGCTATTTGAGTTTGGGCCCCAGGAAAGGTTAGCAGAGTCGTCATCTCACAGCAGCCTGGAAGAGGAATGTGAGAAGGGAGGTTCCCAGGTCCTGGAGGTCCAGTTTGAGGGAGGAGATGTGCCAGACTTTGGTGAGGGAGCTGAAGAAGCTTCATCAGCAGCAGACAACTCTTTTATAACAGACCCTCCACTACACAGACAAGAGCAGTTGAATACAGGCAGTGGGTCAAGAGGCTCCCCAACTCTTATGTCTTGCCAGGAAAAAGGTAAACCCAGAGAACTGCCAAAGTTTTCCAGGTTCCAGCGAAAGCTTGCTCCGAAGTGGGGTCTGGACATCACTGAGAACTCCCGGGGGAGAGGGAGGATGACCTGGTTTGGGAGTATTTGCATATCCTTAAGCCTACCTAACGCCAGAATGTGAGGAGACCTGGGCCCACTTTGAGGGCATCTGGAGAGAATGGAGGCTGGGGAGAGCAATTTACAAGGACAGAGTGATGTTCGTGAAGGCAGGGCGGCCTGCGAGGAGTCACTCTGTCTCCATCAGGGAGAAACGGATCAGCAGAAGACTGTGCTACCCGCATTTCTTTGCGTGAGAGGACTGTTGGAGTGTACAGCCCATCATTGAAATGGCCACATGAACTTCTGGAAGAATGTGCTCTTTTCTCCCTGACTCTTTTGCAGGATCAGACCGGCCTGCCATCGTTTTCGGATACCTGTTCTGACAGGGGACAACATTGAGATCTGCTGTTTCTAGTGATCAGGAACAGGAATTTCTGTATTGTCTCAGTAAGCCCAACTCCATACAGTTAAAACACACCCAGGGAACACAGTTAACCCCTTAATCACCCCCTAGTGTGAACCTATTCCCTGCCAGTGTCATTTATACATTGATCAGTGCATTTTTTTTAGCACTGATCACCGTAATAATGTCACTGGTCCCCAAAAAGTGTCAATGGGGTCAGATTTGTCCGCCGCAATGTCGCAGATTGCTGCCATTACCAGTAAAAACAATAAAAAAAAAAAAAAAATAATAAAAGTCCATAAATCTATTCCATAGTTTGTAGACGCTATAACTTTTGCACAAACAAATAAATATGCACTTATTACGATTTTTTTGTTGCCTAAAATATGTAGAAGAATACATATTGGCCTAAACTGATAAATAATTTTTTTTTCGGAATATGTATTATAGCAGAAAAGTAAAAAATATAGATTTTTTTCAAAATTGTCAGTCTTTTTTGTTTATAGCTCAAAAAATAAAAACCGCAGAGGTGATCAAATACCACCTTTAAAAGAAAGCTCTATTTGTGGGAAAAAATGGACATAAATTTTGTTTGGGTGCAAAGTTGCAGGACCGCACAATTGTCAGTTAAAGCAGCACAGTATCTTTAAAAAAATGGCCTGGTCATTAAGGGGGGTAAATCCTGAAGTAGTTAAGGAGCCTGAGAGTCCGGTGAGGGGCCCCTCCCACCAGGAACTCCAAAGAGAACTTCTCATGCTTTGTTTTTTTCCTATGTCAGCAGGTCATAACCCCCTGCTGACAGAACAAAAGAATAAAAATGTGTTTGAAGTGGTGAATATGGTCTTGACATTTAATGTGTCTGTCGGCAGGATGCTAACCCCCTCCTGACAGAAAATGATGCAAATATGTAGATAGTTGCTAGAAGTAGGATGTTGTATTTTTTTTTGTCTTCACAGGACCTCTTTGGATGAGACGGCTGCCAATCCATCTCCGGCTGGAACTCTGCGGGCAGAGGATTTCCCTTTAGAGGGAGATACTCTGGCCTAATCTACAGTGTATGTGATTGTTATTAGCCGTAGGAGCTTGTAGTTAGCTGTATAGTCATTCCTGGCCTTTGAGGAAGCTCCCCCTTGGGCTCGGCCTCTGGTGCAGACAGGACCCTCTTACAACCCACAGGGTTGTCCAAAAAAAAAAAAAAATCACAACTTCAACAATGTGCCATGTCTCTTACTAAATACCTCAGACTGTCTATTTTCCATAAAGATCATGGGGGGGGGATTTGTACTGTCCTAGTGTTTTTAGATCTCAAGAATTGAGATATGTACCGATGGCCTCAGGACCAATCAATTTTCATAAATATATATATATATATATATATATATATATATATATATATATATATATATATATATATATATACATACATATACACACATATATATATACACACACACACACTGTACCATAGTTTGTGGACTCTCTAGTCTGTACTTTTCCTGCAGACTAAATAATAAACACTAATTTGGGTTATTTTCACCAAAGAACTGTAGCAGAATACATTTTAGCCTAAATGTATGCAGAAAGATTATTTATTTGCAAAATTTATAACAGAAATTAAGAAAAAATTGTTTTGTTTCAAAATTGTTGTGCATTTTTCATTCTTTTAGCAAAAAAAAATAAATAAATAAAAAAATAAATAAAACCGCAGTGAATAAATACTACCAAAAGAAAGCTTTACTTATGTGAAAATGCTAAAAGTTTAAATTCCCTCACCCTTTGAAGTTTTAGTCCTGTGCCATGTCCCGATATCTCAGTGTAAAGTTCTGTTACTAATGCTGCCAAGCTCTGCCTTTTTGTCATGTACAGATGACTCACCTGCAGACCCTGTGTTTACATGTAAATAACCGGAATTGCTAAATAGTGGTGGCATTAATATGTAAATAGCCATGGACAGCTGCATTGATATGTAAATAGAGGTGGCATTCATACATCTATTATGCCCCTGAAGTCATATCCACCATCACTTCTGCTGAATGCTACCCACTGGGGATAAAAGGGCTTTAAAGTCCTGCCTACAACTGTGGTCATTAAGCCTAATGTCAGCCTGTTCTGCAAAGGTAAGCAAATTGGAGATGGAAATCTTTTTCAAAATAACATGGTCTGTGGGTGGATGTGAATACTGTGACGATCCAGGGTGATTAGGTTCAAGTGGTGCATGCAGTTTTCCAGAAAACGTGGCAAACCCAACTGCGTTTTAGGGCATGGCAGCTCACTTTTATTTAAAGGCAATGAAAACATTCAAATAAACAGTAATCTTCCCTCACAAGGGGGTTCCACCATCACTGTATAAACAAACTAAAGCCTCCTAGCTTACTCACTGTCAGCTTTGTGCTGTTTTGGTCATGGGCCACATCTGTCTTCTACAGACGTGCACACACAGGCTGCCACCTGCAGCCATAGACTCTGAGACCTCCTGTCTCTTTCTCCTGGACCCGTCTCCTACTGGGACTCTCCCGCCATCCCAGGCCAGAATTCCTGTCTTTCCCAGGCGGAGGCGTCTCCAAGTCTGAGCATTGACCTTTATTCCTGGGATGATAATGAAGCCAGCACACAGGTGTACAATTAGCAAGCCTACCAAAATCAGGCATACACTGCTCACATGCACCTGTGACACAGGGTCACATCTCCACCTATCCTCCCCCCTTGTTTTGCCCTGGAGGGAGAAATACAACACCCTTTTTCCTAAAGGGGCACTCCACCCAACTCTTTTTTCGAGCGTGCTTCAATGTGCACTTCTTGTTAATCTTTGGGAGCTTACATTTCTTCTCACCTCCCCCAGATCTACTCCCCCAACACTGTAGGGGTCCTATTTTGACATCTGTCTCAACTTTACTCAGCACTTTTTGGGTTTCAGGTTCGCTGATACCTGCATGGTTACTGCTGGCAACCGCTTTCTCTAAGTTACCCAGTTCAAAACCACCAGGAACTCTGGTTCCATCACAGTGTCACACATCACAGTGACAGTGTCTGAGAAGGGACCACACACAGGGAAGCAGTTACTCTCTATGGGACCTTCCCACAGTTTCGCATCGCCCCCTGTTGTCCAACACTCCAACAGCAACTGTTCTTGCAACACATATTTGCCAACACAATTTTGCAATACATCTGACCTGTCCAACAGCGCTCCAGAGTGCTTCTCATACCCAAGCTTTGTATAGAACAATTCAGGGCACTGTGAGTTAACTTCCCACATTAACACCAAACATCGCATTAAAAGATTCAAGCACTTGAGATTTCTGCACAGTACAGCCTGCAATATCCAGCTCCAATCAGCCATACCCCGTGGCACCAGTTCTCCAAACACAGGAGAGGGTATATATTGGCTGTACACTCCATGATGCTAACATTTCACTAAGCATGTCTGTCACAAAATACACATTTTCTTATTTTTTTCTTTGCTGTGCATTTACATTCGCTTGGACCTTCAGTCATGAGAGGGTTAGTCTCAGAAACAATCCGTGCACCTTGGCCTATAGGCTGTTCTGCAGATGCCTCTCCTGTTCTTGCAGTCATAGCATCCACTACTCTTTTAGCCACAGAATTTTCTTCCTGCATTGCTATTAGTCTCTTGGCCCAGTCATCCCAATAGTTTATGCTTCTCAGCACTGCATCCACCCAAGAAGGCATAGGCAGACCAAGAGGCTCAACAGCATCTGAAACATTGCTCTGGTCAGTTTTACACTTATCAACATTATAACACATCACTTTCTTTTAGCCTGCATTGTGGCAACACTTTTTTAACCACACCATGTTGCAGTACCCCACCCTCACCACTGTAACCAGACATCAAGCGTTGCATTATCACACGTCATTTTTTATTTTAACACTTGCCTTCCCACTGAACAGAACACTGCAGCAAGGCAAGTCCTTTTTTTTTAGCAAAAACAGGGGATCTCCCATTTGGGGTCACTTCCCCTCCCGTGTGCATAGTCACATAGTCAGTCTTTCTCACCCAGTCTGCAGACTTGGAATCACAGGCATTGCTACGGGCAACCACTCTCCTCTTTAACCTCCAGTCAGCCTGTTGCTCTCTCCTGCTGTATTTACCCATGCGGTTACCGGGTGAAATGAAAGACTCTCAGGCTTCACAGCCCTCTTTGTGGGAACAGTGAGCCACCGCTTCATAGGAGCCCCACCATCCAGACGACACTTCACTGGTTGCTATGGGAGACTGCATTCTCCCTGCAGACATTCTTTAGCAACTGTATCAATCCTCTTGAGCCCACCAGCCAGGACTCTCATCAGGATCATTCCACAATTCACCATAGGTCTCATGAACGACGTTGCTATGGGCAACAACATGCATCTTTACAGCAACAGATGCAGAGTGCCTTAAAAAAAAAAAATTGGTGTACTGTCTCCTTACAGCTGAGACACAGCACCCATCACTTTGCTTCACACAGCAACAGCAATACACACAGTCTCTGACACTCACGGTTGCCGGCATGCAAGGATCTGAACCAACGCTGTCCGTGCCCAACACCAATTTCTCCACCAACTGTGATGATCCGGGGTGATTAGGTTCGAGTGGTGTATGCAGTTTTCCAGAAATGTGCCACTCTAGACTTTTTAGGGCATGGCAGTCGACTTTTATTTAACGGTAAAGAAAAAGTTCATACAAACAGTAATCTTCCCCTCACAGGGGGTTCTACCATCTCTGTATAAACACAAACTATAGCCTCCTGGCATACTCACTGTCAGCTTCGTGCTGTTTTGGTCACAGGCCACATCTGCCTGCTACAGACGTGCGCACACACAGGCTGCCACTTGCAGCCTTAGGCTCCAGGACCGCCTATCTCTTTCTCCTGGAGCCATCCTCCCAGGCCAGAATTCCTGTCTGCTGAGCAGAGCAGTCTCCAAGTCTGAGCACTGACCTCTACTCCTGGGATGATTATGAAGCCAGCACACAGGTGTACAATTAGCAAGCCTACCAAAATCAGGCATACACTGCTCATATGCACCTGTGACACAGAGTCGCATCTCCACAATACACACATCTCAGCAGACGCGTGAGGGTGTCGTTAACTATGAATGGCACTTCTGTGTATCTGCTAAAGGGCAGCATGTTTCTGTGTGATGTCAGGAAAGCAATTCTGCATGCGTTCCTGACACAAAGAAATGTGAACGCAGGCTAAATGTCTTAGTTACATTAATGGTCAGTGTACATCTTCTCATTACATTGGGGTTTGGGGTACATTTTTTTCACTCACACCAGTGGCCAGTGGGAAGGTCCCGCTTACATTGGTAGTCAATGTACATTCTTCATTACATTGGTGATCAGTGTACATTTCTCTTTACATTGGTGGTAAGTGCAGAATTGCCCTTACACTGGTGGTCAGTCTAAATCCCCCTTTACATTGGTGGTCAGTGTAGAAGTTTCACCTTACATTGGTGGTCAATACAAATCTCCTCGACAATGGTTGTCAGTGTAAATTCCCCCTTACATGGAGGCCATTATATATCCCCCCTTACACTGGGGCTTAGTGTAAATGCTCCTATTACAATGATGTCAGTGTAGAAATCCCTCTCTATATTGGTGGATGGTGTAAAATCTCCATTGCATGGTGGTCAGTGCAAATTCCCCCTCACATTGGTGGTCAGTGTAAATCCCCCTCACATTTGTGGTCAGTTTAGAATCCCCCACTATATACTTGCCAAAGATTTTTGGCTTTGCTCTACATGACTCAGAGTGTTATGGTTTTCGGATGGTGAGTCTGACTTGGTGGAAGGAGACCTCTCTTACGACTCTGGTTCAAGTCTCTCTGAAGTGGGAACAGAGGGACAGGAGCACAGCGGGGTAGGAGCGTCTGGCCAGATGCAGCAGCAGGTACTGGAAGGTGGAGATCTTCAGTAGTAGTAGCTCTCTGTAGCAGGTAGGCAGCCGAAGAAGGTTGGCAGCAGGCTGTGGGACCACGACAGATGGTGCACGGATCTGGAGAGGCAGAGGCAGACCCGGGAGGACCTCTGAGAGGGAGAGCAGCAGACACAGCAGCAAGCAGGAGCCAGCAGAATAATCAGGTAACAGGCAGGGAATCGGCAACAAGTATCAGTCCAAGAAGGGTCAAACAAGCCGGGGTCGGAGCAGGAGAGATCAGCAGAGTCAAACGGAGCCGGGTCAGGTATCAGGTAGGTCACAGGCAGAATAACGGGTTGTTTCAGATACTAGCTGCAGACGAACAGCACAGAACATCTGCAGCTGTTCCTTTAAAAAGGGCCACTGGCGCCAATAGCGCTAACGCACACACGTGCGTGCGTGTGCCGCGCGCACACCCGAACGACGACCCGCGGCACGAATGCGCGTGTGCTAACGGAGACCCGATCGTGCAGAACGGACGGATTCCTGACATTGCCCCCCCACAAGGGGCAACCTCTGGGTGCCCCTAACGACTCTCTTCTCAGGGTGTGCAGTAAAAAAGGCCTGAATTAATCTATCTGCATGTAGGTTAGCAGCAGGTTCCCATGAATTATTTTCCGGACCATAGCCCTTCCATTTAATTAAAAACTGACCTTGTCCTTGACGTCTTCTGAAATCCAGAATGGCCTCCACTTCATATTCCTCATTGCCATCAATCAACACAGGGTCAGGTGGACTTGTTCCTCTACCGGGAAAAGAATCAGGTACGGCAGGCTTAAGCAGAGCTACATGGAAGACTGGGTGTATTTTCATGGAAACAGGTAAGGACAGTTCATATGACACTTCATTAATCCTCCTCTTAACTGGAAAAGGACCCAGAAATTTGGGTGCCAACTTCTTAGAGGGGCAAGCTAATTTCAAGTTAGAAGTGGAAAGCCATACCTGATCCCCGACTTGAAGAATCAATTCTCCCCTTCTTCCCCGATCGAAGTTTCTCTTGCTATCAACCTGAGCCTTGGTTATGGTCTCTTGTAGGATTTGGTTATTCCGCTGAAGAAAAGATACTGTGTCCTGTACCGCTGGAACGTGGGATTCTGAAAGAATATCAGGAAGAAAGGACAGATTAAAACCAAAATTAGCAAAAAACGGGGATTGGCCGGTGGTAGCATGGCTGGCATTGTTGTAGGCGAATTCCGCCAAAGGTAAAAGGGAAACCCAATCGTCCTGAACAAAGGATGAAAAGCATCTAATGTATTGCTCGAGGGTTTGGTTGGTGCGTTCCGTTTGTCCGTTGGTCTGTGGGTGGTAGGCGGAGGACAAGGCTAATTCTATTTTCAGGGCCTCACATAAGGCTCTCCAAAAACGAGAGGTGAACTGCACCCCCCTATCGGAAACAATATTGGAGGGTACCCCGTGAAGCCTGACTATCTCCTTGATGAAGATGTGAGCCGTCTCAGATGCGGTGGGGGTTCCCTTCAAGGGTAGGAAATGGGCCATCTTAGACAAACGGTCACAAATCACAAAGATGGCTGTACAGTTCTCAGAAGGAGGGAGTTCCACAATGAAGTCCATAGTAATCATCCGCCAGGGGCGGTCGGGTGCGGGAAGTGGTTTAAGCAGACCCCAGGCACGGTTTCTGGGGACCTTATTCCGACTACACACGGGGCAGGAATTCACATATTTCTTGCAGTATTCCCTCATGCCTGGCCACCAGAAGGAACGCTGTACAAGCTCTAAAGTCTTGCGGACACCAAAGTGCCCGGCGAGAGGATGATCGTGGAGGAGACCCAAGACCTTTATTCGGACGTCTTCCAGAACAAAGATTAGATTGTCCTTCCAAAGCAGCCCTTCTCTGGAAATGAGCGAAACTCCTGGGGGGCAGGAGGATACGAGGGAAGCTCTTTTTAACAGGGACAAAAGGTCAGGCTGGACGAGCAAAAAAGTGTTAGCAGGGAGGATGGTATCAGGGGGTGCGATGTCCTTGGAGCTATCAAACATGCGGGAAAGCGCATCCGGCTTTACGTTTTTTGACCCGGGGCGGTAGGTAATATGAAAGCAGAACCGAGAGAAAAAGAGGGCCCAGCGGGCCTGCCGAGGTTTCAGACGCTTAGCGGTACGGAGGTACTCGAGGTTCTTGTGGTCTGTGTAGATAAGTACGGGGTGTACCGCCCCCTCCAGTAAATATCTCCACTCCTCCAAAGCAGACTTGATGGCGAGTAACTCTCGGTCCCCCACATCATAATTTCTCTCTGCCGGAGAGAGTTTGCGAGAAAAGAACCCCACGGGGTGCATCAGGTCATCTTTACCTTGACGTTGGGAGACCACCGCCCCTACTGCTACCTCAGAAGCATCTACCTCCAGGATATAGGGTCTTGACGGATCCGGGTGGCTGAGAACGGGGGCAGAGGTTAACAGGTTCTTGAGTTTCTTGAAGGCGGCCTGTGCTTCAGGTCCCCAATGAAAACGTACATTTTGTTTGGTGAGTTGGGTGATGGGGGCGATAATGGCCGAGAACCCTCTAATGAATCTTCTATAAAAATTGGCGAAGCCCACAAAGCGCTGGATCCCCTTTTTATCGGTGGGGGCTGGCCATTCGAGAACAGCAGAAACCTTTTCCGGGTCCATCTTGATGCCTGCTGGAGAGATTTCAAGGCCGAGAAATTGGATATCCTGCTGCTCAAATTTACATTTCTCGGCCTTAGCGTAAAGTCCGTGTTGCCGGAGCCGAAGCAGCACTCTGCTGACGTGCCCACGATGCTGTTCCAGGGACCCGGAAAAGATTAGGATGTCGTCTAGGTATACAATGACGAAAATGTCCAGAAAGTCCCGGAAAACATCATTTATCAGGTGCTGGAAAGTGGCCGGGGCATTACAAAGTCCGAAGGGCATTACTAAGTACTCGTAGTGCCCAAAACGAGTTTGAAACGCAGTCTTCCACTCGTCGCCTGCTCGTATACGGACCAGATTGTAAGCTCCCCGCAAGTCCAACTTAGTAAAAATAGTAGCTGACCTTAGTTTCTGAAAAAGCTCCGGAATCAGTGGTAGGGGATAACGGTTCTTAATCGTGATTCGATTTAACTCCCGGTAATCCACACAGGGTCGAAGGGTCTGATCTTTCTTTGTAACGAAGAATATTCCGGCACCGGCAGGAGATGTGGAATGGCGGATGAACCCCTTCTTAAGGTTCTCGGTGATATAGACCTTCAGGGCCTCCTGCTCTTTCTCAGACAAGGGGAAGACACGCCCGAACGGAATTTCTGCCCCAGGAAGGAGCTCGATGGGACAATCGTAGGGGCGATGTGGGGGAAGAGAATCAGCCCCCCGTTTACTGAAAACATCCAGAAACTCATGGTAAGGCTCAGGAACTAACTGACACAAGTCCTGGTCTGGGTCCAGACAGAGGAGCGTTCTGGGCTGTACAGAAGCTCCAGGAAGACAGTGATCCTGGCAGTAAGGGGAGAGGAACCTCACCTCCCCGGAAGACCAGTCAACGGAGGGATTGTGTGCCTGCAGCCACGGGATGCCTAGGATCACAGGGAAAAGTGGTGATGAGATGACGTCTAGAGTTAGCAGTTCCGTATGTTGGCAGGAGGTGGTAGCTGGTAGTGGGAGAGTCTTCTGGGTGACTCGGCCAGATTTAATTTGTGAACCATCAGCCAGGAAGATGGAAAGTTCATGGGGCTTTTTCCGAAGAGGAATGGAGTGCAGGTTGGTGAAGGCAGCGTCGATGAAACAGCCGCAGGCCCCTGAGTCAAGGATGGCGTTGACGTGAATCGTTCTTCCCTGCAGCTGAAATGAGAGCAGAAGGGCAACATGGAAAGTGTTGGAAGGCAGAGTAACAGGGTTGTGAGACACAGAAGAAAGGCACTTATGTGTCTTAACAGGGCAGTTGGTCACGTAATGTCCGGAGCCGCCACAGTATAGGCACAAGTTCATCTGCTGACGGCGGGCTCGCTCTTCGGGTGACAGGGTAGGCCGGAGTAGTCCGAGCTGCATGGGTTCTTCAGTAGCTTGGGCAACACTGGCAGGCCTCCCTTGAGGGGAAGGAGTGAAGAAGGGTGCTGAAGAAGGCGTCCTGGTGGTCATCCAAGCTGGTCTTTGGGGTTGGGTGGAGCGTTCCGCCCTACGCTCACGAAGTCTCCTATCAATCCGTATGGCCAAAGCGATTAAGTCCTCCAACGAGTCTGGGGTTCCAACACGAGCCAACTCATCCTTAAGGCCCTCTGACAGGCCCATGCGGAATTGATGTCTTAGGGCCGACTCGTTCCACTGGGTATCTGCGCTCCAGCGTCTAAAGTCCGCGACATAGTCCTCTGCCGACCCTCGGCCCTGCTGGAGCGCAGTTAATGCAGATTCCGCAGTGGCGGACCGCTGGGGATCATCGTAGAGCTGGGCCATCCCCTCGAAGAAGGTAGAAAGGGTCTGGGTGAGAGGACTGTCATTTTCCAGAAGGTGATGGGCCCAGGACTGGGGCTCTCCTTGCAGAAGGGAGATAACGAAGCCCACCTTAGTAGCCTCCAGAGAAAAAGTCCTAGGCTGAAGAGCGAAGTATAACTGGCAGGCGTTACGAAAGGCCCGGAACTTGGAGCGGTCCCCGGAAAACCTCTCTGGAATGGGGACCCTAGGTTCAGGTGGAAGCATCATCACGGCCGAATGGGTGGCTGGCTGAACAGGAGGAGGCTGAGGAGCGGTGACTGGAGGGCAGGAAGTAGACAGATGCTGAACACGTTCCTCCAGCCTGGAGTAACCATCCTGAAGGGACTTAACGGCTTGAGTCAGGGCCGCAAGGTGCGAGCAGATCTCCTTCATGGCTGAGGCCCCTTCCGCAGACTCAGACATGGCTGTTCGTACTGTTATGGTTTTCGGATGGTGAGTCTGACTTGGTGGAAGGAGACCTCTCTTACGACTCTGGTTCAAGTCTCTCTGAAGTGGGAACAGAGGGACAGGAGCACAGCGGGGTAGGAGCGTCTGGCCAGATGCAGCAGCAGGTACTGGAAGGTGGAGATCTTCAGTAGTAGTAGCTCTCTGTAGCAGGTAGGCAGCCGAAGAAGGTTGGCAGCAGGCTGTGGGACCACGACAGATGGTGCACGGATCTGGAGAGGCAGAGGCAGACCCGGGAGGACCTCTGAGAGGGAGAGCAGCAGACACAGCAGCAAGCAGGAGCCAGCAGAAGAATCAGGTAACAGGCAGGGAATCGGCAACAAGTATCAGTCCAAGAAGGGTCAAACAAGCCGGGGTCGGAGCAGGAGAGATCAGCAGAGTCAAACGGAGCAGGGTCAGGTATCAGGTAGGTCACAGGCAGAATAACGGGTTGTTTCAGATACTAGGTGCAGACGAACAGCACAGAACATCTGCAGCTGTTCCTTTAAAAAGGGCCACTGGCGCCAATAGCGCTAACGCACACACGTGCGTGCGTGTGCCGCGCGCACATCCGAACGACGTGCACCCGCTCGCGTCCGGAGATGCGCGTGCCCACGACGACCCGCGGCACGAATGCGCGTGCGCGAACGGAGACCCGATCGTGCAGAACGGACGGATTCCTGACACAGAGTTTGCCACAGTGTACTGCCTCCTAACTAATCCCCTCCCCCCACCACTGCCACTGATCCCATCAACCCCCCAGAATTGCCACTGATCACACCCCCCTCTACCGGCATTGCTACTGATCCCAGGAGTCCTAGGATCACTAGGAGTTAACTGTCTACTGATGGGTCGCCTCTCCTCCCCAGTCCATGGTGTGCAGGCAGTGAGGAAATTATGTGCTGTATCCTTTAGCAAACAATCAGTAAGCAGTAATGATGTGCATTAACCTCTTGCAACCAATCATTGAGTGGTAAAGATGTGCAGTAACATCTAGCAGCCAATTAATGAGTGATAAGGGCGTCCAGTAACTGATAGAAACCAATCAGTGAGCAGTATTGATGTATGAAGTAAGCTCTAGAAACCAATCAACAAACAGAAGTCAGGTGCTGTAACCACTAGCAAATAATCAGTGAGTCATTATGTGTGCAGTAACCTCTAGCAGCCAGTCAGTGAGCATTAATGATACACTGTAGCCTCTAGCAACCAATCGCAATCACTGCCTGATTTGATTCTGAGTCTAGCTGCTATTTATTGTATATCTCAGAGCAGGTGGAGAGCGAAATTACATACAGTTAGTCAATGAGAGATTTGAGAATCTCTAAGAGCCATCGTAAGCTTGTAACTAGAACATAAAGACGAACCAATGGCTGGGAACACACTCTACCATGCCACAAGCTATCTGTATCCACTCAGATTGTAGCTGTCCTATGGGACAGTTCCTCAACATCACAGGGATTTATTCTGATGTGGAGGTTTTTTTTCTTAGGAAGCAAAGGACCTATCCCAACAATTTAAGCCACAGGTATATTCAAGTAGAAATGTCAGGAAGAGTTTCAGATGGGCAATAATACACATTTGGCCTGTCCAGTTGAGGGGAGTCTCAGAGTAGAAAATAAATAGGAGGATTAACCTGTGAGACTAATTAAAAGATTAGTCTCCCATGGAAATACATTTAGGGGAAACTTACAAAAACATTGGACTATCCTCCTCAAATTGTGGCCATCACTCAAGTGTGAGTGCAAATAAAAGAAGTAACAAACTAGGAGATGTTCTTATAAAAGGTGAATTCGAAGGAGTTTAAACTAGGAGTTTCAGTTACTATGAATTATTTGTGTATAAAGAATTTCACTGTGATTTTACACAATTATACAATTTGTTCTCTTTTTTTACATGTGGGAACATGGTGGGTGCTTAGTGGAGTGACCAACTCACAAATAACTACCTCTTTCATTGGTTTTATTATGGTAACTTTTTAGTTTTGTATTTAACAACTTCAATAAAGGGCACTTCCCCTCTTCCTGCCAAAGTAAATTTTCAGCTTTCAGCATTGTCCTTTTTTAAATGACAATTGCGTGGTCATGCTTCACTGTACCCAAACACAATTTTTATAATTTTGTTCCTACAAATAGAGCTTTCTTTTGGTGATATTTGATCACCTATGTGGTTTTTATTTTTTGCGCTATAAATAAAATAAGACTTTTGAAAAAACTATAACTTTTGTAGCACTAACCCCCGAAGGAGCTGCTGGTTATTTTTGGGCTTACCATTACCTCCCGTTCTCCTTGTAGCACGTCTAGGGGATGTCCCGTGGTAGATGGCCCAGTAACTTGAGACTGACAATAGATCTACTTGAATGGATTTTATTTGCAAAACTCAGACAATTTAACAGTCTTTCATCTTGTGATCAGAGGATTGTAAAGAGGGTTCAGGTACTCTTATGCCCCGTACACACGAGCGGACTTTTCAACATCCAAAGTCCGAAGGACCGAGTCCGTCAGACTATCCGATCGTGTTTGGGCTGCAACGGACTTTTGATTCGCCAAAGTCTGACGGACTTTAGAAATGAAGCATGCTTCAAATTTTCCCGAAGGAACTCCGCCGGACCCGGTCCCCTTCGAAAACTCCGCTCGTGTGTATGCTACTCTGACGGACTAAAACCGACGCTAGGGCAGCTATTGGCTACTGGCTATGAAATTCCTTATTCGAGTCGGGTCGTACGTCATCACGTTCGAATCCGTCGGAGTTTAGTGTGATCGTGTGTGGCCAAGTCCGTTCGGCCGAAAAGTCTGTCAGAACTCCGTCGGAACTCCGGCGGAACTCCGGCGGAACTCCTTTGGAAGTCTGTCGGACATAAGTCCTCTCGTGTGTACGGGGCATTAGTGTCAAAGTCAGAAAAACATTGAAGAACTTGCTTTGACTGCATCCAGAGAATAGCCATTCACAACTGGATGATCACTCAGGTTGGACAGTCCTTCTCTCACAAGGCCTAGCAGCCAACATGGTGCTTACTCAGAAACAAGTCTCTGCCACAGACATTGTTGTAGAAAGTACAAGATAATGTCTATGCCACAGACGTTGTTGTAGAACCCGTAGGAAAACTAAGCTTGAGAACACTTGTGGGATACCTGGATCTCTCAGCCTACTTGGCGATATCCACAAAACCAGATTCTTTCGGTTACTTCAGCTCTTCCAGGCTCTTGCTAAGAAAACCAGGCCGTATGTGGTGTTCTTCTGAAGCGTCCTCCCCTGGAATGCTGGAAGTACACTGGGTCTCTCCCGAACCGGAGATGGCACCCAACCACCTCAGAATCCTTCCTTAGTTTCCTTGCCTCAGGCTAGCCAGCTGACACGTACCTTAAGGCAGAGCCCGGAATGCAGGGAGCGGCCTCTCGTAGACCTCTGACTCGGGAGGCCCTGGTAGTGATGACAGGGGCTCGGGAGCACAGAGGAGCACAAGTGCCTGACTGGATGGTTGATGTAGGAAGCAGCGGACCGTTGATGGTGGGAGATGTCCTGTAGTCCAGCAGCGGAGTGCAGGTGATGGCAAGGTACAGCAGACAGCGGGAGGATTCCTGTAGTCCGACAGCAGAGTGCAAGTGACCGCAGGATACAATGGACAACGGGAGGAGTTCTATAGTCCAACAGTGGGTGCAGGTGCAAACAGGATATAGCGGGTAGTGGAAGAAGTCCTGTAATCCGCAGCAAGAGATAAGAGGCAACAGGGCACAGAGGAGACAACAGCCGGGTACGGTGGTGGACTGGGAGGTGTCCTGTAGTCCAGCAGCGGTAAACAGGAAACTGGCAGGTAACGGAGTAGTACAACGGTCCAGGTCAGGCACAGGTGAGCAGATAAGGTACAGAAACGAAATCCAGAAGAGTAGTCCCTATGAAGATTTTTAGGTACCGCATTTTTGACGCTGTTCCATGGGTGTACGCAATTTTAAATCTTTACATGTTAGGTATCTATTTATTCAGGGCAACATAATATGACATTTTTTTACAAAAACATCGGATCGTCTATTGTGTTTGTGTGCAATAAAATTAATTAAAGTGCATTGTTGCCAAAAAATTGCATTTAAAAAAAAAGTTGCACAAATACTGTGTGACATAAAAAATTGCAACACCGCCCTTTTTTTCTATAGGGCCTCTGCTTAAAAATGTATACAATGTTTAGGGGTTTTAACAAATTTTCTAGCAAAAAAAAAAAAATGCTGATTTTTACATGTATGGGAGAAGTGTTAAAATTGACCTGGTAGGTGAAGTAGTTAATTGTTAATTATGTAGGCCTTTATGTTTAAATACCATGGTGGATATGGGGCATGTACATCCTGAGCAAGTTCACTATTAACAAAATATGTTAATGTGGTTACATTTCTGGGGTTAGACACACCTTCATGGATATGTGGACACAGGTGTAACTAGAACCTTCAAGGCCCCGGTGCAAGAAACCAGGAAGGGCCCCTCTGACACCCAGCTGAGGCCCTTCCCATGCCCGGGGCCCTTTTCTCCTTACCCATGGCCCTTCCTACTTATTTTCCAAAAATGATTTTCCAAATTTGCAAGTGAAAAATAAAAAGAAACAAAAAATAAAACAATACAAAAAAAATTTAAAAGAAAAAACTAAAGCAGTGCAAAAATCAATCCATATATAAAAAAGCAAACTTCCATTCATATGTGATAACAGTGGCAAGTAATAAAAAATCGTGCATAATCTTCAAATAAATGTGCATCTAGCTCCACACCCAAGTGAGTAAGTAGCCTGCTTACCAGCTATCCGTGACTGCTAGAAAGCAGTCTCACTTAGCACAGGGAAAGTCTCCCCAAGACCATTAAAGATGTTTGGAACTGCTGCCGGAACGATGTCACTCAGAAAACAAAAGAAAGTGCTTCCATAGTGTAGTAAATTAAAAAATTGCGGTTTAATGAAAATAAGAGGATTAAACTCACAAGATATATGATGGTTAACCACCTCAATCAGGGGCGGGCTGGGCCGGGGGGCAGGGTGGCAATTTCCCCGTAGGCTGCCCTAACAATATATGCATAATGGCCGGCGGCCACTGCTCATGATTTTTTTTTCTTTTCGGGTCAGGGCAGGGGCTGCAAGCTGAGGCAGAGGGAGGGGCGCGGAAACTCAAGAGGCACTCACACTCACTTATGTAGTGGAGGCCGCTCTGTTCCCGCACCTCCCGTCGGTCGCGCTCACACTAATCCCCTGACAGTGGAGTGAGAGCCAACCTATCAGCTCGTCTGGGGGACCCCCCCCCTCCTCTCCTCCTCCTCTCCTCCGAACACTGCAGCCTGTGTGAGCGTCCGCCCACCCTGTTCCCTCCCCTGCTTCCTCATTGGTAGAGGGAGGGAGCCCATCAGAGCCTCCAGCAGCTGCAAAGCATCGTGGGGCATGTAGTCCCGGTGGCCTAATAGCAATTCCTGGGCGCAAAAAATTCCCAAGCCTGACCACAGGAAGAGAACAAACGAGAGGCTGCGGGGGAGCAGACTGTCACCCCATGAGGCTGATCCTGAGGACAGAGCACAGATAATGTAATTTTTTTGGTGAATGTGCTTTTTTATTTTTTATTAAAAAGAAAGGTCTTACACTATGAAGATTTCTCACTTCTTTCCCATTGTTTCAAGCTGGGAGCTGATATTATTAACCCCTTCATGCCTAAACCTTTTTTGACACTTGTTTACAAGTAACAAATCTTTTATTAGAAAATTACTTAGAACCCCCAAGCATTATATATATATATATATATATATATATATATATATATATATATATATATATATAATTTTTTTTTTTTTTTTTAGCAGAGACCCTAGAGAATACAATGGCAATTCTTGCAATATTTTACTGTATTTATGTAGCTGTTTTTCAAATACAATTTTTTTTGGAAGAAATACACTTTCATTAATTTACCACTTCAATACCGGGCATTTTCATCCCTTCCTGCCCAGGTCAGTTTTCATTGTGCGCTCATGCAACATTGTACCCAAATTAATTTTTTCCCACAAATAGAGCTTTCTTTTGGTGGTATTTGATCACCTCTGCGGTTTTTATTATTTGCACTTTAAACAAAAAAAGAGTGCCAACTTTAACCACTTCAGCCCCGGACCATTTTACTGGCCAAAGACCAGACCACTTTTTGCGATTCGGCACTGCATCGCTTTAACTGACAATTGCACAGTCGTGCGACGTGGCTCCCAAACAAAATTGACGTCCTCTTTTTCCTACAAATAGAGCTTTCTTTTGGTGGTATTTGATCACCCCTGCGGTTTTTATTTTTTGTGCTATAAACAAAAATAGAGCGACAATTTTGAAAAAAACGCATTATTTTTTACTTTTTGTTATAATAAATATCCCCCAAAAATATATAAAAAAAATTTTTTCCCTCAGTTTAGGCCGATATGTATTCTTCTACATATTTTTGGTAAAAAAAAAAAATCGCAATAAGCGATTATTGATTGGTTTGCCCAAAAGTTATAGCGTTTACAAAATAGGGGATAGTTTTATGGCATTTTTAGTAATAATTTTTTTTTACTAGTAATGGCGGCGATCAGTGATTTTTATTGTGACTGCGACATTATGGCGGACACATCGGACATTTTTGACACATTTTTGGGACCATTGTCATTTATACAGCAATCACTGCTATATAAATGCAGTGATTCCTGTGTAAATGACACTGGCAGTGAAGTGGTTAACCAGGGGGTGGCAGTGTAGGGGTTAAGTGTTCCTAGGGGTGTGTTACTAACTGTGGGGGGGGGGGGCTGGGCTTTCATTTAGTGAACACTGATCCCCGCTCCAATCACATGGAGCAGAGATCAGCGTCATTTGTTGCTAGGCAGAACGGGGAGATGCTGTTTACAACGGCATCTCTCCGTTCAACCGCCCCGTGAGACTATCGCGGGTATGCCTGCGGCGATCGAGTCCACGGGACCCGTGACCGGACTCACAGGGGTCTCGACCAGATTGGACGTACCTGTACGCCAATATGCCTGCCTGTGCCATTGAGCCGACGTATATCGCCGTGCGCTGGTCGGGAACTGGTTAAAAAAACACAATATTTTTTACTTTTTGCTATAATATGCCAACTTAAGCCTTAACAGTTGTTTAGGCTGATGTGTAATTTTCTACATATTTTTGGTAAAAAAAATTGCGATAAGCAATAATAAGTTATAGCGTCTACAAAATAGGTTATTGATTTATGGAATTTTTATTATTTTTTTCTTTTTACTAGTAATGCTGCAATTTTTATTGTTACTGTGACATTGCGGTGGACAGATCGGACACTTTTGACACTATTTTGGGACCAGTGACTTTTATACAGCAATCAGTGCTATAAAAATGCACTGATTACTGTATAAATATCACTGGCAGGGAAGGGGTTAACACTAGGGGGCAATCAAGGGATTAAATGTGTTACCTAGAGAGTGATTCTAACTGTGGGGGAGATGGGACTGACTTGGGAGGAGACCAATCCTATATACTAGGAACATACGATCTGTCTCCTCTCCCCTGACAGGATGTGGATCTGTGTATTTACACACACAGATCCACATTCCTGCTCTGTCATGAGCGATTGCGGGTGCCCGGCAGACATCACAGCAACCGGGTACGTGCATCGGCTCCTCGGTGATGTGTACCTCAGTGTACCGCCACGAAGCCAAGGATGTCCTATGATAAAGAGCACACTGGTGACATCTATCATAGAACCTGGTCCAGGAGGCAGGACTTCGTATGACAGAAGCCGCACTGAGTAAGCGGGAGTGTGTTATCCAGCAGCTTTTCTCTCTCTAATCCCCATGCACTGAACAGACTGCATTGATGGGCTATGGTGAGGCTGCATTGATGGGCACTGACAAGGCTGAGCTGATGGGCACTGATGAGGCTGCATTGATAGACACTAGTAAGGCTGCATTGATGGGCATTGGTGAGGCTGCATTGATGGGCATTGGTGAGGCTGCATTGATGGGCACTGTTGATGGTGAGCTGATTCGTGGATTTATGGGCCACTTGACTAGACTTGCCCCACAGGCCTAAGGCTGCCAGCCCTCCCCTGACCTCAATACAATGCACTTACACTCTCACAGTTTGAATGACAATTACTCAGTCATGCAACACTACACCCATATGAAACTTGCGTCCTTTTTTCCACACAAATAGAGTTTTCTTTAAGTGGTATTTAATCACTAGTGGGTTTTTTTAAATTTTTTTGCTATAAATAAAAAAATGTTGTGAAAAAATGCCTTTTTCTTTGTTTCTGTCATAAAATTTTGCTAATTTGTAATTTTTCTTCATAAATTTTGGCCAAAATTTATACTGCTACATATCTTTGGTAAAAATAACCCAAGTTAGTTTATATTATTTGGTCTTTGTGAAAGTTATAGAGTCTACAAACTATGGTGCCACTCACTGAAAATTGAACACATCTGATCAAGCCTTCAGTACATCAGGTGAATCTCATTTCTTGAGACACTAACAAGTCAGCAAAGTACAAATACCCCCCAAATTACCCCTTTCCTGGTGCCTCTCCATGGCAGCATACCTGTGACAAGCTCTGCCTTGGCTCCTCCCTCAGGACTAGTGAATATTATAAAAGAAAAGGTTAGTACAGCCCCCGCATTCTCCTTTTTTTCCTCATACCTCATGGCAGTGAATCCTGGTCGGCGTCCTTACCTCCTGCAGTCGGCAGCTTCCGTCCGGGTTCAAGCCTCTCCCAGACGCAGTTCCTTCTCTTGGGCAGCTAAACGCGCTTATAAGGTTGGAAGTCCCTTCTGTAGGATCTTTTGGGACAAGCAGTTTGTCTCTTAAGTAAGAGCTTTATCTGCAAATTGATCAGGCACCAGCTCGTTCATGGTAACGGAGGCAGCAGCTATTTCTACATTTCTTTTTTTTTTTTCCCCCCTTCTCTCTTTTCTTCCTTCCTTTCCTTTCCCTTTTAGGTTTTATATCTTTATCTTTTCCCTTTTCTCTTTCCTCTCTCTTTTGCTCTCTTCCCCTCCCCCACCTTCCATTTCTTTCTTTCTTTGTTTCTTTTCTTTTGACCTCCCATTTGTTTGTTTCTCTCAGAGAAAAAATCTCCCTCTTAGCCCCTGCCGCCATTCCCGGCTCCATAGGAGCCGCGCGCGCTCAGCGCCGGCGTTTTATTTAACTTTCGGCGTTCCCCGCCGTGCTCTGCGCATGCGCCGGCGGTGTGAGGCTTCTAGCTTACTGTTCCGCCGATCGGCGCATGCGCAGTGGATTCGGAGGCCGCGGCGGCCATCTTTGATAAGGGCACAGTGACGTCTGTGCCCTCAAAATGTCAAAGACAGGATAGAGGCGTGCCCTGCCTCTCCTGTTCTACTGTTTATCTCCCTGATGGCCTCAGTGGGACGCCTGTGGCTGCAGGGAGAACTGCTACTCTGAGCTTTAATATAATAAAAAAAAAAAAAAAAAGAGAAGATGGATTAATTAATTAATTAATTAAATTGTATAAAATTAAATAAACATATTAAATTATTAAATAAAATTAATAAAAAATAATTAAATTATTTTATTTACAAAAAAAAAAAATTTAAATATATATATATATAATTTAACCCCCCCCCCCCCCAAAAAAAAAAAAAAAAAAAGGGACAAGAAGACAAAATGTAGATTTAGACGTATTTTAGATGTATTTATTGAAGTCCCTTTTTCCAGTCAAGGACACGGTTGGTTGATTTTTCTCCTCTAAAACTCTTTTCTTAGCTGCTGCTTCTGCTAATCCGTCTAGTATGAGCCATTCGCCACCCGCACAAGATCCTACTCTACACCTGAGGTAAGGACCTACGTCCAGGTAAGTTGATACACTTTAAAAAAAAAAAAAAAAAAAAGAGTGCACTCAGGCTGGTACTTTATGTATTTCAGTCCTGTACGCCAGAAGATGTCTAAGAGGACCTCAAGGCGACATGAAGACGATGATGACTCTAGTCACAGCTGAGACAGGTCGTCCTGGCATGGGGATTATAGAAGTGGCAGAAAGCATCGGCCAAAAAGGCGCCATCACTCATGCTCCCCGAGACCTAGATCTCCAAGATGTCAGGCGTGTGGAGCTGCCCCACTTTCAGACAAACTGATCTGTTTGAGATTGCCTCAGGGACGATGCAGCTGAAGGTCTGCAAATGGCGGACCTACTTAAGAAAGTAGTAAAGGACTCCCTTGCGGAATTGGTAGCCACAATGACGACGCAACAACCAGCGTCTCCTCCTCAGGAGCAAACGGCTGAGGCTGAGGCTTCCATCCCGGGGCTGTCCACAAGTGGAATTTTTCATCTGACGCCGGCATCCTCCTCTAAACATCAGGAAGAGAATGCCATCTCAGAGGAATCATCTGATGACCTAGATGCCTCTGGCTTTGCTTTCGCCATGGTCCAGCCTTATGTACAGGCAGCTAAACATGCAATCGGCTGGGAGAGACCAACACAAAGGTTTAAGAAGTCTAAATCGTACTTCCCCTTTCTCAAACGCCAGATCTCAGTTTTTCCTCTCATGGACGAGATCAGGGATGTGATTGAGGAAGAGTGGGAAAAGACAGAGAAAATGTTCTCTATTAATCGGTTGGGAAAGTTATTCCCTCTCTCATAGCCTGATTCCGCAATGCTGGAGGGTTCTCCAGTGGTCGATGCAGCAGTGGTAAGGTTGGCAAAGAATGTCACATTGCCCCTGGAAGACTCAACTTCTTTTAAGGCTCCAGATGGCAGACAACGCCTGTAAACCTGTCATAGCCCTGACATCAGTGTCCAATGCGCTACGCGTCTGGACAGATAATATAGAGTCAGCAATCCAACAGGACATCCCAGAGGAGGATATAATCAAGGCCTTGGATGAGCTGAAGTTCTCAGCAGACTTTATTGGTGAAGCCGCCATCGATTCAATTCGTTGCTCCGCAAGGGCAATGCTCCACACAGTTATGGCCAAATGGGCCTTGTGGCTGAAACCGTGGGCAGCAGATATCGCCTCCAAACAGAACTGGTGCAAGATACCATTTGATGGTGAAGCCTTGTTTGGGGGAAAAACTGGACAAGGACATCTCTCGAGTCACTGGTGGAAAATCAGGCCTGCTACCCCAAGACAGGTGATCTAGGCGCTCCAGGACAATCGCACCCATATTCCAATACTCCAAGAATAAGGATTACCGATAGTCCAGGCAGGGAAAAGGCGTCAGGCATAATTGGGAAAGCACACAGTCCACGTTCCTCAAAACCCGAAGACAGAGACCAATGCCTACCCCACAGGATTCTACTAAATCCTTTTGACGCCTGGCCAGCCCAAGCGAGTCCTGTGTGGGCCAAGCTAAAACACTTCTCAAAGATCTGGGAGCAAAAGTGCAGGGATTCTTGGGTAGTCTCCACAGTCAAATACGGCCATTTCTGGCCGTTCCTAGACAAACCTCCCAAGGTCTTCTTCTCCCTGACAAGGGTGTCAAGGTTCCCCCCTAAAAAACGGAAGTGCTACAGCAATTTCTTCTCTCCTTGCAGTAACAGCAAGCAGTAGTTCCAGTGCCTCCATCAGAGAGATTTTCGGGTTTTTACTCAACCCTGTTTCCAGTCCCCAAGAGAAATGGAGGGTGGAGACCCGTGATAGACCTAAAAAGTCTAAATCGTTATTTCTTCCTAGTAAGATTCAAAATGGAGTCACTACGAACGATTATTTGTGTAGACCAACCAGGGGGCTGGATGTTGTCAATAGACTTGCAGGACACTTACCTGCATTTACCCATACTCCCTCCTTTCCAGAAGTATCTGAGATTGGCGGTGGGGCAGGTACATCTCTAATTCCAGAGTCTTCCATTGCACATCGCCAAGAGTCTTCACAAAGACCCCAATTGCCATCATAGCCCCTCTGAGAGAATTGGGGCTTCGGGTATGCCACTACTTGGACGACCTTCTACTGCTGGCAAAAGACTGTGGAACAGGTGGTATCTATCCCAACCCATACACTTGACGACCTTGATGCTCAGGAGTCTGCATTGGTGGATGAAGAAACAGACACTTCTGAAATCACGCCCGTTAGGGCATGTCGACTGGATCACAATTAATACCAATGCCAGTGCAGCAGGTTGGGGAGCACACTGCAACCGGATCTCAGTGCAGCGTAGATGGTCCTCCATACAACAGGCCTGGTGTTGAATGTCCTGCAGGTCAGAGCGGCCTACCTTGCGTTACTAGCCCTAAGGTTCGAGATTACAGGGAAACCTGTTCTCCTCCGAATGGACAACATGACTGCGGTATCCTATGTACACCGGCAAGGGGGGACACGCAGCAGGTCCCTCCTGAAGGAGGTGGAACCCATAATACTCTGGGCAGAAAGGAATCTAAAGGACCTGAGGGCAGTTTATCTGCCCGGCCATCTCAACTTGAGGGCCGACCGCCTTTCCCGCAAGTTTGCGGATGCCAACGAATGGTCTCTACACCCGGAGATTTTTGACTGGATAGTGAACCAGTGGGGTCCCCTCGAGCTAGACCTATTTGTAACAGCATTCAATACCAAGCTTCCAAGGTGCATCTCAAGGCTTCCTCAACCCCAAGCGGAGGCATTAGATGCCCTCTCAGCCCCCTGGGCATGCAATCAGGCCTATGCCTTCCCTCCACGGCCTTTCATTCCAAGATTCCTGTCAAGGCTTATGATAGAAACCTCGACAGTGATAACGGTCCTACTGTACTGGCCAACACATCCTTCTTTCCCCACAGCAATGTATCTAAGTACCCGACTTCCAGTCAAGGTTCCAATAATACCTCTTCGCCTCTCGCAAGGATGTCACACCCTTCCAGATCCCCGCAGGCTGGATCTTCACATCTGGCAGCTGAAAGGGAAAGGTTCCAATCTCTAGGGTGTTCCAACAAAGTGATCGCAACCCCGCTCAAGGCAAGAAAACCATCCACAAACAAAAGTTCAGGGCCTTCATGATTGGCAGAAGCTGTGATCCAGATTCCCCATCATCCTCTCAAATTCTTGAGTTTTTGTAGGCAGGCCTAGACCTAGGTCTTGCACTAGGTACACTAAAAGTACAGGTATCAGCAATTTCATTGGCAAACCAGTAGAAGATGGGCCGAGGACTCATTAATAATACAGTTCTTCAAAGCTGTCAAAAAGATCCGACCGCCAACTAAACAATCTTTTCCCTCTTGGGACCTTGCTATTATCCTAGAGTCCTTAGCCAGTCCACCTTTTTGCCCCTTCGGAGTCAGCATCGCTTTGGAATCTAGCCTAGAAGCTAGCCTTCCTGATAGCTATAACCTCTGGCAGACGGGTTTCAGAGCTCCAAGCTTTAGGAGCAGATCATAATCATATCATATTCCATCCGGACAGAGTAGAACTCAGAACAGTGCGAGGATTTATTCTCAAAGTCGCATCATCCTTAAACATGTCAGAACCTTGGGCACTCCCAACATTTTCAGAACAGGACTCTGGTTCTCTTCATGAGCTAGACATTGCCTCCACTTTGAAATGCTATCTGCAGGCCACAGCATCATTCAGGGATTCCATCAGGCTGTTTATAATTCCCTGGGGCAAACACCAAGGCAAGGAGGCGTCAGCAAGAACGATTGCCTCATGGATCGTTAGACTCATTCACAAGGTGTACAGGACAAAGGGGCTGGAACCCCCTTTGGCGGTCAGGGCGCTCTCCACCAGAGCAGTTTCTGCCTTTTGGGCGGCAAGAGCGAATATGTTAATTGAAACTATTTGTGGGGCAGCGACTTGGTCGTCCCGACATACGTTTCTGAAACATTGCAGGGTGGACCCAGGAGCTCTTGCATCGGTGGAGTTTGGCAGACAGGCAGTCACATCAGCCCTCGCTTCTTCTAAATAATAATTTCTTTAAAATAGACTTCTAAGCATCCCACCCTTCTCAGCTAGTTATTTGTCACAGGTATGCTGCCATGGAGGCACCAGGAAAACAGAAAATTGTACCATACTTACCGTAATTTTCTTTTCCTGGTGCCTATCCATGGCAGCATACAATCCCACCCTCGGTATTCTATATTACGGAGAATGCGGGGGCTGTACTAACCTTTTCTTTTATAATATTCACTAGTCCTGAGGGAGGAGCCAAGGCGGAGCTTGTCACAGGTATGCTGCCATGGATAGGCACCAGGAAAAGAAAATTACGGTAAGTATGGTACAATTTTCTGTTTTTTAGAAAGTAGGCATTCCAAGGTATTAAGTAAGTAGCATGGTGAGTATTTTTAAGTTGTAATTTTTTCCCACAATTCTTAGCAAAATTAATTTTTTTTTATTTTATTTATTTTTTTACAAAATTGTCATATTATCAGGTTATTTTTCACACACAGCATATGCATACAACAAATTACACCCCAAAATACATTCTGCTACTCTTGCCGAGTATAGCAATGCCACATATGTGAGACTTTTACACAGAATGGCCACATACAGAGGACCAAAATTGAAGTAGCACCTTCAGGTGTTCTACGAGCAAAAATGACACATGTCATTTCACAACCACCTATTACAATTTTGAAGGCCCTGGAGCACCAGGACAATGGAATTGCCCACAAAATTACCCCATTTTGGAAAGCAAACACCCCAACGTATAATCCATGAGGCAGAATGAGTCTTTTGAACGGTTCATTTTTTTCCCAAAAGTTTTTGGAAAATGTGGGAAAAAAATGAAAACACTTTTTTTTACACAAAGTTGTCCATTTATAAGATATTTGTAACACCTAGCATGCATATAGAGAAAATTACACCCCAAAACACATTCTGCTATTCCTCCTGAGTATGACGATACCCCATGTGTGATACTTTTACACAGCCTGGCCACATAGAGAGGCCAAACATTGAAGTAGTACCTTCAGGCGTTCTAGAAGCATAGATTACACCTCTCATTTCATTCCTACCCATCACACTTTTGAAGGTCCTAGAGCACCAGGACAGTGGAATTACCCAGAATGTGACCCCATTTTGGAAAGCAAACACCCCAACGTATATTCTATTAGGCATGGGCTGCAAATAGGTACTCTGATGGCCTAGTGACAGGTACTCTGCTGGCCTGGTGACTGGTATTCGGGTACTCTGAAGGGCGGTGATAGGTACTCAGGTACTTATATGGACTGTGACAGTGTCAGAAACCATGAATCAGACTGAGACAGAAGTATAATTAAATCACACTTGTTTATTAATAAAAATAAAAAGGTAAATAGAAAAAGCGTAGTCAAGCATAGCCAGAGTCCAGTAACCAGATCGGGTAGTCAGCCAGGCAAGAAGTCAGGGATCCAAGTAGCGCAATAGTAAGCAGGATAAGGAGCCAGAAGGGATGTCAGCAAGCCAGTCTTTAAACAAACCGCAGGAGATGGTTTCTAGTGATGTGACCAAGGCAAAGGCAGAGGTGAAGTGAGCTGGAAGGCTTTAAGTAGGCAGGTCAGACGAGCATCATCAGGAACAGCAGACAGGTGTGGAGGCAAACTACCGGCTTTACGTTTATCAAAGACATAGCTAAAATCACGGTACTCCTCCAGCAGGGAGGGGAGTGAAGAGGTGCACAGGACTTTGGATACCTTCAGGAAGCATATCTCACTGCATTGTGGTGACCAGGAGAGAACCTCAGCACGGAGCCAATCAAAAGAGGGGTTGTGCCTCTGTAACCAAGGATAACCAATAACCAGCGGAAACCTGGATGAGGAAATAACTTGGAATTGGATTATCTCATGGTGAAGAGCCCCTACCGCCATGGACAATGGAAATGTCTCATGAGTCACATGGGCAGGCTGTAAAGGTCCCGTCAAGAGCCTCAATGGCAAGTGGAGTGTCATGCAGCATCAATGAACAGGCCTGCAGCCCCAGAGTCGATTAGAGCCTGTATCTCGATGGACTACTCAGCCCAAGAAAGGGTGACCAAAACCAGGGGTTTATCCTTCTGGATAACTGGGGATGAAACAACGCCACCTAAGGTCTGTCCATGACAGGACCTCGAGGTTCGGGCGTCACCTGGATGGGTAGGACAAGACTTCAAAAAGTGACCTGCCTGGCCACAATAAAGGCAAAATCTCTCTCTCCTCCTAAAGGCTCTCTCATCCGCAGAGAGATGCGTGAAGCCCAGGTGCATGGGTTCATCTTCACTGACCAACTCGGTACTAGGAGGCATGGGAGGTGATGGAGGCATTGGTGGGACTACAAAGCTCGGAGGCAAATGTACAGGAGGCTTCCGCAAGCGCTCCTTAAGAGAAAGTCTTTCTCTGAGTCTGGAGTCAATGAGGATGGCAAACGAGATCAAGCTCTCCAGCTCAGTGGGTATATCTCGGGCTGCTAGCTCATCCTTGATGGAATCCAAGAGACCATGAGAAAAAGCAGCCACGAGGGCCTCATTGTTCCAAGCAACCTCTGCTGCCAGAGTACGGAATTCAATGGCATAGTCGACAACAGTTTTCGTACTCTGTTTGATGGACATGAGGCACTTGGCAGCAGAAGCGGAGCATGCGGGAATGTCAAATACCCTTTTAAAGGAAGCCACAAACTGAGGGTAACTCAAGACAACAGGTTTTTTACGTCTCCCATAGAGGGTTAGCCCAGGCCAAGGCTCTCTCAGAAAACAAAGATATCACGAAACCTACTTTGCTTCTGTCCGTGGGAAACGCCTGGGGCAGCATCTCGAAGTATATCTCAACCTGATTGAGAAACCCTCTGCATTGAACTGGATCACCCCAAATCGCTGGGGAAGAGGAGCAGAACCAGACATACCTCTTATAGAGGTAACACTCGAAGCGGGTGCCTGCATAGAGACTAGCGCAGCAGCAGGGACGGAGCAGCCACCGTGGGGGATTCCAGGTGAGCCGTGCGATTCAGGAGCGTTTGTAACGCCATGGCAAACTGATCCATGCGGTCATCTTGCTCATCCAATCTGTAAAAACTATTACCAACAAGTGGATTGACTGTATCTTCTAAATTCATGGCCTTCGCCTACTGTCAGAAACCATGAATCAGACTGAGACAGAAGTACAATTAAATCACACTTGTTTATTAATAAAAATAAAAAGGTAAATAGAAAAAGCATAGTCAAGCATAGCCAGAGTCCAGTAACCAGATTGGGTAGTCAGCCAGGCCAGAAGTCAGGGATACAAGTAGAGCAATAGTAAGCAGGATAAGGAGCGTGAAGGGATGTCACCAATCCACTCTTTAAACAAACCGCAGGAGATGGTTTCTAGTGATGTGACCAAGGCGAAGGCAGAGGTGAAGTGAGCTGAAAGGCTTTAAGTAGGCAGGTCAGACGAGCATCATCAGGAACAGCTGGTAACTGTGGAGAGAGAAGCTGACAGCTGAGCGGCCAGCCCAGGGAAGGAAGGGCTAAGCCAGCCCTGACAGACAGGTACTCGGGTACTCAGATGAACTGTGATGGGTACTCAGGTACTCATATGGACTGTGACAGGTACTCAGGTACTTAGATGGACTGACAGGTACTCAGATGAACTGTGACAGATACTCGGGTACTCAGATGGACTGTGACAGGTACTCGGGTACTCAGATGGACTGTGACAGGTACTCAGGGCCTCTGATGGACTGTGACAGGTACTAGGGGACTCTGATGGACTGTGACAGGTACTCGGGTACTCCGATGGACTGTGATAGGTACTCGGGTACTCAGGTGAACTGTGACAGGTACTCGGGGATTCTGATGGACTGTGACAGGTACTCGGGAACTCAGATGGACTGTGACAGGTACTCGGGTATTCTGATGGACTGGGAGAGGTATTTGGGTACTCTGATGGACTGTGACAGGTACTCTGATGGACTGTGAGTGACAGGTACTATGATGGGTGGTGACAGGTCCTCTTTATTGGGGAGGCAATCATTGTGGTTGGTGTGTACAGTAAGCGGTAATAAGATGTTACCGCAATCTCCTCCTCACACACGATCGGTACCAGTTGTTTACATTTAGTGATCGGCTATGAAAGAATCACAGCCGATCACGTGGGTAAGCAGCCAATGGCTGTTTGCCTGCATTGGTGACGAGCAGTGTTCCTGGGACCATGCCGGCACCAGCGTGCACGCGCAGCTCGCTCACGATCGCACAAATGCGCCGTGCACAGTGGGGGTGGAACCATCTGTGATCGGCCGTGACTTAATCTCGGCCAATCACATGGTAAACAGCCATACCCAATGGCTGTTCACCCCCCTCGGTGGCGACCGGTGTCTCCGTGACACGTCGCCACCGCAGGAACAGGGATGCGCGCACAGAGTCACGTGCATTCCCTGTTTAAATGGGAGGACGTCATATGACGCCCTCCCGCCACAAGAGCAGTGCCGCCTGCCCGTCATTTGACAGCCGGCGGTCGGCAAGCAGTTAAAAGTGGTACAACCAAATGTCTCATCAATGAGGTCTGGGGGGTTTCCTCAAGCTTCTGTTCGCTTACTTTTCCTATTGCCGATCAAAATCCTGAAAATAATGTAATGACGTCACCATCGTAGGCTCATCCCTATGCATTTCAACATGATAGAGTGTCGTCTGGGGATTGGTCAGGTGCATGTGTCATCACGCATGTGGGTTATATAGCCCGGCAGTGCCATCTTAAATACTGGACACCAGGGTAGTACAATGATAAAGCCAGGGCGGTACCGCCATTTTGACTGCTGGCTATCAATATAATAGGAAAAAGGTAAATAAAGACAAGGGAAGCCTGGAAGCATATAAAAGGAACCTTGCCATCTAGTGGCAGGAAAAGATAATGGACTCAAAGCATAGTGAATAAAATGAGTCAGCCACTGAGACTCTGAGCCAGCCAATCTTGCCCCCTCCACATCCTGGCATTCCAGTGAGTGGGGGAGGGTGAGGGCAGAGCCAGGGACTGACAGTCACCTCTCTTTGCTCACTGAAGGCTGAGAACTGAGTGATCAGAGGTCTTTGATCGCTCTGTTGTTGGTCTTAAATGCAGCTGGGGACAGATGCCACATTGGATCAATGATCCATCTACTTAGATAAGTATAATAAAAAAAATCTCTTTAAAAAGGAAAAAAAATCATCCTCTCCCTCCTAAGAACCCTCCCTCCCCAAGCAACGATTCCCACTGTAAAATATCCCCCTCCCTCAAAAACCGACCTCCCCCAAACGCAAAAATATCTCCCTCAGTCAACACCCTCTCCCCAGCAAAGATTCCTAATTCTGAAGAAAATCTCCCTTCATCCAATCAAACTCCCCTACCAGAAGCAAATCCTTGCCATTAACCACCCCCTATAAACGTCTCTAAAAGAAACTCCCCCTTTCTCCAAAAGCAAACCCACCCCCCTTTCCTTAATCTTCCACCAAAAGAAACTCCCCCGGGTTGGAATTCTCACTTCCTCCTTCCCAAAATAGACAGTTGATGCCGCCCCACTTACCAGACCTCAGATTCAGCACGGCACAGAAGCAGGATAACGTCTGCATCCCCAGTCTCCCTTCGGCTGTGTCATATGATACCTCAAGGAGGTATCTAGGAGTTCCCTCAACCGTGCACTGTCAATTGCCGGCATCAGGGAGTATGCCGGACAGGTA
The DNA here is from genome assembly GCF_037356315.1 of Lithobates pipiens. Taxonomy (NCBI): domain Eukaryota; kingdom Metazoa; phylum Chordata; class Amphibia; order Anura; family Ranidae; genus Lithobates; species Lithobates pipiens. Next base: position 57,665,657 of record NW_027507787.1, on the reverse strand, counting down.
TGGTTCCTTTCACACAGAGAAGCATGTGACAATAAAATGAAAGCCGCCAGCCTATTTCCTTTGTGCAAAAAACTGAACCTCCAACTTTGCCAATTCTCAATAGATGCTGAAAAATATCAGTCACAGTAGACTGTAGCATCCTACAACAGACCCTGACCCTTGCTGGTGTCAGGATCCAAATCCAAACCCAGCGTCTCTAGTCTTTCTTGCTGATCTCTGAAATCCTTGTTCCTTCTCCTTAACTTCATCTTTAAGCCATGTCTCTGTACTTCCTGTTTGCCAGCCTATTGTATTTATGCCAGTAGCTACTGTTAAACTGAGTTCTTATTTACCGCAACTCGTATACCAATCCCTGACTGCCTATTCATAGATCACCCTTTATCACTCTCCACTTCAAACCAGATTACTTTGGCTACCAACTTTGTGTTGATCTCTGACTACACTTCTGTTACTGATACTTATGGACTGAACCTGATCTGATAATAACTACTGATTGCTGTTTCAGCTCCTGGACTCTGAGCCTGATCCCAGATCATAACAGCTGTTTTGGAAGAACATCTGAGTTCTAAAATGATGTTTCGCTCTCGTTGTTCAAGGTACGGTATTTAACTATAGTAGTTTTGATACACATCTTGTTCTTATACTACCTGTTATGGCTTTTTCTCTTTTTTTGCCACACATTGTGTGTGAGCAGTCAATTAAACTTTGCTAATTGTATCTTAGGAATTACATATTACATGCATATTGACCTACTTCTTATATGTTGTGAACCACTTAACGTTTTACAATAAAATAGAATAAACATAAAAAGATGGCTCTCTACACCTCACCTTCAGCCAAAGGTAAGATTATTACGGCTCTTTTCTCTGACCCTGATAGTGTTGCCCCCCTGCACTCTTCTATAAATTCATCCATACAGGTGTAGCACTAACCCCAAAGGAGCCTAGGTGCATTTGTCTCTTGCCACCTCTAAGACTGAGAACCATGTGATCAAAGACCATCGATCAATCAGTTATTGGTCTTCAGTGAGAAGAGAGCCAATGACTGTCAGTACAGTCTTTCTGCTCTGTCCCTCAAGTGCTTACTGGAGTGCTGGGCTGTGAAGGAGGTAGGTGAGCATCTGGGTGGTTCCTGACATTAAAGTCATAATGTAAGTTGTAGCTGATTAATTGCCAGCATCCCTTAATTGTATACTGAATAGAAAGAGAATCCTCATATATGGGACTTTAAGTGGGACTTTAAATGGCAAAAAATTATCGTCTATAATGAATTATGTCTTTAAAGGATTTTGTAAAAATATGTAAAACAGGGGTCTTTATTCATGACATAAAATATAAAAGCACATTATACAAAACACAGCATGGATGGCTATTCCCGACTACGATACTGTACAATAAATCATGGAAGTGGTGTAAAAATGTATTAAGCAGAATGCTCCAAGTAGTAATTACCCAATGCATTTTAAAATTTTGTTTGTAATCTTCTTCAGGGGTATATTCACTGCAGAAGCAAGGAGATACACTCTATAATGAGAACATAGCATTGCCAATCCTATGACAGAACATAATATATATCTGCTAATATTTTTTAATTTTAGTTATTGCATCCATGCAGCATCAATACTTATTTGAAAGTAATGTGAACAATAAGAGGATAGCCAAGGATAAAACCAGATCTTAGATATTGTCCTCTAATTTCCACCAGGGGGGTAGTCAGGGTCAGGGCGGTTAACTAGTGAGTCACTAAGGTCAGTTAGACCCAGAGCGAATGAGCAGTCTTAAAATAATGTTGAATAGAGAAACCACTAAGGAGCTGGACTCCGTGCATAATTTCAAGTTGTTTAAATAAAAGTGCACAGTTAAGATATACCTACATTTCAAAAGGCAGTATTATATCCACAGATATGGCCATCTTATGTTGGATGTAAAAAAGGAGTGTGTATTTCTTTAAGAGAAGCAGTCCATGGGCTGGTAAGAAAGTATTAATCAATTAATCAATTACCACTCAGTAAAGACTTAATGATATTCCAGTCCCTCTATAAATCCTAATAAGTATATGGGCATATGTACCTGCTCGGTGTTGTTTGTCAGTTTATCAGACAATAATCCCCAATGCAACCAAAGAAAATTGATGGGTTCACAGATAAACACATGTCCTGACCCAAAGTCATACAGGAGCCTGCAACATATAAAGAGTTTCATGTATAGTAAAGGATATCCTACTGATGCTCTCTAGTAAAGTGGATTGGAGCCAGGTATCAAAGAGAGTGCTTACAAGGCTTTTAGAGATACACTTTCCATGAAAACTCCATATATAGCCCCAACAAAGCAGAGACATCACTTTGACTATAGGGGAGGCAACAAGCCTCCTTGGGGCTTTGGGAACAATTATACATTTGGAACCCCTTTCTCGCTAATATTGTTCTTTTTGATTATGTTATCATTATTTGGGATGGTTCTCTTTCATCTTTGGAATCTTTTGTTAATCATTGTACCAACAAAACTATAGTTCTATCTTTCACCTATGTACATTATGGCATGACATTGGTATTTATGGACCTATAACTAAGTCATGCTGATTCTAAAATGATTTTCAAAAACAGCTTCTGCTGGAAATTCAAATCCCTATGCTGCCAAATTGGGTGCGGAACATACCATAAGGTCAGTTCCATGATTTTAGAAAAAATTGTACGACAGATGAGGACTTTAGAGCCCAAGGAAGGATTTTTATGAATACATTTTTGGATAAAGGGTACAATAAAGAAAAGGTAAAGAGGGTCTATCTGGATTGTATCCATACCACCCATCCTACTCATAAGCCACAGCATGTAGATCCCTTAGAAGTCAAATTTGTCACACAATTTCAAGAAAAATCTCATAGTATGGAGAGCATCATAAAAAAAAGCATTAGAATATTTTGAGACAAGACCCAAAACTAGGATCAGATTTACAAAAATGACACACATTTCTGTATTGGAAGGCTCCAAGCATTAGGGATAGGAAAGCACATAGTAAGATAAGGAACAGCAATAGTCAAAAGGAATTCTACAATTGTTCTTCAGAAATTGTAACCTCACCTACCCATATGGCCTACTTTACATAGGATGTACTGTTAAAGCTGTTTGCAAAAGATTTAGTGAATATTAGAGCCTTATTGAGCAGGGTGGCAAAGGTTATAGTGCGTCCAGACATTTTACGTTGAAACAACAAATTTACAGAGGGACTTAAAGTGTGGGTACTGGAGACCATACCAAAAGGTGGATCCTTTGCAGGGGGGTTTGAAAAATGATGTCACAGGGAGACTTTGACTTATTGGATATTCACACTCAATAACCTGGCTCCCAAAGGGTTATACAAGGAGTTGGAAATCCACTCCATTATTTAAATGATTGCTTTCTGTGTTTTCTGTTCATTACTATCATTGACATGATAAGGCTTGTCCAGTTTGATACATAATTTGTGGCAGATGATAAAATATATCTTCTTTCTAGAGATGAATATATACAACATATCAGCGCTTTTGCTGTTTATTAGCTAAATATAAGATAACATTTTTGGGGAAAAATTTACTTTGGATTTTTACCTCAGATAAGTGAACTAATGAAGTTTTTACTGATGTGTCAAATTACATGAGTAGTATTTTATGATTGGTGGATTTTAAATGAACTAATTGCTTATAGTTTATATTATATATTTCATTTTTAAGTATTGTATGAAATGTTAGTTAATGGGATGTTTTTCACATTTTATATTTCTTCATATCACTTTTAACATACAAATTTGCTATTTCATTTCATGCACAATTTTGTTATTCAATTCTGTTAAACCTTGCGCATATGACATACTATACAGATTAGGGTAGAGGTAGTGGTCTGTGCTTGTTTTTCCAATGAATATATACATTTATCTTATACATTTATTATAATCATTAGTTTGTGGATGTGAATAAGGGGTTAAAAACCCCTGAACCAGCACAAAGAGGAAAGGTTAATTAGTGCAACTAGAATAATTACACAGGTGAAAGTTGGTAAGGAGCAGCACGTTGTAGAAAAGAAAAATGGATAAGTAAAAATCAATACTAAATTTAGTCAATACTAAATTTGGCGCGGTTTAATCAATTTAGTATTGATTTTTACTTATCCATTTGTTTGCGGATATCCACCCTCACCCTTTGGTCCACACCACTAGCAATCTGGCTGTCAAACCAGGTTGTTTGTGCAATACAGGGATTTTTTCCCCTCCCCTTTTCTTATTAGTATTTAAACTCTTGGTTATGACTGGGGACAGGCTTGACAAAAAAGAAATTCCCTCGAAACGTGTTGCTGCCGCCTACACCTGGCACATGTTCCAGCTGGGATAGCAGTGAGCAGCTGAGAGCACTGCTCAGTGTTAGCAATGTGAGTGGTATTCCACTGCCCGGTTCTAAGGTCTCCCTGCCATTTATACCACCACTGCAACTTAGTGCATTTTTGTTTCTACACCTATCTAAGCCAGATACAAGCTGTTTAACAGTGAGTGTGCTATTGTTTTTTTTATCAATAAAATTAAACAGTGTGCTAATTGGATCTCATGCGCCTGTCCTTTTGTTTTGTAAGTTGACTACTGCTGTGCATTCTTAAAGGCTAAGTTCACCTGAACACGTTGTGCATAGGGCAGGACTTAGGGTGGTGGGGGCTCCTGGGCTTGAGTCACTTCCGGGCCCTACCTTCTGTACATTACCGTATTTTTCAGAGTACAAGGCGAACCCCAAGTTTAGGAGGGAATTTTAAGGAAAAAAAAACTTTAAGAGGGAAGTTTAAGGAAAAATTTTACATTTAAATGCCCATCAATGCAGCCTTTATTAGTGTCCATCTGCAGCCTTGCCCATCCATCTGCAGCCTTGTCCAGTGTCATTGCAGCCTTGTCAGTGTCATTTGCCCCCTTGTCAGTGTCATTTGCCGCCTTGTCAGTGTCATTTGCAGCCTTGTCAGTGTCATTTGCAGCCTTGTCGGTGTAGCCTTGTCATTTGTAGCCTTGCCTCAGTGTCATTTGCAGCCTTGCCATTCCAGTCTTCAAGTTTAAAAATGGCGAGGCCGAGATACAGAGTCCTGTGTATCTCGGCGGCTCTCGGGTCCTCTCGCAGTCCCTAGTGGAGCAGAGAGTAGGCGAGTGTGCTCGGCTTGGCTCACAGTCATGCCCAGTCCCTGTGTTATGTCCATCATAGGGCGGGACTGGGCATGACTATGAGTGGAGCCAAGCTGAGTAGACTTTGCTATGTATATCGGCGGGGCCCACGGGGCTCCCTATTGGACGGGGCCCATGGACTTGAGCCCAGTCAAGCCCAATGGTAAGTCTGGCCCTGGTTGTGCAGCACACTTGTGTTTAGGATATAACATGTTCAGCATCCTCTCCTCTCAACCTGCAAAAAAATGTTGTTAGTTTATTTTTTTCAAAAGGTAAACTTATCCTTTAAACAGTAATGGGGTGGCGACTGTAAAGATTTTAGTAGTGTTTTTTCCCATTAACATAAAACTTTCATATTTCCTTGGACAGGACTGTAAAAACGATGAAATAATCTGGTTATTGAATATTCAAATGCAAAAAGAAAAACGGAAAGCAAAAATCCAAGCCTGGATATAAGCAAACATGTTAAAATCATTGATTGCTTTGCCATGTATAAACATGTGCTAAACATACCAGTTAATGTATTCATTTTTAATGTCCATAATTTATATCTAAAGCCAACATTGTGTTTTAGTTTGTGGACAGAGTAGGAAATAACTAAAACCTTTCCAAAATGATGGAATGATGGGAAATCCCATCTTAGCCAGCTCTCCTTGGAACAGGTGTCCTCAGTGGAAGATTTTCCTTGTGTTACTCTAAACAAGGAATATGCAATTAGCGGGCCTCCAGCGGTTGCAAAACTACAAGTCCCATCATGCCTCTGCCTCTGGGTGTCATGCTTGTGGCTAGCAGAGTCTTACAATGCCTCATGGGACTTGTAGTTCTACAACAGCTGGAGGTCCGCTAATTGCATATCCCTGCTCTAAAATTTTGTATTTCCTCTCACATTCTATTTTGGTGATAATGGTCACCAGCAGAAATAGAATCGGTGGGTTTATCAAGTTGGGGGCAAAGACAGCAATGTAAGCCTGACAGGGGTTTTAGAACCTACCCAAACTAAAAAGTCATTTTATTTTGAAAAGAGTAGGGAAGGGTTAGCAACCTTGCTAGGTATTTTTTTATTCTGTGTCCCTGCTGGAAAAATTCATCCTCTCTCTTTGTCCAGATGACCATTGCCATGTGATTAAATGCTAGGGGCTGTCTATTAGAGCATTCTTTTAATTTTGGAGATTTCCTCTCACTTCCTGTTGTATCTACAGAAGTGAATTGAAATCTCACCAGTAAACAAAGTTGGCAACAAAAATAAAAATCAGCAGGGATTTCAATTATTACTCAATATTACCTACGCTATTCAACAGCTTAAAAAACGCTTTGGACTCAGATACATATTTTAAAAGAAAAGTATGGCCAAAGCCATATTTCTCTTGTGGGTCATGGGGATGTACTTACTTTTGTTCTCCTGTGATCCAAAGTCAGCTGATTATGGGCTTTTGGCTAAAGGCTCTGAAAGGATTCCGACCATATTGTCGAGATTTACCTAGCTTCCTGATTGGCTCCGGCTGAAGACAGCTGCACCTGCCCCTTCTCCAATAAGTGATAGGTTACTCCCGGTCTTAGTCTACATGGGACAGTTGCAGCATAGAGGTGAGTATGTATGTTTGTTTTTATATATCCCAAACATCTTTAAAGTGTTTGTAAAGGCACAAGGTTTTTTACCTTCATGCATTCTATACATGAAGGCAAAAAACCTTCTGCATGCAGCAGGCCCCCCCCCCCTAATAATTACCCGAGCCCCCTCTCGATCCAGCATTGTCCAGGAGAGCCTTGCCTCTCTGGGGATTCGCAAACCTGATTGTCTTTTGGCAACAGTGGGAACCATTGTCTGCTTGCTGTGGGGGCACCCGTTTAGAGGGAGGGGACAGGAGTGCCGAAGTAGGACCCAAGAAGAGGAGGATAGGGGCTGCTCTGTGCGAAACCACTGCACAAAGCAGGTAAGTTTAACATGTTCGTTATTAAAAAAAAAAAAAAAAAGACTTTCAAATCACTTTAATTGCATTTCAATTATTTATAACCATATACATTGACTAAAATGGCACATAACAAAAGCCTAAAAGATGCACACAAGTAGCAGGCTAGCAGCCATTTAGCAGTTAAAGAATAAAAAACAGACTACGTCTTTGCCACATTTTCAGCAGATATATATTCTGATCACAAAACCGAAGAAACACTGGCCCCAATTCCCTACAGAAATGTTTTCTTCCGTATGAAGTAGGGATATACGTGTAAAATGAATTCTCCTTCATACAAATCCCATTTATACAAGTATTGAAACTTTTCCTTGTCTGATTATGCCAAAATACAGAAGTAACAGAAGAACATCAGGGTAATTGTATAATTAGCATACATATTTCAATAGATAGCAGGCGATAGATACCAGCCTGCTGCAAAAACCTATGTATGGAGAAAGCTGGAGCAAGGTTTCCCTTGTGTATAGTGAATGGCGTAGGGGAAAACATGATGCATTTCAGTTTGGTTAATGGGCTGAAGAAAATCTATACTCGAAGATAGGAGGAGGGAGCAGCTGAGGTTCACTTCTCAACATTAATAAGCCAATCTTTTATTGCTGTTGGGAGATTTGGTAAGCGCCTTGTAATTGTTGATATATAGGTGCGTGCCCAAGCTTGATAATGCAGTATTAACACAGTCCAATCACTAATATTTCAAATAGCATTGTTTTTCAAGAGGCACAGAGACTCATGCAAAAAACATGAGCCGCAAACCTCTGCTGCAGAGTAAGTGGGAGAGGAAGATAATCAGCCAGTTGGGCTGGAAAATAACAGCATATAGCAAATAACAGTATCTGTGCTATAGCCACACGCCAAAGCATAAGGTGTCTATGTGCTGCAACATAAACAATCTTCAGTACCAGAATAAGAGGAGTAAGCACAGTACTAATTTGTTTGCAGCTGACCCTGAATTTCAGGCACATTCCCAGTTTTATGGGAATTTTCTTTTACATTTTTGTATACCTTTAAATATATTTTGTGTTCAGTTTAGATTAATATTATGCTCACACTAGCCTACACAGTAAAATGCAGCATTTTACCATGGTAGCTAGTGCAGTGTTCTGGCTTGGAGGAGTGAGATGTGTGCTTCAGCACAATGCACTGCTTTTTTATATTTTTTATTTTCAACTGTATTTGAAGTGTCATGTAGTAATACATGTACTATATTCATGTCACCTACAGCATAGGTGTGTGCACAGAGTGTTCCAGATGTGTCTGGGCACACCATAATCACCCCATGTGGATTAGCATTATTGAGGGGCATCACCAGGTGGGTGGTTGGGGGTGCCAGTGGTCAGTGTAAATGCCCCCATTATATTAAAGCGGAGTTCTGCCTGGGTAAAACATAATTAAAAGTCAGCAGCTACAAATACTGCAGCTGCTGACTTTTATTATAAGCACACTTACCTGTCCTGGGAGCCCGCAATGTCAGCATCCGAAACCAACCCGTCCCTCATCTCCGGGTGCAGGCGCCGCCAACATTACTTACGGCTTCACAACCTGTTTCAAACTCTGCTGTCTTCTGGGATCTGTGTGTCTCCCAGAAGGCAGCAGGGGGAGGAGGAGTGGCCAGACACAATGTGCCATGATCCTTCCCCAGAAGTGGGAGCAGATACCTGGATTTGACAAGTATCTGCTCCCCCCTCCCCCCTGAAAGGAATCCGATCAGCAGAAGTTCCATTTAAAGGCTAGTAAGTTTGGCCTTGTTGCACTTTTCTCTTCAACCACTAGGTGGCCGGGCACTTGGTGGTATTAGATATGAGAAGGACAACTCAAGGTCAGGTTATGAGTATATGGGGTATTGCAGCCAATGGGCTGGGGTTTTCTTGAATCCCTTGGCCTGCTGGGAGAGCCTAAATATTTGGGTGGAGTCAGGTAATCTATGTTCTGTGCCACCTGGACAGGTGTCTGGGTGGACGTGTGGTGTACGCCCCGGGCTGCTAGGCTGGATATTGGGCCTATCCTGGGGGCATCTGACTGCCAGGTTATGTGAGGGCTTATCCAGAAGTAAGATGGCAGCGCAGGGTTGGGACTGCGGCTTACAGTCCAACCAGAATTGATGGTTCTGCTGGCCAAAGAACCTGTTGTGGGGAGATGTTGCCACTAAGGGACGGACCACCTTTACCAGGGACCACAGTGAGTAACTGAAGCAAGTACTGGAGCAGTATTTTCACTGAACAATGCCCAATAAAGATTAACAATTGTCCAATAAAGAATGGTATGAACTTATTTCTAGAGCAAGCATTTCTAAGTTTGATGCAGGCTTCTATGCACTGGTGGATAGCGCCTTCTCACATTTAAGACCATTTGTAACCAACCTTCCAGCTTATGTCAGAGATACCATCCATCTCTTGCAGAATTTGGAGGGTTTACATATATCTCAACAGGCACTACTAGTTGCGGTCGATGTAGAAGCACCGAATAGCTCAATCCCTCATCAGTTGGGAATGGCATCTATCAGACATGTCATATCACAAACACACAAGGACGATCAAAAATTGAATGAATTAATTCTTATGGCATTGGAATTCGTCCTATGCCACAAAGTTTTTTCCTTTCACGGCTCCCATTTTCTCCAGGTGAAAGGGATGGCGATGGAGACATCATGTGCCCTGTCATACGCCAACCTGTACCTGGGGGGAATGGGAGCAATAATTTCTGGCCAATGAATCGGCTATGCCCCTTACACATCATATAATGGCGTGGTTCCGCTATATTGATGATATCTTTATGTTGTGGGAGAGCTCAGTGGCAGATTTGAAGCAATCTCCAATGCATTTTGCCAACTGCAAAACGGAAGGGGTAGTTTATCTACTGTCAATGCAACTGCTTCTACATAGGCAGGACAAAGTTAGAGTTCTCTAAGAGAGCTACTAGACACGTGACCTGTATGTAACTGGCCAATCCTGATCTCCCTTTGGGTAGACATGTAATCTACTGTCACCAGAAGAGATACCCAAAAATACAATTTCTTATATTTGATAGGGTTCATCCAAGTCCCAGGGGTGGAGATTGGAACAAGCTCCTGCTACAGCGTGAAGCATGCTGAATTGCGGAGCTTGGGGTGACTTCACCCCCGGGACTTTATGAACAGATGAGTTTTCAACCCTGTGAAAAAGAATAACCCTTGAAACCTGACTTTTCCCAGTGTCTTGCATAATGTTTGTCCTATAGTAAATGCATGAGGATCATCTCTATAGTTGATGCCATTTATGCGTTTGTATGCAATTGTGTTCAATGTATATTCCTATCCTTTTGCCTGGGATGCTGTTTCAGAATAGTTTCTTTCTATTTTTGATGCAAAATATTCCCCCTTTTCTTTCCGGGGACCACCTGGTGGTCAGCTGCAGTGGTCCCGCATGGGATTCTTTCACCCCTAGATGGACCCCCTTGATCTCGCCCGGCGCACAGGGGCCACCCACTTTATTGCGGCCTAGAAGGGAGCAGTGGTGCCATGATGTCCCATTCAAATCGGGCATACGGTGCCCCAATTTCTACAGGGGCGATTTCACTGCGTCGGTGAGTGGCCACTGCAGGACACTCTCGCCATCCTTGACATGGGGGGGCGCTGTGCAGTGGTTGTCCGAGGTCTCCCCTTGCATTGTGGTATGCCTGCGCCATTGCCAGGTACCTGTGCTGTGTAGGCTGTATGCCGTGGACAGCCTACAGCACTGTCCCATCAGCTCGATGCATGCGTAGTAAACTCCCGCCCAGAGGACATGTGCTGACACGAGAAGCACATGTGACGTAATGACATCTCGTGTCACTTGGCAACCCACATAAAAGGGTGAGCCCTGCAATGGACAGAGCGCTGCTGCCATTCTGCAATACAGGTGTGGATGCCCACTACCCAGGAGGTATGAGGACCTGAATATTTCAATATTAGGGGAACATTTGGCATTAACCCAGGGACTGGTTTGATCTTATAATCACCTCCAGGAGTTCCCCCACCCCTCTTTTCTTGCTTGTTACTACCACTTAGTGGCAAACATGGGGGTTGCTATCATACTCCCATTTTATAATGCCACTATTGATTAACCCTAGTCTCCTCTTTCTTCACAGTATCTCCAGCTTAGTAGACTGATTTGGGTGCAACCACCAGCACAACTCCATTCACGGTTGCTTTTTATAGGATACTTGTGTGGAACAGTGAGGGCCCACTATCTTTTGCATCACAGTCCCGTTGGGAACATTGGGTGTTCTTTCATTGCGTGGCTACTATTGCTGACAGCACGGTGGATTCTATTATTGACTGTCATCTCCAGTATGTTATTTTTAGCATATTTGCTACTCTCATATTATTATAAATGGACAAATGTTTTGAAAATGTTCCCTGTCATATGTCATGACCTATATGCTGATCTCTTCTAGAACAATGGGATACTTCTGTAATAAGTTGTACCTGATGAAGGGACGTGCTTTGTCCCGCAACGCCTTGGACTACTGCACGGATTCAACTACAGTCATACACGTGTTGTTTTTATCTATGGTGATGTCACACACCATTTTTTATATGTGTTTATAAGAATAAAATGTATTAATTTTACAATATTGTCTTCAATTTTTAGCCGTTAAAGTCTTATTAGTACAGAGGGGTACTTTTTGTTTCATATTCTCACCGAACTGGCACGGTGGAGAATCTGAAAACTTCAGGCGGTGATCAAGTCAGGGACCCAACCAGTGGAGGTGACGCTTGAAGAGCAGCCTTGTGTGTCAAGCCAGGGACCAAGCCGGTCAGCAGGGGTGATGCTTGGGAAGTATCTGGAGTGCCAAGCTAGGGACTCAGCAGGGAAGTGTGGGTGACACTTGAGGGGATACTGCTGCAAAGATTGGAGGAGCTCCAGGGATTTAGAGTCAGTAAATCATAGTGTCCAGTGTGAGACCGGGAGCTCAGTGTTGAAAAACTACAAGAGGCAGTTGTAGTGAAGCAGAAGGAACTGTTACGTTTGAGTTAGGAACTGTTAAAGACTGCTTTCATAGAAGACAGTATTCCTGCACATGCAGATGTGGAGCCTTGCTGGGGCCTTTCCCTGCACGGCTGTCCTCCTGCCGAAGTCTTGGATTCTGCCAATTGAATCTACAACTACTTAAGGGTGTCGTAGCCCTAACCCTATTTCCCCCAAAAATACAAAAATGAAAGAAAGAAATAAAACTTTTTTTTAATCCAAGAAGTGTCTGGCACCCAATGACTTTCACCATCTTTGCACCCACTATGCCTCACAACCAACTACATATTGAAGGATGTCAGCTATCTTTGGCCTTGGAGGTCCTCATTAGATGGGAAGAGGCTAAAGACTTTGCTACAAACACTTTTTCAGTTTCGGGATATGGTGCCAATTTGGTTTGTACTCAGGATGTTCATACATGTAAATAGTTAATTGTATGAGTAGTTAACAAATGTGATTGTGCGCTTTCTATTGGGCTATATGCATTACATGTTAGACATGATGATTTTACATTTTCCACACTGGGAAATGCTCTTCCAATATAAACTTTTAATGCATGACTAAGAGAAATTCCATACATTAGTATCCTGGAATATTATATACAGGCTGGGGTCCCATGAGGCCCATGAGAAGAGTTGATTTCGATAGCACATCTGCAAAATCAAAGCTTCCATGCCTGTTGGAAATGAGTGTACATTATATCCCCTGGGTTAAGGCTTCCACAAATGATAGTATGTGAGAATTAAAAACAGCAAGAGAAGTTTGAGAAACCAATAATGATTGTATAAAATTAACAGGAATTGTCAAATAGTCAGTGTTACTGATATAATCCAAGCATGAGAATGAAAAACTAAAGATGATTAGGCATGCTAAGCTTATAAAATAATGTATATATGTGATTTTGAGACTGGACACATATCTTTTCTGAAACAGTTGTACTTTTTTTAAGAATAAGTCAGGGCTACAAAAAAAAAAAAAAAAAACACTTCCTGTACATCTCTGCAAAACACAGATATTATTTATTATTTGTCCCTTTTAAGACCCTGCAAGAAACAATACCTGTTGGTCCTGGCAGAATACCCACTATTTTGTCATGTTACAACCAAAAACGTAAATGTATATTATTGGGATTGTATGTGATAGACCAACACAAAGTGGTGCATGATTGTGAAGTGGAAGGAAAATTATAAATGGTTTTCAAACTTTGTTAGAAATAAATATGTGAAAAGCATGGAGTGCATTTTTATTCTGCACCCTGAGTCAATATACTTTGTAGAACCACCTTTCACTGCAATTACAGCTGCAAGTCTTTTTGGAGATGTCTCTACCAGCTTTGCACATCTAGAGAGTGAATTTTTTGCCCATTCTTCTTTGCAAAATAGCTCAAGTTCTGTCAGATTGGATGGAGAGTGTCTGTGAATGTCAATTTCCAAGTCTTGTCACAGATTCTCAATTGGATTTAGGTCTGGACTTTAACTGGGCCATTCTAACACATGAATATGCTTTGATCTAAACCGTTCCATTGTAGCTCTGGCTGTATGTTTAGAGTAGTTGTTCTACTGGAAGGTGAACCTCTGCCACAGTCTCAAGTCTTTTGCTGACTCTAACAGGCTTTCTTCTAAGATTTCCCTGTATTTGGCTCCATCCATCTTCCCATAACATGATGCTGCCACCGCCATGTTTCACGATGGGGATGGTGTGTTCAGGGTGATGTGCAGTGTTAGTTTTCTACCACAGATAGGGTTTTGGTTTTAGGCCAAAATGTTCAATTTTGGTCTCATCTGACAAGAGCACCTTCTTCCACATGTTTGCTGTGTCCCCCACATGACTTCTCACAAACTACAAATGGGATTTCTTATGGCTTTTTTTCAACAATGGCTTTCTTCTTGTCACACTTCCATAAAGGCCAGATTTGTGGAGTGCATGATAGTTGTCCTGTGGACAGATTCTTCTACCTGAGCTGTGGATCTCTGCAGCTCCACCAGAGTTACCATGGCTGCTCCTCTGATTAATGCTCTCCTTGCCCAGCCTGTCAGTTTAGGTGGACAGCCATGTCTTAGCAGGTTTGCAGTTGCTCCATACTCTTTCCATTTTCGGATGATGGATTGAACAGTGCTGCCTGAGAGGTTCAAAGCTTGGGATATTTTTTTATGACCTGATCCTGCTTTTAACTTCGCCACAATTTTAGCCCTGACTTGTCTGGTGTGTTCTTTGGCCTTCATGATGCTGCTTGTTCACTAAGGTTCTCTAACAACCCCCCAAGGTCTTCACGGAACAGCTGTATTTATACTGAGTTTAAATTACACACAGATGCACTCTATTTACAAATTAGGTAACTTCTGAAGGCAATTGGTTCCACTAGATTTTAGTTAGGAGTATCAGAGTAAAGAGGGCTGAATACAAATGCATGCCACACTTTCCAGATATTTATTTGTAAATAAACTTTAAAACCATTAATCATTTTCCTTCCACTTCACAATTATGTACCACTTTGTGTTGGTCTATCACATAACATCCCAATAAAATACATTTACGTTTTTGGTTGTAACATGACAAAATGTGGAAAATTTCAAAGGGTATGAATACTTTTTGAAGACACTGTATATTGCTCTAGTCTGCCACTATACTATACTGACCTGTATATTGCCCTGCTTACCCCTATCCTCTGCCCTGCAGACCCCTGTACACTGCCCTACAAGCTTATGGACTCTGTAAACTGCCCTATAAACTGCTGTCTCTGACCTCTGCCCTGACAATACCCTGTACACTGCCCTTCCGACTTCCCATCCTCTGCCCCCTGACATTTTTAATACACCCCCACATCAGACAGGCTAAATATGGCCCTGTTACTTACCCATTGAGGATGTAAGAGGGAGGAATGGGGCCCCTTTGTAAGCTTGTGGATACTATAGTTGGAGCTGACACAGGGCTGAAGAATCTCTCTGCCCCCATGTGATAGCACTGGGCCAGTTACCCAACAACAGTGCAGTCACATACAGTAATGGTGGCCATACATGCTTCTTGCACTGTGGCAGCGTTTGGACTATCAGTTAAGTGAGTCTTGCGGATGTGCTGATGTATTCCATGATGGCAGTGACCTCTTTCAACTGGATAATGCACCCTGCCACACTGCAAAATGATTTAAATGGTTTGAGAAACACGAGTTTGAGGTGTTGAGATTAAGATTCTTTAGATCTCGATCCAATCGGCATCTGTGGGATGTGCTAGATAAACAAGAACAATCCGTTGATGTTCCACCTCTGCTACTGGTGCCAAGTAAACAGCATACCTTAAGAGGTCTAGTGGTATCCATGCCTCGATAGGCTGTTTTGGAAGCAAAAGGGGTTGTTTTGCTGGTAAAAGGGTAGCCTACTCAATATTAGGTGGGTTATCATAAAGTTATCTCTGATCGGCATATATATTTATAGTCTTTTTTTCTTTTGTTATTTCTTTTTTTAGTGTTGTAAGTAATTTATGATATCTTTGTATCCATTTGGGTATTCTTACAGCAGCTTTTCATTAATACATAGATATAGGGTGTGCAGATTAAACATTTGTTTTTGAGTTTTTATAATTTAGAACTGCACTAGCCACAGTGGTAGACTCATCTTTATGATGGAGGAGAGAGAACTATGGGGCCCTGTTTTTTTTTTTAGCATGTTCTGTACTTTTCCAGCATTGTCCAAATAAGGGTATATTTGAAATCATTTTAGCAAGTCTTTAATTATCTAAGAACTGGTTCCAGCTATATATACACATCATGCCTTGGAAGTTTATCTCTGTTGCAGTAAAAGAACCTGATGGTGAATGAGGCTGACACCACAATGTCTTGATATTCCCCAACACATGCACACTATAATTAATTCTGCTCATTCTTTCTACAGCTCACTCTTATTGGCAAAGTGATCTAATGCCTGTGTTGATTGAGTGCCTTATAACTTCTGCCGTCCCTGAAGGCTTCTATATGCTAGTTGGCATGCTTGCTGCAGTGTGGAGGGACCCTGGACATAATACACATTTGATTTTAAATAGGAAGAGTGATGCACCAATTAAATTACTTTCATAGATAACATGATTTATATGGAAATACTACTACCTGTGTATTTAGGCCATATTTGTACAACATTTAAACTAAGGTCTAGAGACATCCATAACAGCTGATACTGAAAATAAACGCATGCATGTATTTGTTATTATTACACTGGTAGATCAATTAATGGAATATAGTAAAGTAAAGTATAAGCTACAAACTGCCAGGTCGCAGAGCAAAGCCATTTGGCGATTACAACCCCATTGGATTAATAATGAGGCAGTCCATGACAGAGTTTCTCCTTCCTTGCAGGACTATTGGGAGCACAATGCGGGATCAGCCTCCCTGGAGATGACATGGGACACTTTCAAAGCTCCCAGTAGGGGTCAGTATATCTCGGCTGTGGCAACGGTGAAGATGGAGCTTGGGGATAGGGTCTCTGACCTGCAGCACAAGGTTGACGAGGCTCTGAATCAATATTCGGCCTCAGCAACAGTCCCCAACTTTAAGCACCTTTCATCGCTTAGGCGAGAACTGCATCTCCATGTTTCAGACACCACCAGGTTGGGTATACAACATAGCAGACAGGAATATTTTGAGCATGGAGACAAGAATAGCAAACTACTAGTGCTGCCAGTACAACAGGATAGGCCCTTAGCGGTTATATCGGAAATCCTTACGGCAGATGGTGTATTAGTCACCTCTCAGGTGGATAGCCTGTCTGCATTTACCACATTTTATACCTCTGTGTATGTTTCCTCACTCCCTGACGGGTTTGACCCTACACCTATGATCTCTGTGTTGGACACACTAGCACTGTGATGGCTTTCTAATGCAGAGAGGCAACTCCTTGTCTCAGAGATCACTCCAGAAGAAGTCACAATGGACATTAAGTCTTTCCCGGCAGGTAAAACCCTAGGGCTGGGTGGCCTGCCCATAAAGTATTATAGAACCCACAAAGAACTACTTGCCCCCAAGCTAGCTGAGATGTTTCAAGCCTGTTTGCAACAGGGCTCCTTGCCATCCTCTATGAGGGAAGCCCATGTCATTCTCATTCCAAAGTCTAATAAAGACCCTAAGCTGTGTGCCTCCTACAGACCAATCGCGCTTCTCAATTGTGACCTAAAAATACTAACCAAGTTACTGGCCACTAGACTTAATAGAGTAATAAAATCCCTGATTGACGCTGATCAAACAGGGTTTATGCCCAGTAGGTCCAGAGACATTAATATACATAGACTATTTTTTAATATACATGCCCCCCTTACTAACCAGGGCACTAGGACCATTGCCACCCTTGATATGGAAAAAGCATTTGACACAATGGAGTGGGTCTATCTATGGGAGGTGCTTAGAAGAATGGGTTTCCCACTGAAATGTATTGCTTGGATAAGCACACTGTATACTGGTCCCATGGCATGCATTAAACTGAATGGCTCCCTGTCTCCTCCATTCAGCCTGCAGAGGGGCACCAGACAGGGATGCCTTCTCTCCCCAGCTCTGTTCGCCCTGGCCATGGAGCCTATTGCTGAGGCCCTCACGAGCTCGGCCGAGGTTCGTGGTCTTAGGATGGGCTGCCTGGAGGAGAGAGTGGCTCTATAAGTGGATGATTTGCTGCTTTTTTTGAATGATGCCGGTGACTCTCTGCGGGGTGCACTCGATATCAAGGATGCCTTCTCCACCTTCACGGGGTTGAGCGTGAGCTGGCACAAGTCTCAACTGTTCCCAGTGGATGAGTGGGCTAGGTCCTCCTCACCCTCCTCTCTCCCACTCTAGTGGGTTGGTCAGTTTACCTATTTAGGTATTATCCTCTCAAGAGAGAGTAGGGACTTTGTGTGGCTCAATCTTGACCATGTCTTGGTAGCAATTAAAACCAAACTGAAGGCGTGGAGCAATCTTCCTCTTTCCCTCATTGGGCGCATCAATCTTCTCAAAATGAAAGTTCTCCCTAAATTTACATATATTTTTCAGAACTCCCCACAATGGCTGACCAAAACTTTCTGTAATTCTCTTAAGCAACTCTTCCTCTCATTTATTTGGGGGCCTAAACGCCTATATTCAAATACACCACTCTGACCGGGCCTGTGGACAGTGGGGGCTTGGCTCTCCCTGATTGTCACTAGTATTTCTTGGCCGCTCAGCTTGTGACCGCTCATTGGTGATTTCAGCCAGACCTGACCAACTCTGCGGTGGTGCTGGAGGTGGCTATAGTGGGGTCTCTGGAGGCCTTGAAGGGGTTGTTATTCAGGGGGCCTAAAACGCCTCACCATCTCAACCCTTCTATGGGTACCACTATGTGGGCATGGAAGGTGGGTGAGGCGCTGAGGGCATCCAAGCCAAACTCCTGGTCTCCTCATATCCCCCTGTGTCTGAACCCTAACCTTCCTTCCTTCCATCCTGGATCCACAGGCCTGGGCCAAATACAAAATACTGACCCTTGAGCATGTTATCACCAACAGAGAGCTCACCCCCTTTCACGTTTTACGCACACCACATTTAATGTGCCTGCATGGGACCATTTTAGGTATCTTCAAATCGCTCATGCCTACAGGTGTTAGTTCTTAGGCCAACCAGTTGAATTGGCATATTCAGAGCTCGAATACACCCTTTGGGTGAAAGACTTGGAGAAACCCACATCTCAGCTGTACGCGTCCCTGCTGGTTGCTGCCGGCCCCGAGTTGTCCACCCTCCGCAGGAAATGGGTGGGGGACGTAGGCGGAGCTGGACGAGGACGACTGGAGGGAGATTTGGGACTTTCCCTTCTACCCTCTGGTCACAGCTAGGGACAAACTGGTCCAATACAAAATTGTGCATAGAGCTCACTACATACCTCACAGGCTGCACCAGATGTCGCCGGCGCATTCTCCGACATGCTGGCGTTGCTCCTACCAACCGGGTGACTTTTTCCACATTTTTTGGGGTTTGCCCAGCAATCGAAAGTTATTGGAAAGAAGTACTCCAGGTGATTGTTAAGGTCACTAAAACTCGTCTTCCTTATGATCCTAAGTATTGTCTGCTGGGGCAGGTGGAACAACTGTCAATGCTCAGAGTCAGGAATATACTCATATCCCTGCTATTGTACTATGCTCGTAAGGCCATTACGATGAACTGAAAACAATCGTCTCCCCCCTCTGTCAAATTCTGGAAAAGCCTAGTGAATGCCAGTTTACCCCTGTATAAAGCCACCTACTCGGGCAGGGGTTGTCCACAAAAATTTGAAAAGGTATGGACCTGTTGGCTAGATGATAATACCACGGCAACTGATGCAGTAACCAATTCCTAGATTAAGACTATATCTCTAGTCTGTTAGTATATTGATCCAACTACTCTCGTGTTGCATTATCATGTTGGTACCAATTTGAGCACAGATTCTCCTGAACTGAACCTCTCCCCACATTGGGGTTATAGTATAAGTTAGTTTGTTTATGTTGTATGTTGTGCCCTGTTGTGGTATGTTACCGCATCAGAAGAACTACCCTGCTTGGGCAAAGGTTTGGCCCCTGCGTGGGCTAATTTTGAAAGCTAATCAAAAATGTAATAAAAAATAATTTGCAAAAAAAAAAAAGTATAAGCTACAAAAGAAGGGTGACTGCTGTTGTGGGATGGAGTACAGGGGGACCTGCCATGAATGGAAATTGTGATCTTTTGTGCACACATACAGCATTCTGCTATACTGTGCAAGATATAGCTCATTTCAATGTAACAGTCTAAATATGTACGCTGACTAATTTAAAGTGATTCTATAGGCAAATAAAAAAAATGTAAATAACAAAAATGTTATACTTACCTGCTCTGTTCAATGGTTTTGCACAGAGAACCCCCGATCTTCCTCTTCTCAGGTTCCCTAACAGCACTCATGGGTCCTCCCCAACACAGAGGGCCCCCATAGCAAGCCACAGAGAAAAGAAAGGTGAGGAACAGCAAAACAAATCAACAAAAAAGTAACTAGAATTTATTAAAGTTTATGCATAGCCAAAATATTTTTGTTTTTCATTGAATAGGAATTATTTTAACCCCTATTAGGTCTTTATTGATTTTTGTCTGGGGAGATTCATCCTCTTTATTTGTCCCGCTGACCATTGTCACCTAAAAAGTAACTGAAAATCCAAAATGTAGAGTGGTGACCATAACAAGAGGTGAGGATATATGTTTCAATAGTGACAGCCAGCCAAGGAGGTTCCCTGCGCCCCTTCCCCCACTGGTAGAAAAAAAAAAGCACTGCGGGAGGCATTCCTCCATCAACACTGACTGTGTTGATAGGGGAATCAAGTGATTTCCTTTCCTTCTTCCAGTAGCGTAAGGAAAGAAAATCAAGTAATCAATGGGCTGCTTTAGAGGTTTACACAGTGTTAACTTAATTGTATTACATTAAAGTGGAACTCCACCCAAAAGGGGAAGCTCTAGTCGTCTGCCTCTTCCCCCCTTCTGCTGCCACATTTGGCACCTTTTGGGGGGGAGGGGGAAGTTGTTACCTGAATTTGACAGGTACCCTCTACCACTGTTTCTCACTTTGCTGCCGCAAAGTGAGCCAGATATTCACTTAATATATGATATTTTACTTAAGGTGGTAAACATTTCTGTAGTTCAGGCCCGCAGGCTGAAGAAAAATCCATAGATTACCCCAATCCGCGCTAAACTGTGTGGATGGATAAATCTCCTACTGCTGACTATTATTTGGCTATTATTTTCTGACAGCCTGCACCCACAGCTGTGAGAATACCCAAGCAGTGGCTACAGCTGATTCACCGCAGTCACTGTTCGGCTGACTTTTTTCTACCTGGCTCCTCCAATTTCTTAAAGTTTGTTGAACCAGGTATCAGAAGGACCATCCACAGCCTGAATGTCAGCTGGTTCACAGAATCATTGTGCTAGAACTGATATCTGACTAGTTGCCAGGTAGGTAAAAAAGCTTTATTACTATCTTTAATCACTACTATAGTGATATCTCTTTGCTTGAATTCCAAGACCTGCATACCTATTGTAGCTACTATGAATGGATCCATCTTTCCCTTTTTGAATTTCAGTTTATATTATAAAAAACTCCACAGCAGGCAGATGTAAACTTCTTTTGTAGCCAGAGACATAAGACTCCAAGGTGGGTGGTATAGAGTCCTTGGTATGCCTGGGAGAGTTTGGCAATGAAATTCCCAAATGCCAACGGAAGATAAAACCTCCACCAAAACATGTAATATTTAGTCTGGGTGGATTCATGTAGCTGATGTCTGAGGACAGTTGGATTATGCTTGCATTTTAGGCATTTAAGGTCTACAGCCACCTTAACAAATTTTGTATTTACACGTGGAAGAGGGTTGGGACTTTAAGTGAGATGCATGACAGCATGCATCTCCATCCCTGATTATATAGAATGGGAGAGTTTTGTGACTTTGAATGAGGCACAAAGTCAAGGCTATCAAGCAATTAATGTGTGGAAAAAAACAAATTTTATTCTTCTACAACCATGAATGGCAAAAAATTATTATAACAGTAATATCATGGAAAAGCATAGTTCAGCAAAGCCATGTGGATGATCATAATGCATGTCAAAATGATCATAATATATTATATGGTACAATAAATGAAACTGTCCTCCAAACCAATGATTCACTTGGTACAACATAATAAAATGTTGTTTTCAGTATATTACAACTGGAAATTAAAACATATAGAACCAACTATAGGACATGTAGCATTTGTGCATGTCCGACGTGTTTTATGGGATGATTGCCCATTCTTCTGGGGCAGATGCTACATATATCTATAATAAAACATAGATAGTAATGTAAAGCAATAAAATAAATCAAAACAAGTAATGTAACCATAGTCTCATGGTTGACCCAGGGAAAGGGGGATAGTCGTTGCAGAGGTCAAATAGCATCCCTTTGTATATTCACGTTGGCTTAGCGTGTGCGGCCAGAAGGTGAGGACCACTGGGAATGTCCCCCCATGGGAGCTGCTGTGTCGGGACACAGGAAGATAACAAGGAGCACTTATAGAATCCCCAAAAGAGATGTCCAAGTGGTAGTGAAAATGGGCTCTACTTCTGTGAATATAAATGGGTAGTGTATAACAATCTATAGTAGTGTATGTATTAAAAAAGTAGGGCAAACCTAAGACCAAATGGAGGGGAGTGGAAAACACCAAATTGTAATGGTTGACATTAGGCACCCCGGTCGTAATCATATAAGTAAAAAAGTATAAAGAGTATGGTGTAGTGGTATTGTAAGAACATGAACAATTGATTCAAATGGTGCAAAACTTGAAAATTAAATAAACTCACAATATAGGGGCCTTGAAATACACAAGGCTGAAATCCGGAGCCAAAATTACAAGTGTGTGCACAATAAGCAACACAGGGCTATGTGCTGCCAAATGAACGTGTTAAGTACTCCCTGCATAGCATCCCTATAGTTGGTTCTATATGTTTTCATTTCCAATTTTAATATACGGAAAACTACATTTCATTATGTTGTCCCAAGTGAATCATTTATGTGGAGCACAGATTCATTTATTTTACAATGTAATACGTTATGATATTGTTGACATGCATTATGATCACCCACATGGCTTTGCTATACTATGCTTTTCCATGCTTTTTATCCATGTATGATATTACTGTTATAATAATGTTTTACCATTCATGGTTGTAGAAGAAAACAATTCGTTTTTTCCACACATTGATTGCTTGATAGCCTTGACTTCATGCCATATTCAAAGTAACAAATTTAGTATTTACTTCCTCTTCAAACAGGGTGTACTCAGTTGACCCTTTTTCTCTTTCTTTATTTCTGCTGAAACTCTATACATAAATAGATTCCACAAGCTAGACATGATGAGCCACACCAAGAAGACTGTCAAATGATCAACTTGATAATCCAGTTTGGTAGCTGCAGGGCATGACACAATTTCATTTGACCATTAATTTAACTGGGCTGGTCAGTTCTACATGCAGTTTCCTTTGATCAAAGTCTAATACTGGAAGTGCAATATAATAAGGCCCTGAGGCTCTAAGCCATTTAGCAATAACAACACAAAACAAAGGCTTAGATACAGATGACACCGATTTATGAGACCACATAGAATGTTGGAATACTCCTTTAAGCCCCATAGACACTAGTAGCTTATTTTCATTCAACCCAGGATGACTGAACAAAAAAAATGAGCGTCTCAGGAGAATCTGCTGTACTAACTATCCAACATTAGTACAGTGATCTCCCCTGCTGTTCTATTGTGTTCTGACAGGTGGACCCAGCGCTCTCAGCCATTGCCTGAGAGCGCTGATGGGGAGCAGAAGCGCAGACCTTTTTTGGTCATGCCCCTTCGATATGCCCCTGCAAGCCTTGACCCTCTGAACGGCCAGCTTCTGCCGGACCAGCTGCAGCACACATGGTCCAAATGTCGACCGGTTTCTATTGAACCGGCCAATTGTTCCCGACGTTCGGCTAGTGTGTACTAGACTTTAACCCATGTGCATAGCTGTCACTTGAAACAATTTCCACAGATAGGTTCCGATATTAAATGATTCCTCTCCGGTGGCCACCAGAACTGCACTCTTCAGCTCTGGGAACCACAGTACTACAAGCAGGTGATCCAGGTCCTGACAGCATATTACTATAAAATCAGTAAGGTGGGTGATCCAGATTTGGAGGATTCAATAGGATTGTCTGCTAAACCTGCATTAGGATCAGCTGTATACCTGACTGCAGCCTATGCGTCTTCTGACCTTTGTAATGAGGGTCTAGAGGAGGGTAAGAGGCAGTGTGTATGGGTGTCAGTGGAGGATATTTCACATATGGGCTCTGTAGCTGCCTTATATTTCAGAAGCCGTTTTTCAGACCATCTCCTGTGGACTTTGGTATCTTATTGACCATTGTGATATTTTATTGATATTTAAGCACTGCACCTGTACTTTTTTAGGTTCAGATATTAAACATTTATCCAAGGGGAGCGTGTCCAAGATGGATGATTGAGAGAACGTGCCGGAGCTCTACTGGATCTGTTATTCCTATCTTCTCCTCCACATGATCCCTAGTTTCTGGGCGCAATCAGCTTTACTCTGTGGGTAAGAAGCTCTGGTTCCCTACATGTGTGACTACTCACCAGACCCTGTGTCTCCAGCGGCAGCCTTACTGCAGCACCATTCCAATACAGTATCTCAGAAGGAGCCAGAGGTGGCAGCTGTTCCTCTGCCACCAGGCATTCCGGAGGTCATGGCAGCTATTGCCATCTGCCCAGCCATGCTGACCACCAAGATCGATGCCGTGCAGCTCAGTATAGGCCTGACCATCAAGATCTAGATAAGATGAGGGCCCATGGAGCGCCAGCTTCTACCTTGGCAGGAGAGGCGAGCTCCGAGTAGACGGCGCTTTCTTAAAGGGG
Source organism: Lithobates pipiens (assembly GCF_037356315.1). Taxonomy (NCBI): domain Eukaryota; kingdom Metazoa; phylum Chordata; class Amphibia; order Anura; family Ranidae; genus Lithobates; species Lithobates pipiens. Next base: position 57,641,137 of record NW_027507787.1, on the reverse strand, counting down.
TAAAGGTGAGCAGGTGGGGTCCACCCTCACACCTTCTGCTGGACTGAGGGAACACACGGCAGGCGGGCTGTGTGAGGAGAAAGAGAGCGATGTTCCTGGGAACTTCTGAGAGGGATAAACCGGAGTTCTGTATGTCCTCAGAAAGCCTCAGAGTCCCAACATAAGCAACAACGCCTCATGCCGCGTACACACGACCGGTTTTCCCATATGAATAAACTCCATAGGTTTTTCAGAAGGAGTTCCGCTGAAACTGTCTTGCATACACACGATCACACCAAAGTCTGATCGTTAAGAACGCGGTGACCTGACAGGACTAGAAAAAGGAAGTTCAGTAGCTTCGTCTCGTTCTTCAAAGCATACAGCATTTTTGGTCCATCGGAACAGCATACAGATGAGCGGTTTTCCCGATAGGAATTGGTTCCGCTGAGGCATACACACGATCGGAATATACGTTGAAAAGATTCCGTCTGACTTTTTCTGTCAGACATTCCACTTGTGTGTACACGGAGATAGAGTCCCAACATAAGCAAACAACACCTCAGAGTCCCAACATAAGCAACAACGCCTCATGCCGTGTACACACGACCGTTTTTTCAGACGGAGTTCCACTGAAACTGTCTTGCGTACGCACAATCACACCAAAGTCCGATCGTTAAGAATGTAGTGACTTACAACGGGACGAGAAAAAGGAAGTTCAGTAGCCAGTAGCTTCCGTCTCTTACTTGCTTCAGAGCGTGTGTCGTTTTTGGTCCGTCGGAACAGCATACAGACGAGCGGTTTTCCCAATAGGAATTGGTTCCGCTGAGGCATACACACGATCTGAATATATGATGAAAAGATTCCATCTGACTTTTTCTGTCAGACATTCCGCTTGTGTGTACGCAGAATTAGAGTCCTAACATAAGCAACAACGCCTCAGAGTCCCAACATAAGCAACAACGCCTCAGAGTCCCAACATAAGCAACAACGCCTCAGAGTCCCAACATAAGCAACAACGCCTCAGAGTCCCAACATAAGCAACAACGCCTCAGAATCCCAACATAAGCAACAATACCTCAGAGTTCCAACATAAGTCATTCCTTCTAGGAGACGTCCACGCTGCCTGCTTCACACCAATGAAGGTTGTGGTTGATGTGTTTTCCAGTTGTATTTTTATTTATTTTTTTATGCATTTTTGGATGGCGTTTGTTGTCATGAGAAACCAGCAGAAATGCATCAAAGACACAAGCGCTGCGTTTTTTTGATGCATTTCCACTCACTTTTACATTGAAGTCTATGGAAGCAAAAACGCAACCTGCTGCGTGGAAAAGAGTGCCTGACCCTTTCCCAAAAAAAATAAAATAAAACGTACCGATGGAAAGCGCACAGATGTGAACGTGACCCATATGAAACCATGTTAAAGGGACTGTAGTACCTTTCTGCAAAACTGAAAATGTTGGTTCATAGCAGAACACACGAGAACGCCAATGTATTGTTAGCCTAGCGGTTCATGTGTTTTTGAGGCCCGTTTTCCAGCATGTTCTGTGTTTTGGTTGTTTTTTGTTTTTTATGTAGATGCACCAAAATGTCAGCGGGTGAAACATAAAGGTGTTTTTGACATTTTGCTGATAGAGTAAAGGGTGCTGATAATGCACCGAAAATGCACACAATTTTACCACAATGACTTCTAGTGTGTTTGTCATAGGTCATGTCATTCAGATAACACATTAAAATTGTAACACGTTAAAAAAAAAAAAAAAGATGAGGGCCCATGAAAAAAGAAAGGAAAAAAGAAAGCTCCAGACGACGTCCGATGACGAAACGCGTAGGGCGTGGCCTAAGGTGTATGCACTCTCGTACAGCGGCGGCGGCGGTGAATTCAAACACATTGTGTACTGGATTATTTGAATGCCGGTTTTATCTTCTACTGTGAAATCCCTGGATTATCACTGGATATCTAACCGGACCAGCTCAGCATAGCGACGCAGGGGCTCACACTGTGAAGGCACATTAACCCCTTAAGGGGATGGGAAGCTGGTGAGTGCGGATTATTGTCTTTTTTACACCAAAATCGCACCGGTTGCTATCCAGAAATCCTGAAGCACTCTGTCACCTTTGTTTAAGAAGAACTTTTTATTGGATTTTTATTGGAGTTTTATTGGAGTTTTATTGTTTATGGTTTTCTGGCGTTGGACTTTTTATATCAATTTTTTATATCAACTTTTTTACCGCATACCTCTACATAGCGATCTCATAAATGCATAAAGACTGTAATTATATCTTGGCACTTTAAATAGCAAGCAGCACTTTTTGTCATTCCAGCATTTTTTCAGGAGCACCGTGCACTTTATAATGAATGTTTTGCACTAAACACTCCTTCATTCCAGCATTTTTCAGGAGCATTGTGCACTTTACTATGAATGCTTTGCACTAAGTACATTAGAATTTCAATACCCTTGCGCATATTGACAGCGACTTATACTTGCAGAGCATTTGTTTCACATAGCATAGGTTACTTGATATTTATTGGTTTTTATTGGTCATTAGAATATTTTCACAATTTCACGCAAGACTTTATCACGTATACATCTTTATGTCACATTTTTTATTCTCCCACACATTCACACAAAATTGGTCATATATATAACATATTGATTAGAAAATACTCGCAATAAGTACAATTAATAGCAGGTGTGCGCCGTTACTACCACCTTTGATATATACTCAAGATGAGGGCCCAGCTCACCACTGTGGAGCAGCGCGTTTGCCACGTGAAGGGTACTGTGATGGAGAATTCTACATCTCTTTGCTCCTTGCAGACTAAGTTACGGGCCTCGGAGTATCGGGCAGAGGATGCCAAGAACTGGAGCAGAAGAAACAATCTTAGGATTGTCAGGCTGGCAGGGGAAGCAGAGGGGAAGAATCATACTGAGTTTGTAGAGGGGTTGCTACGGTCCCTTCTGCCCCTGGCTCAATTCTCTCCATACTGCATGGTGGAGCAGGCTCACCTTGTGTCACCAAGGCCTGGCCCAGCCCAAAATTCCCCCCCCCCCCCCTGTGTATGCTGATACTACGAATGCTGAATTTTCATGACTGGGACGAGGTCCTTCAGGCTGCCGGGGCGATGGGAGACTTGACTTGCCACAACTCCAAGTTGCTGAGTTTCCCCGACTATAAGATTGAAACTCAGAAAATTAGCAAATCTTTTGATTCAGTGAAGGCCGTATTTTTCAAGAAACCCATCTGTTGAGGTCCCGCATTTTATGTCACAAAAAGGTACTCTCCATTCCTCTGCCACCTGAACTTCCAGCCTTTCCCAGTGGGCGACCTCTTTCGCCCTTGAGAACGTGTGGTGGGATTTCCACCCTTCTGACAAAGAATTTACATGCCACTCTGCCACATATTGTTCCTTCTCCCGCATTGACTAGCTTATGCCTCCTCCTCGATGCTGCAGTGGGTGCAGACTGCCTGGCTAGTGGCATCTCAGATCATGACCCACTTCTATTGTCCCTGCAGTCAGATGTGTCTGGGGGTTCCCGATTCTGGAGGCTGTCTGGGTACTAGGTCTCGGACTCTTAGGTTCAGGAAGGCATCCTCAAAGCCTTGTGTGGATTTTGGTTGTTTAATGAGGAGACTGTAAGTCCCCTAGTAGTTTGGGATACTTCCAAGGCCTGGCTCTGGGGAGAATATATTACCCTTATCGCAGCAGTTAAGCGTGACACTAGGTGCTCCCTTGATCAGTTGGAGAGGTTTTATTAGTACAAGTAGAGATGACTAAGAAGTCCCTTCTTTCCACCATCCAGAGGGTGTTTGAGTATGAGGACAAGAATGGTCACCTGCTAGCTTAGCTGGCTTGGGGTCAGTTCCCCATCACTCACATAGGGAGGGTATGGGATTCTGCTGGGGGGTTGCTGTCGCCTTTGGACGACATCAATCACCATTTTTATACAGTTTTACGCTACCTTGTATTCCTCCAGGGTCGATTATACTGTTTTTGAGCTCAGTACCCACCTAGACCAGGTCTAATTTTCCTCCCTTACCCTTGATCAGCGTGAGAGGCTGGACAGTGCCATCACCCTGGAGGAAGTTCAGATAGCTCTAGGTCATATGCAGTCTGACAAGGTCCCAGATGGGAGCTCCGTTGAATTTTATTCCCTTTACCAGGAACTCAAACGGCCAGGCTCATGGCCCTTTTTGCACAGTTTTCCTCCCTGAACGCTTTGCCGGGGTCGATGTCAGAGGCTCTTATTGTGCTGGTGCCCAAGCTCGGCAAGGATCCTGAGGAATGTGCCTTTTACAGGCCTATATCCTTACTTAATGCAGACACCAAAATGCTGGCTAAAATACTGACCTTGCGTTTTTTTACAGTAATTGAAGATCTTATACGATCAGACTGATACGGGCATTGTTCAGACGGATAAGGGCACTGATATCACTATTTGTCACCTATTTCTAAATTTGGCCACTGGCCATGATAACTCCAGTGCAAGGGTCGTGGCTTCCTTAGATGTTAAGAAAGCCTTTGACTTTGTAGAATGGGTCTTTCTCTGGGAGGTGCTGCGCCGATTTAGCTTTGGGTTTAATACCTTCAATGGCTAGGTATGCTGTATCATGCTCCTCAAGCTAAGGTGAGGATGAATGAATAGAATATCAGACTAATTTCTCTTGGAGTGGGGGACTCATCAGGCATGCCCATTATCCCTGAGTCTTTTCGCCCTGGCCAGGGCCGCTGATAAGCCAGTACAATTGGCCCTGTTGTACCGGGCCCAGCCAGCAGGGGGGGCCCGGGCAATCTGAGCAGAGAATGATAGAAAAAAAAATATATATATTTCTCCAGCCAGCACGAGATGAGTCTGACCACCGGAGAGGTGAGGAGGGGCAGGCACCACTCAGAGGCTGGAGAGGAGGAGGAGAACACTTTCCAGACAGTGAGTAAACTGAAAGCAGGGGTTGCCTTCAGTTTAACAGCACCGACGGCAGGTAGCCTGCATGTGTGACTTGCTCACATTCCACTCACATCTCTGCTCATGTCCCTTGTGTCAGTGAGGAGAACAGCACCATGGAAGCCTCTCCTACACTGCTATCTACAGATTTTTGCCTCCCAGCAGGATGTCAAACCAATTGGTCTGCTGCTCTGTCATTCAGACCTCCAGACTGTGCAGGAAATACAATGTGCAGCCTGGAGATTTAAATGTCTGCTGAAGCAAGAGTGGTAAGAGCCAGTGGTCTCACTTGTTACAGCTGTACACTCAACCCTGTTTACCATCAATGGTGTACTGTGATGGAACATGTGAGCAGAGGGGTGCACTGAGGGAAAACGTGTGTAGCGATGACACATATGTACATAAGGAGAAAGCAATGGAACATGTGTACAGTGATAGAACATGTGTGCAGAGGTGTACAATGATAGAACATGTGTGCAGAGGTGTACAGTGATAGAACATGTGTGAATAGGTGTACAATGATAGAACATGTGTGCAGAGGTGTACAGTGATAGAACATGTGTGCAGAGGTGTACAATGATAGAACATGTGTGCAGAGGTGTACAGTGATAGAACATGTGTGAAGAGGTGTACAGTGATAGAACATGTGTGCAGAGGTGTACAGTGATAGAACATGTGTGCAGAGGTGTACAGTGATAGAACATGTGTGCAGAGGTGTACAGTGATAGAACATGTGTGCAGAGGTGTACAGTGATAGAACATGTGTGCAGAGGTGTACAGTGACAGCACATGTGTGAAGAGGTGTACAGTGACAGCACATGTATGAAGAGGTGTACAGTGACAGCACATGTATGAAGAGGTGTACAGTGACAGCACATGTATGAAGAGGTGTACAGTGACAGCACATGTATGAAGAGGTGTACAGTGACAGCACATGTGTGAAGAGGTGTACAGTGATAGAACATGTGTGCAGAGGTGTACAGTGACAGCACATGTGTGCAGAGGTGTACAGTGATAGAACATGTGTGCAGAGGTGTACAGTGATAGAACATGTGTGCAGAGGTGTACAGTGATAGAACATGTGTGCAGAGGTGTACAGTGACAGCACATGTGTGAAGAGGTGTACAGTGACAGCACATGTATGAAGAGGTGTACAGTGACAGCACATGTATGAAGAGGTGTACAGTGACAGCACATGTGTGAAGAGGTGTACAGTGATAGAACATGTGTGCAGAGGTGTACAGTGACAGCACATGTGTGCAGAGGTGTACAGTGATAGAACATGTGTGCAGAGGTGTACAGTGATAGAACATGTGTGCAGAGGTGTACAGTGATAGAACATGTGTGCAGAGGTGTACAGTGACAGCACATGTGTGAAGAGGTGTACAGTGACAGCACATGTATGAAGAGGTGTACAGTGACAGCACATGTATGAAGAGGTGTACAGTGACAGCACATGTGTGAAGAGGTGTACTGTACTTCATATAATGGGGGCCCCCTGTGTGTCCTGAGAACAGTGTACTCATAATGGGCGACCCCCTGTCATGTCATGTGGATGGGGGAGATTTAAAGCGGGAGTCCGCCGGGACTCCGCATTTTTTTTTTTTTTTAAAAGCCAGCAGCTACAAATACTGCAGCTGCTGACTTTTAAAATAGTGACACTTACCTGTCCGGCGCGCCCGCGATGTCGGCAACCGAAGCCGATCTCTCGATCGTCTCTCGGGTGCTGCCGCCGCCATCTTGGGTATGGGAATCAGGAAGTGGAGCCTTTCGGCTTCACTTCCCGGTTCCCTATTGCGCATGCACGAGTCGCGCTGCGCAATGAAGATGGACCCGCTGCCTCTGGGGTCTGTGTGTTTCCCAGCAGGCAACGGGGGACTTTCGGAAAGGGGCGTAATCTACGCCCCTTTCCGCAGAGAGCTATCCTGGAAGTGGGTGCAGATACCTGTACTGTACAGGTACCTGCACCCCCCTCCCCCCTGAAAGGTGCCAATTGTGGCGCCGGAGGGGGGGAGGGTTCCAATGAGCGGAAGGTCCACTTTAGGGTGGACCTCCGCTTTAACTCTTTATATTGAGAGACCCCTGTGTGTCTTAACTCACTGGGAAGCAGCCAGGGTTGGGGCTGAAGGAGGGACCAGGGGTGGGGCTGAAGGAGGGACCAGGGGTGGGGCTGAAGGAGGGACCAGTGATGGGGCTGAAGGGGGCCCCGTCAGGGGGGCTGTAGGGGGCCCAATGATTTCTATCAGCGGCCCTGGCCCTGGCTCTTGAACCATAGGTAATTATGATCCGGGAATCCGAGTTCGTTAAGGGCTAGCGTGTCGGTCCTTTGGAGGAAAATTTTTCGTTTTACGCAGATGACACTCTGCTGTATTTGCACAATGCCCATTCCTGCTTGTGGGATGCCATTGCCATCTTTGATGAATTGGGAAAATATTTGAGTCTACGGATCAACTGGAATAAATTGGTGCTATTTCCGCTTGACTCTGGTGTTGGAGAATCTGCAACCAATTCCCAATTGCATGGGCTTATGACTTCAAATATTTAGGGTCAGGGTTACATAGGACCAGTCAGGAAACTTTTATAGTCTGATGTCCCATACACATGGTCGGACTTTCCAACCACAAAATCCGTCGGATTTTTTCAGACGAATTTTGGCCGCAACTTGTCTTGCATACACACGGTCGCACAAAGTTGTCTGAAAATCTGATCATTCGGAACGAGATGACGTACAAAACGTACAACGGGACTACGTAGAGGCCAGTAGCCAATAGCTGTGCGTTGGAATTCTCTATACACAATCGGAAAAAGTCCGATTGGATTTTGTTGTCGGAAAATTTTAGATCCAGCTCTCAAACTTTTTCCGTTGGAAATTACAACAGAAAAAGTCCGATAGAGCCCACACACGATCGAATTTTGCGACAACATAATCCGATCAGACTTTTTCCGTCTGAATTTCTGACCGTGTGTATGGGGCATTAATCTCTACCCAATTCTTCTGCAATTGAAGGAAAAATGCACCATATGGTCTTCTCTAAACTTTATGAGTTGCATAAATATCCTTCTGAAATGTAATTATATCTTTAGGAACTATCCTATCTGGATAGGCGGAAGTTTTTTTTTTTCGTCAGGTGGATCATTGTGTAGGTTCCGTTCTCTGGCACGGCACTGCCCCTTATTTGGCGAAATCTACCCTTAAGTTGAAAGTTAAGTGTGGGGGCCTCGCTTTACCTAATCTTCAGGTATTTTACTGGGCAGCAATTTTGGTCACGGTTAGGTGGTGGTTTACGAGATCAAGGGTGAATGCTGCAGTCTGTCTTGAGGCTGCCTTTCTGGGCTCCCTCACGGAACTGGCTAATTTGGTGTATCGGGTGCTAGGGCTTATACTACTCTCCCAGTTCCTACTAGAACTATAGCTAGGAAGCATTTTCTAAAGCCCAATCAGTTGTCATACTACTATACCTTGTGGGTTAACCCCAACTTGACATACTTCAGAACAATTCCTGATCCCCAGGTTTGGGCACATCATGGTATTAAAACCAGGGCTCAAGTCCTGCGGGAACGCACGGGAACGGAGTTCCTGTACTTTTTCCACAACAGGAACTCAGTTCCCGTTAGCAGCCATGTCCTGCAAGACTTTGAAGTATGCAAGCTGTGTGGCAGGTGCTACACCAGCAGACGCTGACACAGCTCCCAATAGTAAGTGCCGCACACCTGGCTATTCAGGCATTGCCAGTAGGGGGCCCCATGACAGCTTCCGCTTCGATCTACCTGTCAATCACAGCTAGCTAATGGGTAGATCAGGTCCCTGCTGCTATGAGATTGTATTTAGTCAGGCCTCTCGTGATGCGCTCCTCCCCGCTGGCCCCTCATCTCCTCCCCCCCCCCCCCCAGTCTCCTGCATACTTGCTCTGTGTGTCCCACTGAATCCCCCCCTCCTCTATCTTCAGTGCCATATGATGAGAGAACCCAGAGGAGGAGCACAGCTAATCTGCTCACAGGACATGCAGGGAGAGAGGTGAGCTGAGAGAAGAACATCAGAATACCTGGCAAAGTTTAATGCCAGGAGGGAAGTTTATGTGGAAATATGTGAAGAGTTGGAATAGCAGCGAATGTGTGTTGGAGCCCTGCAGAGTTTGCATCCTCCCAATGTAACATACATCTCCTAAGCAGGAACCCATCACTATCTCCCCAAGCATTCTGTCCAGATAATGTGCAGTTAATTTATGACCTTTCTGTTTAACCCTGTGTTATCCAAACTCTATATACATAATAAAATTCCCCAATAAAGATCAGAACATGATGTTCACATTTGGATGGAAGCACAATTGAATGAATGCTGATTATACAGAGAATTACTGTATTTATGTTTATTGAGGATTGTTTTTTTTTATGTACTAACAATTGAGCTTCATACACACAATACGAAAATTGGATGAAAAATACCACTTTTGAAGTGTTCGTGCATATGAGCGTATCATTTTTTTTTTTTTTTTTTTGGTGGGAGAGTGGATCTTGGGTGGGAGTTCCCACACTTTTTTCCCCAGGACTTGACCCCTGATTAGAACTATATGGGATGTTATGTCTGGGGGTGCTCTGCTGTCATTTTGGAATATCTCTATCAAGTATGGCCTTCTTATACTACCAATTGCGTCATGCAGCTCAATCACAGTTCTCCGGCTCCCCAATATTGGAGACGGACCCGGTGGAAGATCTTGCACAGGAGCAGCTCTCTAAACCTCTCTTCACCTTATACAGTGCATCCAGAAAGTATTCACAATGCTTCACTCCTTCCACATTTTGTTATGTTACAGCCTTATTCCAAAATGCATTAAATTCGTTATTGTTATTTAAAATTCTACAAACAATACCCCATAATGACAATGTGAAAGAAGTTTGTTTGAAATCTTTACAAATTTATTAAAAATAAAAAACAAAAAAATCACATGTACATAAGTATTTACAGCCTTTGCCATGACACTCAAAATTTAGCTCAGGGGCATCCTGTTTCCACTGATCATCCTTGAGATGTTTCTATAACTTGATTGGTGTCCACTTATGGTAAATTTAGTTGATTGGACATGATTTGGAAAGGCACACACCTGTCTATATAAGGTCCCACCATTAATAGTGCATGTCACAGAGCACAAACCAAGCCTTGAAGTCCAAGGACTTGTCTGTAGACCTCTGAGGCCGCGTACACACGCGGGGACTGTTCGCTGAAACTGTCCGCTGAAACCAAGTTTCAGCGGACAGTCCGCTCGTGTGTGGGCTTTCAGCGGACAGTTTCAGCGAACAGTCCGCTGAACAAGGTTTTTCGGAAATTCCGAAAAACTGTCCGCTGAAACCTTGTTTCAGCGGACAGTCCCTGCGTGTGTAGGCTTGTTCGTCAAACAAAGTTGCGCGCATGCTCAGAAAGGATTTTCACGCCGAAAGTTATAATGCAGTGTATAGGACGTCGTATTTTTTCGTCCCGTCGTACGTGCCGTTCACGTCATCGCGCACGGTTTCAGCAAACTGTTCGTCCGTCGTGTGTGGCCATGTCCGTCCATGCTAATTTTGAGCGGACTGTTTGCCGAAACTGTTTGACGGACAAAGTTGGGCAAACAGTCCCCGCGTGTGTACGCGGCCTGAGACAGGATTGTATTGAGATACAGATCTGGGGAAGGGTACAGAAACATTCCTTAAGCATCTGTAAATGTAAGAAGTTTGGAACCACCAGGATTCTTCCTAGAGTGGACCTCCCTGCCAAACTAAGTAATCAGGGGAGAAGGGCCTTAGTGACCAAGAACCCGATGGTCACTCTGACAGAGCTCCAGCATTTCTCTGTGGAGAGAGGAGAACCTCCAAGAAGAACAGCCATCTCTACAGCACTTCTGTCAACAAAGACGTCCCAGTAATCTGGCTAATAGTGGAAGATCTGTGCGCAAAATTCCCCTCAAAAGCGCACGTGTGCCATGTGACAGCACCTGGTGCCAAGAAGCCTATTTAAAGGAGACTGTTACCATGCCATCTTGCTGTGCGGTCTACAGCATTCCTGAGACCCCTTGCTGTTTGTTTTTAACCTGCTTATCTGATTCCTGTTACCCGACTTGTGTCTGACCTTCCCTGATTGCTGCCAGCCTCTGATCCCGGCTTGTCCTGATGCTTCTTCTGCCTGCTCCTTGGTACCTTGCTGCCCGCCAGTGTATGACCCAGCCTGCCTGTGACCTGCTTGTGTTTTGGACTACAGAACACCTCCCGGTTGTTGCTGCCTCCAGCTTCCAGTCCGGTCCTCCTTGCGGATCCTACTGATCTGCTATACCTTCCTGCTGCCTGTAGTCTTCGGCTACCTGCTCCCACTCCTGGACTACAATATACCTCCTCTCCTAGTCCGGCTTCCAGTTTCCTGTTGTTCCTGCTTCCTGCTGGCCCTGGCTCCAGTCCACAACTGGGTTCCTCACAGCTCATCATAAGTCCAGATCAGCCCTTACACCTGTAACCTGTCAGGCACTTGTGCCCCTTTGCACTCTGTCTGTTCTATCAGGGGTTCTCGAGCCAGAGGTATACAAGAAGCCGTTCCCTGCATAAGTGGGCTAAACCACCAGGTACGTGACAACTCCACTAATCAGGCCTGTATGGTAGAGTTGCCAGACGGAGGCACATAGCAGTCTGCCTGGAGTTTGCCAAAAGGCACCTGAAGGACTCTCAGACCTGGTCTGATGAAACAAAGATTGAACTCTTTGGCCTGAATGGCAAGTATCATGTCTGGAGGAAACCAGGCACTGCTCATCACCTGGCCATTACCATCTCTACAATGAAGCATAGTGGTGGCAGCCTCATGCATTGGGGATGTTTTTCAGTGGAGAGAACTGGGAGACTAGTCAGGATCATGGGAAAGATGAATACAGCAATGTACAGAGACATCCTTGATGAAAACCTGCTCCAGAGCACTCTGGACCTCAGACTAGGGCGAAGGTTCATCTTTCAGTAGGGCAACGACACTAAGCACACAGCCAAGATAACAAAGGAGTGGCCTCTGGACAACTCTATGAATGTCCTTGAGTGGCCCAGCCAGAGCCCACACTTGAACCGGATTGAACATTTCTGGAGAGATATGAAAATGGTTGTGCACAATGCTCCCCATCCAACCTTAAGAGCTTGAGAGGTCCTGCAAAGTGGAATGGGAGAAACTGCCCAAAAATAGGTGTGCCGAGCATATAGCATCATACTCAAAAAGACTTGAGGCTGTAATTGGTGCCAAAAGGGCTTCAACAAAGTATTGAGCAAAGGCTGTGAATACTTATGTACATGGGATTTTTTTTGTTTTTTTATTTTTAATAAATTTGCAAAGATTTCAAACAAACATCTTTCACATTGTCATTATTGGGTATTGTTTGTAGATTTTTAAATAGCAATAATGAATGTATTCCATTTTGGAATAAGGCTGTAACATAACAAAATGGGGGAAAATTGAAGCACTGTGAATACTTTCCAGATGCACTGTATTTGACCCTCTTGAGTGAGGAGTCTCTCAAGATGGGGGAATTGTGGCAAAAGTGGAATGCGGAGGAATGTTTTGAAAATAACTCCATATGGGTTATCTCCTCTAAGGATAAGTTCATTCAGGCTATATTTCTATACCGGGTGTATTACACACCCCACAGATTGCATCAGACCATAACCAAATAGGTTCCCTGCATGTACTCGGTGTTGCTCCTCTAATGGGACATTTTTTTACATGTTCTGGGCCTGCCCCAGGGTGGCTCGGTTCTGGACGGAGGTCTTTGATCTTATCTCCAGAGTTGGTCCTTCTGGGTATGCAGGATGATGATCAGAGACTTAAGGCCCATACACACGATCTGACTTTTTGACAAAAACATGCAAATTAGCTGTTTTGGAGCAACTTCCGACCATGTGTACGCTCCATCGGACAAACTTTTTTGGTTTTCATCTGACTTTTGTTGGCTGTGCGAACGGACAAACTTTCTGGCAACAAAAGTCTGATGGAGCAAAGTCTGATCGTGTGTACAGAAAACCATAGGACTTTTGTACAAAGCTCAGAACCAATGCAAAAGATCAGACAACAATACAGAAGTTTACCAAAGATGGCGGTAAAGAGCAGAAAAACCACTTGATTTGGTGAAAGTTGGCTGAAAAAGTCTCTGCCGTGTGTATGCAATACAAATTCTCGGCCGACGCCCTTTGTACAAAAATCCACAGGAAAGTTTGTACAAAGTCCGATCGTGTGTATGAGGCTTTAGATACACTAATGCCGTGTACACACGACTGGACTTTTTGACAGCAAAGATCCGACCGAACAAATCCGGCGGACAATTCGATCGTGCGTGGGCTCCATCAGACCTTTGCTGTCCAAAAATCTGACGGACTTTAGAAATAGAACATGTTTCAAATTTTTTCGCTGGAACTCCGCCCGATCCAGTTCCTATTGAGAAATCCGTTCGTGTGTATGCTAGTCCGACAGACAAAAACCGACGCTAGGGCAGCTATTGGCTACTGGCTATGAACTTCCTTATTCTAGTCTGGTCGTAAGTCAACATGTTTAAATCCGTCAGACTTTGGTGTGATTGTGTGTGGCCAAGTCCATTCATTCGGAAAGTCTGTCGGAACTCCACCGAAAGTCCGTTGGAAAGATCGTTGGACCTAGTCCGTCAAAGTCTGCTCGTGTGTACGCGGCATTAGATTCTGGTTTCTTGCTTATTGTATCATGCAAAGAAGGAAATTCTTTACAGGTGGACCTCCCCCTCTCCCCCTGTCTAGCCTCATGGGAATCTTTCATTAATGTGGTGTTACCTTTGTACAAATTCACTATGCCTGTGTTTGCCTTTTCTTTTCTTTGGTTTGGTGTGATTTGAGGATCCCTGTGTGCAGTTTTGTATCAGAAACTTGTCCTGTATGTCTATGATGACGAATATACAAAGCCGCGCCAACCCTTCCCTACATATATAATATAAATTAAAAACTAGTACAGTTAAGTAATAGGTTTCAAAAAAATGTGAAGGTGACCAAAAAAAGCCAAAAATGGCATAAACTAAAAATACAAAGTCCAATTTAAGAAAAGTTCACAGGTGAATCCAAATGACGGACATAAGTGTTCTTAAATGACAGCACCACAGTGGTTCAACACTTTCCTAGGCGCGTGGGATACCCGTCACCATATAATGAATGCGCTTACCAGAAGATATATGGAATGAAGCATATATAAATGATAAATGGATGACGTCCAAGTTAACTTTCCTCAGCTGGGTCAGCACTCAATCCCTTAGCGGTGATTCCAAGGTAATAATCTGTTCAGTGGTCTCGATATGAAACACTCAGAGGCCCACAGAAGAAAAAGGGACTGACATAGCGTAATAACGTAGGAACAGTTTAATGAATAAAAGTAATACACTTACAGGTTTGTAGATAAAATGCAGCATATAGGAGCAAATATAAAAAGCCGGCCGGCAAACAGGAGCCCGTCCTCCTCTCTTACAACGTGGTGGCGTCACTGCGTGCCTTCCCAGACGCGTTTTGTCATACCAGACGTTGTCAATTGCTCCTATATGCTGCATTTTATCTACAAACCTGTAAGTGTATTACTTTTATTCATTAAACTGTTCCTACGTTATTACGCTATGTCAGTCCCTTTTTCTTCTGTGGGCCTCTGAGTGTTTCATATCGAGACCACTGAACAGATTATTACCTTGGAATCACCGCTAAGGGATTGAGTGCTGACCCAGCTGAGGAAAGTTAACTTGGACGTCATCCATTTATCATTTATATATGCTTCATTCCATATATCTTCTGGTAAGCGCATTCATTATATGGTGACGGGTATCCCACGCGCCTAGGAAAGTGTTGAACCACTGTGGTGCTGTCATTTAAGAACACTTATGTCCGTCATTTGGATTCACCTGTGCACTTTTCTAAAATTGGACTTTGTATTTTTAGTTTATGCCATTTTTGGCTTTTTTTGGTCACCTTCAAATTTTTTTGAAACCTATTACTTAACTGTACTAGTTTTTAATTTATATTATATATGTAGGGAAGGGTTGGCGCGGCTTTGTATATTCTTCATTACTGTTGGGTGTCATATCACATTTATTGCTGCTGCCTATTTTTGTTAGTTTTGTCAATTTCACACTATTTATCCTAGCGCAGTTTACATTTTTTCTATCTTATGTCTATGATGACGATTGTCCCACTGATTTGTGTTGATATGTACTTATTTTTATTCTTGTACCACATATATTTTTATTAAAAGACCAATCCTTGTTTGTTAAAAAAAAAATGTATCCAAACCCAAAAACCAACATTTTAAAATATTGCAACTTAACATTCCTTAGATGTGCTGGATGCAAACATTTTTCCAGGCTTGTTTTACCTTATTTTACCTATTGCTAACACACTTCCTGTCCCAGGGAGGCCACACTCCTTGACAGTATGTTGACAATATATAGAAAGGGAGCCATTGTTGTTATCCACACTGGATTTTTTTAGCATGTCTTCCTTTCTTCATCTTAGAAGGAACATTTACAAAGAACATAGCCTATTTGAAGAGTAGCTGTGTTTTTATTTCAGACATTAATATATTGCACCTGGCTGGTGATGCTTGCCCAGTATAGGGCCCCAGGTTGCATGTAGTCTGACAAGCTGAATTTTGTGTATCAATACACCAGTTTGTAATGGAGTAATAAAAGGTATTGGCTTTCTGTAATTTAGTGTATATTCAATTTAAAAATTTTCACTATAAAAACTATCAATGTTTTGATGTATCTTATGTCATTTTAAAAATATTGTAGTGCATCAAAAAACATGTTAATTATTAATAGAATGCACATATAACAAATGTACTCCACTAACTAAATGATTATGTATTGTGACACCACAAGGCCCTGCCATTATGTGAATCTAGGTAATGAGAATAGAAATGACACCGGATGTGCATAAAGGCATAATTCAAAGTTTCAGAGTGTTTGTTATGAGTGGAGAAAGCTGTGCTCTGTTTTCCCTAGAATTGGTAATTCAGGATCAGTGCCTTAAGCTTGTATGTCCCAAAGTGTCTTTGGTGGGACCGAACCCTCAGTCCTATGCCTAGGTTTGCTGGATGCCTGAAGCCTGTGTGAGTATACAGGTCTGCAGGGTTGTTATAAGCGCGGTCTAATGATTGCTTAGGGCAGTTGCTGCTATTGGGGGACACAGCCAGTGTGTGAAGGTAGTGGTATGCTCCAGCGGGGAGGGGTGACATTCTTGGGAGGCGAGAAACGTGTTGAAGGCCTTCTTGCCCACTTGACTGGGAGAGTCGGGACTAGGGTGCCCATGTGTCCTGGATTATATGGGACTTTCCCGCAATTGCCACCTCTGTTCCTGGTTCCAGGCACCTTCATTCCGGGACAATACAGTGTCCCAGAATAAAATAAAGGACACAGCCACCCTTATAACTAGATTGCTGTAACTGGTTCCACCTGGCGTCTAGCAACCAGTGACATCACTGGGTCTCAGAGTGAGGCCTAGCAGAGAGAGGCCTGTGCCCAGTGCTGTGCTGCACAGCTGTCTCCACCCACCTCCTCCTTCTCCGGTGTGCAGCGGCATGAGAGGGAGTGACTTGCAGACAGTAGGGAGGGACTGGTGTGTGATTTTCTTCACTCCAGTATCTCCACCCACCTCCATCTCCGGCACCCACGGCCCACCACCACCCACCGCCTTTGCAGAGAGAGGGATTTGCATCAGCCAGCCTGTCCTGGACAGGTGTCTGTAATCTTCTTTTCTGTTTGTGTGCTACTGCATTGCTGGCTGGCTCAGATACATGGCTGCCCGAATTGTCCTCCTGCTCGCGGCCCAACTGTCTGAAGGACCAGTGAACCACTCACCAGAGCCCAGCCCCAGAGGGGATATTAGAAGGTGAGGATTGGATGGAATAGTATGCAGTAATGAAGGACAAAGAGACACAAGTGGGGAACCGTAATGAAAGAGAAGGTAACACAAGTGGGGCCAGTAATGAAGAAGGTGACACAAGTGGGAGACAGTAATAAAAAAGAAGGTGACACAAGTGGGGGGGACAGTCATGAAGAAGAAGGTGTCAAAAGTGGGGGACAGTAATGAAGGAGAAGGTGACACAAGTGGGGGACAGTAATGAAGAAGAAGGTGATACAGGTGGTGAAAATGTCGGTCCTACCAAAATTGTTGTTTTACTTCAGGGCCCTCCCATTGTATGTGTCTAGATCTACAATAAAGACCATTCCATCGGATCTACTGAAATTCATCTGGCAGGGCAAACAACCACGCTTAAGTAGGTCGTTGATGTTTAGAGCCCGCGACAAGGGTGCAATGGGGTGCCCGAACCTGTGGAAATACTATATGGCAGCCAGGCTGGTTCAACTAGCCCAATGGCATGCACCACCATTTCAAATTCCATGGCTACAATTTGAGAGAGCGTCTATTAAACCATATTATCTCCCAGGCATCCTGTGGACTAACGCAGTGCATCATAGAGATATCACTCAGCTCAATGGGATAGTTGGGCAGTCCCTATATCTCTGGACCCTGTACAAGGAGAAATTTGGGCTTATTTCTAAACCAGCTCTTTTAACATCCTTCTTGGGTGATCCGGATTTTCCGGTGGCTTTTGGTGCAGAATTGGATTTTGCTCACTGGTCCTCCCAAGGGCTGGTGACATTGCACTCTTTACTTCAGGGTACCACACTATGCTCCTTTGAGCATCTGAACCAAAACTGCGCAATACCCCACTCAGACTTTTATTAATATATACAGATACGCCACTTTTTGCAGAAGGCTATCTCCCTGATAGGGGATGGTACTAGAACAATGTTTAAGTTTGAAAACGTATGTCATGGGGGTCCAGAGATAGGGGGACGATATCTATACTATATATGCATTTGAACGAACACCATACGGAAGCTAAATCCCAAGCAATGCTAGGGTGGGAAACCGAGATGAATGTAGAGTTTTCTGCTGAAGACTGGCGGGACATGACCAATAATATGCATAAGTGCACACGCTCAGTAGCTATTGAGGAAACGGTGGTGAAGTTACATACCAGATGGTATTATACCCAGGTCAGGATTCACAGAATGTTCCCTGCAGTCCCAGATAGCTGTTTCGGGGATTGTGGGGAGAAGGGTACACTCTCCACACTTTCTGGAGCTGTGGGGTATTTCGCTCCCTCTGGCAACAGGTATTTTGAAGGTACTACAAATAACAGGCCTGAACATCACTCTGACTCATCAAATGTATGTTTTATTTGCAGACCTCCCTGGGGTCGTACCCCTGGAACAACTATTCAGTGTTGTACAATGGACCATTGCACTGAACTGGAACAAACCTTCGTTCCCTTGGTCCCAGGTATTATATCGCATGGAATCGATAAAATTGATGGAACGTGTCCACCATATGCTTATGGATTCTATGCCAGAAGCAGTATGCCAAATTTTTCTTTTATATTTTTATGTTATTTTTTGTTAGGTTATTGGTTCTATTATTGAATTTTAAATCTCTAAGCCCTTGTACACACGGTCGGAGATTCAGACGGAATATTTCTGATCGGACTGTTTTGTCGTATATTCCGACTCTGTGTGGTCAGCATCAGACTGTTACTCCGACGGACCAACTTTTCCAACTTGCCGGTAAAATTTTCCGACAAAATACTCAGATCGGACATACTCCGATCATGTGTATCCTACTCCGACGGACAAGGTGCCACGCATGCTCACAATCAAATTCGGACACGGAAGTGCTCGCTCAGGTAAAACTACTGCTCGTAATCAATATAGCACATTCGTCACGCTGCAATGTTAAAAATTCTTTCATGAAGCGCATTCTCCTGTTCTTTACAATGCTGCAAGAATGAACTTCTTTTGATGCTCATAGTCACACACACTTCTCCCGAACGTATTTCTTCAGTCTTTTTTACTCATTTCAGCAATACAATATTTTAAATCGTCACATCTACACATTATTTTTTCTTTTTTTTGGGGGGGGAATTTTGTGTTTGGTTTTTTTAATAAACATCTCCTTTTTTGACAGTTTGCTCATCTTTGCATTTTTTGGGGTGTGTTTTGTGTGTCAACTTACCACAACAACATTATTATCTTTTTTGTATTTTCTTTTTCTTTTTTAATCTATAGGAGGTTGTTTAGTGTTGGTGCCCCTTGTTATTCATTTCACTTTGTATTTTTGAAATGTACCTGCCTGCTCACAAATAAACTGGCCTTTTTGAAGTAAAACGCACACGCAAGTATTTCTTCAAACAAAAAAAACCTTTATTTAGGTGTCAGTAACAGATAAAGAGGGAGGCAGCGATGGAGAAACTGGGGAGATCAGGGAAGCCTTTGGCCCCCAGGGCACACATCAACTATTTAAACACAAAAATTGGTGGCCTGAGGAGTACATGTCTGAGGGAGAGAAGTCTGGTCCTGAAGTCCAAGAAACCCAGAACAGCAGCAGATGACATCTATGTTCCCAGGCTGTGGTACTACAAGAGGCTGCATCTTCTGTCAGACCAGACTGAACCCAGGTCATCACACTCTGGTCTTCCTTCCAGGCTTTGGCTGTGGTGCTGGAGGTGTGGCAGAAGGAGGAGGAGGGGCATGGGTCAAATCACACAAGTGTGTTGTTTGTGTGATTTGGCCCAACAGACCCTTGTTGAGGGTGTGTATAATTATCTCCTCACACAAGAGCTGTTGCCCCTCCTCCACTTTCTCTAGTTTGCACGCAACCAAGGCGACAAAGGCCTCTTGATAGGTGGGGGTGGCTTGGAGGGCCGCAGAAGCCGCCTTGATCAGCCTCAGAGCCGACTCCTCCACATTCCCCCCCTTTCTCGCCCTTTTGCGTGGAAGGCGGAAGGGAGAGACCTGGCATTCTGTCAGGCTCCTCTGCCCGCCCACCGCCTGGCTGCTGCTTACCCCTGCCTCCTCCTGGCTGCCACTTTCCACAGCCACCTCCTGGCTGCTGCATTCCACACCCTCCTCCTGGCTGATGTCTTCCTGTGTATGAAAAAGGGACATAGTTTTAGTTTTTGGTTCATCAAACACACACAATTTTCACATCAAGACTGCAAATTGTTAACCAATAGAAAAGACTATCATTCTGAGCCCAGCATTTTTCTTTCTTGTCCCAAAGGTTTTGGCCACTACTGTCTATTGATATGTGAAACACTTTCTAAAATCAGCAATTAGTGAGCACAAATCAAGTTAACATCATTCATTTTTACTCCCAAAATATGTACAACAATACTATACCGGGCTCAAGCTGGGCTCCCCCAGTTCTTCCTGAGTGGAAGTCCCAGGTTGGGCATCGGAAGACTCAGCGGGTGTGGAATGTAGCATAGGACGCGTGGAAGGAAGGGTAGAGAGGGATTCTCTGACCTCAGCCTGGTCTGACAGAAAATGCATCCTGTTATAATACCACAGCCTGGGGACATAAACGTCATCTGTTGAAGCTCCAGATTGCATGGACTTCAGCACCTTCTTCCTCTCCTTCAGATATGTACTCCTCAGGCCACCGATTTTCACTTTTAAATAGTGGATGTCTGCCCTGGGGACCACCGGCCTCACAAACTCAACCAGTTTCTCCATTGCTGCCTGCCTCTTTAGTCTGTTACTATAATGAGGGTGCGTCGCTTGCCACAGGCAAGGCAGCTCCCTGTATTTATCGATGAACACAGGGAGGAAACTGTGATCATTGAAACCGTCCATAATCTCTGCAAGACACAACACAAGACAAACCCTAATGTCAGGCTAAACTCCACTAATGCAGGCCTCAATCTAGAAGCAGTATAGGCTAGTGATGTACCAAGTTCAAAATGTTACCTTCGTTTGCACGATCGTCGCGTCAGCTTCTCCCTCTGTTCACAGATCATATGTACGACACACGCGTGTTGCGTTTTATATACAGTGCGCATGCGTGAAACTCCGCCCGCCCCTGACGTTCTTTCTAGGCTATTCCCCGCCCCTTCACTTTCTGTGCAGTGGGAAGAGCACATGGCGGAGAGAACGCAGGTGCGCAATCAGAGTTCCACTAACGAGGAGGAGGGTGAGGAAAGCCCGGAGCCTGAAACGTCCCGATCCAGGAAGAGAAGATTTAAGGTCTCAAATATGTCTTTTGTAGAGATGTTGGAGATGGTGGACATATTGAAGAGGACCGACTATGATGGGAAGTATGGACCTTACCCAAACCCAAATATCAGAAAGGCCAAGATCATGACTAAAGTTGTGAAGAGTCTTATGCAGAATTTTGGGGTATGCCGATCCAAGGATCAACTGAGAAAACGCTGGTCAGACCTGAAACTGAGGGAGCATGATCAGTACAGAAGGATCAAGCGTGTTCTTCAAAAAAGTAAGTAGTTGTCGTGTGTTCATATGATTATTCATGTGCTTTGATTTCATGTGGTACAGTTTAAAATGGCCACTTTCAAGTTCATGGTTTAATTTGTTCGTAAGAAACATCGTTCTGCAGGTAAGTATTCCAGCTTAACAAAGTGTCCACAATAGGAAAAAGGGAAAGGGGAAAAAAATGGACAGCGGGACTTTGCATGAAACAGATTGCTTGGGGTGAATTACTTCAATCAATCTAATATAATCACTTACTATTTTATTGGAAACACATCGGGAGGTAGTACAATAGGTATATTAATAGTAATCAAGTATATGATGTACAAAATTAAATAATATAATTAATATAATGGTCGCATAGTTCAATAAAATTCATGATACAATAATAATAATGAACATGACACAGTAAACAGTAAACCAGCAGTACATTCCAAAGTGTATATATAATAGCCAATAAAATGGATTAATGATTGGAGTACATTCAAACCCATAGTGAAATCATGGCCGCCAGGGCATGGCGTTCATTGGTAAAGAGCTCGACGCGTTTCGTGGATCGTCTCCACTCATCAGGAGCAGCTGTATATTGGAACACCTATGATAAATCATATATTAGAACAATAATCAATGGTAATTGATTATATACATAGGCAAAGAGGGGGAGCATACCAATGGTCCTAGCCACTCTTACCTATGGATGACAGATAAAATATATGGTGAATAATGATGATAGTTTACATCAGAAAGCATTGGAAGGGGTATAGTAGCCTCCCCGGGAGCTGGGGTGACAACCTTGATTTAGCAACCGGACCATAAAGATTATTTGAAAGGTCCTTGTGAGTAGGGTTCATTCGGCCAAGTGGCACTCATAAAAATGAATCCAGAAACACTAGTGAAAGACAAAAAAATATATAGAACTAATATTAGTCAAGTGTGAAGTCAGGAAAGTAGAATAGACAGATAAGAAAGGAAAGGAATAGGTGGGGAGTGCCAGCAAGATCCGTGATGGTCACCAAAAAGGAAACAGAACAAATTGTGCAAACTAGTACATTAGGGTAAAAATAACCAACAGAGAAGTGGCACACACACCATAAAGAGCCCCCAGGGACCCCAACCCAGAAGTTAGGTTTACCTGGGATTACACAAAGCAGTGTCCAGTAAAGGAGTGAAAAATAAGTGTAAGGGCAATTAAAGCCGAAATTGAACCCTTATAAAGACAAAGCAGTGTAGAAAAAAGAGGGTCCGTAGCACCACCTAGGATGTACACCGACGTCACGCAAAAGATATGTCCAATTTGAAGGAGTAGAAGCATCCACGTCTGAGCGACTGGCGCTCATATAGGGGAGCTCAGCGTTCCTCGTGTTTGGACGTGATTGGAAAGACAGCGTCCGCCGTGCGGCGTCATGCCATGACGCCGCACGTACGGTGTGTGGGCGTGGCGTCGACGCGCAGCGATGGCAGGCCACCATCCCCATAGCAACCTAGCCAGGGGGGTGGAGGATAGCCGCGGTGCACGTCGCAGCTCCCGGGATTGGGCAAAGAAAAACCTCCCCCCAGAGAGTGATGGATGACCTAAAATATAAACACAGGGAAGTTACCAAAGCAGCCTATATAATTACTAGCTATAATGACTGTCATGCCCATGGCTGGCCAATAGGTAAACAAAAATAGAAAAGCAAAATGTTTCCATCCCTAATTCGTTTAGACAAAAATGAAAATAAAACTTAAAAAACAAATGGGACTTTATATGAGCCGTGACCATCCAGTACACAAGACTCCATCCCCAATATTGGATAGGAAAAAGGGAAAGGGGAAAAAAATGGACAGCGGGACTTTGCATGAAACAGATTGCTTGGGGTGAATTACTTCAATCAATCTAATATAATCACTTACTATTTTATTGGAAACACATCGGGAGGTAGTACAATAGGTATATTAATAGTAATCAAGTATATGATGTACAAAATTAAATAATATAATTAATATAATGGTCGCATAGTTCAATAAAATTCATGATACAATAATAATAATGAACATGACACAGTAAACAGTAAACCAGCAGTACATTCCAAAGTGTATATATAATAGCCAATAAAATGGATTAATGATTGGAGTACATTCAAACCCATAGTGAAATCATGGCCGCCAGGGCATGGCGTTCATTGGTAAAGAGCTCGACGCGTTTCGTCACCCCAGCTCCCGGGGAGGCTACTATACCCCTTCCAATGCTTTCTGATGTAAACTATCATCATTATTCACCATATATTTTATCTGTCATCCATAGGTAAGAGTGGCTAGGACCATTGGTATGCTCCCCCTCTTTGCCTATGTATATAATCAATTACCATTGATTATTGTTCTAATATATGATTTATCATAGGTGTTCCAATATACAGCTGCTCCTGATGAGTGGAGACGATCCACGAAACGCGTCGAGCTCTTTACCAATGAACGCCATGCCCTGGCGGCCATGATTTCACTATGGGTTTGAATGTACTCCAATCATTAATCCATTTTATTGGCTATTATATATACACTTTGGAATGTACTGCTGGTTTACTGTTTACTGTGTCATGTTCATTATTATTATTGTATCATGAATTTTATTGAACTATGCGACCATTATATTAATTATATTATTTAATTTTGTACATCATATACTTGATTACTATTAATATACCTATTGTACTACCTCCCGATGTGTTTCCAATAAAATAGTAAGTGATTATATTAGATTGATTGAAGTAATTCACCCCAAGCAATCTGTTTCATGCAAAGTCCCGCTGTCCATTTTTTTCCCCTTTCCCTTTTTCCTATCCAATATTGGGGATGGAGTCTTGTGTACTGGATGGTCACGGCTCATATAAAGTCCCATTTGTTTTTTAAGTTTTATTTTCATTTTTGTCTAAACGAATTAGGGATGGAAACATTTTGCTTTTCTATTTTTGTTTACCTATTGGCCAGCCATGGGCATGACAGTCATTATAGCTAGTAATTATATAGGCTGCTTTGGTAACTTCCCTGTGTTTATATTTTAGGTCATCCATCACTCTCTGGGGGGAGGTTTTTCTTTGCCCAATCCCGGGAGCTGCGACGTGCACCGCGGCTATCCTCCACCCCCCTGGCTAGGTTGCTATGGGGATGGTGGCCTGCCATCGCTGCGCGTCGACGCCACGCCCACACACCGTACGTGCGGCGTCATGGCATGACGCCGCACGGCGGACGCTGTCTTTCCAATCACGTCCAAACACGAGGAACGCTGAGCTCCCCTATATGAGCGCCAGTCGCTCAGACGTGGATGCTTCTACTCCTTCAAATTGGACATATCTTTTGCGTGACGTCGGTGTACATCCTAGGTGGTGCTACGGACCCTCTTTTTTCTACACTGCTTTGTCTTTATAAGGGTTCAATTTCGGCTTTAATTGCCCTTACACTTATTTTTCACTCCTTTACTGGACACTGCTTTGTGTAATCCCAGGTAAACCTAACTTCTGGGTTGGGGTCCCTGGGGGCTCTTTATGGTGTGTGTGCCACTTCTCTGTTGGTTATTTTTACCCTAATGTACTAGTTTGCACAATTTGTTCTGTTTCCTTTTTGGTGACCATCACGGATCTTGCTGGCACTCCCCACCTATTCCTTTCCTTTCTTATCTGTCTATTCTACTTTCCTGACTTCACACTTGACTAATATTAGTTCTATATATTTTTTTGTCTTTCACTAGTGTTTCTGGATTCATTTTTATGAGTGCCACTTGGCCGAATGAACCCTACTCACAAGGACCTTTCAAATAATCTTTATGGTCCGGTTGCTAAATCAAGGTTGTCACCCCAGCTCCCGGGGAGGCTACTATACCCCTTCCAATGCTTTCTGATGTAAACTATCATCATTATTCACCATATATTTTATCTGTCATCCATAGGTAAGAGTGGCTAGGACCATTGGTATGCTCCCCCTCTTTGCCTATGTATATAATCAATTACCATTGATTATTGTTCTAATATATGATTTATCATAGGTGTTCCAATATACAGCTGCTCCTGATGAGTGGAGACGATCCACGAAACGCGTCGAGCTCTTTACCAATGAACGCCATGCCCTGGCGGCCATGATTTCACTATGGGTTTGAATGTACTCCAATCATTAATCCATTTTATTGGCTATTATATATACACTTTGGAATGTACTGCTGGTTTACTGTTTACTGTGTCATGTTCATTATTATTATTGTATCATGAATTTTATTGAACTATGCGACCATTATATTAATTATATTATTTAATTTTGTACATCATATACTTGATTACTATTAATATACCTATTGTACTACCTCCCGATGTGTTTCCAATAAAATAGTAAGTGATTATATTAGATTGATTGAAGTAATTCACCCCAAGCAATCTGTTTAATGCAAAGTCCCGCTGTCCATTTTTTTCCCCTTTCCCTTTTTCCTATCCAATATTGGGGATGGAGTCTTGTGTACTGGATGGTCACGGCTCATATAAAGTCCCATTTGTTTTTTAAGTTTTATTTTCATTTTTGTCTAAACGAATTAGGGATGGAAACATTTTGCTTTTCTATTTTTGTTTACCTATTGGCCAGCCATGGGCATGACAGTCATTATAGCTAGTAATTATATAGGCTGCTTTGGTAACTTCCCTGTGTTTATATTTTAG
Source organism: Lithobates pipiens (assembly GCF_037356315.1). Lineage (NCBI taxonomy): Eukaryota > Metazoa > Chordata > Amphibia > Anura > Ranidae > Lithobates > Lithobates pipiens. The sequence continues at coordinate 57,615,217 of NW_027507787.1, read as the reverse complement.
GTCATCCATCACTCTCTGGGGGGAGGTTTTTCTTTGCCCAATCCCGGGAGCTGCGACGTGCACCGCGGCTATCCTCCACCCCCCTGGCTAGGTTGCTATGGGGATGGTGGCCTGCCATCGCTGCGCGTCGACGCCACGCCCACACACCGTACGTGCGGCGTCATGGCATGACGCCGCACGGCGGACGCTGTCTTTCCAATCACGTCCAAACACGAGGAACGCTGAGCTCCCCTATATGAGCGCCAGTCGCTCAGACGTGGATGCTTCTACTCCTTCAAATTGGACATATCTTTTGCGTGACGTCGGTGTACATCCTAGGTGGTGCTACGGACCCTCTTTTTTCTACACTGCTTTGTCTTTATAAGGGTTCAATTTCGGCTTTAATTGCCCTTACACTTATTTTTCACTCCTTTACTGGACACTGCTTTGTGTAATCCCAGGTAAACCTAACTTCTGGGTTGGGGTCCCTGGGGGCTCTTTATGGTGTGTGTGCCACTTCTCTGTTGGTTATTTTTACCCTAATGTACTAGTTTGCACAATTTGTTCTGTTTCCTTTTTGGTGACCATCACGGATCTTGCTGGCACTCCCCACCTATTCCTTTCCTTTCTTATCTGTCTATTCTACTTTCCTGACTTCACACTTGACTAATATTAGTTCTATATATTTTTTTGTCTTTCACTAGTGTTTCTGGATTCATTTTTATGAGTGCCACTTGGCCGAATGAACCCTACTCACAAGGACCTTTCAAATAATCTTTATGGTCCGGTTGCTAAATCAAGGTTGTCACCCCAGCTCCCGGGGAGGCTACTATACCCCTTCCAATGCTTTCTGATGTAAACTATCATCATTATTCACCATATATTTTATCTGTCATCCATAGGTAAGAGTGGCTAGGACCATTGGTATGCTCCCCCTCTTTGCCTATGTATATAATCAATTACCATTGATTATTGTTCTAATATATGATTTATCATAGGTGTTCCAATATACAGCTGCTCCTGATGAGTGGAGACTAGTGATGGACGAACTTCCGACGGGACGTTTCGCGAACGCGAAACGCGAACGGACACAAACGTTCGCGAAAACGACCGTTCGCCGCGGGCTCCATTGACTTCAATGGGAGGCGAATTTCGCAAACCTTTAGGTCGAATTTGCGGCCACGGGGTAATTATTAGGGGGTAGCACGTAGTCCCACCACCTGGACAATAGCATAATACATGTATGAGGTGAATTTGGGATCGATAACTACAAGCATTTTTTTTTTATTTGGGAAATTGTTCTGACAATTCAGGACTATGGAGCTAATGAAGGCAATGGAGGAGAGGGAAGGTCAGGGACCAGGGTAGGCAAACAAGAGGGTGCAGGAGATACAGAGCACTGACAGCAGCACCGTAATACAGAGCACTGACATCAGCACCGTGACATACAGCGCTGACAGCAGCTCCGTGACATACAGCGCTGACAGCAGCTCCGTGACATACAGCGCTGACAGCAGCTCCGTGACATACAGCGCTGACAGCAGCTCCGTGACATACAGCGCTGACAGCAGCTCCGTGACATACAGCGCTGACAGCAGCACCGTGACATACAGCGCTGACAGCAGCTCCGTGACATACAGCGCTGACAGCAGCTCCGTGACATACAGCGCTGACAGCAGCTCCGTGACATACAGCACTGACAGCAGCTCCGTGACATACAGCGCTGACAGCAGCTCCGTGACATACAGCGCTGACAGCAGCACCGTGACATACAGCGCTGACAGCAGCTCCGTGACATACAGCGCTGACAGCAGCTCCGTGACATACAGCGCTGACAGCAGCTCCGTGACATACAGCGCTGACAGCAGCTCCGTGACATACAGCGCTGACAGCAGCTCCGTGACATACAGCGCTGACAGCAGCTCCGTGACATACAGCGCTGACAGCAGCTCCGTGACATACAGCGCTGACAGCAGCTCCGTGACATACAGCGCTGACAGCAGCTCCGTGACATACAGCACTGACAGCAGCTCCGTGACATACAGCGCTGACAGCAGCTCCGTGACATACAGCGCTGACAGCAGCACCGTGACATACAGCGCTGACAGCAGCTCCGTGACATACAGCGCTGACAGCAGCTCCGTGACATACAGCGCTGACAGCAGCTCCGTGACATACAGCGCTGACAGCAGCTCCGTGACATACAGCGCTGACAGCAGCTCCGTGACATACAGCGCTGACAGCAGCTCCGTGACATACAGCGCTGACAGCAGCTCCGTGACATACAGCGCTGACAGCAGCTCCGTGACATACAGCGCTGACAGCAGCTCCGTGACATACAGCGCTGACAGCAGCTCCGTGACATACAGCGCTGACAGCAGCACCGTAAGCAGCCCCAGGAGGAAGTCAGCACAGCACAGGGATGGTGTGATCCCCTCATAATAAGAACCCCCAGGAGGAAGTCAGCACAGCACAGGGATGGTGGGAGCCCCTCATAATAAGAACACCCAGGAGGAAGTCAGCACAGCACAGGGATGGTGGGAACCCCTCATAATAAGCAGCCCCAGTAGAAATATGACACCGCTCAACCTCTTCAAAGAGGAGGGTAGGGGCATATAGTACGGTGTGCTTTTTTGGGTCAGGGAAGTGAGCCAAATGAATTAAGAAGGTCTGTGTGCTTGATTCCAAAAATTGTTTATAGACATATACATGGTCTACTGATCACATGTGTTGAATTCCTCCGAGATCCATGCCTCATTCATTTTTAGAAATGTGAGGTAGTTAACACTGTGGTGAGCTAGGCGAGTACGCTTATCGGTCACAATCCCCCCTGCTGCGCTGAACGTCCTTTCGGACAGGACACTGGATGAGGGGCAAGCCAACAGTTCGATTGCAAATTGGGCAAGCTCTGGCCAGAGGTCAAGCCTGCCCACCCAGTAGTCTAGGGGTTCATCACTCCTCAGAGCGTCCACATCGGCCGTTAACCCAATGTAGTCGGACACCTGACGGTCTAGGCGTTCCCTGATGCTGGATCCGGATGACACCTGTCGATGGGTCGGCTGAAAGAATGACCTCATATCCGAAGTCACCAACACATCTTCAAACCGGCCTCTTCTTGCAGGCGCTGTTGGATTGGTACCCGCAAATCCTTCTCTGGGAGTGGGAATTGCTCCTCTGCCAGCGCACGCAAAAGCAGAATGCAGCATTTCTCGAAGCAAGGCCTGGAAGTGCTGCATTCTGACAGCCCTCTGCGACGGCGGTAACATTTCCGCCATTTTGTGTTTGTACCGGGGGTCTAAGTACGTTGCCACCCAGTACTGGTCCTTGACCCTCATGCTTTTTATACGGGGGTCCCTATTAAAACACTGGAGCATGAAGGCCCCCATTTGCACTAAAGTGGAAGCGGTGTGGTGGCCTGGCTCCTGCTCATCATCCAGGATAATGTCGTCCTCTTCATTCTCCTCTCCCCATCCTCGCACAACAGGGATCCCAGAAAGGTTTAAAGCATGCTCTTCTTGCTCCTGCTCATCCGCCCCGGCACCATCCTCCTCTGACTCCTCATCAGACTCCTGTTGTTGACTTGTCTCAGATAGAGTAGCCCCCCCTGGGAATTCATCCAGCATTGCGACTTCCTCATCTTCCCGCTCCTGCTCCTCCACAGCCTGATCAATGACACGACGCAATGCACGCTCCAGAAAGAAGGCATAAGGTACCATGTCACTGATGGCGCCATGGCTGCGACTGACCAGTTTGGTGATCTCCTCAAATGGCCGCAGAAGTCTGCATGTGTCGCGCATGAGCAGCCACTGGCGCGGTGAAAAAAAACCCAGCTCCCCAGAACCGTTTCTTTCGCAGAGTTCATACAGGTAGACGTTAACTGCACGTTTCTGCTGGAGCAGCCTATCAAGCATATAGAAGGTTGAGTTCCATCGCGTCGGGCAATCGCAAATAAGACGTCTGACCGGCAGATGGTGTCGCCGCTGAATGTCAGCAAGGCGAGCCATGGCCGTGTAAGATCTTCTGAAATGGGCCGAGATTTTCCTTGCCTGCCGCAAGATGTCCTGGACCCCAGGGTATTTGACAAGGAATCGCTGCACGACCAAGTTTAAGACGTGTGCCATGCACGGCACGTGCGTGATTTTGCCCTGTTTCAATGCGCTAAGCAGATTGGCACCGTTGTCACACACCACTTTACCAACTGTCAAATTGAGCGGTGTTAGCCACTCATCTGCCTGTGAACGCAAAGCTGAAAGGAGTGCCGGGCCAGTGTGGCTCTTTGCTTCCAGGCACAACAGACGCAGCACGGCATGGCAACGTCTCACCTGGCATGTGGAATAGGTTCTGGGGAGCTTGGGCGGTGCAGTGGAAGAGACGCTAGCAGCGGAAAAGGAGGAGGCAGCTGAGGAGGAGAGGGAGGAGGATGGAGTAGGAGGAGGAGAAGAAGAGTCAGGCCTGCATGCAATCCGTGGCGGTAAAACCAAATCTACACGGGTGCCACGGGTTACATGCTTGACGGCCGTCAGAAGGTTCACCCAGTGGGCAGTAAAACTGATATACCTTCCCTGCCCGTGTTTGCTAGACCACGTGTCTGTGGTCAGATGTATCTTGGCACCGACACTGTGTGCCAGAGATACATTCACTTGCCGCTGAACATGGCCATATAGCTCTGGGATGCCCTTCTCTGAGAAATACTTCCTTCCTGGGACCTTCCATTGTGGTGTTCCAATGGCCACAAATTTGCGAAAGGCCTCCGAGTCCACCAGTTTATATGGCAGTAGTTGGCGGGCTATGAGTTCTGACAAGCCAGCCGCCAACCGTTGGGCAAGAGGGTTATCCGGCGTCATCATTTTTTTACGCTCAAACATTAGGCCCACGGAAGCCTGCCTTTTTGCAGAAAAATGTGAGCTTGGCGTGATGGAAGGTGGAGTGGAGGACAATTGTGAGGAGAGAGGAGAAGGAGAAGTAGAAGACGAGGCTGGACGGTGAGAGCCTGCAGTGTGGCTTTGTGTGTTCCGTTGCTCCCACTGGGCTCGGTGATGGCTGCTCATGTGCCTTCTTAAGGCGGTCGTCCCTAGGTGAGTATTGGGCTTACCGCGACTAACGCGTTGACTGCAAAGATTGCAGATGGCAACGCTATTGTCAGCAGCGGACACGTTAAAAAAAGCCCACACTGCGGAGCCATGTGCCGGTGTCCTGGGAGCGCCAGATGTGACCGTACATGGTCGATGACTCGCTCCTGATACATTTGCAGTCTGCTTTGTCCCTGCTGTGCAATGTAAGTCATTGCTGCTTCTCCTCCCTATCTGCTGGTCCATATCTCCCTCTGAACTCCCCTCCTCTTCCTCTCTTGTGGGCACCCACGTGACATCACTAGACACGTCATCATCAACGTCACCTTCCCCACCGCTATAAGTAGAGTAGGCAGCAACACCGGGGACCAACCTCCTCCTTGGGCTGATCTGGGTACTGGCGTCAGACTGCTGAGTAGCGCTTGTTGCTACCTCCTCTTCCTGATCCAATACCAAGAGTGGCTGCGCATCAGAAATGTCCTCTTGATATGGATCGGAAAATAATTCCAGTGACTCAAGCGGAAGGTATGTGGTGGTGGTGGTGGTGGTCGTGTTGTTGGTGGTAGTGTCTTTGGGGGTGCACATAGCAGAGAGTGAAGAAGAGGGTGCAGATCGAGAGGATGAGGAGGGTGCAGAAGAGTAAGGCTGAGCGAGCCACTCAACCAAGTCTGGTGCATCCTTTAAAGTAATTGAACGCACCTTCTGCAACTTCCCACTTTGGCTCAAGCCTGTTGCTCCTGCCCTACCCCTACCACCCCTGCGGAAGGGCCTGCCTCTTCCTCTGCATGTCATTTTTTAAATGACCCTGTGACAAAACTCTTAGTCCCTATACCGCTGAAGGACTGCTGCAGTATAGGTGAGCGGTCAGCAGTGGTGCACGTCAACCCTATCTATTGTGGACCTATAGCGGTCCTTACAGAACAGCAGACTGTACCGCACTCAAGCCTATGTACCGTAGCACCCTATACCAAGTTACCAGTCCTTATAAGAACTTTTGTGGACCAAGCAGGTTGTGTATTAGTGTTTAGCAGACTGTACGTCAGTCCCTATACCGCTGAAGGACTGCTGCAGTATAGGGCAGCGGTCAGCAGTGGTGCACGTCAACCCTATCTATTGTGGACCGATAGCGGTCCTTACAGAACAGCAGACTGTACCGCACTCAAGCCTATGTACCGTAGCACCCTATACCAAGTTACCAGTCCTTATAAGAACTTTTGTGGACCAAGCAGGTTGTGTGTTAGTGATTAGCAGACTGTACGTCAGTCCCTATACCAATGAAGGACTGCTGCAGTATAGGGCAGCGGTCAGCAGTAGTGCACGGCAACCCTATGTATTGTGGACCGATAGCGGTCCTTACAGAACAGCAGACTGTACTGCACTCAGGCCTATGTACCGTAGCACCCTATACCAAGTTACCAGTCCTTATAAAAACTTTTGTGGACCAAGCAGGTTGTGTGTTAGTGTTTAGCAGACTGTGCGTCAGTCCCTATACCGCTGAAGGACTGCTGCAGTATAGGGCAGCGGTCAGCAGTAGTGCACGGCAACCCTATGTATTGTGGACCGATAGCGGTCCTTACAGAACAGCAGACTGTAACGCACTCAGGCCTATGTACCGTAGCACCCTATACCAAGTTACCAGTCCTTATAAGAACTTTTGTGGACCAAGCAGGTTGTGTGTTAGTGATTAGCAGACTGTACGTCAGTCCCTATACCAATGAAGGACTGCTGCAGTATAGGGCAGCGGTCAGCAGTAGTGCACGGCAACCCTATGTATTGTGGACCGATAGCGGTCCTTACAGAACAGCAGACTGTAACGCACTCAGGCCTATGTACCGTAGCACCCTATACCAAGTTACCAGTCCTTATAAAAACTTTTGTGGACCAAGCAGGTTGTGTGTTAGTGTTTAGCAGACTGTGCGTCAGTCCCTATACCGCTGAAGGACTGCTGCAGTATAGGGCAGCGGTCAGCAGTGGTGCACGTCAACCCTATCTATTGTGGACCGATAGCGGTCCTTACAGAACAGCAGACTGTACCGCACTCAAGCCTATGTACCGTAGCACCCTATACCAAGTTACCAGTCCTTATAAGAACTTTTGTGGACCAAGCAGGTTGTGTATTAGTGTTTAGCAGACTGTACGTCAGTCCCTATACCGCTGAAGGACTGCTGCAGTATAGGGCAGCGGTCAGCAGTGGTGCACGTCAACCCTATCTATTGTGGACCGATAGCGGTCCTTACAGAACAGCAGACTGTACCGCACTCAAGCCTATGTACCGTAGCACCCTATACCAAGTTACCAGTCCTTATAAGAACTTTTGTGGAACAAGCAGGTTGTGTGTTAGTGATTAGCAGACTGTACGTCAGTCCCTATACCAATGAAGGACTGCTGCAGTATAGGGCAGCGGTCAGCAGTAGTGCACGGCAACCCTATGTATTGTGGACCGATAGCGGTCCTTACAGAACAGCAGACTGTAACGCACTCAGGCCTATGTACCGTAGCACCCTATACCAAGTTACCAGTCCTTATAAGAACTTTTGTGGAACAAGCAGGTTGTGTGTTAGTGATTAGCAGACTGTACGTCAGTCCCTATACCAATGAAGGACTGCTGCAGTATAGGGCAGCGGTCAGCAGTAGTGCACGGCAACCCTATGTATTGTGGACCGATAGCGGTCCTTACAGAACAGCAGACTGTAACGCACTCAGGCCTATGTACCGTAGCACCCTATACCAAGTTACCAGTCCTTATAAAAACTTTTGTGGACCAAGCAGGTTGTGTGTTAGTGTTTAGCAGACTGTGCGTCAGTCCCTATACCGCTGAAGGACTGCTGCAGTATAGGGCAGCGGTCAGCAGTAGTGCACGGCAACCCTATGTATTGTGGACCGATAGCGGTCCTTACAGAACAGCAGACTGTAACGCACTCAGGCCTATGTACCGTAGCACCCTATACCAAGTTACCAGTCCTTATAAGAACTTTTGTGGACCAAGCAGGTTGTGTGTTAGTGATTAGCAGACTGTACGTCAGTCCCTATACCAATGAAGGACTGCTGCAGTATAGGGCAGCGGTCAGCAGTAGTGCACGGCAACCCTATGTATTGTGGACCGATAGCGGTCCTTACAGAACAGCAGACTGTAACGCACTCAGGCCTATGTACCGTAGCACCCTATACCAAGTTACCAGTCCTTATAAGAACTTTTGTGGAACAAGCAGGTTGTGTGTTAGTGATTAGCAGACTGTACGTCAGTCCCTATACCAATGAAGGACTGCTGCAGTATAGGGCAGCGGTCAGCAGTAGTGCACGGCAACCCTATGTATTGTGGACCGATAGCGGTCCTTACAGAACAGCAGACTGTAACGCACTCAGGCCTATGTACCGTAGCACCCTATACCAAGTTACCAGTCCTTATAAGAACTTTTGTGGACCAAGCAGGTTGTGTGTTAGTGATTAGCAGACTGTACGTCAGTCCCTATACCAATGAAGGACTGCTGCAGTATAGGGCAGCGGTCAGCAGTAGTGCACGGCAACCCTATGTATTGTGGACCGATAGCGGTCCTTACAGAACAGCAGACTGTACTGCACTCAGGCCTATGTACCGTAGCACCCTATACCAAGTTACCAGTCCTTATAAAAACTTTTGTGGACCAAGCAGGTTGTGTGTTAGTGTTTAGCAGACTGTGCGTCAGTCCCTATACCGCTGAAGGACTGCTGCAGTATAGGGCAGCGGTCAGCAGTAGTGCACGGCAACCCTATGTATTGTGGACCGATAGCGGTCCTTACAGAACAGCAGACTGTAACGCACTCAGGCCTATGTACCGTAGCACCCTATACCAAGTTACCAGTCCTTATAAGAACTTTTGTGGACCAAGCAGGTTGTGTGTTAGTGATTAGCAGACTGTACGTCAGTCCCTATACCAATGAAGGACTGCTGCAGTATAGGGCAGCGGTCAGCAGTAGTGCACGGCAACCCTATGTATTGTGGACCGATAGCGGTCCTTACAGAACAGCAGACTGTACCGCACCCAAGCCTATGTACCGTAGCACCCTAGACAGACCAAGTTACCAGTCCTGATAAAGAGCTTTGTGGAACAAGTGAGTTGTGAATGATTAGCAGACTGCAGCAGAAGGGCAGCAGTCAAGTATAATATTCTTTCTATATTTGGAAGAAAGAATATTATACGTGTACAAGCCTATTACCGTACCACTGATACCAGTCCTGAAAAGAACCTTTGTGGAACTAATAGTAACAGCAAGTCTTTAAAATTATCCTCACTGCCTGACACACTGCTTCCTGCCTGTCCCTATACAAATTGGCAAAAAAGAGTAGGCTGGAACGATTAGCTGGAACAGCTCTTTTGTGGACCTGATAGTAACAGCTAATGATGATGATGATGATGATGATGAAGAAAGACTAATCTGGCTGAGCTGTCCCTAAAATAGCAGCATACAGCGCTCTGTCCCTTTATCTAAACTGACAAAAGAAACTCAGGCTGCTGACCTAACACCTATACCAGTCCTGAAAAGAACTTTTGTGTACCAAATAGCTAGCGTTTTCTCTGTCCCTACTCCACACAGGATCCTTTCCCTACAGTGACAGAAGAAAGAATGTAAAATGGCCACCGGATCGGGTGTATTTATAGGTTAGGGGGAATGTCCAAGTGTCCATGAGCTGTCATGTCTCAATTGGTTGTCCTGTAACACATGATAAACGTGTCACGAAAGGTTAAAGTTCTTGTATACATTAAACACGTAAGTCCGCCGGGGCGAACGACGGAAAAAGGCGTTCGAACCCGCGGACGGCGAAAGTCGGAAATTCGCCGCGAAACGACCGCCGGGCGAACCGTTCGGCCATCACTAGTGGAGACGATCCACGAAACGCGTCGAGCTCTTTACCAATGAACGCCATGCCCTGGCGGCCATGATTTCACTATGGGTTTGAATGTACTCCAATCATTAATCCATTTTATTGGCTATTATATATACACTTTGGAATGTACTGCTGGTTTACTGTTTACTGTGTCATGTTCATTATTATTATTGTATCATGAATTTTATTGAACTATGCGACCATTATATTAATTATATTATTTAATTTTGTACATCATATACTTGATTACTATTAATATACCTATTGTACTACCTCCCGATGTGTTTCCAATAAAATAGTAAGTGATTATATTAGATTGATTGAAGTAATTCACCCCAAGCAATCTGTTTCATGCAAAGTCCCGCTGTCCATTTTTTTCCCCTTTCCCTTTTTCCTATCCAATATTGGGGATGGAGTCTTGTGTACTGGATGGTCACGGCTCATATAAAGTCCCATTTGTTTTTTAAGTTTTATTTTCAAAAGTGTCCACAATAATGTTCTCACCTTTGAACTCTTCCAAAAAACACAATTGTACAACACTTCCAAGCAATGTTTCATATTGCGATTTCTGCCCTCTGTGTGCTAATTATTCCCTTTTTACATTCTCATAGGGGAGAGAAGACTTGGGAAGTTTGAGGACACCAAGGACCCCACCCCTCCCAAAGAAGGCAAAATTTCAACACCAGAAGCAGAGGAGCAGGAGGAGGAGGAGGAAGGAGAGATCGTTGAAATTGGACAAATTGTCACCACAACAGGTGAGTGTAGGAGACCGCAGCTTCCGGTAAGCTCATCAATGTATGTCATCATATTGATAATACATGGTGTGTTTTTTTGATTTGTTTTGTAGGTGATGTGGAAGTAGAATCACATTTTACCAGTGAAAGTGCCCAGATCCTGATTGGGGAGATAATGGGGTGCAATCGGGATTTAGAAAATATACAGCAAACCATCAATGATGTTAAAAATAAAATCATTGATGTTTTGGGGAGAGTGTGAAACACCCCAAACTAGCTAGGGTTTTATTTTTTTGCTTTTAAACAACAAATTTGGAAGATTCACACAGTGTGTCAACATACGCTATCTCCCATCATGGGGGATCAATGTACGTGTTTTGTGGAAAGTGGCTGAGATGAAGGGGTTGCAGACCCAAAACATGTACATTGATCCCCCATGATGGGAGATAGCACATGTTGACACACTGTGTGCATCTTCCAAATGTGGATTTTCCATGGGTGACACCCCATGTCATGAAGGCAATATCAGCCCAGTTTGTACATACTCATGTCTGATATTGTCTTCCCTTTTCAAAGTTGAACTTTGTAAGTTCCTGTTTTCTGTATGTTATGCTTTGATACATGCCTGTTTACACAAAAACACCAAGTTACCCAAAAATGACCTTAAATAATGTTTTTGATACACCCAATATGTTGGTTTGTTGTAAAACCCTTTTTCTAAATGCACATGTGAATGTGCTTTGATTAAAAAGTTAAATTATCAACAATGTGTGGCTTCCTTTTTCAATGTGCAAAAGCAGTATTTGGAGTAAAATTGTTGTTTTCGGTGACAATGGGTGTTATTTACTAAAGGCAACTCCACTTTGCACTCCAAGTGCAGTTTCAGGTGCACTTTTGCAGTGCACTTGTGGTGCATAGTGGATGTGCCTTTAGTAAATAACACCCACAGTGATGTGTTCATTTTCACAATCATGCCAGTTTCCTGAGCCCACATATTTCTGTCATGGTGCTGAAAATGAGCAAGATTTTGGTCAGTAATGTACTACATACATTAGTTAACAAAAACAAGGTGTGTGTGTAGCAGACCCACAACATAATAAGATTATCTGAAGAAAAGACTGTCCCCTCATCTCGCTCAGAACTTGGGTTTGCACTGTTGTAGAAAAAAAACATAAATTTACCTAGGAGACACCTAAAACCAAGCCAAGCAGTAAATGAAAACAAAGATTATTGGAGTTTCAAAGGAACATTTATTAAAAAAATGCCGCTCATACATTGTCTGGCATATCAATGGCCCCCCTACCCACAAAGTACTCCATGTATTGGGTTCAGACCTCACGGGCGCTTTGGGGGGGCAAGCCAGGACGAGCAGCTTCAAGGCCCGTGAGGTTCTCATTTTCAAGCAAGTCTGCATCTTGGACAACTGAGACCGCATAGTTTGCTGAATGTCTTTTTAAGAAATTGTGCAGAACACAGCAGGCCAGCACAATGTGATTTATTTTATATTCCGCCATGTGGATAGGCATTAAAAAAAGGCGGAACCGGCTGGCCAGTATTCCAAAACTGTTCTCCACCACTCTTCTGGCTCTGGCCAGCCAGAAATTAAAAATCCTCTGGTCCGGGGTGAGGGTCCTCATCGGGAAAGGCCGCATCAGATGGTTTGCAAGGGCAAACGGCTCATCCGCGACAAAGATGAACGGGAGTCCTTCCTGATTCTCTTCTGGGGGTGGCAAGCCCAGACTGCCACTCTGGAGACGCAATTAGAACTCCGTCCGTGCGAACACTCCACCATCCCACATCCGGCCATTTTTCCCCACGTCCACATACAAGAAGTCATAGGTCGCAGACACCAACGACAACATCGCAATACTATTAAACCCCTTGTAGTTAAAATAGTACGACCCCGAGTTGGGTGGTGGGACGATGCGGACATGTTTCCCATCAATTGCACCTCCACAATTGGGAAAGTCCCAACGACTGGCAAAGTGGGAGGCCACAGTCTGCCATTCCTGTGGCGTTGAAGGAAACTGTGTAGTGAAACAAGACAAAAAATGTGTAATTTTGCAAATCAACATTGCAAGCAAATTAGACACCAACATTTTTGGCCAAGATCAGTATAACATTTTGGGAACTGAGTATTTAAAGCCTCAAGTATAAGGTCCCCTTATCAGAGTCATCACCCCCCCCCCATCCCCCCCATCTGATGGGCCCTTGCTAAAAATGAGGGGGGGGTGTTTTGGACAGGTAACCCTCTCCACTTGATTGAGAGCTGAATGCCTAAATAATGTGTGATACTTTGTGAAACCCCTCCTTAGTTACACTATTGGCAGCCCACCGGACAGGTAAGAAGTGTCATAATACCAAAAATGAAACAAAATGGAAGCACATTTTGACATTCTGCTATTACATATCAAGATAATAATAGGGGAAAAAACTAAAAAATGATAGCATTTGAAAGTATTGAGGCAGGCCCTTGCACTACATGCTTTGGTGAGCTCGTCCATAAATGTGACCATAAAAAAGGTAGGTAGAGTGTGTATTGGGTTTGGTAAAGTCAGCAGATAGAGGATTGCTAGCAGCTGACCTAGCAGTTGGGGGGAGGGGGGTTCCTAATGAGTTTGGGGCAACCAAAAACAAAAAAGTCACTCTGCATGAATTGAAGCACACACATCACATTTGTAGACATTTTAGGTGGTGTTTAGGGGAAAACAATACTATGGAGCTGACAAAAGACATCGGTAAGTGACTAGACTATAGTTTTATGGCCCAAGAAGAGCATGTGGGGAAGTTAGTGAGGCAAATATGCATGAGGACAAATGGTAGAGCATATGAATTAGAGCATATTGCAATGATGGTAATTAGGGAATGAGGAAAGAAATGCAATACATTAGCAAACATTAAATACATAGAATGTGATGTTAAAGGAGAAAACTTACCTTCATATAGTCCTTCTGCTTGACCTGAATGATGGCAGAACAGGTCTCTGGAATAATGATCCCCAGAGCCTGGGGGGAGATGCCTGTAGAGAACTTGAGGTCCTGAAGGCTTCTCCCTGTCGCCAAGTAGCGCAACATGGCGATGAGCCTCTGCTCCAGAGTGATGGCTTGCCGCATGCAGGTATCCTGCCTGGTGATATAAGGGGACAGCAAAGCCAGCAGGCGGTGAAAAACGGGGTCCGTCATCCGGAGATAATTCCTGAAATCATCAGGATTATTCTCCCGGATCTCACGGAGCAAAGGCATGTGCGAGAACTGGTCACGCTGGCGCAACCTTCTTGGTCCACAAACGCCTCCCCTCCCTGTTCATGGACCGGGCTTGTGTCAAAGTAAGAACCCCAACAGGAAGCCCCTGCACAACACAAACTCTACGACGAGTACGTAGACGAAACATGGTTTGAAAACGGTCGGCTGGTCAGAACGGACAACAGAAAGCACCGATAAACAGCAATGCCTGAAAGAACGAACTGAATAGCAGAAGCAAGCAGACAATAAGCAATGCAAATCAAAGCGTACTATACCAAAATATAGTCCACAGTGAGAAACAAATGCTTTACTGACTACACGCACTGATTATCAGATACGCAAAGACAAGCAGAAACTGAAGAGCAGTAGCAAACTGAATCACAAATCTGAAAAGAGCGAATCATTTCTCACCAAACTTCTACTAACACGCGATAAACACGAGATCAGCAGAAGGAGCCCAAAGGGTGCCGGACGTGATGCTGAACTTCCCTTTTCTAGTGCCGCCGTACGCGGCTTACGTCACCTCGTTCTTGGCAACCGGAAATTCCGACAACTTGGTCCGACCGTGTGTATGCAACATCACTTCCGGACTTAATCCGTCGGAATAACTCAGACGGATTTGGTTGTCGGAATCTCCGACCGTGTGTACAAGGGCTAAGTTTGACATTGAAGAGAATACATAATGCTACCGCACCTAATATATTGTGAGTGTCGACAATGCACCATAGATTCCTTTGCACTTTATATGGTTTGACGTTTTGTTTGGCACGAATCTTTGATCTATATGACACACATGATTTGGATCAATGTATCTGTAGTGTATTCTTCTTTGTATTAATGTGTACTTTTTCAATAAAAGTTTGTAAATAAATCTGTTATTTCTCAACAGACCAAGCTGTCCAGCAAAAGTGGCAATTAGAGGGTTAAAATAAGATGATGATGTCCCCGCCCATTATGGTGTCACAGTCCCAGAGGATGCTGGGACTGTGACATCATAATAGGCGGAGACATCATCCGGCGATGTCCCTATATAAGTCGCTGCGCGTCGCGTCAGAGCCATTGTGAGCGGAGGATCCAACGAGGCAACATCTGAAGAGAAGAACAGAAGAACAGAAGGCGGCGACGACGGCGACGACAGTGGCGACAGAAGAACCGAAGAGGGGGACAAGACCCCCGAAGTCGGAAGAAGGGCGGCGGCAAGGAAGAAAGCCGGGCTCCTCCACTAGCAAAAGAGCTAGAAGAAGATAGCGGAGGAGTCCGGCGAGAAGACCCCCCGAAGACGGAAGACCCCCGGAGCTGTGCAATAAACTATTTTTACCCTGTGTTGTGTTTTTTTTGTACTTTTTTCACAGGTGAATGGGTAGGGGTACATTGTACCCCATACTCATTCACATAGGGTGGAGGGCCAGTATCCGGGGGCCCCCTTATTAAAGGGGGCTCCCGGATTCCGATAAGCCCCTCGCCCGCAGACCCCGACAACCAACGGCCAGGGTTGTCGAGAAGAGGCCCTTGTCCTCATCAACATGGGGACAAGGTGCTTTGGGGTAGGGGGGCCGCGCGGCCCCCCCTTCCCCAAGGCCCCCCCTGGTACAGCTCAGGAGGGGGGGGCGCTCGCTCGCCCCCCCCTTTCCTGGCCGGCCGGGTAGCGTGCTCGGACAAGGGTCTGATGTGGACCTGGGGGGAACCCCCACGCCGATTTTTTTTCGGCGTTGGGGTTCCCCTTTAAGTCCATACCAGGTGGCGGGGCCAGCGACGTCTCTTTCGCGGGCCCTGCCTACCTGGAGACGCGCTCGAAATGAGCGGACTTTCCTCTGCGTGTGTGGGCAAGTCCGTTCATTTCTAAAGTAGGGCGGATAGTACGGCGGACTTAGTATGCCGTATTAGTCTGCTGAAAAAGTGCCGTGTGTGGGCAAGTAGCCCGCTCGGAAAGTGGGACGGACAGTCTGGCGGGAAGTCCGCCAGACTAAGTCCATCGGATAGTCCGCTACGTGTGTACGCGGCATTACAATACCCTGTCCCCAGATTGGCAATGCTGCTTTCCAGAGGAGTTTCCATTATTCCTCCATCCAGAGTGGAGACACCAAGTCAGGAGGTGTGATACTGGCCAGACAAAAATAAAGGGAAAAGGGCCTTAAAAAAGAAAACCAATGCAGCCACCACATTTAAAGGGGTGTCCCAGCGGGATTTTTTTTTTTTTAAAGTCAGCAGCTAAAAAAAAAAGTAGCTGCTGACTTTTAATAAGGACACTTACCTTTCCAGGGTGCCCACGATGTTGGCCGCCCAAGGCCGACCCGTCCCTCGGCTCTCGGGTCCCGGCACCGCCATCCTCACCAAGGGAAACAGGCAGTGGAGCCTTGTGGCTTCACTGCCCATTTCCTACTGCGCATGCGAGAGTCACGCAACGCTTTGTGAATGGGACACGCTGTGTTAGGAAACACAGAGTTCCGAGAACACAGCGCGCCCCATTACCCAGAAGACAATGCGAGGAGGAGAGAAGACCGAAGATCAGTGTAGGAAGAGACAGATTAGGAAGACTGTCTAGCAACAGGGGTTTCTGGTAAGGTAAAAAAAAAAAAAAATCAAATTTTTTTTTAAGAATATTAATGCTGTTTTTTTTTTAGGGTGGCCCTCCACTTTAAGGATTAGTAATCTGGAATAAAGTATTTTTTTTTTTTAGGTTAAATACCATTTTAAACAAAAGATACTGGCGAGTGGCTGAGTCTATAAAAGCGCTACACCTGAAGCTAATACATATACATAATACGGGAACATATTATTGCAGGGGTAGGCAACCTTTCCGAGGTTGAGATCTACCTAGACAACGTGGATAAAATCAAAGCACTTGAGAATAAAACCATCAAGCGCCCAATAAAAACACAGCATAGTATCCTGTGCCCCCCAACTCCCATCAGTGTACTTCACGCACCTTCACATAATTTGCCTCATAGTAGTGTCCTCTCCCCCCCTACAGTAGTTTACCTCCCTCTCCCACAGTAGGGACCTCTGCCCCCAATACAGTAGTGTCCTCTGCCTCCCCATAGCAGTGTCCTGCCCCTCTTCCCATCTCCCCCCACTATAGTATCCTCTGCCCCACATAGTAGTGTCCTCTGCCCCCCTCCACCCTGGAGTGGGGTCCTTTGCCCCTCCTACTAGAGCAGTGTCCTCATCCCCCCCAAACAGTGTCTTTTGTCCCCCTTTACATAACCCCCCCCCAACTGTAGTGTCCTCTGCCCCCATTGCAGTGTCCTCTGTGCCCTTCACATCACAACTCCCCATTGTAGTGTCCTGTGCCCCCTCCAAGAAGTGTTCTCTGTCTCATTCACACACCCCCACTGTAGTCTCCTCTGCCCCCCCCCAAAGCAATGTCCTCTCTCCTCTACACACCCTCCCCCCACTGTAGTGCCCTCTGCCCCCGCCCCAAAGCAATGTCCTTTGTCCTCTGCCCCCCCCCCCCACTGTAGTGTTCTCTGCCCCCCCCATGCAATGTCCTCTGTCCCCTTTGCACACACACCCTGCCCATGCAGTGTCCTCTTTCCCCTTCACCCCTCCCCAACTGTAGTGTCCTCTTTTCACTTTACATCCCCCCACCCCCACTTTAGTGTCCTCTGTCCCATACATATATCCTTCCCCCCCACTTTAGTGTCCTCTGTCCCCTTCACACCAGTGCATAGGTAGCACTCTACTACCTTACACTGGTGTATAGCAGAGCAGGGAGCAGGAAGTATGACAATACTGGATAGAGGGCGAGGGGCGGGAGCTACCGGAGTCAACTTTTTATATTAACAAGCTGACGATTGGTTGCTAGGACCACCCACCATCCAATCACCTGCTGGTTAATGTGAAAATGAATTCCAGCAGCTCCCACCCCCGCCCTCTATCCAGTACTGTGACTCTTCCCACTCTTCGCTTTGCAGTAAAGAGGAGATTGGTGGAGGATGGGGGAAGATCTGTGTGCAGGGCTGTGTTCCCGATCGACCCGTCAGCTGCCTACGGTCAACGGGTTGATCGCGATTGACGACTTGCAGACCCCCGCATTATCAGCTTATTATGCTAAACTATGAAAAATGACAATCACATAGATGAAAATAATGATCCTTATGGCAAATAACACATATAATATAGCTTGTGATTACCGTATGCCTATTCTTTGTGCTATGCTATCAAACTCCACTGCAAATGACAGCCATAGTAAAGTTCACAGGTAATGTTCCATTACTGAACAGAAATAAGATATTTCCTTATTATAAATTTTCATTATTATAATATTCATAGGTGACCCAGTGAGTATACATTTGCTTTTAACTTACATAGAGGGATGGTACCTACATGACGAATGCCAGATCTATTCCCAAGTACCTTCTTCATGACTTTAAAAGGTATGTCTTGTAAAGTTTATTGTTACAGAATTGTTATCATGTTTAAGATTTCTGGTTGTGCGAAGGGCATTTCTGATCGATGGGCTCTGTTCAGCAACACATACACACCTAGCAAATGCTGAGATGGAATGCAGACGGACAGGTGGAAATTTCCAGTTCTAGTCAGGCACTATGTACATATACTATATTAGCTAGATCAATACTTTATGCTGCCATAAAAGAAAACACAGATTTTAGGGAAGTAATTTTTTTAATGCATGCCTGGTTAATGAATAAAAAAAAAAACATATAAACATGCTATATGTACTGCAGAAGAAGTACATAAAAAAAATACACTTTTCCAATACAGCAGGGCTGGCTGTCTGTATATGCAAAAAGATCACACCCCAATAAAAAAAATATTACCACGCAATCTTTTTCCACAGACCCCAGATTTCATCCCATTATATTATTCTACCTAACAGAAACAAGTCATTAAATGTCTATGGATGCCTTCGTTATCCTTATGTAACACTGCCCCCTTGGGGACTACTGAGAATTACCTGCTCATCTGCACGGCCATGACCAAGTGAACCTTCCTGACACACTTGGTTCAGACATCCTTCTAACACTGTGCAGCAAGAATCAAACAACTCAGTAATGTTAGGTTCTGAATTATTTTACCTGAGCCAGATAGAGGAAGTTAGAAGTTATTTCACAAACAGAGGTAATGAATCTGCTGAGCCAGCTTAATAGCGCCAACTCAGCAAACAAATTCCTCCAAAACACAAACAGTGGTTCAGCAACAAACAATGTTATATACGTATATGTACACTATATTTAGACCCAAAGTCACCTCCTAGCGGATACTTTAGTTAACTACCTATGTGGCTACTTTGAGAAAGATGTAATCTAGCTAGCCTATGCTATCCTAATGAAAGAGCAGGTCTACTGAAGGTAATATATAGGATTTTCTACAAGTAATGACAAAAAAGTTCCACGTAGCAGATCTGATGTTCTTTGCTAGCTAGATGGAGCTCGTTAACTGTAATTTAACCACCTCAATACCAGGCACTTAAACACCTTCCTGCAAAGACCAATTTTGAGCTTTCAGCGCTGTCGCACTTTGAATGACAATTGCGTGGTCATGCTACACTGTACACAAATGAAATTTTTATCATTTTTTTCCCACAAATAGAGCTTTATTTTGGGGGTATTTGATCACCTCTACAGTTTTTATTTTTTGATACAAACAAATAAAAAAAGACCGAAAATTTTGAAAAAATATGTTTTTTTTGTTTTAGTTTAAAAACTTTGTAAATAAGTACGTTTTCTCCTTCACTGATGGGCACTGATGGGGCTGCACTGATGGGCACTGATAAGGGGGCACTGATGAGGTGGCACCAATGAAGTGACACTGATGAGGTGGCATTGATGGGCACTGATATGTGGCACTGATAGGCGGCACTGATGGGCACTGATAGGCGGCACTGATGGGCGACACGGATGGACACTGATAGGTGGCACAAATTGGCACTGATAGCTTGCACGGATTGGCATGGACAGGAGGCATGAATGGGCATGGATAGGCGGCACAGATGGGCATGGATGGGCACTGATAGTTGGCATGGATGGGCACTGATAGTTGGCATGGATGGGCACTGATAGGTGGCACAGATGGGCACTGATAGGCGACTTTGTATTGTATTGTTTTGTATTGATGGATGCCAATTAGTGCCAAATTAGTTCCATTGTGGGCACTGATTGGCATCCATTGTGGGCACTGACTGGCATCCATTGTGGGCACTGACTGGCATCCCTGGTGGTCTAGGATGGCATACCTGGTGCTGGGCATCCCTGGTGGTCTGGTGGTCCAGTGTCGGCATCCTTGGGGGGGCTGTGCTGATAATCGATCAGCACAGACCCCCCTTGACAGACGTGAGTGAGGAAAAGCTGATCACCGGCTCTTCCTATTTACATTGTGATCAGCCATGATTGTACACGGCTGATCACGTGGTAAAGAGTCTGGGAGACTCTTTACCGAGATCGTAGTTGCAGGTGTCAAACTGACACCCCCCGCACCAACGATCGCCACGATGCAAGCCCCCGGGCCGCGCAGCGGCTCAAAATCCTGAGGACGTCATATGACGCCCAGTCAGGGTTTTGAAACCACTTTGCATTCATCATTTGCCTATTGGCAGGCGGCAAGTGGTTAAGTTCAGAAATGTAAGTTCAAAGTACATAACTGATAATCTATCTTTTACCACCAATTCCTATATCAGAGAAAAATATGTAGCCCCCCTCTCAGTAGAAACATGAGCCCTACCTTGCCTTAGACCTGTCCACAGCTGATTTTATACTGTTGCTCTGAAGCTGAACAAGAACTAATGTTTTCATAATTGTAAGTAATAGGAAAAACTGGGGTTTATTTACTAAAGCTGGAGAGTGCAAAATTAGGCTCACTTCTGCAGAGAAACCAATCAGCTTCCAGGTTAGGTTATATTGTCAAAGCTTCTTTAAACAAACTGAGGTTAGAAGCTGATTGTCTACCATGCACAGTTCCACCAGATTGTGAGCTTTCCAGTTTTAGTAAATTTCCCCCATAGACTCTATGTAAACTATAAAGTAACCATTCTCATACAGCAAATTACCTGGGAGACTGGAAACCGGTGCTTTGGATGCTTTGAGTTGTAGCAACAATCCTCTAATTTAATAAAGCCGGCTACTCAATAACATCCATTGCAACAATTCTTTATTGGCTACATGGCAGGATATAGCAATAACAGGATAAAGCGTTTCGGCCAAAGCCTTACTTATAGCATGTTCTATGCCATGGGTGCTCAACCTGTGGCCCTCCAGCTGTTGCAAAACTACAGGTCCCATCATGCCTCTGCCTTTTGGGAGTCATGCTTGTACCACTTAGCTGTGCAATGCCTGATAGGAGTTGTAGTTCTACAACAGCTGGAGGGCCATAGGTCGAGCACCCATGTTCTACGCAAACTATATCTGGTGCAATTATTTATTTTACACATGATGACATTTTATAAAAAATGTAAATCTGTGTACCCCTACTCTCGTTGATCTCCTGGGTCGAGCTATATTTGCTTGCTACTTCTTTGAACCATTGTACTTCTTATTTGTAAAAGTTAATAAAAATCTACTGAAACAGAAAAATACAAATCTGTAGGTTTCTACCTTTTGCGAGAAGTGGCAAATCATTTATTGTATGTCCTCAAATGCAATTTTTAATGCAACCCATTGACTGAACTTCCCATGGATTATTTGATCGAAGTGCACAAAACACTGGTAGTGTGGAGTAAACACTTCATTGTTATAATAAAATGTTCTTAAAAGAAAGAAACAGATTAGCTATACCTAAAATTACTTCTGTAAAAGGCTCTGTAAAAGGACACATTGGAAAGTGACAAAGCCCAAATTACATTTATTGACTGTGTGTACCGCAGCAAGCTTTCTACAGACCTCAACATCTCAAGCTGAAAATGATACAAACCATGGTATGACCCATTTCTTAGTCCAAAATTTCAATCAGACAAACACAGCCTTCAAGCAAGCATCATCTTCTGTGCTCTCCTTAACCTGCAGTGCTTTGGGAACCCTGTAACACTTAAAGTGATCTTAAAGCGGAGGTCCACCCTAAAATGGACCTCCGCTCATCGGAATCCCCCCCCCTCCGGCGCCACAATTGGCACCTTTCAGGGGGGAGGGGGGTGCAGTTACCTGGATACGCCCCTTTCCGCAACTGCCCGCCCCTTTGCGCAAGTGCCCCGCTGCCTGCTGGGAAACACACAGTTCCCAGAGGCAGCGGGGACCGTCCGGATTGCGCCGCGCGGCTCGCGCATGCGCAGTAGGGAACCGGGAAATGAAGCCGAAAGGCTCCATTTCCTGATTCCCATACCCAAGATGGCGGCGGCAGCACCCGAGTGTCGATCTAGAGATCGGCTTCGGGAGCCGACATCGCGGGCGCGCTGGACAGGTAAGTGTCACCATTTTAAAAGTCAGGAGCTGCAGTATTTGTAGCTGCTGACTTTAAAAAAAAAAAAAAAATGCGGAGTCCCGGCGGACTCCCGCTTTAAAGACATTTTTTTTTTTTAAATAACAAACATGTTATACTTACCTGCTCTGTGTAATGGTTTTGCACAGAGCAGGCCAGCTCTTCTTCTTGGGTCCCACGCTGGCACTCCCCGCTCCTCCCTCCTGCCAGGCTTACCTATAGGTATAAAGTCTAAAGGGAGGTTTACAACCTCTTTAAACAAATCAGTGAAATTGAATCTTTGTAAATACAGTGCCAAATACTGTACCAAAGATCTTATATATTAACAACATGCAGAAGTTTGTAGTAAAATGTTATGACTATACTACATAAAACTTTGTAACAGTTGGAATCAATAATATCATACAGCAGAGGTGCTCAACCACTGACCCTCCGATGTGGCCCACCACGTCTTGCTCTGAGATGGCGGGTTGGCAAGCCCAGATCATGGTTCCCTACCCGCCATCTCAGAGCATCAGCATGAACAACTGAGCCGCCACCAGCAGTACCAGCCAGCAGTACCAGCCAGCAGTACCAATACCCACCAGCAGTACCAGCCAGCAGTAACAGTACCCACCAGCAGTATCAGTACCCACCAGCAGTACCAGCCAGCAGTACCAGTACCCACCAGCAGCACCAGTACCCACCAGCAGTACCAGTTCCCACCAGCACCCACCAGCAGTACCAGCATGTAGTACCAGTACCAGCCAGCAGTACCAGTATCCGCCAACAGTACCAACCAATAGTAGCAGCCAGCGGTATCTGCCAGCAGTACCAGCAGGCAGTACCCAACAGCAGTACCATCCCTGAAGGACAGCCAGCAGCAGCCACCAGTTATAACCACCTGGGTGACAGCAGCAACCAGCTGCAGGAATCCTGAGGAAGAAGTGAAGATCAAGGTCAGTTGAGATGCAGGTAAACTGCTGTGCATCAGTGTGAAAGCAGCCTTAGGCCCCTTTCACAGGATCGGTCCGATTGGGTCTGCCTGTCTGTTTTTCAGGCAGACCCTCCATTCATCTCTATAGAGCGGCAGGTGTAAACAGACTTGTGTCTGCTTACACCCGCCTATCTGCAATCCAGTCTGCTTAAAAAAACAGAAGGGGATCTGTCCTTAGGGTAGAGTGGGCTGCATCCGTGTTGGCTCTACATATGCAGAGTGGACACAGACCTGCCATCCGCCCCTTAAAGCTCTTTGTGGCCTGGGACCGGTTACCAAGTCGCTAAAGTGGCCCTCGCTCCTCAAAAGGTTGGGCACCCCTGTCATACAGCCATATTTTATCAATTGTATTCTCTATTATTGAAGCCCATCAGTTGCTGGGTAGAATGCAAAGTAATTTACTTACATCCAGTATTTATGCAAAACCTATTGCATTCTGGTTTCTCTGGTAACAACTATCGTATAGTTGAAGACAAAATATCACCCTTTTGGTTATAAAATATCATAATGCTTCACAGATGCAATGTAGTACCAAATGTATTAACCAGGCAGTATCTAGCAGATAGTCACCTATGAAGATGACTAGTCCAAACACATTTTCTTCCCCATGCAAAGGGATGCATAAGAACAACCTCCAAATTCTGGGAAATGCTGCCCTCTAGTGTACGGATAGGGAACTACTTTAGGCATATTATCCAAGCTAATTTAGTAAAAATGTATCAAGAAAATTAATTTGGAGACTGTAGCAAAAGCTGCCCATAAGGATATTAGCCATATTAATAGATGATCTCATATCTCTGGAGGCATTCGAGCAGACTCAAGAGAGTTTAAATCAAAAGTATAACAAAATACCATCACTATTGTTTGCTTCTGCGATTAGCAGCACCAGCAAAATTTGCTCACAATCCCCCCCTCCCCCAAGGAAAAAAATATGAATGCTTTGTTTATATGCAAATGATATGGTGCAAATTAAAGCAGAGCAGAGAAATTGTGATTATGTTAAAATTGTAGTAACAGATAGTAGCCAAACCAATAATGATGTCTTAACTGATATAAATACAGGAAATTTAAATCTAGCTGCTATAAGAAAAGCTTCCCAAGACCTTAAATGTTAATCCAATATCAAAGCACAATCCGACGACCCTTTGAGGGGTCTAATGGGAGTTTTATCTATTAGAACACATATTTCATATGTCATGTTCTTGATTACAGTAACTATAAAGCATAAACCGGTATTAAACTTAAAACAAAATATTATGTATTATATTACAGCTTACCAAGCATTAGATGTGATGGCTGCATTCGTTTTATTTTCTTTGGCTGTTTCCTTCTGTGTTCACCTGGTGATCTGGCCATCAACACACCCCCTGTATTTGTGAGACATACAGTAACTCTGGATGAGTGAGAACACGGGGCACTGCAGACAGCAGCATTGTGAGTCTGTGTGTGTGGGGGGGGGGGGGGTTGGTTATAGTATTAAACGTATTAGCAGATTTAAATACACTAACAAACTCTATGATGAAGCAATGGTGGTAGCTATGGCGCTCTACCTGAAACAAGGTGCTATGTATATAATACAAAAAAAAACATTTTTGTAGATTATTTAGTGCCTAATGTCAATCTGCCATACTTAAATCAGAATTCATCATATCTTATAACCATCATAATGTTAGCAATAATATCAAACATAAATGTGCAAGAAAAATGAATACGCTAATAAAAATACATTATAAAGTGCTATTGCTCAAGTGCAGAAAAATTCTCTGTGTTAAATCCAATTGCTATGGTGATATATTATCCATTTATATTACTGTCCATAAAACCAAAAATATCTTGAAAAAACTTCCAAACAGTTTTAAAGTGACTTGTGCTCAGTGCTTCATAAATCCTGGATAAAGACCGGTGTGATTTCCATGCATAAATTAAATTGTCACACTCACCAGCTCCCCTGCCCCTGCAGGGGTTACAGCGCCTCCACAGTGTGAGCCCCTGTGTCGCTATGTAAAGCTGGTCCAATTGCTTCTTAGTTTATCATCACCACATTTGCATTAAATGAAAGCTAAAATATCCATAGTGTGATATTGTAACAAACTTTAAGCTTTATTAAATCCAAAGAAAACTACTCACAGTGTTTCAGAGAAAACAAGCGCTATGAGATACATTC
The DNA here is from genome assembly GCF_037356315.1 of Lithobates pipiens. NCBI lineage: Eukaryota > Metazoa > Chordata > Amphibia > Anura > Ranidae > Lithobates > Lithobates pipiens. The sequence goes on along the minus strand of NW_027507787.1, from coordinate 57,589,822 downwards.
ACTGCTGCCGCCTCGTGAGAGAGTCTGTGTACGTCTATGGCCACGCCATACGCGTTTCGTCATTGGACGTCATCTGGAGCCTAACAAACTCTAGTTCACACTTTATAATCAGCTACAGCAAACAGCTTTTTTTCCTTTTGAGATAAAGGTTTTACATGAATAAACAGAAGCTGATCATTGTAAGTAGCCCTGTCAATGTCAAATGGTTTGTCTCATCCATGTAAATTGATTCATTCTGCTGGAAAGTTTGTGATTTTGAAAGACAACAGACTTGCTGGCTGGATCACCAGACAAAAATAGAAGAAAGAAAGCCTGAAAAAGAAAATGAATGCAGACATTACATCTTTGGATTGGTAAGCTGCAATATAATAAATGCTTGATTTTGCTTTTAAAGTAGTAGTAAACTCTCATAAAGTATTTTATTTGTATGTACAGGTAAGCTTATAATAAAGTTTACCTGTTGGTAAAATTAATATCTCTTAAATGTGCACCGCTTAGGAGATATTCCAACAAGCAGCAGCCAGTGTTGTCACCAGCGCATGCACTCTCAAGGAATGGCATACCCCTGCCGTTCCTTCAGAGCTGTGTGCCGCAGCCGAGACTCCAGCGTGCATGGATTGACGTCATCACGGCTCGTCCAGGCAGGTAGAGTATCCCGAACCCAGAAGGAAGACCAGGTGAAGATGGAAGCCTCTGTAGAAGTGACAGCATGCCGCTAGGTAAATATGTGGTGCATACTAGCACATTATGGTATTGCCTTGCAGGTGGAAATTAAAACATTTTCTGTCAAAGATTTTCTACTGCTTTAAGATGCAGGCAGAAATACTAGTCTATATTTAGTGGCAGATCACGTTCAGTGATTATTGTGGTGGTGGGGGATTTGGATAGAGTAGTAAGGGTCTTTTTTGTGTCTTTGCTAGGGAGAATTACTTTCTTCAATTGCCCTAATAACCAATGTTACTGACAATGAAACCACCAGAAGAGAATAGAAGGAACATATTCAAATGGGGACATAGATGGCAAAGAAAAAAAAAAGACTGACAGAGGTTTTAACCCCCTCCTTTCCCATCCAATATAAAAAAAAAGGTTTTGTTTGAGGTTTTTCAATATACTGTACTTTTATTGTTAGTCTCCCATTCATTATCATGTGCTACATTAAGGCAGTCCATTTACATACCATAGTTACATCGTTACAGGTTACTAGGAGTACACAGGAGTACTACAGCTACAGGAGATAAGGTTGAATAAAGACAATAGTCCATCCAGTTCAACCCGTATAAGTGTGTGAGTGTCAATAATCATATCCCTGTATGTTGTGTTCATTAAGATGCACTTCCAAGAGTCTTTGAAATATATCAATACTCCCCGCTGACACCACCAATTGTGGAAGAGAGTTCCACATCCTTATCGCCCTGAAAGTGAAAAACCCCCATGCGCAGCTTAACCACTTAAGTCTCGGACCATTTTGCAGCTAAAGGACCAAGCCCCTTTTTGCGATTTGGCACTGTGTTGCTTTAACTGACAATTGCGTGGTCGTGCGACATGGCTCCCAAACAAAATTGGCGTCATTTTTTTCCTACAAATAGAGCTTTCTTTTCGTGGTATTTGATCACCTTTGCGGTTTTTATTTTTTGCGCTATAAACAAAAAAATATATATATATTTTTTTTCTTCAGTTTAGGCCGATAAGTATTCTTTTACATATTTTTGGTAAAAAAATCGCAATAAGCGTTTATTGGTTGGTTTGCGCAAAAGTTATAGCGTCTACAAAATAGTGGATAGTTTTATGGCATTTTTATTAATATTTTTTTTTTACTAGTAATGGCAGCGATCATTATGGCGGACACATCGGACAATTTTGACACATTTTTGGGACCGTCGGCATTAATACAGTGATCAATGTGATTAAAAATACACTGATTACTGTAAAAATGTCACTGGCAGTGAAGGGGTTAACCACTAGGGGGCAGTGTAGGAGTTAAGTGTGTGTGTGTGTATGTTTTTTTAACTGTAGGGGGACGTGGCTTGGCGTGTGACGTCACTGATCGTCTTTCCCTATAACAGAGAACAAACGATCAGTGAAAGCCTCACTAGGAAGCACGAGGAAAGGTTTGTTTACACTTACCTCTCCTCGTTCTTCAACTCTGTGACCCGATCGGGGGACACCGGTGGCAATCGGGACTGCGGGTCCCACGGCCACGGAGCTCAGGATGGGGTCACGAGTGCACCGTTGGCGGCGTGCGTGCGACCCACGGCTGGGCACTTAAAGTGGTTGTAAACCCTTACAAACCACTTTGACCTACAGGTAAGCCTAGATTAAGGCTTACCTGTAGGTCCAAGAAATATCTCCCAAACCTATACGGTTTAGGAGATATTTGCCCGAAGACGGGCACCGCTGTCTACGGCGCATGCACCGTAGACAGCGGTGCGCAGGCGCATTGAGCGCACTGAGCGCACTGAGCGCACTGAGCGCACTGAGCGTGGCATTCTCGATAACGAACATCTCGGCTCCCGTGCGCATGCGCGGGAGTGACGTCATCACGGCTTCGCCGAATGACAGCGGCGGAGCTGCGAGACCCACCGAGAAGATGGATGCGCCGGACTACAGGGGACAGCAGTGACTTTGCTGGCTCCTGTGTCAGGTAAGTGACACATAATGGGCTACTATGCGATGCATAGTAGTCCATTATGCTTTACCTTTGCAGGGAATGAAAGAGGAAGTAAACTCATCAGGGTTTACTTCCTCTTTAAAGGGCAACGTACCTGTACGTGCTTGTGCCCAGCCGTGCCATTCTGCCGACGTATATCGGCGTGAGGCGGTACTTAAGCGGTTAAGGTTAAACTGCTTTTCTTCCAGGCTCATCGTGTGGCCCTGTGTCCTCTTACACTCCCTAAAACTGAAAAGTTTCCTTCCTATGCTGGAATCACCATTGAGGTATTTGTATACTGCTACCATGTCTCCTCTCAAGCGCCTCTTCAGTGAGAATACATTTAGTGCCTGTAGTCGTTCCTCCTAATTGAGGTCCTCCAGTCCCCTTATTAGTTTTGTTGCCCTTCTCTGCACTCTCTCTAGCTCCAGCAAATCCCTTTTGAGGACTGGTGACCAGAATTGGGTGGAATACTCCAGATGTGGCCTAACCAGAGTTTTATAAAGTGTCAGGATTATTGTTTTATTGGTGCAAATCACCATTTTTATGCATGCCAATATTCTGCCGGCTTTGCTTGCTGCAGCTTGACATTGCAATCAATTGGTCAGTCTGTCTTCTACTAGGACACCCAGATCGTTCTCCATCCTTGATTCCCCCAGAGGTTCTCCCCCTCGTGAGTAGCTTGCGTTTATGTTTTTAGCCCCCAAGTGCATTACTTTACATTTCTCCACACTTAACCTCATTTGCAATGTAGTTGCCCACCCCATTATTTTATTCAAGTCTTTCTTTAAAGCTTCTATATCCTGATGTGAAGTTATTGCCCTGTTTATTTTTGTGTCATCCACAATCTGAGATTAAGCTATTTATCCCATCCTCTATATCATTTATGAATAAATTGAATAGAATTGATCCCAAGACAGAATCTTAGGGTATCCCACTTACCATTCCGTTTGCAGCCCAAAGACTTGCGTACTTGTGTTGTGCTGTTCTCCAACGCAAACATGTTGAGCATAGGTGTGTGCAGCCTTTTGCATTAGGGCATGCACGCCAAAGTTCAAACACACATGCATGTGTCTGTGTTTGCATTCTGTTACTGAATAAATAAATAAACATTAGAAAAATTAAAAAAGCCAAGTTCTAAAGAACAGTATAAATTAAGAGACCTACATGCAAATATCACTTACTTCAAATTGCAATATTGCACAGCATTTCTTTAACTGGTTAGCACTTAACTTAAATGTTTACTATAATTAATTCCTTTCCAGCAGTTCTGAACTCTCTAAAAGTGTTAAATGGCTTGCTGATGACTGCTGGTAAGCCAGGCGTGTTTTCATTCTCTTTAAGCTTTCCTTTAAAACTGGAATTTAAACATTATAATTTTAATGTCAAGGGGGACCACTTTGCTAAATGGGTTTGCAACAAGCCCAGCACAAAAGAATCGTGGTGAGAATCAACCGCACTTTAGTGTGTCTCGATTCTTGTTGAGATATCAATAACTGCCAGTCATTTTATCGCAGTTTCTGTTCCTGGTGCTGTACAGAAATTACAAGTGCTTCAAAATCCCCCAGCTATACAACCAATGCTACAGAGCCGAGCAGATTACACTGGCCCCTGGTTAGCACTTTTTCATTTTTTGAGTGACTGTGTAGGTTCTGTAATTACTGCTTTTTATCTACCATAACTGAGTCTAACATAACACAATATGGATGAAAAGAGCATAATAAACATATAATTTACTACAGGCAAGAAAGCTTAGCAATTCTGTGATTACATCGCCAAAGTAAAAAGTTATTTTTTTGTTGCAGCAATAAACGTTTGGTTATTCAGGAAAACAGCACGATGCAAATAAACAAAGTAATTATATGGAAAGGTATTTATGAAAGAAAAGCTAGAGAGCAGGCTATGCAGAAATGAGTAAGTAAGCAATATTGGGATTATAGTGTGTACATAATTTAAATGAAGCATAAGGGCTTGTATGTGGGCTCCTACAGAGGTGGTGCTATTTATAAAGCAGCCAACAAAAACTGGCTTGCTCATTTTGTAAGTTTCTTTTTTTTTTGTTTTGTTTTTTGTGGTTGTGCCTTCTAATAATACATAAAAACATATAAAATAAGAGAAACATAAATACTGTATAAAAAAAAAAAAAAAAGGGAAAAAACACCAGCCATTAGATGTGGTGATTGCAGTGGGTTTCCTTTTTCTAGCTAAAAGCTGTTGATCTTGCTAGAAAGGTAGTGTCCTCAAACCTGAACCTAAACATAAATGTCAACCTACCTTGGAATAATGTTATGTCTATTCCCTAATTGTCCCTATATGTAAATCAAAAAAAAAAAACACATACCTACTAGTCCATGCAGTCCAACATTGTCTTCCTCCCAGCCTAAAGTTCTTCTTCATTGCTCTGCTCCTATGCTGCCATCTTAAAGTATTACTGATAGTAGCTTGCGGTTGTCGGCATCCCATTCTGTTCACTGGTTCAGGAGAGATTCAAGTCCGAATTTTTGCCTGAATTCACACCTGAACCAGATCTAAAAACGCACAGGACCCTTTTGGAAACCTATGCTTGCATGTCGTGCAAATTGGAAGAGGTGAAAACCTCATCCAATTTGCATATATGTGAGCTTGGCCTACCTTACATCCAAGTGAAGAAGAAAACCCATATAAGTGGGACTTTAAACAGCAACAAGAGAGGAAATACCATCTCACTGCTTGTAGCATATGATAAAGCAAATGGTATCTACCATCTTGAGTTCATCTGACCAGTGATTTATGGGAACACTTGAACCTACTATGCTGCATTACATATGTATTGTATGAATAGCCATCACAACTTTGTGTACAGTGTTTTCACCCTATACATGGTTTTTACTATAAAGATTTTGTATTTTTTTACTTTATCATAAAGTCCCACCTATGAGGTTTTTCTTCTTCACTATTCTGTCATCTTGGACCATGAGCTCACACATCTCCAGACACCCCACAGGTCTCTGCCAAGTTTATAGGACAAAGAGACCCATTGCATGTCTGCACATGCAAGAGCTTGAGAGCTCTCTCAAACTAACACTTGGAAAGTCCTGCAGTGGTCCATGCATGCAAGGGTGGGGAGCTCTCACGTGTTGGAAGAACAACATGTAATGTAAATTCGCTTATATAAACTAACAATCAATATATATATATATATATATATATATATATATATATATGCATTATACCTTTCTATCCAGAAGGTGGCACTGCAGTATTATAGTGTGTATTCTCTGCGGTAATGTGATCACGTGATGTACCTTCTGTAGCTAAGTGTGCACTTGTATTATCCTGTTTCCTGTAAGACATCCTCCATGAAAGTACAGTATTCTCTGCATATAACAAGCTTCCAAGCGCATGATTCAATAACCTGCTAATAGGTTATGGGCCTAGGCACCCAGGCATTGGAGAGAATACCCCAGTGTACCCAGCAGAGCACCCAGCAGCATCCAGGCACTGGAAAGAATTCTACAGTGAGTCAGTGAGTACTGTATGCAAGCTACTGAAAAATGGCAAGTGGTTCAGATGTGAAGTTTGCAATAGTAAAGCTGAACAATGCCAATTGCCAGCTGTGGAAGTTTAAACTGAAGTGTTTCTCACCAAGGATGACTTGTAGCATGTACTGAATACAGACAGACCCACAAACGGAGAGAAGGAGGATTAGGATAGGAAAGGCATTTATAAGTGGAAATCCATTTCACTGAGTTTTGGTTACTCCCTCCTGCCCTTTTTTTCATTTTCTCTTTTCCTCCATCTTGTTTTTTGCTTTCCTCCTCCCCCTTCCCTACACACTCTCTTGCATGGCCCTTGGTCAGGGCTGGCTTAGCCCTTCCTTCTCTGGGCGGGCTGCTCAGCTGTCAGCTTATTACCAGCTGTCATCTTTCTCCACAGTTACCAGCTGTTAATGATCATGCTCGTCTGACCTGCCTACTTAAAGCTGTCCATCTCACTTCACCTCTGCCTTCGCCTTGGTCACATCACAAGAAACCATCTCCTGCGGTTCTGTTTAAATACTGGCTTGCTGACATCCCATCTGGCTCCTTATTCTGCTTGCTGTTGCTCTACTTGGATCCCTGACTTCTGGCCTGGCTGATTACCCGATCTAGTTATTGAACTCTGGCCTGGCTGACTACTCTATCTGGTTACTGGACTCTTGTTATGCTTTGACTATGCTTTTTCTATTTACCTTTTTATTTTTATTTAATAAACAAGTGTGATTTAATTGTACTTCTGTCTCGGTCTGATTCGTGGTTTCTGACCACTCTCCCTCTCTGCTGTGCTTGCCCAAACACTGTTCCTTTTCCGCTTCCTGATCACCTACCATGTAGGATATTCTGTTTCCTTATCCATATTCCCCGTAATTTAATTGTACTTCTGTCTCGGTCTGATTCATGGTTTCTGACAGTAGGCGAGGGCCATGAATTCAGAAGATACAATCAATCCACTTGTTGGTAATATTTTTTCCAGTTTGGATGAGCAAGATCACTGCATGGATCAATTGCCTTGGCGTTAAAATGCTCCTGAGTCGTACGGCTCACCTGGAATCCCCCACAGTGGCTGCTCCGGTACAACCTGAGTCACAGACCGTCCCTGCTGCAGCGCCAGTCTCTGTGCAGGCACCCGCCTTGAGTACTACCTCTATAAGAGGTATGTCTGATTCCGCTCCGCTTCCCCAGCAATTTGGGGGTGATCAAGTTCAATGCAGAGGGTTTCTCAATCAGGTTGAGATAGAATTCGAGATTCTGCCCCAGGCGTTTCCCACGGACAGAAGCAAAGTAAGTTTCGTGATATCTTTGATTTCTGAGAGAGCTTTGGCCTGGGCTAACCCTCTATGGGAGACGCAAAAACCTATTGTCTTGAGTTACCCTGAGTTTGTGGCCTCTTTTAAAAGGGTATTTGACGTTCCCGCACACTCCGCTTCTGCTGCCAAGTGCCTCATGTCCATCAAACAGAGTATGAGAACTGTTGCCGACTACGCCATTGAATTCCGTACTCTGGCAGCAGAGGTTGCTTGTAACAATGAGGCCCTCGTGGCTGCTATTTCTCATGTTGTCACGTACCTAGTGGTTTTGAGCCCGAATTGCAGAGGAAGGCCTCCCTTACGGCTCCCACTACCGGTTCCCTGGTAAGGTAACAGGGGACACAGGAGTAAGGAGGGGCACGGGTGACTGGCAGGATCAACAGACTGGAAGGGATGAACAGACTGAGTCAGCTCCGCAGACAGGAACAGCTTGGCAGACAGGATCAACACAGCAGACTGGATAAGCTCAGCAAACTGGATCAGCTTAGCAGATAGGATCAACTCAGCAAACTGGATCACTTCAGCAGATGGAATCAGCTTAGCAAACTGGATCACCTTAGCAGATGGGATCAGCTCAGCAGACTGGATCAGCTTAGCAGGTAGGATCGTCAAACAGGCCGGGTCAGGTATCAGGCTGGAAGCGAGGTACAAGGGAGCAGGCAGAAGAGTAGTCACAGACAGACCAAGGTCAGGTATCGGGCTGGCAGCAAGGTACAAGGGAGCAGGCAGGAGAGTAGTCACAGACAGGTCAGGGTCGGGTGCAGGCAGATAACAGGTAGGTCACTAACAAGCCGGGTCTAAATCACAGGTAAGTACTTTGGATCAGATTCTCAGGCACACAACGCTGTAGAGCAGACAGCGGGGACCATCTGTGACAGACAGGCTTAAGTAGCCTGTCTGGTGCCAACAGGGGCGCGCACCCGTGTTCGCGCACACGCTCCCGCGCAAGAGCGCACGAGCGGGCGCGAGCCAGAGGGCCTGGGGAGCATATTTCTGTCAGGATCTCCATGACATTGCCCCCTCCCAAGGGGCGGCCTCCGGGTGCCCCTTAGGGCAAATTTCTCGGGATGGGTCCTCTTGAAAGATTGAACCAGACTCTTAGCATGGATGTTGTCCTCAGGCTCCCAAGAATTTTCTTCTGGACCATACCCCTTCCATTTAATTAAGAATTGGTTCTGGTTTCTTCTTCTTCTGAAGTTTAGGATAGCTTCTACTTCAAATTCTTCCTCACCGTCTACCAAGACCGGATCAGGAGGAGTGGTACTTCGGTTAGGAAATGGGTTGGGAATGGAAGATTTCAACAGGGACACATGGGTACCAGTACCAATTCCCTCGTCTCTTCTTGTCGAAGGTTGTCTTGTTGTGCTCTTGAGTTCTAGTCATGGTTTCTTGCAGAAGTCGGTTATTGATTGAGAAGAAATCCATATTTTCCTGAACCGCTGGCACTGTGCATTCGGGAAGGGAGTTGGGTAGAAACGAAGGGTGGAAGCCGTAATTGTTGAAAAGGGGCGTCTGCTTGGTGGCGGAGTGGATAGAATTGTTGTAGGCGAATTTGGCTACTGGAAGCAGGGAGATCCAATCATCCTGTGCAAAAGAGGAGAAACAGCGCAGGTATTGTTCAAGGGTTTGGTTCGTCCTCTCAGTTTGCCTGTTGGACTGAGGGTGGTAGGCGGATGAAAAAGACAATTCAACATTTAAAGCCTTGCAGAGGGACTTCCAGAATCGAGAGATGAACTGCACCCCTCGATCTGAAACTATATTGGCTGGTACCCCATGGAGCCTGACGATTTCCTTGATGAATGCCTGTGCCCTTCATGGGAATGAAGTGTGCCATCTTCGACAGACGATCAACTACCACAAAGATAGTGGTATGATCCTGTGCCGGGGGCAGTTCAACGATGAAATCCAGAGACAGCATTCTTCATGGCCTGTTCGGAACAGGCAGGGGTTTGAGTAGGCCCCAGGCCTTGGTCCTACGGCTCTTACTCCTGATGCACGTAGTGCAGGTATCCACAAACTTCTTGCAGTCCTCCCGCAACTGAGGCCACCAAAAAGTACATTGTACCAAGTCGGTGGTCTTGGTAATGCCAAAGTGCCCGGCGAGTGCGTGGTCGTGACATAGCTCTAAAACGGTTACCCGTAGGCCCTCGGGAATGTAGATCTTGTCTTTGTGCCACAGTAACCCATTTCTGGCTTGTAGTTCTGGTTCGGGAGAAGGTATTTGCCCCACGGAGGCTTGTCTCAGTCCGGAAAGAAGGTCTTCCTGAAGCAGAAGGAAATTCCCAGGAGTGAGAATGGTGTCTGGAGGAGAAATTTCTTGGCACTTGTGGAACATCCGTGACAAGGCATCTGGCTTTACATTCTTAGAACCTGGGCGATAAGTTACATGGAAGATAAACCGGGTGAAAAAGAGTGCCTGCCTGGCTTGTCTCGGCTTTAATCTTTTTGTGGATCTCAAATACTCCAGGTTCTTGTGGTCGGTGAATATTAAGATCGGGTGAGAAGCTCCTTCCAATAAATAGTGCCATTCTTCCAATGCAGATTTAATTGCTAACAATTCCCGATCTCCTATATCGTAGTTCTTCTCGGCTGCTGATAGCTTGCGTGAGAAGAAAGCCACGGGATGGAGCAGGGCCCTGGCTCCTTGTCTTTGGGACAATATTGCCCCTACGGCGATTTCAGATGCATCCACTTCTAGAACAAATGGCAGGGAGGAATCTGGATGTCTTAAGACAGGAGCAGAGTCTTAATCCCTTGAGGATTTCAAAAGCTTCTTGGGCTTCAGGGGTCCAACGGAAATGGAAACGGGTCCCTTGTTTTGTTAGCTGAGTGATTGGTGCAACAATAGCCGAGAACCCTTTGATGAATTTGCGATAAAAGTTGGCGAACCCGATGAAACGTTGGATTCCTTTCCTGTCCGCAGGAGTTGGCCAATCCAGAATTGCAGCGATCTTCTGGGGGTCCATCTTTATACCTTTGCTGGAAATGATCAAGCCCAAGAATGGTATACTTTCCTGCTCAAATTGTCACTTGTCGGCTTTTGCATATAGACCGTGTTGTCGGAGCCAGCCCAACACACTCTTGACATGCCTGCGATGGGATTCGAGGGAAGAAGAAAAGATTAAAATGTCTTCTAAATAAACAACAGCAAATAAGTCCAGAAAGTCCCGGAGCACATCGTTGATAAAGTATTGGAAGGTGGCAGGGGCATTACACAACCTGAAGGGCATCACCAAGTACTCGAAGTGTCCAAATCGGGTATGAAAAGCGGTCTTCCACTCGTCTCCGTCCTTGATACGGACCAGATTGTAGGCCCCGTGGAGATCGAGCTTAGTGAAAATGATAGCGGTCCCCGGTCTTTGAAATAATTCCGGGACTAAAGGAAGAGGGTAACGGTTCTTTATTGTAATGTTATTCAATTTCCGGTAGTCCACGCAGGGTCGGAGGGTGTGGTCTTTCTTCTCGATGAAGAAAATACCCGCGCCTGTGGGGGAAGTGGATGGGCGAATGAACCCTTCTTCAGATTTTCATCGATATATTCTTTTAGCTTCCCTTGCTCTACCTCTGTCAGGGGAAAAATCCTTCCAAATAGGATTTTGGCTCCAGGGAGCAGTTCAATGGGGCAGTCATAGGCTCAGTGGGATGGAAGCACCTCTGCCTTTTGTTTACTGAACACGTCGAGGAACTCATGATAAGCTTCAGGAATGGCCTGATGTAATTCGACTTCCGAGTCTAGACATAACAAGGTGGATAGTCTCAGAGGGTCGGGAGAATCACAGAACTTCAGGGAGTAAGGTGAAGAGAAAGTAATTTCCCCCGTGTCCCAGTTTATGGCAGGATTGTGGGCCTGCAGCCATGGCATACCAAGTATTACGGGAAAGAGTGGAGAGGAAATGATGTCCATACGAAGGAATTCTCTGTGAGAACCGGAGATAACAGCAGGTAGTGGGGCAGTCTCTTGAACTACAGGGCCAGATTTGATAGCAGACCCGTCGGCCAGATGAATAGAGAGTCCATGGGTCTTAGGCAGGAGGGGGATATGGTGTTTGGCAGCAAAAGATGAATCCATAAAACAGCTGCATTCCCCGGAATCAATAATGGCGGGTGTCTGTAAAGTCTTTCCTGGGAGCTGAAAGGAGACAGAAAGGGCAAGGTGAGATAAAATCTTGGTTAGAGGATCTGTGTAACCAGAAGGCATAGATGGGCACTTACGGAGCTTTATAGGGCAGTTCCTGACGTAATGTCCAGATTCCCCACAATAGAGACACAGATTATTATTCTGACATCGTTGACGTTCTTCAGGGGTAAGAGACGGCCGCAAGACCCCAAGTTGCATGGGCTCAGGTGCGTCAGAAGTGGATGCTGGTCGGGCAGCTGGTGCTGGGTGTAGATGGCTTGGAACTCTTGGAAGCATCCAGGTTGGACGAGAGAAACCCGTGGCCCTCTCGGCCCTCCTTTCTCTCAGACGTCGATCGATCTGTATAGCTAAGTCGATCAGCGCATTTAAAGTCTGTGGAACACCGACTCTAGCGAGTTCGTCTTTTAGGGAATCAGAGAGTTCCATGCGGAACTGATGACGAAGGGCAGCGTCATTCCAGTTCGTATCCGCACCCCATCGCCTGAACTCAGCCACATAGTCCTCTACCGCTCTTTGTCCCTGCTGGAGGGTCCGCAAGGCGGTTTCTGCAGTCGCTGAAAGTTGAGGCTCTTCATACAGTTGATTTACAATAGAGGTAGTGTGTATCTATCACAGGGTGGTTCTGTGGATACACTAAAAAATAAAAAATTCAAATGCCACGTCCTTTGAATAACTTGAAGTAAAACGAAAAGAGGGGGGAAAACGGGGAAGGGGAAAACCTAAAAAAAAAACTCAAAAAAAAGTGAAGATTGTATTGGACTTTCTAGGCATAATAGTGTATTTAAATATACAAAAGGGAAAAACAAGGAAAAAAGAATATATATAACATAAAAAATTATTTATTTATAAAAAATAAAAATGAGTATAAAACATATCAAGTACTGTTTCATATCCTGTCTAAATTAGTACATTTTAGGCAGTATCCATATCTGTTTCCATTAGGTATATAAACCCAGAGAATGAAAAAATTTACATTAATACTCAATATAAGAAAAAATTACAATAGACAGGGTATTGATTACAGAACCAATCTTAGATATATTCTGGCGCTCTACATGTTTCGCATTTTAATCAACGCTTCCTCAGGAGCTTTATCAATTTTCTAAAATAGAGAAAGTGTATCAACCAGATCAAAGCATAAAATATTTAATATACCTTAACATTTATATTTAATTTGCAAAATAAATAAGAAGACAACTAAATTGTTATTACAAAGTAAAAACCATAGAGCAAACCTTCCTCCCAGGGGAAAAAAAAAAACCCAAAGTATGTCCTTTTTTTTTTTATAAATAAATAATTTTTTATGTTATATATATTCTTTTTTCCTTGTTTTTCCCTTTTGTATATTTAAATACACTATTATGCCTAAAAAGTCCAATACAATCAACACTTTTTTTTTGTTTTTTTTTAGGCTTTCTCCTTCCCCATTTTTCCCCCTCTTTTCGTTTTACTTCGTACAGTTGAGCCATTGCGTCAAAGAAGGTGGTGAGATTAGTCAAGGCTGCATCCTTCTATTCTAAAAGGCGGTGAGCCCAAGTCTGGGGGTCTCCGGTAAGTAAGGACACCACAAAGCCCACCTTGGTGGCTTCCAAAGAGAAAAGGTCCGTGGTTGGAGGGCGAAATACAATTCACAGGAGTCGCTCAGGTGTAGGAACTCTAGGTTCCGGAGGAAGCATCACAACTGTAGGTGCCGGTCCTGCTTTGGCTGAAGGAGCAGATGGATGAGGGGCCCCCAGGGTACCGGAGGGGTTGGATAGGGTGAGCACCCGTTCTTCCAGCCGGGTGTAGCCCTGCTGGAGATTCTTAACTGCCTCGGTAAGTCCTGCCAGGTGTTGACACAGTTCTTCCATAGCGGAGGCTCCCCGCTCGGGCTCAGACATGTCTGTCTGCTACTGTCACGTACCTAGTGGTTTTGAGCCCGAATTGCAGAGGAAGGCCTCCCTTACGGCTCTTACTACCGGTTCCCTGGTAATGTAACAGGTGACACAGGAGTAAGGAGGGGCACGGGTGCCTGGCAGGATCAACAGACCGGAAGGGATTAACAGACTGGGTCAGCTCCACAGACAGGAACAGCTTGGCAGACAGGATCAACACAGCAGACTGGATAAGCTCAGCAAACTGGATCACCTAAGCAGATGGGATCAGCTCAGCAAACTGGATCAGCTTAGCAGATAGGATCAGCTCAACAAACTGGGTCAGCTCAGCAGATGGGATCAGCTCAACAAACTGGATCACTTCAGCAGATGGAATCAGCTCAGCAAACTGGATCACCTTAGCAGATGGGATCAGCTCAGCAAACTGGATCAGCTTAGCAGGTAGGATCGTCAAACAGGCCGGGTCAGGTATCAGGCTGGAAGCGAGGTACAAGGGAGCAGGCCGAAGAGTAGTCACAGACAGGCCAAGGTCAGGTATCGGGCTGGCAGCAAGGTACAAGGGAGCATGCAGGAGAGTAGTCACAGACAGGCCAGGGTCGGGTGCAGGCAGATAACAGGTAGGTCACAAACAAGCCGGGTCTAAATCACAGGTAAGTACTTTGGATCAGGTTCTCAGGCATGAAACGCTGTAGAGCAGACAGCGGGCACGAGCCAGAGGGCCTGGGGCGCAGATTTCTGGCAGGATCTCCATGACACATATTCTCTCGGATTCTAACACGGATGAGATAGTAGCCTGAGATATACCCACTGAGCTGGAGAGCTTGATTTTGTCTGCCATCCTCATTGACTCCAGACTCAGAGAAAGACTTTCTCTTAAGGAGTGCTTGCAGAAGCCTCCTGTACGTTTGCCTCCGAGCTTTGTAGTCCCACCCATGCCTCCCTCACCTCCCATGCCTCCTGGTACCGAGTCGGTCAGTGAAGATGAACCCATGCACCTGGGCTTTACGCGTCTCTCTGCGGATGAGAGAGCCTTTAGGAGGAGGGAGAGATTGTGCCTTTATTGTGGCCAGGCAGGTCACTTTTTGAAGTCTTGTCCTACCTGTCCAGGGAACGCCCGAACCTTGAGGTCCTGTCATGGACAGACCTTAGGTGGCATTGTTTTGTCCCCAGTTATCCAGAAGGTTAAGACCCTGGTTTCGGTCACCCTTTCTTGGGCTGAGTCATCCATTGAGATACAGGCTCTAATCAACTCAAGGGCTGCAGGCCTTTTCATTGATGCTGCATTTGTTTTACAGCATTAGATTCCGCTGCAGCTGCGTGACACTCCACTTGCCATTGAGGCTCTTGACGGGAGACCTTTACAGCCTGCCCATGTGACTCATGAGACAGTTCCGTTGTCCATGGCCATAGAGGCTCTTCATCATGAGATAATCCAATCCCAAGTTATTTCCTCACCCAGGTTTCCGCTGGTTATCCTTATGGTGGTTGACCGGTTCTCAAAGATGTGTCATTGTATTCCACTTAAGAAGTTGCCCCCTCTAAGGAACTGGCTTCCATTTTTGCTCGGGAGATCTTTCGCTTACATGGGCTACCCAAGGCGATTGTCTCGGACAGGGGCAATCAGTTTGTCTCCCGGTTCTGGCGAGCCTTTTGTGCACAGTTGGGAATCCAGCTTGCCTTCTCTTCTGCATATCACCCGCAGTCTAATGGTGCCGCAGAGTGAGCCAATCAGTCCTTGGAGCAATTCCTACGTTGCTATATTTCTGACCACCATAACAACTGGTCAGGCATATTACCATGGGCAGAGTTGGCTCACAACAGTGCCTTGAATTCTGCCTCCCGATTGTCTTCATTTATGGCGAATTATGGTTTCCAACCTTCCATGTTGCCTGACTTGTTTGTTCCGCAGAGTATTCCTGCATTAGAGGAGCATCTCCGTGTTCTTTGTTCAACTTGGGTACAAGTCCAGGAGGCTTTGCGTCATGCTAATGATAGGTACAGACTCCATGCTGACCACAGACGCCTGCCTGTGCCTTCCTACCAGGTTGGGGACAGGGTCTGGCTGTTATCTTGCAACCTCCGGCTTCGTGTTCCCTCACTGATGTTTGCACCTCAGTTTATTGGGCCTTTCCGTATCCATAGCAGGATTAACCTAGTGGCTTACGCATTGGATCTTCCTCCTTGTATGCGCATCTTAAATGTGTTTCATGTCTCCTTATTGAAACCGTTGGTCTGTAACCGATTTACCACCTCGGTGCAATGTCCTCACCCTATTCAGGTTGAGAACCATGAGGAGTATGAGGTACAATCCATTGTTGACTTCTGTAGGTTCCGTGGGTGCATAGAGTACTTGGTGCATTGGAAGGGGTACGGTCTGGAGGAACGCTCCTGGGTTTCATCCTCGGACATACATGCCCCTGTCCTCCTCCGCGAGTTCCATAGATGTTTTGGAAAAGAAGAAAAGTAACAGCGCTCTCTGCAGGGACAACTCAATCCATACACCAGGTCCACTCACAGGTGCCAAGGCTCAATGTGTCCCAACACACTCCAATGCAATAGTAGTAAGAAGAGCCGGCAACACTGTAATCCTTGAAGTGTCGTTTATTGGTACATCAGAGTGACAGTAAAACAATAAACTGACGCATTTTGGCAAAAGCCTTAGTCGTAGCTGGTTTGAAACAGATATGACAGAGAATATAAATATACTCATATACACATATGCAAACTCCATTAGCCCATCAGGTTAGTGTCACATAAAATTAGCATATTTAATTGATACCGCCAATTATTCAAGTGGTTAGTGTCTACACCTGTTTTTAGCCAACATGAGAAGGGGGAGAGAAAAAAAGGGCAATATAAAAAGTTGATTTGTTTAGCCAAAAAGAAATGTGTAGAAAAAATTCTGCATGAAAATATTGAGACCTTAGGATCAGAAAGAGAGGGATTCAATTTATGGCAGGATCAAAAAAGAAAAGACATTTTTTTTTTAAATTATGGCAGAATCAAAGAGGAGGGATGCAATTTGTAGCAGGATCAGAAAGAGAGGGATATAAGTTATAGCAGGATGAAAAAGATAAATTAAGTTTATGGCAGGATCAAAAAGAGAGGGATTAAATTTATGGCAGAATCAAAAAATAATAATTCAATTCATGGCAAAATCAGAGATGAGAGATACAATTTATGGCAGGATCAAAAAGAGCAGGATTCAATTTATGGCAAGATCAAAAAGAGCAATTAAGTTTATGGCAGGGTCAAAAAGAAAAAAGAAAAGGGATTCAATTTGTGGCAGAATCAAAAAAGAAAAATTCAATTTGTGGCAGGATCAGAGAAGAGGGATACAATTTATGGCAGGATCACAAAAGGAGGGATTGAATTTATGATCAAAAAGAGGAATTAAGTTTATGGCAGGGTCAAAAAAAAAGAAAAAAAAGGGGATTCAATTTGTGGCAGGATCAAAAAAGAAAAATTCAATTTGTGGCAGGATCAGAGAAGAGGGATTAAATTAATAGCAGGATCAAAAAGAGGAATTAAGTTTATGGCAGGATCAAAAAAGAGGGATTAAAATTATAGTAGGATCAAAAAAGAAAAGATTCAACATGACAGGATCAGAAAAGAGTGATGCAATTTATGGCAGGATCAAAAAGAGAGGGATTACATCAATGGCAGGATCAAAAAAAAAAAAGGGGGAAAAGGGATTCAATTTGTGGCAGGATCAAAAAATAAAAATTCTATTTGTGGCAGGATCAGAGAAGATGGATACAATTTATTTTTTGTTTACAAAAAGTTTTTATTCAATGAATATAAAAAGAGTACAACAGTAGCGTCAGATCAGATTTGGTATATAGAGCGAGACAAGATATTCATATACAGGGTGGGATACAAAGGATTAGTAAGTACAGAAATTGACCTGAGGGGATAAAAGGCAAAGCAAATGCTAAAGGGTGGAAGTTTGGAAGACATACAGGGTCCTAATGGGAGTGTCCCATGAATTATAGTAGTGACGTGTTCCAGTGTTTCCATTTATCATCAAATATCTGCATAGTATCAAATAAAATATGGTGGATGTGTTCAGATAATTTAATAGTTTCCATTCTTGCTATGACCTGAGCCCAAGGGAGAGATGGAGAACGCCAGTTAAAAGCAATGACCCAATGGATCGCTACAAAAAGTGTGTAAATAAGCTTTCTACAGTGTGTTGGTATATTAGGGATGGAAGAAAAACATAGGCAGATTTGCATCGTAAAGGTAATAGGACGGCCTACTATAGTGGAAACTACAGCGGAGGACTTCTGCCATATTGGGGTAAGGTGACTACAGCTCCAAAAGATATGTGATAGTGTGCCTGTTTCATTGCAGCCACGAAAGCAAAGTGGGGAAACTGCAGGATATATCGAATGGATTTTTGCAGGGGTCATGTACCATCTCGTATGTAGTTTGACAGCGGTCTCCCGTATTGAGTATGATCTTGTACTTTTAAACATGTTGGTCAGCATTTTCTGCCATTCAGTCGGATCGAATGATAAGCCTATATCCGTTTCCCATTTGAGCATTGGTTTGGTTTTATCATCTATCGTGGTCTCCATAAGTGAGCGATATATGATAGAGATAATACCTCTATCTCTAGGGGAATGAGAGCATATACGTTCAAAACAAGTGCTTTGCAGGCGCATGTCCAAGGAGCCTCTGAGCTGGAAAAATTGTTTAATTATTGTGTAATTATGTAGTTGTGTGGGGGGAAGTTTGTATTGCGTTTGTAATTGAGGAAAAGACTTAAAGTGGGTTCCTGTCTTAAAGCTTTGGAATGTGGTTATGTTAGCCTTGTGCCATAGAAAAAACTGTGAGGAGTCGTGGAACGCTTGGGGAAACTCGGGATCCCCTAGGTATGAGAGTAAAGGCGAGATAGAGGAGGCTAGATGGAATTTCTTTCTATAAAGTGACCATAAATACATAGATTGATATACGATTGTATTGCGAGAGGTGAAACAACTGGGTTTAATTGAATTCGACCATAGTAATCCCGAGGGTAGAAAGGGGTAGATGGAGTGGCTTTCGAATTTGAGCCAAGGAATATTGGCTGGAGGACTATGCCATTGAGCTGATTGGGCCAGTCTGGCAGATAAATAGTAAAGCCAAAGATTTGGGAGGCCTAGACCTCCCATGGGAAGAGGTCTGTATAGCAAGGATTTATGGAATCTGGGCTTTTTATGGTGCCAAATAAATTTGTTAATATCTCTTTGAATGGAGTCTATGTAGATTTTTGTGATATAAATAGGTAGGGATCTAAAGAAAAAAAGTAATTTTGGTAATATGGCCATCTTTATGGCCGTGACCCTGCCAAGGAATGAGATATGATATTTATCCCAAGTAAGTAGGAGCGATCTAATATTTGAAACTACAGGGTGATAATTTGCTTGGAACAAAGTTTTAAATTCAGGGGTAAGTTGTATGCCTAGGTAGCGAAATGTTTGGGTGCACCAAGCAAAGGGGAAGTGGCGTTGTAATGATAAGGCTAAGTCATTAGGGATATTAATGGGCATAGCTGAGCATTTGGCTAAATTGACTCCTAACCCTGAAATAGTATAAAAAGAGTCTAACAAAGTGATTAAGTTGGGAAGCGCAATTAGGGGGTTAGTTATAAATAGAAGTACATCGTCAGCATATAGGCTTATTTTGAATTCGTCTGGGCCTTTGTGATAACCTTGAATGTTAGTGTTTTCTTTAATGGCACGGGCTAGGGGCTCTATTGCAAGAGCAAAGAGGAGGGGGGATAAAGGACATCCCTGCCTTGTGCCCCTCTGTAGTGGAAAAAATTGGGAGTTATTACCTGGTAATTTTATTCTGGTTTGGGGTTCTCTATATAAGGCGTGGAAGCCGTGTAAAAATTCGCCTGAGATACCGAATTTGGGTAATAGGTGGTCTAAATAGGACCAGCTGACGCTATCAAACGCCTTGTGAACGTCAAGGCTAAGCAAGAGTGTTTGGTTAGAGTTGAGATTGGCGTCCTGAATTATGTTGGTGACCAAGCGAATATTGTCAGTAATTTGTCGGCTTGGGATAAACCCGGTTTGATCTGGTGAGATTAGGGAAGATATAACAGTGGCCAACCTATTGGCTAACAACTTACCGAAGATTTTTAAATCATTATTTATCACTGAGATAGGGCGAAAGTTTTGGGGGAGAGTGTGGTCTTTGTGGGGTTTGGGGATAAGGGACATGTTGGCTAATAACATTTCTGCAGGGAAGTCATTACCTTTTAATATATGGTTATAAAGAGAGGTCAGTTTGGGTGATAAGATGTGTGCGAATTTCTTGTAGTAGGAGGCTGAGTATCCGTCTGGGCCTGGTGCAGTAGAGGTTTTAAGTGATTTGATAAGCGTCGAGATCTCTAGCTCTGAGCATGGGGCGTTTAACATCTCTATCTGTTGGGGTGATAAGGATGGCAGTGAGAGGTTCGAGAACCAAGATTGGGAGGAAGGATCCTTGGTAGGATAAGGAGCAGCATATAGCTTTTCATAGTATTCTACAAAGATTTTAATTATGTCACTTGGGTGTGATACCAAAGAGCCTGTCGAGTTACGGAGTTTGTAATTGTGAGTCGGTTTAACAGTTTGGTTGAGTTTGCGTGCAAACATTGTAGAAGCTGAGTTACTGTAAAGGAGGAATTTAGCTTTTGCCCATCGTAGAGATTTTTCTGTTTTATCAGATAATAAAAGGTCTAAAGTTTGTTTTTTGCTAGTTATCTGCTGTAATAAATCGGGGGTAGGTGATTGGTTATAACAATTGTAAAGTTTATCAAGTGTTTTTGTAAGTGTTCTAAGTTCCAATAATTTAGCCTTGTTTTTTTTGGAGGCTATGTTGATGAGATGACCACGCATTACTGCTTTGTGGGCAGTCCAAAGAGAGCCAGGTTGGGTGTCTGGAAGCTGATTTTCAGTAAAATAGTTATTGAGATGTGTTGTAAGAGTCTCTATAATTAATGAGTCAGTTAACAGAGAGTCATTCAGTCTCCAGGTGTAAGTGGTGGGCTTAAGGCCTAATCTAGAGATGCTAAAAGCCACGATTTGGTGGTCTGACCATGGGCAGACATGTATATCTGCGCTGGTGGAATTTGCAAGTACTATGGGAGTGCAGAAGATGTAGTCTATACGGGCTGAGCTATCATGTGGGTGTGAATAGAAAGTGGGGAGATATATATCTATCAAGAATGGTAAAAAATTGTTGAAAAAAAGTTGCTTGTGCAGCATTTGGGGCGTAGACAGAGGAAATTGTTGTGGTACGGCCTTGCAGTTTACCTTGCAGGATTATAAATCTGCTACTGGGGTCTCTATAAACATGTTCGGGGTCAAAAAATAGTGAGTTTTTAATGAATATGGCCACTCCACGAGACTTGGAAGTATAGGAAGTTACAAAGAATTGTTTATATGATTTGTCAAAGTATTGTGGGTGGTTATCGGTAGAGAAATGGGTCTCTTGGAGCAGGAGGATATCTGCGCCAAGGCTTTTATATTGATAAAAGGCTTTTTTGCGGTAGGTTAAAGCCTTGAACATTATGTGATAAAATTTTTAAAGCCATTGGTAAATTATCAATTTTTTGAGTAAGATATCGCAAACGGGATAGAGTGAATTTGCGTATCATGGAGGGACCATAAGCAGAATGCATACATAATAACAGAAATAATGAAGAAATCTATGTCTTGGCATTGTAAGGGTAACTGTTTGACTGACTAAAACATTCGGAATACTTAAAGGAGTGTAAAATTGATATAACTGATATATAGAGTATCATTGAAAAAATCAGAAAAGAGAAAGGACCCAGAATAAAAAAGTGGCTCAGTAGGAGGCAGGAAAAAAACCCAGGTCCCTTTCTCATTATCCTAAAAGCAATGGGGTCATAAGAAAAAAAAATCTTAATGACCAAAAAATACAAGATAACTTTGGACAACAAGTCCAATATCAACCAGTGGGCCCAGAAAAGAGAGGGGACCAGTGGCTGATAGGGGGGCATGACAGCGGACGAGGGGAGACCAGTCGCCCGAAAGATTAACAGTTCATAACTTATAAGTGCATAGGTGTAAGAAAGCCGTCCCAATTTTGCAGGCTGTAAAAACCGTAAAGGGTGGTTAAAAAAAAGAACAAGGGGGGGGTGGGGGGGGAGAACCCAACGTTCAGCCAGGGACATAGAGGTTGGATTGATAGATTGAGTAGTGAACGAATAGGCCTAAGTGGCCAACAGCTAAAGGGAAAAAATAAATGTTAAATTTGAGCTTGAGTTTGTGATGACTGAGAACGTAGGAGAAATGATGATTCAGGCTGGCTTGTCGCGGAGGGATTGGCGCCAACTACTGTGACCACGGCGTGAAGAAGGTGTGTTCCATATAGGACTAGGTGCCGGTGTAGAAGGGCGGCGGATCGGAATGTCCGGTTCCAAGAGTCCCAACTTAATCAGTATCTCCTTTCCTTCTGATGCGTGGTATGCTGTATATGTTGAGCCATTATGTGGTACCGTGAGTTTGAACGGGAATCCCCATCTGTAGCGGATCCGAGCAGCTTGTAGCACAGAAGTGGCCTCTTTCATCTTTCGTCTACGGTCTAATGTAGCTTGGGAGATGTCTGGATAAATTTGAATTTTAACTCCCTCCAGTTCAATGTTGGTGGAGTTTCTTGCTGAGCGCAGGATTTCTTCCTTAGTCAAATAGTCTTTAAGACACAATATGATATCACGAGGCGGTTTATCTGCAGGAGGCTTGGGGCGGAGTGCCCTGTGTATCCTGTCGCATGTGAACGCTGAGGAAGGGGTGGTGGGGAGGAGAGATTGAAATATTTTGATGGCCGCCGCAGGGAGGTCTGTGACAGTTTCGGGAATGCCACGCAAACGAAGATTATTTCTGCGGTTACGATTGTCGAGGTCCTCGACCTGTGATTGAACCATTTGGAAGTTTTCGGCCAAGGATTCGTAATCTTTACGAAGATCAGCGTGCGCTAGTGCCAGCTCATCGTGTTTGGTCTCTAGGGTATCCGTTCGGTTGCCTAGGTTCGTAATTTCCAATGATAAAGTGTTCGTACCTTTGTGCAGTTCTGATTGGAAAGTCCCAGCTAGCTTTTCATACATAGATGTCAGGCTATCTTCCAAGTCTGCTTTAGTGAGATATGTGGGGCACTCACCATCATCCTGAGCTGGAGAGGAGATTCCAGGGCAGACCTCCGGGGATGAAGTGGACCGCCGTGCCTGGGCGCCATCTTTAGCAATGCTTGTTCTGGGAGTTGTGCGGAGGAGGTAAGTTGTAAGCGACCCTTGCGGCTTGTTATTCTTCGATTTTTTGCGGGACGGCATACACCTGGAACTCCCGCAGGGGTGTCTGGCAATTTGAGTTAGGTTTGGTGGGATAATAGCCCTGCAGGAAGGCGAAATGTCTCCGTTCCTTTGGAGCTCTCTCTAAGGACGTCCACTCTCCATCGCGCCGCGCATGCGCCCAGATGGATACAATTTATGGCAGGATTAAAAAAAAGGGATTAAATTAGTAGCAGGATCAAAAAGAGGAATTAAGTTTATGGCAGGATCAAAAAAGAGGGATTGAAATTATGGTAGGATCAAAAAAGAAAAAATTCAACATGACAGGATCAGAAAAGAGTGATGCAATTTATGGCAGGATCAAAAAGAGAGGGATTACATTTATGGCAGGATCAAAAAAAAAGGAGGAAAAAATAGAAAACAGAAAAACAGAACAAAAAGCACAGAGGGAACCTTCTGGGGCAAAAAGGCAGATACTGAGGCAGGTGACAATGAAACTAAAGGTGGGATAGGATGATCTCATTTGAGAAATAGATCCACATCCCATCTATGGTTCATGCCCGTGGGGGTGTGTGTCCCCAACAGGAAAATCCACTTGACTTCCTGTTCCAGTAGCCTTCTGTGCCTGTCTCCTCCATGTACCGACATCTTGAGTTTTTGAACTGCAGAGAAAGAGAAGGAATCCATGTTGCCATCATGTATGAATTTAAAGTGTTTAGATACATTGGATAACCTTCTCTCATTACTATATGCTGCTCCAGTGGTGCATCTTACATATTGTAATTTACAAACATCACATTCTATCACGTAGACTACATATTGAGTACTACAATTTATAAAGTCCTTGATAGGAAATACCTTATTATTATGGTACTGTCATGGTTATGCATTAGAGTTCGTCTGCTTACCTGTCTCCATGTGTTCATTTCTAGAGACCAGCCGAGCCTCACCTGACTGCTTTTATAATCCATCCTCTGGCATGGCTCCACCCTAGCTCCTATCAGACTACTCTATATTAACCTGTGCACTGCTAGCCAATCCTGCTGATCAACCTTTGTGTGTTAGCTTCCTGTTACCTGCCGTGTGCTCTTCTACTGTTTCCGTTACCGACTTTGGCGTGTCCTGACTATCCCTGTTTGCCTGTGATCCTGACCTTTTTGCCGTGTCCCCGACTATTCTTGTCTGCTTGTGGCTCCGACCTTGGCTTTGTCCCTCACCATCCCTATCCTCCTGTTGCCTACTGTGGGTGTGAGCAGGGGGACCCTGGGGGTCGCGACCTGGAGCCAGTTGCAGCTAAGTCCATCCTCACCACTCGAGGCTCTGGTGAACACCTGCTGGCTCTTAGACTCCGCGCCCCAGGGAATCTTACGCTCTAACCCCCGGTGGGATCCATCTTGGTGTTCTGGCTGCCCTGCCTTCCTATGACCTTGACCCCTGTCCGCAGCAGTCAGCCGTAGGGTCCACAACCTTGCGGTGCACTCCTAAGCCCTACAGTGTGCATCTGTCACCTGGGCTCTAGGTGACCTGACAGGTACGAGGTGATAGACTTGTGATTCTTATTGTGTTTGTTGCAATACCTACAAGTATTCAAACCACAACTATATGAGCCATTAATACTGAGCCACGTTTTGGAAATAGTGGTGAATTGATGTAGACTGGGCGACAAAGAGTTACTTAAAGTTGGAGCTCGACGGCAGGAGAAATTGCACCCTTTAGACAGCACATCTATTAGGTCCTTGTCGCCATAAAGAATGGGAAGATGTTTATTAACAATTTGTTTGATCTGATTAAACTCTCTGGAAAAAGTGGTGACAAAGGTAAAGGAACTCCTGTCCTTGTTCTTTTTATGTTGTATATATTTAAGAGAGCAAGGGGATGTCCCTCTATTATGTAATAGATTGTTCCTATCCTTCTCTGAAATCCAATGGGTAGAGCATTTTTTGTGGGTTACCTTAGACGTCAAGTCTCTCTATTAATGCATACCACATCATCTTGCTTTAGATGCACTACAATATCATTTGTCCATATATAGCTTTTATGATCCCCAGATCAAAGAATTCATCATTATGGCTGTTACCTTTTTATTACAACACAATTATTTCTTCTTTCATCTCAACATCTATGCACCCCACATCCATTGGTATCGCCCATACCAATGGATGTGGGGTGCATAGATGTTGAGATGTGAAAAAAGAAAACATTCTTCCCACCATCCCATATATAAGTTAGCTAATGAAGGAGAAAATTTTGCTCCCATGGAGGCTCCACAGCATTGTACATAGAAGGAATCGTGAAAGAAGAAATAATTGTGTTGTAATAAAAAGGTAACAGCCATAATGATGAATTCTTTGATCTGGGGATCATAAAAGCTATATATGGACAAATGATATTGTAGTGCATCTAAAGCAAGATGATGTGGTATGCATTAATAGAGAGACTTGACGTCTAAGGTAACCCACAAAAAATGCTCTACCCATTGGATTTCATGTATGTGCTTTAGGATTGTTGCTGTGTCTTTTATATAGCCCGGCAATCTTGTCACTATAGGTTGCAAATACTGGTCTACCCATTCACCTAATCTCTCTAGGAGTGAACCGATACCTGATACTATTGGACGACCTTTTACAGGTCTCTCAGGTTTGTGTATTTTGGGGAGGTGATGGAACACAGTGACAACTGGATGTTCAACTAAAAGGTGCTCTGTGACCTTTTTAGTCAGTACTCCCATTTCCACACCTGTGTCCAAGAGGTGTTTGAGTTTACTCTTGAAAACTGGAGTGGGATCAGATTTAAGGGGGCGGTACGTGGAAAAATCATTAAGTTGCCACAAGGCTTCATTTATGTAGTCACTATCATTAAGTACCACTATAGCACCCCCTTTGTCTGTCTCTCGAATAACAATATCTTTGCAATTTGTCCTCCTCCGCGAGTTCCATAGACATTTTCCCCTCAAGCCCGGTGGCCCTCCGAGGGAGAGGGGTCATTGAGGAGGGAGTACTGTCAGGGCTGGCTTAGCCCTTCCTTCTCTGGGCTGGCTGCTCAGCTGTCGGCTAATTGCCAGCTCTCATCTCTCTCCACAGTACCAGCTGTTCCTTATTCAGCTCGTCTGACCTGCCTACTTAAAGCTGTCCAGCTCACTTCATATCTGCCTTCGCCTTGGTCACATCACAAGAAACCATCTCCTGCAGTTCTGTTTAAAGACTGGATTGCTGACATCCCTCTGGCTCCTTATTCTGCTTGCTGTTGCTCCACTTAGATCCCTGACTTCTGGCCTGGCTGAATACCGGATCTGGTTATTGAATTCTGGACTGGCTGACTACGCGATCCAGTTACTGGACTCTGGCTATGCTTTGAATACACTTACTCTATTTACCTTTTTATTTTTATTAATAAACAAGTGTGATTTAATTGTACTTCTGCCTCGGTCTGATTCATGGTTTCTGACAGGTAGATGTCGGATCCTAGATTTCATACTACGTCAACTCACCCGTTACTTTGTAATGCCTGTTACTTTTAATTATACTTCTACCTTTAGGCATCTCCCTAGCCTCCTCAGAGGGCTTATTGATCACTCGGACCCCCAACACAGGCCATGTACAGCGGGCCCCACTTTGGGATATACTCTCTGAATTACAGCTGAGAGATGACCAAGTTTCTCCTCAACTGGGCACTAGTCGCCAACGTGGAGGAGTGGGTCCTCGATGAGCCACAGAGGTTACGGTCCCTGCCACAAATAGCGGGCAGGTCATGAGCACACCTGGGGGCTTGGGGATGTTGTCTCTTGGGCCACCTGGTCTGCATGACCGTAGTTTAGCACCTTAGATGACCGTTTTTGTCAGCTTTTCAGTAGATACCTTTATGGTTTTCATGTTTTTGTCTGGTTTTCCAAAAGTTGACTCAATACGACTGTATTAACTTACTTGTTGGTGCAGGTGTACTGGAAATTTACTGGCATTGCTGCAGGGATCCCAAAGGTTATGGCCCTGCGTTTGACTGTGCCCTACCACCTCCCACAATAGGAATACTCTGCCCTGGTGGAAGAAGTTCTCTTCTGCGGAGTTCCAAATTTATTTTCTATCCTTCTTCTATTTCCTTTTTACTCTATCTTTAACACTACCCCCATGCCTTCTACTACCACCCTTTCTTCTCTCCTCCCCTCTGCCTTAACCCTTCCCCCCCCCCCCCCCCCCAACGCCACCTAGGGAGTAGGTATTATCAAGCATTTTGACGTTATGGCTCTTAAATTCCTTTCATGGAACGTTAAAGAACTGAACTTCACTGAGAAGCGTACCAGGTGTCTAGCCGAACTCTGGAGACATAGCGCACACATAGCTTTCCTCCAAGAGACTCATTTTCCGGCAGACAGGGTCCCTAGACTTAAGAACAAGCATTTCCTGGTGGCCTGCCATGGTCTATCTACATCTTCTAAATCTAAGGGGTCAAGTATTCTTCTATCCAAATCTCTACAATGGCAGTTTCTAGATGAACACCAAGATCAAGAGAGCAGGTTCCTGCTCCTTAGAAGGCAAAATCAATTCTCACACATTTACCCTTGCAAACTTCTACCTTCCTAAAACGAATCAACCCCAGTTTCTGGAAGTATTTTTTAAACACACTAGAGTCTTTCCGTGAAGGTAATCTTGTCTTGGGGGTGGACTTTAACCTTGTCTTAGATCCCTCAAAGGATTCCTCTGTACACTCATTCTCCCTACCGCAAAGTGCATGACAAAACCTGAAAGCAGACTGACCAGGTAACACTTTCTGACCATGCTGCAGTTCTCCTGGAACTTACTCTCCCACGCTCATTCCCCAAGACACCAACTTGGTGCCTGAACGAAACACTTCTTAGAGACCCTGATACATCAGCAGAGATTATTGGAGAACGTTGCTCCTATTTTCACAATACTGGCTACGTATATAACCCTCTCTCTTTGTGGTCAGCACATAAATGCTACATTAGGGGGTCCTCATAAAGCATGGCCATGCGGCCAAACAACGCTGCGCTGAAAATTTTACAGACCTTTTGACAAAACTAGACACCCTGGAGAAGCAACTTAAAGGTCGACCTGACCGCACAGAGCTGCTCCGGATTAGAGAGGCAATCAGGGAGCACTCCGTATACAAGGCCAAGTATGTCCTACTCAAGGCTTGTCGCTCTTTCTATGAGTACGACGATAAATGTGGCCATTTGCTGGCCAACGCATTTGAGAGGAAAAGGCACCCAATCATACATCCCCACTTTTCTGACCCCCTCAGGGTCCAAGATCCATGCCTTGCCAGATTTGACAGATGCCTTTCGGGATTTTTAGTCAAGGCTTTATAATTTACTTTCGGCACATGTCACTAGCCCAACAGCCCCTTCCCTCTCAAATATACAAGAATATTTACAGGAAGACAACCTTCCTCCTCTTACAAATGATGTCCAGGAGCAACTTTCTCAAAATAGAAGAATTTACAGCTGCCATAGCGGACACACAACCAGGGAAGGCTCCCGGGCCCGACGGCTTTACAATTCTTTATTACAAAGCATTTCAGACCCAACTAGCTCTCCAGTTTACCACAGCCTTTAATGCCATCCTAGAGGGCTATAACATTCCTCCAGACATGCTACGAGTGTCTATCTCTGTAATCCCAAAGGCAGGAAAGGACCCGCTGCTGTGTTCTAGTTACAGACCCATTTCTCTTCTAAACTGTGACATCAAACTTTTCGTAAAAACCTTAGCCTCCAGGCTAAATGGTCTACTACAACGCTTGGTTGCGCCTGATCAGGTGGGCTTTATACAGACACGGAAAGAGAGAGACAACACTATCAGGATGTTGAACGTCATAGAGGAGGCGAGGCGATGATCCTGCATTCCCCTCCTACTCTCATCCACTGATGCCGAAATGGCATTCGACAGGGTGGACTGGCTGTTTTTCCAGGAAGTGCTCTGTTCAGTCAGAATGCTGAAGTCTGTGCTCGACTGGATCTCAGCCTAACCCCACAGCCACAGTTTGGATGAATGGGCAGGATTCTGACATGTTTGCGATTTCCAACAGCACCAGGCAGAGATGTACACTTTCTCCTCTACTGTTTGTTCTTTCCCTAGAGCCATTTCTTCGTCATATAAAAGATTACCCAAATATTAGTGGTGTTCAAGCCGAGAACAATCTACACAAAGTAGCAGCGTACGCAGACGATCTCTTATTTTTTCTCACCAAACCTATAACTTCACTTCCTTCATTGCTACGAGAAATTAAGCGATATGGCACTCTCTCCATCTTTAAAGTTAACCTCCAAAAATCTGAAGCGCTGAGCATCTCTTTAACGGACCGAACCCTGTCAGGTATACATCCCTTCTTCCCATATAAATGGGCCACCCACTCGATCCAATATTTGGGAACCAGAATCCCCGCAAACCTAAAGGACATCTTCCCCCTGAATTTTCCACCCTTCCTATCAACACTTACTGCAGACTTCAAGAAATGGAACTCCCTTGCTCTGTCTTGGTTTGGTCACTGTGATGTACTGAAGATGAATGCAATGCCAAGACTCCTGTATTTACTACAAGCCCTACTTGTTAAACTACCCCAGACTTTATTTCATGCTGTATGTTCAGCGTTTATCAAGTTCCTCTGGCATAGGAAACATCCATGTATTAGTAGGGTGTTGCTACTAAGGCTAAAACTGAGGGGAGGCATTGACTTTCAAGATCCTGCTCTATACTACATCAACTTCCAACCTCAGCTTGTTCAATTAAGCTTTGGTAATCAAACCTGGAAGCTGATTGGTTTCTATGCAGAAGTGAGCCTAATTTTGCACTCCCCATCTTTAGTAAATAAACCTCATGCTGTCCTAACTTAGCTGTCACCAGACACCCAGTAAAGATTGGGCTACACTATGCCCCCTTCCAAAAGTTACAAATTATGTTGTGATGGGGGACTTGCACACTCACACCATGCTTGAAACCTGAATGCACTTGTGCCTTGATTTCAATGATGTGCCCAGTGCCATGATGTGTATTTCTGTATGCTTTTTCATTGCATTAATTTATTCAAATTGATCATCAAGTTGATCATCATTATTCAAATTCATAATTCATTTAAGATCATTTATGCTTCCGTGCATTGTTTATGTATAATCCTCTGAACAAAAAGGTATTGAAACAGAAATGCTCAAATATTCATAAAAGAGGAAACACTCCCCATAAGCTCAATATTAGCCAATATTGTAAAGATCTAAAGCACTGATGGGATAACTTGAAAAAATGTTTCAATTAATAAATTGAGCATTGCAAAACTCATTACTCTGGGGGATCAGATTATCAGTTCAAGAACATGTGGTTCCAGTAAGCTCAAGGAATGGCTCCAACTTTCTGCTGTACAGAAAAAAATGAACCTGCATGTGTACAAATAGGGGTTGATTTACTAAAACTGGAGAGTACAAAATCTTGTGCAGCTCTGCATAGAAACCAATCAGCTTTCAGTTTTTATTTCTGTCAGGTTGAACAAGCTGAAGTTAGAACCTGAGTGGTTACCATGCAGAGCTGCACCAGATTTTGCACTCTACAGTTTTAGTAAATCAACCTCGCAGTCTGTAAAGGAAAGGGGAGTGTGTTGTAATATCCACAATGTATAAAATTCCATTGTAGATCTTGGACACTCCCCCAATATAAATCAACACTGCAGGTAGATATCAAACTCCAAAAGTCAGATATGGAATATTAGTTAGTTGTGTCCTTAATGCACCTTTAGAAAAAAGGCTTTTCATTATGCATGTGCTCCATGGACACAAATTGTTCCTGGTAATACTAGCCGTCACAGACATGGATAAAGTTTAATCCATAGATAACTTACAAAGTAAGATGTCACTTCATAAACGTTCTATATTAATAGAACAAGCATTCGTTTTTGAGCACCCTTTTCCAGTTATCCAGCTATTGATGGTATGAGGTTGGACTTATTCCTTGTTTATTAATCTATTTCCCCATGGAAGTTATTTTTGATAATTAATATGCACTTATGAACAGTCGGACCTTACAGCACAATGATTATATAGCCAGTTAAAGTCATTATGCATTGAACTATACCGCAGCCATAAAAATCTAAGTGCTTTAAATGCATTAAGACATTTCAGGGGGTCAACTGAACTGTATTCTCTTTGATATAATAGGTTACTTATCTGATCCTGATGTATGAAATTGCATGTTGTGCACATATGGCTTACTGAGTTGTTCTTGCTCTAAAACAATAGAACTTTTAGGAAAAAACACCGGGGTCTGAAGAATAGTACATGCTATTAGTTTTTTTTTTTCCTCAACCCTGCAGGCTGAACAGACAAAATGAAAGAGCTCAGAAGGAGCCACTGTACTAACTATGCGATGTTAGCACAGCGATCTCCCCCACCAAGCTATTTTGTTCTGACAGGGGGGTGCTGAGCTATTCTTTTCCTGCACGAGGCACCGCGTGAGAGTGTGTTATGGAAGGAGAGGAAGATAGTCTGGTTTTTCTCTCACAGTGATTGGAGAAAAAGGCTCTCAACATGAGAATGTTTCAAGCTCGGGAATGCCACCCAGCATGGGACCCCGTATACAGTGGAGAGAAGGTATGATGGGAGTGACACTCCCAGGAGCCACTTTGACCGATACAGGGATTCGTCTGGGCCCTCAAGGGTGGTTCGTCCTGTACGCATCAGGGGATTTTGAAGCCCTGGGGATGTTGTGTGTAAAGTGTGAGAGACTGTTCGTGAACCTCCGGCCATTTGTCCGTTGTTTTGCCTGTG
Source organism: Lithobates pipiens (assembly GCF_037356315.1). NCBI lineage: Eukaryota > Metazoa > Chordata > Amphibia > Anura > Ranidae > Lithobates > Lithobates pipiens. Next base: position 57,558,288 of record NW_027507787.1, on the reverse strand, counting down.
GGGAGTATTTCTTTAAAGTGGAGCAGTCAATTCCACTACCAAGGGCCTACCGCGTGGACTGGGCCACAAGCATGACAACCGAGGAGTCGGCCATCTTCTCCCCTGGTGAGGCCTTCCACAGCGGTGATACCTGTCGTTGCTGACACCTCTGAGAGAGATGCTGCTGCTTCTACCACTGCGACTGCCGAAGAGACCACTATGGAGCAGATGGACACTGCTTCTACTACCATTACTGAAATTACCATGCCTCCTTTGGATAAAGTGTTGCATACAAAGTCTTCCCGGAACCGACATGGAAAACCGCTACCGAGTCCGGCTGGATCCAATCGGCGGAAGAAGGTTGCTTCGGGAAAAACTTTGACTGTGAGTAAACCTTTAGTGAATTATTTACCAGCAGAGGAATATCGCAATTCAGAGTTAGAGTCTTTGTCAGACACTGGAGATGATGACAGTTTGGGGACATTGTCTCAGGAGTTGTTGTGGGCTGGAGGGGACCATGTAGCTGCCACTTGTACAGATGTTTCAGACTGGCTAGCTTTAACCTCAGGGGGTGGAATGCCGAGTGCGGAAAACCCCATCACTGTAAATGTGACTCTGCCTAAACCCATGAATTTGCCCACACTTCAAAGGGACTCTGCCATGTTGGTGCGACGGTACCCAAACTCCTGCATACCGCCCGGGGAAGGAAGTGCCCGCGTACTGCCAAGAATTGCAAGGTCACAGTTACTCCTTCATACGAGAGTAGCTAATGAGTACCGGTTAGATTTCCCCTATGTTCCAAGGGATTTTATGAACATTATTGAGGAGAAACGCGAGGCATGGTACGAGGATGATGTTTGGAGCTATTTAAAGGTACCAAAGCCGCTTCGCAAAAAGGCTTTTCACCGGAGCTTTATGAATGGTTTGTCGGATGTCTACAGCATTGGCGTTATGGTCGGCATATTTATGGAGAAAAAATTGTGATTTGCAGACCGGACAAGACAGTGCCGTTTATTTCATTACCACTGCGGATGCACAGGGGAAAGATTTAACTTTGTCTGATCCCGGTTTCTGTTCCTGAGCCAAGTCTTTGAATTTGCAAGGAGAGTTTCTCTTGGTCTTTATCTCTTTGCATTTTCCTTTAGAACTACTGAACTGCGGGGTAGTTAAAAAGGACCAGTTACACAGAGTAAGAAACATTCATGTCAAGATCACTTTACCGGACACATAACCTGTTCTAATAAGAGACTGCACCTTAGTGGCACATACCACTAGGTGGCATGAGTCGGCGCAATTAGCACTGTTTTATAAGTAGAAAAAAAAGGGGGGGGTTTTAAAAGTTTTAAAGTTTAGAGGAGAGGGATCCATTGAGATTGGATGGAACCCTGCCTTCTAATAGTCTGTGTACAGTGTATTGTTTGCATGTTTTTCTTCTCTTTCAGGATTCACCAAGCATCTATCAAGCTGCCGGAGAATGGGTGGTTTAGATAGATAGGCTAGGGCGTGGCCTAGGCATGGCGGCGTAAAGACGCATTTTCTCAGGGCTTCCGGCCAGTGGCTTTCCCGCAGCTGAATACTGCGCATTACCGACACTTACCGGCATCTACCTGCCTCCCCAGACTCTCGGGGAACCCGACCGCCTTCCACCCGCTCAGGAGAACAGCATGGATTGCTATCTCCGCTCACTCCAGCTAACGGCCTCCACACCAGCAGCTGCCAAAATGGCGCTGACCCACCATACAGCCCAGGACACTGCGGAGGTTCCTTGCGTGGCTGATCCCTCTCTACAGATGGCGGATGACCACACAATTCCGCCCTTCTCACCACCCAGTGATCTCTCACCCTGCCTTCCCAGATCACTGGCAGCCTCACCAGACAGAGAGGAAGCCCTGCACAGCCCAGAGCTCCCAGCTTCACCCTCAGCTCCCATCCCATCCAGCGCACTGTGTTTCAGCTCAGGGGGCATGGAGGAACAGCGGCAACTATCCACACATCTGAACACAGTGAGTACACTCTATTGCACACAGCAATCACAGGGTCTCCCTCTCCTTGCTTCCTCTGAACAAAGAATGTGGGATTTCTAACAGCAGCTACCCACAGGAACTGATTTGGAATCAATTGTTCAGAGAATAGAGACAGCCATGAAGAGCGAGATAAAATCTTTCAGACAGGATACAGCAGTGCTGGACTCCCGTGTCACTGTAGTAGAGCAAGATCAGGTTATGTTCGACTCAAACATGCGTTCGACTCGAACATCGGCTGTTCGCAAGTTCGACGAATACCGAACGTTATGGGCCGTTCGCGCCAAATTCGTGTGGCGCTCACGGCCCACAATGCACTGTGCCATCGCAGTGCATTGCTGGCTCATGATTGGCCAAGCATGCACTGTGACCCCGCATGCTTGGCCAATCACAGCGCCGGCAGCGAGGAGAGCCATGATTGGCCACAGGCAGGATGCCTGTGGCCAATCATAGCTCAGGCTGTGTAGTACACGCCCCACACTATATAAGGCCACCAGTGCGGCGGCCTTGTGTAGTGTGTTGGCGTCTATAGGAGTTAGTGGGTGTTCTCTGTGTACCTTCAACACAGTATACACCGTTCGTTATCGCCCGATTTAGCGTTCTTGCTCTTCTGTAATTGAGCTTTTAGCAATCTGCAGGAGTTTGTGGGTGTTGTCTGCGTGCCCTGAGTGCAGTATACACCAGGGCTCGACAAAACCCGGTCGCCAGGTCGCATTGGCGACTAGAAATAGCGACCTCGCGCCTGGGGCAGCACAGCTGGGGGTATCCTGTCTCTGTGGACCCCCCCAGCGTGATCGCGTCGGGCCGTTCCGCCGGCGGCCGAAAATTTAGGCCGCGGCTTTGAGGCCTTCTGCGGTCCTATGATTCCTTATGGAATCTGGCGCCCTCTTGTGGTCGTTGTTGGTATGACAAACCAGCAATGCTAATTTCCTCTGCAAAGTTTCCTCTGCCTGTTTTATATTACCTGCATCTTCTTCCCTTTATTTAGAACCCCCTAAACATTATATATATTTTTTATTCTAACACCCTAGAGAATAAAATGGTGGTTGTTGCAATACTGTCTGTCACACCGTATTTGTGCAGCGGACTTACAAGCGCACTTTTGTTGGGAAAAATAATTTAGTTAATAAAAAAATAAGACAACAGTAAAGTTAGCCCAATTTTTTTTTATATTGTGAAAGATAATGTTACGCCAAGTAAATTGATACCCAACATGTCACGCTTCAAAATTGCACCCGCTCATGGAATGGCGACAAAATTTTACCCTTTAAAATCTCCATAGGCGACGTTTAAAAAAATTCTACAGGTTGCACGTTTTGAGTTACAGAGGAGGTCTGGGGCTAGAATTATTGCTCTCGCTCTACCGATCACGGCGCTACCTCCTATGTGTGGTTCGAACACCGATTTTATATGCGGGCAGGACAGGGCGCGTTTAAAAATTATTATTTTTTCTGCTTATTTTAACTTTTTTTTTTTCCACTGTTCTTTTAAAAAAAATGTTGTGTCACTTTTATTCTTATTACAAGGAATGTAAAAATCCCTTGTAATAGAAAAAGCATGACAGGTCCTCTTAAATATGAGATCTGGGGTCAGAGAGACCTCGGATCTCATATTTACACTAAAATGCAATTGAAAAAAAAATTGTCATTTGAAAAAAATAAATAAAATGTCCCTCTAAGAGCTATGGGCAATGACTTGGAGACGGGGGGGGGGGCGGCGACGGCGCTGCTATCTTCCCCTCACTCGTCTCCATGTCAGGCCAGGGACAGGTCCGGATCGCCGTCACGGACCTGGCTCCTAACTTTTTAAGCTGGCTCCTAGATTCCAAGCAAATTTGTCAACCCCTGGTATACACCATTATATCCACTTATACAGCTAGCTATATTGCTCTTCTATAATAGAACTTGCAGTCAGTTGTCGGAGATTGTGGGTGTTGTCTGCGTGCCCTGACCGCAGTATACACCATTATGTCCACCTATATAGCTAGCTATATTGCTCTTCTGTAATAGAGCTTGCAGTCAGTTGTAGGAGATTGTGCGTGTTGTCTGCGTGCCCTGACCGCACTATACACCATTATGTCCACCTATATAGCTAGCTATATTGCTCTTCTGTAATAGAGCTTTCAGTCAGTTGTAAGAGATTGTGCGTGCTGTCTGCGTGCCCTGACCGCAGTATACACCATTATATCCACCTATATTGCTAGCTATATTGCTCTTCTGTAATAGAGCTTTCAGTCAGTTGTAGGAGATTTTGTGTGTTGTCTGTGTGCCCTGAGCACACTATACACCATTATATCCACCTATATAGCTAGCTATATTGCTCTTCTGTAATAGAGCTTGCAGTCAGTTGTAAGAGATTGTGCGTGTTGTCTGCGTGCCCTGACTGCACTATACACCATTATATCCACCTGTATAGCTAGCTATATTGCTCTTCTGTAATAGAGCTTGCATTCAGTTGTAGGAGATTGTGCGTGTTGTCTGCGTGCCCTGACCGCACTATACACCATTATATCCACCTCTATAGCTAGCTATATTGCTCTTCTGTAATAGAGCTTTCAGTCAGTTGTCGGAGATTGTGGGTGTTGTCTGCGTGCCCTGACCGCAGTATACACCATTATGTCCACCTATATAGCTAGCTATATTGCTCTTCTGTAATAGAGCTTGCAGTCAGTTGTAGGAGATTGTGCATGTTGTCTGCGTGCCCTGACCACACTATACACCATTATATCCACCTATATAGCTAGCTATATTGCTCTTCTGTAATAGAGCTTTCAGTCAGTTGTAGGAGATTTTGTGTGTTGTCTGCGTGCCCTGAGCGCACTATACCCCATTATATCCACCTATATAGCTAGCTATATTGCTCTTCTGTAATAGAGCTTGCAGTCAGTTGTAGGAGATTGTGCGTGTTGTCTGTGTGCCCTGAGCGCACTATACACCATTATATCCACCTATATAGCTAGCTATATTGCTCTTCTGTAAAAGAGCTTGCAGTCAGTTGTAGGAGATTGTGCGTGTTGTCTGCGTGCCCTTACCGCACTATACACCATTATATCCACCTATCTAGCTAGCTATATTGCTCTTCTGTAATAGAGCTTGCAGTCAGTTGTAGGAGATTGTGCGTGTTGTCTGTGTGCCCTGAGCGCACTATACACCATTATATCCACCTATATAGCTAGCTATATTGCTCTTCTGTAAAAGAGCTTGCAGTCAGTTGTAGGAGATTGTGCGTGTTGTCTGCGTGCCCTTACCGCACTATACACCATTATATCCACCTATCTAGCTAGCTATATTGCTCTTCTGTAATAGAGCTTGCAGTCAGTTGTAGGAGATTGTGCGTGTTGTCTGCGTGCCCTGAGCGCACTATACACCATTATATCCACCTATCTAGCTAGCTATATTGCTCTTCTGTAATAGAGCTTGCAGTCAGTTGTAGGAGATTGTGCGTGTTGTCTGCGTGCCCTGAGTGCACTATACCCCATTATATCCACCTATATAGCTAGCTATATTGCTCTACTGTAATAGAGCTTGCAGTCATTTGTAGGAGATTGTGCGTGTTGTCTGCGTGCCCTGAGCGCACTATACACCATTATATCTACCTATATAGCTAGCTATATTGCTCTTCTGTAATAGAGCTTTCAGTCAGTTGTAGGAGATTGTGCGTGTTGTCTGCGTGCCCTGACCGCAGTATACACCATTATATCCACCTATATAACTAGTTATATTGCTCTTCTGTAATAGAGCTTGCAGTCAGTTGTAGGAGATTGTGCGTGTTGTCTGCGTGCCCTAACCACACTATACACCATTATATCCACCAATATAGCGTTTCTCTAATTGAGCCATCTGCCATCTGCAGGAGTTAGTTGGTGTTGTGTGCCTCCAGCACAGCACAGTATACACCAGTATCTACTGTACTCTTTAATTCCTGTTCTATAATAAAGGCATCTGCAGGAGTTAGTGGGTGTTTTGTGCTTCCAGCACAATATACACTACCCAATTGCTGGGTTTCCCATCTCCCTTCAGGCCATTACCATGTCTGGAAGGCCAACAAGGAAAGGCAGACAGGCACGAGCCGATAAAAGAGGGCAAGCAGGCTCTGTGTCTAGAGACAACAGTGCTGGTCGTGGACGCGGTGCATCGTCATCATCAGCACGTGGCCATGGGACACGCTTGTCCTTCTTTTCGGCAGCTGAACGTGTTGAGCCGCATCATGCCGAAGACTTGGTAGAGTGGATGACCAAGCCCTCTTCATCTTCCTCATCCTCTCTCACCCAGGCTCAGGGTACTAGCAAAGCAGCTGCCAACGCATCGTCTTCCCTCTTCTCAATGTCATCATCAGTGACTCCTTCCCTAGACCCACCACCTCCTCCTGTAGGCTCTGATGATGATACTCAGCTAGAGGAAGGCAGTAGCGTGAGCACAGAGAGAAGGGATGCTCAAGAAGGGCAGCAATCTGGCAGTCATGTTACACAAGCTGCAGTATACTGCCAGGTTTGCTCCAGCAATAAAGAGGGAGGGGATGATGAGGGCACTGACTCCACGTGGGTGCCTGGTAGGAGAGAGGAGGAGGAGGAGGCACATGTCCAACGAGGCAGGATGGCCTCCAGGGGCCAGCACCGACGGAATCACACCGCAGAGCTCCGCCTGTGCAGGGCGTTGCCTCTGCGTGTTATTCTAAAAGTTCTTTGATGTGGGCCTTTTTTGAGACGAGTGCATCAGATCGCACCGCTGCTATTTGCAACATATGTCTCAAGCGTATCTCGCGTGGCCAAAACATCAGCCGCTTGGGCACCACATGCTTGACCAGACATATGTTGACCTGCCATGCAGCTCGTTGGCAAGCGTACCTCAAAGACGCACACCAAAGAACAAAGCGGACCTCTCCTTGCTCCTCATCAGCTGGGATCTCCAACCCCACTAGACCTTCAGTCCTCTCAGAAAACTGCTCTGAGGGGAATGAAGGTGTAGAATTAGGTGTGTCACAGCCAAGTGCTTCCGGGCACTCTGCTAGCAGTACACCCATGTCCGATTATAGCAGGCAAATTTCCCTGCCCCAGCTGCTGGACCGGCGAAAGAAGTTCACTCCCAGCCATCCACATGCACAGCGGTTGAATGTTAGCTTGGCTAAATTGCTAGCACTTCAACTGCTGCCTTTTCAGTTGGTAGACTCGGCCCCCTTCCGTGAGTTTGTACAATGTGCGGTTCCTCAGTGGCAGGTCCCCAAACGCCACTTTTTCTCACGGAAGGCGATTCTGGCTCTCTACCGGCATGTGGAAGGCAATGTCCTTGCCTCGCTGGACAGGGCGGTCAGTGGTAAGGTGCATATTACCGCTGACTCATGGTCCAGCAGGCATGGACAGGGACGTTACCTGTCTTTCATGGCCCATTGGGTCACTCTTCTGGCAGCTGGGAAGGATGCAGGACAAGGTGCAGTAGTGTTGGAGGTTGTTCCACCACCACGCCTCCAAAATGCTACTACTGGTTGTGACACACCTCTCTCCTCCACCCCCTCCTCTTCTTCTTCCTCCATGGCCTCTTCCAGTGCTCTGTCCTCAGAACCAGCGGTGCTCCGTAGGCGTTCAAGGGGCTACGCAAGTACGCAGGCAAAACAATGCCATGCCGTGCTTGCGCCGGTTTGTTTGGGGAACAGGAGCCACACTGGGGCAGATATTTTGTCGGGGGCAGGCCGAGAGGTGTTTGACGCCATGCCAGCTTAAGCCGGGAATGGTGGTTTGCGACAATGGCACCAACCTCCTCTCCGTCCTCCGACAGGGACAACTGACTCATGTGCCCTGTGTGGCTCACATCCTTAACCTGGTGGTGCAGCGGTTCTTGGGCAGGTACCCGGGCTTACAGGATGTCCTGAAGCAGGCCAGGAAAGTCTGTGTGCATTTCCGCCGATCATTTAATGCCTGTGCTCGGCTGGCTGAGCTCCAAAAGGAGTTGAACCTGCCCAAGAACCGCCTTATATGTACATGCCCACCAGGTGGAACTCAACGTTGGCCATGCTGCAGTGGATGCACACGCAGCAGAGGGCCATCAATGAGTACCTGTGCGACTACGGCACCAGGACAGGGTCAGGGGAGCTCGGTTTTTTCTCACCATGCCAGTGGGGCATGATCAGGGATGCATACACTGTCCTGTCACCGTTTGAGGAGGCCACAAGGATGGTGAGCAGTGACAGTGCATGCATCAGTGACACTGTATCTCTTGTCCACCTGTTGGAGCATATGCTGCAAGGAATAATGGACAGGGCACTTGAGGCAGAACAGAGGCAAGAAGAGGAGAACTTCCTTGCCTCTCAAGGCCCCCTTTATCCAGACAGTGTTCCTGCTGTCCCACCCATCACACAGAAAGAGGAGGAGGAGGAGGAGGAGGATGATTGTGTCAGCATGGAGGTGGAGGCTGGCACTCAGAATCAGCAGCAGCAGCAGTCTTGTAGGGATGATTTACAGTCCCAAGAAACCCGTGGACTTGTACGTGGCTGGGAGGAGGTAGCTGCGGATCATGTTGTCCTTAGTGACCCAGAGGACTCCGGACCGAATGCCTCAGCTAACCTACGCTGCCTGGCCTCCCTGATCCTGCAAAGCCTGCGGAAGGATCCTCGAATTCTTCGGATCAAGGAGAGGGACCATTACTGGCTAGCCACTCTCCTTCATCCACGGTACAAGGGTAAGGTTGCCGACCTTATCTTGCCATCGCAGAGGGAGCAGAGGATGGGACATCTCCGGGAGGCCTTGCAGAAAGGTCTGTGCAACGCGTTCCCAGAGACTGGGAGGTTACAAACTCCTGGTCCAGGACAACGTGTTGCTGAGGCATCGGTCAGAAGGAGCGGTGGAGAAGGTGGCCGTCTGACCGATGCGTTCAGACAATTTTTTAGTCCGCAGCCCCAAGGTATGATTGGTTCCAGCAACCATCGCCAGCGTCTGATTTACATGGTGCAAGAATACATAGGGGCAAGGTCAGACTTAGACACCTTTCCCACCGAAAATCCTCTGGCTTACTGGGTCTTGAGGATGGATCACTGGCCAGAGCTTGCACAGTATGCAATTGAGCTACTGGCCTGTCCTGCATCCAGCGTTCTTTCGGAACGCACCTTCAGTGCTGCTGGTGGCTTTGTTACCGATCACAGGGTGGGCCTGTCCACTGAATCAGTTGATCGACTGACCTTCATCAAGATGAATCAGTCTTGGATCACCCACAGCTACCAAGCACCTGAAGCTGATGTAACCGAATAGTTTTTTTTTTAAATATCACATCCCTTCAAGACTGCCTATGCTGATGCTGAGTGACTGTCCTGTTATGTTGATTGCCTATCCTCTTCCTCCTCTGCTGATATGTTGGAAGAACATTTTTGGTTCTGGGTGATGCCACCAGCCCAAATTTTCTGCCCCTGTTTAACAGGGGCCTTTAATTACAATTTTTGATGCAATGCTTTGCAACAGGGCTCATTCCTGCACTACAACTAGAGTATATGGGAGAGGTTGCAGTGTCGTGGCACCAGCACCAGTGCCTAAAGCCCAATTTTTCTGCCCCTGTTTAACAGGGGCATGTAATTACAATTCTTTATATAATATTTCACAGCAGGGCCTGTTCCTGTGCCCACCGAGAGTAACTGTGAGGACTTATAGTGTTGTGGCACCAGCACCACAACCACCAAAGGCCCAATTTTTCTACCACTGTTCAACAATGGCAAGTAATTACAATTCTTGATATAATCGTTCACAGCAGGGCGCTCCAGCGCCCACCAAGAGTCACTTTGAGGGCTTCCAATGTTGTGGCAACACCAACACCTTGTTCTGCCATTTCTGCAGAGCATATAGGGCAGGCCCCTACTTTCAAACATCCAGCTTACAAACTTCTCCTACTTGCAAACGGAAGGAGACAACAGCAAGTGAGATGAAAAAAGACGGATGGCAAAACAAATTATACAGGGGTGATAACCCTTCCCTATGTTTTCCAAAAAGCTTAAAAATAGATTTTTTGACTGGAGCTACACTTTAAAAATGTACTAGTTGAAAATTACAAACAGATTCTACTTAACACAACAAACCTACACAGTCCCTGTCTTGTTTGCACCGCCTGTATACTGCTGTTCTAAGTATATAGGGCCTGGGGGGCCACACGTATTTCCTTTTTTTAATATGGGTACAGGGTTCCCCTTAATATCTGTACAAGACCCAAAGGGGCTGGTAATGGGCAGGGAGGGCTACCCATGCCATTTTTCTCAATGATTTTCAACCATATTGCAGGAACCAGATATAAATGACGTTATTTCCGTTAAATGTCATTTTGTGCAGGGACTGTTATAAATACGGGAAACACGTGTCACTTCACAGGCATACTATAGACACCCCCCAGGCACGATATTTAAAGGAATATTTCACTTTTTTTCACTTTAATCGTCTTTAAAATCAGTGCTCCCGCCAAAACGGCCATTTTTAAAAACATTTTAGGCATTGACCCATGTCCCCTGGGGCAGGAGCCAGGTCCCCAAACCCTTTTTAGGACAGTATCTTACATATTAGCCATTAAAATTAGCACTTTTAATTTCGAACGTTCGAGTCCCATAGACTTCAATGGGGTTCTAACGTTCGTACGAATTTGGGGTCCGTTCGAAAGTTCTGGTGCAAACCGAACCGGGGGGTGTTCAGCTCATCCCTATTCCTGAGTAAGCACCTTGTTGGCTGCTAGGCCTTGTGAGAGAAGGACTGTCCAACTTGAGTGAACATCCAGTTGCGAATGGCTATTCTGTGGATGTAGACAAAGTAAGCAAGTTCTTCAACATTTTGACTTTGACACTAAGAGTACCTGAACTTCCTTTTCAACCCCCTGATCCCAATTTAATTTTCGTCTACGTTTTGCAAATAAAATCCATTCAAGTGGATCTCTTGTCAATTTCTCGAGTTACTGGGCCATTTACCATGAGACGCCCCTAGAAGTGAAACGAGGAGAACAAAAGGTAACGGTAAGCCCAAATCTAACCAGCAGATTCTTCGGGGGTAGTAATACAGGTGCATGAAACCACGTGTGGCCACATTTTTTATATAGGGTCAGGGACTTTTCCTGCAGGCACAGCAGCCCATTCAAATGAGTGGGCTGCTGTACCCACGCAAACGTGGCATGTGTGAGCCGCACAGATGTGAACCTAGCCTTAGTGATTAGAACTTCTGCCTTGCAGCACTGGGGTTATCTGTTCAAATTCCAGCCAGGAAACTACCTGCATGGAGTTTGCATGTTCTCCATGTGCTTGCATAGGTTTCTTCCCACACTCCAAAGATATGCTGGTAGGTTAATAAGCTTCTGCCTAAATTGTCCCTGGTATGTGTGAATGTATGTTTGTGAGGTAAGGACCTTAGATCACAGGGCTCCAAACTGTTCAGTATGAGGGTCTCATTGTATATTCAACAAATATTTATGGGCCCAAAAAAAAAACATTTTTTACATGAATAAGTCCACTCTTTCATCAGGGTCCTCATTGAAATCTTCCTTACATCAGTGTCCCCATCAGAGTCTTCCTTGCATCAGGGTCCCCCTTAGATGAGAGTCCCCTTTACATCAGGGTCCCCATCAGAGAAGTGGAGACCATAGTAGGCAGCCTCTGCTAACCTGAATCCTCAATCTGTGCACTCGAAGATGTGCCACTGACCCTAGCTATGGGCTGAATGAAATCTTATAGTAGGCCAAATATGGCCCACATGCCATAGTTTGGAGACCCATGTCTTAAACGGGCCATGGAAGGTTTGAATCTCTGCTGGCTCAGCAGGGTCCGGACAAGATTTGATCCATCTATGGGCAGGCTGATTGTATCCAAGTCAATCCATCGACCAACCTGGGTACAACCAGCATTTTAGATTTCTAGCATGTGATTTATGCCAGTGGCTATAGCCGGTAGCAATAACCATTGTCCCCCCTGCTGGGAGAACAAAATAAGTCCACAGAAGGGATTCCCCCCCATCAATTTATGGTTGCAGGAAAGTAAATTTCATAATCTATAGTCTGCCTTAGATTGTAATCCACTTGAGCGCATGGATTGATGTGAATATGCAATATATGTACTTTTGTGATAATGGTAGAAAGGACAAATAAGGAGGGGAGATCTCCCTAATGGGGCAACAGCAATTAAAGCATGACCGATGCTTCTATACCTCTTTAGGCTTGATTCACACCTATGCATTTTTTTTTATTATTGAAAAAGCCAACTTTATTGAGGTACGAATGCTTGGATGCTTGGTACATAAATTGACGGAGGCCAACATGGCCAAAACGATAGCACATATATAGATACATTACAGTAACCGTGTAGCATAAAGCAAACTACCCACAAGAGGTAGAGCCATCACATAGTACATATGTATGTATAAAAAGAGACAAAGGAAAGGGGGAGAGAGGGAGGGGAGAGGAGAAAAAAAAAAAAAAAAGGGAGAGGGAAAGGAGAAGATGAAGGGTGAGTATATCAAGTACACGTTTCACCATCTGCCAACCATCTACCCCAGACCTTTTCGTATTTAGGTGAACACCCCCTATGCACATAAATCAGCTTCTTATATGGAAGAGTATCATTTACCTCTTTTTTCCAACACTGGATTGTGGGGGGCAGGGCCTGCATCCACCTTCTAGCCACCGCTTTCCTTGCCAGGAATAGGGTCTCATGCAAAAAGGTGCGAAGAGATTTATCAGCTTCTAAGCTAGGCATCAGACCGAGCAGGCACATTTTGGGGTCTAGGGTAGCAGGTGAACCCATCTGGTCGTGCAGGAATCGTATCACTTGCATCCAGTATGCTTGAATAGTGGGACAGGTCCATAGAAGGTGATAAAGGGAGCCCGGGGTATGACCACATTGACGGCATCCCGGATTGTACATGGGCTTGAAACGTGCTATATTCTGGGGAGTTAGATATGTCCTGTGTATGATATACAGCTGCGTGAGGCGATCTGACAGCCGGGGGGATACATATTTCACATCCCCCAGAATGTCATCCCAATCCTCATCTGCAATAAGCCCAACGTCCACCTCCCATCTGGTCTTAGCAGCATAGGCCAAGGCCATGACACCAGGGAGACGGATAGCGGAGTACAAGGTGGAGATTAATTTAGCTGGCTCAGTACCCGTAACTGTATCTACTATAGAGGGGACTGCCAAGGATGGGTTAGAGCTAATAAATTGGGTTTGTATGGCATGGCGGAGCTGCAGGTATCTAAAAAGGAGACGGTTAGGGAGGGAAAATTCGTCCTTGAGCATTTGAAACGTTTTTATTCCCATATTAGTCATGACCTGATAAATATATAAGATGGACAGCAGTTCAGGTAGGTGCATGTTGAACCAGAGAGGCGTGTGGGAGTGGACCCGTGGGATCCCAAGTTTTTTCAGTGCCACCCCCCATACCCTCCGGTGATGTGTCAGCATGTCTGCGTTATGACGGGGGGAGCAACCCGTCAAGGGGGCCCTGAGGACTGCCTGAAGGGGGGTGTGGGCTGGATTGTCAGGATGCCCACAGATTAGTGCCTGATATCGTAGTAGTTCGCTTTTATCAAAATAATAAAAATGGGATAATTGTGAGGCAAGATAGTACTCCTGAAAGTCTGGAAGAGCAGCTCCTCCCAGCGTCACCGGGTTTTTCAGGAGCTTCCAGGATAATTTATGTCTGTTGTGCCCCCATATAAATGAGTTAAGAATAGACTCAATCGTTTTGAAAATTTTTTGTGGTATATATAGGGGGGCATGCCACACAAGATAGAGTATCTTTGGTAAAAGTATAATTTTAACCAAATTAATGCGTCCCATAACCCCCAGCGGTAGTCTGGCCCAATTCTGTGTCTTAGTCTTGATCAGGGTACATAGGGGTTCAATGTTAAGGAGTGTGTAGTCTGTGAGTGATCTGGTCACCTGCACCCCGAGGTACTTAATCGAGGAGACCCTTGGGAGACTCAGAGGTGGAGACTTGAACGGAGGGGGGAAATGGTCAATGGGAAGGATCTGAGATTTGGACCAGTTAATACGCAAACCCGAATGGCCACCGATACATTCTATAGAATGAAGGGCAGCGCACAGGGAAGGACCCGAGTCTGCCAGGTACAGGAGGGTATCATCGGCATACAGCCCGATCTTCTCTTCCAGGTTACCAATCTTAAGGCCACGGATATTAGCATCTGCCCGAATCATGATGGCCAACGGCTCCACCGCCAGTGCATACAGCATAGGGGAAAGAGGACAGCCCTGTCGGGTCCCCCTCTCAAGGGGAAATTGGTCCGATAACCAACCATTCACAAACACCCTGGCCTTGGGGGATTGGTATAGGAGTTGAACCCAACGAATAAAATTGGGGCCAAATCCAAATCTCGAAAGGCACTCCCATAAGTAGTTCCACTCCACAGAGTCGAAGGCCTTAGCGGCATCCAGAGCCACCACGACCCTCGACCTGATGTCATCGTGGGATCCCTGAATATTCATAAATAGACGACGAATGTTCATTGCTGTACACCTATGCATTTTTAGTGCTTTTTACATTATTTAGATTTTCACTACACTCCAGTTAACACGGTTTCCTATGGAACACGTTCTGTAGTGCAAATCTGCAAAATGCACTAAAAATGCATAGGTGAGAATCCAGCTAGTTCTACTATCAGCTTGTCATCACACGGGGCAATGCAGCCTAATGCATGTATGAATGGAGCCTTCTGTTCTAACTGCTGAGCTGAGTGTAAAGAGGGATGACTTTTTATTCTTCAGTGTCACGTATCCCAGGAATGAAGCTTTCTTGCCCATTGCATGGAGTCTTACATAGTCTAATACTGTATGTACGGGGTCTCCCACATTATACCCGCAGCAGTCTATACAGCCAGCTATGACAAGCAGTAACTAGCCTGCATTTTACTCCACCCATACCCAGCCCCTCCCCTTCTGGTCTGCTCAGTGTCTCCTGCTTCTGACGTAATACGTAGGCGACGAGCGTACGAGTCCTCTTTTCCACGTGATTGACGAAGTGCAGCGTGTGAGCCCGGAACCATGGCGGACAAACCTGTAGTACCCAGCGATTTATTCCCTCATATACTGCGCTTTCTGCGGGACAACCAGTTCGTAGGCGCCGCCAAAGAGTTCAGCAAGGCCACAGGACTGGTAAGTGTTGGAGTGGAGGCCTGGAGCACGTGGTCACCTTCTCCTTTGTGTACCCAGCCTGACACTCCACAGGTAACACATGGCATGGAGTGTGCTGGGATCATCATCTCCCCTGACGTCACACAGCTTGGCTTACTAAGGCACTGCTGGGCATTTCTGTACTCCTACACAAGGAGCTTTTATGGGTAAATGTTAATTTGGTTAATGTTTAGTTCTATTGGTCCATGTCTGTACCATGCCTGTGGGATCCCCCTGGAAGATGGAAATCTCCGTGGTAGACACAAAATGCTCCACTAGATTCTGGGTTCTGTGCTGAGTGGCTGGCTTGTTGTGTACCGCAGAGCTCGACAGATCCCAGGTGCCATGGCGACTAAAAATTTCGCCCTGGGCTTCTGTTTACTCCCCCCCCCCCACTTGCTGACCATGCTATGGCTGAAAGATGGCCACAGCAGGGCAGTCCAGTTCTGGGGGAATATCTGTTGACGTCCTTACAGAACTCCCCCGTGCGGGGCACATGCACTCCATGATTGAGGTAAAGGGCCAATCACACAACTGATCATATGTAAACAAATGCCAGTTATCTGCATTTCCATTGCTCAGCGCTGTCACCGTGTGAGGAAAAGTTAGCCGATAACCAGCTATCCTGTGCTCGGGACATTTATACTGATGATCAAACTGCATACATGTGTACCAAGCTTTATGCTGGCCACACGGATCCGTTTTCAGACGAAAAAACCTTTGTACATTCACTGAATGAAAGAATGTTGTTTGAAGTTTTCACTTGGCTTTTAACCACTTGCTTACTGGGCTGATGCACTTTGAAGGACAATTGCGCGGGCATACAACACTGTACCCAAATGAAATTTTTATCATTTTTTCCCACAAATAGAGCTTTCTTTTGGTGGTATTTAATTACAGCTGGGAGTTTTATTTTTTGCTACACAAACAAAAAAAGATGCCAAAAAATTAAAATCATGTTTAATAGTTTGTTATAAAATTTCGCAAACAGGTCATTTTTTCTCCTTCATTGAAGTGCGCTGATGAGGCGGCACTGGTGGGCTGCGCTGGTGGGCTGCACTGATGGGCACAGATAAGGCGGCACGGATGGGTGGCACTGGTGGGCACAGATAAGGCGGCACGGATGGGCGGCACTAAGGGGCACTGATAGGTACCACTGATAGATAGGACTGCTGGGCACTGATGGTCGGCACTGATGGGCAATGGTAGATGACACTGATCGGCACGGATATGTGGCACTGGGGTGCAGCACCTTTGTTGAGGTAGATTGTGGGCACTGACCGCGGGCACTTATTTTTTATTGAGGTGGCACTGGCAGGGGGCAGGTGGGCACTGGCAGGGCTGGCCGTGATCGGGACTGATGTCCCGATCACGGCCGCCGGTGATCGGCTCCTTTTTTTTTTTTCTCCTCGCGCTATCAGCGCGAGGAGGAATAATAGCCGATTACCGGCTCCGTTGTATCACATGATCAGCTGATCACATGATAAGGGGTCGGGATCGACCCCTTGCTCGGATCGGTGATCAGGCGAGTCTCATAGACTCGCCAATCACAGAGCGCTCCGCGCACGCCCCTCAGGGGGCACGCAGGCCGCTCATGCACGGGACGACGTCAATAGATGTAGTCCCAGCTAAGGAGGTCCACGCTGTAGCCGTCATTCGGCTATAGCGCGGGTCTCAAGTGGTTAACATTCTGTTTTTAAAAGTTAATGTAGTTTCTGAACAAAAACCACATACTGTCTGAAAATTGTTTTGACCAAGAAGTTTTCGAATTCCAAATTTTCCCGTTACTGTGGTTGAAAATGAACGTCGATTTGACACCACTAACGATTAGAAAATCGAACAAACGTTTCTAAAATTACTTAGTTTTTTATAAAAAAAAAAGAAAATTGATTTGAGTCTATTTACCCTCTAATAGTATACACAGTATATCTCTCCTCTAATATACTAGGGATGCACCGAAATATCGGCCGAAAATGTCCTTTTTGGCAATTTGCCGAAAGGAGAAAACGGCCGATAATTGCGTAAAAAATGGGGCGGGTGATCTGTGTGTGTGTGTCCCCGGACAAGGGGCAGCGGCTGTGATGTTCCCGGCGCTCTAGTCAACCAGATGGCGGAGGTGGCTCTTCTCTGCACAGGGGGCATCACTGGCTGCACTTATCTCTTTTATCATATCCGCAGTCTCTGACCACCTCCTGTACCATGTCGCCATTTTTAAAAAAACGTTATATTCGGTATCGGTTTTGGTATTCGGCCTTTTCGGTGCACTCCTAGTATATACAGTATATCTCTTATGTCTTATGAGTGGCTTTGATATTTTGCTCCCTAACCATATAACAATAATCAGCCAACTAGATTATGAAAAGCATTAGTTGCAGCCCTATAAATGTAAATGCTGTAATGCATTGTAACGGTGCATCCCGCTGCACCTAAAGGGTAACCACTATCTTGTCCTCAGAGAGCCGGGATCACATATCTCTGGCTCCTGAGTAAGTATTTTGGGATCGGGGGGGGGGGGGGGGGGGCTGCTGCACACAGGTTTTTTTTACCTTCATGCATTCAATGGGCATTCAAATCACATAAACCATATTTTATTCACAATAGAAAACATATCAAATTTTTAACCATTTCAAAACCTGAGGCTGGGTTCACACCTAATACTGATGCGGCTTGCAACAGGGGTCCAGTGCGTCCCTGTTCTGTTTCAGGGACGAATGAGGCCAAATTTTTGCCTGAATTTGCCCTGAAACCGAGCCAAAGCTGCTTTGCAGCTGCAACAGAGATATCTGAACCGGCTCCATAGAGAGCTGGTCACAATCTCCTGTCATGCAAGTTGGATGTGGAGAAGCTTGCATCCAATTCCCATAGGTGTGAACCCAGCCTAACACTTTCACCCCCTTCCTGCTCATATCAATTTTCAGCTTTCAGCAGTTAAATGAGTCCTTTAGTCATGCAACACTTTAGGCCCCTTTCACACTTGTGTGACTTAGGACTGCAAAGTCGCATGACAAGTCGTACCCCATGATTTCCAATAAGTACCATTCATATCTGTGACTTCAAAATTAGTCTCTGCACTATTTTGGTCTGACTTTAATGCGAGTTGAGGTCCATAGACCTCATGATTGCACAGGGCATTGCTTCAAGTTGCGGCAAAATCGTGTCACGTTCAGGTTGCTTAAGTGTGAAAGACAGAACTTTCTTTTGGTATTAAGGCACGCTTGGGGTTTTTGTTTTTGTTTTGAAAAAAAAAGAATTTTTCTTGGTTTGTCATACTATTTTGGGAATAAGTAATTTTTCTTCATAAGTTTAGGCCAAAATTTATACTGCTACATTTCTTTGGTAAAAATAACACCAAATGGGTATATTTTCAGTCTGTGAAAGTATAGAGTCTACAAACTATGGTGTGTGTGTGTGTGTGTGTGTGTTCGAGCTGCCACGACGAGTCGACGTAATCGATTACGTTGATGACAAAAATACATCAACGTGCGCTCAGGGAGTCGATGCGTCACAGTGCTTAGTATCTCTCATTATCTCCCGCTCTCCTTCTTGCTGCCACCCCCCTCTCTTCTCCCCCTCCGTGCCGCCGTCCCTAGGGGTGCAACGGAACGTCACCGATCCGAATGGGTCACCCCGCTCGGATCGTCGCATACCGCGATCCGCGGAGCGCACCATGGTCTCGGCCTTAGGAAAGGCCGCGGCTTGGGCCTAGCTCCAAAGCGGCGACCATCTTTGTATACCCAGGCTGTTTACACTGTCACTTGTAAACCAACCAGCGTCATGTCTTGATGCCGGTTCCTCTCTCCCCTCTCTGTACTAATCTGTACAGTGGAGGGGAGAGATCGGATGGAAGCAGCCATCCCTTCATACCCTGAAGTACCCAGCAATGCTCTGCCATGCCCTGCCTGCCCATGCCCTGCCATGTCCATATTACAGTGGGGGAGATGTACATTACAGTGTGGACTATGTGGTGGAATTTTCACAGGTTTTTGCAAATTAAATTATTATTTGCTGATCCGAAAAATGATCCGATCCGTGACTGTTTTTTGATCCGTTGCACCCCTAGCCGTCCCCCTCTCTTTTCTCCCCCATCGTGCATCTTTCCCCCCTCTCTTCTCCCCAATCGTGCATCTGTCCCCCTCCGTGTCATCGTCCCCCTCTCTTCTCTGTGCCCCCCCTCTCGTTATTTTAGGATGGAGAGCGGAGGTAGGAGCCGGTAAACCAGGCTCCTTCGTTTTCAGAATGGACAGAGTCAGTGACCACTGAAACATTGTAACCTCCTGTGATTACGATGTCTCAGTTAATAAATGGAGAGAAGCCGTTGTCTTCTCTCCATTCATTATCAGTGCAGCAGAGGCTGCAGAGAAAGGGACTGGGGAATCTTTCTCCAGTCCCCTTCCCTGTCTCAGATGGGAGATGTCAGAGGTCTGTTAAGACCCCTGAAATTTTGCCATAGCCCCCCCAACAGGGCTGATAAAAAAAAAAAAAACACTAGATTAATTTAAAAATAATAATAATCAGATAGTCGTTGACTAATCGAAAAAATAATCGATAGGTTAGTCGACAGACAAATTAATCGTTGGTTGCAGCTCTAGTGTATGTGTGTGTCTATATATAATCTCTCTATATCGGAAAATCGATCAGTCCTGATGTACTGACATTTCTTGAGGCCTTAAGATGCCAGGACAGTGCAAATGCCCCAAAATTACCCCTTTTCGGAAAGTAGACAGAGGTGTTTAGTAAGAGGCGTTGTGATTTTTGTTTTTGGAAGAAATTAGTGTGTTTCTTTTTTTTTTTTATTTTTTTTTTTTTTCATACTGTGACCAAAGCAGTGCAGTGTTACCGTTACACTACTATTTTGGGGAGTTGATCAAAATTTGTAAAATTGTTAGTGTTTTTTTTTTTTTTTTCTTGTTTACACTGCTTACAACAGTGATGACCGCGGTTATAAAGCAATCTTCATACAAAAATGCACCCTTATAAGAAAATATAAGGTACTTTTTAAATTGCTGGCAGCAACACATCTGAAAGTTGGGACAGGGCAAAAAAAAAGCTGGCAAAGTGATACAAACAAGGAAGAGCTTTTTTACTAATTAGGTTAACTGGCAACGGGTCAGTTACATTGGGTATGAAAAGAGTATCTTAAAGAGGAAGTAAACCCTGATGAGTTTACTTCCTCTTTCATTCCCTGCAAAGCATAATGGACTACTATGCATCGCATGGTAGCCCATTATGTGTCACTTACCTGACACAGGAGCCAGCGAAGTCGCCGCTGTCCCCTGTAGTCCGCCGCATCCATCTTCTTGATGGGGTCTCGCAGCTCAGCCGCTGTCATTCGGCGAAGCCGCGATGACGTCACTCCCGCGCATGCGCACGGGAGCCGACACACGCGGCAGCTCCGTTGCTGAGAATGCCCCGCTCAGTGCGCCTGCACACCGCTGTCTACGGCGCATGTGCCGTAGACAGTGGTGCCCGTTTTCGGGCAAATATCTCCTAAACCATATAGGTTTAGGAGATATTGCTTGGACCTACAGGTAAGCCTTAATCTAGGCATACCTGTAGGTCAAAGTGGTTTGTAAGGGTTTACAACCACTTTAAAGAGTCAGAGTATCTCAGACGTAGAGATGGGGAGAGGTTCAGCCATATGGGAAAAGCTGTATCTAAAAATGGTCGAACAATTTCATAATGTTCCTCAATTTAAGATTGCAAAGACTTTCAATATAGGGCTGCAAATAACGATTATTTTCATAATCCATTCGGTGGTTAATTTATTCATAAATCTTTCCATGCAATGGTAAATATAAATAAACTATATGGTTAGGGAGCAAAATCTCTAATAACAGACAGAACATATATCCTGTATATACTATTAGAGATTGAATTGATTGATAAATATCATCAGACTCGGATCACATTTTATATATAAAAAAAACTCAGTTTTTTAGACAGAACTGTAATATGTTTGACAGACTCCCTTGTCATAGGCACGTGATCAAAGCTAGCTATCTGTCACTTAGGCCAGCCATACAAAAACAGTGTCTTCCTTCAAAAAACAAAAATTCACTTTAAGAAGGTTCGTTCGATTTGCTAATCATTCGTGGGGTCGAATCGATGTTTGAATTTACCCATCACTATGGGTGAAAACTAAGGAGCAGAATAGAAAACTTCTTGGTCAAAGGAATTTTCGTACAGTATAATAGTGTGACCCTATAATAGTGTGACCCTATAGCAAGGTCAAAAAAAATCTTCTGGCTTTAGAACCACTCACTTCCTGCCCAGGACTATATTTCCCATGGGGACATTGCTTCTCACACATTCACAAGTTCTCAGGCACTTACTGATATGTATGGACGGTGTATTGAGCTGTATGTGTGCTGCATTGTATTTCCTTAATACAATAAAATCCAGCTAATTACCTGACCGATTAATTGATTATGAGAATAGTTGACAACTATTTTCATAATCGGTTGTTGATTAATCGGTTAGTTGTTTCAGCCTTATTTCAATATATCATCTTCCTCATTACTTAAAGTGGACGGCCACCCTGAAAAAACAAAATACATAAAAATTTAGCAAAAAATCAGAAAAAAAAGATTTATTTTTTTTTTAACTTGCCAGAAATGCCTGTTGCTAGGCATATCGTCCTAATCTTCCTCCTCCGGTGGTCGGACATCACTGCATGGCAAAAATCACGATCTGTGGACACAGTTAGTCATGTCATCCAAAAATGCAAGGTAATGCTCTATCACGTAGGGCTGAAACAATTAATCGACATTATCGATAATGAAAATTGTTGTCAACGATTTTCATTATCGATTAGTTGGTCCGCACCATGCGATCTACGGACCATTCCGTAGCCGCGGCCTTAGGAAAGTCCGCGGCAAGTGGTACTAGATGGCACTGGCAGGTGGCACTGGTTGGTGGTAGCAGGTAGCACTGGTGGCGGTGGCACTGGTTGGCGGTGGCAGGTGGCACTGGTTGGTCGCACACTGAGCACTCTTACTGAAAAGTAACAGAGGAGCTGCCAGTATTGAGCTTGATGTTGGGGTGGGCGAGACTCAGCAGCTATCAAACATCAGCCAACGATTGGGCTGCTTAAGAAAAGGGGCGGGGCCACATAAAAGTAGTGCCTCACCCAGATCCCATTGGCTGGTGTTTGATAGCGGCCGGGTCCTGCCCACCCCGACATCAAGCTGAAATCTGACATATTCTCCTTTCACACACTTATTGCGGCGCTTGATGCTTGCCAGAGCCGCTGAGTGTGGAGGAGGACAGCAGTCAGTGTTAATGCTCTGCATGTCTGCGGCATCAATCGGGAGTGGGCTGGTGGCAGCTTAGGCGCCAGGTTGCGATTTCTGGTCGCATCGGCGACCTGGCCCTGGATTAATCGAAAAAATAATCGGCCGATTAATCGATTATGAAAATAATCTTTAGTTGCAGCCCTATTATCATGCAGCGAGGAAGCCATGTCTGAGCATGATTCAGAAACGTCACCGTCTTCTCTGGGTAAACACTCGTTACAAATGATCTTTTGCAAAGTGGAAAACTATTCTGTGGTAAAATGAATCAATGACCCTTTGGCTCATCAGCGCTAGGTTCAAAAGCTTTCATCTCTGATGGTATGGGGGTGCATTAGAGCTGCACGATTCATCTCTAAAAAAACAAATCTTGATTCAATCGCCCTCAAGATCTTAATCCAGCATTTCCACGATTCATACATTGTATAGCCGTTCTCTGCTCACTCACAGCTGTCAAAAAAATTATTCGGCAAGTGTTTATCAACTTAGTCAGCGCTGGGAGATAACTATAAACAAAGTATAATTTTGGTTCCTTTAGATCAGGGGTCTCCAAACTTTCTAAACAAAGGGCCTGTTTACTGTCCTTTAGACTTTAGTGGGGCCAGTGGGAGTAGAAATTGTCCCAGAATCCACTGTCAACCCATCGAATAGCTGGTGTTATAACTGATAACATGTGCAGCATCATGGCAGCTCTCGATTAAACAGAGGCAAAGACGTTTCACCAATGGAAAACATTTGGTGCGTCTTGAAATGAAGAATACGACAAAAGATCTAGGACTGAGCATTTGGAATTCTTTTTCTGGCAAAAATGGGACAACATTCCTCTCCCAAAGCTGGTCGTCTCAGTTCCCACCAGACATTTACAGAATGTTACAAAAAAGAGATGATTATACACTGTGGTAAACATGGCCCTGACCCAACTCTGTTTAAACGTTTGCTATGTTTTCCACTGTGAATAAAATATGGGTTTAAGAGATTTGCTAATCTTTGCTTTCTTTTATTATACAGTATTCAACTTTTTTGGATTTGGGGTTGTACTTTATAAATTGCAGTGCATCATTTTATTGCAAAAAAACTACTTTGTTCTGTGTGTGATAGAACATATAGTAGTTCGCTGATCTTTAGTAAACCCAGTCTGTAAAATCCCATACACTTCACAAGTTTAATGTAATTTCCAGAATTATTTTAGTAATTTTATTTTTCTTAAACCTGTAACTTTCATTAAAATGATACCCGGTGATTCTGCCATGTAGGTCCTGACTGAACTGCTTTCCTAGATTGTCTAGTAGTCACATGACAGTGAAGGGTACAAGTGGCTGTGTTGAACCACATTACACTAGATTTGTCTGTGTTACCATCAGAAAATCAGTGCAGAGCAAAAATGTACGACAGGCAGAGATATGCAATCATGTAGACAGGAAGTGGCTTGCCGCCCGCATAACATAAAATGACGTAGCGGACTTTGCGCGTTGATATTTGAAAGATGAATGATGCCTGTAGCTGCAGGCATCATTCATTCAGATATCAATGCTCAAAGAGATCAGATACCGGCTTTTAGAGCCGGCGTTTCCCTTCACCATAGTGGCTGTTGATTCTTACAGGCAGCGGGAGGGGACGTTCCTGCCGCCCTCCTGTGCTTCTCCCGGCTCGCCCCTGCCATCAGCGAACCGGACAAGGAACCGACCAGCCCCACATGCTGACCATAGAGATTTTCAGCAGACCAGATGGTCCCCAGAATCTCTATGATGGTTTGGAGGCCAGGCGTGTTTACGTCACGCCCGTCCTCTGCATTTGAAAAAAATGCTGCCACCTCAGCTGGAAAGCTGAGGTTTTATTTATTTATTTTTTTTTGTTTCCCAGCCTAGAGCTGAGATCTGGGGACTTATTGATCCCAGATCTCACTGTCAAGCACTATTCCTTTTACAAGGAATGTTTACTTTGTAATAGGAATAAAAGTGATGAAGTAAAATTAACAAGAAAAATAAATTTAAAGCGCCCCATGTCCCCCGCGTGCAGAGTTACAGAAACAAACGCATACGTAAGTCACGCCCACATATGTAAACTGCGTTCAAACCACATGTGAGGTATCTGAACGTTAGAGCGAGAGTAATAATTCTAGCACTAGACCTTTAACTCAAACATGTAACCTGTAAAAACTTTTTAAAGCGGCGCCTATGGGTATTTTTGGTACTGAAGTTTGGCTCCAATTACTCCACGAGCATGTGCAATTTTGAAGCGTGACATCTTGGGTATTTACTTGGCGTAACAACCTCTATCTGGGCTTACTTTTTTTTAAAATAATTCTAATACCGTACGAGATAAAGTTGCAACGACGCCATCTTATTTTCTATTGTCTCTGCTAAAAATCATATATAATGTTTGGGTATTCTGTGTACAGTTTCTTGCAAAAACAGATTTTTACATGTAGGAGAGAAATGTCAGAATTGGCCTGGGTGGCAAGTGGTTAAAGAGACTGGAGGAGTTTGACAGCCGTGAGATGCAACAAAGGATTAAAAAAAGCTGGAAACTATATAGACCCCTTTCACACTGGGGCGTTTTTCATGCACTTTAGCGTTAAAAAAAGCGCCTGAAAGAAGCTGCAACTGCAATCCAATGTAAAAGCCCGAGTGCTTTCACACCAAGATCCCTTTCACACTGGGGCATTTTTCAGGCGCTTTAGCATTAAAAAAAGCGCCTGAAAGAAGCTGCAACTGCAATCCCAATGTAAAATCCCGAGTGCTTTCACACCGAGGCGCTGCGCTGGCAGGGCGTCAAAAGTCCTGCAAGCAGCTTCTTTGCAGCGCTTTTGGAGCGGTGAATACAACGCTCCTAAAGCGCCCCTTCCCATTGAAATCAATGGGAAGCGCCTGTAAAACGCATGAAAAACGCTATTGGCAGCAGCGTTTTGTGGGCCCTTTTAAGGTCTTTAGGTCTAGTGTCATCATCCCTTTTTTTTTTTTTTGCTACTACAGTTAAAGTGGTTGTAAACCCTTACAACACGCTTTGACCTACAGGTAAGACTAGATTAAGGCTTACCTGTAGGTCCAAGAAATATCTCCTAAACCTACACGGTTTAGGAGATATTTGCCCGAAGACGGGCACCGCCGTAGACAGCGGCACACAGGCGCACTGAGCGCGGCATCGTCAGCGATGAAGATGCCGCGCGTGTCGGCTCCCGTGCGCATGCGCGGGAGTGATGTCATCGCAGCTTCGGCGGAGCTGCAAGATCCCACCGAGAAGATGGATGTGCCGGACTACAGGGGACAGCGGTAACATCGCTGGCTCCTCTGTCAGGTAAGTGACACATAATGGACTACTATGCGATGCATAGTAGTCCATTATGCTTTACCTTTGCAGGGAATGAAAGAGGAAGTAAACCCATTAGGGTTTACTTCCTCTTTAACTTGGTTATTAAAATGAATGTGCCAGAACAGCTGTTGCCTGTCAAAACAGAGGCTTATGCTGGCATTAGGGGTGTCTGAGGGATGCCTCAAAGTGGCCTTGATCTTCTACTGTTTGTACTATATTTATAACCAATTTCCTTCTTCCCCTTTTTTTTTCCCCCAACAGAAAGATAAGGACAACAGCCCCGCCAGTCTTGTGGATATATACAGCGATTGGCTAAAGTGAGTGGTTATTATGTATATGTTTGATTAGATGTTTCTTCTGGCTTTCTGCAGATGTGTTGGATTTTACTTCCTGTCGCCATAATACCCAAATAGAAATTAGGGGATAGTATAGATGGCAGTAGAAACCTTGGTTATTTCTAACTCTACACATCTGTGTTTATAAAGTTTAGTCTGTGAGGATCCAGCCATTCCATGCCCTATTTTTAGCAGAGTGAAAAAGTCTGGAGTTGCGCTGTAACAACAAATTAGCTTATTTCTGTCTCAGTTTTTCACAGCAACTTTTTTTTGTTTTGAGAGAATATAGTACACAGGTTTACAGATTTGTATGGCCCTGTACACGAAGGACGTTTAAAACTATTGCCCTACGTTTTTTACACTTTTGTAGTTATTTGTAAATACCCCCCCCCCCCCCCCCTCTTACAGATAGCTAAAAAGACCATTGGTTTTAATGGCAATCTATGAGTGTCAGAAATTGCTGTTTTCTTGCGGAACCCTAAAGGCTGTTCCAGAGCATCACAAATAAGCGAGGAGAAACGTCATTGGGTGTATTTGCTGAGGCTACATGTGCACGGGACGTTGTTTAACCTCTCCTGAACAATTTAACTTAAGCTAGTAACCAGGGTCTTAAAACGTCCCTTTAGCCATGTCTAGACGCATTTGTAAAAAATAAAAAAAATAAAGCACTCATCACTGTTGGTGTCCGCCGCAATGTCACAGTCCCACTAAAAATCGCTGATCCCCCCACCCCCTCCATTACTAGTAGTAAAGTCCCTGAATCTTTCCCCTATTTTGTAGGTACACCCGTGTGTGTCCCAGCAGACAGCGCGGCGGGACAGGAAACAGCATAGACTCCCATGGGAGTCTATGCCTGGAAGTGGGTGCAAATACCCATCTTACACAGGTATCTGCACCCCCCTCCCCCCTGAAAGGTGCCAACTGTGACACCGGAGGGGGGGGAGGGTTTCCGATTAGCGGAAGTTCCACTTTAGGGTGGAACCCCGCTTTAAGTGGACATTTTAAGTTATAACGTTGCCTATGTGTCACCACTGGGGGCTGTATTGAGCACTCGCTGCCTGATGCTGGAAACAGCGCTGTGTTGGAAGCTTTCATTCCTCCTCTCCTCCGGCCACAACAAGCAGAGCCTCCTGTAAGAAAGGAGGGACTGGTTCTCCTGTGCCCCCAATGTTGGAATCTTCACTTTCGGGGAACCTAAATGCCGAAAGCATTTTCTTTGTTAGGAAAAAAAAAATGACCGATTGGCCGTTCAGCGGTAGTTTTTACCCCCACCGCCATATCAGCTGTTTACAAGGTGTCTGAAGTCTGCCGCTCGTGCAGGAAAACACTCTTTTGAAAGATGGGGCTGTTATTAGCGCGGGGGCGGGGCTAATGGTCACCTACGCCGGCCACACGTGGAGTACGTTTTTAAAGCTGTGTGTCTGCTGCTGCTGGCAATGGAGGGACACATGAGCAGGAGGTTGGCTTTCTTCAGGTTTGGTGACACAGGCATTCCCTTTGACACTTTATTACTTTACCAGGCTGGGTATTAATAGCAGCTTATAGCGCTGGACTATAACCTAGCAGTGCACAATCTTTTTGGTAGTACCTCTGCTTTTGTGCTTCAGGCTATGAGTTAAAAAGGGACCAGGAACTCCTAAAGGGGTCAATGGTTTTCACAATAAACTAAGTCCATTTCCAAAAGAATGTCATCCTCAGAGTAATGCGGTGGATCAGATTGAGCTGTCAAAGGAGACTGTTGTTGCAGCTGCGCTAGACACTTCAGTCCCTGTGTATATTACACAGGAGGTTTTCTCTTCTACCATTTGTAATTTGGAAAAGATTGATGCTATATCTCTCCATAGTTGGTCTAAACATAGCAGATCCCCATCCAGTGCTCAGGACCCTCTTATTGAGGTGCAAGGGTCAGGGCATCAGGAACATCTTCCAAAAGATTTGGAAGATACTAATATATCCTGTTCTGAGGATCCTAATGAAGAGGGAGTAGCATCACAAGACAGATTGCTTGTGCACGTTCTTACTACTTGCCAGCGCAGGATCTTGATGAACCCACCTCTTGTTTGGGATCATTTAAACCTCCCCTATCTGGGGATGCTTTTCCCATTCATTCATGGCTAAAAAAAGCTTATGTATTCTGAATGGGAACATTTGGATAAACAATGCTATCCTAACAAATTTTCCACAATTTATCCTATGGCAGAGGATTTCTGTAAGAAATAGGCATTCCAGCAATTGATGCTGCAATTGCCTCAGTGAACAATAGTCTCACATGTCTGGTGGATAATGCGCTAATGTTAAAGGATCCAACAGATAAAAAGTTGGAACTTCTTTCCAAAAGCATATGTCTTTAGCAAGTTCAGCAGCGCAGCTGGTTCTTGTGGCAATTGGTTTATCTGTCCATTAGGAACAGTTTGTGGAGAAGATTCTGCCTGCGCAGTAGGCCCAGCAATGGGCTAGTGTATCAGACACACTGTTTTCACAATTGTTGCTATGAAATATTCTATCATTCGAGCTTCGCGGCTTATGCTTGGACTAGTGCGTTCTCGCCGAGTTCTGTGGTCAGCTGAAGTACCGTGTAAAACTCTTGGCCAGTTCCCCCTTCATGGTGAACGGCTATTTGGAGACAATCTGGATAAATACATCCAAAGGATCTCTAATGGGAAAAGTTCTCTTTAACCAGTAAAGAAGTTGTTCAAACATTTTTTCTTTGAAGCGTGCTTCCTCACCTGTGCCAGGGGCATCAGCCTCTAGCCAGTATCAACGGCCTCAACTGTCAGGTTCAAGGGGAAGACCCCAAGGGCAGCACCAGGGTCAAGAGATCCTTGAGGCAGAAAGCCCACAAAGAAGAATGAAGGGGTGCCCCCGCTCTCTTGGGTGGGGGGAAGGCTCTTGCAATTTTCAAAGATCTGGCAGGATCAATGTCAAGACAGATGGGTGGCTTCTTAGGTTTATCTAGGTTACAAACTAGAGTTCCGAGAATTTCCGTCTCTTCGTTTTCTAAGATCTAATGTTCCCAGGGATCCAGAGAAAAATAATTCTCTTTCTAGCTCTGGATCATCTATTATCCCAGTTGGTGACATAAGAGGTTCCCTTAGAGCAGGCATATGCAATTAGCGGACCTCCAGCTGTTGCAAAACTACAAGTCCCATCATCCCTCTGCCTCTGAGTGTCATGCTTGTGGCTGTCAGTCTTGCTATGCCTCATGGGACTTAAAGTTCTGCATCAGCTGGAGGTCCGCTAATTGCATATCCCTGCCTTAGAGGAACAGGGCACAGGTTTCTATTCACACCTTTTCATGGTTCCAAAACCAAGAGGAGAGCTAAGACCCATTCTAGATCTCAAAGATCCGAATCGGCATTTAAACATCCGATCCTTTTGCGTGGAGTCAATCCAATCGTTTCCATCCTGCAAAGAGGGGAGTTGTTGGCTTTAATCTAAATCAAGGATGCATATCTCCACGTGCCAATATTTCTCTTATATTCACTGACCGACACAGCTCCTCTTAGCCATTGGGTGGTTATGCCCATTACTAGGAGAATACCTGGCATTAGTTGTAATACAGCACTCAGAACTCTTTATTTCTGCCCAGGGGGTGGTCCCTTGAGCAACAACCCTCCAGCCTGCCATACAGTCATCAGTTTTTTAGTTTGCCTAGTGAAGGACCTAGGAACCCTGCGGGCCCTTTGGTCCATGCTTTTTATTTTATTTTTTATTTTTTCCTGCAGAAGCGTGACTTTTTGCGCAAGATTGATCCTGTCATCTACTATCAACAGCCGGCTGGGTGACAGGCAAGATACCCTTATCCTTGTAGTCTCCCTAGTCCAGCCATTGAGCATGTGCAGGCTGTAGCTACGCAGGCCATGATGAAACCTCAGCTCCAGAGATGGTCGGTGAGCTTTTATTCTCCGGGGCATATATATGACAGGGCTACTGATGTCTGCGTCACAGTATGTAGGGCCAGCAGCCACCCAGTACTAATCAGTGAGTGGGTCTGTGATGGAATGTCTCCCAGCTCTTCAGGACTGGCAAGTACAGCTCTCCCTGCCTCGGAGCAGCTTGGCATTCCCTGGGAGGTTGATCCGGGGCTCCCTCCTCTTCTTCCCTGGGGGGGGATGCTGCATGTGGCTGCTGAGCGGTGTGTCTTTGCAGGGGCTCTCACTTGGCGGCAGGGTGGTGCACTGGCTAGCTGTGTCCTGTTCTTCATGCCCCTTGAAGGTGTCTGTGAGGCCATGCTGGTGTCCCGTGCAGCGTTGTGCTCACTGCCATTGTTTTCTCCCTGTACCTCCTGGAGCTGCTTTCGGTGAGCATTTTAGGTGTGGGCAAGGGCAGCATGCTCTCCTGGGCTTCAGTGCCCATTTTCCTGGTGATTTCCTATACAGGACACCGGCGGCCATTTTCTAGAAGCCTGAACGTGTGTGTGTGTGTGTGTGTGTGTGTGTGTGTGTGTTTTTTTTTTTTTTTTTCTTTTGTGTTCTCTAGTGGCGGCATGTGCTCTTACAGCCATTTTCCCTGTGTTTTTATGTCCTTGTGCTGGACGGCCATTTTCTTAAAGCCTGAGCACACTTCCGAGCGGTTTTAGTGCCATTTGCAGCTGCTTCCACCGACACAGCACTGTTTCCTTTGCACCTGGGAGCCAACAGGGACTGCAGGCACTACCTGCTGAATAGCACAGAACGCCTCAGAGTGGTGAGTCCAGCTGGAAAGATACCCTCAGCCAGCGGCAGTAAGGAGGGTGGGACTGTCACTGTCCTAAGTCCCCTTCGGGTGGCAGACAGGGTAGGGTCAGCATGGCTTCAGAAACGAGTGTTTCTTCCCCCAAAATCCAGGCAATTGCAGCCGGGTTGCCTGCGGACTGCTCAGTGCCCATGGACACCCTGACGGCGGTCCTCAATTCGTTTATTGCCAAGATGGAGGCAGAACGTGGGGGGGGAAGGGAGCAAAAAAGTGGCCCCTGACTGATTTTGACAAGTTCATTTACAAGGAATGGGGTCGCCCGCAATGGACCTTTTCGGTCCCCAAATACATGGCAGTGCGTTGCCCTTTTGAGGAAAGCCTTCTCAAGAAATGGCTGCTCTGGTCGTGGACCCCCCCAGTATCCAGGTTAAATAAAGTAACCACAATCCCGGTAGAGGGGACTCCTGCATTTAAGGATCCCATGGACAGAAAGGCCGAGGCAGTGGATCGTTCCTTGTTTACGGTTGTGGGGTCAGCTGTGCGACCAGTACTGGCATCCGCTTCTCCTGTCTGCTTGGAACTAGCAGACCAACTAGTGCAAGGCCTTAAGTAAATTTTTTGACGTGGCCCTGGATACTCTACCGACCAGGCATCCAAAAAAGCCCTGATAGATCTTCCCTTCCTTGCCAACTGGCTCTTTGGCGCCTCTTTTGGATGACATTATTAAAAATGCCACTGGTGGTAAGAGTACCCTACTCCCACAGGCCAGGAAGGCTAAGGAGCCACACCGTAGGCAATGACCCTTTTTTCCACTCGCAAACAGCTTTTTCCTCCGCCCGGAGCTTCGGCAAAACGTCCCCAGCCCGACAGGACGACCACGGAAGGACAAAAAACGTCCCTGGAAGCCTGCGAACAAAAGTGCTACCGCATGAAGGTTTGCCCCCCACCCATGTCTCGGGTGGGGGGGGGGTTGCCTTCGGGAGTTTGCTGCCCGATGGTCCTTTTGGCTATCCGACCAATGGGTCTGCGATCTGATTTCCTCCGGCTACAAGATAGTTTCTCTCTAGACCGCCAAACAAATCTTCACCTCCAGCATACCCGTATTCCCGGCTGGCCAGGAGGCCCGCTTGGGGGCAGTGAGGGATCTGCTTAGTCGTGGGGTGGTTGTACTGGTTTTGGAATGTTTCCAGGCATTCTACTCAAATCTGTTTGTAGTTCCCAAGAATGAAGTGGTACGTCCAATTGGCTCCAGTTTTGATATTGCAACGTGGGATACCTAGACTATCTCCTCCTGAGAGCATCTTCCGCCTCAGAATTGGAGGAAGATGTGGCGATCACCATGCAGACCCTGCAGGGTCCAGTCAGACAACACCACGGCTGTGGCATACGTCGATCGCCAAGGGGGAAACAAGAAGCTCAGCCGCCACGAGCGGGAGGTCGCTCACATACGTCGTTGGGCAGAGCGACCTGTCGGACATTTATATCCTGGGAGTGAAGAACTGCCAGGTGGGTTATGAGTCTCCATATACTGGACCTAGGAGAATAGGTGTTGCATCCAGAGGTATTCAGGCTACTGTGCCTGAGGTGGGGCAAACCAGACGTGGATCTTCTGGACTCCTGTCTCAATTGGAAGGTGCCGATATTCGTGTCCAGGACGCGAGATCCGTGGGCAGACGCATCAGACATGCTGGTAGCTCAGTGGGATCAGTACCAGCTGATCTACGCCTTTCCTCCACTGAAACTGTTATGTCTGCTTCGCAGAGTGGAGGTCGAGGGGATCCCAGTAATACTGATTGCCCCAGATTGCCACAGCGTCCTTGGTACGCAGACCTAGTGCGCCTGGTGTTGCGCGCCCCATGGGGACTGCCGTTATGAGAGGACCTTCTATCTCCAGGTCCGATTCTCCATCCTGCTTTACCATCACTGGCTTTAACTGCATGGCTATTGAGTGTTAGGTGTTGAGGAACCGGGATCTGTCGGATTCGGTGATCCCAACTATGTTGAAGGCGCAGAAATCTTCTTCTCTGAATATATATCATCGTACCTGGAAGGCCTACATCTCCCATGTGTGAGAAGAAAGGATGGCATCCACGCTCCTTTTCTATATGCAGGGTCCTGCTGTTTCTTCGGCAAGTAGTAGATCAGAAATTGTCGTTAAGCACCAATGGGAAAATTTCAGCCTTGGCTGTCTTTTTTTTTTTTTTTTTTTTCCAGCAACCCCTGGCATCTCTCATTAGTGAGTGCCTTTGTTGAGGGGGTGCGACATGTAGCCCCCCCCCCCCCCCCCCCCGGTGCATCCACAGTTACCCCCATGGGATTTGAACCTGGTGTTATCGGCGCTTCAAAAACCACCGTTTGAAAATATCAGATCCCCCTTTTGACTTTCCCAGAAAGTGGTCTTTCTAGTGGCCGTCACATTGGCCAGGATGGTTTCAGAACTGGCGGTTTTGTCCTGCAAGTTGCCTTATCTGGTTATCCACAATGATGAGGTGGTGTTGCGTCCGCAACAGTCTTTTCTGCCGAAGGTGGTCTCTGCTTTTCATATCAATGAGGACATTGTGTTACCATCTGTCCTAAGCCGAAGCACCCTAAGAAGGTGGCCCTTCACGCTCTGGACGTAGTTCGGGCACTTAAGGTGCATCATCTGGCCTCTCTGGCTCAGATCCGTAAGGCCGCAACTTGGTCTTCGGTTCATACATTTACCAGATTTTATTAAATCGATGTTAAAGGTCATGAGGATATTTGGACGCAGTATACTGCAGGCTGCAGTATGAGTCCTCTGGCCTCCTTTTTGCTCTACTTTCTTGTTCCAAAGAAAAAGTTAGAAAAATTGCTGCGCAAATACCATGCAAGATATCAAGTTGATGACCGCCATTGTATTCTCTAAGGTCTTTGCTAAAAAAAAAAAAAAAACCCATGGAATGTTTGGGGGTTCTGTGTAAATTTTCTAGCAAAAAAAACGAATTTTACATGTAGGAGAGATGTCAGAATTGGCCTGGATGGGAAGTAGTTAAGGGGCTAAATCCTTCTGGGGCTGAAGTGATTAAAGAGGATCAGTGTCTAAAATATTCACCATCCATCCTGTAATTATAATTTGTTTATAGATCAGAAAATCTTACCTTTATCTTTACCCAGGGAACTTTGGAACTATCCAGTGGCTAGCCTTAAAGGTGTCTTTCCAATATGCGATTACTTGGCTACATGTATTATATATATTTTTTTTTTTTAACATCTTTTCCACCCTTGCATTCAGATCACCTGCTCCTAAGAAAAGAAAACTTCTTGCTAATAGCTTGCCCACTAAAAAACCTGCTAAGGAATCCAGCAGCGAAGACAGTTCTAGTGAAGATGAAGAGCCACCTGCTAAAAAAAGTATGTTTTTTATATAGAGAAATGGTAACAAAAGCAAGTATGAACTAGTAGTATGTCCATTTTTAGAGATGACATGTAATTACAGGGTTTGTGTCCAGTGTGTTGACAATGATAAATGCAGGGTTTAGTTTCCTATCCTTCCTTTCAAATTGGTGTGTGTGTGTGTGTGTTTTTTATTTTTTTTTTAAGTTCTAGGACTAGGGAGGTGTGCCTTATGTAGCTATGTACAAAAAAAATCTGCATATTGAGGGGGTTAAAAAAAAATAAAAATTAGAGGCCATCACATTTTATCAGGCAATCGAGAATCTATTTTCCCATTTCAAGCTGCCAGCTACAGGTTGGTCTCTGTACTGAAAGTGTGCTATGCAGTGTGATCCCAACACAAACACTGTAGCGCATATATTCAGACCCACTTCCATAAAGCCACATGCATGCGCACCTTTACTAAATGATTTATGCATTTTTTTTTGTTTTGTTTTTTTATAGTACCGGCAGCAGCCAAAAAGCCAGTGACTAAAGTGCCTCCACAAAAGAAAGCGGAAAGCAGCAGTGAAGATTCTGACTCTGAAGAGGAAACAAAGCCACCTCCTGTAAGAAGCTTACCTTAATGAGCTGTTCCTGCATGAGACTAGTGGGTTTAAATGCAGTTTTCTACCTCCTGCCCCCTTTTTCTATTTTTAAATTTTTAACCACTTAAGGACCGCCGCTTGGCAATGTACGTTGGCGCAATGGCACCGACAGGCACAAGCACGTACATGTACGTGCTCGCCTTCCAGTGGGTGGGGGGTCCGATCGGACCCCCCTCCCGCTGGATGCGGCGGTTCGTTTCGCTGCAGAAGCGATCCGGGATGAGGGGATGGCTGTTGGTTTCTGGCCATCCCCTCTCGATCGCTCCTGGCGAATGAGAAGCTTCCCCCGCTGGGTATAGTAAACACAGGCAGGGAGGAAGTGATGTCATTCTCCTCGGGGCGGTCTTTTTGACCGGACTGCGAGGAGAACACAGAGTAAGTGTGCACCAAACACTACATTGACATGTAGGTACACTTAGGCACACAAATCACCCATCGCCCCCCGATTCCCCCCCCCCCCCCCCTCCCAGTCAGTGTCACTGATTGCAGTGATCATTTATTTACTGATCACTGCATTCAGTGTCAGTTGTGACAGTAAAAACTGTCAGGGCAGTTAGTGTTAGGTCCAGGGTAGCCCCCTACACCCCCCCCCCCAATAAAGGTTTAACCCCCTGATTGCCCCTAGAGTTAACACTTTGACCCCTTTTGCCAGTGTCACTAAGCGATAGTTTTTCTGATCGCTGCATTAGTGTCACTGGTGCCGCTACGTAGCTAGTTTTTTTTTTTTTAGGTTCACCGCCAGGTTTTTATAGCGCTAGGTACCCCCATATACTAGATCTAGCCAATAACGGTTTTAACCCTCTGATTGCCCCTAGTTAACCCTTTCACCCCCCTTTTGCCAGTGTCACTAAGCGATCATTTTTCTGATCGCTGCATTAGTGTCGCTAGGTAGCTAGTTATTTTTTTTAGGTTCACCGCCAGGTTTTTATAGTGCTAGGTACC
The DNA here is from genome assembly GCF_037356315.1 of Lithobates pipiens. NCBI lineage: Eukaryota > Metazoa > Chordata > Amphibia > Anura > Ranidae > Lithobates > Lithobates pipiens. The sequence goes on along the minus strand of NW_027507787.1, from coordinate 57,522,604 downwards.
CCCATATACTACCCAATAATGGTTTTAACCCCTTGATTGCCCCTAGTTAACCCTTTCACCAGCGATCACCGTATAAGTGTTACGGGTGACTCTGGTTTGTTTGCTTTTTATAGCATCAGGGCACCCACCATTTATTACCCAATAAAGGTTTAACCCCCTGATCACCCGGCGGGTGATATCAATTAGGTTTTAGGGTCAGGGTCTACATCGCCCCAGGCAGCGCTAGGTTAGTGCCAGTACTGCTAACACCCACGCGCAAAGCATAAACCTCCCGTAATGGTATAGAATCTGAACAGATCTATACTAGCGTCCCCAGCAGTTTAGGGTTCCAAAAAAACGCATTGTTAGCAGGATCAGCCCAGATACCTGCTGGCACCTGCGTTTTGCCCCTCCGCCCAGCCCACCCAAGTGCAGTATCAATCAATCACTGTCACTTACAAAACACTAAACGCATAACTGCAGCGTTCGCAGAGTCAGGCCTGATCCCTGCGATCGCTAACAGTTTTTTTTTTTTGCAGCGTTTTATATTTAAATCCTGAAGGCAGTGCTTGATTTTCGGGGTCCCGTACGTGGCTAGGCTCCCAAAAAATCCTCCACATGTGGTATCCCCATACTTGGGAAAAGTAGCAGAATTTATTTTGGGGTGTAATTTTACTTATGCCCATAGCATGTGTGAACAATATATAATTTAGTGACAACTTTGTGCAAAAAAATAAATAAAAATTTAATATTCCTGCAACTTGTGGCAAAATATAAAATATTTCATGGACTCAACATGCCTCTCAGTAAATAGCTTGGGGTGTCTACTTTCCAAAATAAGGTAATTTGGAGGGGTTTTGTGCTATTTTGGCATTTTATGGCCTTCGAAACTGTGATAGGTAGTGAGGAGTGAAATCAAAAATTTGCACCCTTAGAAATCCTGAAGGCAGTGATTGGTTTTCGGGGTGCCATACGTGGCTAGACTCCCAAAAAGTCCCACATATGTGGTATCCCCGTACTCGGGAGAAGCAGCAGAATATTTTTTGGGGTGCAATTCCACATATAACTATGGCATGTGTGAGCAATATATCATTTAGTGACAACTTTTATTTTTTTTGTCCCAAAAAAAAAAAATAATTCAATAGGCTCAACATGCCCCTCAGCAATTTCCTTGGGGTGTCTACTTTCCAAAATGGGGTCATTTGGGGGGGGGGGGTTGTACTGCCCTGCCATTTTTAGCACCTCAAGAAATAGGCAGTCATAAATTAAAAGCTGTGTAAATTCCAGAAAATGTACTCTAGTTTGTAGACGCTATAACTTTTGCGCAAACCAATATACGCTTATTGACATTTTTTTTTACTAAAGACGTGGCTGAATAAATTTTGCCCTAAATGTATGATTAAAATTTTTAGATTTTTCTTGTAACAAAAAAGCAAATCTTTTTGAAAAAAAAAAATATATATTTTCGGTCTTTTTCCATTTATATCGCAAAAAAATAAAAATCGCAGAGGCAATAAAATACCATCAAAAGAAAGCTCTATTTGTGGGCAGAAAAGGACGCAAATTTTGTTTGGGTACACCATTGCATGACCGCGCAATTACCAGTTAAAGCAGCGCAGTGCGAAATTGTAAAAAGACCTCTGGTCCTTAGGCTGGCAATTGGTCCGCGGCTGAAGTGGTTAACCTGTGTAATGTGTCCTGGATTAAAAGGATGATGTGGCAACCCTAATCCAGTGTCTATTTTAACTGCTTGCCGACCAGCCACTGAAGTTTTACTGCGGCAGAATGGCATGGCTGGGCGAAACATTACCTTAAGCCGCTTCGCCTTTTAGCCACTAGGACCTGCAGCGTGTGCCTGGGGCTGATGCGAGTAGATGTCGAGCGCTATGACCGCTGGTCACTCAACATCCTGGTTCTTTCAGGGGAGTAGAGGCAGATCGTGTTATCTCTTCTCCACCCCCCAAGGAGTTTTTTTACAATAAAACCTGGACTCAGTTTAGTTTCTTTGCACTGCTGCACCAGTTTTAGTAGATCCACACTCCCCTTTAGGGTTCTTTTTGTATGACTGGTTTACCAGTGCATACAATAAAAAAAATTAACATGCTAATTCCAAAACTTGTTTTTTGTGTAAATGTTACTCTTTAATCATTATTGCTGGATCTAACCTGGCTGAAGTGATCTATGGGAATAGTTTTCTCAAATCGCCTTTCAGGACAACCCCGGAGAGAGTAGCTCCACCTTGCAATCAGGAAACACATGCCCACTTTAAAAACACCTCCTCTTCCTCCATGGCTTCAGTTATTGTGTTTCCTCCTTGGAGGAAGCATGTGCCTGAACCAGGGAGAGCTACACTCTCTGCAGGGGAGTAAGGCTTACCTTTTGTTGCAGGTTGTTTCTCTTTGACCCCCAGCAGCATCTCCACGGGGAGAGGACTCCTGGAGCTCCTGGTCCCGCCATCTCACGGGAGTAAGGACCCTCGGAGTGCCGGCGTCGGGTGCCCGGTGTCCGCTTGTTAGCACAGGGAGGGCTCTGTTGCTGGCGGAGGCCGCTGCAGGTCAGCGGCATGGCTCCGTTTTCGGCGCCGGGTCCCGGGCGGCGACGGCGTCGTTTGCGGTGACGCGCGGGCGCTCTGAGGGGGCGTGGCGCCGTGGTTCAGCGCCTGGAACGCAGGGGTCATGGGGCGGGTCAGGTGACCGCGTGCTTCCGCTTCCGGCCGGCCTTGATGACGCGGCGGCCGGGAAAATTTAAAATGAGAGCTGTTTGTAAAATAGCTGCCTCACTCAAGCGATGGAAGAGTGCAAGCCAGCTATGGCGGAGACAGGCGCCCCCAGCACCGGTCCAGCCCAGGTACGTAAGGTGCACTGGCACCCTCTGCTTTACTGTGGGTTATGTCTTTGTTTTGTTCCCCCCTCTTGGGGGCCTGTCGCTGCAGGTCTGAGGTGGACTTCGCTCTGACCTTTTGCAGCCTAGTTCTGGGGTCTCACTAGTGGTCTGTTTGGTGGTGGGTCTCTGCACTGGCTTGGTGTTAAACAACTGGTTGTTGAGAGCTTTTAGTGAGTTAAACCTGTATGTCGTTTCAGGAAAAATCACTAGGAAAAGCTAGACCAGGTCAGAGAAAATGTCCTTCTTGCAAAACCCCCCTCAGAGATTCATGGCAGAAGGCAATGTGCAGAAATTGTATCAGAGAATTGATGGAAGAGGAAACATCTCAACAATATAAGGATTTGTTTTCTTCGGTTAAAGAGCTGACAAACTCCTTGAGTTCAGTCAGGTCCATCCTGATACAAAACCCTCCCGCACAGACCGAGCCTCAGAACTTACCGCCCAGCCCCAGGGCGTCGTCATCCAGACAGGTGGAAACTGAAGAGTCTGGAGACGAAGGGGGTAGTACTCTCATCTCCTTCAGGGATTCTGAGGAGGAGGAAGAGGAAGGAAGATAGCAGGGGCTCCAAATTCAAGCTATCACTAGAGGAAGTAGATGATATTTTAAAAGCAATCTACACTACTCTAGAAATTCAAGAAGAAAAAGTACAACTGTCAGTTCATGATAAAATGTACCAGGGGTTGGACGAAACAAAACGGCGAGTTTTTCCTGTCCACAGGGTCCTCTCAGATTCAGTGAGAAAAGAGTGGAAGGACCCAGAAAAAGCCCCTTTCTTCTCTAAAGCTCTCAAGAGAAGGTTTCCCTTCGAAGATAAGGACTCAGAGGTTTGGAACAAAAAACCCAGAGTCGATGCAGCTTTCTCACAGGTATCCAGACTAACGGATCTAGCCTTTGAGGATATGGGGATCCTTAAAGACCCAATGGACAAAAAAGCTGACTCCATCCTTAAAAAAGCTTGGGATGCCGCGTCAGTCAGTCTAAAACCAGCAATGGCAGCTACGGTGGTGGCCAGGAATCTGGAATGTTGGGTAGAGAAGCTGAAGAGCCATATTGAGGCGGGGACACCCCGCAAGGATCTCTTAGAGTCCTTTCCACTGATCCTGAATGCAGTCAAATACATGGCGGATGCATCAGCAGAATCGGTTAAACTGGCCGCTAGGTCTTCGGCTCTTGTAAATTCAGCCAGGAGAGCAGTTTGGCTGAAAACATGGTCTGGGGACACTGCTTCTAAGGTCAAGCTGTGTGGTCTTCCCTTCTCGGGTGACTTGCTCTTTGGTCCCGATTTAGAGTCTGTGCTGGATAGAACAGCCGATAAAAAGAAGGCTTTTCCAGTTAAGAAAAAGCAGATTGCTAAAAAGAATTTTCGTGCTTTTCAGCAGTCCCATAAAAAAGACCAGGAGCACAAGAGCAGATGGGGTTCACAGAAGGGCAAAGGCAGGGGTGGAGTCCTCTTTAGATCTCCCCCAGAGCAGTCCCCTAAGAACAAGTGACAATATCTCCCCAGTGGGGGGGGAGACTGTCAGCTTTTCGCGAACAATGGGACAGGCTGTCTCCAAATCTGTTCGTGAAGAGCGTTGTCGATCAGGGGTACAGGTTGGAGTTTTCAGAACTACCCCCAAGCAGGTTTTATGTGACAACATTGCCAAGGGATCAGGAGAAGGCCTCTGCAATGAAGCTGTTACAGGAGCTGATACAGCAAGAGGTTCTGATTCAAGTCCCAGTAAACCAGCAGGGCGGGGGTTTTTATTCACATATTTTTCTGGTGAAAAAACCCTCAGGGAAGTACCGTCTAATCCTGAATCTGAAATTCCTGAACAGGTTCATTCGGTACAAACATTTCAGGATGGATACAATTTTCTCCATCACAAAGCTGTTGACCCCAGAATGCTTCATGGCATCCCTGGACCTAAGGGATGCCTACCTTCATATACCAATTCATCAGGCATCGCAGCAGTTCCTGCGCCTGGCATTGAAGGTGGGGAGTTCGGTATGGCACCTCCAATTCAGGGCTCTGCCGTTCGGACTCTCATCCTCTCCCAGGGTCTTTACGAAGATTATGGCAGAGGCCTTGGAACCCCTGAAATTGAAGGGGATTCCAGTCGTTCCTTATCTGGACGACCTTTTGTTTTTTGCAGACTCCAGGGAGCAGGTCCTAGTCAATCTCCAGAGGGCCCAGTCTCACCTCGAGGGCCTGGGATGGCTTCTAAACCTAGAGAAGTCAATCCTGACCCCCTCACAGGAAATGAAATTTCTGTGGTATACCTTAAATTCGGTTCTCCAGAAAGTTTTCCTACCGTTGGAAAAACAGGAAAAGTTACAGCTAGCTGTACAGCGGATACAGAGCAACCAGACAGTCTCAGTCAGGATGGCTATGGCAGTTCTGGGCCTGCTTACGGCAGCAATCCCGGCTGTTCAGTGGGCCAGGTTCCATTCCAGACCCCTTCAGAGGGAGGTTTTGTCAAGCTGGTCCCATCAAGATCCTTTGGAAAAACAGCTAAAAATTTCGTCAAAGACGAAAAGGGCTCTTTGGTGGTGGAGAGACCAGGCAAACCTCTCAAGGGGCCTGGTGTGGACCTTTCCTGTGGACAAGCGCCTTACTACAGACGCAAGTGCCTGGGGCTGGGGAGCCCATCTGGATGGTCAGACATCTCAGGGGGTCTGGTCCAAACAGGAAGCTCAAAGATCATCCAACTGGAGGGAGTTGAAGGCGATCTTTCTGGGTTTAGTGGCATTTCAGCAGAGTTTGAAAGGCCACCATGTCCAGGTGTTGTCAGACAACACAACAGCGGTTACCTACATTATGAAGCAAGGGGGAACCAGAAGCAGGAGCTTGATGGAGCTGGCCAATCTGTTGTTAGCCTGGGCAGAACAGAACACAGCCTCACTATCGGCAGTGCATCTGAAGGGCTCTCAGAATTTGTTTGCGGACCTCCTAAGCAGGTGCAAATTACTAGAGGCAGAATGGAGTCTGAATCAGGAAGTGTTCCTGATGATCTCCGAGGCCTGGGGGGTTCCACAGGTAGACCTTTTTGCCAGCCAGCAGAACTCAAAGGTGGACAGGTTCTTTTCTCTTCACCGAGGAGATGCAGCAATAGGGTTGGATGCATTCGCTCACCCCTGGCATTACCAGCTGTGCTATGCCTTTCCTCTAATTCCACTAGTACTGAGGAAATTCAGGGAAGAAAGGACAGACTTAATACTAGTCACTCCTTTTTGGCCAAAAAGGCCCTGGTTCGCGGGTCTTCGAAACCTAGCCTCAAAGCCCCCATGGAAGTTACCACTCAGAAAAGATCTGTTATCCCAGGGGACAGTAAGTCATCCAGAGGTGGAACTCCTGCAGCTAACCGCCTGGTTTCTGAGGAGGACCTATTAAAAGCCAAAGGTCTCTCAGATAAAGTAGTAAAGACTCTGCTGTCCAGTAGGAAGGCAGTTACACAGGCAATTTACATGAAGGTCTGGAAAAAGTTCAACTCCTGGTGCAGTTCTAGAGAACTCAAGGTCAAGAGCACGGTGTCCGTCTTGGAGTTTCTACATGAAGGAATGGAGAAAGGTCTCGCAGCCAGTACCCTGAAGACTCAGGTGGCTGCCTTATCAGTTTTCTTTGAAAAGACTTTATCTAAAGAAACTTTAATTTCTAGATTTTTTAGGGCTCTTGCTCGAAATAGACCAGTAGCCCTTAAAGACTTTCCCAGTTGGGATTTGTCTACAGTTTTACAGGGTCTCTCGGGAGCACCGTTTGAACCCTTACAGGAAGCTTCTTTACAGAAGGTGGTTTTAAAAACAATCTTTTTGGTGGCCATCACCTCGGCCAGGAGAGTCAGCGAGCTACAAGCTCTAGCTATTACAGAACCCTTCCTTAAAATTTATCAGGACAGGGTGGTACTGAGGACGGATCCAGCATTCCTACCGAAAGTATCTTCAACTTTCCATCGATCACAGGAAATAGTGTTACCTACATTTTCTGCAACCCCAGCAAATGCAGGAGAGGAAGTTTTTCACACATTGGATGTGAGAAGATGTCTTTTACAGTTTCTGGAAGTTACTAAGGAATTTAGAAAATCAAACGCCCTCTTTGTGATATTTTCTGGATCACGCAAGGGGGAGAAAGCTTCTAAAAGTACGCTGGGTAGATGGCTTAAGTTGGCTATAACAGAAGCCTATAAAGCAAAAGGAGAAATACCTCCCTCAGGTATTGCTGCCCACTCTACTAGATCCACGGCAGTTTCCTGGGCTGAAAGGGCCGGTGCAACGCCTGAACAAATCTGCAAGGCTGCCACTTGGTCCAGTTATTCGACATTTCTCCGGCACTACCGGTTAGATCTACTGTCTGCAGCAGATCAGGCCTTCGGCAGGAAGGTACTGCAGGCAGTAGTCCCGCCCTAGGGTAAGTTTCTCGGTTATCCTCTCCGGGGTTGTCCTGAAAGGCGATTTGAGAAAGACTAAGTTAGACTTACCGGTGACGGTATTTCTAAGAGCCTTTCAGGACAACCGTTCCTTCCCTCCCTAGGTTATGCTTAGTAAATGTATTAAGTTCTACCATGGTGTTGTGCTTTCTGTGCTTTGTTTTCCAGCGTCGGAAGGCCACAATAACTGAAGCCATGGAGGAAGAGGAGGTGTTTTTAAAGTGGGCATGTGTTTCCTGATTGCAAGGTGGAGCTACTCTCTCCGGGGTTGTCCTGAAAGGCTCTTAGAAATACCGTCACCGGTAAGTCTAACTTAGTCTTTTTGGACTGGTGTATGGGCAAAAGCACATGCTTCCAGGTGCATTCACTTGTGTTTAAGATCAGTTTGAGATGCCTTTCAGATTTTCAAACTTAGCTTTCGACCACCTCCTAAGCTGTATAAACATGCTTCATATTGACATTTTATAGGGGGGAAAAACATTGTGATGCAACCAAATGCCTATCAATATGGACTTCCTAAAGCAGAACAAAAGTAAAAATGTGCAAACTGGCAGGCTCTTTATTACAGAACAGACAATGCAATGTCTCTTGTGCAATAAAATAAACTTGCTGCTCACTTTACGTTTTGTCACACTACCTGTGTGCTGGGATTGCTGCACATGCACAGGAATGACTTCATCCTGCACTAGCCAATCAAGATGGCTGAGGACTGGAAGTCAGGGAGAAGATAAAGCCAGGGCACTTTACGGGTGTTGGAACGAAGAACAGTAGTACCTTTTTTTTTTTTTAGTTCCGATTTAAGCTTTTATGAAACTTTGCTGAAGGGTCTCCCAGGGGTTTACCTGTGTCATCATTGGCTCCAACAGTCTTTGGAGCTATGACTAGGCACCAAAGCTTCAAATATCATACCATTGTGGAATTATTAATCAAAAGTTAATCCATCAATTCTTATTTTTATCAACAGTGCGTTTAAGTGGTATGAGGCTTCATCAGCTTTAGAATATCTAAAGTGCCTAAGGGCTGCATTTCTGGTATTGGAGATTTTACATCTGCCTCAAGTACTTATATTTAATATATGCTTGTTTGGTAGCATTTTTATACACTGATATTGTGCACTTAAGCTGATTTAATTTTATCTGCACACAGAAAAAGACTACACCCCTGGCAAAGGTGGCAAATGTGAAAGCTCCACCTCAAAAGAAAGCTACAAAAGATTCAAGTTCAGACTCCAGCAGTTCAGAAGATGAACCTCCCAAGAAAAAACAGGCTCTTCCTGCCAAGTCCCCTGTGGCAAAGTCCCCAGCACAGCCGTGTAAGAAGTGAATATTTATTTTTTCCTGCTAGTGTGACAGTACCTGGAAAACGGTTCCTCAACCCCTTTACTCCTGCCACAAGCACTGCAATGGGGGCAGTATTGGAATGCTGAGCAAGTTCAGGAAATTTTTGTGCGTTTTAAGTACATTTTCATGTGACTGCTTTTAAAGTGTTACCCTAAAAAAGAAAAAAAATGTTTGTTCCCTTAATGCATGAATAACAGCACAGTGCTTGTGCTGTGTAGTTTGGCCCCTTCTATCCCCTCAACCTGGCTGATCTGGCCTGGCTATGCCCTCCTACCTGTAAACTGACACGGTTTATCATGGCTGCTGAGCCCTGACACCGTGGTCAGTTTACGTGCCTCCATCGGCAGCTCTCCTCTCCCCATCCAGCTGCTATTATGACTACAATAGAAACATACCATCCCCTCTGTAAAATAACATTGTGCCCTAGTGTCTGTGTTGTATAAAAAAGCTGGCAATCTATACCTTATATTAGAGCCTCTCCCAGTGCTCACGTGGCTCCTTGGCTCTCTCCTCCCTGGTTTAAGTCCCCGAGAGTTATCGGCCCCTTCCGCTATAGCTGTCAGCCGTAGAGAGCAGAGAAGTCAAGTGAGCGCCGGGAGACTCTCTGATATAAAGTACTCTCTGCTGATGTCTGTTCAATCATCACGACAGTCTGGATCCACCAGGTGCCTGGACTGACACCCGGCTCAGTTTCTGTCGCTCAGAGCCTGAGCTGGCCGCTCTACCCCCTCCACAGCCCAGCGTTCAATTGAATGAGGAGGCAGAGCAGAGAGCAGTCACTGACAGTCTGCAGCTATCTGCTCACGGAGCTCTGAAAACCAAGCGATCAGCTGTGTTTGATCTGTTATGCTGCTGCGCTATGTCTGAATGGACGTGGGAAGCTGCAGATACCCCCATAGCAAGCTGCTTGCTGTGGGGCCATTCAAGAGAAGGAAAGGGCCGGGCTGTTCTATGCAAAACCACTGCACAGAGCAGGTTATTATAACATAACATGTTTAAAAAAAAAAAAAAAGACTTTAGTATCCTTTGCAGGACTATGCAATGCAAAGAATTATATATTTGCAGTTGTCAGGAGTTGGCTGGTGTACCATATAGACATTAGTGCACATATATAGCAATCTCTACAAGTGATGTACCCTGCATATATAGCTACATTTTAGTATTAATGTTTCAGAAAGTTCTTTCACGGGGGTGACTAATTCACTTTTTAAATTTTTTTTTATATTTTTTTATTTTTTTTATTTTTATCTTTATCTTTAAAATCTATTTTCCTTTTCGGCTACAGCAAAAACAACTCCAGCAGCAAAAACTACTCCAGCCTCAAAAACCCGGAAATCGGATACCAGTAGCAGTGAAGAGTCAGATGACAGCACACCGGCAAAGGTAAAATGGTGCTTATATCCTTTTATCACTATTTTTTTCTTTGCTCCTACCGTATTAATCAGCAATTTGTATCCGTAACGGGTCCACCTACATTGGCTCTCATCCTTCTATACAAGACACATTTCTAGCAAGTTTAGCTATTTTTGGTTGCAAACATAATTATATAATTTATTTGTGCTATATTGCTTTCATCCGCTTGGTCAATTTTGCGAAAGCGGGCAAACAAACTCCGAAATTTTTTTTTTTTTTCTTCTTATATTAGAATAAATTTGGCAGCTTCAGTTGCTTGATCGATTCTAATGTGTGTTTTTAAATTGAATGTAAACCCTTACATATACCCAGTGAAGTGAAAAGCCTTGGATGATACTGAGATGAAACAAATCACCTTAATTTTTACATGTATATATGCTTTCTTCAGCTTTCTACACTCTTTAGAAAGTGCACATCTTGTTTCCTCATTCAGCGGTGGGAGGGGAGTTTGGTGGACATACACTGTGTGAGAGCTGATTGCAGGAAAGTTGCCCCTCCCTCTCTCCACATAGGCAGAGGAACAGAGAAACTTACAGGGCTGTTATCTGAATAGACAAGCTCTCTGCTAATCTTCCTCTAAGCTCCCTCCCTGACACATTTCCAGCTGCTTTTTTTTTTCTCCCGTGTCAGAAAGCTTGTCAGATGTTATGCTGATAAGAAGAATGGAGTAACAAAGATACGACGCTTAAAACTTAGAGAAGTAAACACTACATACAGATATGTGCCCAGGTCAGATTTCATGAATGGGGTTTACAACCACTTTAAAGCGAAATTCCACCCAGAAAAACATGTTTACTTATTCACTGCACTTTCTCCCTCACCTGTGCTCCTGGGAAATGTGGGTCATCGTTTCCCAGAAGTCAGTGGGGCAGTACTGTGAGCAAAAATTTCATTTCCCGACAGGAAAAGTGGCTTAAGGCAGTTGCCATCACAATGGGGCAGGACCCTCCTCTGTTGTTATGGTAACTTTCTAAACGGCGCTATGGCCGTTGCTGCATTGCGCATGCGGGAGATCGAGAGGTGCATGCTGCCTACCCAGCATGCACATCTCCATCGCAGTTCCAGGAAGAGGTTGAGATTGGGCTTCACATGGCAAAGGTATAAAAATATGTAAAATTAAGATCCACTAGCAAACATACATAACGTTTATTGGGGTTATTAATGCATTATGATGGGATGTCAGAGAACAATTCTGTGGCTGTAACTCCGCTTTTAAGTGTGGGTCCTAATACCCACACCCATGTCCCCCCCCCCCCCCCCCCCATCTATCCTGTGAGGTATAAATCTACAAGCGCTCAGTTCTGAGCACTTCCTGTTTCAAAGTTGTCAGTACCTAGCTTGGAAAGTCATGTGAAGCAGTGATCCCCATTGACTGTAGCGGTTACTCAAAAAATGCTGTTGCATAGGAGCCTATGGGCACCTCTGATAGCAATAAAGTTAAGTGAGGAAGAACGTGTAAAAACACAGAATATGTATTTTGTGTGTGGCTTTTTATTTTTTTGCCCTCCTCTCTCGTGCGTGTCTTTCTAGGGCTATCATTTATGGTCAAAGCCAAGTACATGAACTATGAAGGCTTTTAAAAGCATTCCCTATGGACAGTTTTGGTTTTTCTCAGTGTCAAGGTCACTCAGTGTTTCGAGTCTTGGCTTATTTGGCATCTTATTTAAATTTTTACAGTATGTGTATTGCTATCATTTGAATGTGTTTTTTTTTTTTTTGTCTGAAAATATGCATTTGGCAAACAGATGCGCAAATATAATGTAACCTAAAACGATTAACTACCCTTTTTATTTTTATTTTTCTGTCTAATTTCGAATCTCAGAAAATCAATAACTTATTGAATCAAATCTTCATGCATTTTAGTATGTATGGGGAAAATAAAAACATGGCAGACAGCAAATTTTTACTGCTTGAAAATAAATTCTATTGTTTAAAAAAAAAAAAATTATTTTTCTTCACTAAACCAACTGACACTTTTATTAAGATCGAACTGCTTATTGTCTCAGGGGTCATTACGTTTCTAGATTGGTTGCCCACAATGTTCATCTTGGGAGCCATACTCGGACCCAACAGCATCAAAGCTGACCTGTGAGGTTTGTTTAGGGAATAGGATCCTGCATTTGGCATGCAATGAGTGTAGTTGGTCACAGGCTGCTATTCTGGCCCAGACTGCTTTTGCATTTATGTCCACCATTAAGAGGGTATTTTGATCCCTTCTAGGGAGCCTACAGCATGGATATAGTATAACAATTTCCCTGTATTTGTGACTGGATCCCCTTTTGTATACATTTAGGTGTTAATCACTTTGCTGTGTTCCCCGTGTGTTCCCCGTGTAAATGCCTAGTACTTTGGTGGCAGGTAACCTCCTTGGGCCTCATGCACACTTTTTTTTTCAGCTGCTCCTAGGGGTGTCTGCCGTGTGGGTTTTTATTTTTTAAACACCGTGGCATATTAGTCTGTCAGTGCACACACAAGCTTTTAGAGGCAGGAAATGAACCCACTGCCAGTGCATCCAGAAGCAACAGAGTTTTGACAGAAGCATTCTTTGCTAAACTTGTTTTAAAGCTAGCTATGTTTAGCGCTTGAGTGTTAAAGGCCAAAATTAATAAAATACATTAAAGCCAAGCGTTTGACCCCTGTAAATGCACCTAAACATGTTACACACTTTTTACAGGCTTTTTTTTTTTTTTTTTTTTATTGCTGCCGGGAGGTAAGGCTTCTAGCTGAGTTGGCAAAACATCCTAAGGCCTCATATGCACACAGAACGCTTAGCTTTATTAATTTGGCAGGTTTTTCTCACACAGCGTTGCTGCTTGGGGGTGACAGTTCAACTATATGCCCTTCACCCACGGCACTTGCGGTCTCAGCAGAAATGAGAAGTATGACTAAGCACTACATTGAAGTGTGAAACGCATTAGCTCCTGTCTGTTCCTGCTGTGGCTTGTATTTTTGTTCACAAGAATTTTGGAATAAAAGGCAAAAAAAAACGTTTGAGTGCAGCTGTCCAGATCTTCTAACTGTTTTTGATTGCTATATGGATTGCTGGCACCTGGGCTTCCAAGCTGGATAAAAAGGTTTTTCACTGTCGCTTAACCTACCTGGAGGGTGATATCTCTCTACCGCAAGAAGTATGTCTGCTAGTCTCTCGGCTGCCTGCTTTTCCCATTGTCGCACGACGTTAATCGGCACCTGGGGCATTGCAACTTGTTAACCATATACGTTAGGACCTTCTCATTCCACATCCTATTTTGTGAGTACCCCACAGGGATTCCGTCACTTGGCAATGGTGAAACAAGGTGCAGAGGAGCTGAGAGATGGTCTAAAAGAACTCCAGCAAAACACTCAGGGTGATGACTGTTCCCTAGCACTGGAGCAAGGTCTTATATTGGCATAACCCCCTTCCTGTGTATTTTTATTTTTATTTTTTTCGTTCCCCTGTCATTCACGCAACAAGATGACTGACTAAGGCAGGTTTCACTGCAACTATGGTCTGATTTTGCCCTTCTAGAGTCTTCAATTTCCAGGGCCATAAATCACTCTTTACATCTCCAGCACCGCAGTCTATTAATTGTGACCCTGTAACTCCTCCTTCAAAGAAGATATTGCAGAAGGTGAGGTGTACAGAGGAATTTTCACCTCCTGTATTTTGAGGCACCAGTTAAGATTTGATGCCACTTTCTTTCTCCTGTGAGCTCACTTATTGGTGTGGTGCCTGCTAAACTGCGCAGCACCACCAGAATCTACTCAACCTAAACAAGCGCCTATGGGTACAGAAAGTCTAAAGAACTTTCCTTTGCACACACAATTTAAAGCGGAGGTCCACCCTAAAGTGGACCTTCCGCTCATCGGAACCCTCCCCCCCCTCCGGTGCCACAATCGGCACCTTTCAGGGGGGAGGGGGTGCAGTTACCTGGATAATCCAGGTAACTGCACCCACTTCCGGGATAGCTCTCTGCGGAAAGGGGCGTAACTTACGCCCCTTTCCGCAAGTGCCCCGCTGCCTGCTGGGAAACACACAGATCCCAGAGGCAGCGGGGACCGTCCTCATTGCGCAGCGCGGCTCGCACATGCGCAGTAGGGAACCGGGAAATGAAGCCGAAAGGCTCCATTTCCTGATTCCCATACCCAAGATGGCGGCGGCAGAATTTGAGTGTCGATCTAGAGATCGGCTTTGGGTGCCGACATCGCGGGCGCGCTGGACAGGTAAGTGTCACTATTTTAAAAGTCAGCAGCTGCAGTATTTGTAGCTGCTGGCTTTTAAAAAAAAAAAAAAAAAAACGCGGAGTACCGGTGGACTCCCGCTGTGCTTTGCATGAGGTTTAGCCAAATCCTAAAAAGGTGGTTGTTATACACTATATAGCACCAACAGTTTACGCAGCGCTTTACAATGTATAGGGGAGACAACGCAATTACAGTACAGTTCAATACAAAAGGTACAGGAGGGCACTGCTAGTAGAGCTTACATTCTGAAGGGAGGGGGTGGTGGTGGTACAAAAGGTAATAGCTGCAGAGAATGATTTGATGTGGGGGGGGTGGTGGTGGCTCGGGGACAGTTGTTAGGTGGGTGTGGGATAGGCTTCCCTGAATAAACTAGATTTCCGGGATCTCCTAAAGGTGGACAGGGTATGGGCTGATCGGACATACTGGGGCATGGAGTTCCAGAAGATGGGAGTGGCTCTGGAGAAGTCCTGAAGGCAAGCATGGAAGGAGGTAACAAGGGAGCAAAAGAGTAGGCGGAGTGGAGGGGACGATTCGGGCAATATCTGCAAATGAGGTTGGTGATTGTTGTGAATGGCCTTGTATGTTTATGGTTAGCATTTTGAATTTTATACGGTGGGGTAGGGGAAGCCAGTGAAGGGATTGGCAGAGAGGAGCAGCAGTCATGGATTGGTTGGTGAGGTGTATTAGTCTAGCAGCAGAATTCATAATAGACTGAAGGGGGGGGTAGCCTGCTTAATGGTAGGCCATTAAGGAGCGAGTTGCAATAGTTAAGGCAAGAAATAATCAAGGAGTGAATAAGTTGCTTTGTGGTGTCATTAGTCAGGAAGGGTCGAATTCTGGAGATGTTGCAGAGGTTAAGGCAGCAGGTTTTAGCTAGTGACTGGATATGAGGGCTGAAGGAGAGGTCAGAGTCAAGGATTACACCCAGGAACCTGGCATGTGTGGAGGGACCAATGGTTGTGTTATTAATGGTGAAGTTACAGGGGGGGGTGTACCGTGAAGGAGGAAATATAACAAGCTCAGTTTTAGAAAAATTGAGTTTGAGGAAGTGGTGTGACATCCCATATCGATATGTCATTCAGTAAGTTTGAGATCCTTGGGGGGGTGAGTTGAGTGGAGAGAGAGATCTGGGTTTCGTTGGTATAGAGGCAGTATTGGAAGCCATGGGAGGTTATCAACTGGCCCAGGGAAGAGATAGAGGCTGGAGCCTTGGGGTACCTCAACAGAAAGAAGGGGAGTGGAGGAGCTGGAGTTTTACATGAGAGTGCGCTGAGATGGGTAGGAGGGGAACCAGGATAAAGCAGAATCGGAGGCTAGGGAGTGTAATTTGCTGAGGAGCAGGTGGTCCACTGTGCCAAATGCAGCAGAGAGGTCTAAAAGTGAGTATGGAGTAGTGCCCATTGGTTTTAGCAGTTGGTCATTGGTGAGTTTTAGTAGGGCAGTTTCAGTAGGATGTTTTGGGCGCAAGCCAGACTGTAGGGGGTTGAGAAGGTTGTTGTCCGTGAGGTAGTGGCTCATTCGGTCATGGACAAGGTGTTCGATGAGCTTGGAGGCAAACGAGAGCGGGCAGATGGGTCTTAAGTTATTCAAACAGGTGGGTTCTAGTGAGGGATTTGTGCATGTTTTGAGCGGGCTGGCTATGTTTGCCCTACAAACGGCTTTAGCCTGCTACAGCTACTACCTTTTCTCTCAAAGGGTCAAAGGCAGATCCATCCTTTGTTGCAAGCCTTGGGACCTGTCAGACATCCCAGACTTCTGGGTTCAGTCTTTCATTTCTGTTCGCTACAAAATAGAATTTTTCATCTCCACTCCTTGATTCAATGTACATGAGTCTGCATGATCTGTTTATCACTTCTCTCAGATCGGGGGAATTTCTGTAATTGGTGGACTTTCAAAATGCCTGTCCTCACAATCCCATGTTTTCCATACACAATCGCTTTCTACACTTTGCTCTGGAGGATCAACATTTTCAATTTTTTTTTACTTTGCCGTTCGGATCCTCCACTACACCAGGAGTCCTCAAAGTGCTTGCTCCACTCCTGGCCCTGCTAAGATTTCAGGGCATCCCTATCATGGAGTACCTGGACAACCTACCTGAGATTGCTCAACCAGGGTTATGTCCTTCAACATTCAAAAGACAAGCCAGTCCCTTCAAACTTTTGGATGACTAATCTTGAACTCTGCCCTCCACCCCATTGTCTGAATTTGTGGGGGCTTATCTTGGACATGATCCAGGCCAAAAATTTTCTTCACCAGGAAAAAAAGGTTGCATCTCTGTTCTCCCAGGTTCAACTGTTGGACTCGCGGGTCAAACAGGCACCCCTCAACTCTTCTGTTTTGAGGGTTCTGGGCCTCATGGTGGCTTATTTTTTTTTTTTGCTAGTTCCTTTTTTGCTCTGTTCCAAACTAAACCTTTTTAGCAAACCTGATCTTCTCCATGGTGCAGAACCATAATACAACTGTCTACCTGCCAGAAGTGGGAAAATTGACAAGGGAACTTTGATTTAAAAAAATCAATGCTTAGAATTGGGGGCGTTGTCCCTCCACCCTGAGTTCTTACAGATGATTTTCAGTAAAGGTCATTACCAGATGTGGATATCGCAGGCTACAGAGAAACTGGACATATTTATGGCCAGGGCCAGGTACCCTTCACATTCAGACTGGTGTATGCATTCCCTCCAGTTATTATTCCTCGACTGCTTCACAAGATAGAGTAAGACTGGATTCTGGTGATCCTTGTTGCTCTATATTGGCCCAGGAGAACTTGATAAACAGACTCCTGGTAGATGAGCCTTCCACACAGGCGAGACCTCCTGTCATACGGCCCTCTGTTTCACCTACTTGAAACCCAGATTCTAAAGAATAGGGTCATTGCTGACCCTTTCACACCTAGCTCATTGCTGGCCCTTTCACACCTTGCTCATTGCTGACCCTTTCACACCTTGCTCATTGCTGACCCTTTCACACCTTGCTCAACTATAAAGTATCTACTGTTGCATATCGATGGCCTACTTTTGGTTGGTGCAAGAGCAGGCATCTCAACCCCAGAAATATTCTATTTCTCAAACTGGCCTTCTTCCAGCTTGGTCTGGACCAGTATCTGGCTCTTGGTACTCAAACAGAACAGATTTCTGCATTGTCCATTCTAGTCCAGAAACCTTTGGCTATGCATTCTCCTGGGATCTGAATCTGGTACTTAACGGTTGTTCAGAAACCTTCCTTACCATCATTTATCCCATTGGAGGATCTTGGATTTAAAGTGGCGTTTTCAGTGATTTTTACCTCCATCAGGTGTGTTTTTGATTTGGTGGCTTTTTCTTGTAAAAAGCCCTTTTCTGAAATCCAAACCCTCTTCCTTCCACTGGGTGGTAATTTCACCTTGGTGAGACTATTGTTCCTCCCCAAAACACATTGATGAAATTTCACTGCCTGTATGTGGTCAGAACAGTTGGTCTACCTTGCTGGTAGCATCTTCCTTCAGTCTGTTCTCACTAAAGGTCCCCCCCCCCCCCCCCCAAAAAAAAAAAAATCGTCCTGCTTTCTTTTACCATTGCTAGGTGGCTCAGGCAGCTAATTTCAAGAGCTTATGCCTAAGACCCCATTCACACCTGAGCGTTTTGTAGCCCTACGCCTGAAGCTACAAAACGCTGGAGGGGAAAAAATACATTATTCTCAATGGAGATGGTTCACATCTCCACTCCAAGTCGCCTGAAGCCCTACGCCTGAAGCTCAAACAAGTTCCGGACCCCTTTTTGTAGCGCAAATCGGGCTGATTTGGGCGTTTTCATTCCCATAGAAACGCTCGATTCGAGCGTTTAGCGCGACAACGAGCGTTTCTATGGGCGTTTTGACGCTGTATCTGCAATGCTTAACATTGGTGACCTTTTGCCCTGCACAAATTTGCGACAAAACGCGGTTAAAAACGCTGCGAATCGCGGTAAAAGCTACGCTCAGGTGTGAATGCAGCCTAAGAGGGAATGGTTCCTTCCTTCCCCGTCAGGGTTCATTTCACCAAATCTGGGGTTTGGTTTTTTTGGTCTTTCCAGTATTGAGCATTAGTTTGAGTTTTGCAAGATTGCCACCTGGTCTTCTGATACATTCTCAATGTTTTTACTGGGTGGATCTTCAGGCCTCTGCTAATGCAAATTTCTGACTTCAAGTGATTATACTGTTATGGGTACGTTTTTTTAACATTTTTTTTTTTTTGGGCCTGTTTGTGATGTTGCTGCCCTGTTTATTACTTGGGTTCATTCCATGGTCTGTAACTTGCTGTATGGTTAAGTTAGGAAATTTGATTTAACACTAAATTTACAGTACAGATCACAAGTTCCACCTCTTTGCTAGCTAAATCGATTGAGTCTTATGCAGTGGGTGGAGTTATGAGGGGTAACTTGGGGCTGTTATGTCCTCTTAATATATGGGGTTTACTGGTAAGTCACAGTTCCCATTTCTTGCACTTAAGAACATGCATAAATGTGGTCTGCATTTAGTTCAGTGTTTAAAAAAAAAAAAAAATGCTTGTATGCCTAAAAACGCTGAGGTTTTTAGGCAGCAGTGTGCAAGAAGACTTAAAACTTTACTGAGGGACATTGATGGGACTGACATCGCCTTCTAAAAATTGTTCAACCCTAGATTTAATGCTAAGTGACTAAACTGAAGCAAGCATTGCAGATTAGGAGTGAATTTAGCACTACTGAATGTGTGTTTTCCAGATTTTTCTCAAGGCATTAACAATCAGCTTAAACTAAAAAGGCCACCAGTTCACATTTTTAGGAGCAAAGGTCATAATCAGTACATGTATATTGCAGGACATGTTTATGATAACCACTGTATGGCTTAATAAAAATGTAACTTGTAAAAAATTTACTTTGCAGTCTATTATAAAAACTACTCCTGCCAAAGCTGCTGCTGCTGCTCCTGCAGTGAAATCCCCTGCAGTGTCCAAACCTGCAGTGAAGAAGTTGGCAGGCAGCAAGGAAAAAGGCTCCAGCAGTGATGACTCTTCAGACAGTTCTGAGGATGAGAAACCCGCAGCAAAACCTAAACCAAAGCCAGGTGAGAAATTATGGCCTATGTCTGTTTTAGATCAAATGGCCAAAGCAAAAAATACACACACTCGGATAACATTTGGAGAGATGGATTATATATGTGTGTGTGTGTGTGTATATTGTATGTGTGTTTTTATATAACCATTTTATTTTGTTGCTTGTCTGGAGTACAACTTTATCATTGCTCATAGCACATGACTAAAGGTGAAAATGGGGATATACAGGCATAGCCCACTTTTAAGTACACAATGGGGTTTTACTAAAGCTGTAAAGTGCAAAATGAAGCTCAGTTCTGCATAGAAACCAATGAGCTTCTAACCTCGGCTTGTTGAATTAAGCTTTGGTAATAAAACCTGTAAGTTCATTGGTTTCTATGCAGACGTGAGCCTGATTTTGCACTTTCCAGCTTTAGTAAATAAACCCCATAGTGTACTTAAAAGTGGGGTATGCCTGTATTATACATTTGGCTCACAGGCCTCTTCCAATTTTTTTAGCTAAACTTTTTTTTTTTTTTTTTTTTCTTCAAATGTTATCTGATGGGTTGTCACCTGTGTGTGTGCATTTACGTAAATTGGCTTTTTTGAACAGGAAGCTACCCTGCAGTTTATTTGTTACAATACTGTTCAGGGCTTTTGATCTAAGCCCTTCCTCCTCACTGCAAGGGTTAACTACTAATTTTGCCTAGAGGATGATGAATAAGGCCATATACTTCTTGCTACCCCTACATCATAGGTTGTGGATTGATCCTCTGCATCTTCACATCCAATGTGGGACAGCTGGTGCTGCATTGTGCATGATGACATGAGAGCTGTGACTGACTGACTGGGCATTGAAGATCAGTGGCTTCAGTGGACTGGTCTTGGAGCACAAAGTCTTTGTGGGAATAAATAAAGTATGTCACTTTGTTCCCCTCCCCCTGCACAAAATAAGCTGTAAACCTTGCAGTGTGGGGAAAGGTACGCTGGATATTTATTGCTAGATTATAGTTTAAAGGTTTGCAACTATTATGACCAGTTATGTGATTCTCGTGTCCAGCATGGAAACCACTTATTGCTGTAAATTTTTTGTAGGTGCATACAGTGCTGTACCTCCGCCTGCATTCCACAAGAAAGTGGCCACTCCAAAGGCTACTCCCAAGACACAAGCTAAAAAAGCAGAAGGCAGCAGTGATTCCTCAGATAGTGAGGAGGAACAGTCGGCAAAAAAAGGTATTTTCTTTTGTTCCATGGATTTATTCAATTACCTGTCTGTTTCGTTATGTTGCTGCACACCCATATAACGAATAGCACATTTTTTGATTGGCTGGCAAGACTTGCTGCCTACAGGTGTCAGGCACAGTGTGTTGACTAGAATTGTCTAAATCATTGCAAATTTTCTTTCCAGATCCTTTTTTTTTTTTTTTTTTTTTTTTTTAATTTATTCTTTTTCTATTTGTAGCCAAGGTCACTCCAGGAAAGGCCCCTGCATCATCTAAACCTGTGGCAAATAAAGCCAAAGCAGAGTCCAGTGATTCAGATTCGAGTGATGATGAGGATGAGAAGACCACTAAACCAGGAGTGAAAACCCCAGCTGGCAAGACTACTACAGTGAAAAAAACTGTACCTCCTAAGGGTGCTGTTAAAGCGAAAAAGGATTCCAGCTCTTCTGACAGTTCTGGTAAGTGGGTACATGTGTGGCATCAGATTCAGAGTATCTCAACACATTGCTAAACAAACAAATGGTGCTGATGTTAATCAGAAACTGAACACTGATTTACTAAGCAATACAAAACACTGTGGAAACTGTTTGTCGAGCTTTTAACAACTTGCAGTTTAGATTTCTCAGATATTTAGCTGTAAAATGTTTTGCAGCTTATGCCTAAAACCATAAATCCTGTGGGTAAACGGCTTGTCTGTACTGAGTCAATGAGGAATTTGTAATGTGTGCTGGATTTTACCAAGTATGGGTTAAGTTGCTGTGAACAGGTCTGTGGCAAAAAGTTTGGCATTAAACTTGAGTATCTACACACCTAAAACTTTTTCTTAAAGCGAACACAGAATGTAAAGGAGTAACTTTTTTTTATTTTTATACCCAGACTCAAGTGATGATGAGAAAAAGACCCCGGCTAAGCCCTCAGCAAAAACGCCGCCAACAAAACCTGCTGCCAAAGAGACACCGTCCAAAACTCCCAAACCGGCACCAGCCAAAGCTGCTGCTGCCAAAAAGGATGCTAGTAGTTCTGACAGTTCCGGTAAGGTGTGTGTGTGTGTGTGTGTGTGTGTGTGTGTGTGTGTGTGTGTGTGTTTTTTTTTTTTTTTTTTTTTTTCCACCTCCATAGGAGCGGGGCATGACTTAAGTATAAGTTTTAAGCCCGGGTCCACACTATATAGCGAATAGTCAACGCATGTGATTCGCACATAAATTGCGGTGTTCAGTTATATGGCTGAACTTGCATTGGATTTGCATAAAAATCTGTGCTGAAATCGGAATGCATGGGTGTTCTCACCTATGGGATCCGATTACTGTCTGAAACCACAGTTCGCACTGCGATCTGTGATATGCTCTGGGGGGTGTCATTAACATTGTATTGACACCCGCAGCGGTTTGCACACACCAGTGTAAACTGCCTCCGGGAGAGATGCGGGAACCGCCACTGGTTTCCATATCGCTACAGTGTGAACTTAGGCAAAAGATAACTCTACTTAGGGTGCCCCCCCCCCCCTTATTTTATTTATTTTTTAATTTTCAAAAATATTGTTGAATTTGGACTTTTTAGTTGGATTCTTTTAAACCCCCCCAAACAATTAATTAATATTTTTCCTGAAAGTGGAGGCTATTTAGTAAAATGGTAGCAGTTGCAATTTTGTTGTTCGTATATTTATCGCACGTTTTTAGGTAACGATACATTAAAATGAATTTGTGTACACACAACACAATCTAAACCTTCCTTTTATATAAAAAGCCCCTGGCTTCTTATATTGTATTCCTCATAATCTGCACTTCATATGAGAGATGTAGTGTTGACTTGGTTGGAATGTTTCTTACAGGGTTTGCCTAATCTGATTTAGCGTTAACTTTGGCAGTTGTGACCAAAGGTTTAGCATTCTAGCTTTTGGGCCCTATTCTCACCTAGCTTTTTTGAAATGTGCATTTTGTCCTGTGACATTTATTGGTCCTATGTGTGACAAAGTAGCTCATGGAGCATTTTCTAGTGTGTTGTGTGTATTTGTGGTTTTTGTGGTGTTTTTTTTTTTTTTTTTTTTTTTTAATCACACTTTATTCCTGTGTTAAATTGTTGCACCCTAAGACCCCTTTCACACCACACTGCCCATAGCATCGGTGGCAAAATCAGTTTTGAGCGGCATTTTACAGCCGGCTTTGCGTCGCATTTCGGCTGCTAGCGGGGCGCTTTTAGCCCCCCCCCCCCCCCCCCCATAAGGGCCAAGAAAGGGTTAAAACCGCCAGCGATACGCCGCAATAGCAGAGTTTTGCCGGCGGTATTGCAGCGCTGCCTCATTGATTTCAATGGGAAGCAGCGGTGGAGGAACGGTAAACACACCGCTCCAAAGAAGCTGCTGGCAGGACTTGTCGCTGACGTCCTGCCAGCGCACCACTGTAGTGTGAAAGCCCTCGGGCTTTCACACTACAGACAATGGTACAGCTTTTTTAGGGCGGATTGCAGGCACTATTTCTAACGCTGTAGCGCCTGCAAAACTCCCTGGTGTGAAAGGGGTCTAAGCTTGATGTGCAGAATCTTGCGTTTCTGCTCGCAATCTCCAGAACACGCAGATGTGAATGTAGCCTTAATTTACTGTGGTGGTTATATAAAAAAAACATTCTATTCTTCATGCAGAATCCAGTGATGATGAACAGGAGAAAAAGACACCAGCTAAACCATCAGTGAAAACTCCACCTTCAAAGCCTGCCACAAAAGCGGCCCCCGCAACAAAAAAGGACAGCAGCTCTGACAGTTCTGGTATGTTGGCGTTAAATCAAGAATGACAGAATCCTTTTATTTATTACTAGCCTATCCTGAGCAAAGCCGATTTCATGATTGTCAGAACTGAATCTGGCTCCTTAACAATAAGCCGCCAATACACAGTAGTCAATAGGTGACTGCGTGAGAATCTTGAGTCTGGCAGTGTTAATTTTGTCGAATAGATTTAATACTATTTTAGGCAACTAAAACTAAAGTGAAATTTGACGTCAAAATTAACTGTAGTGCATGTTCAAACCTTAATACCGTAACCTATTCAATTTTTCTCTCCAGCAGTATGAGTTTGGAAATTGTAGAGAAATGCTTAAATGCTGCATTACAATTTAACTACACCCATTTGATTTTGGTCGACTGAAATGTGCTGGAGGTTTTAGTCTAACAATTGGAGAAGACTAAAATGGGGCTAAAACGAAATTTGCTGACAAAATAACTGCAGTGTGTAATGTTTAATCACTTCAGCTCCGAAAGGTTTACCCACCTTCATGACCAGGCCATTTTTTTTTTGCCATATGGCACTACTTTACTTGATCTGACAATTTCATGGTCATGCGACACTAACCAAATAAAACTTGTGGTTCCCCCCCACAAATAGAGATTCATTTTGGTGGTATTTGATCGCCTGTCGGTCGTTCTTTGTTTATAGCACAAAAAACTATTTTGATTTGCGGAAAATTATTGCGTCTACAAACTATGGGATATTTTTTACTAGTAATGGCGGTGAGCAGCGACTTTATAGCGCAAATATAATATTGTGCCAAACTGACACTTACTTTTTCATACATCATGGGACACAGGCTAATCATTACCTGCTGTTTATACTCCACCCCCTATATAACCCCCTCTAATACGGGAAGTACTTTAGTTTTTTTTTACCAGTGTGCAAGGGGGATGGCACTGTTTGAGCTCCAGGTCTCTAGTCCCACAAGCGGTTCTAGAAATGGATCAAGGGATTGACCGATCGGATCCATTTAAGACAGCCTCACAAAGACTTGAGATCCTGCAAGGGTGTGCTTGTAACGTGGCTTCCAGGTACTGGACCCCGCGGAGTGGTAATCCTGGACACTACAGCTCTAAGGCATTTCCTGCAGGGTGCTGTACAGGTCCATGGGAGTGGACCCTAAACATGAAAGGTACCCAGTCCGTGAAGGTCCAAGTGACAGGAACCCGCCGTGAAGGGTAAAGATCGGGCCCTTAGCTTCTAAGTGGCCCTGCGCCTAGACGGTTAAGTGAAGCCCCTTTATTTTATTATTGTGAGGTGTCCCAATGATTGTAACAATCAGTCAAGCTAGCTAAGGGCTGGACACCTGTGCGGTGACCATACAGTGGAGTTCTGGGCTAGCTGTGTGCGTTTGCAAAGTGTACCCTTTTTTTTTTTTTTTGGCTGGCTGTTGTTAACTTTTATGATGCCACACAACTGTGCGCCATTTCATCTTGGTTTGCCATGACGCACGTTCGTTTGCAAGAGCGCTGCTGGGCTCAGCAGTTTGGCGGCCATGGCGCACTTGGTTTCGCCGCACATCTAACTTAGGCTTTATCTAGGTGAAACAAAGATTTGCGTCCTAGTCCAATAGTCACGCCCGTTCATTGGAACCACGCACATGCATGCGCACACACGCATTGAACATCCCGGCGCACACCCAGCTTATTTAAGCTGTGCAAGCCAAGCATGTGATGCTTCAAGAAAGGCAGCTGTGGGACACAGAGCAGGCTCTAAACACACTTGCAGTGGTAAATTTTTCCTTACCCGGGTCACGTGAGTCACCAGGTGTTGCTTGGCATGATTGCTACATAGGTACTTTTTGTTTGTGGCATTGAATGTCGTCGTCCTCTGCGATCTGAGGCTTTCAGGTCGCACCGACTGTGTATGCTGATTGGGAACATCCTGACAGGACTTTTTTGCCTCCTAAGAAGGTTTTCCCTTTTATATCCCATGGATGAAAGGTTTGTTAAAAAATGGAGCACGTCAGCCATAGATGCAGCAGTCTCTTCCTTAAATAAGAACTTAACTTGTCCGGTAGTTTGCGCACAGGGCTTGAAAGACCCTGTTGACAAGAAATCTAAAGGCTTCCTTTTCTTTGGCCGGTTCAGCTATTGAGCCAGCTGTTGCAGCAATTGGTATTTGCCAGTCCGTAAAGGATCAGGTCAAATGGCTGGATAGGCCTAACCCAGGAGGATGATCTGCCTGAAAGTAAGACAGGTATTCCTTGATCGCCGTGTTTTGCTGTTGATGCTTTAAAGCAGGGCTGCCTAACCTTTTTGAAGAGTGAGGGCCACTTAAGCGACTTGGTAACCGGTCGTGGGCCACAATAAGTGGAACGGGCAGATGACAGGTTTGTGTCCACTCCACATGTGCAGAGCGGACACAGCCCGCTCTACTCTATGGGCCCTCTTATCCGATCTGCCCAGATGGATTATTTTTTTTTTTTTTTAGGGGATCGGAGGTAGGTGGGTGTAAACACACATGTCCATTTACATCTGCCTCTCCATAGAGGGGAATGGAGGGTCTGATTGGATTGGACGGATTGTGTGAAAGGAGCCTGAGGCTGCTTTCACACTGATGCGCTAAGGTTCACCCACACTGCAGGTGCAGCGCGGTGCACCTGTGGCTTTCCTGTAGATAAGCTACACTTTGCCATAGACGTCTATTATATCCTGCAGGTGTGGCGCACTTTCTGAAAGTGCACCAAACTCGCACGTAATAACAGAAGTTTGTTAGTAAGGTTCAACCTGAGTGTCTAAAATTGTCTCTATCCCTGTACATTGCATAATCACATCGGTCCCTACCCTCATGGAGCCCACAATCCTAGGTCCGCATTCATATACTAGAGCCAATTTTTGGACAGAAGCCAATTAACCTACCTGCATGTCTTTGGATTGTGGGAGGAAACCAGTACCCGGAGGAAACTCATGCAGGCACATAGAGCACATGCATACTCCAGGCAGGTAGTGTCATGGTTGGGAAGTCTGTGACTGTGCTGGTAACTGGGCTGGATCAGTTTGAAAGCAGCCCAGTAACCATTGCAAAACAGATATTCCTATATATACAATGTGATTTTAGTAATGAACCTTCAATAACAGCCTTCCATTTAGGTATTGCCGGCTATTGCTGTCCCAGGCAGAGTGCATTTGGTATCACTTCGCAATACAGGAAGCATCGGCTTATGCAACTCCACTCTCTCCACAGCCTTGCTTCCTCTACGGTCCGGCTTAAATCACATCACATCACTGATGCTCTGGTTGGCGCGATCTAGGCTTGCCAACCCGCCATCCCAGAACAGGAAGTCATGGGCCACATCAGAGAGCTCTGCGGGCCACTGGTTAGGCACCCCTGCTTTAAAGGATTTAATACAGCAGGTTTCTTGGCTTGCTCTCGTCTGTACATATGTGCAGGCTTCCTGTTTCATGGGGAACGTTTTTTTCATTGATTACTTGGACAAATCTATTCAAAAGATTTCCTGTGGGAAATACTGTGAAGAAAAGATCCTAACGTTCCTCGTTTAAAAACTCAGGGACTGCTTCCTCAAATGTCTGTGTCAGAGCGGTTCTGCCGCCAGCAGGACGCTAGGGCCAGGGGGCAAGCCGCAGGGCCAGAAAAGGCCCTGGGTCCAAAATTCTTCTAAACCCAGCACAAAGCCCTCCATTTGAGGGGACACTCCTACTCCATCGGATGGGGGAAGGTTGCTGTACATTGCAGACATTTGGAAAACCATTCAGGACAAGTGGGTCACCTCCATTATCTTGTGGTTACAAGCTGGAGTTGCAAGGATTTCCCCTCAGAGGTTTCTAGTGATTGTATTACACTTTACTAATGACACTGGCAGGGAAGGGGTTGACATATGATTAAAGGGTTAGCTGTGTGCCTAGGTTGTGCTTACTCGCTGTGGGGGAGGTGCTTAGACTAGTGGAAGGCAAAGATCTGTGTTCGTGCTTTGCAGCAACGCAGGATCAATACCTTCCCCTTCTGACAGAACGACAATCTGCCTTGTTTACATGGGTAGATTGCTGATCTGCCTGTGTCCTGTGTAATCGGTGGGTGCCGCCAGACATTGAGTGGTCCCAGCGGGGGCAGGTCGCCAGCAGCGTGCGCACACTCCAGACCCAGAAGTGTCTGATCCCATACTAGGTATGTGATCTGGCGCAGTGCGGCCGCCCTGCTGCAGTAAATGTGGCTGCGGCTGTTAATATGCAGGCTGGGTGATAGTGATTCAGCCAGGAAGGAGTAAGTGAAGGAAGGACAATCAGGTGTGCATGCATGAGTCAATCAGAACTGGAGGCATAAGTGGTGGTTTTGAGACTGTAGAAGGATGTGATGGCGTTGCATGTCATTCAGTAGTGAGTAGATAAGCGAAGCAGGCATTCAAATTTACATAATCTTAAAAATATAGTACTAGTTTTTTTTGTTTTTTGTAGCTTCCAACATGCTTTGAAATTCCCGCCCGTGTGAGCATAGCACAGGTTCACTTTATTTTCCCATCCCACAGGCATTGCTTGCCTTTAGGCCTAATAGCGTTAGCTGTAGAATGAGTTTTGTAGGGGTTATCTAGATTTTGCAAAAAAAAATATACAGTGCCTTGTGAAAGTATTCGGCCCCCTTGAACTTTTCAACCTTTTGCCACATTTCAGGCTTCAAACAAAGATATAACATTTTAATTTTTTGTGAAGAATCATCAACAAGTGGGACACAATTGTGAAGTGGAACGAAATCTATTGGATAATTGAAACTTTTTTAGCAAATAAAAAAACGGAAAAGTGGTGCGTGCAAAATTATTCGGCCCCTTTTACTTTCAGTGCAGCAAACTCACTCCAGAAGTTCAGCGAGGATCTCTGAATGATCCAATGTTGTCCTACATGACTGATGGTGATAAATAGAATCCACCTGTGTGTAATCAAGTCTCTGTATAAATGCACCTGCTCTGTGATAGTCTCGGTTCTGTTGAAAGCGCAGAGAGCATCATGAAGACCAAGGAACACACCAGGCAGGTCCGTAATACTGTTGTGGAGAAGTTTAAAGCCGGATTTGGATACAAAAAGATTTCCCAAGCTTTAAACATCACAAGGAGCACTGTGCAAGCGATCATTTTGAAATGGAAGGAGTATCGGACCACTGCAAATCTACCAAGACATGGCTGTCCCTCTAAACTTTCAGCTCAGACAAGGAAAAGACTGATCAGAGATGCAGCCAAGAGGCCCATGATCACTCTGGATGAACTGCAGAGAACTACAGCTGAGGTGGGAGAGTCTGTCCATAGGAAAACAATCAGTCGTACACTGCACAAATCTGGCCTTAATGGAAGAGTGGCAAGAAAGTCATTTCTCAAAGATATCCATAAAAAGTCTCGTCTAAAGTTTGCCACAAGCCACCTGGGAGACACACCAAACATGTGGAAGAAGGTGCTCTGTTCAGATGAAACCAAAATCGAACTTTTTGCCCACAATGCAAAACGATATGTTTGGCATAAAAGCAACACAGCTCATCACCCTCAACACACCATCCCCACTGTCAAACATGGTGGTGGCAGCATCATGGTTTGAGCCTGCTTTTCTTCAGCAGGGACAGGGAAGATGGTTAAAATTGAGGGGAAGATGGATGCAGCCAAATACAGGACCATTCTGGATGAAAACCTGTTGGAGTCTGCAAAAGACCTGAAACTGTGACGGAGATTTATCTTCCAACAAGACAATGATCCCAAACATACAGCAAAATCTACAAAGGAATGGTTCACAAATAAACGTATCCAGGTGTTAGAATGGCCAAGTCAAAATCCAGACCTGAATCCAATTGAGAATCTGTGGAAAGAGCTGAAAACTGCTGTTCACAAACGCTCTCCATCCAACCTCTCTGAGCTTGAGCTGTTTTGCAAGGAAGAATGGGCAAGAATTTCAGTCTCTCGATGTGCAATACTGATAGAGACATACCCCAAGTGACTTGCAGCTGTAATCGCAGCAAAAGGTGGCTCTACAAAGTATTAACACAAGGGGGGCCGTATAATTTTGCACGCCCCACTTTTTTTATTAGTTAAAGTTTCAAAAATCCAATAGTTTTTGTTCCACTTCACAATTGTGTCCCACTTGTTTTTATATCTTTATGTTTGAAGCCTGAAATGTGGCAAAAGGTTGAAAAGTTCAAGGGGCCCGAACACTTTGGCAAGGCACTGTAGATACTCCCACAAGCTTATGGCATAAAAAGCAGTTAAGCGCAGAATAGCTACCTGTTTTTCAGCGTTGGAGTTTTTTTACAGCTGAAAAAATCCCCTTAAAACCCACTAGTTCTAGGGTTTTTTTTTCAGCCAGAAAATGCCCCTGCCAAAAAACGCTGATTACAGCCTGTGTGCATGGACACATAGGATAACATGCTGGGACATTCATTGGCTGCAGAAAAAAAAATGCATGAAGCCAAAAGCGGCTGTAAAAACTTCCAGTGTGCATGAAGCCTATTTGTTACCTATCTGTTTTCTCATTATGACTTTTATTACCCCAGACTCTGACAGCGAGGAAGATTCCACTAAGAAGACTGCCAGTAAGCCCACTCCAAAACAAGCTGCTGCAGCAAAACCAGCACCGGCTAAGCAGATGGAGGCTGCTAAAAAGACCCCAACTAAAGCTTTGACCCCGAAGTCTACAGGAGCAGTAAAAAACAAGGTAGCTAAACAGAGCAGCTCCGATTCTGACAGCTCAAGCAGCGAAGAGGAAAAAAATGCTAAAACGGTTAAGTCACCGGCAGTTACACCATCTGCCAAGAAACCGATTCCTGTGAATAAAACAAAAGCCAGTAGTAGCTCTTCATCAGACAGCTCCAGCGATGAAGAGGAGAAACCTAAACAAGCAGCTGTGAAAAAAGGAACAAAGTCCGTCCCAAAGAAAAAAGAAAGTAGCTCTGAAGAGAGCAGCTCAGAAGAGGATAACTCTAAGAAATCTGCTACCTCAAAGTCCCCTTCAGCAGCTAAACCTGCCACCACTCCAAAGAGTGCAAAGTCCACACCAAAATCTTCAGCCAAGAAAGGCGAAGAGAGTTCAGAGGAAAGCTCCTCCAGTGAGGAAGAAGTTAAAGTGAATGGTATGTCAGTTTCTTATTTTTAATAGTCTTTACCACTTGAGGACCAAGCTTTTTTTATGGCACTTTTTGTTTACAAGTACATTTTTTTTTTGTTTGTTTGTTTGTTTTTTTATTTGTTTGTTTTTTTTTTTTTGTTTTTTTGCTAGAAATGTGCTTGGAACCCCCGAACATTTTTATAGATTAACTGTATTTTTATTTTTTGTCACACCATATTTGCACAGCAGTTTTGGAAAAAATACATCTTAATGAATACTAATGCAGAAACGCACTATATAACCCGATTGTGTTTTGGTTTTGTTTTTTTGCTAAAATTCTAAAAAAAATATTACACCCAGTAAATTGATACCTAAAATGTCACGCTTTAAAATTCTGCACGCTCGTGGACTGCTGTCAAACTATGACAGAGGATGTTTAGCGCTAGAATTATTGTTCTCGCTATACCTCACGTGTGGTACGAACACAATTTACATATGCGTTTGCTTTGGGACACGAGCATGGAGAGTTTTTTTTTTTTTTGTTTTGTTTTTCTTTATTATTTTTATTTTTTTTCAATGTCCCTTTTTCTTCCTACTAAAAGCGATCAAGCAGATAATTGGCTGCTCAAATCTCTTATGAGAGAGCCAGCTAAAAATCTTGGGGGTTATGTCTGATAACTTCAGCCATTATCCAGATAAACCACTTCAAAGCCGCAGGCTGTGTGTGTATACTGGTAAGTTGACCAACATTGGTTATACAGGGATGATGCCTGCAGCTGCATCAAAATGGCTGCTGGATTGCATGCGTAGTGGGTGCACGGCTGTGAAGCCACAGCTGGGTGCCCACAGTAAGAATGCCACAGCTGTGAGCAGAGCGGGGAACAAGGGGGGGGCTTCGTTCCCCCGCATCACTGGACCCTGGGACAGGTAAGTGTCCGATTATTAAAAGTCAGCAGCTGCGGTATTTGTAGCTGTTGACTTTTAATTTTTTATTTATTTTTATTTTTTTAGGGGGCATCCTACTTTAACATGCTGGTTTTACTGAAGGTAGCCTTTGTTTTTGCAATTTGAGTCATCTGCTTTGTATGACTAGCCCAGGTTTGACAGGTTAACTTCAAAGATAAACTAAATGCAACATTTTAAGTTTTGGATCCAGTGGAGAGGGATTAGAACCCCGTCCAGTTTTTGCTGCCTGCCTTCATTGGGGAAATTTGCCTTCTCTATTTGTCATATTTACTTTCATCAAAAGTGAGAACCCCAAGTTTTGGGTGATCCCCAGAACAGTAATAAAGGGGAAATCTTCCAATGGTGACACCTTGGAATTTCCTTATTTTGGGGTGATGCCCTCCCACCTGACCTTTTGGCTATGGGGCAAGAAGTAAAGGGAAATGTCCCCAATAGGACATTGATGGACAAACAAAAATGGGGTTAAACTTTGTTCTAAATTGAAAAAACAATTTGGCATTTACCGTATATACTCGAGTATAGGCCGACCCGAATATAAGCCGAGGCCCCCAATTTACCCCCCAAAAAACTGGCAAACTTATTGACTCGTGTATAAGCCGAGGGTGAGACATGCCTGTCCATCCCTGTGTGTGTGTCCGTCCCTGTGTGTCCGTCCGTCCCTGTGTGTCCGTCCGTCCCTGTGTGTCCGTCCATCCCTGTGTGTGTGTGTGTCCATCCATCCATCCATCCCTGTGTGTGTGTGTGTCCATCCATCCATCCATCCGTGTGTGTCCATCCATCCATCCCTGTGTGTGTGTGTGTGTCTCCATCTATCCATCCATCCCTGTGTGTGTGTGTCTCCATCCATCCATCCATCCCTGTGTGTGTGTGTGTCTCCATCCATCCATCCATCCCTGTGTGTGTGTGTGTCTCCATCCATCCATCCATCCCTGTGTGTGTGTGTGTCTCCATCCATCCATCCATCCCTCCATCCCTGTGTGTGTGTGTGTCTCCATCCATCCATCTGTCCGTGTGTGTGTGTGTCTCTGTGTGTGTGTCCGTGTGTGTGTCCGTGTGTGTGTGTGTGTGTGTCCAGCCTACCTGTGTCCCGAGCCTCCGTCCCGTGCCTTGCCTCCTTGCCTCCGTCCCGTGCCTTGCCTCCTTGCCTCCGTCCCGTGTCGTGCCTTGCCTCCGTCCCGTGCCTTGCCAGGATCGCCGCTCTTCGTCGGCGCCTCGGCGGACATACTACAATTCGAAAGCCGCGCCTCCGCCTTCGCCTGTGATAGGCGGAACACTGAATTTCCCAGCAGCCTGTGTTCCGCCTATCACGGACATCGTCTCATCCTCGTACTACGGACGAGGATGAGACGATGTCAGTGATAGGCGGAACACAGGCTGCTGGGAAATTCAGTGTTCCGCCTATCACAGGCGGAGGCGGAGGCGCGGCTTTCAAATTGTAGTATGTCCGCCGTCTGTCTGCTCGATACGCTGATCGAGCAGTCAGACGGCGATGACTCGAGTATAAGCCGAGGGGGGCACTTTCAGCCTCAAAAAAGAGGCTGAAAATCTCGGCTTATACTCCAGTATATACGGTAGTTCTACTTTTTAAATGGTTTCCAGCTACAAAAAAAGCCTAAAAGATTAGTAGCATTGTGTA
Organism: Lithobates pipiens; assembly: GCF_037356315.1. Classification (NCBI taxonomy): domain Eukaryota; kingdom Metazoa; phylum Chordata; class Amphibia; order Anura; family Ranidae; genus Lithobates; species Lithobates pipiens. The sequence continues at coordinate 57,489,709 of NW_027507787.1, read as the reverse complement.
ATTTTGTGGCAATCCTATAACAATACTTCACCTGTTTTTCAGGTAATTCTGGAAAAAGGAAAAGGGAAGGTGATCAGGGGCTGACACCAGACAATAAAAAAATTCAAGTGAAAACTCCAAATACGTTCCCCAAGGCTAACAAGAAGGTGAGAAAATGAGGGCAATCAACAGAAGAGTGACTACCATCATGAGTGTGGACTGTGGGAGATGAATGTATATGCCTTTATATTAAAGGTTTTATTTTTATCATGTTGCTGTAGACGTTGAATAAAACCTACAATTGTGTACACAGTCTTCATTGTGTTTTTGATGCAGTCATGGGCACTTAAATGTGACTGGTATGAATGGCGTTCTGGTAGTTGTAACTATAAAAGTATAGGTTTGGATAAATATACACAATTAAAACAAAACACATTTTTTACAGTTTTGGGGGTGCTACAGATTAACTAATAATGGATGGCAATCGGCACATTTACCTTGTAGCTCCCTATATCTTTACAGTGGCAAAGGGTTGTTGTTTTTTTTTTTTTGTAATTTTATTTGTACAGAGAAGGGGGTCTCCAAAGCTAAACAAAGGGCCAGTTTACTGGCCAGTAGGAGTAGAAAAGCACCCCATCATTGTAGGTAGGCAGAATAGTGTCCCATCGTTGGTGTCGGTGGGCAAAATAATGTACTATCGGTGTCAGTGAGAGGAATGGTGCCCCCTTCATTGGGGTCAGTGGGAGGATAGGCGCCCCATTGTGACGAGAATGATGCTGCGGTGTCAGTGGAATGGCACCCCAAGAGCCAGATAAAGGCTAGGAAAGTGCTGCAGTTTGGAGACCACTGCTATAGAGCACCTATGTTATGCATAAGAGTGAGAGGTTGTGTGTTTTTTTTTTTTTTTTTTTCTTTTTTTTTTCTCTCCGTCCTGTCCTAGGGTGACAATACTGCTACTCCATTGATGCAGTAAAGTGAGTTGTCGCCATAGGACAGGAAGTGCTACTGGCAGAATTACTAAGTGAAAATAAATGAACCAAAGCCTTTATTTAAAAAAAAAAAAAAAAAAAAAGCTGAAGCAGCCACTACAGCTGAGAACTGGTAAGTTGTTTTTTTTACAGCGTTAGATTTCAGAATTTTCATCTCCTAAGATTTGATAAGAAATATGATCATTATTTCACCTGGAGATCCTTGAGGATCAAAGTGCATCCTTGTTACTGGTCCCCCAGAGCCTAGGAACTGCAGAAGTGAGCCAGTAGCCGCTTTTCACAAGCCATTTTTGATCTAAGCAGGGATGTTGTTTTTTTTTTTTTATTTTTTTTTTTTTAAGCTTTAATTTGCCCAGTGATAATTTTATGTATATTTTTCTCTGTGTGACTGGGCAAAAAAAATATCTTTGGCTATTTTGTGTGCTGGACAAATGTTTTTCATAAAGTGCCTAAATATTGCAATTGGGCACTAGATGGCGAACTTCCTATAATTACTAGTGGCCATAATGGACATTTTTAATTTTAAATCAAACAAAAACATGTCCTGCAGTCAATAGCCTCATATTTTGTTTTACAAATGTACCCCTAATGCGTACACACGATCACACTTTCTGACAACAACACCATGGAATTTTGTTTGGTTGTTGGCTCCAACTTGTCTTGCATAGCCACGGTCACACAAATATTGGCTAACAATTATGAACGTAGCGACATACTAGAAGTATTATGTGGTTTTTCAGCTCTTTAGCGCCACCCTTTGGGCTCCTTCTTATAATTTCGTGTTGGTAGATGTTTGAGTGTTGATTCACGCTGTTTTTGCGTTTTTTTTTTTTTCTTTTCTTTTCTTCCTCATTATTAATAGTAATAAAAATATTCTTTATCACTTGAAAAAAAAAACCTTTGAAGATTTTTTGCAATAACTCCATCAGTATCACCAGCAAAGCAGCTTCATTATTATCCCATTAAAGAAGAGAGAATTGTGCACTGCATTTGGAGATTTCCTATTTTGCCACGTCAAGAATGTTAAGTCTCGATTACGAGTGCTAGTTTAAAAGACTGGACGCTTCTGAGCATGCGTGGACTTGTGTGATGGACTTGTGTACGCATGATTGTAAAGTCCGACAAAAATTTGTTGCTGGAAAATTTGAGAACCTGCTAGCCAACATTTGTTGGTGGAAACGTTTGGAGTATACACAGTTGGACTTTCCGCTAACAAGCCCACATCCAACATTTGTTTGAAAATCAGATCGTGTGTACGGGGCATAAGAGTTTGGATTATGCTACCTATGTGTGGATTATTTTATTTTTTTGGCAGACTTTTCAATGTTTCATCCATATATGTAGTTGCCACACAATTCCTAAAATCTTTCTTTTTTCGAGTGAAGAAAAAAAACATGACTTTGAACTGCCTGATGGCTTTGAAAATTTTTTGATAATGTCCCTTCATTCGTTATTACTGGAATGCATATACTGAAGTTTTACACACATTTTAGATCAGGTTAAAGTGAAACACCAGGGAAAACTTTTTGTTGTGGGTTGTTTATTTTATTTTTTTGGACTAGGCACAAATCAAATAGGTTGCCTATTATGACAACGGTCCTATGCTCAATTTGCTACTGAACAAATCTTAATTTCATTCATCCCGGTTACTGCATTTTTTTTTTTCCCAGTGCTGCGACTTTGACACTCAATACAGTAAAGGTAGTGACATCTGTCATTCACTCACCCTGTCCTCTCCCCTTGTTCACGTAAAGCCTTGTATTCTTTTCACAGAATATCAAGCACTCTGTGAACGAACAAGGGTAGATCCTGTGGTTTACCTGCCTCTCCACTTGTCTGGTCAAACAGTGCCTTGTTTCTGTGAAGAGAGTATATGGCTTTTTGTGAATGGGTGAGGGAGAAGAGGGTTAATGACAGGTTCCTTTTACTGTATGAGAGCTGGAGCTCTGACAAAGCCGTTAGATGAGCTTTGTATGTATTATCTGGGATGAATGATACTAATGCTGGCCATACACTGAGAAATTGGCCGAAATTCAGTTTAGACAGTTTTTTCATTTTTGAGCCAGTTAATGGGCACAATCGATAATCGTTGGGACATTTTTTAGCCGAAAAAAATTGAAGTACGAGTTTGGAAATTTTCTGCCGAATGAACAATAAATTTAAAGATTAACCAAACTGTCTGGGGTATATGTAAAAGAACAAAAAACGAATTAATTTATGTCTACTGTACGATTTATCGGTCATTACATTATGGCGCTATCGTTTGAGCTTATGGTCAAATGTTAATTTTTCGAAAATGGATTCGGCCGATTTTTCGTATAGTGTATGGCCAGCATAAGATTTGTACAGTAAGAGTGAGTCAGGCATAGATAAGTGTCCATTAGATGTAACTTATTTAGTTCTGCTTTAAGCCCCGTGAGATGACACCTATTAACAGTAACATAGATTTTTTTTTTCTTTTTTTTTAATATATAAAAGTTACTGCACCATTTCAGGTGGAGACTAAAGGAAATTGATCATAACACCTGACACGGAAAAACTATTTGAAGGTGCAATTCTGACATTTTGCCTGCACATTAGTTGCACAGCAGGATGTCTGAATAGCTTCAGCGTTTTTTTTTTTTTTTTTTCCTTGAGCTACTATGCAGCCTTTAGGCAACCTCTATTAAAAGCTTCTGTGACTGATGCACAATAATAGTCAACTTTCTCAAGCCCTTCCTGTCTTTATAGAATGCAGAATCTTCTCCATTACTCTGTGTAAAGTAAAAATAAAAACATGCAGGCTTCTTGCCATTCTGTATATGAAAACCTTGAGATGGTTAGACGTTACATGGGTCATTCACAAATGTCCTGCTGCTGGTAAGCTTTGTGGAAAAGGACTGCATAGCCCTTCTCATGCTGCTTTGTGATATCTTTCTGGAATGCGTTTATGTGACTGTGTCTGGATTAGTTACTATACCTACACTACCACAATGAGACTGCTTTCTGCTTAAAATGTCACTTGAACAATTTTAGTGTTTCTAAATACTTTTGTGCAATTTGATATTTCTGGAATTTAAAAAGTGACCTTGAAAATTACTATTTCCTGTTTATATTTGAATTTTTGTTTTTGATACGGTATAGGATGGTCAGAAAAATGTTCCATTCCGAAGAGTAGTTGAAGAGGAAGTTGAAGTTGACCCTCGAGTTTGTAATAATTCATTTGAAGCAAAGGTAAAGTATAGTGTCTGTAGCATTTACAAGGAAGGTGCTTTGTGGCACAAAATAGGTCTGCTCATCCCGTATAGTATTTAATTTGCTGCGTTCTTATATTTGAACATTCATCCCAGCAAGAACTGCAAGTTCAGACAGAAATCGCATCGGTGTTCACACATCCGATTCTACTGTGGACCAAAAAAGGGTCAGCGTGAGTTTGGTCTGAATGCAATGTGAATTCAGCCATGCAATCTGTATGGCTGAAATCGCATTGCAGAGATCACATGCGATTTGCAGTACTGTGTGAATCGCATCCGATGCCAGACATTGCACCAGTGGGTACCAGGCCCTAAATGGCAGATGCATTTAGGCCTGGCTCACACGTGTTGTTTTTTTTTTTTTTTTTTTTTTTTTTTGTGCGTTTAGCGTTTTGCAGACACAAACTACAATCCATTTAACATTGTTTTCCTATTGGAAACATTCATATCTCCGATTTTTTTATTTTATTTTTTTTTTTTTTTTTTCAGCTACTGCGTTTTTTGCAAGGTTCACAAACTTTTTTTCAACTCAAATCTTTTTGGTTCAATGGACACTGTGGTGTTTTGATGCGTTTTTCATTTAGCCTGCCTAACAAACCTCTCCCCTTTAACAAAAAATGCATAAACATCATGAATCGCATTAAACTTTTTTTTGTAAAAAAGCAACATGCACTGTAAAAAGCACTGCAGAAACTTATAAAAGCAAACTGCATAGGTGTGAACTAGGCCTTGCAAATGAAAAACGGCGTATTTCAACCTGAAATTGACATTTCAGTTACTGGAAAACACGGCAAGCTGTATTACCTATAAGTCACCCCTGCAGGTGAGCACAAGTACAAATGCCCCCTCCACACACCAACGGGTGCCGGTCTGATCTGTGGTCGCCGCAATCTGAGAGCAAAGATGAAAGGCTGAGCATGGTGCTTTGGATAAGACTATATTGCAGCCTTCATAAAAAAAAATACAAATATCACAGCTTCAAACCACAGGACAGAGGGCAGTTGATGCGTTTCACATGGAATGTGCATACTCTGTAAATTTGTTTTATCCACTACACCTTTGTGTGGTCGGCCTTTATCTTTGTCCTCAAGCTGTATTACCGAACTGGCTTAACTTAAAGGGGTTATAAAGTTTTATTATTATTTTTTTTTTTTAAATAACAAAGTGGTATACTTCCACAGTGCTCAGTGGAGTGCAGCTCGTTTTGCACAAAGTGGCCCCGAACCTGGTCTTCTGGGGTCCCTCGGTGGATGTCTCAGCTTCCCTCCAAGTACTTCTCACGTTCATACAAGCTCCCTCGCATGGTGAGAAGCACTTGCGAGCACGCTCCATTGATACAGCCAGTGGCTAGAGCCGCTCACTGTATCACTCGGCCCTGCCCCCGGCGTGTTGCATCATTGGATGTGATTGACAGCAGCGTGAGCCAATGGATGTGCTGCTTTCAATCCATCCACTCTAGCCAATCAGCGGCCAGGCTGAGTGGCGAAGAGGACACCGGAGGCGAGCACTGGACGTTCGAGGGGTCAGGTAAGTAAAATGGGGGGGCTCAGGGTGCCGGCACTGTCAAATGTTTTTTCACCTTAATGCATAGAATGAAAAAAAATATTTACTTCTACAACCCCTTTAACCTCGATGACTGGTGGCAAGACCCATGTGCAACAATTCCTGGCTCTACTTCCCTGCTTTTCAGTTGCATAGGTTGAAAAAAAACACCTAATTTCCACTTAAGAAAAAGTAAACCCACAGTTGACTGTGGGAAATTTTTTCCAATGAGGACAATTTGCATTTTGTGTTCTTGGGCTTTATTCACACTGGTATTAGTGCATTTAGTTTGCAAAACTCCTGCATTTAACCACTTGACAACTGGGCGCTTAAACCCCCCTCGTGACAGACCAATTTTCATCTTTCAGTGCTCACACACTTTGACAATTAGTCACGTAACACTGTACCCAAATGGAGTTTTTTTTGTCCTTTTTTTTTCATACAAATAGAGCTTTCTGGTGGTATTTACCTCCTGGGTTTTTTATTTTTTTGCGCTATAAATGAAAAAAACCAAACATTTTGATTAAATGCATTTTTCTTGGTTTCTGTGATAAAATATTGCAAATTAACTTTTCTTCATACATTTTGGCCACAATTTATACTGCTACATATATTTGGTAAAAATAACCCAAGTAAGTGGATATTTTGGCTTTGTAAAAGTTAGTGTCTACAAGCTGTCGTGCAAATCATAAAAAAATGATCACACCTGATGTACTGGTGGCCTATCATTTCTTGCGACCCGAACAAGCCAGGAAAGTACAAATACCCCCCAAATTACCTTTTTTGAAAGTAGACATTACAAGCTATTTAGTAAGATGCATGGTGAGCTTTTTGATGCAATTTTTTTTTCTTCCCACAATTGTTTGCCAAATTTTTTTTATTTTTTTATTTTTTTTCCCACAAAATTGTCATTGTAATAGCTTATTTCTCTCACATGGCATGTGTATACCACAAATGATGCCCCAAAATACATTCTGCTACTCTACTCCAGTATTACGATACCACAAATGTGGGTCTTTTTCACAGCCTGGCCACATAGAGAGGCCCAACATGCAGGGAGCACCATCACGTGTTCTAGGAGCATAAATTGCACATCTTGCGTTTTGTTTACCCATTACACTTTTGAAGGCCCTGGAGCACCAGGACAGTTGCACTGATGTGGCTTTGATGATAGGTGGCCTGGACACGTGACATGGACATGTACTGTGGGCACTTTATTCTTCCCCCCCGCCCTTTTTTTATTTTTTCTTACTCTCACTGCAGCCATTTGCTTTCCCTCCTCACACGCTGTCTCTGAGGAGGGAGAGCTGGTGTTCTGCCAAAAACTGTCAAACTGTCCCCCCATCGGATAGTGTCTGCCCTGTACTGCGCAAAGTCTCCGATGAGTGGTGCCTGTACACTGAGTCCAAGTAAAAGCCCCACCATCCAAGTGGACATACGGTAGCACTTAGTAACAGGGCCCCTCGCAGGCTCGCTATGTTTTGGGCACGGCCTCGCTTGGCGATTTTTTATTTTTTTATTCTAACTCTGTCCACTTGGATGGTGGGGCTTGAACCTGGACTCCTCTTCGGAGACTTTTGGCGTCTCCTTGTCTTCTGTACTGCGCAAGCGCAGTACAGGGCGGAAACTATCCGGGGGTCAGTATTCAACGCAACACCGGCAATGAGAGATCTCATATGTTTACATGAGAGCATCTCTCATTGGACACTTGGATTGAGTGCTAAATGGCCGCTCTGATTGGCCGTTTGGCACGATCTGTGATTGGCTGTGTCCAAGGGACACAGCCAACACAGAATTTCCCAGATGCACACCCGTGGCAGTGTGCAGAGGGCAAGAAAACGAGAGGACGTCCAGGGACGCCCTCGCAGCAATTGGAGTCCGCGCAGTAGCTGTCTTTCGGCTATAGGGCGGATGCCTAGTGGTTAAGTGCAGAAGTCACTCAGAAGTATAAACAACTTTGCCTACCAAATCACATTTTTCCTGCTTTAACCAGATGTAGCCCTTGTTCACACTGAACACGACTTTGAAATTTGTGCAAGTTCATCTGAATTCCTATGCTTTCAAAGCCACATTTCAATCTGGCTTTGGGGGCGACTTTAAAGACATATGTGCAGGTTAATGTACAGATGTCTATTGAAATTGCCCCAGAAGTCGGCAAAGTGCAGTAAGTACATTTGGAAATCGGTGGGGCGCAGCTCCAATTGGGACGCTCCTTTTGCCGGCAATAGGCTCAGATTTGAACATGTGATTTGACCTGTCAAATCGCACCGATGTGAACAGGGGCTTAGATGCATTTACATTTAGCTATGGTTAGTGTCTAGTCGGATCTTGGATGCACATAATTATATTTCCTCTAAACACAGCTAAACTACCAAATTGCAGATAAACGCACAGTGTGAATGGCGCATTTTTAATATTATTTCTAGAGCATGCTTGGTCATTTTCATCTTCCTGTAGCAAGAAACCTCTTTTGAACCTCGTGCACCCAGGCTTATCAAAATAGGCAGCATTTTTTGCCAGAATTTGGCAGGAAAAAAAGCCTCTTGTGTACTATGTGCAATATAGTGTTTGGTGTTTGAGCTTAAATGCATTCTACTAGCAGCAATAATCAATTCTGGTCATTTAAATGCATTTCAACAAGTGTTGTAGACATGTATGTACATTTTTCAGCTCAAGCTCCTCTCAGAATGCGCCTTTGGTTTTTACAGGAAAAACAAAACCAAAAAAAAACTCTCCTTCACATACACCTGTAAATGCATGTGTGCGTGGCCACATAGGCTAACATCAGTGCTTTTACAAGCATGAAAAGAAAAAAGCCTTGTGTGCATGATGCCTTTTTACTCATGTGATGTCGCCAGTCTTTCAAAATTCTTCCAGGAGCAACTGCTGATGCGGCCATTGCTATGGACATAAGCACAGCCCCAGAATTGCATCTTGCAGGCAAAGAATTGTTTTGGTAGGAAACTGATCAATTCACAATGGAGAGACAGATGAGTAGGAGATGGGCAGAGTTCTGTTAAGCAGTCAGTTAACCACACTGATTGAGATTTTGGGTCATTATGACCTGGATGCAGCACATTTTAAGTCTAGGTTCACATCGATGCAATGGTCCCAACCGAATCGGTGTGACGCTACACAGATTCCAAAAACTAGTTTCTGTACTACTTTTGGCGACTTAAGGGTGCTATTTGTGTAGACATCTGTGCAGGTACCTACGCAGATGTCTCTGAAATCGCCCCTGAAGACTGACATGAAATTGTGTGCGTTCAGCTGAACTCGTACGATTTCAATCCCACTGTCAGTGTGAACCTGGGCTAAAGAACAGAGAAAATTGCAATTTATAATAAAAAATTTTTTTTATGGTCTGATGTTGAACTTTTCCACTGAGCTAACTATATGGAGCAAATCATGAACTTATAAAGAAGGGTGATGTTTGATCCTGTCTTCTCTGATCCTCCCCTTCTTCCACAGTCCCAAATCCATCTCCTGATGGTGCAGTCTCTGAGTGACTGTACATGCTCAGTTTGGTGTGTATTGCTAGATTTTTTATTTTTTCTCTTGGGAGAGTGCATGTGATCAGCACAGGGCCAGTTAGCACTGTGCAGACAGAGGATCAGGGGTCATGCAGCCTCATAGGACTATTGGAGGAGGATGAAAACTCATTCTACAAGCTTTAATTAACTGGACACTGATGGTCACAAGACTGCTATATACTGCTGAAATTTTTTAGCCGTTTATATTTACTGAAAGCAATTGCATTTCTATTTTCTGTGTACTGCGCGAGACCAGATAGTGAATGCAGGGTCCTGGATTTAGTAACACTTTAAAGTAAATCGTAATTTCCATGTTCATGCTTGTTCTTCCTAGTTTTTAGAGTGGTTTTGTAAGTGTAAAGATTCATAGATTAGTCTCTAGTGAGGCTATCAGTTGTCCAATGCTGCCCCTCTGTGGTCTGCTTAAGAGATCAGCCACACCGAAATCACTTTATTTATTTTTTTGTCGCTCTTAAAGGGGTTGTAAAGAGTATTTTTTTTTTATTTTTTATAAATAATATGTTATACTTAACTCCACTGTGCAGCTCGTTTTGCACAGAGTGGCCCCGAACCTGCTCTTCTGGGGTCCCTCGGCAGCTGTCTCTGCTTCCTCCTGCAGGTGCTTCTCACGTTCATGCGGAGCACCCTCGCATGGTGAGAAGCATCTGCGTGTGCGCTCTTGTGATACAGCCGGCGGCTATAGACGCTCGCTGTATCACATGGCCCCGCCCCCCGGCTCTCCGTGTCAGTGGATGTGATTGATAGCAGCGCAAGCCAATGGCTGCGCTGCTTTCCATCCATCCACTCCAGCCAATCAGCGGCCAGGCTGAACAGTGAAAAGGACGTCAGACGAGTGCGGGGCTTTCGAGGGGTGAGGTAAGTAAAACGAGGGGGCTGGGGGCGCAGGCACTGTCAGATGTTTTTTCACCTTAATGCATAGAATGCATTAAGGTGAAATAACATTTACCTTTACAACCCCTTTAAGTTGGTATTGTTAGAACAAGCAAGAAACAAAAATAAGCATATGCAGATGGTCCCATATTTTTGTAGAATTTTATATATTTATACATGGGTAGTATACAAGGATGTTCCCATGTTTTTGTAGAAATATAGATTATACATAGGTTTTTAAAACCATTACCTCTTAAAATTTACATCAAGCTGATCTTTTGCATGTACACCACATGGGTGGCAATAGTTTGTGGACACCAGACCAACACACCTACTCCACAAGCTGGCTGACACCCCCCACCACCCACAAATTTGGTTATTTTTCTTTTTTCCAGTTAACGCTGTATAGATCATACAAAGACATTTTAGACTACTGTGGCCTTCAACCCTTGTGGCAACAGTTTGGAGGAGGTCTTTTTTGTCACAGGATGAACTGGAACTGACCAGGTCCAAAAAGCCATGTCTACAAAGACAGTTTAATGAGCTGACTTCAACCTCAGTGAACACTTTTTTTTGTAAAGAATTGGAATGTTGATTGTGAGCCAGATCTTTTTGTCCATCATCAGTACTTGACCTCACAAATGCTGTTTTGACTGGGCACAAATTACCCCAGTCATAGGCCAAAATCTTGTGGAAATCCTTCCTAGAACAGGGAAAGCAGTTAAATCTGCGAAGATGGTGCAACACTTTATTAATGCCCATTGTTTTGGAAATGATGCCCAATAAGCTTATGCGTGTGGGGTCAGGTGTCCACAAATGTGTATAAGTGTACATGTATTGAAAAGGCCAAACATTTTTGCTTTTTAGATGTATGGTAAATATTTGTGTCGACCCTTAGTGACCCTTTTTACGTTTCAAGTAAATGTTATCTTGCAACGTTTTTTGCACTTATTTTATGTTTTTCTATTCCAGAAAGGAGCACAAGGAGACTGGGGTGAGCGAGCCAATAACGTTTTAAAATTCACTAAAGGAAAATCTTTTCGTCATGAAAAGACTAAGAAAAAGCGGGGCAGTTATTGCGGTGGTGCCATTTCTACAACTGTGAACTCCATCAAGTTTGACAGTGAATGAACTTTTTTTTTTTTTTTTTTTCAAACCATGAACTTCTTTCCAGATGCCTGTACTTTAGAACTTTTTGTGCAGTACTTGACTTCGTCAGCGTGGGAGTTTATCTGCCCAGGATTTGTCGACGACCGAATGATCATTTTCTGTGTATCTTTAAGAAAAGCAGAACTTTTTTTTATGCCATTCAAGAAAAGAAAATACATTTTAAGAAGATGCTTTGTTCTTATTTTTGCAGAATTTAAGATTAAATTGCCATGTTTTGTTTTTACAACTTTATTTTTAAACGTTTCGTCCTGATGTTTAGATTCAAAATTGAGAATTTGAGGATAACCATCTTAAAAAGTGGACCTGCCAAGACAGCTTAAATGTAGTCAGTATAGATATAGTATCAAAGGACATTTGTTAATATAAAAAGATGACTTGTTCAGAGGCAGTATGGAAGCTGCTATTGTAGACCTTTTTTTGTAAATACTTATTGCTGATCTATAGATTCGGTGGATATGGTACTTATTCTTTGACCCAGAGTAAGTATATGCAGCAGATCAGTGTTCTGACTCACCCTTTTGCTTGAGCATCAGTAAAGTCAGTGTTGACCTCTTATTTCTTCATTGCAGGTGTGCTTTATTTCTTCTAGTAAAATTGCTGCGCCCATATCTGCCAGTCTGTACACCTCTATGACTTTCATAGTGAGCTTAAAGCGGGGTTCCACCCTAAAGTGGAACTTCCGCTCATCGGAACCCTCGCGCCCCCCCATCCCAGAGACGGCGCAGACCATTCCTAGTGCACTGCGTGACTTGCGCAGTAGCGAACCGGGAAGTGAAGCCGCAACGCTTCACTTCCTGATTCCCTCACCTAGAATGGCAGCAGCCGAGACGAAATCGATCGGTCTCGGCTGCTGACATCGCTGGACCCTGGGATAGGTTGGGAGTGTCTATTAAAAGTCAGCAGCTGTAGTATTTATAGCTGCTGGCTTTTAATATTTTTTTTTTTTTTTGTAGGTGGAATCCCTCTTTAATGTACTTTGCACAGTATTGCCAATTGTTTTAGTCAAATAGACCAGATTGGTTAGCATTCTTAACAATTTACACAAGTGCTGTTTGAGATGGGCTGAGTTTTGATACCTCCAGACAACTCTGAAAGATATTGGTGTGTTTTTTTTTTTATATATATAATTGTGCAGGACCCTGGCTTTTTTATTCTTAGACACTGGGTTATTGGCTTATACTGTCAGGTGACTGTCAATGCTTTTGAGGACAAGCTGCCTGGGCACCTCCCCTTTAGCCCTACCTTACGCTGTGAATTCTTAGTTATTTGCTAGTGTCCTAAGATGATAAACCTCTTCTCTTACAGAGAAATTAATTTTAGCTTAACTAGTTTATTTTATCTTTGAATTCTTCATTGTCTTCTAATACCACAGTAAAAGCAATGTATCTGGATCAGAGAAACCTTGGTAAAACCCTGAGGGTGGCCTGTAATGTTGCTTCATGTACTGGATCCCTCATGGCCACTCACCTTGGCACTTTATGCAATACATATAGTCAGCTGCAGGGTACCATACAGGTCCAGGGCAGTGGTCCATCCAGAAGACCCTTTTGAGGGTTATGCCCACTGTGGATGCTATAAAGAGTCCAGTGTTGTAGACAGATAAGACAGGGTCTGTATGTTTGACTCTTACAATGTTTGGAATGTATTCATTTTGCAGTGTAAACTTTTCTAACTTGGTGTTAAAATGCAACCGCTAGGAGCTTAATCTCAGGTGGATGAAAATGCATTAAATGACACCAATTTACTGCAACTTCTCCACCTAGAGATGCTTCCTCCCTCCCAATTGCCATGAAGACTTTAATACAAGAGGTCTGCACCTGGGTTGCTTTGTAGTCCTGGCTATAATTACCCTATACTCCACATTGTACGCCGTGAGTAGCCCCAGAATATTACCCTCATTATTAGCTAAGCTGGACACCATGAGAGAGAGCACAGCAAAAGTTCAGGCGAATATTCACTCTGTTGAAGGCTTTTACAACACTCAAGCTCAGGGGGCAATTTACTAAAACTGGGGCATACAGAATTTGGTGCAGCTATGCATTTCAACCAATCGGCCTCTAATTTCAGCTTGTTCAACTAACTCAGAAGATGACTGTTCACTATGCACAGCTGCCCCCCCCCCCCCCCCCGAGTGATGATGCTGCCCTTGACCTGGAGCAGAATTATATTGCAACTTATCAATTCTCAGATGTGATGGCTGTATTAGTTTCCTTTTTAGGTTTTCTTTCTTCTATCTTCACGTGAGGATCTAGCCAGCAAGTCTATTCTTCACAAGCTGAAGCAAAGTATACATGAATGGGACAAACCCCCCTAGCACTGCCAGGGTGTTTAAAATGATCAGCTTTTATTCATTAAAAACCTTTATAGTAAAAAAAAAAAAAATCAGCTGTAACTGCTTATAAAGTGTGAGTTGGAGTTTGGTTTTTGTGTAATAATTCTATTATGTTTAACACACACCATACATTTTGGTGCTTTTTGCAGAAATGCACAAAAACTGCAGTCCATTTAACATGGTTTCCTATGGGACATGCTCCCATCTATACTTTTTTTTTGGGGAGCTGCAGAAAAGCTTGCAAATGTTCCAAAAAGCACTGCAGGAACGTATCGAAAGCAAACTGCGTAGGTGTGAACCGAGTCTTACTGGCCAGATTCCCAGGTGAGGGGGGGGGGGGGGGAAGCTAAAGAAAACTGATGCAACCACCCCATCTAATGATTGGTAAGCTGCAATATAAATAGTCCTTCATATCAGGCATTTTCTGCAGTGAGAGAAATGTGGACAAGGCCTGCCTAGGGTTGTTTGGAAGCTCGATTTCTTTCGTTCATTGACGGGCACAGCTCCTTTAATTCTTAACCTTAGGGTTATCACGCCACCTTCAGGAAAGGACTAGGCAGGACATGTAAAAATGGCAAGAGTGCACAGCACTGCCCAGGGGGTGGTCCCTCTGGCTATAAGCCCTCACCCTGCAGCTCAGTTTTTTTCTGCCTGGTGTGGAAAGACCTGGCTGCCTGAGGGGCCCATTGGTCCTGGGAATTTTTTCATTTTTTCTGTAATTTTGATCCTATGATCTACAATCAACAGCTGGGCTGGATGACAGGCTGGATAATATTGATCCTTGTAGTCTCCCCAGCCTGGCCATTGAGCTTGAGCAGACCCTAGCTATGCGCTGGGTTGGCCACGACATGCTACTTCTGCTCCAGAGCAGGCCGGTGAGCTATATGTTCAGGGGCACACATATGACCGGGCTACTGCTGTCCATGTCAGTGTGCCATGGCCAACAGCCACCCCGTACTGCTCGGGTGATGGGTCTGTGGTGGAATACGTCCAGCAATCCCGGCAGGAGGCTTAAGTATGGCTTTCCCTGCCTTGGTAGGATGGAGCAGCTGGGCATTCCGTGGCAGATCAGCTAGGGGGGTCTTACTTTCCCTTTTCTCTCTCCCTATCCCTCTTCCCCCTGCTGGGGCCGCTGTATGACTGGGCATTAGGTGCAGTGTATGTACCTGGCCTGAGGGGCTCCGGGCCTTGGCGGGGGGTTGCACTGGCTGTTAGAGTCCACTTTTTCTTTCCTTACCTTTTTTCCTTCACTGTGAGGCCATTTTCCTGTCGCCTTATGCAGTGTATGTACTGTCAGCTATTTTATAGAAGTTTCAGCTGCAATTTTCTTGTAGCCTCAGTGCTGTTTACCGCTAGTGCTGGTATTTGTGTACCTCAGAGCAGCGTAGTTTTTACTTTGGGCACTTTGTGACTGACTCGGGGCAGATACAAAAGTGTCAGCACATCGCCTCAGTCTGCAAGCAGCTAGGTGGGTGGTATTTGTGTACCTTGCCTTAAGTCCCCAAGTTGTGGCAGACAGGTGAGGGTCAGCATGGCGTCAGAAGCTGTCGCTTCTTCCCCAGACATCCCTGCTATTGCAACCGGCTCACCTGCTCAAAATGCAGTGCCTATGGACACTTTGTCGGTGGTCCTGGAGACCTTTTGTTGCCAGGGTGGGTGCAAGGGGGGTAAAAATGCCCCCTGCCCCTCCCTGTCTTCTGGGGAAAGCTCTAATTCACACTCTGTTCCCGCAGTGACTGGCGGCCCCTGTTTTTTTGACGTGTCCGAGGATGCGGACCAGGACCGTTCGGGCAGTGAGAATGACTGTCTGGGTTAGCGCAGGGTGCGGAATGCCCTGAAGATACAGGATGCAGCAGGAACTTCTGCTGCAGTGGTCCCTTTTGGGTCCCGAAAACTGGCCCACACTCCTAAGGTGTTTCCGTATTTTACTTATTTTGATAAGTTCATCTACATGGAATGGGGAAGCCCGCAACAGGCCTTTTCAGTCCCAAGAAGAAAGGCAGTGCGTTACCCCTTTGAGGAGAGCCCCTGAAAAGATGGGTGTCTTCTCTGGTCGTCGATCCCCCGGTATCCAGGTTAAATAAAGTAACCATGATTCCCATAGAAGGGACTCCTACCTTCAATGACCCTGCCAACAGGAGGACTAAGGCAGTAGCCTGATCCATGTTTACGGTGGTGGGGTCAGTGTTACGACCTGTGCTGTCCACGTACTCAGGCATCAGAGGGTTCTGAGATTTGCAGTCGGAAGAGCACTACCAGTTTGTGGCTCTCCCTTTTTGGCCTGTCAGCCCCCAGAGTCTTTACCAAAGTGTGAGCTCCAATTCTGGCGCTGTTAAGACAATGTGGGATCGCAATTGTAGTTTACCTAGACGACCTCCTTCTGAGAGCAGCTTCTGCCTCAGAATTAAGGGAGGATGTAGCGATCACCTTACAGACTCTACGGGAGTTTTTGGGTGCTGAACCTAAAGAAGTCTGTTTAGTGCTGACTCAATGCCTGGAGTACCTGGGCTTACTGCTGGACTACTCATAAGTGAGCGTTTTTCTCCCTTCATACAAGCTGAAGATTCTTCAAGCTGTGGTGAAGTTGTTGATGAACTGCAGGTGGTCATCGCTGCACTTCTGCATGCGAGTTCTGGGCCTCATGGTAGCCACTTTTGAAGTGGTACCGTACGCTCAATTTTACACTAGAGTCCTGCAAACTGAGATTTTGTCAAAATGGAACAAATCTTCGTTATCCCTGGATTGTCAAATTCAGGTGAGCCAGCTAGTGAGGGATTCCCTTCTCTGGTGGCTGAGGTCTCCGGCCCTTTGGTCCGGGAGAATGTTCTTATCTCCATTGGATGGTGAGCACAACAACCGCCAGCCTGACCTGTTTTGGATGTACAGGCAGCCCAGGGCCTCTGGTCACTGGTAGAATCCCATCTGCTGATCGGTGTTCTTGAGTTTGGGGCGATCAGGAGGTGCCTCTCCACATGGTCAAGGAGGCTACAGGGGCATCCAGTCGAACAACGCCACGGCGGTGGCTTATTTTAACCATCAAGCAGCTCGGCTGCAGTACAGGAGGTCGCTCACTTCCTCCAGTGGGCAGAGCAGCACGTGCTGGCCCTGTCGCCCATATAAATTCTGGGGCGTAGAAAACTCAGGCAGATTACCAAAGTCATCGGATGCTGGACCCAGGGGAATGGTCGTTGCATCCGGATGTATTCTGGCTCCTTTGCCTAAAGTGGGGCACACGCGATGTGGAACTCTTGGCTCAATCAGAAGGAGCAGAGGTTTGTGTCCAGGACAAGAGACCACTGGGCGGATGCATTAGATGCATTGGTGGCTCTATGGGGTCATTATCGGCTGATTTATGCCCCCCCAAACTTCTACCACGTCTGCTGCTCAGAGTGGAGGCCGTGGGGATTCAGATTGGTCTCGACGTCCTTGGTACGCTGACCTAGTACGCCTGGTGGCGGATGTTCCTTGGCGGCTGCCGATGCAAGAAGACCTTCTAACGCAAGGTCCGATGCTTCATCCTGCTTTACCATCGCTGGTTTTAATGGCATGGCTGTTGAAAAGCAGGTACTAAGGGATCGAGGTCTGTCAGACTCTGTAATTTCCACTATGCTGAGGCCACGAAAGTCATCTTCTCGAAAAAGATTTACCATTGTACATACAAGGCTTACAACTCCATGTATGAGGAGATGGGGTGGAGTCCGCACACATACTCAATTTCCAGGATCCTGCTGTTTTTGCAGCGAGGAGTGAATCAGGAACTTGCCTTAACCACCATAAAGGGGCAGATATCAGCCTTGGCTGTCTTTTTCCACCGTCCCTTGGTGACTCGCTCATTGGTTAGTACTTTTGTGCAAGGGAATCGACACATAGTCCCTCCGGTTTGACCACCGCTACCTCCCTGGGATCTGAATCTGGTGCTATAGGCGCTTCAGAAACCACTGTTTGAAAACATTAAGGAGATTCCAGTGGCGGCTGGTGCTGCTTTTTATTTATTTTTTGGAGGGCGTACACAAAAATCCAAACCCCCCCAACACACACAAAACGTCACTTGCCAGGGATGGGGTCGATAAATGTGCAGTTAGCCATGCAGATGGAGATATATATGCAGAGAGAGAGATATGAGAATGTACAGCATGGCTCTAGGATGCAGTACTGGGAGCCCTCATGGTATACACATACAGGAGATGTGTAATGAAGGCTCCAGCACATAGTCGGGTGAAGGGCTGGAGAGGAGGTTGATTCCAGGCAGGGCAGAGGTGAAATGAGGCTCCCTCCGATCAGAGTAAGAAAATATACAGCATAAGGTGCTGCTGTATATGGCTGGGGTGGACAATTACAAGCTGTTTGTAACACATACCTGCCTTCTCCATTCACACAGAGCTGAAACAGGAAATGACACGCCACCCCAAGGACAGCACCGCCCAGACATGAAGGAGAATGCCCCAATGAGCGTCTAGAGGCGCACGCCACAGGGCATAAAAAAACACCACAAATGTAGCGTCTTGCCTGCAATCACAGGATTGCATTGGCATGACACCTCCATAGTGCGTTGTGTCCGGCTCCCGCCCCGAACACAGCGCACTTAAAGGAACTTTTTTTTGACTGGATTTTGGGGGGAGACGCACATGCGTCCCTTATGGATGGGCTACCACTGGGAGATTCCCTTAACTCTTTCTCAGAAAGTAGTCTTTCTAGTGGCTATTGCATCTGCCAGGAGGGTTTCTGAGTTGGCGGCCTTGTCATACAAGTCTCCCTACCTAGTCATCCACAAGGATAAGAAGGGTGTATCTGTCTGTTATGGCTCCTTTCTGGAAGTCAGACACTCTTTGTCTCAGTGGCTGGTCCGAAAAAAGGTCTGGGGGTCTCATTGACCACCATTTCTCGGTGGATCTGACAGATTGTGGTTCAGGCCTATGCCTTAAAGGGACGGGTGCCCCCTTTTCCTGTCATTCCACCAGGGCAATTAGAACCTCCTGGGCTTTCTGACATCAAGCGTCTGTCTCCCAGGTGTGTAAGGCGGCGACTTGGCCATCCGTTCACACTTTCACTAAATTCTACAAAGTTGATGTAAGCGCATCTTCGGATGCTTGCTTTGGCCACAAGGTTTTACAGGCGGCTGTGTAAGGTTGCAATTTACACTTTCTTTAAGTTACAAGTTTTTTGTGCATGCATCTTTTGATGCACAAGTTGACCGCACGTTTTGATGATGGCCATTTATCATGGCAACTCCTCTTTTGAGGTGTTCCTTTTGTTGTGGGTGAAGTTATGTTTTGCTGTTTCCACCCCTTGTTTTTTTACACTGTTTGGGGACGTCCCTAAGGTCAAGAATTAAAGAAGCTGTGTCCGTCAATGAATGAAAGGGAAAATGGGATTTTTGTACTCTCCTCCAATCCTTTTCTCTGAAGTTCATTGACGGACACAGCACCTACCCCTCCTATTTATGTTTGTACGGCTTTTTGACAAACTGAGCTGCAGGAACCAGGGTGAGGGGTCAAGCCAGAGGGACTTCCCCCCTGGTTGGTCCTGTTTTTTTACATGTTCTGCCTAGTCCTCTCCTGAAGGTGGCATCATACCTTTAAGGTCAAGAATTAAAGGAGCTGTGTCCTTCAATTAACTTCAGAGAAAAGGATTATACGGTGAGTACAAAAATCCAATTTTTTGCAACACAAACGGATAAAGCTGCAACCCTGTTGTTGAAGTCATTCAGCATTCGTTGTCTGTTATTCTACCAAAATCTCTACAACTGATAGGACTATTTTACTGTCATGAGTGGTACAAAACATTGCGTTCCACACGTTGATATCGCAGAAGATAGTAGTGACATTTTAACACTTTTATGATATCAGGCCTCTTTTCTTAATTATGAGGGCATGGTTTGAAATGCTTGATATGTCCATTTCTTCATACATAGATATTAAAGCAGTTGACCTCAGATGGTTTTCACATCTTGTCATTGTATAGCTGTGGTGTTGTCAGGACTGTTATACTACTAGCGCCCCTTATTTACGCTAAGACTCTCTCTCTCTCTCTTACTAACAGGAGTAAGCTTTCAGCATTCCTGTACATAGCAGGAATTTGATAAGCAGGTGCCCAGGTGGGGATGGTAATATGCTGCTTCTGGAGTAGGAATTTCTTCCCTGCAGGTAACTGCTTGCATTAAATTATTACTGACAAGGGTATGTGCATATTTACCTTTTATTAAGGAGACCAGCCATAGCGATTGTACCGGATTCACCAGCACTGTCCTGGCATTTGACAGCGAATTGAGGCTTTGTCCCAGAGTAAAGCCCAGTGCCGGAATAAGTTCCATCCCTTGGCTCCATTTGGTTACCTGCAAGCGCACTTGTGCAGGGTGTCTGTGTATATTTGACAGACAGCCAGTACTGAAGGATGCATACATACAGTACCCAGTAGAGCAGTGTGTAGCTGAACCTGCCTCTTCCTTGGCTGTGATGCTTTCCTGCACACAGACAGCAGGGGAGGAGTCATGTCATGGCCAGATTTATGGCGGCGGTGGGGGGTCAGGCCCGCCCCAAAATGGATAGCATTCCTGGCTGCTGAGCTTGGAGAGAAGTGACAGGGGCTGTTCTCTCCTCCTCATGTCATTCCAGCGATTCCCCCATATGGCAGGTGACAATGGATCCATAAATTTGTTTTTACACTGATTATGGCCCCTTTTGTGCTTCCGGCAGCATAAAATGTGGATGGAGAACAGTAATCATACAGTGTACAATCTGATCCATTATCGTGCTGTATGGAGGAGTGCTGGTATGACAGGAGGGGGGAGCACAGCCTTAGGCTGCTTTCACACTGCAGCGGGAGCGGCGTCGGCGGTAAAGTGCCGCTATTTTTAGCGGTGCTTTACCGTCGTTTTAGCGGCAGTGTGCGGGCGCTAGCGGGGTGGTTTTAACCCCCGCTAGCGGCCGAAAAGGGGTTAAACCCGCCCGCAAAGTGCCGCTGCAGCGGCGCTTTGCCGGCGGTATTGCCGCGGTGTCCCATTGATTTCAATGGGTAGGAGCGGTGAATACACCGCTCCTTCACCGCTGCAAAGATGCGGCTGGCAGGACTTTTTTCACCGTCCTGCCAGCGCATCGCTCCAGTGTGAAAGCCCTCCGGCTTTCACACTGGAGTTAAAGGGGCCGGTTTTTTTCAGGCGTTACACAGGCGCTATTTTTAGCGCTGTAACGCCTGAATACCGCCCCAGTGTGAAAGCAGCCTTAGTGATTTCCTGCCTGTAAGTTTGAGGGGGAGAGAGTTGGAACTTACAGGTGGGGAATTGTACTGACACTACAATGGGGGGGGGGGGGGGGGGGTTATAAGAATCATTTGTATTTGGGTTGTGATGAGAGGTTTGTAGAAGGGGGGGGGGGAGCTATTTGCGCAGGGATGGTTAATTTGGCAGGGAGGGGCTTATTGCTAGGTGGAGGAATGGTGGGTGGGGGGGGGGGGGGCGGCTTGACCCCCCCCCCCCTGTACCCTGCCTTACTGGCCCCCCCCCCCCTGTCCTGCATCCTGCTTACACCTGTACCCTGCCCTACTGACTCCTGCCCTATTGACCCCCTGTCCTCTGCCCTATTGACCCCCTGTCCTCTGCCCTATTGACCCCCTGTCCTCTGCCCTTGTGACTCTGTATACTGACCCATGGGCCCTGCTATCCTGACCCCCGTATAAGTACCAGGAAGCCCAGGTTTTGTTTAACCACACTCCTTAAGCCCCTCCCACTATGTTTGGCCACACCCACATTTTGCCACAGCTCAGATTACCTCCTTTGCCAAGTGTCCCTCATTCTGAAGTTCAAAAGTTGGGAGGCATGGACAACCTTCAGCGCTCCTGTTGAAGGTCACCATGCTACCAATACAGGTGTTGAGAGTAGTTGAAAACGAATAAATGTGGTGCATTCTCAGTAAAATTATATTACTTCAAGTGTAATAATAAACAAAAAATGAATTAAAGGCAAATAAAGTGCTATGTGCAAAATAATTCTCAATCAATAAATGGATGTAAATCCTTCAAGTGCAAATACATCAATATAATAAAATACTAGTGCAATAATAATTTTCAATACTAGATATGTTATAACTTAAAGTGCAATAATAACTTGTGACGAAAGTCCATAAAGTGCTTGGTGCAATCAAAGTGCAGACCCATATATATCGAATTCCTCGATAGTGCTTCACCGTCTGTGCCCCAGCCTCTCACCTCAAAGACCCCTACGGGTCGTCATACCAATGATGAATCTGATATAAATCCACAGCTCCTTATAGTCCTCTATTAGATAGAGCAGCGATGTTCACAGGTACAAGCAGGCATTTCCATTTAAAACCGCTATCTCCACTTTTCACCACCAAGCCTATTGTGCTGCTACTGAGAAGCTCCAACAACCCTGCTAGAGTTTCCTGAGTTTAGGTTGTTGGAGTCTTCTCAGAAGCGGCACGCTAGGCTTATGTTGTCAGACAGTCTATGGTTCATGCTTCCCCACCACAACGACGATGGGGGACAGCATGACTGCATTGGTGGTGAAAAGTGGAGGCGATGGCTGTTTTAAATGGAAATCCCTGCTTGTACCTGTGAAAATTGCTGCCCTATCTAATAGAGGACTACAGTAAGAGAGAGCCTACTGCTGTGGATTTATGAGATTCCTCATTGGTATGGCTAGACCCATAGCGGGTCTTTCTTTGAGGTGAGAGGCTGGGGCACACTGCACACAGATGGTGAAGCATTATCGAGGAGCTTGATATATGGGTCTGCACTTTGATCGCTGACAATTTGTATGAACTATTTCTGTGCACTGAAGATTGATTGCACCAATCACTTTATGGACTGTTGTCACAAGTTATTATTACACTTTAATTTATAACAGAGGCGAGTCTACGCTTTGTGAGGCCTTAGGCAAATCTTAATGTTTTGGTATATACTGCACTGTGATAATAAACTTTATCAAGCCGCCAACAGCGCTTCTAGACAAAAAAGCAAAAATGAAGATAGGAAAAATATATGTGTAGCGCTATGACAAAGACAGAACATTTTAAAAAATTATACGTGTCACCATATAAATCTTAAAGCAAGGAAAAACGTATTCCCGAATAGTGAAAAAACATAAACCGCATTTAGGCTCCATGCACACTGGAGCTCATAAACTGCAGTTTATTGGAGTTTGGGCGTTTTTATTTTATTTTTTTTAAAAAGCCCATAAACTCTACTCTGTTAGCCTATGTGCCCATGCACACATGGATGTTTTTTTTTTTTTAGCTTTAATGAGTAGTGGAGTTTATGGGCTTTTTTCTGAACGCCAGAAATTTGCGTTCAAAGTGCCGCTTTTCACCGCCAAAAAATGACAAACGACGATAAACACGCATAAACTCTTATAAACACGCGTTAATTAGTGTTTGGCATTCTATTTTTGCAATGGATTGTGGGAGTTTGGAATGCACTGTGGGATTTTTGGAGTGTCCTCTGTGTATTTTTTATTAAAAAAACGCTCATAAACGCTAGTACAAAACGCTATTAAAAGCAGGTTTTTCAACCAGAGTTTTCTGCCAGCAATTTGGCGTCCAGAAAAAGCTTTTTTGAGCTTCAGTGTGCATGGAGCCTAAGGCAGTTAAATGAACCTTTGAAATGCAAATACAAGTGAAAAAAATGAATAAAAAAACTAAATAATGACCATTCATGGACAATTATCAAAAAGATGTGCAGGTGCTAAGTAAGTCCCAAAATATAAAGTCCAATAGTAAATTTTTAGAAGGATCAACTTTCCAAGAAACAGCTTCCAAAGAAAATGGTGTACTCTTCATACATGCATCACCACCAGCACCGTGAAACTGGGGGAGGCTTACCGGAAGACTTGGACTTAGTCAGGCGTATGCCCCCCAAGTCAAATAGGCTTTATGTATGGAATTCGCCTGATAGGCGTAGAAACTCCACAGACTCAGCTTGCACCACCACGTCACATAGGCAAGATGTTTGTTAATATCCAATGTGAGATGAGGTAATGGTTTCGTACATAGAACCATAAAAGTAAAGGTCCAACATAGTGTAATATTGTTACGAAAGATTTTTTAATGAAAAACGGCACGTACATGAATGGAGAAACAGCGATGCCTGCAGGAGTCCACACAATGCGTTTCGACTACCAAGTCGTCATCTGGGGTGTGGACCCCCTCTCCCAGCATCGCTTATAAAGGAATGGTGACCCCAGATCGTTCAGGACGCCAAATCGCTTCCGCCTGACGTCACTTACGCTAAAAACAAAAAAAATTAAAACGGAAGTGTGTATCTCGTATAAACAGGTTGTTTCAAATGCTAAATATCCCCTTTAAAAGTTTTGAAGCTATATTCCAAATTCCCATTTTATAATTTTTTTTACCAGAGAAAATGTATGTAAAACTGTTTTTATAAGTCTAAACGGCCGGTATATTGTGTGGGTATTGGCGCTAACCAAGCCTCATTCTCGGCGCGCCAACAGCCAATCCCTGCTTGTTATTTAACCCTCGCAAAGGCAAATCTTAGACATGAGGCCCCACTCACGCCCATAATGGGAAAAATAATTCAAGCAATAGAAATTAACTGTATAAATTGCATATATTAAGAGCCTTAAATCTTATGAACTATGAATTCACAGTTTCTAGAATTTTCTCTAACCAATTACTCTTTAATCAAATATCATTAAACATAGGGAGATATATATGCACATAAATATAGATACAATTTGTGAAGCTGCTACTAGCAACGTGTTTACGTTATAACAAAAGTCAAAAACCATATTTCTCTTATATTCACCGACTGACACAGCTCCTCTCTGTAACTAAATGGGTTTGTTAGCCTGCCATTAGGAGAACTAGGCAAAAATTGTAACACAATACTCAGAACTTTAGTCCCAACCCCTGGGGGCGGACCCTGTGCTAACAACCCTACCTGCTCCCAGGCAGAACTCCGTTTTATTTTGCCTAGTGAAGGAGAATGACCTAGGAACCCTGTGGGCCCTTTTGTCCATTTTTTTGATGCGGGTTTGATGATTTTTGCGCAAGATGTAAGATCCTGGGATCTTCTATCAACTGCTGGCTGGGTGACAGGCTGGTTAAGTTATCCTTGTAGTCTCCCCAGTCCGGCCATCAAGCGTGTGCAGGCCGCAGCTAAGGCTCAGCAGGCCATGACATACCTCAGCTGCAGAGGTGGTTGGTAAGCCTTCAATGCTCCGGGGTATACATATGACCAGGCTACTGATGTCTGGATCACAGTATACCAGGCCAGCAGCTACCCTGTAACTGCACAGGAGTAGGTCTGTGATGGAATGTCTCCCAGCTCTTCAGGACTGGTAAGTACGGCTCTCCCTGCTTCGGTGGGGTGAACAGCTGGGCATTCCCTGGGAGGTCGATTCAGGGGCCACCTCACCTCCTTCTCTTCTCTACCTCATCCCTATCTCCCCTCCGGGGGTGGGTGGCTGCATGTGCTGTGGGCGGTGTGTGTGTGGGGTTCGCTGGGTCTCTCACCTGTAGGGGGCTCTGTGCGGCTAGCGTTGGTCCTGGTCCCGGTCTGGGGGGGTCCCAAAAGGTGTCTGTGAAGGTGTTCTTGCTGAATGCAGGCAGCACTGT
Source organism: Lithobates pipiens (assembly GCF_037356315.1). Lineage (NCBI taxonomy): Eukaryota > Metazoa > Chordata > Amphibia > Anura > Ranidae > Lithobates > Lithobates pipiens. Next base: position 57,464,452 of record NW_027507787.1, on the reverse strand, counting down.
TCTGTGATTTTTTTTCCTGTCACCTCATGGCGCTGTCTGGCGGCCATTTTGACTGTGGGCAAAGTAGGTTCCCCTTGTGAACCTCAGCAGCCATTTTCTATAGGCTTTTCCTATTAGTTCTATTGGCGGACATTTTTTTTAAGCCCGAGCGCTCTTTTCACCGCAGTTCTTTTGTGACAGCTTTACATGTGCTCTCACATGCTGTTTCCTGTGTCCACTGTGTATATAGGACGCTGGATTGCTCTTCCCTGAACGCTGGTACAAGCTCTGTAGATTGTTTCACCGCTATTCTATACAGATGCTGCGACACTGTTTCTTCACTCTGCAACTGGGCAACCTCCTAGGGACTACAGGCACGGCTAGTAACATTCACAGAACGCCCCAGGGTGGTGAGTCTGGCGCTAGGCCCACACGGTGGCAGCAGGAGGGTAGGACCTTCACTGTTCTAGGTCCCCTTGCAGGTGGCAGACAGGGTAGGGTCAGCATGGCTTCAGAAACTATCCCACGATCGCGATCGTGGGTTAACTAAACAATCTCCTCTTGAGAGCATCTTCCTCCTCAGAATTAGAGGAGGATGTGGCGATCACCATACAGACTCTGCGAGAATTTGGGTGGCTGTTGAACCTAAAGAAGTCGGTGGTTGTGCCGACCCAGGGTCTGGAGTACCTGGGTATACTATTGGACTCCAGGAAAGCGAGGGTCTTTCTCCCCTCAGACAAATTGCAGACTCTGATCTGCGGTCAAACTACTGATGAATCTCTCCATTTTTGAATGCGAGTACTGGGGCTCATGGTAGCCTCCTTTGAGGCAGTACCTTATGCCCAGTTCCACACCAGAGTCCTGCAGAAGGAGATTTTGACAAAATGGGACAAATCTCCGTTGTCCCTGGATCGACAGGTCCAGGTGAGCCAGCCAGTCAGGGACAATCTGATCTGGTGGTTGAGGTCCCCGGTGATTCAGTCCGGAAAATCGTTCCTTCCTCTGAAATGGACGGTGATCGCTACGGACGCCAGTCTCTCAGGCTGGGGTGGAGTGATGGGGATTCAGTCGGCTCAGGGCCTCTGGTCGACGGACGAATCCGGGTTGCCAATCAATCTGCTCGAATTGAGAGCGATCAGGCTGTGCCTCCAAGTGGTCGACGTGTCTTCAAGGATGTCCGACCAGGATACAGTCAGACAACGCCACGGCTGTGGCGTACATAAATCACCAAAGGAGAACAAGAAGCTCAGCCGCTGCTCGGGAAGTCGCTCACATACTTCGGTGGACAGAGCGCCACGTTCGGCTCTGTCAGCCATTCACATCTTGGGGGTGGAAAATTGGCAGGCGGACTATCTGAGTCGTCAGATGCTGGACCCAGGAGAATGGGCGTTGCATCCGGAGATATGCAGGTTGCTGTGCCTGAAATGGGGCACACCAGATGTGGATCCAGGACAAGAGATCCATAGACGGACGCGTCACACGCGCTGGTGGCTCAGTGGGATCAGTACCAGCTGATCTATGCCTTTCCTCCACTAAAACTGTTGCCACGTCTGCTTCGCAGAGTGGAAGATGAGGGGATCCCAGTAATCCTGGTTGCCCCAGATTGGCCTCAGCGGCCCTGGTATGCAGACCTGGTGCGTCTGGTGGCAGACGCTCCCTGGTGACTGCCGCTGCGAGAGGACCTCCTATCTCAGGGTCCAATCTTTCACCCTGCTTTACCATTGCTGGCTTTAACGGCATATTGAGAGCCAGGTGCTGAGGAACCGGGGTCTGTCGGACTCGGTGATTCCAACTATGCTGAGGGCGCGGAAATCTTCTTCACGGAAGATATACCATCGTACCTGGAAGGCCTATATCTCCATGTGTGAGGAGAAAGGGTGTCATCCGCGCTCCTTTTCTATATCCAGGATCCTGCTGTTTCTTCAGCAAGGAGTAGACCAGAAATTGGCGTTGAGCACCATTAAGGGGCAAATTTCAGCGCTGGCTGTCTTTTTTTTTTCAGCGACCCTTGGCGTCTCACTCATTAGTGAGTACCTTTGTTCAGGGGGTTCGACATGTAGTCCCTCCGGTGTGTCCACCGTTGCTCCCATGGGATTTGAACTTGGTGTTGTCGGCGCTTCAGAAGCCACTGTTTGAGAATTTCAGGGAGATTCCCCTGTTGACCTTTTCACAGAAGGTGGTCTTCCTAGTGGCCATCACATCGGCCAGGAGGGTTTCGGAATTGGCGGCCTTGTCATGCAAGTCGCCTTATCTGGTCATCCACAGGGATAAGGTGGTGTTGCGTCCGCAACCGTCCTTTCTACCAAAGGTGGTTTCGGCTTTTCATATCAATCAGGACATTGTATTACCATCGTTGTGTCCTAAGCCGAAGCACCCCAAAGAGGTGGCTCTTCATGCTCTCGATTTGGTTAGGGCTCTGAAGGTGTACTTGTCTGCCACGGCTCCCTTTCGGAAGCCAGACTCACTGTTTGTTCCGGTGACTGGTCCAAAGAAGGGTATGGTGGTCTCGTCTGCCACCATTTCCAGGTGGATCAGACAGATTGTAGTCCAAGCCTACACCTTGAAGGGGCAGGTGCCCCCCTTTCCATTCACGACCTACTCTGCAAGAGCTATCGGAACATCTTGGGCCTTCGGACACCAAGCGTCTGTCGCTCAGGTGTGTAAGGCGGCGACCTGGTCGTCTGTCCATACATTTACCAAGTTCTACAAGGTAGACGTCAGTGCATCGGCTGATGCCTGTTTTGGCCGCAAAGTTTTACAGGCGGCCGTGTAGTTGCAATTGAGATTTTTTCCTGGTTTTTCGATAAAAACACAGTACTGTTTGTTAATCCACTGTTGCATTACTTCCGCAAAAAGGTTGCGGTGTTGGGGATCTCTCCTGTTGAGAATGCCCAGTTATGGCGGTGTGTTTTCCATACACTGCTGTTTTTTTGTGGGTTTAGTTTCACTAGTTCCCACTTGCCATGGTGGATGAAGTTTTAATGCTGTTTTTTTCCCCACCCCTCGTTTGGCACTGCTTGGGGACGTCTCATTTAGTTACAGCAGGGGAGCTGTGTCGATCGGTGCATATAAGAGAAAATAGGATTTTTGTACTCGCCGTAAAATCCTTTTCTCTGTAATTCACCGACCGACACAGCACCCACCCCTCCTTTTCTCTACGTTATACTGTTTGTTGACGTACTGATTTCTGCCTGGGAGCAGGGAGGGTTGTTAGCACAGGGTCCGCCCCCTGGGGCGGGACTAAAGTTCTGTGTATTGTGTTACAATTTTTGCCTAGTTCTCCTAATGGCACGCTAACAAATTTAGTTACAGAGAGGAGCTGTGTCTGCCGGTGAATTACAGCGAAAAGAATTTTACGGTGAGTACAAAAATCCTATTTTCTCCATTTACATGAAGGTCAGGTTAATATATAGTCAAACTGCGGACATGATACAAGAGATGGTCAGACGCTGTGCGGACTTGATACAAGAGATGTTCAGAGCCTGTGCAGACATGATACAAGAGATGGTCAAAGACTGTACGGACTTGTACAAGAGATGGTCAAAGACTGCAGAAACAAAACAAGAGCTGGTCAGAGACTATGCAGACATCATACAAGAGATGGTCAGAGAGTGTGCAGACATGATACAAGAGATGGTCAGAGACTGCAGACATAAAACAAGAAATGGTCAGAGACTGCAAACATGATACAAGAGGTGCTTATGTTAATGAAATAACAGGTAGGGGAGGCGCTGACCTGAGTGTAGTATTAAAATGATGATTTTAATAGTATAAGATTAAAAACACAAGATGCATGCTCGGCAAAGTAAAGTGCAGTCCTGGTGTTCCACATAACTCCGTGGGTCCTACCGCTGTTCTGGGTGGCTGGAAAGGATTGCGCAGTTGGCTGGAATGGATCACAGTGTTTTTCCAGGAGCAAAGGAACCAAGCAGCTCCACACAGACCAGCATGGACTGTGGAACAGGAAGTGATGTCATCGACGTCTGATTGGACCTAGGCGGGGCTAGGACCTTGTCAATCAGAAGTGATCAAATACCACCAAAAGAAAGCTCTATTTGAGAGGCAAAAAAAAGAACATCAATTTTGTTTGGGTGCAACGTCGCACGACCGCGCAATTGTCAGTTAAAGCAACGCAGTGCCAAATCGCAAAAAGTGCTCTGGTCAGGAAGGAGGTAAAATCTTCCAGGACTTGCTGACCGCTGCACATCGAGATACGTTGGCACAATGGTAGCTATGGGCATACCTGTACACCCCCTTTAATTGGCGGGGCTAGTGGACATGCCTACAGCTGCCGCGTACAGCGTGCCCGCGATCATGTCACGGAGCCGCAGAACGGGGCGATGCCTATGTAAACAAGGCATTTCCCCATTCTGCCTAGTGACAAGACAGGGAGTTACTGCTCCCTGTCAGCGGGAGCAGTGATCGCAGTCATGTCAGTGGTAGGCTGGTAGCACATCCCACCCCCCCAACAGTTGGAATCACTCCCTAGGACACACTCAATCCCTTGATTGCCCCCTAGAGTTTAACCCTTTCCTTGCCAGTGTCATTTACACAGTAAATGTGCTATAAACCAAAAAAGAGAGTGACAATGTGGAAAAAAAACACAATATTTTTTACTTTTTGCCATAATAAATATCCCCCAAAAAATATATAGAAAAAACTATTTTTTTTCCCTCAGTTTAGGCTGATATGTATTCTTCTACATATTTTTGGTAAAAATCGCAATAAGCATAACCAATATTGATTGGTTTGCGCAAAAGTTATAGCGTCTACAAAATAGGGAATAGTTTTATGGCATTTTTTTTATTAATTTTTTTTTAAATTTTTTTTTTTTTTTTTTACTAGTAACGCTGACGATCTGCGATTTTTATAGGGATTGCGACACGACGGACATGTCAGACAATTTTGACACATTTTTGGGACCATTGGCATACTGCGATCAGTGCTAGAAAATGCATTGAATACTGTAAAAATGTCACTGGCAGGGAAGGGGTTAACACTAGGGAGCGATCAAGGGGTTCCCTAGTGTGAGTTCTAACTGAAGAGGGGAGAGGACTGTGTAGGGGAGATGACAGATCGCTGTTCATACTCTGTATGAACAGACTCTCTTCTCCCCTCAGAGAACCAGAAACTGTGTTTACACACACACACAGATCCAGGTTCTCCATGTGTTAGCCGCGATCGCGGGAGCCTGGTAGTGATTGTGACCGCCGGGCACTCACATCGGCTCTGAGGGCAAGCAGCGGGAGCGTGCCCCTAGTGGCCACAGGCCAAGGTGACGTAACATAACGTTTCGCCAAGCCGTGCCATTCTGCCACAGTACAACTGCGGTGGCTGGTTGGCAAGTGGTTAATAATGCTGGTATGTGATCAAATGCCACTTCGGACTCTGCACTTCAGCGAATGCACAAATCAAATGAACACAAGAAACTTCTTTGTAAAACACTGCACAGACATCAAGTGACCTTGTTTACCCCTTCAGCTCTTTCACCTTGTAACATGCACTCTCTACTACTTTTGACAGCTCTCTCAAACTATCTCACCTTCACCCCTCTTCTCTCCCCCACAGCATCTATATATTTCACCCTCACGTCTGTTCTCGCCTTATTACTGCATCCACCAACTCCTGCTAATTCTAAATCCACACACACAAAAAATCACCAGGAGTCTGGGGCATGTCCCTTCAAATAAATCCCACTCCCATATTGCATCCCTCACCCTCCTGCTTCTCCTAACCTCTGGAGATATATCACCAAACCCCGGGTCTCCATCATTTAACTGTACCCCATGCACCCATCATCCTGCACCCTCTGGCAGCAGCCACAATCAACACAATTTAGTTCCCATTTCTATTCTTACCAAGACCAGACTCCCTTTCTCTTGTGCCCTTTGAAATTCCCACTCTGTCTACAACAAACTCAGCTCTCTCCATGACCTCTTTATCGCTAACTCATTTAATCTACTCGCCATTACCGAAACCTGGCTTCACGAGTCCGACACTGCGTCTCCTGCTGCCCTATACCATGGTGGCCTTCCCTGGACTCACTTTCCCAGATCCAGTGGATGTAAGGGAGGAGGTGTCAGAATCATTCTAGCCCCACATAGCACCTTTCAGGTACTTCAACCACCTCCCTCTCAGTCACTCTCCTCTTTCGAAGCACACTGTATTTGTCTTTATTTTTTTTTTGCTTTTTTTTTTGTTTTTTAAATATTTTTATTCAAGGAATGCAGTACAAGACAATATGTTCAAAAAAACTGTTACAATTAGGCCCCTTTCACACTGGGGCGGTTTTCAGGCGTTACAGCGCTAAAAATAGCGCCTGTGTAGCACCTGAAAAAAAACGGGCCCTTTCACTCCAGCTGGCAGGACAGTGAAAAAAGTCCTGCTAGCCGCATCTTTGGAGCGGTGAAGGAGCGGTGTATTCACCGCTCCTAAACCGCTCCTACCCATTGAAATCAATGGGACAGCGCGGCAATACCTGCAGCGGCGCTTTGCGGGCAGTTTTAACCCTTTTTTGGCCGCTAGCGGGGGTTAAAACCACCCCGCTAGCGCCCGCAGACCGCCGCTAGAACGACAGTAAAGCGCCGCTAAAAATAGCCGACGCCCGCACCGCCCCAGTGTGAAAGGGGCCTTACTTTTTACAAACTCCCCTTGTCAAGGTATATTGTCTTGCATATCAATATGTTCAAGTGGAAAACTTTAGCACATTCTGTTTAGGTATTAAACAATACTGAACAGCAAAACAGGAAACAGATATTCTGTAAGAATAAGCTGGTATTATTAATTAACTATCAACTGCTCCTCAGTCGGCTATATATAATTATCACGAGACTGATATACTGTGTTGTGAATCGGACCTGGATGATATCCAGTCCAGGCTCAGGTAGAGGACAGGTAGTTCATATTCCCCCACTCTCACCCCAACAGGGCTCACACTGTGAGAGTGGAGGGAATGTTGGAGCCTAGCTATGAGCGTAAAAGGGCCCTGTCATTAACATACGTCCCAACAGAACCTGAGCGTCCGTGTGGTAAGACTCCTGTTACATCTTACATTCAGCTAATTACTATTAGTATTCCAAAGTATTGATAGGAGGGTGGGGGGAGAGGTAGGAAGATATGGGGGTAAGGCAGAGGGAAGGAGGGGTGCGGTATTCTGAGTCAATTTACTTTTGTGAAGCGTATAATACTATCTGATTAGTGGATTGGTTTCTCAGGTCAGGCTATAACTCGTCCAGCAAGTTCTTACATTCTGTGGATGCTCGAAAATGTAGCCAACATGCCCAGACTGTGGTAAACTTGGAGCAATGTGTCATTGAGTTGGTAAATAAGTTCCTCCATCTCCATTGTCCGAACCCACTCTTCGAATCCAATCTCCTATGGTGGGGGGAGAGGTTGATTTCCAGGGAATGGGGAGGCACATTTTTGCTGCATTCACAAGGTGTAAGACTAGAGATTTCCTATATTTCTTCTGTGGGATGGAGGCATGATGGAGTAAATATTGCGCAGGTGTAAATTCCAGATTGTAGGTTGTTATTTTAGAAATTAGTTGGTGTATGGCTGTCCAGTACGGTTGGATAACGGGGCAGTCCCACCAAACATGTAACATTGTCCCCTCCATTTCCTTGCATCTCCAGCATGTGGACGGAGTGTTAGGGTAGAATTTGTGTAATATGTCTGGCGTTCTGTACCATCTGGAGTAAAGTTTATAACCATTCTCTTGGACTGACACATTCCTGGAGCCTTTATGTATATGTAGCAGAATGTTTTCCCGTGTTAGCTCTAAATTCAACTCCTCCACCCATCTTTTAATGGCAGGATCAGTGAAACTGTTTGCTTTAGGGGAGAGGAGCGAGTAAAGTTCAGAGATTAGATGCTTCTGTGGTTCTTGTCTGGTGCAAAGTTCCTTGAAAGGTGTCAGTTCTCGACTCCATTGCGACATTTGAGGCGTACTGGACCTTATCTGAAGTTAGTTAAAGAAGGGAATGTGTCTATCAGGGAATTTTTCTGGTATTTGTCTTTTTACTCCAATTTCTCTAAGGATAGATGTGATCTACAGGCCCCCTGGACCAGTATCAACCTTTATTGATGGCTCCTCTGCCTGGCTACCCTATTTTCTTTCTTCTGAAATCCCCACAATCATTCTGGGTGGCTTCAACATCTCTATTAATACTAACACTCCTGCCACTTCCAAACGTCTCAGCTTAACCTCCTCCTTTATCCTGAAGCAATGGATACACACTCCTACTCTGAAGGCAATGCCCTTGGCCTTGTTTTCTCTCTCCTTTGCACTCCATGCAACCTCTCTATCTATTCCCTCTCTCTGATCACTACCTCATTAGTTTCACTCTCCCCCTCTTTTCCACCTCCTCTCCCTCCAACCACCCAAAAGTTACCTGCAAAAAACTCAGTCATCAACCCCTTTCGTCCCTCCTCTGCTACCGACAACCTCTACGACAAAATCTCACCCCTCTCCTGCACCAACCTAGCCACTTCTGTCTACAACGCTTCACTTCTAGCCTCACTGGACTCACTGCCCCCCTCACTACACACAGAATCAGTACCTGTCACAGTTCATCTCAGTACCCAAGTACCTGTCACAGTCCATATGAGTACCTGTCACTGCCCTTCAGAGTACCCAAATACCTGTCACCAGGCCATCAGAGTACCCGAGTACCTGTCACCAGGCCATCAGAGTACCCGAGTACCTGTCACCAGGCCATCAGAGTACCCCGAGTACCTGTCACCAGGCCATCAGAGTACCCCGAGTACCTGTCCCAGTCCATCTGAGTACCCGAGTACCTGTCCCAGTTCATCTCAGTACCCGAGTACCTGTCCCAGTTCATCTCAGTACCCGAGTACCTGTCACAGTTCATCTCAGTACCCGAGTACCTGTCCCAGTTCATCTCAGTACCCGAGTACCTGTCACAGTTCATCTCAGTACCTGTCACAGTTCATCTCAGTACCCAAGTACCTGTCACAGTCCATATGAGTACCTGTCACTGCCCTTCAGAGTACCCAAATACCAGTCACCAAGCCAACAGAGTACCTGTCACCAGGCCATCAGAGTACCCGAGTACCTGTCACCAGGCCATCAGAGTACCCGAGTACCTGTCACCAGGCCATCAGAGTACCCCGAGTACCTGTCACCAGGCCATCAGAGTACCCCGAGTACCTGTCACCAGGCCATCAGAGTACCCCGAGTACCTGTCACTAGGCCATCAGAGTACCCGAGTACCTGTCACCAGGCCATCAGAGTACCCGAGTACCTGTCACCAGGCCATCAGAGTACCTATCTCCAGCCCCTCAGAGTACCCGAGTACCTATTTGCAGCCCATGTCTTATAGAATATACGTTGGGATGTTTGCTTTCCAAAATGGGGTCATTTTGTGGGTAATTTCACTGTCCTGGTGGTCCAGGACCTTCAAAAGTGTGATGGGTAGGAATGAAATGAGATGTGTCATTTATGCTCCTAGAACGCCTGAACGTACTACTTCAATGTTCGGCCTCTCTATGTGGCCAGGCTGTGTAAAAGTCCTACATATGTGGTATCGCCATACTCGGGAGGAGTAGCAGAATGTGTTGTGGGTTGTAATTCTTGCTATATACATGCTATGTGTTAGAAATATCTCATAAATTGACAATTTTGTGTAAAAAAAAATGTGTTTTAATTTTTTTCCACATATTCCAAAAACTTCTGGAAAAAAATTAACCATTCAAAAGACTCATTATGCCTCACAGATTATACGTTGGGGTGTTTGCTTTCCAAAATGGGGTCATTTTATGGGAAATTCCATTGTCCTGGTACTCCAGGGCCTTCAAAAGTGTAATAGGTGGTTGAGAAATGAGATGCGTCATTTTTGCTCGTAGAACGTCTGAAGGTACTACATCAATGTTGGTGCTTTGTATGTGGCCAGGCTGTGTAAAAGTCTCACACATGTGGTATCGCCGTACTCGGGAAGAGTAGCAGAATGTATTTTGGCATGTAATTTGTTGTATGCATATGTTGTGTGTGAGAAATAACCTGATAATATGACAATTTTGTAAAAATATAATAATAATAAAAAAAATCTTCATTTTGCAAAGAATTGTGGGAAAAAATGACAACTTAAAAAAACTCATCATGCTACTTACTTAATACCTTGGAATGTCTACTTTGTAAAAAGGGGTCATTTGGGGGGTATTTGTACTTTCCTGACTTGTTAGTGTCTCAAGAAATGAGATACACCTGATGTACTGAAGGCCTGATCAGATGTGATCAATTTTCAGCGATTAGCACCATAGTTTGTAGACTCTATAACTTTCACAAAGCCCAAATAATATATACTAATGTGGGTTATTTTTACCAAAGATATGTAGCAGTATAAAATTTAGCCAAAATGTATGAAGAAAAATTACTAATTAGCAAAAATTTATGACAAAAACAAAAAAAAAGGCATTTTTTTCACAAAATTTACATTTTATTTTATTTATAGCACAAAAAATAAAAAACTCACTAGTGATTAAATACCACTAAAAGAAAGCTCTATTTGTGTGGAAAAAAGGATGCAAGTTTCATATGGGTACAGTGTTGCATGACTGAGTAATTGTCATTCAAACTGTGAGAGCGCTGAAAGCTGAAAATTTGTCTGGTCAGGAAGGGGGTGTAACTGCACTGTATTGAGGTGGTTAAGGTAGATATTAAGGCAAAAAAATATTACTTATTTTATTTTTAAAATAGTAAATAAGTAGCTCAGGGACAGGAATCGTGAGGGCAACAAAATTAGAATGGGTGGCACACACACGTTATTGACTCTCATAGTGACACTGACAGCAGTGTGCAGCAACACAGATGATGATGGCACCTCACCAACATGACACCTCCCCTGCTGAGTCACAGTGACCCTCTCTCTCCATGCCAGGTGGTCCCTTCAGTCCAATCCCAGCTTACCTTCCTCCCACTCCACAGACCTGCACATGAGGCTCCGGCTGCTCCCTTCCCTTGCACCATGTCTTCACATGACACACTGCTGGTACAGTCCGAACACACTGTAGCAGGCACTTGGATGGTCTCGGCCAAGCGTCACAGCCATATTTTTTTACTGGCAACCTTTTTCTTTCACTGGTATTTAGTGGCAGGAGAAAAGTGCCCATTTTTTACTGCCTGGCAGTAAAAATACTGGTGGTTGGCAACACTGCATCGCGGTGGCTTTCTTAGCGGGGTCACAGATTGTAGAGTGAGACATCCGCTGCAGAAGATCGTGCTGTGAGCTTAGTTGAGGTGGATCTATGGGATCTGGTCTCTTGCAGATAAACAGTGCAGAGAAGAAATGCAAAAAGCTTGTGCGACCATGGGCTTTCACAAGCATGCATATATACACACACAGAACTGTTGGAACATTGGCTGTTGGAATTATATTCATTTTGAGTATTCTGATTCCTATAGAATAGTGACTTATCCTATCCCAAAACTTCTATGCCTGGCCTGAATTTAGCCAATCACTGCAAACTGTCTTCATCAGATGGCTGAACTTACCAAATACTTCCATGAATATCTGTATTGCATACAGAAGGGTTGAGGCGAACAATACAATGCTGTAAGTGTCGGCACTGAAGTCTTTAAAGAGGTCAAAATTAGGGATGCACCAATACCAGTACCGGCACAGTATTTTCAAGAATAATCCTTACGTGGGAAAATGCTCTAGATACCGAAACCAATGCTTTGTGGTGCAATTTGCATCAATACAGGGCACAAATCACACTGCAAAAAATCACATGAGATTTGAACAGGAATGCAATGAGATTCCTGTTCAAATTGCATGCAATATCCCCCACCGCTCCTGTGTGTATAAAAAGGGAAGTGCCATCTAGCGGACAGTTTAATAAAAATGCTATAACTCACTTTAAGTACATATCTGGTCACAAGCAAAATTTGCATATTGTCCCAGTTCCGCCGATTTAAAAAAAAAAATCACTGAAGGTGCTCACAGGGCTGGAGGAGATGTATAGGCGGTCTGCCCCCAAGCTGACATCACTTCCGTCCTGTGAGCATCTCCAGCAGCCATGATTTTCTATTATCGGCAGGACAGGGACACTATGCGGATTTGACCAGATATGTACTTAATATGAGTTATGACATTTTAAAAAACTGCCCACTAGATGGCACATATGATTTGGACAGGAATCGCACCAAATTCCTGTTCACATGGTGATTCTTTGCAGTGCGGTTTGCGCCCATTTATGTTGTATTGACACAAGTCGTAAGTACTTGGTATTTGCAAGTAGTGATGGCCGAACGGTTCGCCCGGCGGTCGTTTTGCGGCGAATTTCGGCTGTTCGCGGTCCGCCCGTTCGGCGGACTATTGGCGCCGTTCGCCCGGTGGACTTCCGTGTTTACTGTGTAAAAGAACATTGACCTATGATGACACATCCATCATGGGGTACAGGACAGCCAATTGAGACATTACAGCACATGGACACTTGGACATTCCCCCAACTTATAAATACACCCGATCTAGCGGCCATTTTACATTCTTTCTTCTGTCACTATAGGGAGAGGTTGCAGTGACCCAAATCACTAGCTATTTGGTACACAAAAGTTCTTTTCAGGACTGGTATAGGTGTTAGGTGTATATAGGTTTGCTGTGCTACTGATTGTTGCAGCAGCCTGAGCGTCTTTTGTCAGTTTAGAGAAAGGGACAGGACGGTGTGTCTGCTGTAGGGACAGTCAGTTTAGTCATTAGCTGTTACTATCAGGTCCACAAAAGTGCTATTCCAGTTATTGTTCCAGTAGCCTCTGTTTTGTCAGTTTATATAGGGACAGGCAGGAAGCAGTGTGTGAGGCAGTGAGGGTCAGTTTAATCAGTAGCTGTTACTATATTAGGTCCACAAAGGTTCTTTTCAGGACTGGTATCAGTGGTATGGTAATAGGCTTGTACACGTATAATATTCTTTCTTCCAAATATAGAAAGAATATTATACTTGACTGCTGCCCTTCTGCTGCAGTCTGCTAATCATTCACAACCTACTTGTTCCACAAAGGTCCTTATAAGGACTGGTAATAACCTGGTGTAGGGTGCTATAGTACATAGGGTTGAGTGAGGTACAGTCTGCTATTCTATAAGGACTGGTATAGGTCCACAATACATAGGGTTGAGGTGCACTGCTGCTGATCGCTGCCCTATACTGCAGCAGTCCTTCATCGGTATAGGGACTGACGTACAGTCTGCTAATCAGTCACACACAACCTACTTGTTCCACAAAGGTCCTTATAAGGACTGGTAACTTGGTCTGTCTAGGGTTCTACAGTACATAGGGTTGAGTGAGGTACAGTCTGCCATTCTATAAGGACTGGTATAGGTCCACAAAACAAAGGGTTGAGGTGCACTACTGCTGACCGCTGCCCTATACTGCAGCAGTCCTTCATCGACATAGGGACTGACGTACAGTCTGCTAATCAGTCACACACAACCTACTTGTTCCACAAAGGTCCTTATAAGGACTGGTAACTTGGTCTGTCTAGGGTGCTACAGTACATAGGGTTGAGTGAGGTACAGTCTGCCATTCTATAAGGACTGGTATAGGTCCACAATACATAGGGTTGAGGTGCACTACTGCTGACCGCTGCCCTATACTGCAGCAGTCCTTCATCGGTATAGGGACTGACGTACAGTCTGCTAATCAGTCACACACAACCTACTTGTTCCACAAAGGTCCTTATAAGGACTGGTAACTTGGTCTGTCTAGGGTGCTACAGTACATAGGGTTGAGTGAGGTACAGTCTGCCATTCTATAAGGACTGATATAGGTCCACAATACATAGGGTTGAGGTGCACTACTGCTGACCGCTGCCCTATACTGCAGCAGTCCTTCATCGGTATAGGGACTGACGTACAGTCTGCTAATCAGTCACACACAACCTACTTGTTCCACAAAGGTCCTTATAAGGACTGGTAAGGTATAGGGTACTACAGTACATAGGGTTGAGTGAGGTACAGTCTGCCATTCTATAAGGACTGGTATAGGTCCACAATACATAGGGTTGAGGTGCACTGCTGCTGATCGCTGCCCTATACTGCAGCAGTCCTTCATCGGTATAGGGACTGACGTACAGTCTGCTAATCAGTCACACACAACCTACTTGTTCCACAAAGGTCCTTATAAGGACTGGTAACTTGGTCTGTCTAGGGTTCTACAGTACATAGGGTTGAGTGAGGTACAGTCTGCCATTCTATAAGGACTGGTATAGGTCCACAATACATAGGGTTGAGGTGCACTACTGCTGACCGCTGCCCTATACTGCAGCAGTCCTTCATCGGTATAGGGACTGACGTACAGTCTGCTTATCAGTCACACACAACCTACTTGTTCCACAAAGGTCCTTATAAGGACTGGTAACTTGGTCTGTCTAGGGTTCTACAGTACATAGGGTTGAGTGAGGTACAGTCTGCCATTCTATAAGGACTGGTATAGGTCCACAAAACATAGGGTTGAGGTGCACTACTGCTGACCGCTGCCCTATACTGCAGCAGTCCTTCATCGGTATAGGGACTGACGTACAGTCTGCTAATCAGTCACACACAACCTACTTGTTCCACAAAGGTCCTTATAAGGACTGGTAACTTGGTCTGTCTAGGGTGCTACAGTACATAGGGTTGAGTGAGGTACAGTCTGCCATTCTATAAGGACTGGTATAGGTCCACAATACATAGGGTTGAGGTGCACTACTGCTGACCGCTGCCCTATACTGCAGCAGTCCTTCATCGGTATAGGGACTGACGTACAGTCTGCTAATCAGTCACAACCTACTTGTTCCACAAAGGTCCTTATAAGGACTGGTAAGGTATAGGGTACTACAGTACATAGGGTTGAGTGAGGTACAGTCTGCCATTCTATAAGGACTGGAATAGGTCCACAATACATAGGGTTGAGGTGCACTACTGCTGACCGCTGCCCTATACTGCAGCAGTCCTTCATCAGTATAGGGACTGACGTACAGTCTGCTAATCAGTCACACACAACCTACTTGTTCCACAAAGGTCCTTATAAGGACTGGTAACTTGGTCTGTCTAGGGTGCTACAGTACATAGGGTTGAGTGAGGTACAGTCTGCCATTCTATAAGGACTGGTATAGGTCCACAATACATAGGGTTGAGGTGCACTACTGCTGACCGCTGCCCTATACTGCAGCAGTCCTTCATAGGTATAGCGACTGACGTACAGTCTGCTAATCAGTCACACACAACCTACTTGTTCCACAAAGGTCCTTATAAGGACTGGTAACTTGGTCTGTCTAGGGTTCTACAGTACATAGGGTTGAGTGAGGTACAGTCTGCCATTCTATAAGGACTGGTATAGGTCCACAATACATAGGGTTGAGGTGCACTACTGCTGACCGCTGCCCTATACTGCAGCAGTCCTTCATAGGTATAGCGACTGACGTACAGTCTGCTAATCAGTCACACACAACCTACTTGTTCCACAAAGGTCCTTATAAGGACTGGTAACTTGGTCTGTCTAGGGTGCTACAGTACATAGGGTTGAGTGAGGTACAGTCTGCCATTCTATAAGGACTGGTATAGGTCCACAATACATAGGGTTGAGGTGCACTACTGCTGACCGCTGCCCTATACTGCAGCAGTCCTTCATCGGTATAGGGACTGACGTACAGTCTGCTAATCAGTCACAACCTACTTGTTCCACAAAGGTCCTTATAAGGACTGGTAAGGTATAGGGTACTACAGTACATAGGGTTGAGTGAGGTACAGTCTGCCATTCTATAAGGACTGGAATAGGTCCACAATACATAGGGTTGAGGTGCACTACTGCTGACCGCTGCCCTATACTGCAGCAGTCCTTCATCAGTATAGGGACTGACGTACAGTCTGCTAATCAGTCACACACAACCTACTTGTTCCACAAAGGTCCTTATAAGGACTGGTAACTTGGTCTGTCTAGGGTGCTACAGTACATAGGGTTGAGTGAGGTACAGTCTGCCATTCTATAAGGACTGGTATAGGTCCACAATACATAGGGTTGAGGTGCACTACTGCTGACCGCTGCCCTATACTGCAGCAGTCCTTCATAGGTATAGCGACTGACGTACAGTCTGCTAATCAGTCACACACAACCTACTTGTTCCACAAAGGTCCTTATAAGGACTGGTAACTTGGTCTGTCTAGGGTTCTACAGTACATAGGGTTGAGTGAGGTACAGTCTGCCATTCTATAAGGACTGGTATAGGTCCACAATACATAGGGTTGAGGTACACTACTGCTGACTGCTGCCCTATACTGCAGCAGTCCTTCATCGGTATAGGGACTGAGAGTTTTGTCACAGTGTCATTTAAAAAATGACAGTCAGAGGAAGAGGCAGGCCCTTCCGCAGGGGTGGTAGGAGTAGGGCAGGAGCAACAGGCTTGAGCCAAAGTGGGAAGTTGCAGAAGGTGCGTTCAATTACTTTAAAGGACGCACCAGACTTGGTTGAGTGGCTCACTCAGCCTTACTCTTCTGCACCCTCCTCATCCTCTCGATCTGCACCCTCTTCTTCACTCTCTGCTATGTGCACCCCCAAAGACACTACCACCAACAACACCACCACCACCACCACCACATACCTTCCGCTTGAGTCACAGGAATTATTTTCCGATCCATATCAAGACATTTCTGATGCGCAGCCACTCTTGATATTGGATCAGGAAGAGGAGGTAGCAACAACCGCTACTCGGCAGTCTGACGACAATACCCAGATCAGCCCAAGGAGGAGGTTGGTCCCCGGTGTTGCTGCCTACTCCGAGATCTCTACTTATAGCGGTGGGGAAGGTGACGTCGATGATGACGTGTCTAGTGATGTCACGTGGGTGCCCACAAGAGAGGAAGAGGAAGGGAGTTCAGAGGGAGATATGGACCAGCAGATAGGGAGGAGAAGCAGGAATAACTTACATTGCACAGGAGGGACAAAGCAGACTGCAAATGTATCAGGAGCGAGTCATCGACCATGTACGGTCACATCTGGCGCTCCCAGGACACCGGCACATGGCTCTGCAGTGTGGGCTTTTTTTAACATGTCCGCTGCTGACAATAGCGTTGCCATCTGCAATCTTTGCAGTCAACGCATTAGTCGCGGTAAGCCCAACACTCACCTAGGGACGACCGCCTTAAGAAGGCACATGAGCAGCCATCACCGAGCCCAGTGGGAGCAACGGAACACACAAAGCCACACTCCAGGCTCTCACCGTCCAGCCTCGTCTTCTACTTCTCCTTCTCCTCTCTCCTCACAATTGTCCTCCACTCCACCTTCCATCACGCTAAGCTCACGTTTTTCTGCAAAAAGGCAGGTTTCCGTGGGCCTAATGTTCGTGCGTAAAAAAATGATGACACCGGATAACCCTCTTGCCCAACGGTTGACGGCTGGCTTGTCAGAACTCATAGCCCGCTAACTACTGCCATATAAACTGGTGGACTCGGAGGCCTTTCGCAAATTTGTGGCCATTGGAACACCACAATGGAAGGTCCCAGGAAGGAAGTATTTCTCACAGAAGGGCATCCCAGAGCTATATGGCCATGTTCAGCGGCAAGTGAATGTATCTCTGGCACAGTGTCAGTGCCAAGATACATCTGACCACAGACACGTGGTCTAGCAAACACGGGCAGGGAAGGTATATCACTTTTACTGCCCACTGGGTGAACCTTCTGACGGCCGTCAAGCATGTAACCCGTGGCACCCGTGTAGATTTGGTTTTACCGCCACGGATTGCATGCAGGCCTGACCCTTCTTCTCCTCCTCCTCCTACTCCATCCTCCTCCCTCTCCTCCTCGGCTGACTCCTCACTTTCCGCTGCTAGCGTCTCTTCCGCTGCGCCGCCCAAGCTCCCCAGAACCTATTCGACATGCCAGGTGAGACGTTGCCATGCCGTGCTGCGTCTGTTGTGCCTGGAAGCCAAGAGCCACACTGGCCCGGCACTCCTTTCAGCTTTGCGTTCACAGGCAGATCAGTGGCTAACACCGCTCAATTTGACAGTTGGTAAAGTGGTGTGTGACAACGGTGCCAATCTGCTTGGCGCATTGAAACAGGGCAAAATCACGCACATGCCATGCATGGCACACGTCTTAAACTTGGTTGTGCAGTGATTCCTTGTCAAATACCCTGGGGTCCAGGACATCTTGCGGCAGGCAAGGAAAATCTCGGCCCATTTCAGAAGATCTTACACGGCCATGGCTCGCCTTGCTGACATTCAGCGGCGACACAATCTGCTGGTCAGACGTCTTATTTGCGATTGCCCGACGCGATGGAACTCAACCTTCTATATGCTTGATAGGCTGCTCCAGCAGAAACGTGCAGTTAACGTCTACCTGTATGAACTCTGCGGCAGAACAGGTTCTGGGGAGCTGTTTTTTTTTTCACTGCGCCAGTGGCTGCTCATGTGCGACGCATGCAGACTTCTGCGGCCATTTGAGGAGATCACCAAACTGGTTTTTCGCAGCCATGGCGCCATCAGTGACATGGTACCTTATGCCTTCTTTATGGAGCGTGCATTGCGTCGTGTCATTGATCAAGCTGTGGAGGAGCAGGAGCGGGAAGATGAGGAAGTCGTAATGCTGGATAAATTCCCAGGGGGGGCTACTCTATCTGAGACAAGTCAACAACAGGAGTCTGAAGAGGAGTCAGAGGAGGAGCAAGAAGAGCATGCTTTAAACCTTTCTGGGATCCCTGTTGTGTGTGGATGGGGAGAGGAGAATGAAGAGGACGACATTATCCTGGATGATGAGCAGAAGCCAGGCCACCACACCGCTTCCACTTTAGTGCAAATGGGGGCCTTCATGCTCCAGTGTTTTTTGTTTTTTTTTCTTGCTACATCAGCGAATTTATCTGCGAGGGCAAATCAACTTAACGTTCATTTTGTTTTCCTCGTCTTCACATCATTGTAGCTCATCTTTTAAATTAACATTACCAACAATAGTCTTTATTCGTTTATATATATAAAAAATAGAGCCCAATTATCCTATACTATCCCTAGTATTTAGCCCATACCCACCCTCGCACTGCTTCTTCCCATTATTTTACCCCCCCCCCGATCCCCCCCCCACCCTCTTTTATTTCCTATGCGGATAGAAGAAAGGAAAAGGAAGCCCAGAGCACACAACAAGACACTGAACGTCAAGCCTCAATCAGGCCTCCTCCCTTTATCCCTTTATATTCTAACCTGCTCAGCGTAGCTCCAGGTTTTTTTAAACTTTTTCCACTTCTGCCAACTATCTATTACCAGGTCTTTATCCTCGTATCCATCCCTACGTCTGACCATTTGGTAAGTTTCTTCTACCGCATCAATCCATTCCCAAATTGGTGGACTTTCCTCTTTTTGCCAGTTCTTAGGGATCACTCTTTTAGCAGCGTTCAAAAGATGCGGTACTAATGACTCTTGATATTTTTTTATTTCCGCTTTAGTGCCGTGGAATAAAACGATCCATGGATCCTCCGGGATTATGATATTCGTAATTTCTTTTACATCGTTTAAAATCTTCTTCCAATATGTGTTAATTTTTGGACAACTCCACCACAAGTGAGTCATCGTCCCTGCCTCTTTACACCCTCGCCAACAGTCCCCTGACCTGCTCGGTTGGAATTTATGGATTTTATCTGGTGTAACATACCATCTTGAAATGCATTTATAATTCATTTCTGCAGTATAGCTATCTGCTGCTGATCTATGGACCAGTTTAAAATTTTTTCCCAATGTGCCTTTATCACATAGTGAACCTAGTTCCCTTTCCCATTTTTGTATATACGGGGGGCTCTCCAGCCCCTCCCCCTCGGTCAGGAGCTCATACAGCCTGGAGACGATCCTCTTTGGGTTATCTGTTAAACACAGCCTCTCCAGTGGAGAGAGCTCGTTTTCCCTTTTCAATGGCTGCGGTAAGCTCCCCACAAAGTGGGCCAGCTGGAGATACCTCCACTCATCTACTTTCCCTATTTCCCCTTTATATTTTAATTCATAAAGTGACCTCATCCTTCCATTTTTGGTGATATCTTTTACACACACCTTCCCCTTATTTAACCAATTCCCACTATAAATTTTTAATCCAGGAGGAAAATATTCATTCTCAGTTAACTCAATAAGTGGCGAGTTATACTGACCGTTTAATTTCTTGTATGCCCCATTCCAAACCTTCAGTGCATTTAGTGTTAAAACATTAATATTTACATCTAGTGTCCTGTACTTTGGTGGATTCCACACTATTTTATTCAACTGTGCCCTACTGAAAGTGTTCTCTATGTCTATCCATCTTTTCTCCTTATTATTCCCCCTAACCCACTCCACGACTCTTGACAGCACGATAGCTTTGTAGTATTTCTGAATATCTGGAACTGCTAAACCCCCTTTTCCTTTACTTCGTTTTAATGTAGTGAAGGGTATTCTTGGTTTCTTATTATTCCAGATAAAATCCATTATTAAGGATTTCATCTTAGCGAAATAATACTTTGGGATTGCTAAGGGGATCATCTGTAGTTTATAGAATATTTTTGGCACAATATACATTTTCAATGCGCAGATAAGTTCTAACCAGGATAGTGATCTGTTAGCTAATCTTTTACTTTCTTTCTTAATTTCTTCTAATAAGGGAAGATAGTTTAATTTATACATCTTCTCTATAGTGGTCGCTAATTTTATTCCGAGATAGTTCAATTCCTTTCGCCAGGGGAACTCGAACTTTTTTTGGAGCTTCTCTTTATCTAATTTACCCATGTTTAAATTCAAGATCTCTGATTTTGCCTGATTGATTTTAAAATTCGAGAGTTGACCATATTGTACTATTACTTCCATTAGTTTAGGCATGGAGACACCGGGGTTATTGATGTAAAATAAAATATCGTCTGCGAAAGCAGCCAATTTGTGTTCTTCCTTCCCTATTTTGATTCCCCTAATCTGTGGGTCGTTACGGATCGTGGAAAGCAGTGGTTCCAGGGATAATACAAATAACATAGGTGACAACGGGCATCCCTGCCTCGTTCCGTTTTTTAACTCAAAAGGTAAGGACATCATACCGTTAACCCTGGACCCTCGCGGTAGGGTGTCTATATAGTGGCCCTATTCTCTTGATCATTTTGGGACCTACCCCCATCATTCTCAACGTCTGGAGCATAAAGCCCCAGCTCACCCTGTCGAAAGCCTTCTGGGCATCGATCGACCAGAGTAGACTGGGCCCCCCCCCCTAATTCCCTGGGAGAGAAGGAGCGCCGTTCGCACCCCATTGTCCTTTCCTTCCCGCCCTGGTATAAAACCCACCTGGTCTGGGTGAATCAATGTGCCCATCATGGCCTTCATTCTTCCTGCCAGCACCTTAGCAAAAAGCTTAATATCAGCGTTAAGTAACGAAATAGGCCTATAATTAGGGCACCTTGTCTCATCCTTCCCCTCCTTCCGAATTATAGTTATATTAGCAGAAGCTGCCTCTTTACTCAACTCATAATCCATACCCAGTCCATTCATATAACTACATAAATGCGGAATTAATATTTCTTTATATTTTTTATAGTAGTATACCGTAAACCCATCCGGGCCTGGGCTTTTCCCCGAGACTGATTCCATAAGTGCCCTTTTTAATTCCTCCTCTGTTATGGGTTTATCCAAATCTTCCTTGTCTATTTCCGTAATTTTTGTTAACTGGGCCTTTTCCAGGAACTCTTCTCTTTGTGCCTCCTTATCCTCCCCCGCATGTCCCTCTAGCTGCTCTACTGAGTATACTTTCTCGTAATAGTTTTTAAATGTTTCTGCTATCTCAGATAATCTAAAAACCATTTCACCCTTTCCTGAATGAATCTTTTCTATGAAGTTCCTAGATTTTTCCTTTTGTAACTTTCTTGCAAGGTATTTGGTGGGTTTATTACCGCCATAATACCTGTCCCTGGTTCTCTGACTGAGGGTTTTTTGAGTTTCTTGTTGCATTAAAATTTTCAGTTCTTCCCTCTTGGCTATTAATTTTGGGAGGATCCTTTTGTCTTGATTCCCTTTTTGTTTATGTTGTTTTTCTATTATATGTATTTCCTCCATTATGGTTCTTATTTTACCTAGTCGCTCTTTTTTCTTCCTAGCTCCCTGGGATATCAGGATACCCCTGATATAGACTTTGTGGGCCTCCCATAAATTTTGCCTTGATACCTCTTCCATATTATTTATAGCAAAATACTGTTTTATTTCTTTCTCAATCTCTTTTCCTACCTCCTCATCTTGGAGTAAACCCTCATTCAGACGTCATGAGAAGGGTATCCTTTCCTCTCCCCTTACTACCATCTTCATTCCCACCGGGGCATGGTCTGAAATAGTAGTTGTCTCGATCCTGGTCTCTATAATCCTTTCCAAAATTCTATGTTCAACATATATATAATCGATCCGGGAGTACATCCCATGCACAGGGGAGTAAAACGTATAGTCTTTTTCATTTTGGTGTTGTACCCGCCATGCATCCACTAATTGGGATGCATGTAGTTTTTGTTTAGTTCTTTTAAGTTGAATCCTACTAGTCCCCTGTGCACAGGACTAGGGATGAGCCGAACACCCCCCGGTTCGGTTCGCACCAGAACTTGCGAACGACCCCCGCGTTCGGTACGAACGTTAGAACCCCATTGAAGTCTATGGGACTCGAACGTTCGAATTGGAAAGTGCTAATTTTAACGGCTAATATGCAAGATAGTGTCCTAAAAAGGGTTTGGCGACCTGCCTCCTGCCTCAGGGGACATGGGTCACTGCAAAAAAAAGTTTTAAAAACTACCGTTTTGGCGGGAGCACTGATTTTAATGACGATTAAAGTGAAAAAAAAAAGTGAAATATTCCTTTAAATATGGTGCCTGGGGGGTGTCTGTAGTATGCCTGTGAAGTGCCACGTGTTTCCCGTGTTTAGAACAGTCCCTGCACAAAATGACATTAAACGGAAATAACACCATTTAAAACTGCTTGCGGTTTTAATGTTATATCTGGTTCCTGCAATATGGTTGAAAATCATTCAGAAAAATGGCATGGGTAGCCCTCCCTGCCCATTACCAGCCTATTTGGGTCTTGTACACATATTAAGGGGAACCCCGTACCCATATTAAAAAAAGGAAATGCGTGTGGCCCCCAGGCCCTATATACTCAGAACAGCAGTATACAGGCGGTGCAAACAAGACAGGGACTGTGTAGGTTTGTTGTGTTAAGTTGAATCTGTTTGTCATTTTCAACCGGTACATTTTTAAAGTGTAGCTCCAGTCAAAAAAACTATCTTTAAGCTTTTTGGAAAACATAGGGAAGGGTTATCACCCCTGTATAATTTGTTTTGTCGTCCATCTTTTTTCATCTCACTTGCTGCTGTCTCCTTGCGTTTGCAAGTAGGAGATGTTTGTAAGTTGGATGTTTGAAAGTAGGGGCCTGCCCTATATTATAGCGGTATGTACTGGGTACAGAGCACGCAGACAGCACGCACTATCTCCTAACACTACTGACTGCAAGCTCTATTATTAACCACTTGTTAGCCCAATGTTTGCATAAAGTGAAAGATGAAGTTATGCTGAGTAAATAGATATCAAACATGTCACTCTTCAAAATTGCACATGCCCGTGGAATGGCGCCAAACGTCGCTACTTAAAAAATCCCCATAGGCGACGCTTTAAAATTTTTTTTACTGGTTACATGTTTTGAGTTGCAGAGGAGGTCTAGGACTAGAATTATTGCTCTCGCTCTAACATTCTCGGCGATACCTCACATGTGTGGCACATGCGAGCACATGGGGACATGGGCGCTTTAATTTTTATTTTATTTTTTTATTGTTCATTTTACTTTATTTATTTTAGTTTGACATTTTTTTTCCCAAAAATATATTTTTGATCACTTTTATTCCTATTACAAGAAATGTAAACATCCCTTGTAATAGGAATATGGGGTGACAGGTCCTCTTTACAGTGAAATCTGGGGGGTCAATATGACCCCACATCTCACCTCTAGGCTGGGAAGCCTGAAATAAAAAATAAAAAAAAGATTCTGGCTTTGATCGTACTGGCGAGTTGGTAGAAGCACCGGAGGGCGGTGAGGGGTGGGGGGCGTCTATGGCTGGGTATTTCAGGGTATCACTGAGTATGGCTGGGTATCTCTGAGTATGGCTGGGTATGGCAATTTATGGCAGGGTATTACAGAGTATTGGCGGGGTATTGGCGGGGTACTACAGAGTAATAGCAGGGTACTGCAGAGTATTGGGGGTACTGCAGAGTAATGGCGGGTACTGCAGAGTATTGGGGGGTACTGCAGAGTAATGGGGGTTACTGCAGAGTAATGGGGGTACTGCAGAGTAATGGCGGGGTACTGCAGAGTAATGGCAGGGTACTTCACTGCAGAGTAATGGCGGGGTACTGCACTGCAGAGTAATGGCGGGGTACTGCAGAGTAATGGCCGGGTACTGCAGAGTAATGGCAGGGTACTGCACTGCAGAGTAATGGCGGGGTACTGCACTGCAGAGTAATGGTGGGGTACTGCAGAGTAATGGCCGGGTACTGCAGAGTAATGGCAGGGTACTGCACTGCAGAGTAATGGCGGGGTACTGCACTGCAGAGTAATGGCGGGGTACTGCACTGCAGAGTAATGGCGGGGTACTGCAGAGTAATGGCGGGGTACTGCAGAGTAATGGCAGGGTACTGCACTGCAGAGTAATGGCGGGGTACTGCACTGCAGAGTAATGGCGGGGTACTGCAGAGTAATGGCCGGGTACTGCAGAGTAATGGCAGGGTACTGCACTGCAGAGTAATGGCGGGGTACTGCACTGCAGAGTAATGGCGGGGTACTGCAGAGTAATGGCGGGGTACTGCAGAGTAATGGCAGGGTACTGCAGAGTATGCACTGGTATTGCAGAGTATTGGCAGGGAATTGAGGGGTTAAATTCGGTGAGCAGCGATGTGGGCACTGCAGATGCAGCCCACATCGCTGCTGACACCGATCTCTTCCCCTCCGCTGTACCGATCGGTACAGAAAGGGGAGGGAGGAACAGGCGTCATAACATGACGCCGGTTTGTTTCCAAGTGATCACTCCGTCATTTGACGGAGCAATCACGTGGTAAACGGCCGCTATGAGCGGCCGTTTACCGTGATGCGCCGGGTCCTATGGACCCGGCGATCACGGATGCTCTCGAGTGCGCACACCTCGGGGCACGCGAGAGCAGAATTCTGGGAGGCCGTTAATTAACGGCCTCTCTGAGTTAAACAACCGCCCTGAAGCCGTTAATCGGCAATGGGCAGTTGTTAAGTGGTTAAAGCTAGATCACTAGCTATATAGGTGAGGTGAATATAGTGGTGTATACTGCAGTCAGGGCACAGACAACAACCACTACACAGCAGCAAGATAGGAAATCAGCCAAAAACGATTGGTGTGTACTGTGTTGAAGGTACACAGAACACCCACTGCTTCAGATGCAAAGTAACACACTACAGGAGGCCGCCTTAAAGGCGGCCTTATATAGTGTGGGGCGTGCACTACACAGCCTGAGCTATGATTGGCCACAGGCAGGATGCTAAGTACCTTCTCTCGGGATCAACTAGTCTATCCTCCAACTTGAACTGCACCTTCACTCCAAACCCTATAGCCACTCCCCTACTCTTATTTGTTATAGCATCGCCATAGTACCAAACTGGGAATTCTTTGGAATATAGTTTAGTGTTCGCTTCATGGGAAAAATGGGTTTCCTGTAGACTAATCACATCTACTTTATAGTAATTGAGCTCTTTTAGGATTATATGCCTCTTACTTGGGGTGTTCAGCCCTTTGACGTCATAAAATTTATGACCGTCATCTAGTGTCTCCCTTTTGATCCTGTCGCTTCTCCCTCCTCCTCTGAACCTCCGCCCCCCCCTTCCCCCGCATAGGTTTTTCCCCCCTCCCCCCCTCCCATCCCATCCTCCCCCTCTCCCATCCCCCTCCCCCCCTCCCTCCCCCATCCCCGGCCCAATGTCGGCCTTTAACTCGCCGATGGCTCTATAGTACTTAACCATCCTTGAGTCTCCTCTCCAGGGTAACCCCGCATGCCTGCCCCGTCCTCCCTCCCGGCCCCCAACATACGAGGGGGGGACCGGGAGGGAGGACCGTAGCCCCCTAACTTTCCTACAATCCACTCCATCCCCCCCCCTCACCCCCTCCCCTCCCCATCCCCCCATCCGGGAAGGTCTGGGACCCGCAAATCCAATTTTTTACAGAAGTCCTCTAATTCCTCCGGGAATCTCAGTCTAGCTGACACCCCGTCCCCCAAGCCAATTAAACATGAGGGGAAACCCCAGTTATATTTAATATTTTTCTTCTTTATTTCTTCCAACAATGGTTTTAATAATCTTCTCCTGGTCAACGTCTCGGGGGCCAAGTCCGTGAATATTTGTAACTCTGTGTCCATATATAAGGGGGCCACCCCTCTCCTCAACTTCACCCCGATATCTTCTTTGTCCTTATAAAACCTGAATCTCACAATAATATCCCGGGGTCTACTAGCCCCGTTATTTCTCCATTGACCAATCTGGTGTACTCTCTCAATTGCTGGAAATTCCTCCTTCTCTTCTTCCAGGAATGGGCCGAATATAATTTTGATGATTTTATTTAAATCTTCCCCTCTAGATTCTGGCACTGATCGGATTCGCATATTTTTCCGTCTGTTGCGGTTTTCCTGGTCTTCTAATCTATATAGAAGTCCCCTCTGATTTTGCTGGGAGAGTTTAACCTTTTCCTTCAACTTTGTGACCTCCTGGGCCAGATTCTCTACCCTTTCCTCCGTCACCTCCACTCTTTTTAACAGATGACCCAAGTCAACACGCAACAGGTTTATATCTGCTTTAATTGACTTTTCCATTCGTGTAAACATTTCCATCAGATCGCCTTTTGTTAGTATTTGGTCCTCCGTTCTTCCTTCCTCCAGTTTACTTATTTCTGTGTCACTCCCATTTCCTAATTCTTCTAAGGACTGATCTGGGGTCTCCCCGAGTTTATCTTCCCACCCCTTTCTCTTCACCGTCTTAGGGTGTTGGTGTCTGGTACTTTCCTGGTCTCTGGAGCTCGAACCCTGTGTCATGAACTGTCTTATTGAACTCTCGTTCCCTCTATCTTTTGGAGTTTTCAAGGGACCTCCCTTTGTTTTGCTTGTCGACTTACTCATTGTTGCTTCCTTTCCTTTTCTTATTCGCTTCCCCAGTTTCCTCTCAAGTGGGCTTCTATCCCCTTCTAGGACCAGTTTATTATTGTTGGGGAGATATTATCCAAGATCTTCCAATTTCCCCTCTAGTCTCCAGGTTTGTTTGCTACCAGGTAATCTGCTTATAAATTCACCTTCTATGATCCGTGAACTTCTTGTTGAACAGAATATTTAGGCTTTTATTACCTGGTTCTTTAATTATCAGTCCATACACAGTTATTTTTAACCGTTTAGCTCGTATAGAAATCTTGGAAGTCCGGTTCTTTAAAGCCCTTCCAATATAGCAAACTCATATAAATGAATAAAGATACTAATTCCATCTTATTCCATACCTCTATTGAGGGGTCCAGGGAGGTGGGCTTAATCACCAACCTTTAGGATTTTATCCAATTATTAGCACCAACTTCCAGTAGACCTCTTTAGAGTTCTCCCGTTTTCACAACAATTCTCCCTGTCGCCCCTATTTCCTTCTTCTCCTCAAGTCGCATTCTATGTGAAAGGGGTTTTATGTAAACCACATAAGCTCTCAGTTCGCCCAATAGGGGGTAAAATTGCCACTGCACACCTCCGCCATTTAATTAGTAATTATCGCTTAATATTTCTCCAAGTTCATATTTCTTTCATGCTTCCCTGCCATTATGCACATAGGGGAAAGCGCACAGCCCAAATGGTATAAGACAGAGCTTGTATACCTCTAACTTCTCCTTTAAGGGAGCTACTCCACTCGCTCTCTTATACTGATTTGAGGATATCAAAAGGAAAAAAAAAAGGAACATTTGTTTGTTTTATATCGAAGAAGGAAAAAAAAAGAGTCTTACCAGTCTTTCCAATTTTAAGCAATAGCCAACAAGTCTCTCAGGTCCCCCTGACATTTACTCATACCTTGCTGTACTGCTTTTCATCCAGGAGAAAAATCTTTATCTTGACCCGGTTTATTTCCCTCTCCAGTCGCCTGATCCCCAGGCGTACATTTATCCTCAGCCTCTGTAACATAAGGGCAGACCGGCGGATGGAGAGAGGGGGGGGGACGAGGGAGGAGAGAGACACACGGGTCAGCAGCCACCTCACCGCTCCGATGGTGAACCCCCGCTCTTTTCCTTCTCCAGAACGCGGGGTCAATCCCCGCGTCTCTTCCGACGGTGCTAGCGGTGACTTCGCCGTCCGGTCCGTGTCCCGCTCGGAGCCTCTCACGCTCCGATGTCCACAGACCTCCGTGTTCCTTCCCTCTCGGGCTTCCGCGCACGCATGCCGGCTCCTCCCCCCTGGTCAGAGGTCACGGCGTTAGCTCGTCATGACGCTCCACTGATGCATGTTCCAGTGTTTTAATAGGGACCCCCGTATAAAAAGCATAAGGGTCAAGGACCAGTACTGGGTGGCAACGTACTTAGACCCCCGGTACAAACACAAAATGGCGGAAATGTTCCCGCCGTCACAGAGGGCTGGCAGAATGGAGCACTTCCAAGCCTTGCTTCGAGAAATGCTGCATTCTGCCTTTGTGTGCGCTGGCAGAGGAGCAATTCCCACTCCCAAAGAAGGAGTTGCGGGTACCAATCCAACAGCGCCTGCAAGAAGAGGCCGGTTTGAAGATGTGTTGGTGACTTCGGATATGAGGTCATTCTTTCAGCCGACCCATCGACAGGTGTCATCCGGATCCAGCATCAGGAAACGCCTAGACCGTCAGGTGTCTGACTACATCGGGTTAACGGCCGATGTGGACGCTCTGAGGAGTGATGAACTCCTGGACTACTGGGTGGGCAGGCTTGACCCCTGGCCAGAGCTTTCCCAATTTGCAATCGAACTGTTGGCTTGCCCCTCATCCAGTGTCCTGTCCGAAAGGACGTTCAGCGTAGCAGGGGGGATCGTGACCGATAAGCGTACTCGCCTAGCTCACGACAGTGTTAACTACCTCACATTTCTAAAAATGAATGAGGCATGGATCTCGGAGGAATTCAACACATGTGACCAGTAGACCATGAATATGTCTATAAACAATTTTTTGAATCGAGCACAGAGACCTTCTTTCTTCATTTGGCTCACTTCCTTGTCCGTACTATATGTACGTACCCTCCTCTTTGAAGAGGTTGAGCGGTGTCATATTTCTACTGGGGCTGCTTATTATGAGGGGCTCCCACCATCCCTGTGCTGTGCTGACATCCTCCTGGGGCTGTACCTCTGCTGTGCATATTATGAGGGGCTCCCACCATCCCTGTGCTGTGCTGACTTCCTCCTGGGGCTGCTTATTATGAGGGGCTCCCACCATCCCTGTGCTGTGCTGACTTCCTCCTGGGGCTGCTTATTATGAGGGGCTCCCACCATCCCTGTGCTATGCTCATTATGAGGGGCTCCCACCATCCCTGTGCTGTGCTGACTTCCTCCTGGGGCTGCTTATTATGAGGGGCTCCCATCATCCCTGTGCTATGCTGACATCCTCCTGGGGCTGCTTATTATGAGGGGCTCCCACCATCCCTGTCCTGTGCTGACTTCCTCCTGGGGCTGTACCTCTGCTGTGCATATTATGAGGGGCTCCCACCATCCCTGTGCTGTGCTGACTTCCTCCTGGGGCTGCTTATTATGAGGGGCTCCCACCATCCCTGTGCTATGCTGACTTCCTCCTGGGGCTGCTTACGGTGCAGGTGTCAGTGCTGTATATCACGGTGCTGATGTTAGTACTCTCTATCACGGTGCTGCTGTCAGTGCTGTATATCACGGTGCTGGTGTTAGTGCTTTATGTCACGCTGCTGATGTCAGTGCTCTCTATCACGGTGCTGTTGTCAGATGACTCTATCACGGTGCTGGTGTCATTGCTTTATGTCACGCTGCTGATGTCAGTGCTCTCTATCACGGTGCTGCTGTCAGTGCTGCATTTCACGGTGCTGGTGTTAGTGCTTTATGTCACGCTGCTGATGTCAGTGCTCTCTATCATGGTGCTGTTGTCAGATGACTCTATCACGGTGCAGGTGTCATTGCTGTATGTCACGCTGCTGATGTCAGTGCTCTCTATCACGGTGCTGCTGTCAGTGCTGTATTTCACGGTGCTGGTGTTAGTGCTTTATGTCACGCTGCTGATGTCAGTGCTCTCTATCACGGTGATGCTGTCAGTGCTGTATATCACGGTGCTGGTGTTAGTGCTTTATGTCACGCTGCTGATGTCAGTGCTCTCTATCACGGTGCTGTTGTCAGATGACTCTATCACGGTGCAGGTGTTATTGCTGTATGTCACGCTGCTGATGTCAGTGCTCTCTATCACGGTGCTGGTGTCAGATGACTCTATCATGGTGCACGTGTCATTGCTGTATGTCATGCTGCTGGTGATCATCTCCTGCACCCTCTTCTTTGCCTACCCTGACCTTCCCTCTCCTCCATTGCCTTCATGCGCTCCACAGTCCTGAATTGTCACAACAATTTCCCATATAAAAAAAGAATGCTTGTAGTTGTCGATCCCAGATTCACCTCATACATGTGTTATGTCATTGGCCATGTGGTGGGACTATGTTTGCACAGCTATTAATTATTTTGTGGCTGCAAATTTGACCTGTAGGTTTGCGAAGTTCGCCTCCCATTGAAGTCAATGGGGCCTGCCGCGAACGTTCTGGTTTCGCGGTCCGCGTTCGCGAAACATCCCGTCGGAAGTTCGTCCATCACTATTTGCAAGTACTGAAAGTATTGGTACTTGCCGATAAAAATAAAAAAAATTATATTGGTGCAACCCTAGTCAAAATGTATATTTTCGTTTCTGGCCTCAATGCATGTATTACAGTAAAAAGGATAACTCCGCTGACCCTAAATGGTATATATATCTTACCACATATCTAAAACAGTGAATAATATTCATCAATAATCCATCAATAATTAATCATCAACTCAATCAAATGCATATTTAGTGAACTACAATAATATAGGGGAAATATCTTTTGCTTTAATATAAAATATTGGTGAATAAATTAAAATCATGTGTTAAACAAAAGGACAGTCCCAGTATTCCTCTTCAAGCACTGGTTATTTGAATCAAATGTGCACAAATCCACATCTGTGCTTGTCTATCTTTCACCAATTCATGAGACACCACCACCTTCTAAAATGAACACTCACCATAAACAAAATAAAAAGACGCTCACAACGTAAAAGTAAATAATTTTTTATTGCACATGAATGTCAAATTGCGTAACGTATATGACAAATAGTTACACAAAGCATATGCAGACATCTTAGAGAGTACATAGCATACATATAAACAGGATGTAAAACACGATTACCATAACAGGGGAACAATTGTACATGTTTCATAAGTATGATAAAGATAGACCTAGTAATAAACAATTAAATTCATAAGATGTTGATGGAAATGTGAGGGGTTACATCCTCAAAAGCTCGATGCATTTCCGACTCATCAGCAGCGGATGCTGAATATGTGTAAGTAATGGCAGATGTTCTCAATAAAAAAAAGCCCATGATATGAAAAGTATTATATGTAAAAAGGTTTAATTAGAAAAAAAAGAGATGGTCAAGTCCACAAACTTACATCCCATTGGAATGCTGAACTTGAAAGATCCTGGTATGCAGGAGTCACCACATCAAGCCTCCCCGGGAGAGGTGTAAAGGTCCACCCGTAACAACAGGCTCAAACCGAAAGGCCCCAACCAGTGAACAAATGTAGTGTATTGAGTATAATGCCAGTGATGGAAAGTAAATCTGCAAGATAAATCAAAAGAATTGTATACAATAAACCCGGCAGCACTGTCAAGTGCAGAGAGGATTGGAATACGTAGAGGAGAAAGGGTGAAAGAGAGTGGCGTAAGTAGGAGATAAGGCGTAGGTAAAAATACACCTACTGGATAGTGTGCAAATCAGAGATAGACGTTAAATATAAGGTGGACCAGTGAAAATTGTGAAAAAGTATAAACAAACCAGAAAAAAGTGAACAAGTACCATTTGAAGAATCCTGAAGGAACATACACCTGTTAGATGAGGTTCATGGGAAATCAGTGTAGGTGTAAAGTGGAAGGAGTGAAATAATACAGGATGAACAGACCGTGACATATAGAATTACCCTTTAGTAGCAGGTACAGAGTATTGGTGTGCAGTGAAGCAGACAGTGCAAACCGGTTTTCCCTGTATTATTGTAGTTCACTAATCAAGTTCACTTGATTGATTTTATGATTAATTGGTGATAAATATTATTCACTGATTTAGATATGCGGTAAGATATATATGCCATTTAGATTCAGTGCCGTTATCCTTTTTACTGTAATATTGTTCACCTCACATTATTGGTGGGGAATCTATGACCACAGCAGATCCGCTACTTGGACACATTTATATATATTTATATTTTTGCTCCGGTGACACGCATTTCACATTTCAGTGTGTGTATTGTAGGAGCAACACGGGCGCTCACAAATGAGGAAAAAGAGAAATGACATCATGCAAAGGGGAGGAATTATAGATAAATAGAGCAATTAGAACAATGATCACTGGGTGGCAGCATACCAAAAACAACTAACTAGTGAAGCAACACAGACTTTGTACACAAATGTAATTATATTCCTATATACTGTAACTGCTGGAGACTGCACATCAGGTGTGTAGAAGGTAGTTCACAAGTGTTTTAGATTTCCTAATTACAAGAGCGTTCTGACTACTTTCTAAATACTTGTATAGTAAGAGGTTGAAGAAACCATCTGTGAGAACCAAGCCTCAAATTATAACCATGATGTGTTACCAGATCTGGTATTTTGACAGTAGTTATTAGTTGTGTGTGTTTTGCCCATGCAGGGCAAAGCAGGAGGTTTACTTTAACACCCTGCTTCCCCAACAGCACATCCTCACATTTCCTTTGGTCCCTACAGTCTTGCATTGGCAAAGCACAGCTTTGATTTAAAGACAAGTTCAGGTCTATTTAAGCCTATGCTGATTGTGAGGGGGAGTGGCCGGATGTGAGTGGTGTGCAGCATGTGAGTGAGGAGATGTGAGTAAGCCGCCCCACGCTGTCTCCCCTATGCTGACTGTGCAGGCGGCTGCTGATCGGTGCTGAGCGAGTGGTGGAGAGAGCACAGCGGGTGAAGAGACTGCCCATGGAGCCTCGGGACGGCGTCGGGTAGCCGACGAAGTGGCGAAGAGGGTTCCGGAATCGGCCGAGGTTGGCCGAGGATGGCCGAGGCTGCCTGAGCCGGCAGGTGTAGGAGTGGAGACGCTGGTCTCAGGGTGGAGAGTGGAGGTGGCGGCGGCGGTGGTGGTGCGCTCCTGGAAGGCAGCCTGTGTGGAAAGCTGAGGGCCGGGAAAAGTCATCTCCTGGGGGGAGCCTGGAAAGGTACTGACAGTTACTGTGTGCACCTGGTGTCTCTGGCTCCCTGCATCCTGCTGTTCTCCTCTTATCTCTGGCAGGAACGAATCTGATTTGATTAACTTGGACTGAGCGTGTCTTTTTTTTTGGAGGGGAAATCATTGCATGTGATATTCCGTGTTTTTTTATTTTCTTCTCTCCCATATACTCCTCTCTTCCTTCTGGAATTTGGACGGGTTTTTTTTTTTAGACCCCCCTTTTTTTTTCTCTCCTCTCTCAACATAATTCAATATTGAGTTAATATGTCGAGGCGACGAGGAGAGGAACAGGTGCAACAGGAAAGTATGGGGTCACAACAACTTCGCTCTTCCAAAGAAAAAAGTAACCAGACAGCAGCGGCAGCTGCGGCAAAACTAGAGCGCTATGTCCATACCCCTGGACAGACTCCAACAAAGGGGGGACAGACGATGCAAACAAAAGTACACCAGGGGGCCCCTGCAGATAGAAAAAGTCAAGGTCAATCGTCTACAATGGCCTTGGTAGTTACTGGACACAAGAGTAAAAGCAATAAAAGTCAGGGGGATATCCAATGTGATCCAATGTGATCTGGAATCTGCTTTGAGTATTAGTCCATCTGTGGAGGAGGCCCCAACACTGAAGGACGTTTTACAAGCGGTAAATGCATGTAAATTTTCATTGGGAGAATTGGCCGCCCAATTAACAGGGATGAAGGAGGAATTGCTACTAGTTCGACAAGATATTCAAAAAGCAGCTGAAAGAACAACGTTGTTGGAAACAAGGATAAGTCAGTTAGAAGATGATGTACACCCAATACAATCTGAGGTTAAGAGTATGAGAAAGCAACTGGATAGCTATGCTTTTAAAATGGATGAAATAGAAAACAGATCCCGAAGGGATAATATCAGGATGACGGGGTTACCTGAGAAAAGTGAAGGTCCTGATTCCATAAAATTTCTGGAAGCCTGGTTTATAGAACTTTTTGGAAAATAAAGTTTTTCACCTTTTTTTTAGATAGAACGGGCCCATAGGGTTCCTTTTAGAGCCCCGCCCCCTGGAGGTCGTCCTAGACCCATACTGTTGAAGTTCTTTAACTACAAAGACAAAGTGACACTGATGCGTAAGGCGAGGTAGATGGGGAACATCTCCTATAAAGGCACGAAGATCTCACTTTACCCAGATTATTATCTTGAACTGCAGAAACGTAGGGCGGAATTCCGTGCAATTAAATCTACACTGCAGCTATATAAAATAGCATATGCACTTTTATGTCCAGCAAGACTGCGTGTGATAGCAGCGGGTGGGACTCAGATTTTCGATTCACCAGCTGGGGCACTACAATGGTTGGAAGCTAATAAGGAGACCCTGCAGAGAAGCCAGGGGGAAAGGGAGGGGACCTAAAAAGTGAGGGGGAGGATGAAGTTGGAGGGGGAGGGGGGAGCAGGAGGGGAGAGAGGAGAGAGAAGAGGGGAAGAAGGGGAAAGGTAAGGAAGGGAAGAGAAGAAGGAAGGGGGAAGAAGGAAGGAGAAAGAAGGAAGGGGAAAGAAAGAAAGGGAAAAAGGGGGAAAAAAAAAAGAGAAAAAAGCGAGAGGGGTAGGTAGAGGTTATAAGTCGGCAGATAAAAATAATGGGAAATGGAAGGTAAGCTGAGGTATGATGGAAGGGAGATAGTGGGGGTGGCACATGGGAGTTTGGGAAAAAGAAGGTGTATGGATGATATGGTCACGTTAAATTCCCCTAGGGAGCACCTTGATAGGTGGGGGGAGGCGAGGGAAGGGAGGGATGGGGGGGTAGGGGGGGTGCTTAGAGGGGAGTGGAAGGAAAAATTGTATGTAAAATTTCACAAGAAGGTCAAAATGGAATACTGCACGATAAATGAACAGGAGAATAAGATAAATATTAGTAAGCATTCTGATAAGGAAATATACATAATGGTTAAATTACAAGTAAATAATGCACTGAATAATCAAAAGGAGGTGAAATATGTATGAGAGCAATTTGAATATGGTGGTATCTGTAGGGTCTGTATATTATAAGTATTATATATATTTGCTCTATGTACTCGTGCTGTTTTCTTCCCCTTTGCCTTACTGTTTTCCTTTTTTTTTTCGCTATGACAGATGGTACAGGTTAAAACTCTCAATATTGGGTCCTGGAATGTGAGGGGTCTGGGTAGTATGATTAAAAAAGCGACAGTTTTTTCTATGTTGGAGAGACTTGATGTTGGACTGGCCTGCCTGCAGGAGACACATTTAACAAAGATGTCTATATCACAATTAAAAAACAGGAAATACCAACAACAGTACCATTCAGTACATACCTCTTACTCAAGAGGAGTGAGTGTGATAATAAAAGATGGGGTGAGTTTCTCCTGCAGACAGGTCAGTATTGACGAAC
Source organism: Lithobates pipiens (assembly GCF_037356315.1). Taxonomy (NCBI): domain Eukaryota; kingdom Metazoa; phylum Chordata; class Amphibia; order Anura; family Ranidae; genus Lithobates; species Lithobates pipiens. The sequence goes on along the minus strand of NW_027507787.1, from coordinate 57,428,619 downwards.
TGGGCCGATATGTTTTTTTTGTATGGGGTATTGGAAGGTAGATGTTGTATCTTGGCAAATATATATATACCCCCACCATTTAAAATGGAGGTTGTGTATAAATTAATGGAATTTATTGGGGACAAAGAAGACATTCCGGTTATAGCGTTGGGCGACTTCAACTAAGTCCTCGATGAAGAGATCGACAGGCTCCCCCCTAGGGTGCGATCCGGGAATATGGGAGTAACCAGGTTGGGTTGTTTTTTGAATGAAATAGGGTTAATGGATCTGTGGAGAGAGAGAAATCTGAAAGTTAAACAATATTCCTGTTTTTCGGGATCCTACTCTACGCTCTCTAGAATAGACCTGGCCCTGGGAAATGTAGAAATGGCACAAAATATAAGCGTTATAGTATATATGCCAAGAGGGGTCTAAGACCACTCATTGTTAATGGTGGCATTAAATACTGGGGAGAAGAGAACACAAGAGGGATGGAAAATTAGCCCGTTTTGGTTTAAACTAATAAAGGATGTAGAGGAGGTTACGTCAAAATTACAAGAGTTTATAAGGTTCAATACGGGTACCGGCCCAACCAGTGTAACATGGGATGCCTTAAAGGCTTTCCTTAGGGGCATCCTGATTCAACAGGTAGCAAGAATTAAGCGAAAATCCAGGATGTGGGAGGAGAGTATTAGGAAGGAACTGACAGAGGCCGAAAATAATTATGTTAAAGATCCAACCCCAGAAAAACAAAAAATGTGGTTAAATAAACAACAAGGGTATAAGTTAGCAATTAAAAAAAAGAAGAGAGTAAACGAATATTTCAGAAACAGCGCTACTTTGGGGAAGGGGAGGGGGTGGGCAGAATTCTGGCCCAGCTGGTAAAAACAAATTCCCCTCCGTCTGTCATCCCTAGAATTAGAACCTTGAATGGGGCACTATCCTTAAGAGGTGAGGAGATAGTAGAAACCTTTGGAGCTTATTATAGAGAACTGTACCGATCACAAGGGGTGGGGGAAATGGATAGTTTTTTGGAGGGAGTGGAAATGGTGACTCTCACTCAGGAGGAGAGGGAAGAATTAGATGCCCCGATAACCCTTGGTGAATTACAACAAGCAGTGATCGGGATGTCTAATCAAAAGGCCCCAGGACCTGACGGGGTCCCGGGAGAGACATATAAATACTATGGAGAGACTCTGCTTCCAGAGTTGTATAAGACATTAAGGGGTGCAGTGGAGAAGGGAAAATTGCCCATCTCGATGACAGAGACAACTATTATCGTGATCCCCAAAGTAGATAAGGACCCATTAGAGGTGGCCTCATATAGGCCGACCTCTTTATTGAATTCGGATGAAATTTTTTTAGCCAAGGTATTAGCAAATAGACTGAATCAATTTATCACAAAATTAGTACATCCAGATCAAACGGGATTTATCCTGGGAAGATCTACCAGCATGAACATCAGAAGGGCATTTTTAAATATGCAGACACTGTCAGAGAACATGGGGGCAAAAGCCATAATGTCCTTGGACGTAACTAAGGCTTTTGACAGCCTTGAGTGGAAGTATCTCTGGCGTGTGTTGGAGAAAATTGGATTTGGCCCCTCCTTTACTGGATGGATCAAAATGATGTACAATGCCCCTAGCGCAAGGGTAAGGGTTAATTACAAGTATTCTGAAAAGATTGAAATGAGCAGAGGGACAAGGCAAGGCTGCCCATTGTCTCCTCTGCTCTTTGCACTTGCTATGGAGCCATTGGCAATAGCTGTCAGGTCAAATCCGGGAATAAAAGGGTTCCAAAGGAAGGGGGAGAGACAGGAAAATATCGCTTTATATGCGGATGACGTCCTCCTCTTTTTGGGGGATACTGGCCAGTCTCTGGGGCAGGCAGTCAGATTAGTTGAAGGCTTTGGAAGGTTTACGGGGCTAGCTATAAACTGGGGGAAGTCAGAGTTGCTCCGAGTCGACCCCCTAGATGCTGCGGTTGCGCCGGGGGCACCCCAGGTGAAGGTGGTGGATGTTATGAAATATCTGGGTATATATTTGACAGCAAACCCTGATCAGTACATTAATAAAAACTTAATGCCACTACTAAATAAATTTAAGCGAAAATGTGACGTCTGGAGTTGGCTTCCTTTATCGGTGATGGGTCGCTGTAGCCTGATTAAGATGATATGGATGCCTCAATTGCTGTACGTCCTACATAATGCACCGGTATGGATATGCAAAAAATGGTTTAAAAAACTTGAAACCCTCTTTCGGGAGCTTATCTGGAAGAAGGGTATGGCTAGGATCCGACTCCAGACATTGCAGCTGCCAATAGATAGAGGGGGCTTGGCGGTGCCACACCCCAGGAACTATTATCTGGCGGCGCAGCTGCAGCATCTGGCGGGTTGTGACTCGGGAACTGGTAGAAACCTAAAAGGAGGGATTATGATGATAGGAGCCCCACATGAAACCATAGCTGAGGTTTTGGAGGCAGACTCCTTCCAGTATAAAAACTCTGTAACTAGTATGGTGGGTAAAGTATGGAAAACGGTAAAAACATTAATGGGATATACAGGGTTGTCAGAATTTATGCCGCTATGGGATAATAAGAACCTACCGGAATTACTTTCAATAGGGAAGGTTAAAATATGGGAACGGCAGGGTATAACTAGACTGATCCAACTATATGACGGCAATGTCTTAAAGACATTCCTGGACCTAAAAAAGGAATATGGTATACCACAACAATAATTTTTCAGATATTTACAGCTGAGACATGCTTTAGCAGCCCAGTTTGGGGCACATATGCCAGTGTGGGATAAAACACCTCTACTTCGGAAGTTACTCACAATGGATAGGGCCAGCGGGTGTATATCAGTAATATATAATCAGTTACGCACGAATATTAACCAGGAAACTGATCACCCGAACAAAAAGAGGAGGTGGGAAGAGGATATTGGGGAAATATCAGATGAGCAGTGGAGGAGAATAATGGAACTAGGGCCAATGACATCGGTTTCTCCCTCACAAAAAATCTCCCACCTGATGCTAGTACACAGAGCTTATTAAACACCTAAGAGATTATATATGTTTGGTAGGAAAAACGATGACAGATGCCCTAGATGCCGGAGACAGGGAGACCTTATGCATATGGTGTGGCGATGTCTGAAGCTGTTTCGTTATTGGAAGGGTGTGGTGGAAACTATAAATAAAATCTTTGAGGTAGAATTGGAAATGGACCCGATATTCTGCGTGTTGGGCTATAGGAAGGTGCCGGGAGAACAAAAATGTACTACGGTGGCAGTTATACGCTGCCTATTCCAAGCGCGTAGAGTAATTGCACACAGATGGCAGGCGGAGAGGGCCCCATTGGTAAGTGAATGGATCCAAGTCATTAGTGAACTAATATGGAAAGAGAAGACAGTATATGTAAAAAGGGGGAATGTTAGAGAATTCAAAAAAATATGGAGGTCATGGGCAAATGAGATGGGGTTCCCTATAGATTAGAAAGGAGCAGGAGAGAGAAAAGATTAAAACTAAGAAAGGTAAGGTAGACTTTAACCTAAGCTATCAGTAAATCCCCCAAAAATATATTAGAAAAATAGGTAATAAAGATGAGAGGAAAGGAGATATGGGTAAGTAGATGGGAGGGAAGGGAAGAGAGGAAAGAGAAAGAAGGAAAAGAAAAACTGCAGCAGAATAGCAATGTTAATGAGGGAGGGGGGGTTTTGAGAAGGGAGGGGGAGGAGGCAGGGGATAGTGATAAACTAAATGGATGACAACTAAGGAAACACGGAATGTAGAAGATAAGAATTAATGTAATGAGATATTATTTTTGTAATAGTGATATTTTACTGTTTTAAAAAAATAAATAAATGTTGACGTGTATTATGATGTTTTGTAATTGTGAAGGAAAACGGAATAAAGAGTATTAAGAATAAGCCTATGCTAATGCATCCCCAGCTCTCCTAATCTAAACTGGACAAACCCTTTCCCTAGTCATTATCTCCATTACGAAGTCCAATGTTTACACTTTTGGTGATGAAACTGCCTTCATTGCTGGTCCTGTCTTGAATTGAATTGGTCTGCCAAGTCAACGGGCAGCCAGAGAATTTCATCACTGATGATGCAAACATCAGGCCACAGCTGTGCAATAGAGTTAGGCAAGAGTCTGGTGTGTGTGTCTGGAATTTAGTCTGGTTTCGATTAGGAGGGCTGGGGTGTGGGTAGCATCAGTTTGGGTAAACCTGGTCTTTTCCTTTAAAGTGTAAAAAAATCAAAACCTAAAAACAAAAATGTAATATAATACAGCTTACCAATCCTTAAATGTGGTGTCGGGATTCATTTATTCTTTAGAATTTTTTTTCCTTTATTTTCACCTGTCCCTTTAAGACTCCAGCCAACCTCATAAAAAAGCACTCAATAGTGTATTACCTTTCAAATCACCATCATTATGATTTCATTTGTTTAATTGCTTCACATACCTACAAATCCAGTAGATGTATATACATTATTGGTGGCTTAAGAAGCACTGTTGAAGACACAGTGGATATTTCTTTGATAGAGACAGTTATGAATGTATTCAATTTTTATTTTATATTGGTTTGATTGCTCACTCACAAATATTTGTAATTACATTTTTATTCATTTTCCTTCATTTTCTTATGTATATATAATTCATGAAATATTGCTTTGATAGTAAGTGAAGGCTTTTACACTAGAGGACTAATGGCGCCACACCGTGGGGATAATTTAATAAAACTGGAGCTTGAAAAATCTGGTGCAGGATTGCATGGTAGCCAATCAAATTCTAAAGCCCCATACACATCAGATTTTCTGCCGATTTTTTCCTTCAGATTTAACAAAACCATGTAGTGCAAGGGCCTTCCTGATTGCATACAAATTGAAACTTCTAAGGTTTGACCCCATATTATATGGTTTTGGTAAATCTGAAGGAAAAAATCTGCAGACAATCTGATAGTGTGTATGGGGCTTTAGAAGCTGATTGGCTACCATGCAATCCTGCACCAGGTTTTCAAGCTCCAATTTTGGTAAATTAACTTCACGGCGTGTCGCCATTAGTCCTCTAGTGTAAAAGCCCTCACTTACTATCAAATCAATAGTTCATGAATTATATATACATAAGAAAATTAATATGTGTATGGGGCTTTAGACTCACATTTTCAGATCTTAGGAAGTTTACAGTTATTCTTTACATGTGGCTAATGTCACTATAACTTTGTATCTGAATGACAGAAAGAACTAAGACATATAGCACATCTAAACCTCAAAGCAAAAATGTAGTGTTAAACCTTATGTAACCAGCTATCTGCTCATGAACTGACAACGTGACTAGGAACTTTGAGCAAAAATGATTTACCTGTTTGCCTGTATTTTACCATTCTATTTTTAGTTAGTTTGCACAAGCAAGATGTACAGATGAACTCTATATCAGTGTTTTTTCAACCTTTTTTCAGTCAAGGCACCCTTTAGAACTGCGCACAATCCCGGGACACACCAGTCTGAAGGCTCATTCAAACAAGGAGGTGCATTATTATTATTATTATTATACAGCATCTATATAGAGCCAACAGTTTACGCAGTGCTTTAATGCATCCGAGCATGAGCTTCTTTTTTTGCGTGTTCCCACGTGTTGCGTTTTTAATTAGACTGCTCTATGCTAGTGAAACATGCAAAAAATGTGCTGCCATGATTTTTATATTGAGCACCAAAAATATACATGATATTGTGGTACCATGCATTTTTGTGGGCGAAAACATGTGTGCAATTGGTGGATGTGTGGGGGTGCCATTAAGAATTACAAATGCACAATTATTGTGTTACTGCACTGCTTCTGGTGTTAAAAAGCCCTAAAATGCTAACACAAATTCCCCCCCTCCTACCTAGCACAAATCCCCTCCTCCAAAATGCCCCCTCCTACCACAAATCCCCCCTGCAAAATGCCACCTCTAGCACAAATCCTCCCCTGCTCCTTAACCCCCCACCCTTTTTTTCTTTATCACAGCAAACTTATAGAAAGCCCTGAGTGATGATTAAAGATTTCCTGTGTTAACTTCTGTGTATACAGAGCAGGGAGAGCACCACCTGTTCACATCCCCTCTGGGGTTTCCCCCCCCCCCCCCTCTCCCTGCTGCTATCTATACTACTCCTGGCAAAACAGAAAGCTGTATGCACTGCCCGACCATTCCTTAGCAACTGATAACAATGATTAAGGGCGCTCTGCAAAAAATATTAATCTAAACCACTAATTTGCAAAGATTTTCTAAACCACTAAACTAAAATGGCTGTGAAAAAAATGCTTAAAACAATGTGATCATCACCAAAGTGAAAAATATGCGCATATGTAATAACAATGATTATACTGGAGAAATAGTGGACATCAGTGAACCACCATACATAATAGTAATAATTAACAATGTAAAGTCCCAATAACGTGTCTCTACAAAGAATGAATTCTGTCGAATTCTGCCGATCCGGAAAGTGGAAAACAAATAGTAATCGTATTATAGCAATGATTGGCAACAAGTCGGAAAAAAGGCTTGCGACTCCCTCCACCATACACGTAGAACTACACCAGTAGTGAAGATACAAGTCCAAACTGCTTGCCAGATCCGTTTGACCACTTTAATTAAAAAGTAAGTCAAACAACGCTTGTACAGGATAATGCCTGCTCATATGGATACCAATGCAGATGATGGTAGATGGTGTGTCTCTCTTCACAGACTCAAGCGGCAAATGTGAAAAAATACAAAAAAATCCATAACATGATACTGACTTTAATAAAAAAATAAGTAAAAAACAGACAGCCAAAAGGCTCCTTACATGGTTAGGTGCCCGACCTGGCACTGGGACTGCTTGCTCTGACCAAAAGAATCGCTCTCCAACTCAAGGAAAAATTCTTCCGCATTCGATATTGGCGTGCGTTCCAGGCCTGCAGACCGACGAACCAGAGGGCCAGAAATGGCGTCGAATGACCAAGTGCCGCTCCGACGTACGTTTCGTTGTTAACGTCTTCAGGAAGCGCCATGCGCAGTGCAAAATTTCTGCCCGCAACGTCACTTCCGGAGCATTCTACGATGGGGAGAAAAATATGACACTACACCCCGTTAGGAGAGTGCTAAAGGGCAATGCAGCTCTTTGTCTGTTAGGAGCATAGGCAGGTGAATATAAGAATTTGAGAGGTTAGGGGTAGTAAGCAGCTAACTTAAACAATAAATATACATAAGTATAGTTGTCTTTGTTTAATCCTTTGTTAAATTGAAGAGAAATTGCAGTTCCATGTGTAGATTTATGTTTGTTACAGAAGATTCATGACAATTTAATTTAAATGGATATTAAAGGCTCACTTTTTAAAAATAAACATATACTTACCTGCTCTGTGATTTTACACAGAGCATCCGGCTTCCTGGCCCTTCCCTTTTGCTGAGTGGGGCTTGGTATGGGGGTAATCATACGTGCTCTCTCCCGAGCCACTTCTGTGTATCCATAAGACACAGAGCACAACTCACCGCCACTCCCTCCTCACTGCCTGTGATTGACAGCTGTGTCTCAGTGTTAGGGCTGGGTTCAGCTTTTCCTTCTCTGAGCTGGCCACTCAGCTGTCAGCTAATTGCCAGCTCCTATCTCTCCACAGTGACTTACCTGTTGATGATATCCTGCTCGTCAGTTCTGCCTACTTTAGTTGTTCAGTCCAGATGATCCTTGCCTTCGCCTTGGTCACATCTCTACAGATGCTTTCCTGTGTTTCTGTTAAACACTTGCTTGGCTGATATTCCTCCTGGCTCCAGGTCCTGCTTGGTGTTCTACTGCGCTGTTCTCTGGCTCCCTGATGTTTTGGCTTGTCTGACTATCCATTCCGGTTCCTAAACTCTGGCTATGTTTTGACTACGTTTACTCTGTTTACCTTTTTTTATTATTATTAAACAAGTGTGATTTAACTGTACTTCTGTCTCGGTCTGATTCATGGTTTCTGACAATCGGTCAATGAGGATGTAGAGACCCAGGAGAACAACTGCTCTCCTGTACATCACTGGATCAAGATGGGGCTTGGGTAAATAGGGGGTGGGGTTGCTGGGTGGTATGCTGCACAGAGAAGGTTTTTTACCTTGATGCGTAGAATTCATCAAGGTAAAAAAACCTTTAGCCTTTACAACTACTTTAATATTTTTTACGAAACAGTGACTGAAGTGAGGGTGCAATATAAAAACTGCACAGATTGTAATGATATACAGAATCTCTTCATTATTCTAAACAATCTGACTTTTTTGATCAGCTCCCTCTGCCTTGCTTATTATGAAGAAGCATGATCTTTCTCCTCAATATCTGAATCTGAGTCAGAATGAAAAAGCATGATCTCACTCCTCGGCCCTTGAATCCCAGTGAATGTGAAAAAGTTTCCAGCTCTGTGCTTGACTGTTTCCACCTCCATGATTGACTGTAGGGATCGTGTCCTTCGGGTCATAGTCTGCATTTTTCTTTCCTCACTTTTCTCATGATCATTCTTCCCCATGAAGCGAAATCTTGTATGGAGCTTGTTGGAATCAGACAGGAATTATTATTATACATCTACACAGCTGTTTGTACAGCCGAACTCAGCCATAGTGATGCCAGGCAGTTTAATATGTGTGAAAGCAAGGAATGTGACACAATTTGAATAGCAGAATGAGTTTCTATTCAGCCCACCTGGAATGTACTGAACTTCAAAGATGATATGGCGCCGGCTTGTCTGCAAGAACAGGGGGACAGCTGGTGGGGCGTCCGAGATCAAGCCACGAGATAGCAATCCAGTTGGAGCAGTTGCAATTCATGGGCAAACACTGCCCCCAGAGGCCAAGTATGGCAGGACTGTTAGCCTGGGGGAGGAGACGCCCCAGAGACGCTGATTGGTCTACGGGAAAGAGTAGGATGGGCTATGGGGTGTGGTATGGCTGAGGTATGTTTAACAAAAAGGTTCGCAACCATGAGGTCTTCCTCTGTCCCTCTTTATTCCATCATGAGGTGTGGCTGCGAAGGTCGGATAAGTATGGCTTAGATTGCACTGTGATTGTATGCTATGTATTATTGTAACTTTTATTGATACTTGATGCACATTTTCCTTATTTCCTTGGGAAATAAATGAGATTTTGATTGATCTTAGACCGTGTATTGATTTCATAGCCAAGGGTGGTAGCATTGTGATATTAACAATAACATGTGCTTGGCGTAATTGATAGATTAGCTGAACTATAGGGACTAGACAAAGGAATACATAACTGATAATAATAAGAATAGAGTGAATTGATCAGTTACTTCATTTGGCACCCCAGAAGGCGTGTAAAACATATTTTTACACAGAATCCACAAAAATCTAAGGTATTTTTGTTTGAGTCCCTGTAAGCACAGATGCTCAAAGCCACCCAGAACTGGAAGTCATCTTTAGTGTGGACAAGATTAGCGCTGGCTCGCGAATTCTGAAACCACGCTTGGATGAGCAGGAAAATTCTGTGAGATATTTCACTGGTATAAACGCACGTGTAAAACCTGGTGAGAACTGTGACTGATATATATATATATATATGTACATTATTGTTGTGTTTGCTGCAGAAACTGTAACCAGAGGGCAAATTGGCGCACTGGCGAGATAAGGGACTGATCATCCCTGGTTATGTGATATAACCGCAGATTGACAGGATAAATCATACAATTTTGAGGGAAAAGTCGAAATATCCACGTGATTGTGAAAAAATTTTTCTGTCCCAATAGAAATTCCCTATGACCTGCTATCGGGTAGAAGGACATTGAATAAGAGTGTGTTCTCCTACAAAAATTCGTGGGTAAACGGATTTGTATTTGTTGTTTGTTGTTGTTGTTTTTTGTATTTGGAGGGGGACTACAGGTCAAAGCTAGCTTCTAAACAGCTTCCTCTATGTCTTTGTGTGCTTGGTATCTGATTGTTTAGTGTATTGCTAATGCACAGTGTTGGTTAGAGAGTGGCAGGAATTACCATACATCTTTGAGAAAAAAGTGGGGGAAGTATAGGTTTTTATTTCTACACACGTGAGAGTGAAATAGCTCTGGTCCAATAGAAGACCAAGGCATTGATTAAGAGTGTGCCTTGTGTCTTGTATGCTGTAGAACCACAAGTCACTGGAAATTTAAACGGTTCGTATTTTTTTTTCTTTTTGTCCATTTGTTATCTGTTTTCTTTTGTCTAAGCAAGATTGCTCAACCAGTTGGTGTGGATAGGCTAATTAGCATATCAATGGAAGCCATTGAAGGTTTCGTTAGCAAGCATGGTGGGATTAGATTTCAAATTACTCACAAAGGTAAATTAATATATCAGTTTAATGAACTTTTAAAACAATGTGATACACATAACAGTCGCATATTTAATAAATCAAAAAAAGGCAGGAAACAGAGAATGGCCAATGCCTTATGCATGTTAATGAGAATGAAAGAAATTGCGGAACAAAAAGAATTAGAATGGTTTGCTGATAGAGAAAAAGTGATGGAACAGGTAAGGGATATATCAATCAGGATTGAAAAGGCTGATGCGGATGCTTGTAGTCGGATTAAACAATTAGTGGCTGAGAAATGTGTATTGCAACAGAGATTTGATGAATTAGAACAAACGTGTAAATTGAGAGAAAATTGCATTGCCTCTTTGAATCAAAGGGAGGCTGAGAATTTGCAGGTTATCACAAGGCTTAAGGCACAAGCAGCCATAATGGAATTATCCTCCAAGTGTGCAATAGTGGAGGTACCCTCCACACATGCTCAGTGTATAGAAAAGCCAGAAGTGAAATATGAAGAAAACCCGTATGCTATTATCACTGCAAATGATAGTAATGTGATAGGAATCGATGTGGAAGAAGCAAATAAAGGTGGGATAACTGCACTTGAAATTGACTCAGGAGTTGACACTTCGGATGACTCCTCAGACAACGAAAGTGTAAAGTCTATGCATTCCAATCGCAGTAATATTATCCAGCAATGTGGATTTCCAGCGCCATATGCTAAAAAAATGGCCTATGCAGGGAAACCAGAACTAAAATGTTTTTTGTGTAAAAGGGGGGGTCACACTTCAAAATATTGTCGGGCGGCGAATAATGATATCGAAAGGAAATTATACCCGAAAACGACCCCAAGGCATCATGTGTGTTATTCAGCCAGGTGGGGTAGCCATCCACAGCACGGAACCAATAGTAATCAAACCCATTTCCCGTGTAAAACGCAAATGCGGGGTCTAGAAACTAAAAAGCAATATGTAGGACAGTTGTGTAGAGTCAAAATGGAGATAGACGCATGGTTACTCAAATATAGCACTGGGGGAAACAATATTAGCAGAACTTAGTGAGCTGCAAGCATGGTAAGAATATTCTGGTCAATGTTTCCCGGCTATGAAAAAGGTTTGATGTAAGTTTCAAGTTCAGAATATGATAGAGGACCTGGATATAGATATACATTTTTTTTGTTTTGTACCTTTAGGGATAAACCCCTGAATTGGTATTGTGGTTTTTCTTTTGTGTGGTTAAAAGATGTTTCTGTTATGAGTTTTTTTAATCTTGTGTTTCTTTACTCTTCTCTTAGTGTCAGTCTTTGTAAACTTTTCCTGAGTATCCAATACTGCTGATTAACATAAGAATTGTGTGTAATCACTTGTGTGTTCCTTTTTCCAGAGACCAGGAAGAAGTTAAACTGATTCGTATACGGACATTTGCATTTGTTTGCAGGTCTCTCAAAGTAACAACAGTGGTAAAATATAACAGAACAGGGGTTAGGTTATTGTAAATGCATAATCGATTATCACATGGTACCATGAGCTCATTAGTTAGTAATTGTTTGCAAACAATGAAAAAAAATAGTACTAAAAAGAGTTACAAATGAAGCTAAAATGTTGTGATGATACATATGCTTTGTTTTGTTTTTGTTTTCCCCATTAACTAATTGTATTTCAGATTGGAATAAGCACTCTTTGCAGGAGAAAAGTCCATGGATGTTGTTAACTAAAAGTTGAGTGTTTGTCATTGTTTTATGATGGTTGTCTTGTCATGTTATTTGTGTGATCATTGCCAGATTTTTAATTTAAAAAAAAAAAAAAAAAAAAAAAAATATTTTATTTTTATTTTCATTTTTATTTTTTTATTCTTATTTTATTTTTATTTTTTTTATATTTTTTTTTATTTTATTTTTTTCTTCTAAAATTTTTTTTTTGTTGATATTGGTTTAATCCTCTATGTTAGTTATATTTTTATTCAGGTGGAAAAGTAGTAGGTCTAATCCACCTGAAAGGGGGGGAATTGACAATGCCCTCAGTTAGAACCAGTCACCTGAAAAGGGGTAGTGCATACATCGTAAAGATACAGATAGATGCATTGTTTTTTTTTAGTTTGTAAAATGTGAAGTTGTTGAGAAGCAACACTGACGTTCAGTTTTAAAAGTTTTGATCATACCATGGGGATCCATTTTACAGTGGGTGTAGCCTAAAGAGGTCATGGTTGTTTGGATAGTTGGGTCAGAGTTGCAGAAGACAGGAATACTGAGGTCCTGGGCTCCAAGGAGGGAACTATAAGTAAACATGGTAAGCGATCAGATATTGTGGATAAGAATTTGATACTGCTCTTGTTTTTCACTTCCAGAATCCAAGTGGAGCGAGAATTGGAGAGGCTTCTGGAAGATGGATGACAGATGATCATCTGGTTGGCAGTTTGTCTGTGCCACACCATACCACAAATTTGTTCTGATAAACATCAGGAGAGGAGAGAAGGAAAACTGAAAGATTCAGATTAATACCTGTTTTTTTTCGTATGGACAATTGGGTGCTAATGCTGAATCTGAAAGACTGTGCCTAGCAAGAGAACTTGTGAAATATTTTTGCTGAAGTCTCTCCTGATGAATGCAAACATGTTATCTATACATGTGCAATGGGTTGGAGGTTGGGGAAGAGTTATGACACATCCAATCCGTCAAAACATGAAAATGTAAAATATGTGTTTTTTTGTTGGAAGGAGGAATTGAAAGAAGAAAGGTTTTAATGTATTACATGTATTGGTGTAACGGAGTTAATATGGTGCAGGTACCTAGGATGCATACTGGCGCTTATGCATAATAAGGTAGCTGTGGATCAGACTAAAGGGTGCCAGGTGACACATCAATGGGGGAAAACTTCCTCGTAGGGGTGGTGTCTCAATCCTAGCGGTCCTAGAGAGAAGCTTTCGGTTACAGGACATGCGGGACACCAGAACTAGACACGAGGAAGATACGCCCGGTTGGTGTCTCACCTGAGAGGTTGAAACCCTGCACAGATAATGCCAGTAAATACACACAGGAGCATGCTCCGTTAAAATAAAGGGAACAAACGCTGGCTACCAGGGTACAGTAGGACTTCACCACATGGTGCTGCAACATCTCATGGTGGTTGACAAAAACCTATCACCCTATATGTGCTGAGTATACACTGAATCAGGTGCGGTTATTGTACCAGTGACTTACTCCCAGAGATGAGAATGAAGTCCATGCAGGATGCTTATTTCTGAGGAGTAACCCGAAAGAGGAGGGATGTATTCAGCACTATATTGGGGGGGAACAATAGCTGGGATGGGTGTTATTAATGGAGGGGACATCGGCCTCCTGAGGAACAAACTCACAGCCATAGCTTCAGAGAAGGAGCGTGACTTTGTTACCCTGGGAGATTGGTGGCATCCTTGATAACATTCAATGAAGTCACAGAAACACTCAGGTCAGAGTGGCTCCGGATTTTGTCAACCATGTTGAGAGGTTGGTAGGGAGGACAGAAACCTGTCATTGGCTCTGGCGCGCACTCTGTGGCAGGTGGAAATATCAGCCAACATCAAGCTGATTGTACTGTCTCTGTATGAGGGGCAGTGGCCTGATGAGTTAGCGTCACCGCTCAGTAAGATTTTGCCAAAACATGTTGCTTACACTAATCCAAAATAGTGGTCGAATGCCTGTATGGGTGGTACTAGGTTGGATTGTGAAAGGTGTTATGCTGTATGTTCTCATATACAGAAGTGCAGACTTGGTCTGTATATTTGGTGGCATCAATGGGCTTACTGACTGGGGACTCTATCTTGTTGCATTTGAGGCTATATCACACATGTGATCAGAGAAGATGAACGCTGGAGGCAGGTTGATATTTCCCTTTGTCGGAAGCATGACCATGATGTCCTTTGTAGGCCAGGTCAATACATGGGGAGGAACGAATAATGTTGGGAAGGTATTTCTCTCTGTATTCTGGATGGAGAGATCATTGCTGGGAAGAAGGCACCCAGGTATTATTTAGGACATAGGCGAGTTTTTGTTTCTTTGTCCTAAAGAATACCGGTGTAGTGTTAGTCATGGGACTAGAGGGTTCCTTGAACCTAACCGTAGGTAGAGGTGCATGGTACACAATGGGCATGATCTCTGAAATCCAGGCACAGGGGTAGAATTGTGTGGGTTTGGTAATTGTTGTAAACTTATATGTGTAGTTAAGCGATATTTATCTAGAAGGGTCTCCCAGTTGTCTATGCAAGTTGAGGGATGATTTGACGGTGAGCGCTCTGTGTACAAATTGGAGACGTTGCTGCCAAGTCAGAGCCCTGCAACGCCGCTGCGAGCAAGCCTGCCTAATCCCGACCCGTATTTACAGTAAAAGGTTATAGAAGGTTGGGAGCGGGGTGCGTAATACATATATAAGTATATATTATGGTAATAAGTTGATTTATGTTTGTGGTAGAGTATGACCTATGGGTATTGTAGGCTAGTAATATGGGCAAGAAAGGCCCTCCTCAAGACTCTGGGTCTGAAAGCTGGGTGATATGTCGCTCTGAATGGGTGCTGGTGAATGGTGAATGAATGGGCACCCCTTGCCTGTACTGCCATCCTGAACATACCCAAGATGCAGAATGGTGACATGGAAGCTGTCGCTGAAGAATGGTGGAGATGTGTCACTCAGTGGCAAAGCGGCACGTGTTGGGAAACATCACGTGATAAAACAATTATGGACTGCTCCATAGGACCTGTTTCTGCACACGTTGAAAACACAACGTGGTAAGACACTTGTGTACTGTTCCATAAGAGATGTCTCTGGAGCGCTCGTTGGAAACAACCACGCGTTACACAAGCTAAGGACTGTGCCACAGGTACTGGTTCGGAAGCACATGTTGGGGAACCACACACGTTAAGACAGTTATGGACTGTTCAAAAGGAGCCGTGTCTGAAGAAGGGTGGTATGCGCCGTTTTTAGGCGCAAAGCGGCATATGTTGGAATCAGACAGGAATTATTATTATACATCTACACAGCTGTTTGTACAGCCGAACTCAGCCATAGTGATGCCAGGCAGTTTCATATGTGTGAAAGCAAGGAATGTGACACAATTTGAATAGCAGAATGAGTTTCTATTCAGCCCACCTGGAATGTACTGAACTTCAAAGATGATATGGCGCCGGCTTGTCTGCAAGAACAGGGGGACAGCTGGTGGGGCGTCCGAGATCAAGCCACGAGATAGCAATCCAGTCGGAGCAGTTGCAATTCATGGGCAAACACTGCCCCCAGAGGCCAAGTATGGCAGGACTGTTAGCCTGGGGGAGGAGACGCCCCAGAGACGCTGATTGGTCTACGGGAAAGAGTAGGATGGGCTATGGGGTGTGGTATGGCTGAGGTATGTTTAACAAAAAGGTTCGCAACCATGAGGTCTTCCTCTGTCCCTCTTTATTCCATCATGAGGTGTGGCTGCGAAGGTCGGATAAGTATGGCTTAGATTGCACTGTGATTGTATGCTATGTATTTTTCTAACTTTTATTGATACTTGATGCACATTTTCCTTATTTCCTTGGGAAATAAATGAGATTTTGATTGATCTTAGACCGTGTATTGATTTCATAGCCAAGGGTGGTAGCATTGTGATATTAACAATAACATGTGCTTGGCGTAATTGATAGATTAGCTGAACTATAGGGACTAGACAAAGGAATACATAACTGATAATAATAAGAATAGAGTGAATTGATCAGTTACTTCAGAGCTCCAGACCAAGGGCGATTGATGGTTATTTTGTATTTCTTCCGTTTGCAAATAATTGCTCCAACATTTGTCTCCTTCTCACAAAGCTTATTTCTGATGGTCTTGTAGCCTATTCCAGCTTTGTGCAGGTCTACAATCTTGTCCCTTATGTTCTTTGACAGCTCTTTGGTCTTGCCCATGATGGTGGGTTTGAATGGAAGAAAGATTCTGTGGACAGTAAATAATGCTGCTCATTAGATTGCCAGTCCCTGTGTGCAACAGGGATCATAATGTTCAGATGTAAGCTAATTTCTGGATCTTCCTAGTGTGATTCTGGTCTCCAGCACATGGCTGCAAGCTTGTGGCAGGTTTATCAGAGTTCCTCAGTATGCAGCCTATGAAAAATACAACTCTCTCTCTTTATACTCCACTTGCAATTGAATTTTAGTCCTATGGTTCATAGACTGCCATGGTAGTTTCTTTCCTGAACTTCATCTCCCATTACTCATTGCTGACAGCCATCAAGTCTCTTGAGCTTCTTCTGCTTGTCATCTCCCCTTGTGGATGGAGGCAAGGTAGTGTTAACCCATTTTGTTGAAGTCCGTTGGGAGCACAGAGAGCGCTGCAGCACAGTGTTCTAAATCACTCGGCTCTAGCCAAACACTTGGCTACACAAAAAAGTACGATCTCTTAAATCCCTGTAAGTATAAAGAAGCAGTAATAACTGAACTGAAGGCAAACAGCTAAATACACAAATTACAAACACATAAGCTTGCCAAGATTTGAATTTCAGTCCATTCAGTCCTGAGATTTACATAGCTCACATATGTCACAGCCCTGTCTAACAGTTAAGAGGACCTGATCTTTTACAATGTGAGTGGACATTGAAAGGAAAAGCAGCACACTGATCAGAGTATCGCTCCATCATTCAACTCTTTCCTATTACTATGCTCTTTGCACTACAGCACACCTGATTGGCTTCTTCTTTTGCTGCTTCCCCCTTCCCCTCTCTATGCTCTGCTGTATAGACTGTATTAGTAGACTACAATAGGCTGATACTATGTCAGGTACTTACACTGCTTGCATTTATACATTTATTACATAATGTATTGCTGGTGTTTACTCATTTGAAAAACTAAAAGCAGCTTATGAAAACTAGAACTATGATTCTTTTATCAGCTAAAGCTACCACCTTGTACATATTATTTTCCTTAAGTATAAAATAATTACTAAGCCCTGCCTTACCCTAGGCCCAGATCTAGCTTCTTTTAAAATAGGTTCAAACAGGAGGCATTTTCAAAGTGTACCTGTTACCACCTGAAAAGCTTTCAGAAAGAATGCATACTTTGCAACCAAACCTTTTTTATGTTGATTAAAGCGGGAGTCCGCTGGGAGTCCGCCGTTTTTTTTTTTTTTTAAAGCCAGCAGCTACAAATACTGCAGCTGCTGACTTTTAAAATAATGACACTTACCCGCCCAGCGCGCCCGCGATGTCAGCACCCAAAGGCGATCTCTCGATCGTCTCTCGGGTGCTGCCGCCGCCATCTTGGGTATGGGAATCAGGAAGTGGAGCCTTTCGGCTTCATTTCCCGGTTCCCTACTGCGCATGCGCGAGTCGCGCTGCGCAATAAGGATGGTCCCCGCTGTCTCTGGGATCCATGTGTTTCCCAGCAGGCAGCGGGGGACCTTCGGAAAGGGGCGTAGATTCTGCGGAAAGGGGCGTACCTTCTGCAGAATATACGCCGGAAGTGGGTGCAGATACCTGTACTGTACAGGTACCTGCACCCCCCTCCCCCCTGAAAGGTGCCAATTGTGGCGCCGGAGGGGGGGAGAGTTCCAATGAGCGGAAGGTCCACTTTAGGGTGGACCTCCGCTTTAAAATTAAAAATAAGATTACAATCTTTCCTTTTTTCAACACCCCAGTTTTCTTTTTTTACTGTCAATTGTCAATTTGTACTGCTATAAGGACCATAAGCTTGCTGCTATAGTCCACCACCTTGTCTGCCCAGTGCTCTGTTCCAGGTTCTTCCACCACACAGCTCAGTATATGAAAAGCGTGAAACACACTGAGTTGACATCACTTCTGGTAATGCAATTTCCTGGGCTTGGTGCGCACGCAGATCCCGGAAGGGGGGCAATGATTGCTGTTTACTAGACACTGGAAACACTGAGTGCTGGTTACAGGGACTACAAAATGTGAGATTACATTTGAGGGGCGCGTGTATGGGCGATTTTTTTATGTGAACAATAAAGTGTGGTGCACAATGATTTTTTGGTTTGTGGCTTCCCTATGCCATATACTGAGTTGTGTGGAGGAGGTACCTGGAGCAGAACGCTGGCCTGGCAAGGTGGTGGAATATAGCAGCAAGCTTATGGTTCATATAACCGAGCGTATTTTGACCCAAATTGGATAGGGGGTCACATTAATACTGGTGAGTTGTTATCTAAAGGGGGGATAGAGCACAGCACATATTTGGAGCACTTTTGTTTGGACAAGCAAGCACATGTACAGTGAAGAGCTTGCTATTGATATTGGGACTGTCTATATACAGTGTGTGTGTATATATATATATATATATATATATATATATATATATATATACACACACACAGTATCTCACAAAAGTGATTGCACCGTTAACATTTTTGTAAATATTTTATTATATCTTTTCATGTGACAACACTGAAGAAATGACACTTTGCTACAATGTAAAGTAGTAAGTGCACAGCTTGTATAACAGTGTATATTTGCTGTCCCCTCAAAATAGCTCAACACACAGCCTTTAATGTCTAAACCACTGGCAACAAAAGTCAGTACACCCCTAAGTGAAAATGTCCAAATTGAGCCCAAAGTGTCAATATTTTGTGTGGCCACCTTAATTTGCCAGAACTGCCTTAACCTTGTTGGGCATGGAGTTCACCAGAGCTTCACAGGTTGCCACTGGAGTCCTCTTCCACACCTCCATGACGACATCATGAAGCTGGTGGATGTTAGAGACCTTGTGCTCTTCCACCTTCCGTTTGAGGATCCCCATACAGCAGGATGGACAGAAATATAATAAATGAAATAATAAATAATATAATAAATGAAAAGGATTACCTCTTGGCAATATCTTATTGGATAGGAGGCTAGTGGGGTGTGGTTACAAGTGGGTCTGAATGAATGTGTAAAAAATGCACACAGAAGGGAAATGGCTCCTTTCTGCTCTTGGCTCATGCCTGATGGTTTTCTGAGCCTCATGGCTCTCACTGTTACCAATCTTGGCAATCTTGTTATAGCCTAGACCATCTTTATGTAAAGCAACCATTTTTTTTCCAGATCCTCAGAGAGTTCTTTGCCATGAGGTGCCATGTTGAACTTCCAGTGACCAGTATGAGAGAGTGAGAGCGACTGAGACCTTGTAACACCAACGAATGACATGACATCAGGGATGGAAAATGGCTAACTGGGCCCAATTTGGACATTTTCACTTAGGGGTGTGCTCACTTCTCATGGTTTAGACATTAAAGTAGAAGTTCACCCTATTGCCATGTACACACGGTCGGACATTCCGACCACAAAATCCGTCAGATTTTTTCAGACGGATTTTGTCCGAAACTTGTGTTGTAAACACACGGTCGGATAAAGTTGTTGGAAAATCCAATCGTTCGGAAGGTGGTCATGTTCGTTGCATACGACAGGACTACGTAGAAGCTAGTAGCTAATAGCTTTGGTCTCGTAATTTGATCTGAGCATGCGTGGCACTTTGTCCGATCGGAATTCTCTACAAACGTTTGAAAAAAGTCCAATCTGATTTTTTTCTGTCGAAAATTTTTAGATCCTGCTTTCAAATTTTTCCGTCTGAATTTCCACCGGAAAAAGTCAGATAGAGCCCCCACACGATCGGACCTTTTCCGTCGGAATTTCCAACCATGTGTACAGGGCATAACACTTAAATTCTCACCCTGCATCATTAATGTGAGGCAAGTTCAGCCTTGTGCCTCAAAATGAAAAAATCCCAGTTTTTCTACCTTTGATTTGCAGTATGCAGTGCCGTGACATTACTTTAATTCCAGTTCCTTCTGAGTGTAAAATCAGCCAGTAGGTGTGGTTCCTGAAAGCTAGTGACATCACTTCCTGAGAGGGACATTGTTCCTGTGTAGCCAGTGGGCATATACAGGATGGGAGGAGCTGATCATAGGTTCCCACCTAGTGTTCTCTCATCAGTAAGGATGCATTGTACATCCTAATTCATAAGAACATGAAGAAATAAAAAGACCAATGCACATGGGGGGTGGGGGGGGGGTGAGGGGTTTGGGAGGTGCAGTGAACATATACAGTATAGCTGTGCACAGGAGAAGGGAGCTGGACATGGGGGGGGGGGCGACTGTCAGTGTAGGTAGAAGTGCTCTGGGGTCTCGGTTCACAGTCTAAAATGATCATAGTACAGGCAACCACACATAAAGTTGTATGATAAGTTACAGCCCATTGATTTCATCGTTCCCATCTATGTGACTTTGAAAATCAGTGACTTTGAAAAGGTACCTGCAATGCTTTGATGCAACTTTGATCCAGAGAGAGTGAAGTTGGATCAAAGCTGCACTCAATATTGCATCAAAGTTGCACTCTAAATCTTGCAACTTTGGTGGCGGCAATAGTTAAAACATTGTCATGCGACTATGTGTCCAAAGTCACATGACAAGTCACAGCCCATTGATTTTTTTGGTACCCATGCCCATCTATGCAACTTTGAAAATCAGCGACTTTGAAAAGGTATCTGCAATGCTTTGATGTGACTGATCCAGAGAGTGTAAAGTTGAATCAAAGCTGCACTCAAAGTCGAATTAAAGTCCCACTCTAAATTGTGCAACTTTGTGGTCGCAATAGTGGAAACATAGACTAAGGCCGCGTACACACGGGCGGACTGTCTGGCCAACTAAGTCCGTCAGACAATCCGACAGACAGTCCGTCCTACTTTTGAATGAACGGACTTGACCACACACGATGAACAGACAGTCCGCTGAAAGCTTGCGCGATGACGTGTACAGCACGTACGACGGGACTAGAAATACGACGTCCAATACACTGCAATGCAACCTTCACCGTGTAAATCCTTTCTGAGCATGCGCCATACTTAGTCCATCCAACTTGCCTACACACGAGCGGACTGTCCGCTGAAACCAAAGTTGGACGGACAATATTACGGAAATTCCGAAAGACTTAGTCCGCCAGACTGTCCGCTAAAAAAGTCCGCTGAAGCCCACACACGAGCGGACTGTCCACTGAAACACGTTTCAGCGGACCAAGTCCGTCAGACGGTCCTCCCGTGTGTACGCGGCCTAAGGCCGCGTACACACGGGCGGACTGTTCGCCCAACTTTGTCCGCTGAACAGTGTTTCAGCGGACAGTCCGCTCGTGTGTGGGCTTCAGCGGACAGTTTCAGCGGACAGTCTGACAAACAAAGTTTTTCGGAATTTCCGTAAGACAGTCCGCTGAAACTTGGTTTTGTCCGGACTAAGTATCGCGCATACTCAGAAAGGGTTTACACGGCCGAAGGTTGCATTGCAGTGTATAGGACGTCGTTTTTCTAGTCCCGTCGTACGTGCTGTACACGTCATCACGCTCGTTTTCAGCGGACTGTTCGTTCATCGTGTGTGGTCAAGTCCGTTCATGCAAATTTTGAGCGGACTGTTTGTCGGATTGTTTGACGAACTAAGTTGGGCGAACAGTCCGCCCGTGTGTACGCGGCCTAAGGCTCCATTTCCACTAGTATCAAGTCACAGCCCATTGATTTCAATGGCACCCATTCCCATCTATGCGACTTTGATAAGGTACCTGCAATGCTTTGATGCAAATTTTGGTGCAAATTTGATCCAGAGCGTGTAATGTTGCATCAAAGCTGCACTCAAATTTGCATCAAAGTCACACATTTCCACTAGTGTGACTCCAAAGCTGTGCGATTTAGAGTGCGAATTTGAGTGCAGCTTTAATCTAACTTTACACTCTGGAAATCGCATCAAAAGTTGCATCAAAGTAGTGCAGGCACCTTTTCAAAGTCGCATAGATGGGAACTTTGTCATTGAAATCAATGGGCTGTGACTTGTCATGAGACTTTACGTGTCCAAAATCGCATGACAAGTTGCACTAGTGGAAACAGAGCCTTAAACTCATTACTCACATGTAGTTCCCTCAGCTGGGCATGTGCCACACCATGCACACAGTGCCATGCAGAAACAGCCACGCGGTTGTACACTGTACACTTCCAAAGCCTGCCCTCACCCTCCCCCCTCTCTCAGGAGAAACTGCTATCCAAAACAAGGCTATGAAGACAGGAGGAGGTCTGAGAAGGAGAGGAAGGATGGGGGCAGGGCTGGGCAGGTCTAGTCATGTCTGTCTAAAAAGGATAGGAGGAATGGGGATGGGGGCGTGTAGGAGAGAAAAACAAAGTTTTCAGGAAGTGAGAGGCCCCCATGCAGAATTCAGAAATAAGGAAGTAAGGTTGTCCCTGAAGAACAGGAAGACTCTCCAAGCGACACAATCAGCTATACAGAAAATGTGAAAGATAAAGATATTTTACATATAATTAATAGAAAAAAATTCATTTTTGACTGGACCTGCACTTTAACCAGTTAACAACCGGCCCATAGCCAAATGACGGCTACAGGGCGGTTGCTTAACTCTGGGAGGCCGTCATATGACATCCGCTCACAATTCCGCTCGCGCACGCCCCTGGGGCACCCACAGGACCCGGCGCATCACAGATCAAATTACGTCAAATGACGGAGCGATCACTTGTAAACAAACCGGCGTCATGTTATGACGCCGGTTCCTCCCTCCCCTCTCTGTACTGATCGGTGTCAGCAGCGCTGTGGGCTGGATCTGCAGTGCCCACAGTGCTGCTCACCGACAATTAACCCCTCAATTCCCTGCCAATACTCTGCAATACCCAGCAATGCCCTGCCAATACTCTGCAATACCCTGACAATACTCTGCAATGCCCTGACAATACTCTACAATGCCCTGACAATACTCTGCAATGCCTGACAATACTCTGCAATACCCTGCCAATACTCTGCAATGCCCTGCAATACTCTGCAATACCCTGACAATACTCTGCAATGCC
This sequence comes from Lithobates pipiens, assembly GCF_037356315.1. Classification (NCBI taxonomy): domain Eukaryota; kingdom Metazoa; phylum Chordata; class Amphibia; order Anura; family Ranidae; genus Lithobates; species Lithobates pipiens. Next base: position 57,405,547 of record NW_027507787.1, on the reverse strand, counting down.
CTGCAATACTCTGCAATACCCTGCAATACTCTGCAATGCCCTGACAATACTCTGCGATGCCCTGCCAATACTCTGTAATACCCAGCAATGCCCTGCCAATACTCTGCAATACCCAGCAATAATCTGCAATACCCAGCAATACTCTGCAATAGCCTGCAATACCCTGCCAATACTCTGCCATAAATTGCCATACCCAGCAATACTCGGTGATACCCTGCAATACCCAGCCATACTCTGCAATACCCAGCCATACCCAGTGATACTCTGCAATACCCAGCCATACTTGGCCATACCCTGCAATACCCAGTCATACTCAGGGGTACCCTGCAATACTCGGTACAGCCATGCTTGGCTGTACTCAGCCTCTGTATGTGACCAGGCTGTGGAAGTCTCACACATGTGGTATCGCTGCACTCAGGAGGAGTAGGAGAATCTATATTGGGGTGTCATTTTTGGTATGTACATGCTATGTGTTAGAAATATTGTATAAATTGACAACTTTGTGTTAAAAAAACAAACACATTTAACCACTTCCCGCCCGCCTGCCGTCATATGACGTCCTTGACTTTGTGCAGGGATATCTAAATGATGGGTGCAGCTACAGGCATCATTCAGATATCAGATTTTTCAGCCGGCGATTCCCTACACCATAAGAATGATCATTGCGGCTGTTCCACTGCTTGATCATTCTTACAGGAGGCGAGAGGGGACGTCCCCCCCCTCCCGCCGCCCTCTGGTGCTTCTACCGACTCGCCAATACAATCAAAGCCAGAACAGTTTTTTTTATTTGTTTTATTTCAGGCTTCCCAGCCTAGAGGTGAGAGTGGGGTCTTATTGACCCCCTATCTCACTGTAAAGAGGATCTGTCATGCCATATTCCTATTACAAGGGATGTTTACATTCCTTGTAATAGGAATAAAAGTGATCCAAAATTTTATTTTTCAGGGAAAAAGTGTCAAACTAAAATAAAGTAAAATTCTGGCTCTAGACCTCCTCTGTAACTCAAAACATGTAACCAGTAAAAAAATTTAAAGCATCGCCTATGGGGATTTTTAAGTAGCGACGTTTGGCGCCATTCCACGAGCGTGTGCAAATTTGAAGGGTGACATGTCATGGTATCTATATAGTTAGTTAAATAGTTAGGTATCTATTTACTCGGCGTAACTTCATCTTTCACATTATGCAAAAACATTGGGCTAACTTTACTGTTTTTTTTCTATTAAAGTACAAAACTGTTTTTTGTTTTTTTTTAAAACGCGTTCGAAAAATTGCTGCACAAATACCGTGTGAGATAAAAAGTTGCAACGACCACCATTGTATCCTCTAGGGTCTTTGCTAAAAAAGACATATATAATGTTTTGGGGTTCTATGTAATTTTCTAGCAAATAAATGATGATTTTTACATGTAGGAGAGAAATATATGAATTGGCCTGGGTCCTCCAGAACGCCTGATGGTGCTCCCTGCATGTTGGTCCTTTGTATGTGGCCACGCTGTGTAAAAGTCTCACACATGTGGTATCACCATACTCGGGAGTAATAGCAGAATGTGTTTTGGGGTGTAATTTGTGGTATGCATATGCTGCGTGTGAGAAATAAACTGAGAATATGACAATTTTGTGAAAAAAAAGGAAAAATAAATCTTGATATTGCAAAGAATTGTGGGAAAAAACGACAACTTCAAAAAACTCACCGTGCCTCTTACTAAATACCTTGGAATTGCTTCTTTCCAAAAAGGGGTCATTTGGGGGGTATTTGTACTTTTCTGGCATGTTAGGGTCTCAAGAAATGAGATAGGCCATCAGTACTTCAGGTGTGATCAATTTTCAGATATTGGCACCATAGCTTGTAGACTCTATAACTTTCACAAAGACCAAATAATAGTAGTATAAATTTTGGCCAAAATTTATGAAGAAAAATTACTAATATGCTAAATTTTATAACAGAAACAAAGAAAAATTCATTTTTTTACAGAATTTTCGGTCTTTTTTCTTTTATAGCACAAAAAATAAAAAACCCAGCAGTGATTAAATACCACCAAAAGAAAGCTCTATTTGTGTGAAAAAAAGAACAAAAATGGGGTACAGTGTTGCATGACTGAGTAATTGTCATTCAAAATGTGAGAGCACCGAAAGCTGAAAATTGGTCTGGTTATTAAGGGTGTTTAAGTGCCCAGTGGTCAAGTGGTTAATGGCAGTGTGTTGAGTTAAATGGTGGGGACAGAAAATTTACACTATTATTCAAGCTGTACACTCACTACTTTACATTGTAGCAAAGTGTCATTTTTCAGTATTGTCACATGAAAAGATATAATAAAATATTTACAAAAATGTATTTTCATATTTTCCTGTGTCTATAGCATATGCTTTGAGTGTATGGTTGACACATGGATAGTATGTGGATAGCTATGTGCATAAAAATAACGTATATTGCACAGAGGTTACCTATCACATATTCATCTTACCCATAATGCCGATCAACTATCGTTTGCAACGCTTATGCCTCGTACACACGATCAAACAATCCGGTGGAAAAGTCAGACGGACTTTTTTTACCCAAAAGTACGGCGGACTAAGAAAGTATTTTTGCACTCCAATCTGTCCGCCGGACTCACATTTCGGCGGACAATCCGGCCGTGTGTGTGCCAGTCCGCCGCACTTTTGAAATGAACAGACTTTTCCCGCCAGGAGAAAAGTCTGCTTATTTTGAGCGCGTCTCCAGGTAGCCGGGGCCAGCGAAGGCCCCGTCACCTGGTATGGATTTAAAGGGGAACCCCTACGCCGAAATATCAGAGAAATGACAGAGAAGCGGCATGCGGTGACTTATATAGGGACATCGCCGGATAATGTCCCCGCCCATTATGATGTCACAGTCCCAGATCCTCTGGGACTGTGACATCATAATTGGCGGGGACATCATCTGGTGATGTCCCTATATAAGTCACCGCACGCCGCTTCTCTGTCATTGTGCCCGGAGAGAGCGACGAGGCAACATCTCCAGAAGAGAAGAAGAGAAGAACAGAAGAGAAGAAAAGAAGGCCAGAAGGCAGCGGCGACAGAAGACCGGGCCACCGCTTGTAAAAGAGCTAGAAGAAGGCGCAGTGGCCCGGAAAAAAGAACCAAAGAGGGGTACAAGACCCCCGAAGAGGGGGACAAGACCCCCGAAGTCGGAGAAAGAGGGCGGCGCGAAGAAGAAAGCCGGGCTCCTCCGGTAGTGAAAGAGCTAGCAAAAGAGCAGAAGATAGTGGAGGAGTCCGGCGAGAAGACCCCCGAAGACGGAAGAAGACCCCCGGAGCTGTGCAATAAACTATTTTAACCCTTGTGTGTTGTGTTTTTTTTTACTTTTTTTCACAGGTGAATGGGTAGGGGTACATTGTACCCCATAATCATTCACATAGGGTGGGGGGCCAGGATCCAGGGGCCCCCTTATTAAAGGGGGCTCCCAGATTCTGATAAGCCCCCCGCCCGCAGACCCGGACAACCAACGGCCAGGGTTGTCGGGAAGAGGCCCTTGTCCTCATCAACATGGGGACAAGGTACTTTGGGGTGGGGGGGCTGCGCGGCCCCTCCTTCCCAAAGGCACCCCCCCATGTTGAGGGCACGCGGCCTGGTACGGCTCAGGAGCCGGGGGTGGGGTCGCTCGTCCCCACCCCCTTTCCTGGCCGGCCGGGTAGCGTGCTCTGATAAGGGTCTGATATGGACCTGGGGGGACCCCCACGCCGATTTTTCGGCGTAGGGGTTCCCCTTTAAGTCCATACCAGGTGACAGGGCCAGCGACGCCTCCTTCGCTGGCTCTGGCTACCTGGAGACGCGCTCAAAATGAGCGGACTTTCCTCCGTGTGTGGGGGCGAGTCCGTTCATTTCAAAATTACGGCGGATAGTCCGGCAGACTTAGTACGCCGTATTAGCCCGCTGAAAAAGTGCCATGTGTGGGCAAGTAGCTCGTTCGGAAAGTCCGGCGGACAGTCCGGCGGAAAGTCCGCCAGACTGAGTCCGCCACATAGTCTGCTACGTGTGTATGCGGCATTAGTCACATAGTACAATGTGCTTATTGGCACCTGTTCAGATCAGCTTACCTGTAGGACAACATATTTTGTATATAAAACTTTTAGTTTTTTTGGTTCTGTGTATCCGAGGTGCAAGTAACAGTGTTTTTTATATTTGCCTGAAATCACTCATCTGTGGTATAGTATTGGATTGGACTGCAATTGTACCATCTCCCTCTATTTTGTAAAGCGCTGCACAAACTGTTGTAATAATGTTGTATAATAATGTTTAATAATAATATAATAATACATTGGTCCCCAACAAAACCACTGATACAATGAAAACAAAGACATACACTCGTCCAGCTTGGGTAGAGTAATGTATTCATTATTGTTGGCAGGTAAATCCCACCCGCAATGTTATCTGAATACAGTGTGTACAGTATGTTCTCCCAATGTTAATGTGAGTTTCCTCCCAAAAAACAAAAAAACATGCTGATAGGTAGGGATGAGCTGAACACCCTCAGTTCGGTTCACACCAGAACTTTCGAACGGACCGAAAATTAGTGCTAACTTTAGAACCCCATTGAAGTCTATGGGACTCGAACGTTCGAAATAAAAATTGCTAATTTTAATGGCTAATATGCAAGATATTGTCCAAAAAAAGGGTTTGGGGACCTGGCTCCTGCCCTAGGGGACATGGGTCAATGCCTAAAATGTTTTGAAAAACGTCCGTTTTTTCGGGAGCACTGATTTTAATGACGATTAAAGTGAAAAAAAGTGAAATTTTCCTTTAAATATCGTGCCTGGGGGGTGTCTATAGTATGCCTGTGAAGTGCCACATGTTTCCCGTGTTTAGAACAGTCCCTGCACAAAATGACATTTAACGTAAAAAAAATAATTTAAAACTGCTTGCGGTTTTAATGTAATATCTGGTTCCGGCAATATGGATGAAAATCATTGAGAAAAATGGCATAGGTAGCCCCCCCCTGCCCATTACCAGCCCCTTTTGGTCTTGTACGGATATTAAGGGGAACTACGTACCATATAAAAAAAAAGGAAAGGCGTGAGGCCCCCAGGCCCTATATACTCAGAACAGGAGTATACAGACAGGGACTGTGTAGGTTTGTTGTCTTAAGTAGAATCTGTTTGTAATTTTGAACCGGTACATTTTTAAAGTGTAGCTCCAGTCAAAAAATCTATTTTTAAGCTTTTTGGAAAACATAGGGAAGGGTTATCACCCCTGTATAATTTGTTTTGCCGTACGTCTTTTTTCATCTCACTTCCTGTTGTCTCCTTCTGTTTGCAAGTAGGAGACATTTGTAAGTTGGATGTTTGAAAGTAGGGGCCTGCCCCATATGCTCGGCAGAAATGGCGGAACAAGGTGTTGGTGTTGCCACAACACTGTAAGCCCTCAAAATGACTCTTGGTGTGAACGATTATATCAAGAATTGTAATTACATGCCATTTTTGAACAGTGGTAGAAAAATTGGGCCTTTGGTGGTTGTGGTGGTGGTAGTGGTGCTGGTGCCACAACACTAAGTCCTCACAGTTACTCTCGGTAGGCGCAGGAACGGGCCCTGCTGTGAAATATTATATCAAGAATTGTAATTAGATACCCCTGTTAAACAGGGGCTGAAAAATTGGGCCTTAGGCACTGCTTGCTGGTGCCACAACACTGCAATCTCTCCCAGATACTCTAGTTGGAGTGCAGGAATGAGCCCTGCTGCAAAGCATTGCATCAAAAATTGTATTACATACCCCTGTAAAACAGGGGCTGAAAAATTGGGCCTATACACTGCAACCTCTCCCATATACTCTAGTTGTAGTGCAGGAATGAGCCCTGCTGCAAAGCATTGCATCAAAAATTTTAATTACACGCCCCTGTTAAACAGGGGCTGAAAAATTGGGCCTTAGGCACTGGTGCTGGTGCCATGACACTGCAACCTCTCCCATATACTCTATTTGTAGTGCAGGAATGAGCCCTGCTACAAAACATTGCATCAAAAATTTTAATTACACGCCCCTGTTTCAGGTGCTTGGTAGCTGGTGGTGATCCAAGACTGATTCATCTTTATGAAGGTCAGTCGATCAACCGAGTCGGTGGACAGGCGCACCCTGTGATCGGTTACAAAGCCACCAGCAGCACTGAAGGTGCGTTCCGAAAGAACGCTGGGTGCAGGACAGGCCAGTAGCTCAATTGCATACTGTGCAAGCTCTGGCCAGTGATCGATCCTCAAGACCCAGTAAGCCAGAGGATTTTCGGTGGGAAAGGTGTCCAAGTCAGACCTTGCCCCTAGGTATTCCTGCACCATGTAAATCAGATGCTGGCGATGGTTGCTGGAACCGATCATACCTTGGGGCTGCTGACTAAAAAATTGTCTGAACACATCGGTCAGACAGCCACCTTCTCCACCACTCCTTCTGACCGATGCCTCAGCAACACGTTGTCCAGGACCAGGAGTTTGTAACCTCCCAGTCTCTGGGAACGCGTTGCACAGACCTTTCTGCAAGGCCTCCCGGAGATGTCTCATCCTCTGCTCCCTCTGCGACGGCAAGATAAGTTCCGCAACCTTACCCTTGTGCCGTGGATCAAGGAGAGTGGCCAGCCAGTAATGGTCCCTCTCCTTGATCCGAAGAATACGAGGATCCTTCCGCAGGCTTTGCAGGATCAGGGAGGCCATGCAGCGTAGGTTAGCTGAGGCATTCGGTCCGGAGTCCTCTGGGTCACTAAGGACAACATGATCTGCAGCTACCTCCTCCCAGCCACGTACAAGTCCACAGGTTTCTTGGGACTGCAAATCATCCTTACAAGACTGCTGCTGCTGATGCTGAGTGCCAGGCTCCACCTCCATTCTGACACAATCATTCTCCTCCTCCTCCTTGTCCTCTTCCTGTGTGATGGGTGGGACAGCAGGAACACTGTCTGGATAAAGGGAGCCTTGAGAGGCAAAGAAGTCCTCCTCTTCCTGCCTCTGTTCTGCCTCAAGTGCCCTGTCCATTATTCCACGCAGTGTATGCTCCAACAGGTGGACAAGAGGTACAGTGTCACTGATGCATGCACTGTCACTGCTCACCATCCTTGTGGCCTCCTCAAACGGTGACAAGACAGTGCATGCATCCCTGATCATGCCCCACTGGTGTGGTGAGAAAAAAACCAAGCTCCCCTGACCCTGTCCTGGTGCTGTAGTCGCACGGGTACTCATTGATGGCCCTCTGCTGCGTGTGCAGCCGCTGCAGCATGGCCAACATTGAGTTCCACCTGGTGGGCATGTCACATATAAGGCGGTTCTTGGGCAGGTTCAACTCCTTTTGGAGCTCAGCCAGCCGAGCACAGGCATTAAATGATCGGCGGAAATGCACACAGGCCTGCTTCAGGACATCCAGTAAGCCCGGGTACCTGCCCAAGAACCGCTGCACCACCAGGTTAAGGACGTGAGCCACACAGGGTACATGGCTCAGTTGTCCCTGTCGGAGGGCGGAGAAGAGGTTGGTGCCATTGTCGCAAACCACCATTCCTGGCTTAATCTGGCATGGCATCAACCACCTCTCGGCCTGCCCCTGCAGAGCTGACAAAATATCTGCCCCAGTATGGCTCCTGTCTACCAAACAAACCAGCGCAAGCACGGCATGGCATCGTTTTGCCTGCGTACTTGCGTAGCCCCTTGAATGCCTACGGAGCACCACTGGTTCCGAAGACAGAGCACTGGAAGAGGCCATGGAGGAAGAAGAAGAGGAAGGGGTGGAGGAGAGAGGTGTGTCACAACCAGTAGTAGCATTTTGGAGGCGTGGTGGTGGAACAACCTCCAACACTACTGCACCTTGTCCTTCCCAGCTGCCAGAAGAGTGACCCAATGGGCCGTGAAAGACAGGTAACGTCCCTGTCCATGCCTGCTGGACCATGAGTCAGCGGTAATATGCACCTTACCGCTGACTGCCCTGTCCAGCGAGGCAAGGACATTGCCTTCCACATGCCGGTAGAGAGCCGGAATCGCCTTCCGTGAGAAAAAGTGGCGTTTGGGGACCTGCCACTGAGGAACCGCACATTGCACAAACTCACAGAAGGGGGCCGAGTCTACCAACTGAAAAGGTAGCAGTTGAAGTGCTAGCAATTTAGCCAAGCTAGCATTCAACCGCTGGGCATGTGGATGGCTGGGAGTGAACTTCTTTCTACGGTCCAGCAGCTGGGGCAGGGATGCCTGCTACAATCGGACGTGGGTCTACTGCTAGAAGAGTGCCCACAAGCACTTGGCTGTGACACACCTAATTCTACACCTTCATTCCTCTCAGCACAGGTTTCAGAGAGGACTGAAGGTCTAGTGGGGTTGGAGATCCCAGCTGATGAGGAGCAAGGAGAGGTCCGCTTTGTTCTTTGGTGTGGGTCTTTGAGGTAAGCTTGCCAACGAGCTGCATGGCAGGTCAACATATGTCTGGTCAAGCATGTGGTGCCCAAGCGGCTGATGTTTTGGCCACGCGAGATACGCGTGAGACATATGTTGCAAATAGCAGTGGTGTGATCTGATGCACTCGTCTCAAAAAAGGCCCACACCAAAGAACTTTTAGAAGCATGTACCCAACATGTGGTGGGTCTAGGGAAGGAGTCACTGATAATGACATTGAGACGAGGGAAGAGGATGCGTTGGCAGTACCCTGAGCCTGGGTGAGAGAGGATGAGGAGGATGAAGAGGGCTTGGTCATCCACTCTACCAAGTCTTTGGCATGATGTGGGTCAACACGTCCAGCTGCCGAAAATAAGGACAAGAGTGTCCCATGGCCACGTGCTGATGACGATGCACTGCGTCCACGACCAGCACTGTTGTCTCTAGACACAGTACCTGCTTGCCCTCTTTTATTGGCTCGTGCCTGTCTGCCTCTCCTTGTTGGCCTTCCAGACATGGTAATGGCCTGCAGGGAGATGGGAAAACCAACAATTGGGTAGTGTATATTGTACTGGAGGCACAAAACACCCACTAACTCCTGCAGATGCCTTTATTATAGAACACCAGCAATAAAGGGAAGATACAGGTGTATATTGTGCTGTGCTGGAGGCACATAACACTCACTAACTACTGCAGATGCCTTTATTATAGAACACCAGCAATAAAGGGTAGATATAGGTGTATACTGTGCTGTGCTGGAGGCACACAACACCAACTAACTCCTGCAGATGGCTCAATTAGAGAAGAGAAATATAGGTAGCTACAGGTGTATACTGCGCTGGAGGCACACAACACAAACTAACTCCTGCAGATGCCTTTATTGTATAACACCAGCAATAAAGGGCAGATACAGGTGTATATTGTTCTGTGCTGGAGGCACACAACACCCACTAACTCCTGCAGATGCCTTTATTATAGAACACCAGCAATAAAGGGTAGATATAGGTGTATACTGTGCTGTGCTGGAGGCACACAACACCAACTAACTCCTGCAGATGGCTCAATTAGAGAAGAGCAATATAGGTAGCTACAGGTGTATACTGCGCTGGAGGCACACACAGCAGATGGCTCAATTAGAGAACAGCAATGAAGGGTAGATACAGGTGTATTCTGCGGTGCTGGCACACAGACAACACCCAGTCACGCCCACTAACTCCTGCAGATGGCAGATGGCTCAATTAGAGAACAGCAACAATGGGTAGATACAGGTGTATTCTGTGCAGGCACACAGACAACACCCAGTCACCCACTAACTCCTGCAGATAGCAGATGACTCAATTAGAGAACAGTAACAATGGGTAGATACAGGTGTATTCTGCGGTGCTGGCACACAGACAACACCCAGTTGCCCACTAACTCCTGCAGATGGCAGATGGCTCAATTAGAGAACAGCAACAATGGGTAAATACAGGTGTATTCTGGGCAGGCACACAGACAACACCCAGTCACCCACTAACTCCTGCAGATAGCAGATGACTCAATTAGAGAACAGTAACAATGGGTAGATACAGGTGTATTCTGTGGTGCTGGCACACAGACAACACCCAGTTGCCCACTAACTACTGCAGATGGCAGATGGCAGATGGCTCAATTAGAGAACAGCAACAATGGGTAGATAAATGCCCACAGAAAACAGCCCACAGAGTTCTGGCTTCGCCGAACGGGTGAACAGCTGGTGTTCGAGTAGAACATGCGTTTTTGACTCGAACACCAAGCTCATCCCTACTGATAGGTTTCTTGGCTTTCTAAAATCTGGCACTACTGTGTAAATGAGTACAGTTGTAGGACATGAAAAAAATAAGCTGCATTAAAAACCAAAAAGGTTAGTGATACTTTTAAAAGTAATAAATACATATGTGCCACAATCAGTCTTTCCTTCAGAAACTGGTATATGTCTTATAATAAGACATTCTTGTGTTTCTGTTAACTATGGCAATGTTCTGGGAGTCACACTGGGGCCAGACTTTAGACATGATTAAAGTATATAATTTTCACTGGAGCTGAAAAATGAGAATTGTGCATATAATAACTGATTGTTATCTTATTTATTTATGATGCCATAAACCTTCCATGTGTGCAAGAAAAATAACTCTAACACATGTATCCTGCCCTGAGGGGAATGTACTACAACTGGCTGCATGGAAGTACAGACATCCCAACCTGCAAAAATACATTTCAGGGAGGTGGCAAACTAATTTCAGGGAGGAAAGAATGCAGGGATGACCTCATCAATTTGCTTGTAAGAAGGCACCCCCCCCAGCAGCAAGTTGTTATGCCAGTTCCCACACCAGGGGGCTTCCTGTAGAACTGTGGAAAATGAAAGGTTTTGGCTACTGAAACCTTCTTGCCTACTGGGTAACTGACAATCATCTTATGTCTAGTGAGCCACCAGGAACTCATATTGGTCTCCAGCTTAAGTCACACTTCAGGGTCTATCAACCCTTACACAGACTTGGTATATTACCCCTCCCAGCTTACCCAATAACATAATGCCCAGTTGGCACTTGCATTTCTAAATTCTTTAGTGAACATTCCTTTACAAAGTTCAACTAGGGCCATATCAGTTCTTCAAACAGAAGATCACATTATCAGATGCTAAGTGGTTAATGCTTCCGCCTGGCACCACAAGGGTCATTGGTTTGAATCCCAACCCCAGCACTACCTGCTTAGAGTTTCCATGTTCTCCCTGTGCCTGTGTGTGTTTTCTTGGGTACTCCGGTTTCCTCCCACACTCCAAAGACATGCTGATAGGTTAATTGGCTCCTGTCTAAATTGGCCCTAGTACTGTATGCATGAATGTGACTCAGGGACCTTAGAACGTAAGCTCTATGAGAGCAGGGACTGATGTTATAATATAGAAAATATTTAAAGTGCTGTGAAAAACTGACAGCGCTATATAAGTACCTGTAATAAATAAAAATATCTTGCAAGGAGGAGTTGGTTGTCAGTACTCTGAGTCTCTGTATGCCTAATCCAATTCAATCTTTCAAATGCATGCCTCCTGTGCTCAAGTGGCAGATGCAGTACTCAGATACTATAGACTCTTGCTTCTACTATTCCATTCTTGATCCAAATGCAAGCACCACAACGCCCTCCCAAGACTGGGGTAGTCTGAGTATGCTGAAACAGTGAACAAATAAACAGAGGGCGCACCAGCCTAATGCGTTATCTTTATAAACCCTTTATTAGTAATAGTAAGAGATATTATACTCATAAACCAATGTGTGTACAAGCTCATGAGAACACATCCAGGAACAGAAGGAAGCCTCTTAGGAAAAGGGTATGTCCCCAAAACGCATCAGCCTTCCAGGCCTGTGCAGCTCCATCTTGTGATGTGATAATATGCAGAGGCTCTGGCCTTCTGTTCCTGGATGTGTTCTGATAAGCTTGTACACACGTTGGTTTGTAAGTATAATATGTACTTCTATTTTACTAATAAATGGTACATAAAAATAATGCACTAGGCTTGTGCACTCGCTGTTTGTTCACTGTTTCCTCCAATCTATCACCCAGAGGGATATTTCACAGGCTCAAGCTGGAGCCCACCGAGGTGAAAACATGTGGTAATCTCACCTCCACAAACTGGAGACCTTCATGGCTCTCATCCCAAGCACCACTCTCCTTTTAGAAGCTCCTCCCCCACGTTGTATACCTTAGCCTGGGAGAGGAAGTGCAGCCTAGACTGACTGGAGACAGGGTGGAGAACATCCTAAAAGGGACACTAGCCCTCTTACATGTGGCAACTCTTTCATTGTCCAATCACATATTGGAATGGGTCCAGGGCCATGATGTAATGCTTAACTGCAGTGTTGTTTGCAAAAAAAATCTAGGTGCTAGCTGTGCTGTTTAGCATGGTTTCCTGGATCTCAAGGCTGAAAAGGATTCCGATTCCTTTGGCAAGTTAAACAGTTCATTTTAACTATATACTTAGATGTTTGCTTGGAGTCAACGTTAAAAAATGGCATGACTGGCCACCTGTCGAATGCCTTCTCAATATCAAACGGAACTTGCCAAGGATGTCCGCTTTCCCTGTTAATATTTGTTCTCACCCTAGGACCACTACTCCAACGCCCTAGGTCCAACCCAGATATCAAAGGACTGTCGATCTCCAAGACTAATTACAAGTTATCCACCTTTGCAGACAAAATTCTCTTGTTCCTGACAGAACCACACACTACATTACCCAACTTACTTAAAGACTTTGCCACGTTTAACACCTTGACTAACCTACAAATCAACTTTGCGAAATCGGAAGCCCTAAACATCTCCCTACAGAAAGAAACCCTTGCACTGTGCCAAACCAACTTCCCATTCAGATGGAACTGAGACTCAATCATATATATCGGGATCTAACTACCATCTCAATTATCTGACTTATTTATACACCAAAAATGATTTCCCAATCCTCCAACACATTCAGAATGATCTAAAGTCATGGTCACCGGGCATCTTCTCATGGTTTGGGAGGGCGTCAATAATCAAAATGAAAAAGAAGGGCGGCGCGAAGAAGAAAGCCGGGCTCCTCCGGTAGTGAAAGAGCTAGCAAAAGAGCAGAAGATAGTGGAGGAGTCCGGCGAGAAGACCCCCGAAGACGGAAGAAGACCCCCGGAGCTGTGCAATAAACGATTTTAACCCTTGTGTGTTGTGTTTTTTTTAACTTTTTTTCACAGGTGAATGGGTAGGGGTACATTGTACCCCATAATCATTCACATAGGGTGGGGGGCCAGGATCCAGGGGCCCCCTTATTAAAGGGGGCTCTCAGATTCTGATAAGCCCCCCGCCCGCAGACCCGGACAACCAACGGCCAGGGTTGTTGGGAAGAGGCCCTTGTCCTCATCAACATGGGGACAAGGTACTTTGGGGTGGGGGGGCTGCGCGGCCCCTCCTTCCCCAAGGCACCCCCCCATGTTGAGGGTACGCGGCCTGGTACGGCTCAGGAGCCGGGGGTGGGGTCGCTCGTCCCCACCCCCTTTCCTGGCCGGCCGGGTAGCGTGCTCGGATAAGGGTCTGATATGGACCTGGGGGGACCCCCACGCAGATTTTTCGGCGTAGGGGTTCCCCTTTAAGTCCATACCAGGTGACAGGGCCAGCGACGCCTCCTTCGCTGGCTCTGGCTACCTGGAGACGCGCTCAAAATGAGCGGACTTTCCTCCGTGTGTGGGGGCGAGTCCGTTCATTTCAAAATTACGGCGGATAGTCCGGCGGACTTAGTACGCCGTATTAGCCCGCTGAAAAAGTGCCATGTGTGGGCAAGTAGCTCGTTCGGAAAGTCCGGCGGACAGTCCGGCGGAAAGTCCGCCAGACTGAGTCCGCCACATAGTCTGCTACGTGTGTATGCGGCATTAGTCACATAGTACAATGTGCTTATTGGCACCTGTTCAGATCAGCTTACCTGTAGGACAACATATTTTGTATATAAAACTTTTAGTTTTTTTGGTTCTGTGTATCCGAGGTGCAAGTAACAGTGTTTTTTATATTTGCCTGAAATCACTCATCTGTGGTATAGTATTGGATTGGACTGCAATTGTACCATCTCCCTCTATTTTGTAAAGCGCTGCACAAACTGTTGTAATAATGTTGTATAATAATGTTTAATAATAATATAATAATACATTGGTCCCCAACAAAACCACTGATACAATGAAAACAAAGACATACACTCGTCCAGCTTGGGTAGAGTAATGTATTCATTATTGTTGGCAGGTAAATCCCACCCGCAATGTTATCTGAATACAGTGTGTACAGTATGTTCTCCCAATGTTAATGTGAGTTTCCTCCCAAAAAACAAAAAAACATGCTGATAGGTAGGGATGAGCTGAACACCCCCAGTTCGGTTCACACCAGAACTTTCGAACGGACCGAAAATTTGTGCTAACTTTAGAACCCCATTGAAGTCTATGGGACTCGAACGTTCGAAATAAAAATTGCTAATTTTAATGGCTAATATGCAAGATATTGTCCAAAAAAAGGGTTTGGGGACCTGGCTCCTGCCCCAGGGGACATGGGTCAATGCCTAAAATGTTTTGAAAAACGTCCGTTTTTTCGGGAGCACTGATTTTAATGACGATTAAAATGAAAAAAAGTGAAATTTTCCTTTAAATATCGTGCCTGGGGGGTGTCTTTAGTATGCCTGTGAAGTGCCACATGTTTCCCGTGTTTAGAACAGTCCCTGCACAAAATGACATTTAAAGTAAAAAAAGTAATTTAAAACTGCTTGCGGTTTTAAACATCCTCCGGAGAATACTTTCCACAGGCCTTTTATGCCTCGTACCGCAGAGCCTGTACAGACTTTCTGTGGGAAAAAGACCACCCTAGACTTAGCTTCAAAAGATTAACTCTACCCAAATTGAAAGGTGGCATAGGTTTTCCTGATACTGGGCATGTCAATTGAGGAGAATAGTTGATTGGAACGTTCATACCCACTTGAAAGCTTGGACAAACATTGAAAATGAGTTCTCCTCGATACCAATACTACATTTATCCTGAATAACCCCAATAAATGTTTCTCCAGCCTGCAAACAACACCCCTTAATCTACAACATATTACAAATCTTTCAGGAAATGTGCCGTAAATTTCACATTTCCTCCTCACTGGGTCTACTGAATCCCATCCGTAACAACCCGGATTTTCCACCTGGCCTATCGGACTTATTCCTTTCAGACATCCGGCCCCATACCGATATCCGTTTTTTTGCTTTGTTTTAAAATTTTATAACGGGCAATTTTTGACCATCATTGATGTACGCTGATGAGGCGGCACCGATAGGTGGCAGTGATGGGCACTGATGGGTGGCAGTGATGGGCACTGATCGGTTACACTGATAGGCAGCACTTCTAGGTGCCACTGATTGGCACCACTAGTGGGCATTGATAGGTGGCACTGGTGGGCATTGATAGGTGGCACTTGTGGTCATCGATATGTGGAACTTGTGGGCATTGATAGGTGGCACTTGTGGGCATAATTACTCTATAAATTAGGTATTAATTGCCTCTTCCTTTTCGGGACCTATGTCCCTTTAAGACAAGCCAGTGATCAGCTCATCACCGCTTTTGTTTACATCATGTGATCAGCTGTCATTGGCTGACAGCTGATCACATGGTAAGGGAACGGGACCGTCCCCTTATTAGGATCGGTGATCACTCGAGTCTCAGTGACTCGGTGATCACAGCGTGCTCCACGCGCTCCCTGTGGGGCGCGTGCAGGGAGTGTGCACAGGGGAGGCCGTCGTATGATGGCCTCCCGAAAATTCACATCCGCTCTGTGGCCGTCATTCGGCCATAGCGCGGATGCCAGGAGGTTAAAGTCTTCTCTAGGTGGTACAAGACTCCCCTTAGACTACACAAAATCTCCCCCACTATACCCCCCAATTGTTGGAGATGCGCTGATGGAGAAAGATCACTCCTTCACATATGGTGGTCATGTCCATCAATCCAAAATTTCTGGAAAGAGGTCCACCACCTCACTACTCAAATTACCACCTACTAGATAGAATTTACCCCAGAGCAGCTTAGGGTAATTATGAAGCTCTTCAATAAATACAGTACAGTGAATATGTGTTGTCACGCTAGGGTATGAACTGTGGTACTGGCAGGAACACCATATAAAAATAAAGGCAGAATTACTGGGGAAAAAAAAAGCAGCCACTCACTATTGTATATCTAAGGACTGGTAAACATCAATATATAGCACATTTGTTGTTGAGTTTAAATATCCTTTAACACTATGGTATGTGCAATTTACAACATTTAATCCTGGAAAAAAGGATCCAAAATATATATTGAAATACTGAGCTGCAAAATGATGTAAGAAATTTAGCTTTTCTCCAGGTTGGGCCTCGTTCAATTTAGACCCCTTTCACACTGAGCCGCCCTGGGCAACAGCGGTAAAGCGGCGCTATTTTTAGCGCCACTTTACCGTACCGGCGCTATTTTTAACTCTATAATGATCGCAAAGCGCTTCAGTGTGAAAGGGGTCTTAAACTCCTAAATTACTGAGGGCCACATACAGCCCCAAAACACCATGTCCGATGAAGCCTATAAAAAAATTGAATATTTTCATACTATATAGGAAAAATACTATACAGGCAGTCAGGGCCAATACAAGGGGGGCGGAAGGGGCGGATGCACAATTTCCTGGAGGAAGGGGGGGCGCAGGTGAAGTGTCGGCAGTGTGCTGTTAAAACCTTGCTGGACAACAAGAACATTGTGATTGACTACCGCCGGCCGCGCTACAAACCATTTTTTGTTGGCACGCGACTCCCTCTTCATCTGTAGAGCTGGACAGGGAAGTGTCAATTTGTCAAGACACAGCTGCTGCCGCACTAGCACATGCCAATCTTCGAATTCCCCAACCTGCAGCTGCACTTGGGGGACACTGTACCCCACACCTTGTACAACACATGAAATGCTATTTTGTTTCTACCACTTTGCTGCAGCTGCGATTTTTACTAGCAGCTGCAAGAAAAAATCCTCCCAGCTTCTGTGATGGGGAGGAGATCGGGTGTCGGTCTGCTAAGGGGAAAAGGACTGTGATTGGCCACTGAAAACACCAATCACAGTCCTGCTAGCTCCGCCCACTGTGAGAAGAAAGATGGCTCGCTTGCCTGCAATAGAGGGATCTCTCTGTGACTGAAATGGCAATCAGGTGAAAGTTTATGAAAAAAATATTAATGAGCTTCTTCTATCTTAGAATAGTCAGAGGTCAGTTTGTTTTCATTTGCTGTTGTTGCTGCTCTCCTACCACATTTTTCATATTTGGTGAAGAGGACACATGGAAAAACGTTGCCATATCCTTGCATGGGGCAAATGATAAGGGGGGTATAGTAGTGGGGCAGATGAAAAAAGTTACAGTGATGGGGCACATGAAAAGGAGAGGACAGTGGTGGGGCAGGTGAGGGGGGGGGGAGCACAGCGGTGTAGCAGATAAGGAGGTACAGTGGTGATACAGATGTGAAAAGAGGTACATCATTGGGGCAGATGAAAAGAGGGTATAGTGGTGGGGAACATGAGAAGGGGTCACACAGTAGTGGGGCAGATAAGGGGGGCACAGCAGTGAGAAAAATTAGAAAAGAGGTAAAGTGATGGGGCAGATGAGAAGGGGGGTACAATCATGGGGAAGATGGGAAAGGGAGTACAACAGTGATTAAGCAGATAAGAAGTGAGGCACAGTGGTAGGGCAGATGAGAAGGGGGGCTACAGTGGTGGGGAAGATGAGAAAGGGGTACAGTGGTGGGTCAGATAAGAAAAGGGGTACAGTGGTGGGTCAGATAAGAAAAAGGGTACAGTGGTGGGGAAGATAAGAAAGGGGATACAGTGTAGAGATATATGTGCAAAAGGTACAGCAAAGGGTGGTAGACAAGAAAGGGGGTACAGTGGTGGGGCAGGTATGCAGGGGGGTACAGTAGTGATGGGACAGATGGGCAAAGGGTACAGTGATGGGACAGATGATAAGAGGGTACAGTGGTGGAACAGATGACAGGAAAGAGCAGGGGTTTATAGTGGTAAGACAGATGAATAGGGGGTACAGATGTGAGACAGATTTGCAAGGAGGTACAGTGACCTGGGGTGTGAAGGTACAGGAATCGCAGCTGAGGTCTAAAGGTGCAGAAATTTGGGTGATCTGAGGTGTGATATTGCAGGAATTGGGGTGATCTGTGGTTTTATGGTGCAGAAATTGGAGCAGATATGAGGTCTAAAAGGTGCAGGAATTGGGGTAATCTGAGGTGTGAAGGTGCAGGAATTGGGGTGATCTGAGGTGTGAAATGCAGGAACTGGGGTGATCTGAGGTGTGAAGGTGCAGGAATCGGGTGATCTGAGGTGTGACTATGCAGGAATTGCCATGATCCTAGGTGTGAGAAGGTGCAGGAATTGGGGTGATTCGATGTGTGAAATGCAGGAATTGGGGTGATCTGAGATGTGAAATACAGGAATTGGGGTGAGCTGATGTGTAAAAATGCAGGAATTGGGTGATCAGAGGTGTGAAAATGCAGGAATTGGGGTAATCTGAGGTATGAAATGTAGGAATTGGGGTGATCTGAGGTGTGACTATGCAGGAATTGGGGTGATCGGAGGGTGTGACTATGCAGGAATTGGGGTGATCGGAAGGTGTGAAATGCAGAAATTGGGGTGATCTGAGCTGTGAAGATGCAAGAATTGGGGTGATCTGAGGTGTGAAGATGCAAGAATTGGGGTGATCTGAGGTGTGAGGATGCAAGAATTGGGGTGATCTGAGATGTGAAGATGCAGAAATTGGGGTGATCTGAGGTGTGAAGATGCAAGAATTAAGATAATTTGAGGTGTGAAGATGCAGGGTTAATTAACCCCATTGTGCTGCAATAGTGTATGCTGCTGCATGAAGGGCTTTATAAACACCACTAATACAGCACAATGGAGTTAATTAACTGCCACTGGTAACTAATGCATCAGTGACCAATGGCAGTACATTAACCCCCTTCATGCTGCATATTACAAATACCATTCATAATTAACTACTTGCTGACCGGCTGCAGTACATATACTGCGACGGGGAGGCAGCTACAGGCACCCGTGACATACCCATACATCGCTGCCTGTTTCAGGCACATGCCCCAACCCACCTACTCCCCTGTGATTTGACACAGCGGGAGTCTGTCAGCAGATCCCAGCCAATGATTCATGGCCGAGACCTGCTGCTCAGCTGTGTCCAATCAGAGACCAGAGCCCTGTATTGACAATCAACACAGGGCTCTGTACAGAGGGAACGATCACTTTGTTACTTCTCCCCGCAAAGCAGGGAAAATAAATCTGTGGTAAAAATCAGCACACAGTACACACATTACATATTGTTAGGCACACAATGAACCCCTTGATTGCCCCCTAGATGTTACGCCCTTTCCAGCCAGTGTCTTTAATAGAGGGACAGTGTATATTATTAGCACAGATCACTGTATTAGTCTCACTGGTGATGTCAGTGGCAGTTAGTGTCACCATTACAGTCCCACTATAAGTCACTGATCGCCACCATTACTAATATATATATATATATATATTTAAAAAAAGAATGGCAGTACACTAAATCATTTAATAGACACTATAGCTCTCACACAAACCAATTAATATAAATGTATTAATTAATATACACTTTTATTTTTTAACAAAGACATGTAGCAGAATGCATTTTGGTCAAAATCTATGAAGATTTTTATTATTATTATTATTATTATTTTATTAGATATGTTTTATAGCAAAAAGTAAAAACCTAATTTAATTTGCATTGTTTTAAGTATGTTCTTGTTTTGAAATGACACTGACTCTTTCTTTGCACCCAGGGGGTGGGGGGGCACAGTTTGCCAACGTTGCCCTGGGCACTGGACGACCTTGTCCCGGCACTGCAGCCGGTTTTGTAATCATATAGTTCATTTCATCTAGTACAGATGTTGAAAGAATTGCCAGGTTGGAAGTGATCCTGTGTATGAACTTTGGCATGACTTCATATCAGTAATTGCTACTGACAGGTGATCGTGAGGCCACAATGGAGAAGAAGATAAGGAAAGCTGTTATAGAACCCATTCCTCGTTGCACAATGTATGGCGATATATATATATATATATATATATATATATATATATATATATATATATATATATATATATATAAAAATAACGTTCAGCATTACCTATTTATTTCAGTTCAAGGTTTCCAGTCTATTTTTCTAACTGCAATATCCAGGGCAAAGTTAATCTGTGCAACATTTTGTTCCCGTGTTTTGTGAATGTAGTATTTTTTTCCCTAAACTAATAGAGACTATGCAAATCATCAAAAAGGACCAAAAGTTATAAAGAAAACTTCTCTTACCATAAAAAGATCTAATTTATTGAACATCTACCACCTCTATTCTTTCATGGTATAGTTAACAGTGGTGAGCATGCCATCAGGTTTCCATATTTCATAGCACATCATGCACATTGGAGAACCATATATGGACTGAACAAGGTTTAGGAATTTTGTGAGGTGTTACATGCATTAGCGCATTTCATTGCCATTCATTTTGAATGCCACTCCAATGCACCAAGTCAATACACACGATAATGTGTAACACAATGTGTAATAACATACACTGAAGGCACTTAGAGGTTCCTGCACTTATGCCCAACTTATGGGCTGTTCTGATGGTCAAGGTTCTGGAACTTCCTGTTAGTGTTGAAGCTTGTCTTTTCATCAAATTTTACCCTCCCACAGGTTTCTATTGGCCGATCAGTATGATGGACTGTCTCACTGACCAATGGGAATGGTTAGATGAAGGAAAGGCGCAGGCAAGCTTCAAAACAAAGTGGCTGGCATTCAAGTACAATAGTGGGGACTTGGAGGCTGCTGCAATTATGTGCAGGCACATCTATGTGTCTTCCCTTTTTACTTATCAACAATTGTTATTTTATTTTACTCACAGCTTTATATGTGGATCTTTAACATATGCCATGATTATATCCTGTGGTGTACACGTGCAGTGAGTTTCCTAAAGACAAGCTTTTTGTCATGTTTTAGGTGAATTTTTTTGTTTTTTATGTTTTATTAGCTTTTGCCCTGATGTTTTATTTATTTACTTTGGTGTTATTTATATAAAAAGCTAGCAATTGACTGGTGAAATTTAGCTTAAAATTCAAGCTCTAGGTGGGTCTCTTGGCACGGGGGTTTTTTTTTCAGTTTTTGTCGAAGGAACCAGCGTCCAAATTCTCGACTGAACAGCACTTGCATCCAATCTGACGCAAGCACTGTTCCGATATTCAGCATCTGCTGAAGTAGCTCCTGCTGAATATAAGAGAATATAACAGACAGCTGACATTTCTCTATCCATGCTGTTTTGCTTGGATGGGGGAATTGATGGATTCCCCCAACTACTGGGACTGAACTAGAAAAATTCAAAGCATGTATTGTCAGCTTTACAGCAAATTATTACTTTTTTTAGCGAGAGAATACAGCAAAAACTTCAGGCTCCCCCAGGAGGAGATTAATCAAACATGTGAAAAGGAGTCTGAGGCTCCACCTGCTGGCTACAAATCAAAATACAAAATATTCACATGCGATGTTTCATATTTAACTGTATAAAAAAAAAAATCTGTTTCTTATCCCTGACCGTAAAAATATGATAAGACACATACTTTCTTTTATACAGCCAAATATTATTTTAGGTTGATTATTTTATTTTTGTTTTTGTTTTTTCCCTGTTGGAGAAATGTCTTGGTGGCAGGGGACACCTCTAAAATGAAGACATGGACCATGATGAAAATGCTTTAAATCTACCAATATGTTTTTGCACTGTGGGAAGAAATCGGATGTCCCCATGCAGACATAGGGAGAGTGCTGAGGACATATGTATGGCAAAGCACAATGACACTCAACCTCCTCTGCCCAATGCAAAATTAAGCTTCCTGTCAGCCCTCAATAAAAGTCCTTCAATAAGTAGAATTGGCCTAAATTCATGGAAGAAAGTATGAATGAATTGTAGCCTGTAGTAATAAATGTATTTTATGGATCCATGACTGTGCCAATTATACCTATCACTGAAGACATTTGTGTTCTAAAATTATCATAGTAATGAAGGTTGGTCTGTATAATTTCACATTAAGGTAATTTTCATAGTGTTTATGAGAAATTTGTTACTCCCATCCTGAATAGAATTAGTGTAATCAGCATAAAATATTTTTCCCTTTCGACTTATCCATGTGGAAACAGACAGCAATATATATGGCAGTTACAGTTTTTTACTATGGACTTTCTGCTGCTGTTGTATCAGTGCACCTGAGCTTTCAGACATGAGATTAGATATTAGTAGATGGAAGTTTATCTGTGTAATTCTGAAGCTAATCTAAAGATAAGGTGTCTTATAGCCCCATTACATAGGTGGATATTTGCACATATGCTGTACACAGTGTCTTCTATACTGATGACCTAATCCTTACAAAAGAGATAATAAAAGAAGAGGGATTTGATCAAACTGGCAAGGTTAGGCCAGAATAAAAGTCTTGAGTACTGGAGTTTGAACTGGAACAATTGTATGCAAATGACGGAATTTATAATGCTGGTATTCAATAAATGCATAACTGAGCTAAATTGCATTTTTCTATCCGAATAAAGTAAAAAATTATATAAAGTTCAGTGAGTCCATGGGTCACTAATGT
This sequence comes from Lithobates pipiens, assembly GCF_037356315.1. Classification (NCBI taxonomy): domain Eukaryota; kingdom Metazoa; phylum Chordata; class Amphibia; order Anura; family Ranidae; genus Lithobates; species Lithobates pipiens. Next base: position 57,382,973 of record NW_027507787.1, on the reverse strand, counting down.
GAAACTCTAGCAATATAAAAGTGTACAGGTGTCTGGAAAATTGCAGCCACCAACAAAATCCTCCCCCTTGGGAATTCCACCACCAATCAATGAATGTGCTCTTACCAGAGAGCGTTGACCACCTATAATGGGGGGGGGGGGGTCAAAGAAGGCACATGTATCTCAAATACTCCATCACCATTCGATATCCATCATATGGAAGACGAAGGAGATCACTCCAAATACCCAATAGGTAAATCGGCAATCTCACACCATGGTACCAGATGGCCTACTCCAACAAAAAGATTAGACCCCAAATAGTGTAAAATCATTACAATTGCACTTTATTAACCTCCCTGGCGGTATGATAAGTTCTGGTTTTAGGTGCTGAAAGCCGTACAATTATTTTGCATGGAAATTTGGCGTTTTATATTGTAGTCCTGTAATTCTTAGGAATAACTCTCTTAAATCTGTTCAAACAAGAGTCTAACATAAATACTACACACATCAAACACCGCCACCCAGTGTGTCAACACTGCGCCAGTAATCAACCTCCCCCCCCCCCAGCTGCCACTTGTATATATATAAATTAAATAATTAGAAGGTAAAAATAACCACACACCTACACTGTGTTAAATCACTATCACCTTGTGGCGCTAAATAGGTAAGATCAATCCCCCTGTAAAACCACCAAACCTAAATAATGGGAGTGTACAGAGTGGATTCTCCAACCCTTATTGCATACACCTAAAATAAAGTGTATATAAGCAAAATCAACAAATCAAGTGTATAGAAATTATCAAATGACCTAGTTCATTCAATAATTATAAGTGCAAGAGTAAACAGAAATTTTCATATCCATTAAAATATGTGCATATCCCTCAACAAAAAACAATATATTCACAAATAAACAAATAAATAAAAATATATATATACAATAGTGTATACCAATTCCACAAGTGTTTATATCAAGCAGAAAAGACAAGTCATTTTCTTAAGTGAGACAAAACTATTTCTTAGCACATAAACAAAAAGAGAACAAAGTGCTCAGTAGAAATGTCCCAAAGTAGAGCGACAGGTAGTGATAAAATAAAAAATCAGCAAAAACTTCTTATGTATGCTTTCTTATCAGTGTCCCCAATCGATGAAAAACTCCTTCACCACACCACCAGTGACCCCCTATGGATGGAGCACTCACCAGACAGAGAGTGCTAGGCAACCTGTCTGGTGAGTGCTCCATCCATAGGGGGTCACTGGTGGTGTGGTGAAGGAGTTTTTCATCGATTGGGGACACTGATAAGAAAGCATACATAAGAAGTTTTTGCTGATTTTTTATTTTATCACTACCTGTCGCTCTACTTTGGGACATTTCTACTGAGCACTTTGTTCTCTTTTTGTTTATGTGCTAAGAAATTGTTTTGTCTCACTTAAGAAAATGACTTGTCTTTTCTGCTTGATATAAACACTTGTGGAATTGGTATACACTATTGTATATATATATTTTTATTTATTTGTTTATTTGTGAATATATTGTTTTTTGTTGAGGGATATGCACATATTTTAATGGATATGAAAATTTCTGTTTACTCTTGCACTTATAATTATTGAATGAACTAGGTCATTTGATAATTTCTATACACTTGATTTGTTGATTTTGCTTATATACACTTTATTTTAGGTGTATGCAATAAGGGTTGGAGAATCCACTCTGTACACTCCCATTATTTAGGTTTGGTGGTTTTACAGGGGGATTGATCTTACCTATTTAGCGCCACAAGGTGATAGTGATTTAACACAGTGTAGGTGTGTGGTTATTTTTACCTTCTAATTATTTAAGAGTCTAACATCCCAGGTATGATAAAGTTTATAATATAATAAATAATAATAAAAATTATTCAATAATGTAATCAAATCCAAAAACACAGAAATTTGCTCATTTGCAGAATTGTCGCTGTCATTAGATGTAGTGTTTGATGACGAATTTCCCCACAAATCGCTATCGCTCAATTCTGCAAGTGATTATAATTAATTATCGCTGTTTTCTAGTTGGTCTAAAATCACTTTTGACATAAAGGGACACTTTTTGGTTGCTATGGACAATCTCCAAATTCCAGGCAGAAAAAACAGTATTTATAATATAAAAGTGCATGCAGGGCACTGCACAGACCACTAGGGACAAAAGGGATGTGTAATGTTTTTATACAGTACTGTAACCTGTAAGATTACAGTACTGTGTGTGTTTTTACTTTTTTGAATTTGGCGCCGATCTCCGCTCCCCTGCGCCATAACGTCGCAGGGAACGGAGCTCGGCGGCATTCAGGCACTGTGGGAATCAAGTGGAGGACAGCTCGATCACACAGCGCGGAGGACATCGCTGGATCCAGGGGACAAGGTAAGTAACTCTCCCTGTATCCAGCGATGCGATCCCCAGTCTGGCTCGGGGTTACCGTTTATGATACTAAAATCCCATCCCGAGCCAGACTCGGGATTACCGCCAGGGAGGTTAAGAGTAATGCACTTACATGCCAGCAGAATAAAATCAGCGTGTATTGCAATAGGGCACAGTAACAGTCATGTGCTCGCATCCGAATGATAGGAAACGACACCTCAACCCTATAGGTACAAACATTAGAGGGGGGTTTACATCCTCTGTAAGAATTTTGATTTTGTTAAGCATTCACAGATTACATAAATAATGAACAGATTCAGTGCTGTAAAAACCTATGTACACATATTCTTAATCCAAAAGAGTTAGTACTGAAATGGGCATGAAATAACAAAATCAATACTGACAGACATGTACCTCTGTTGTACATACGCAGTCAAAGGAATGGAAAAGACAATGTGGTTGATTTACTAAAGGCAAATAGGCTGTTAACTTTGCAAGGATATTTTCCTCAGAGCTTAATGAACATGGTGACATTTTACTTTGCAAAGAATACCCAATCATGTGCAAGGAAAATAAAAGAAACAGAATTTTTCTTGCATATGACTGGATGATATAAGTCAGCAGAACTTCACCTCATTCACTAAGCTCTGGGGAAAATTCACTTGCAAAGTGCAACTTCCCTTGCAAAGTGAACAGTCTATTTGCTTTTAGCAAATAATCACAGGGTCTGTGCAATATATTATACACAGAAAATAGGGAAGGTGGAGATGTGGGAGGGCAGTTGCTGATGCTAGCCAATACACAAGACCACCTAGAATGGTTAATGGCAGGGACGGACTGACCACTCGGGCACTGCCCGAGGGCCCCTGGCCACTAAGGGGGCCCATCAGGGTTGACAGCCTCAGTAAAACCATGGACAGTATGTAAAAATTTGTGTTTTTTTTTACATCTGTCTCTGAAGTGTCCCTTACCGACATCCTTTTGGTCTAAAAATCCAGAGATAATAGCTGCCCCACCTCTCCAGTACCTTCTCAGCCAATAGAAACATCTCTGTGTATACTGTGTGTACATGTATGTGTACACTGTGTGATTGTATACTGTGTGTATACTGTGTGGTCCCATAATCTCTGATTGCCTGGGGACCCCATAATCTCCTATTGCCCAGGGGCCCCGTGAGTTGTCAGTCCGCGCCTGGTTAATGGACCATCATGGTACTGATACACTGACCCAATGGTAGTAATAAAAAAAAAAATTAAGCTTTAATACAATTCAGAAAAAGCATACAAACATATTAAAAGATACACCACAAATCACTGACTACTAATGGGTTCCCCCGTAGAGCTAATGTTGGAGTGGAGTATAAATTTGTCCTCTACCGGTTTTGCTGTAAAAAACGCTTCTTCAGGAAGAATAGTCTAAGGAACAAATAATACATTTATTCAAAGCATACTGGCAGTTTGATAACATATTACAATAAGAGTTAAAATAGTTAAAACACGCTCACCCATTTGTACGAAATCAAATGGCGACAGGGCTCAACAAAAATTCCCCCTTGCAGCAGACAAGAGGTGTTGCAAATGACCGTCTATGGTAAAAGGGTAATGATAAAGGTTAAAAATAATAAAGTTACTGCAAGGGGTAGTGTGGTAAAGTGGTGAGGAAACCAAACTAGTGCCATTGTGAGGTCAATTGAGGGGAAGGGAGGGGAAAGAAGGAGGGGGGGGGGGGGGAGGGAAGGGAGGGAAAAAGAAGGGGTAGGGGGACAAAGGGGGAGAGGGGGGGAAACTAGGAATGTATTTTGACTCATCAGTCAGATGAGTTGCCATTTTCTACACCCCAGTTCCTATGTTTTTGTGCATAGTTGCGTCGCTTAGCCTTCTTTCCACATCCTGTGCATGACAACATAGGAACTGGGGTGCAGAAAAATGGCAGCAGGTGCTCTGGAATGATGAGTCCGATTTTTAAATATTTGGCTGTAGCGGGACAGTTTGTTTGCCGAAGTGCTGGAGAGCTGTACAATAATGAGTGTCTGCAGGCGACAGTGAAGCATGGTGGAGGTTCCTTGCAAGCTTGGGGCTGCATTTCTGCAGATGGAATTGGAGATTTGATCAGGATCAATGGTGTCCTCAATGCTTAGAAATACAGGCAGATACTTATCCATCATGCCATACCATCGGGGAGGTGTGTGGTTGGCTACAAATTTATTCTGCAGCAGAACAAAGACCCCAAACATACAGCCAATGTCATTAACCACCTCAATACAGTGCACTTACACCCCCTTCCTGACCAGACCAATTTTCAGCTTTCAGCGCTCTCACAGTTTGAATGACAATTATCATTATTATGTCATGCAACACTGTACCCATATGAAACTTGGGTCCTTTTTTCCACACAAATAGAGCTTACTTTTAGTGGTATTTAATCACTAGTGGGTTTTTTATTTTTTGTGTTATAAATAAAATAAAACGTAAATTTTGAGAAAAAAATGCCTTTTTCTTTGTTTCTGTCATAAATTTTTTCTAATTAGTAATTAGTAATGAAATTACCCACAAAATGACCCCATTTTGGAAAGCAAACACCCCAATGTATATTCTATGAGACATGGGCTGCAAATAGGTACTCGGGTACTCTGATCAGCTGGAGATAGGTACTCTGATGGCCTGGTGACAGGTACTCGGGTACTCTGATGGCCTGGTGACAGGTACTCGGGTACTCTGATGGCCTGGTGACAGGTACTCGGGTACTCTGATGGCCTGGTGACAGGTACCCGGATACTCGGATGAACCGTGACAGGTACTCGGGTACTTTGATGGGCTGTGACAGCTACTCAGGTACTCTGATGGACTGTGACAGGTACTCGGGTACTCTGGTGGACCGTGACAGGTACTCGGTTACCCTGATGGACCGTGACAGGTACTCGGGTACTCTGATGGACCGTGACAGGTACTCGGGTACTCTGATGGACCGCGACAGGTACTCGGGTACTCCGATGGGCCGTGACAGGTACTCGGGTACTCTGATGTGCCGTGACAGGTACTCAGGTACTCTGATGTGCCGTGACAGGTACTCGGGTACTCTGATGGGCTTGGAAGGGTACTCAGGTACTCAGATGAACTGTGACAGGTACTCGGGTACTCTGAAGGGCTGTGACAGGTACTCAAATACTCTGATGGACTGTGACAGGTACTCTGATGGACTGTGATTGACAGGTACTCTGATGGGTGGTGACAGGTCCCCTTTATTGGGGGGCAATCAGTGTGATTGGGGTGTACTGTAGACAGTAACGAGATGTTATTGCAATCTCCTCCTCACACACGATCGGTGTGTGAGAAGGAGAACGCGGTAACATCTCGTTACCGCGGTTTGTTTACATTTTAGTGATTGGCTGTGAAAGGATCACAGCCGATCACGTGGGTAAACAGCCGGCCAATGGCTGTTTACCAGCGTCGGTGACAAGCAGTGTTCCCGGGGAACACGCCGCCACCGACGTGCACGCGCAACAAGATCACACGCATGCGCCGTGCACAGTGGGGGTGTGACCATCTGTGATCACGTGGTAAAAAGCCATAACCAATGGCTGTTCACCCCCTTCGGTGGCGAGGGGTGTCTCCGTGACACGCCACCACTGAAGAAACAGGGATGCGCGCGCACGATCGCGCACATTCCTGTTTAAACGGGAGGCCGTCATATGACGGCCTCCCGCCACAATAGGTGCGCCGCCTGGCCGTCATTTGACTGCCGGCGGTCAGCAAGTAGTTAAGAACTATTTTCAGTGTAAAGAAGTACAAAGTAAAGAAGTACAAGGAGTCATGGAAGTGATGGTTTGACCACCACAGAGCCCTGATCTCAACATCGAGTCTGTCTGGGATTACATGAAGTGACAGAAAGATTTGAGATGGCCTACATCCACAGAAGATCTTTAGTTAGTTCTCCAAGATGTTTGGAGCAACCTATTTGCTGAGTTCCTTCAAAAACTGTGGGCAAGTGTATCTAGAAGAATTGAAGAATTGATTGATGTTTTGAAAGCAAACGGTGGTCACATTAAATATTGATTTGATTAGAATTTCTCTTCTGTTCATGTCATTTCCATTTAATTGATTGATAAAAACAAACTATTAATCCTTCCATTTCTCAAACATTCTTAACCACTTTCAGACCTGACCAATTTGCTGGTCAAAGACCAGACCACTTTTTGCGATTCGGCACTGCGGCGCTTTAACTGACAATTGCGCGGTCGTGCGACGTGGCTCCCAAACAAAATTGACGTCCTTTTTTTCCCACAAATAGAGCTTTCTTTTGGTGGTATTGGATCACCCCTGCGGTTTTTATTTTTTGCGCTATAAACAAAAATAGAGCGACAATTTTGAAAAAAACACATTATTTTTTACTTTTTGTTATAATAAATATCCCCCAAAAATATATAAAAAAAACTTTTTTTTCCCTCAGTTTAGGCCGATACGTATTCTTCTACATATTTTTGGTAAAAAAAATCGCAATAAGCGATTATTGATTGGTTTGCGCAAAAGTTATAGCGTTTACAAAATAGGGATAGTTTTATAGCATTTTTATTAATCATTTTTTATTATTTTTTTTTACTAGTAATGGCGGCGATCAGCCGTAACTGCGACATTGTGGGGGACCCATCGGACATTTTTGACACATTTTTGGGACAATAATCACTGCTATATAAATGCAGTGATTCCTGTGTAAATGACACTGGCAGTGAAGGGGTTAACCAGTGGGTGGCAGTGTAGGGGTTAAGTGTTCCTAGGGGTGTGTTACTAACTGTGGGGGGGTTGGGCTTTCATTTAGTGAACACTGATCTCTGCTCCAATCACATGGAGCAGAGATCAGCGTCACTAGTTGCTAGGCAGAATGGAGAAATGTTGTTTACAACGGCATTTCTTCATTCGGCCGCTCCGTGAGACGATCGCGGGGATGCCCGCGGCGATCGAGTCCGCAGGTCCCGCGACCGGACTCACGGAGGTCCTGACCAGCGCGGGAGCGCCCTGCCAGCGGCGCGCTCCCGATGGCAGGGCGGCAAATTTAAAGGGACGTACATGTACGCCCATTTGCCTGCCCGTGCCATTCTGTCGACGTACATCGTCGTGTGCTGGTCGGCAAGTGGTTAAAGGGGTTGTAAACCCTCATGTTTTTTTCATGTGCATCCTATGCATTAAGGTGAAAAAACTTCTGACATCGACCGTCCCCCAGCCCTCCCATTTTACTCACCTGAGCCCTTCGATTCCCTCGGCAGAGACGAGCTCTTCCTCTCTGCCCGGAGTTCTTGGCTCTTGATTGGATAGATTCATAATAGCGCAGCCATTGGCTCCTGCTGCTGTCAATCGAATCCAATGACGCTGGCGGGGCCGAGCTCGACATTCTGTGTCAATAGACGCAAATGCTGGACTCGGAAGCGTGCCCGCAAGGTAACCATGCATGAGAACGCTTCTCCCAGGGGGTTAACCAATGTGGGGAGGAGCCGCGAGAGCCGCCGGGGAACCCCAGAAGACAGTGATCTGGGCCACACTGTGCAAAACTAACTCCACAGTGGTGGTAAGTATGATATGTTTGTTATAAAAAAAAAAAATTTAATAAGGGTTTACAAACCCTTTGATTTACAGTATTTTTTCACACCTCCCTGAAATTTTGCACAGTACAGTACTGTATATACTGTGATATTTGGGGAGTCCGGATCACCAGCCAGCCGTGTTGGTAAAAACATGCATTCTTTAATTTTCCAAGGGAAAATGATAACAGCTTCCTTCCAACATTAAAACAAATAAAACAGCCTCATCCTCAGGTATAAAACAAAACGTTGGCATAAATCTTGTCCCATGGATTATAGTTCCTGCTTGCTCCTGGGGCCTAAAAAAAAAAAAAAAGGTCAGTACAGTTTATTAGTGTCTCAGTAGCCCACACAGTACAGGCATACCCCACTTTTAAGTACACAATGGAGTTTATTTACTAAAGCTGGAAAGTGCAAAATCCGCCTCACTTCTGCATAGAAACCAATGAGCTTCCAGGTTTTATTACCAAAGCTTAATTGAACAAGCTGGGGTTAGAAGCTCATTGGTTTCTATGCAGAAGTGAGCCTGATTTTGCACTTTCCAGCTTTAGTAAATAAACCCCATTGTGTACTTAAAAGTGGGGTATGCCTGTACACAGCTCCTTCTCACAAGCTGTGACCTGCTCCACACCACATCTCATGGACACCTGCTGACTTCTTCCTGCCATTTTCAGCCCTCTTTCACAGGCGACTTAATGCTTTTAGGACCACAGTATCCGTAGTCAGGGTTGGAGGCTCTTTAATACCCAAAATCTCTCTGAGTCTCTGAATTCTTGGACCTAGATGAGTACCGTACTTAACAATCCTGGGCATACTGTAAATCAGGTTTCCCACTACCAAATCACCCCAAAACCCCTCATCCTATATGTGTGAAAATCCCTGAGGACTCTACAGTGCTTCTTTTTGTCCCACTTAAAGGGACAACAACACAAACAATGGGGACCATACTTCCCATCCAGGACCCATCCCTGGAATTCTATATATATACAGGGGGTAAAATAGTATTAAACACATCACCATTTTTCTAGGTAGATATATTTCTAAAGGCTCTATTGGCATGAAATGTTCACCACATGTCAGTAACAACCCATGCAATCCTTACCTACAAAGAAACCAAAACAAATAAGTTCAGAAATTAAGTTATATGTAGTAAAATGGAATGACACATGGAAAAAGTATTGAACACACTAAGGCTCGGTTCACACAGGGGGCGATGCGAGGCGACACGACTTGCCTCGCCGCGACCTGCCGCGACCTCAGCGGCGACTTGCAAATGACTTCTGTATAGAAGTCAATGCAAGTCGCCCCGAGGTCGCCCAAAAGTAGTACAGGAACCTTTTTTCTAAGTCGGAGCGACTCGAGTCGCTCCTCTTAGAACGGTTCCATAGTACAGAACGGGGGCGACTTGTCAGGTCGCGGCACGGCAAGTCGTGTCGCCTCGTGTCGCCCCCTGTGTGAACCGGCCCTAACTGAAACTTATTTGTTAATTTGTACAACTGTTTTTGTTGGTAATGACAGCTTCAAGATGCCTCCTGTATGGAGAAACTAGTCGCATGCTTTGCTCAGCTGTGATTTTGGCACATTCTTCCACATAAACCGTCTTCAAATCTTGAAAATTCCATGAGCCTCTTCTAAGCCCTTGTACACATGGTCGGAGATTCCAACGGAATGTGTCCGATCGGACCGTTTTGTCGGATATTCCGACTGTGTGTGGTCTACATCGGAGTGTTTCCGTCGGAGTATCCGACGGACCAAGTTTTCCAACTTGTTGGTGAAATTTTCTGACAAAATGCTCTGATCGGACATACTCTGATCATGTGTAGAGAATTCCGATTGGACAAAGTGCCACGCATGCTCAGATCAAATTCCTACACCAAAGCTATTGGCTACTAGCGTGAACGTAGTCCCGTCGTAACGAAATAACGCCATCACGTCGGATTTTCCGACAACTTTGTCCGACCGTGTGTATGCAACAGTTTCAGACAAAATCCGTCGGACAAAATTTGGTTGTCGGAAACTCCGACCGTGTGCACAAGGGCTAAGAATGCTGATCTTTAGTTCTTTCTGTAGGTTTTCTATTGGATTCAAGTCAGGTGATTGGCTGGGCCATTCTAGGAGCTTTATTTCCTTTCTTTAAACCAATTGAGAGTTTCCTTGGCTTTGTGTTTGGGATCATTGTCTTTCTGAAATGTCCACCCTCGTTTCATTTTCATCACCCTGGTAGATGACAGCAGATTTTTAGCAAGAATGTCGTGGTACATTTTTTCATTCATCCTTCCTTCAATAATATGAAGTTTGCCAGTACCGAATGCTGAAAAAACAGCTCAACTCCATGATGTTCCCACCTTTAAACTGTTGGTATGGTATTTTTGAGGTGATGTGCAGAGCCATTTGACCTCCAAACATGGTGTGTATTAGGGCATCCAAAGAGTTACACTTTAGTCTCATCTGACCAGACTATATTTCCCAGTATTTCACAGGCTTGTCTAAATGTTGTGCAACAAGCTTTACCAAGCTTCAACATGATTTTTCTTCAGCAATGGAGTTTGGCATGGTGAGCATGCATACAGGCCATGGCGGTTGAGTGCATTACTTTGAAATGATTGTACCTGCTAATTCCAGGTCTTTCTGAAGCTCTCCACAAGTGGTCCTTGGCTCTTGCACAACTCTTCTGATAATTCTTTTCAATCCTCTGTCAGAAATCTTGTGAGGAGCACCTGGTGATGGCCGGTTTATGGTGAAACTATATGTTCTTTCCACCTCCAGATTATGGCCCCAACAGTGTTCACTGGAACATTCAGAAGTTTAGAAATCCTTTTGTAACCAATGCCATTAGTATATTCTGAACAATAAGGTTGCAAAGGTATTGAGAGAGCTCTTTGCTTTTACCCATAATGAGAGGTTTCTTGTGAGACACCTTGGTAATGAGACACCTTTTTATAGTTTTATAGGCTATCAGTTGAGATTGAACCAGCTGATATTAATTTGCCCTGACAAGCGTCAGGATTGCTTTCTAATTACTGAAAGATTTCAGCTGGTGTCTTGGCTTTTCATTCCTTTTTGCACTTCCCTTTCTTCATGTGTTAAATACTTTTTATCATTCCATTTCATTACACATAACTTCATTTCTGAACTTTTTTTTGGTTTCTTTTTATGTATGGATTGCATGGGTTGTTGCTGATATGCGGTGAAAATTTCATGTCAATACCACCTTTAGAAATATATTTACCTAGACATACGGTGACGTGTTCAACACCTATTTTACCCGCTGTATATATAAATAAAAGAAATGTCTAGTTATGCAACCTTCCTATCTTTAAAATAAAGTTAAATGTATTTCACACACACACACACACACACATATATATATATATATATATATATATATATATATATATATATATATATATATATATATATATATATATATATATATATATATATATATAATATTGTCATATATATATATATATATATATATATATATATATATATATAATATTGTCAAAAGTATTGGGCCACCTGCCTTTACACAGACATGAACTTTAATGGCAGCCCTGTCTTAGTCCATAGGGTTCAACATTGCGGCCATACCTCCCAACTTTCTGAGATGGGAACGCGGGACACCTATTAGCAAAAGTATGTAGGCATAGGACACACCCCTTGCCATGCCTCCCTTAAAGGAGAGTTATGCAAAAAAATGATTGGTTAAACCCACAAGTGCTTTTTTACCAATACTATTCCTTTATATTTTCTTTTGAAATTTGCAAATGCAGCAATTTAGAAATTGGATGAAAGGTTTTGCACTGTAAAACACTTTTTGATAGATAAATAGTTAATTTTATTTACAACTATATAGATCATTTCAAAATGAGGGACAAATGAGGAGGAAGGTGGGACAGAGGGACTTTGTTTGAAATCAGGGACAGTTGGGAGCTATGAGTCAAGCGCTGATGTGGATGAGAAGACCTGGCTCGCAGTCTCTGCTCTAATTCATCCAAAAGGTGTTCTATTGAGTTGAGATCAGGACTCTGTGCAGGTAAGTCAAGTTCCTCCACCCAAAACTCGCTCATCCATGTCTCAATGGACCTTGCTTTGTGCAATGGTCCAAATCATTTGGTGGGGGGATTATGGTGTGGGGTTGTTTTTCAGGGGTTGGGCTTGGCCCCTTAGTTCCAGTGAACGGAAGTCTTAAGGTGTCAGCAGTACAAGACATTTTAGACAATTTCATGCTCCAAACTTGGTGGGAACAGTTTGGGGTTGGCCCCTTCCTGTTCCAACATGTGTGCACCAGTGCACAGAGCAAAGTCCATAAAGACATGGATGAGTGAGTTTGGGGTGGAGGAACTTGCCTGGCCTGCACTCAACCCGATAGAACACCTTTGGGATGAATTAGAGCAGAGATGGCAAGCCAGGTCTTCTCGTCCAACATCAATGCCTAACCTCACAAATGCACTTCTGGAAGAATGGGCAAACATTCCCACAGACACACTCCTAAACCCTGTGGACAGCCTTCTCAGAAGAGTTGAAGCTGTTATAGCTGTAAAGGGTGGGCCAGCTCAATATTGAACCCTATAGACTAATGCCCCATACACACGGTCAGACTTTCCGATGTAAAATGCTCGATCGGAGCTTGTTGACGGAAATTGTGTAGGCTCAATCGGACAGTTTCCATCGGAATTTCCATCGCACAAAATTCGAGATCTGTTTCTCAAATTTTCCAACAAAAAAATCTGTTGTCGGACATTCCGATCATGTGTACACAATCCTGATGCACAAAGTTCCACGCGTGCTCGGAATCAAGCAGAAGAGCCGCACTGGCTATTGAACTTCAATTTTCTCGGCTGGGTGTTGTACATCACCGCGTTCTTGACGTTCGCAATTTCCGACCAATTTTGTGTGACTGTGTGTATACAAGACAAGTTTGAGCCAACATCCTTCGGAAAAAATCCATGGATGTTGTTTTTGGAATGTCCGATCGTGTGTACGGGGCATTAGACTGGGATGCCATTAAAGTTTATGTGCGTGCAAAGGCAGGTCCCAATACTTTTGGCAATATAGTGAATATACAGTATATATATGAAACACATTTAACTTTATTTTAAAGATAGGAAGGTCACAGACATTCATTTTATTGTCCCTGAAATAACTATGAAAACAAGTGCTGTCCGCAAGATATATAAAAAGGGATTTTATTGAGGGTTATTATTCCCCTTGTATAGGAAGTGTCTCATTCAGTGGCGGCTGGTGAAGTTTTAGGATGGGGGGGCACAAGACCCTGCCCCTCCAGATTTGGACCCTCCCACTTCTCACAAGCCACGCCTCTTATAGAATCCACATCATATACCAGGCTGCACATTATACACGGGGTTCTGCACATCATATACCAGGCTGCACATTATACACAGGGCTCTAGTAAAGCAACCTATAAATCGCACATAACTGCATTCTGCAACCTGTAAATCGCACATATCTGCATTCTGCAACCTGTAAATCACATATATCTGCATTCTGCAACCTGTAAATCACATATATCTGCATTCTGCAACCTGTAAATTGCACATATCTGCATTCTGTAAATCGCACATAACTGCATTCTGCAACCTGTAAATCGCACATATCTGCATTCTGGGGGGGGTGGGGGTTGTGGGTTGTAAACTAAAAAAGAATATATCTTTTTAATCTTGTTTAGCGCGGGGGGGGGTTGGGTATGCTGCCGAAGCACCGCCCATGTCACTCAAAGTGCAAGTCTATGCACTTGCTCGGCCAGTCCATCACACCGGAAGCTATGGCGCGATCGGCTGCGATCGGCTGCACCACAGAGCGCTTTTTTTGGGGGCAAATGAAGCGCCACATATTGCATTCTGCCCGGCGCCAGGATACAGTGCACATAGGGACATTTAAGAAAAAAAATTATATATTTTTTAAAGGGACATGTTTTTTTTTTACATTTTTTTTTTTACTACATGGGGGGGGGGGGGACGGGCCTCCACTGGATTGAACTGAATGACTTGCACACTTCCTGTACAGATCAAAGTTTATTCCTGGGTTTGGTAACTGCATGGTTCTTACAAACTATCACAGCCTGAAATGTCCAGCGTCCTCAGATATGGTAAGAATGTGACATGTACAGCAGCTATCAATCTGTGTGAAATGCTAAATAGTTGCAAATAGCCACTATTGATATTCATTTACTCTGGCTGTTGTAACCGGGAAGCTTCTGTCTCTACAACATACCTAATAGAGTGTTTTTATGATTTGTCCCTATAGTAACTAAAAAAGGTGAAACATGTCTTGAGGCAGGAGTACAAGTGCATACTCAAAGTTTACTTGGGATTCCCTGAGGACTAAAAGGCAGCACCATGATCACTGCACCATCAGTTGTATTGCAGTAAACATTTAAACAAAGCACTTTACATACAAAGAGCCATAAATTACAGGGCTGCAGTTTTGTTTAAACAACAAAAGAACTAATAAAAACCCATTCATTGGCAAGCACATTTGTGTGTTGATGCTTGTTATAAATGTAACTGCTCACCCCAGCTAGAATGAATTAGGAATGTTGTTTAAGACACTCACATGCTACTCACTTGTTCTACTTATGCCGCGCACACACGACCGGTTTTTCCGTCAGAATAAACTCTGATGGTTTTTCCGACGGAGTTCCGCTGAAATGGTCTTGCCTTCACACGATCACACCAAAGTCCGATCGTTTAGAACGTGGTGACGTACAACACGTACAACACGTACGACGGGACTAGAAAAAGGAAGTTCAATAGCCAGTAGCCAATAGCTGCCCTTGCATCCTTTTTGGTCCGTCGGAACAGCATACAGACGAATGGTTTTCCCGATAGAAATTTATTCCAGTGGAAAGATTTAAAACATGTTCTATTTCTAGGTCCGTCAGAATTTTCGAAAAAAAAAAAAAGTCCACTGAAGCCCACACACTATCGGAATAGCCTATGAAATGATTCTGTCTGACTTTTTCTGCCGGAAAGTCCGACAGACACGGCATTACATTTGCTGAAAAGTTGCAGCTTCTCATTGGCTTGCAATTTTGAAAGAGGTGCATGGACCTTTTCCTTGCATCTTCAATGGGTCCAGCAGTTCTTTTCAAATGAATGGACTGCTGTGCTCGTGCAAAAGCAGCCACAAGGAAACCACAACAGAAGTGTGAACCTAGCCTTATGCCGCGTACACACGATCGAATTGTCTGGCGTACTTAGTCCGACATACAATCCGGCGGATAATCCGGCGGACTTTCTACCGAACGGACTTGGCCACACACGGACACACAGAAAGTCCGACGTTCGCTTGCGTGATGATGTACAGCACGTATGACGGGACTAGAAAAAGGAAGTTCAAAAGCCAGTAGCCAATAGCTTCCTTTTTCGTACTTGCTTCTGAGCATGCGTCATTCTTAGTCCGCCGTACTAGCATACTGACGAACGTATTGTCCGCTGAAACCCAAGTCCGACGGGAAGATTGGCGTGCAAAAATACTTTCTTGGTCCGCCGGACTTCACGCTGGAAAAGTCCGCTGAAGCCCACACACGATCGAATTGTCCGCTGAAATGCGTTTCGGCGGACTAAGTACGCCGGACAATCTGATCGTGTGTACGCAGCATTACTGAGTCCTTCCTTGTAACACACTTTTATCACTTGTTATTCCTGCCAGTACATCCAGTCATAATTACTGCAGCATTGTCACCCTGCGGGCAGGGTACCTTTAGATGGACTTTAAGGCTGGGTTCACACTGGAGAACACAGCGGCTCACAGCAGGAGTCCGGTGCGGCTCCATTCACTGTTTCAGGTCCCGTATTTTAGGCTGAATTTCCCTGCATCCAATTCGCATAGCAGGAGACTGTGATCGGCTCTCTATGGATCACACATCTCGGCAGCAGCTCCGCTGCAAATTGCACAGGAGCCCTGTGCGTCTTTTGGTCCATTTCAGGTCCGAATTCAGCCAAGAATTCAGGCTGAAATTGGACTTGAAACGGTGAATAGAGACACACCGGACTCCTGCTGTGAGCCACTGCATCTCCAGCCCAAAGCATTATTAAACCCAAAAGCAAACATTTATTATATTGCATCTTACCAATTCTTAGATGTAATGGTTGCAGTTTTTTTGTTTTTGTTTCCTTTAGTTACACCTGGTTAGCAAGGCTGTTGTTTTTATTTCAACAGAACAAGCTCTCCTGCAAATGTAGCAGTTTAGAGTGTTGAGACAAACCATTAACCACTGACAGGGGTGCTTATAATGATCAACTTTTATTTCTTTAAGTAAAACCTTTATCTTAAAAGAAACATAACTGTTGCTGTAATTGCTTATGTAACTGCAGTGTGAGCTGGGGTTTGGCCTCAAATTGGTAGTGTATGTAATTTTACTAGTACATCTAACATTCCCCTCCCCCCACTGACTGATAATGCTGCTGTCCGAAGGTGCCCCTGTGCTCCTTCATCCAGAGTGGGGGCACTCTAATAAAGGCTGTGTTTTATTGGCCAGATCACAGGGAAACCATAAGGATGCAAGCCTAAAAACAATTGGCCAGATCACAGGGAAAACATAAGGATGCAAGCCTAAAAACAAAGGAAATGAATGTCTTATCTAATGATTGGCTAGTTGCAATGTATTGCATTTTTGCTATTTTTTTTGTGTGTGTGCGTGTGTGTGTGTGTGGGGGGGGGGGGGGGGTGTTGGGTTTAATACTGCTTTAGGTAAGCAGCAAACAAATGAAAGCTAACACTGTTTATGCAGTTACAGCAACAGTATTTTCTTTTTAAAGGTTTAAAAAATATGAAAAAAAGATGGTCAGGATAAGCTCCCTATCCATATAATAATTTTTCCCAAATCTATATACCAGCTTAAAACCTAGAGAAAAATATACATAAAAGCATATGAAATTAAAAAGGAATTAAAATACAGGTTTTAACCACATATAGTTACCGGACTGAAAATAAATTGATTATAGTGTAATATAATATAATGCAGATAACCTAAAAAATTAACATATAAGTACAATGCATGTTGAACATTCAAATAATAATGCCTTTGCAAAATTTGTTTCTATAGGATACCCAGCAGAATATGGATGCCACTCAGCACTTAAATAAACCAATATGCTATGCAGTCAGCCTATGTACAGGTAATTATTATTGGAATCTGTACTCCAAGCAATAGCATATGGAGTATTTTATGAAGGTACAAGGATAAGCACATTAGATTATAGTATGGTTCACTGAGGTTTTTACATAGTACCTTTTTATTCCTACATGGTATCTACATATAAAAATGTTACTAGCAGTTAGTTTGATTGACCGAAAAACACTGAAGAAAATCACATTTTTATTTTAGGCACACTATGGGGTTGATTTACTGAAGGCAAATATAGTTGCACTCTGCAAGAGCAATTGCTCCAGAGCTTAGTAAATGAACAGAAGCTCTGCTGACTTCCATCAGCCAATCATGCGTAAGCAAAAATGCTGTTTTTATTTTTTATTTTTTTTCCTTGCACACGATTGGGTATTTATTGCAAAGTAAAGGTTTACCTCATTTACTAAGCCCTTCAGCAATTGCACTTGCAGAGTGCAAATGCACTTTGCAGTGCACATTCTATTTGCCTTTAGTAAATCAACCCCTATGATACAGCCAGGGCCGCCATCAGGGGGGTACAGGCATTACACCTGTAAGGGGCCCAAATGTTCCCAGGGGCCCGACCACCTCCCATTCTCAGCTCATGGCTGAGAGGAGAGAAAACACTTTCATTTCGGCAGTTCCTCCCCCCCGCTCTCATGTCGCGGCTGGAGACAGGAGAGAAAATGGTCACAGCAGACTTGCAGTTCAGTCCAGTTGTCATTCAGCCGCCCCCCCCCCCCCCCTCTTCCTATCACTTGACTCTGCGATGATCTCTCCTCCCCCCCGGTGGAGTCTGTCCCAGCCTGCCAGTGACCGTCTCAGCAATGATGGTGAGTGGCGGGGGAATGGATGAATGGATTGGCGCCTGTGCAGGGCATAGTGCTGGCTGTGGGGCCTGGGGGGCTCTGCGAGGAGGGTGTGTTTTGTTCTCTCTTTGTAGCAGGAAGTGGTAGAAGCCTTTCAAGGAGCCAATCCATTCATGCATTGACAAGACGCTTACTGATAGAAAGTTAAGGCAGAGTGGTGAGCTCATCATTGTGTGTATAGATACTCCCCATGGCATACACTACTTCCCATCCATTCATCCCCCTGGCATAGTCTGGGTCTTATTCACTGACCCCCCTATTGACCTATTCACTGACCCCCCCATCATAGACTGACCCTATTCACTGACCCCCCCATCATAGACTGACCCCTATTTACTGACCCCCCCGTCATAGACTGGCCCCTATTCACTGACCCCCCATCATAGACTTCCCCCTAGTCACTGACCTGCCCCCTAATTACTGACCCCCCCCGTCATAGACTTCCAGGGCCACCATCAGGGGGGTAAAGGCAGCAGCCCCCTGTTTCTCAACTCACTGCAGGAGAAGGAAGAGGAGGTGAGATGTCACTTTGAATTTTTCTCTGCTCCAGGGGGTCCATGCCTGGAGCTGTGTAAGGGGCCCCAAAATTTCTGATGGCGGCCCTGGATACAGCTAACATATGTTGGGACACTGAAGTGTACGTTCCCTAGAAAACTCCACTTGTCAGGAAAATTCCACCCAGATGGGAGTCAGTTGCACTGTAAAAATGTAAATCAGTAATCAGCATACAAGAATATGACTTGAATTGGCATCAATGGATTTTTTTTAGACTGGATAAATATTGGATTTTGTGTACTCTTTTGTATTCGCATTATACTGTAGATATTGGGGTTGATTTACTAAAATTGGAGCGTGCCAATCAGCTTACAACTTCAGCTTTTTTAACTACGTTCCGCCTGCCGTATAGACAAATTGGGATGCTCTGTTGTTCTGGGGCAATGTCATATGACATGCCGCGGTCATGACGGTTTTTGGCTTTTCCTCTCTCACACTGACAGAGTGTGAGGAGCGGAGAGCCGATCAGTGTCATCTCCTCACAGGGGAAACCTGTAAAGATAATCAGGACACTGATCATCAGTTCAGCCCCAGCAGTGCCCATCAGTGATGCCATTCTGTGCCCATCAGTGATGCCAATTTGTGCCCATCAGCGATGCCAATCTGTGACCATCAGTGAGGCCATTCTGTGCCCATCAGTGATGCATTTCAGTGCTGACTTTCAGTGCCGGCTCATCAGTGCCGCCTAGCCGTGCCACCTATCATTGCCCAGTGTGCGTTCAGCCATACAACTAGACATTATCTATTAACTGTACATAGTAATCTTGATCAGCATACTGAAATATAAATATGACTTAAATATGACTTGAGTTGGCAGTGTTACCAACTACCAATTAGATCTTGTGTGTTTGAACTAAAGACTAGCATCTCCCTCCATGTACTCTCAATCACATTATACTGTATACATTATCTAAAAACTGTATATAGTAGTCCTGTTCAGCGTATTTAAATGTTCGCAGTGTCCACTTTTTGTGGAGTATTAAAATGTTTGCATCCAACTTCATAATGTAACAGTGTTGCCCTTGTATATAAATATATACTTCTCAGCTAGGATTTGAATCTATGTTGCAGATTGCTCACACAGCTTATCTCTTTATGGGCTGGACACCTGACATGTCATAGGCAGGTGTAGGCTGTAGTGTATAAGGGCGGGGTGTCAGTACTGTAATACCGGTTTAGCTGGCTTTTCTTTTACTGGTCCTGTCTCATTCAACAGACAGCATAGCAGAAGAACAGGCTCAGATGCACACAGGAAAATGGAGGAGCGCAACCTCTCAGTGGTTCTGCTGCAGGAATATGATTTCGAGAAGCGATTTAATGACCAAGAAGCCATCCAATGGATGCAAGAGAACTGGTGAGTTCTAAAAACCAGGGTAGGAACATGTATGCGTAATTAAATTAAAACACACTGGTACCAAACTTTTATATCATCAAGTCTTTTATACAATTACGGACTCTTTGATCAAGCGCTTAGAGCAGCATTGCATGCAAAAAAGAGCTTTTATTCTGTGTCATTTTTGGATAAATAGTATCATAGTGAACAGTCATCTCAATTTGTATATTTAACTGAATTGGCTATAGATGTGCTAGAGCTGAACCTGTGGTCTGTCTGATGTGTGGGCCAACCTGGAGCAACGTTTGCCTATTTGTTATCAAGTCTATAATATTTGAAAAAATGATATACTGTTTTATTTAAAGGGTAACAACGCTTTCATGAAAAAAAACAAAAAAACTAGCAAATTAAAAAAAATATATATAAAGCATACAATTGCTACACAAGTCATATTGTAATCGAATGTTATTAAAAATGACCTTTCCTTTTCAATCTGCAGCTCTGTAATTTTCTATAAAGTGCAAAGCAATATGGCTACCTGGAGGCGTTCTCTACACAGAATGTGTAGAGAACGCCCCCCCAGAAACATAATTTCCTGCTTGTGTGATTGGCTCACTGATTTTCCAAAAAGTTTGTACTAAGATAAAAGTCAGATTTCCAGGCATCCCATGCAACAAAATTTTTATTTTTGGTGAGCTACTCCCAATAGGAAATTATGTCTAAAGGGCTGCAGATCCTGCAATTTTCCTCATTAGAGCCTTGCAAGTGCAGCAGCTGATTGATAATTATGAAACCACTCCCATTACATTCACATTCCACATGGACACAGACTAATACACAGGGATTTCTTCAGAATAACAAATGGTAGGAATCTGCAACAAAGTTTGTTAAAATATGTACAAAGATTACCCAGCAGGGGATGCTTTTTGCTTTTTTCTCAACAAAAGTGGAGGTACTTTTAAATTCTGCAGCTCTGATAGACTGTTGTCTCCCAAATCAATTGATTGTGTAAAGTTTTAATTTTAACTTAGTTAAGACAAGCAATCCTTTCAGTACTAGGACCAACATGGGTACAGATTCTCCTAGAATATTTACAGGCATATGCAATAATTATCCTTTGAATTGACATGTAGTAATCACACCCTTATGCTATGTACATGTTCTCCAATATTGGAAAATTAGTAAAAGTACTTACTTAGTAGAAGGTATGTTCACACTGAAATTTCTGGAAGTGTTCATCCACTGCATGCTTGTGCATACCTTCTGATCTGTCTGAGAAATACTAGATTTTCTATTACATCAAATTACAGTGTCATTGAATGTGTGTCATCTTGATATGGCCACATTGTTAAATAGCCATTAGAAGTAAATGAATGATGTCATATATTGCTGTCATGTGCTCACCAGCATATGGACAGCCACAAGCAACAGTTTCTTTAACACCTGCATTTGGTACAGGAGTTTAACCCATGCTCATTTGGGTCGATTTACTAAAACTGCAAAATCTGGTGCAGCTGTGCATGGTAGCCAATCAGCTTCTAACTTCAACTTGCTCACTTAAGCTTTGATAAAAAAAAAAAATACTGGAAGCTAATCGGTTTCTCTGCAGAGCTGCACCAGATTTTGCACTCTCCAATTTTAGTAAATCAACCTCATTGTGTTGGGAAGATAATGTGATGTGCCCTTGGCAACCAATGAAGCAATTCATTTATTTCCAGACAAATTCTGGCCAACAAGGCCACTTAAAGCTAATAGTTTTTCCAATTAGAATTAGATGGTAGGTCTATAAAGTCCTACACCTGTGCAAAAAAGGAAAATATAACTCATTTGTGAAAATTGAATAGCTTTTCCAGTCTGGTGCATCTGAAAAAAACAAAAACGGAAATACTTGTATAAGTTGTAGTGAGGATATCATTAGCGTACAGTCTGTTTTTTTATCATAAAGGAAGCAGAGATTTCCTGATTTCTTGTGAAAACATACTACCCCTCAGTTTACAATGCATCAACTAGAGCCAGTCTCAACCTTGGTTCTGTGGAACCCCAGGGTTCCTCTAAAAGTTGCTAGGGGTTCCTTGAGCTTTGGCTGATTGACCTTCTACTTGATGGCACCTGCATAATTCTGGGTCCAATGCTTCTTGACAGACTCAGTATCATTCCACTAATTATCTTTTTGCTGTCTTTAAGCAGGCCTGGACTGGCCAAAGGGCACACTGGGAATTTTCCCAGTTGACTGCTGGGCCTTATGTCCTATCTAAATCAAATATGATGTTTAAACCATGCCCTCACCCCTCTCCCTTAAGTCATTGTCGGCCAATCAGTGCTGACTGTGGTTGCGGGGTCAACTGTAAGACCTGTTCCCAGAGGCAGACTGGCCACTCAGGCATTCGGGCTGAGTGGCCGGGGCCAGGGCCAGTAGGGGGACCTATGAGAGACTCCTGGGTAGATGGGGCAGGATGGATTCAGCCGCGGGATGGATGGTGTCAGCAAGCTCCGGGCCCGGTCCTAAGAGTAGAGAGAGGCACAGAGAGTGCCCGGTGAGGAGGAGGACACTTCCTGGACTAGTAAGTGTTACTAGCTGTAATGGTAGGAGGAGTATAGGGAGAGGGACTGTGCCTTCTTCTACACGGACTGGGGGGAGACCTGTGTTTGGGTGAGGGATGCATTGTACTTCATATAATGGTGGAACAGACATACTGATCACCCCATCCTCTCTCTCCCTCCCCCTCTCTCTCTACCCTCCCCTCTTGCCCCCCTCTCTTGACCCGCCTTGTTACCCCCTCTCTCCCTAACCCTCACCCCTGCTCTCTCACTCCTCTTTTCTCTCACCCCCTTTCTCTTCTCAACTCTCTCCCCCTCTCTATCTCACTCCCCTTCTCTCTTATCCCCACTTTCTCCCTCCCTCCCTCTCCCTCCCTCTCACCCCCTCTCCCTCTCACTCCCTCTCTCACCATGCTCTCTCAACCCCCTCTCTCTCACTCCTTCTCTCCTCTCTCTCACCCCCTCTCTCCCACACACTTTTTCTCTCTCTCACCCCCCCTCTCGCTCATCCTCTTTCTCTAACCCCCCTCTCGCTCACCCTCTCCCCACTCTCTCGCTCTCCCCCTCTCTCTCTAAACCCCTCTATCTCCCTCTCTCTGTCACCCCCTCTCTCTGTCTACCCCTCTCTCTATCTCTTTCTCACCCCCTCTCTGTCACTCCCTCTCTCACCCCTTTTTCCTCTACATCTCTCTTCTACTTTCCCATCTCCCCATCTCTTTCTCCCTTCTATTCCTATCTCTCCTCCCTCCACTCCGTCTTGCCCTCTTAGTTTCTAATAGGAGTTTCTGTAATATTTCAGGTTCTCTATAAAAAATGCATTCCGTCAAAAACATTTTCCACGTTACAAAAAAAGTTGTGGGGGGTTGGCAACCCTGTCAGGAAGGAGCTGATTTGGAGTAGAATGGCCACACAAGGCAAGCCCTCAATCCTCGGGCATCGTTACCATAATATGTAACCAGCAGGCACTACCTACAGCCCCCAAAAAACCACACTCGATATTTGCTGCAGTTGCTTTTTTCTCCAGGCTTAGAGCCAAACTTATGATCTTGCACACAAGCCCACTGCTTTCATAAAACTCCCCTGGTTGCATCATAAAGATGGCTGCATCTTTAAACCTGAAAGTGCCCAGCAGCTTCTATTGAAAAAACCGGGAACTTCCAGCAGGCTATGCTGCAGTTGATATTTAATAACCCCCTCTATGCAGCTTAGCTGTAATATGTAGGTGGGGCTTGAGTGTGGGTGGGGACAGGGGGCCCCGTGATCTTCTATTCACTGGGGGCCCCATGAGTTGTCAGTCTGCCCTTGGTATGTGCTGCTCAGTCTATCATACAGGAGCCTATTTTTTATCCAAGTCCAGGCCTGTCTGTAAGGG
Organism: Lithobates pipiens; assembly: GCF_037356315.1. NCBI lineage: Eukaryota > Metazoa > Chordata > Amphibia > Anura > Ranidae > Lithobates > Lithobates pipiens. The sequence goes on along the minus strand of NW_027507787.1, from coordinate 57,359,236 downwards.
GACATTCTGTTCACCACTGAAAAGGGGGCATTCTTCCACTGACCCTTAATTAATTGATTTTAGCTATGGTTCCCCAAGACCTTAAAATTATTTCAGCGGTTCCTCTGGAGTGAAAAGGTTGAGAAAGGCTGAATTATAGATTTGCTTCCTAGAATATTTCAAAGTTCCCATCAGTGATGCAGAAGGAAACCACACAACACATGAAACAAAAGACGTTCATCCAACTAACTGAACATGAATCCAGCTTTATCAAAATAATTGCATATTTTAGATCACCTAAAGAAACTGTGGGTGTTGGGAGTAGGGTGTGAAAACATTGTAATTGGATGGATAGATTAATTTTAGACTGCAAAATAACCAAACCCACATACAAATTATATAAGCATTTTTTACTAAATGACTAAATTAAAGTTTTTCAAAGGTTGGATTTGAATCTGATTATTGTATCTGGACATAATTTCATTAACCCACATCTTGTGGTTGACCTGTGATGATGGAAGGATCAATCAGACGGATCCGATTTTCTAGGAATGTCTGGAGAGTACTTACCCTCCATAGTGACAAAGAGGCATGTCCTCCCAATGTCTAAGCATAGACAAGAGATAACAACTGGACAACTGACTGGTCTAGCTGTTCTTCAGCCTGCCCTAATAGCTTTTAACCTCCCCCCTTGCCATATGGTGCCATTAGAATGATTTGATCTTGTAAACTAACACATGGTTGACATTTCCTGTGTGCAATGAAATATGACATAAAAATGGTTTCACGATCATACATTCCATACACACCCATAAAGACGAGAAAGTCCTAGAGTATTCTACAGAGAATGTATGAGGCAGCTTCCTGGAACAAGGGTCAGAGTTCTTTCTTACTTCTCACAATGGTACATGTGATTTCAGCAGTTTGACAATGAGGTGCATATAGAAATGGCTATGTTTGCAGTTACATTTACTAGAAGTGACTAAGCAAAACTCTTGGGCGAGGTACAGACAACTTTTGAAGAAATGCCATGTTCAATTCAAGTTCAAGGAGTTGTAAACAGAGACGGCTCTAGGCTTTGCGAGGCCTTAGGCAAATCTCAGAGTTCAAACTTGCATTTAAATTGCAAACTCTTATGTGGAGGGGGCTCTAGAGCTCCTTCCGCAGAGTGAGAGAGTCACAGACATGATGCAAGAGATGATCAGAGACTGCAGACATGATACAGGAGATGATCGGAGACTGCAGACATAGTACAGGAGATGATCAGAGACTGTAGACATAGTACAGGAGATGATCAGAGACTGCAGACATAGTACAGGAGATGATCAGAGACTGCAGACGTGATACAGGAGATGGTCAGAGACTGCAGACGTGATACAGGAGATGGTCAGAGACTACAGATATGGTACAAGTGATGGCCAGAGACTGCAGACATGGCACAAGAGATGGTCAGAGACTGTGCTGACATAGTACAGGAGATGCTCAGAAACTGCAGACATAGTACAGGAGATGATCAGAGACTGCAGACATAGTACAAGAGATGATCAGAGACTGCAGGCGTGATAAAGGAGATGGTCAGAGGCTTCAGGCATGATACAAGAGATCAGTGGCGGCTGGTAGCACAAGTCCTAAAGTCCCCCCAGCACACAGTGGGGCCACTAGGGTTGGTGTCATCTGGTGTGGTAGAACATGGTGTCACCCCCCTGAACTTAGCAGGCTAGTGTGCTGGTGTGGCTCTCCCTCCTTAACCTGTCACAATGGATGGAGCAGGGATGGGATGGGGGGGATAGAGCTGGAATGGGATCGGGGGAATGGATGGAGCCAGAATGGGAATGGGGGATGGATAGAGCTAGGATGGGATTGGGGTGGTAGGTGGAGCCAGGAGGGGATCAGGGGGATGGAGGGAGCCAGGATAGGATTGGAGGGGATGGAGGGAGCTGAGATGGGATCAGGGGGATGGAGGGAGCAGAGATGGGATTGGGGGGATGCATGGAGCCTGGATGGGATCGGGGGGATGCATGGAGCCGGGATGGGATCAGGGAATGGATGGAGCCAGGATGAGATCGGGGGGAAATCGATGGAGTCGGGATTGGGGTGGGGTGGATGGAGCTGGGATGGGATGGAAATTGGATTGGATCGGGGGGGTGGATGGAACCGGGATGGGATTGGAGTGCGGTGGATGATCTGGGATATTACGGGGATGGATGGAGCTGTGATGGGATGGATGGAGCCGGGTTGGGATTGGGGTGGGGTGGATGGAGCCGGTATGATATGGGGGGATGGATGGAGCTGGGATGGGATTGGGGTGGGGTGGATGGAGCTGGGATAATATGGGGGGATGGATGGAGCTGGGATTGGATCGGGGGGGGGTCGATGGAGCCGGGATTGGATCGGGGGGTGGAGCCGGGATGGGATTGGGGTGGGGTGGAAGGAGCTGGGGATGGATGGAGTTGGGATTGGATCAGGGGGATGGATGGAGCTGGGATTGGGATGGGGTGAATGGAGCTGGGATGGTATGGGGGGATGGATGGATATCCTCTCCCCAAATAGCTCCAAGTTCACTCTGCTTCTTCTTTATGCCCCCTTCCCCTCCAAGGCTAATGTTTAGATTACACAGACCTCAGACCAGCGGGGCTCTCGGGGAATGCTGTGAATCGTTGGGGGCGGGTTCAGTTTGCTCCGCTCTGCAGTGCACTGTGTGTCAGGCAGCTGGGGAGAGATCCCGGCTGCAATGCACAGCAGAGTGGACTGGAGCTTGCGGCGTGCGGGAACAGAGACACCCCGCACAAGCCGCGGGAATCTGATTTGCTGGGACTTCGGGGCAAGAATGCAAGGCGGTCCCGGCAAATCATGGAGCTTGCGGTATGGGCAAATTAGGCGGTCGCAACTTGCGAGGCCCCTGCGGGGGGCGAGGCCTAAGGTGACCGCCTAATTTGCCTAATTAGAGAGCTGCCTCTAGTTGTAAAGCCTATTTTTTTGTATAACAATAACAAGCATGCCTATACCTACCTGCTCTGTGCAATGCTTTTGCACACAGCAGCCCCGATCCTTTGCATCTGGGATGCTACGCCTGTACTCCAGGCCCATTCTCTTCACTGGGTGCCCCCATGAAAAGCTGCTTTTCCTGGGACACCTGTGTGTTCTCGCTCCCGAGTCCCGCTGCGTCCATTGACACAAACATCGGGACTCTCCTGCTCCCGTGTCACAGGATTTGATTGACAGCAGCGGGAGCTATTGGCTCCTGCTGCTACTAATCGGTCCAATGAGGAGAGAGACAATGGCTGGAGCCGCTGTGCTTAGCACATGACTGAATTGGATCAGGCTCAGGTAAGAAAAAAAGGGGGGGGGGTCTGGGGGGAGCTGCAGCACAGAAGGTTTTTCATCTTAATGCATAGAATGCATAGAGTACATTAAGGTGAAAAAAAGGCTTTAGAACCACTTTAAAGCGGTTCTGCACTCATTTTCAAAAGATAGGCTTATTTGTTAGGAAATGCAGCAAAGAGTGCACAATGGCTTTTTTATTTTTTATTTTTTTATTTTTTGTCGTACCTGTTCATGTATGTAATCTTTTTTTCCATACCCTGCGGCTGTGGGCGGTGTTTGTGCAGGTATCCTCATCATGTCCGGTGAACTCCGCACTGTCTCCTGGGATTAAGCCGCTGTAGTGTCACATCGTAGAATGCTCTGGAAGTGACGTTGCGGCCAGAAATTTCGCACTGCGCGTTGCGTTCCAACCCCTTGCACCATGCGTTCCAAAGGATTTGCGGCAATGCAGTGAAACCGAAGTGAAATTAAACTTTAGACGGAGCGGAGAGCGGCGGAGAAAGAGCGGGTAACCGTGGCTCGGGGGGGATTACCTCCCCTATGTGGATTCGGGAGGGAATTATCTGACAGTTTCAGTGGTCTGCATTGCTGCAAATCCTTTGGAATGCATTGCGCAAGTGTCTGGAATGCATCGCGCATGCGCACTGCGAAATTTCTGTCCGCAACGTCACTTCCGGAGCATTCTACGATGGGGTGCAAAATATGACACTACAACGGAACACAGAAGTGATTGCTTGTGGGCTTCAAATGCCCACAAGCAAGATGACATCTGCTGTGCTCGATTTTATAAAGTGTCGATTATACCAAAAAACGGACCTGGATACTGGGCATCAGCAGTACAAGTAAGCCTGACATTAGAATGAAATTATTTTTTAACAGTACAAAAAACAAAAAAAAAACAAAAAAAACCCATCAGTGCAGAACCGCTTTAAAGATCTGTCCTTCTATTACCATGTATTATTAGGGCTATTTGAATAAAGTATACAGTATATGAACCTTCACCTTGTAAGCAACACATTCAGTTTAAAAAAGAAATGCAAGGCAAAACATTTGTGTATGTACAGCAGTAGCGGCCCATCCACTAGGGGCGCACAGGCGCCACCTCCTCTTTCCATGCGTCTGGCCCCCTGGTCCACATACAGGGACGCCTGACCATGGATTTCAATGGAAGGGTTTTTTTTTTTTAAGCACGTGATTAGAGCCAGAGGCGTGCACTTTGTGAATGGGCATATTGTTTTCTGGGACACAAACATATCCCAGAAGGCAACGGGGCCGCTCACCGAAGAGGAGGAAGCGCCGCGGAATAGGAAGAGGCAGATTAGGAAGACAGCCTAGCAACAGCGTTTCAGGTAAGTTTTTACGTTTTTAATAATTTTTTTTTTTTATTGCATTTTTTTTTTTGGGTGGCCCTCCACTTTAAAGAGTAGAAGTGCAATGTTATCTCACTGTCTGAAGGATCAGGTTGGCAAGTACAAAATAGACTTGCAGAAACCAAATACCTACTTTGCATCACATGTGAATATATGGACACTATGTGTGAGAGCGCTGGCAAGGTTTTCATATTGGCACAAACAGAAGACAAATTAATTTACATCACTATAAAACACCTGCTTCCACCTGGTCATGTTTCATCTAATATAATCAACCCAAATAAACAGGTTAATGTCTGCAAATCCAATTTTAAGAACCTGTGCCATGGTCCTATAATTGGGCAATAACACGCAAACATAATCCAGATGAAGAACACTCCCAGATAAGAAACCAAGATTTAAAGAGGAAGTAAACCCTGATGGGTTTACTTCCTCTTTGATTCCCTGCAAAGGTAAAGCATAATGGGCTACTATGCATCGCATAGTAATCCATTATGTGTCAGCCCTGTCCCCTGCTCCCTCCCCACTGGATTTGATTGACAGCAGCAGGAGCCAATAGCTCCCACTGTTGTCTGTTGAGTCACAGCGGTGACTGTCTTTCGGCAAATATCTCCTAAACCGTGTAGGTTTAGGAGATATTTCTTGGACCTACAGGTAAGCCTTAATCTAGGCTTACCTGTAGGTCAAAGTGGTTTGTAAGGGTTTACAACCACTTTAAGGGCTGATTCACACCTATGAATTTTTAGTGCTTTTTGCATTTTGCAGATTTTGCACTACAGAACGTGTTCCATAGTAAACCATGTTAGATGGACTTTAGTGCAAATCTGCAAAATGCAAAAAGCACTAAACATGCATAGGTATGAATCAGGCCTAAATCTGTGCTTTACCATACATAGTCTTTTTTTTGCAAAGAATCTGGTTTGAGTTTGAGATATATATCTTTTAACTCCAAAAACAATAGTATGACAAAGATCCAAAGTTTGAAATCCATGAATCCCATCATATTTGGATGCAATTCATGGATTTGTATCAAATGTCTGTATAATCATATCTATCTTTTTGAAAAACATATCATAGGTACAGCGGATTTTGTTGTTTTTGTCATGTTGTGACTGCAATATGCACCTTATATTTTTCTTTTCGTGTATTTATCAACCAGAAAACAAATCAGGAAACGTAGTAAAAAATATCTGAATACATGTTTACTATAGGGTCTGTTTACTACTGTTTTCACCCTACATTTTCCAAATAAATCTTATGTGAAAAATGTGTGGATCTTGCGAGAATGTTGTGTTGATCTTGGCTCCAAACATTGATAAATAGGCCCCTGTATCTGAACAAAGCCTTAAAAAATTCACCAACCTCAGAAGGCTCAGTCCACAAAGTTTAAAGTGATTGTAAACGATCACCTTGTAAAACAACCTATTCAGTTTAATATAGAAATGAAAGGCAAAACATTTTTGTAAAGATATAAAAAAAATTATAATGACCCTTTTTTTCCTTTTTTATAAGTGATCGTATTCCCTTTATTCTCAGCTGCATAAGAGCTGGGGGGAAGAGAAGCAGCAGCACACTGAGCTTCCCAGCGAAAAGGCTGTGCAGTGATAGCGTGTCAGGACAAGTCTGGTCATTGGAGGAGAGCACACTGAGTTTCCAGCATAGCTAGAGAACCGACCATCCTGCTTAGTGTCGTCAGTTTTAAATAGGAAAGCAGAGGGACTGTCAGGAACACCAGGGATTTCACATAAAGGAAGCAATACAAAGAGAACAGAATACTTTCTCATTCAAGTACATGGTACAGCAGGCACATATCAGGAATATGAAGTGTTGAGGTAATAAACACATTAAGACACCAAGATAAGGATTCCTATTATGAAAATAAATACAATTATTTTTAGCTAAATAGCATTTAAAACATTACAGTCACATAACTGAAAATAAAGATCTTTATCTTTGTGTTAAAGCATTACTAAAGGCTATTTTTTTTAAATTAAAAAAACAAACATGTTATACTTACCTGCTCTGTGCAATGGTATTGGAGAGAGTGGCCCTGAATATACTCTTCTAGGGTCCCCCTGCCGGCTCTCTATTCCTCCTCTTCTGTGTTTGCCCCTATAGCAAGCGCTTGCTATGGAGCAGAAATCCAGGCTCACTCCCAAGTTGGGTTTTGTGTGTTTATAGGCACACTTAGTGTAGTTCAGCCCTGCCCCCTGCTCCCTCCCCACTGGATTTGATTGACAGCAGCAGGAGCCAATAGCTCCCACTGTTGCCTGTTGAGCCAGTGAGGCCAGAGAGAGATGCTGTTCTAAGGCACAGCACTGGATCGGGATCGGCTCAATCTAAGTATGTACTGTGGACTGGTTCAGTGGCAGCTGGTGTTTTTTTTTTGGGGGGGGGGCAGCACACAACCACCCTTCCCCCTGAGCAGCACCACCCCCTCCCCCAGCGGTTTTCTGGTCGATCCAGCGCTTACCCCATTGTGGCGGGTGGCAGGCAGCATGGTGCAGTGGCTCGGCTCCAAGTTCTTTCCACCATGGTGGATTCCAGCTCCTCCCCTCCTCCTGTTAGGCATCCAATAGGATCACCTGTGCTTTTAGCCAATCGGGTAACCCGCTTCCTGATTGGCTGGGAGGAGGATCAGTGTTACAACAGCGAATATTGATTCGATGTTGTAACACACCTGGGTGGGCTCGGAGCACACTCTCTGCAACCTGAGACCACCCTATATTGAAGCCTATTAGATCCTCTGGCTCTAATCAGTGCTTCAAAAAAAAAGCCCCTCCTCATTGGAATCCATTCACCGGTGTCCTGAAACTGGCCAAACTGATGGGTAGGGGTGGCGGCGATGGACGGGGGGGGGGGGGATTATACCCATGTGCCCTTAGCGGTTGGGAAGCCCCTGGACTGGGGGGACTAATCATGGAAGGTTTTTTACCTTAATGCAGAGAACCACTTTAAAGCATTGAGACTTAATTGTAATACATAAATCTGAAACTGAAAATCCACAGTCATTTGTGAAAAAAATATTTTTATAAGTTATTTTCTATCCATCCAAAATAAGGCTGGAAAAAAAACCACCAGAAGTAGGGTCTTTGTGCTAGACATGTAAAGAAAGAGAATGAAAATAAAAAAGAAGACTCAAAAGTCAGAGATGAAACATCCCAATAATTGATGCAATCAACTATCAACTGCTATAGTTTGATTTATATAGAGCACATGTGTCAAACACACAACCATTTCAAGTGACCCTCGCACACAGGGCTTTTTTCAGCTGGAACATGGAGAAACTCTGTTCCGCCACCCCTGGTTCTCTCCCTCTTCTCCCCCCTCACCAATGTAATTTGTTATCACAGAAGCCTTCTGTGTTTACAAGGATGTCTTTCCTTTTAGGGGCACTCACAGATCCCCGCCTGCCCTGCACTCACAGTGGGGACAAGGCAGATACAGTATGGGATGGGGCATCACGTGTCATGTAGTAAGCTGCCTGAGGACACAGATGCTGACCAATGATCTCCCTGCAAGTGAGAGAGAGAGGCAGAGATGCCTACACTGCCGGGTGGTACTAAAGCCAGTAGGTGAGATGTGAGGAAACTTTGGGTGGGGAGGGGAATGAGGACTGCGAAGGGAGATGTGTGCAGAAGTGGGGGATGGGGGGAGAGTGGTGCCGAGGTCAGAGCCGAGGAGTGGTGTAAGTGAAATGTGAACAGCCTATGAACCCTGCATCCTGGGCATAGCACAACTCTAAACTCTGCACTGTATGCTACTGACAAGGGATGAGCCAAACACCCCCCGGAACACGCTTATATGCAAGTTATTGCCACAAAAAGTGTTTGGGGACCTGGGTCCTGCCCCAGGGGACATGTATCAATGCAAAAAAAGTTTTAAAACAGATGTTTTTCAGGAGCAGTGATTTTAATAATGCTTAAAGTGAAACAATAAAAAAATGAAATATTCCTTTAAATATCGTGCCTGGGGGGTATCCTTAGTATGCCTGTAAAGTAGAACATTTTGCCATTTAAAACTGCTTGCAGTTTTCATGAATTGGATCCCGGCAATACAGATAAAAATCATTGAACAAAACTGCATGGACCCCCCCCCCCCCAGTCCATTACCAGGCCCTTTGGGTCTGGTATGAATATTAAGGGGAACCCTGCACCAAAATATTTTTAAAAATATGCGTGGGGGTCCCCACAAAATCCATACCAGGCCCCTCAGGTCTGGTATGGATATTAAGGTGAACCCTGCGTCAAAAGTAAAAAAAATGGCGTGGGGTCCCCCCCAAATCTCTACCAAGCCCTTCAGGGCTGGTGTGGATTTTAAGAGGAACCCCAAGCCAAAATGAAATAAAAAATGGCGTAAGGTTCCCCCCCAAAATCCATACCAGACCCTTATTCAAGCACGCAACCTGGTAGGCTGCAGGAAAAGGGGGGACGAGAGTGCCCCCCCTCCTGAACCAAACCAGGCCACATGCCCTCAACATGGGGAGGGTGTTTTGGGGTTTTGGGGTCCTCCACTTATCCCCACAACCCTTGCCCGGTGCTTGTGGGGGTCTGCGGGCAGGGGAATCTGGAACCCCCCTCTAACAAGGGGACTCCCAGATCCCGACCCCCCCCATGTGAATGGGCATCAGGTAAATTGAACCCCTGCACATTCACCAAAAAAGTGTCAAAATGACAGTAGACAATTTGGGAAAAAGTCTTTTATTAAAAAAAAAAAAAAAAGTGTCCCGCAATGTCCATTCATCTTCGATCATAGCGTCCGACTCACACTCAAACATCGGGCTCATCCCTACTCCTGACCTTTTAGGTTAATTTCCTCCCCCCACCTCCTCTCCTTTGATATCCTGAGTTCTCCCCACTGGGCGTTGACTTGGAGGGAGGTATTGGGAAGCCTCCTTGCTTGGTGGACCGCTATGAGGGGAGAAACTATGGAGTTCCCTACTGATTGATAGAAGTAGACCTGTTATATTCTGAGTCACCTTTCCTCAGTTGTATACAGTAATAGATGTATGGATCATACAGTCATCTTTCTGATTATGTTTTATTATATACTCAGTATTTTTTGGATATTTTTTCCCTGTGTAAATGTACACATGTAACTTGGTATTACCTTTCAATAAACATTCCTTCTGTTAAAAAAAAAGACTCTGCACCCCGGCGCCCCGGAAATTTCACTCTGTGCATAGGGTACCCCTGAAACTTCATTGTGTCATAGCATATGCCTGAACTCCGCCATTGAGCAATTGAATGTAACAGCTGCTAGCAATAATCAGATGAAACATCCGGCAGGCTGGTTGTAGCCAAGTTGATCAATCAATCAACTTGGGTACATTCAGAATGCCCATACATGGTTCAAATCTCATCTGGTTCCTGCTGAACTGGCCGAGATTTGAACCATCTATGGCCGGATTTGGCCTGTCAAGAGGTGCTCACACACTGAATGCTGGATAAGAGATCTATCTGTGGGGACTCCAGGAACACTGTTAGCAGGCTTAATATAACAAATAAGGTTAACCCATATGGTCCCTACAAGTTTTCATATCATAAAGTGTTTTTGAAGTCATATACATTTTTTCTAGTTTTTGAATAAAGTAGGGAATGGACTCCCCTGCTCTCACAGCCCAGCGCTGCAGACATTGGCTGCAGCCGCTGATCGAGCGGCTTTTATCTGGCAGGGTGGTTGAACAGAAATTGATTGGCAGAGGAAGGTTAAGGTGTCTAAGAAGGAAACAGACAACACTGAAAACCAGGTTCTGTGGGACAATGGTTTGTCTGAAGTCAGGCATTATGTTTGTGTGGATGTTTGTCTCTTTAAAATTACTGAAGTGTACCCCGTGCTTTAATTTATCACAAAAAAAATACACCTTTGGCTAGAGTTGGACTGTTATTGTCTTGCCTGAGTTTAGGTCTTCTCAGTAATATATTATTTTTCTCTTGTACAGGGGCAAGTCCTTCTTTTTCTCTGTTCTATATGCTGCAATAATATTTTGGGCCCAGCGTGTTATGAAAGAAAGGAAAAGATTTGAACTGCGAAGGCCTCTAGTCCTGTGGTCATTGGCCCTTGCTGTCTTCAGGTGAGTAGCCGATCTCGTGTATGTACAATCTCTACAATCTCAATCTCTGTGGTATGAAATGTTTTAAATCACTAGGCTCTACAGAAATAGACACTCTGTAATACTTGTAGTAGGTAGTACTTAGGAGTAACTACAACAGTAGCAGAGGAAACTGCTAGTACAAGGTCCACGACACAGCAGTGTTCAGTACTGTTTGTCTTCATCATGATTCATACATGGAGGAACTGCCCTTGTGAAGTCATTTACAATCATTTGAATCCATTTTCTTTTCAATGACCTCCACCAAATTACTATGAAAGCAATTATAGTATCAGAGTTGAAAGTGGAACTATGGGCAAAACCAAAAATATTTTATATGATGCAGTCAGTAGAATTAACAATGCAGTCTTTGCCTTTAGGAGTTTTCCTGTAACATAGTTGTATTTCCAGTTGATCTTGTTGCTGAGTCTGTTATTTTTCAACTTCCTTTAACCTTTATACTGCCAGTTTGCCACCCACATAATAGTTATGCTGGTGAAACAAGTTGAAAAAGCATATCAGCAGCCACTACAGCAGCCTAGTCCAGACTGCCAGCTTTGTGCCAGAAGTGATACAGACACCACCCCTGCCTGAGACTCCTTTCCCCCCACCATGTTCCCAAGCATACTGGTCCCTTCTTGTAACCTCCATGGCAGGCGTCATGATAGAGATCTGCAGGAGATCAGCAAACAATCGTAGAACCTGTCATCGGGTTCAGTAGCCTCCTTAGTTTCATAGTTGCATAGTTGGTAAGGTTGAAAAAAGACACAAGTCAATCAAGTCCAACCTATGTGTGTGCTTTTATACTAATAGTGCATTGTATATCCCTGTATGTTGTAGTCGTTTAGGTGCCTATCTAATAATTTTTTTAAATCATCGAGGCTCCACGCTGAAACCACTGATTGTGGAAGAGAATTCCACATCCTTACAGTAAAGAACCCTATTCTACACAATTCAAGGTTAAACCGCTTCTCTTCTCATTTTAGTGAATGGCCGCATGTCTTTTTATATTCCCTTGCACGGAAAAGTTTTATCCTTATTGTGGGGTCACCAGTATGGTATTTGTACATTGAAATCATATCCCCTCTCAAGCGTCTCTTCTCCAGAGAGGATCACTTCAGTGCTTGCAGTCTTTCCCAATAGCTTAGATCAGGAATATGCAATTAGCGGAACCTCCAGCTGTTGCAGAACTACAAGTCCCATAAGGCATAGCAAGACTCTGACAGCCACAAGCATGACACCCAAAGGCAGAGGCATGATGGGACTTGTAGTTTTGCAACAGCTGGAGGTCCGCTAATTGCATATCCCTGGCTTAGATCCACCAGTCCCTTTATTAGCTTTGTAAAGTCCTTCAAACTGAGAATTGTAGGCCAAAAAATTGTTGGCCGAACAGCAGCTGCATCCTATCAGATGCAGCCACTGTGCAGGAATTCTGACAGCCACGGGTGCTGACTGTCAGAACACAATAGCCAGCAGGGGAGAGTTGTCCATCCAGGCTGTTTAGCATTACTGGGGGAATCAAGTGATAAGATAAATCTTACAGTGTATGGCTAGGTTAACACTACCCTTGCTGTAGGTTGACAATGTTGCTGTTCAAGGCTGGCTACATTGCTCCCCCATAGATATAGTGGAGGAATGAGCATAGCCACCCAATCAGACATGTTACAAGTGTGTTACTGGTCAGTACACTAATTAAAAAATGTAAAGTGACAATAAACGACATCCTTATTCTCCAAAAATAATCCATACACTATTTAATCTGTTTTCCATGCAATTGTTTCTTACTTTGTTTTTCTGCCTCCCTGTCATGTTCTCCATGAGCTCCTGTCCCTCTCATTTTCCTCCTTACTTTCACTTTTAGTGTAGAAGGTGCAGTGCAGATTAGTTGCAATCTTGTGCACTGCTCCCTAGTCCCTAGTCCATCTCAGAAGCAAGCACAGAAGGTAGCTATGTTCCTACATGCAGTGGGACCATGAAGAATGAACGTAAAGCTATTTAAGGTACTTTTTTGAGTTAAAGAGGGAGTCCGCCGGGATTCCGCGTTTAAAAAAAAAAAAAAAAGCCAGCAGCTACAAATACTGCAGCTGCTGACTTTTAAAATAGTGACACCTGTCTAGCGCGCCCACGATGTCGGCACCCGAAGCCGATCTATCGATCGTCTCTCGGGTGCTGCCGCCGCCATCTTGGGTATGGGAATCAGGAAGTGAAGCCTTTCGGCTTCATTTCCCGGTTCCCTACTGCGCATGCGCGAGTCGCGCTGCGCAATAAGGATGGACCCGCTGCCTCTGGGATCTGTGTGTTTCCCAGCAGGCAGCGGGGGACTTTTGGAAAGGGGCGTAATCTACGCCCCTTTCCGCAGAGAGCTATCCCGGAAGTGGGTGCAGATACCTGTACTGTACAGGTACCTGCACCCCCCTCCCCCCTGAAAGGTGCCAATTGTGGCGCCGGAGGGGGGGAGGATTCCAATGAGTAGAAGGTCCACTTTAGGGTGGACCTCCACTTTAAGAATGGCCATCCTTAACCACACCTTCAAAAAAAATGCCCAAAAAATGAAAACTGATGCAGCCTCCACATCTAAGAACTGGTAGGCTGCAATATGTTGCATTTTTGTTCTTGGGTATAGAAACATTTGAATATTTATATTGCCATTGCCTTTAAAATAAAGAATAAATTGTTTAGTGTCACTTTAAAATGATTTTATTAAAAAGTGACGTATATTCCCTCCTGGAACAGGCCTCCAACTCCTCTGAGCAATGTATATTCCCTCTTGGAACAGGCATCCAATCATTGGATGCCTGTTCCAGGAGAGAATATACGTCGCTCAGAGGAGAGTTGGATTGTGCGGATGGTGTCTGGCTCCTATCCAAAGTCCACAGCTGCACTAAATCGCCTGCAGAGAACTCTGCTGGGATTTATATGCAAACTCTCAATTTTCTCCTCTGCAATCGTCTTATTCCCCCTGGACATCCAAGATTATTATCGGTCATTTCATTTCTAATTGTCGTCCATGCTCAATGTGCCCCACATCCGCCGTAGGAGAATTTTCGGGTGTGGTTTTGATGCAGATGCATTGACAATACTCTCCTGATGAAGAGGAAACAACACAAAACATGTTGAGCAAGAGTAATGCATGATTAGTGAAGATCCACTATACCTCTGTTCTCCTCTATGGAGCACATTCAGTAATAGTGACACACATGTAATGCAGTTATTTTCCAGTGACTTTAGAACATGTAATGTATTAAGTCCTGCATACACGATCGGAAATTCGGCCAGCAAAAGACCGATGAGAGTTTTTGGTCAGAAAATGCGACCGTGTGTATGTTCCATCGGACTTTTGCTGGCCGAATTCCTGCCAGCAAAAGATTGAGAGCAGGTTCTCAATTTTTCAGTCGGAAAAAGTTACGATCGGAAATTCCGATCGTCTGTACCAATTCCGACACGCAAAATTCCTACACATGCTCGGAAACAATTAGATGTATGCTCGGAAGCATTGAACTTCATTTTCTCAGCTCGTTGTAGTGTTGTGCGTCACCGCGTTCTTGACAGTCGAAAGTTCAGCAAACTTTTGTGTGACCGTGTGTATGCAAGCCAAGCTTCAGCGGAATTCCGGCGGAAAAAACATCCAAGATTTTTCCAAAGGAAATTCCGCTTGTGTGTACGGGGAATTACTTTTTCTGTTATTTTGGGATATGTATCCTAAAAAAATTCAAAATAAGAAAATATACTTTTTTTATAACCTGATGTGTACTCTGTTCAAGTTGGTACCGCAAAAGTTCATCCTTCTCTTTCCCTTCCACTTCTTGGTGACATGTTGGGGACAGGTTTTCTTGTCCCAATTTTCTCAATCATTTTGGATGATGGTACCTTTCATTCTTCATAACCATATTATTTATGAGGCTTAAACTTTATTCATTCCACCTTCTGAGTATCTATTACCGTAACACATGGCACATGTTGTTTCTTGCTTGCGTGTGTAATTTACAAGCCAAAACTAGTTTTCCGTGTTACCTGAGAGCCTATTCTTTATATGTAACATGTTCTGTTTGCTGTTGTTGAGGGAAGCCCAGATAATTCTACTACTCAAGATAAAGGTTGCTAGTAAATAATTGAATGGATCAGTCTGCCCTCGAGTGGTTTTGATGTTATTTACAGTGAGAGAGGTAGTTGTAAGTATCCTAGTAAAAGCACACTATGTGCTATATATGTGCTGTATATAGATGATACATATATAATGATGAGAGAACTTCTTGAATAACATGGAGGACATAGTGCAGACTTATTAGAGCTATGGTTTCCAATGTGGCGTTGCACAGCTGATCCTTGGCACATTTATGGAGTGACAACCTCAATGTCCTCTGTATGGTCAGCCTATCAGTTCAGCCCAACTTGGACTGTTGGGTTTTAGTCAGTTCCCATGACTGCAGATTATACTTGTGTTTCATTTCCAATATCATCTTATTTGCTTATGAGCTTGGTCTCTGGTTTGCTTCACTCTTATAAGAAATACAACAAATGTGCCTTTAGAACTGTTTAGTAATGGCAATCTACATTGTACAAACAGGTACATATAGATCATTTAAAGATTTTTATGCTTTGCATACCTTATTTATATCCCCCCCCCATCCTTTCTCCCTAATCCATGTTCCTTTATTTTCTGGAGCTCTTGGTCTGCCTCCTGAAACATGTGACAGTGGACATCATCTGAGGGGGAGGGCACTGATGATGTAGCCTTCCCAGGATGCATCTGTGAGTCCCTAGTTACATCACCAGTGCCTCACTCAACAAAGTAAAAAAAAAAAAACATTAAATGTTTAACTATTGAATGTGAGGTGATTTTATATGAGCATGCATACCGATGTGATTTCTAGTGAAAGGAGAAAGAAGGACCAATTTAAAGATATACAGTATATGAATGTAGCTTTGTATTCTTAATATACCCTTAAATGTATGTTTTTAATGCAAGTAGTGTAAATACCTGAATTTGACTTGGTATCAGTCTTTTGCAATCCCTGTAAAGCAGAGCTCAGTCTGAGGGAGGGAGAAGCAACCCAAGGAGCCAGGCAGCTGTACTGCTGAGCACAGAAGATGTTTTCAAGGAAATAGAGCAAATTGGCAGAGAGATAAGGTCATGAGCCTGCTGCTCCTCCTTAAATTGTCTAGTCATGGAAGGGTGGGGAGGAGATAAAGTGGGTATAGAAAATAATCACCCCCATTAAAAATAATGCAGCCTGAAATGAAGACAGACACAGTTTTTGTTTTATCCAGCTATTTTTACTAGTGCAACTTATACATCCAAGTAAAAGATATAACACCATGTCATAAACAAAAATGGAAAAATGATCACCCCCTTATGTCATTATTTTGTTTGACCACAATTTGCTTTAATTACAGCCTTTAATCTGTTGGGCTATTTCTCTACTAACTTTGCACATCTAGACTTGACAATATGTGCCCACTCGTCTTTGCAGAACTGCTCATGTTGAGTTAAATTTGATCATGATCGTTTATGGACTGCCGTCTTCAAGTCATTCTACAGATTTTCAATGGGGTCTTAGTCTGACTGAGCCATGCAAGGACATTTAACTTTTTTTCCTTCAACCACTGTGTGGTCGTTTTTACTGTGTGCTTTGGGTCATTGTCTTGTTGGAAGGTAAACCTTCATCCCATTGATAACCTTCTGGCAGAGAGCAGCAAATTTTCCTCAAGAATGTGATGAGTTTTGCCTCATCCATTTTTCCTTCTATCCTGACGAGTGCTCCAGTCCCTGCTGCAGAGAAAACCCCCAATAACAGGATATTACCCCCTCCATACTGGTCTGTAGGAATGTAGTTATTTGAATGGTGAGCTGTATTGGTTTTTCGCCAGACATTTGGTGTTGAGGCCAAATTCAATTTTAGACTCATCTGACCACCTTATTAAATGCACCTTGAAGATTCTGAGGCCACATGGAAAAAAAGATGTTATGGTCAGATGAGACTAAAATCGAATTATTTGGCTTCAACACCAAACAATGTGTCTGGCCAAAATCCAATACAGCTCACCATCCAAATAACGCCATTCCTACAGTAAAGCATGGAGGGGGTAATATCCTGTTATGGGGGTGTTTCTCTGCAGCAGGGACTTGTCAGGATAGAAGAAAATTGGATGGGGAAAAATATCATCAAATTCTTGAAGAAAATCTGATGCCCTCTGCCAGAAAGTTGTCAATGGGAAGAAGGTTTACCTTCCAACATGACAATGACCCCAAAGCACACAGCAAAAATGACCACGCAGTGGTTGAAGGAGAAAAAGGTGATTGTCCTTGCATGGCCTAGTCAGAGCCCCGACCTAAACCCCATTGAAAATCTGTGGTATGACTTGAAGACTGCAGTCCACAAATGGCCAGCATTAAATTTAACTGAACTCGAGCAGTTCTGCAATGAAGAGTGGGCAAATATTGCAAAGCCTAGATGTGCAAAGTTAGTAGAAACATATCCCA
Organism: Lithobates pipiens; assembly: GCF_037356315.1. Classification (NCBI taxonomy): domain Eukaryota; kingdom Metazoa; phylum Chordata; class Amphibia; order Anura; family Ranidae; genus Lithobates; species Lithobates pipiens. The sequence goes on along the minus strand of NW_027507787.1, from coordinate 57,341,991 downwards.
ACAGACCAAATTCTGTAATTAAAGCAAAAGGTGGTTCAACCAAATAATGACATAAGGGGGGTGATTCTTTTTCCAACTCAGTGATTCTTTTTTTGAATTTTTGAATTTTTATTCTAACATGTTGGTGTTATATCTTTCACTTGGATGTTAGAAGTTGCACCAGTAAATACAGCTGGATAAAACAAAAACTGTGTCAGTCTTGATTTAAGGCTACAAAGCAACAAAATGTGCTTATTTTAAAGGGGGGAATTATTTTCTATACCCACTGTATGTAGGGCTACTTTTATATGGGTGCCTGAAAAGCAAACAGCAGTGGCTCACTCTTCAGAGGCAACCAAGTGGCAGTTTGTAAGTATGACAGAGATGATACTGCCTCCTCTTGAATGCCTGTTTTTTTTTTTTTTTGCAAAGGGATTATACAGTAGAACCTTGGTTTACGAGTAACGTGGTTAACAAGCTTTTTGAAAGACGAGCAACTTTTTTATTCTGACTCGGTGACTCGCAAAACGAGTAGAATTCAAGTTAATAGGCGGTGCAGTACCACATTTGGCCAGAGGTGCGGGGCCACCGGGGACACTTGGAACTGTTCAGAGCCGTTCGGAAATACCCAGAATGACTCGGAAATACTCAGTTCCCGAATGTTTCTGAGCCTTTCCGAGGCTTTCCAAGTTCAGCCGAGCTGTCCTTGAGTATTTCTGAGGCTCTCTGGCGCCCCCCGCCCCCCCCCCCCCCGCTCATTCGGTATTACATGTAATAGAAGTCAATGCAGAGCAAATTATCTTCATTTCCATTGACTTCTATGGGGAAGTGCTTTGGATTTTAAGCATTCTCCTGGAACAGATTATGTTCATAATCCAAGGTTCCAAGGTTGCAAGGTATACTAAAATACCATGCAGCAACTGCATGTCAAGTGCTTCCCACTCAGTTTTGGTGTGGTCTCATTGACCTCAATGGACACGTTTGGTAAGCAGAGTTCCTGCCAAATGCAACATGACAAGTTTAACTTGTTACAACTTGGAAGTGAAAGATTTTGGCCATGACAATGTGATCATACCTGAGCATCTACCATATCTGCTTGTAGATAGGCAGTAAAAATGCAGATCAACTGCGTATAATATGTTGACTCCTGATATTTCTTTTTGGCTTGCAGTATCATCGGAGCAGTCCGCACTGGCTATTACATGAGCACCTTGCTCCTATCTAGTGGCTTCAAGCAATCAATATGTGACCGTGGATTTTATAACGGGCCAGTCAGCAAGTTCTGGGCATATGCCTTTGTCTTGAGCAAGGTCCCAGAGCTTGGTAAGTAAAATGCCTTTACTTTCTGGTATTCAAATCTCGACTTGTGAACCTCTAAATCATATTTTTCTCATTTCAAAGATAAACACAGTCACAAAGAAATTATCTAAAGTATGTCTAAGGTAAAGTGGATGACTTCTAGAGCCACGTCACTTTGAACTCTTTCAACCTACAATCCTAGAGCGAAGTTATTTATGCTGGTGATGATACAATCTCTCCACAGTTACACAGATGACAAAAAAAATTGAGTAAATATGATATAAAGGTATTACCATGATGCAGCTGGCCCCTTTTGTAAATGTCTTTCAAGTATGGTACTATGGATGTGTGCCACCTGGCACACACAGAAATACAATTATAGTTATTTTAATAGACCCCTGGATGTGTTCTATTACAATGAATTGGTAGGTATTCCCACGCATGTCCTTTACATTTAATAGAACCAACTTGTCTGGAATGCAGACAAACTGACTATTATATATCTCTACTATCAAACAGTGGCAGCCCGCCCATGAGGGGTGCTTGAGCGCCGTCCCCCCAATCCACGTCCGCCCCCCTCCACCTCCTAGCGACGCTGCGATGCAGTGCTCTATCCATCACCGCAGCCCCCCCCCCCACATTCATGCTTTCGGCTTCTTTAAGGATGCTGGGCGCTTGAATTACAGCAGCATGGGTGTTTTTTTGATCTAATAGGCTTCAAAATAGGGTGGGCTCGTAAAGCAGATCATCTCGCTATGAGCCCACCTAGGTGTTACAACAGTGAATTAATACTCGCTGTTGTAACACTGATCCTCTTCCTGGCCAATCGTGAAGTGGGTCTGATACCCGTCACCTGATTGGCTGAAAGGACAGGCAATCCTATTGGATGCCTAGGAGGAGGGGAGGAGACGCACGGTGGAAGCAAGGAGGAGGAAGGAGGAGAAGACACAGGAGCCACTACCAGATACCTGCCGCAGCCTGATGTCCGCTGATGCCCCGATCCCCGCTGTTCCTTGATGTCCGCCGCAGCCTGATCCCATTCGCTGCCTATATGGGGTAAGTGGACTTACCGGTAGACAGCGAGCGGGGGTGGCTTTGAGGTGCCGCTGGGGGGGGGGGGTGTTTGCCACCCCTCCTCAAACAAAAAACCATGACCTGCCACTGCTATCAAAACTCAATTTTTGAGGTCTAACAAAACCAAAAGAATTTTCCTTTTAAGTCAACCTCATCTCCAAGCTTTAAAATACTTTTTATTATAGTTTCAGCTTAATTGGACATCTTTGGTAATTTATACTGTGCATTACGAAAGAACTTCATTACAAAGTAATAGGCTTTCCCCAAAAGTCAACTTAACATGTTTACATTTGGAAAACTTAATAAAGGTAGTCAATACACACTTTGTTTGCTCTGGTTCAGCCTATGGCTGGAACAAAAGAAAATCTGTATGTTTCCCCATCCACGCTGAACAGCATGGACAGAGGAATCTGCACTGCTGGCTATTGTAATTAGACTGCCACTGCACCCATGACTGTCTGAATAACTGAACAGCGATGCCATATTTTTAAATACATTTTGACTCCTGTTGGCTCAGCCAAAATTTTAGTTTTTTGTGGCTAGCTTTAGACTATGTGCACCTTATATGTATCAGACAAGTTTGGCTTCATTTGTGGCAATGGAGTGGACACACCATAGCTTAATCACAAGGTATCTTTGAGTGAAGCTAATGCCGTGTACACCCGGTGTGACTTTCCGGCAGAAAAAGTTCGATGGAATCTTTTGATCGGATATTCCGATCATGTGTGGGCCTCATCTGACTTTTTTTTTCAAAAATTCTGACGGACCTAGAAATAGAACATGTTTTAAACCTTTCCGATGGAATATTTTCCGATCGGGAAAACTGTTCATCTGTATGCTGTTCTGATGGACCAAAAACGACGCATGGGCAGCTATTGGCTACTGGCTATTGAACTTCCCTTTTCTAGTCCCGTCTTACGTTTTGTACATCACCACGTTCTAGACGATCAAACTTTGATGAGATTGTGTGTAGGTAAGACCGTTTCAACGGGACTCTGTCGGAAAAACCGTCAGAGTTTATTCTGATGGAAAAACCGGGCGTGTGTACGCGGCATAAGACATATTGGATGCATTGCATTTTGTCATCTGCTCTAGGGATTGAATTTCTGAAATGTATTGCAGCCACTGTCATCATATCAACAATTATATAGACAATAGTATAAAAATAAATCAGTCCAGTTCCTGTAAATTTAAATACTAAAACAGCGCTTAGATGAAATATGATCCTGTGAATAAAACCATATAAAAGTATAAGAAAGTCCTTTGTGCAGTATTTGTGATGATAACAGTTCAATCAGCGTTGAAGGGTGATATTGGTGATTATTTAAAGTGTTGTTACAGCACCATCCACCAGAATTTCAGGGATTTCACCACGTATAGCATATCCCCTCAGGGGGTTAAACTCACCAGACAAAGCTGATAAACAAGCCTTTAAGGAAGTATTCACTCAATAGGTTACCATTGTGCCATCATCATCCACAGGGGTCCAGCTGACATATGTGCTCCAAAAAAACTTCATAGAATACAGAGAAAAATTGCACATAGCGTAATCCTATTATATTAAACGTTTCTCACATAAGCCAAACACCCCCCTATGATATTCTATGTACACAAATCAAGTAATAATCCAGCATTTAAAAGTATTATAGTAATGCTCTGTCACCGTTTCCGGCGTCCAGCGCGTCAGCCCGTGTCTCCATGTAGACACTAACAAACACTTCCTGGACCTGGTTGCCGGTGGAGTGTAATCGTCACTTCCGGGTACGGCGTGTAGGGCGTGACCCTAGATTTATCTTGTTTTTTTTTTTCTTTCCTTTGTGAATTAATAATTGATATACTGGATTTTGAAATTGTATTATTATATCTTTGGTTCGGAGTGTATGACGTCTTGTGTTTTGGTTTGGTTTGGTTTGTGAAATGAAATTTAATAAAAAGAGTTATAAGAAAAAAAAAGTTTGACAGTGCTGAAAGCTGCAAATTGGCCTGGGCAGGAAGGGGGTAAAAGTGCCCAGTGGTTAAAGGAAAATCGTACGATCTGGTAAAAAATGTTATGCTTTTCCCATCAGATAATATCGGATGAACTGTCATGATCGGCTCTCGAAAGCTGTGTGCTAATGATCAGATTATTGTACAATCGCTTCGAAAGCCGTATATTTTTGTACAAGTTTCTGATTGTGTGTATTGGCCAGAACCGTTTGTGTTAGAATATAAATAGCATTGCAGCACACACAAACCTCTACTGTAAATATGAAAAAAAATCTTTATCAAATGAACCAAGAACAATTACTATTATCATTCATGTATATAGCATACTAATTATACCTTTTACAATGGTGTGCATAGTAAAGTTAAAAATAAATGCAGTAAACAAAGTATGAAGGTTATGCTGACTAGGGAGAATACACTTTTCATACTGATCTGTCTGACAGATTTGGGTTTACTACTGAATGAGCAAAATGTGCACACTACTAGACACAGATAGACACCACTGCTAATATACTACAGTGCCTTGCGAAAGTATTCAGCCCCCTTGAACTTTTCAACCTTTTGCCACATTTCAGGCTTCAAACATAAAGATATAAAGTTTGTATTTTTTGTGAAGAATCACCAACAAGTGGGACACAATTGTGAAGTGGAACGAAATCTATTGGATTTTTGAAACTTTTTTAACTAATAAAAAAATGAAAAGTAGGGCGTGCAAAATTATTCGGCCCCCTTGCATTAATACTTTGTAGAGCCACCTTTTTCTGCGATTACAGCTGCAAGTCACTTGGGGTATGTCTCTATCAGTTTTGCACATCGAGAGACTGAAACTCTTGCTAATTCTTCCTTGCAAAACAGCTGAACCTCAGTGAGGTTGGATGGAGAGTGTTTGTGAACAGCAGTTTTCAGCTCTTTCCACAGATTCTCGATTGGATTCAGGTCTGGACTTTGACTTGGCCATTCTAACACCTGGATACGTTTATTTGTGAACCATTCCTTTGTAGATTTGTTTGTTGGAAGATAAATCTCCGTCCCAGTTTCAGGTCTTTTGCAGACTCCAACAGGTTTTCATCCAGAATGGTCCTGTATTTGGCTGCATCCATCTTCCCATCAATTTTAACCATATTCCCTGTCCCTGCTGAAGAAAAGCAGGCCCAAACCATGATGCTGCCACCACCATGTTTGACAGTGGGGATGGTGTGTTGAGGGTGATGAGCTGTGTTGCATATTGTTTTGCATTGTGGGCAAAAAGTTCGATTTTGGTTTCATCTGACCAGAGCACCTTCTTCCACATGTTTGATGTGTCTCCCAGGTGGCTTGTGGCAAACTTTAGACGAGACTTTTTATGTATATCTTTGAGAAATGGCTTTCTCCTTGCCACTCTTCCATAAAGGCCAGATTTGTGCAGTGTACGACTGATTGTTGTCCTATGGACAAACTCTCTCACCTCAGCTGTAGTTCTCTGCAGTTCATCCAGAGTGATCATGGGCCTCTTGGCTGCATCTCTGATCAGTCTTCTCCTTGTCTGAGCTGAAAGTTTAGAGGGACGGCCAGGTCTTGGTAGATTTGCAGTGGTCTGATACTCCTTCCATTACAAAATGTTTGCTTGCACAGTGCTCCTTGGGATGTTTAAAGCCTGGGAAATCTTTTTGTATCCAAATCCGGCTTTAAACTTCTCCACAACAGTATTACGGACCTGCCTGGTGTGTTCCTTGGTCTTCATGATGCTCTCTGCGCTTTCAACAGAATCCTGAGACTATCACAGAGCAGGTGCATTTATACAGAGACTTGATTACACACAGGTGGATTCTATTTATCACCATCAGTCATTTAGGACAACATTGGATCATTCAGAGATCCTCGCTGAACTTCTGGAGTAAGTTTGCTGCACTGAAAGTAAAGGGGCCGAATAATTTTGCACGCACCACTTTTCAGTTTTTTTATTTGCTAAAAAAGTTTAAAATATCCAATAGATTTCGTTCCACTTCACAATTGTGTCCCACTTGTTGATGATTCTTCACAAAAAATAAAATTTTTATATCTTTATGTTTGAAGCCTGAAATGTGGCTAAAGGTTGAAAAGTTCAAGGGGGCGAATACTTTCGCAAGGCACTGTATATACTAGTATACTATATATATATATGGAGAGAGAGAGAGAGAGAGAGACTGCACTAATTATTTTTCTATTGCTCTACAGGAGACACGTTGTTCATTGTTCTTCGCAAACAAAAGCTGATATTCCTACACTGGTATCATCACATTACTGTACTGCTCTACACCTGGTACACATATAAGGACACCGTGGCTGGAGGAGGATGGTTCATGACAATGAATTACACTGTTCATGCTTTCATGTACTCTTATTACACACTGAGAGCAGCAGGGATCCAGGTGCCACGATTATGTGCCATGTTCATCACGATGACACAGATCCTGCAAATGATCATGGGCACCTTTGTCAATGTCTTGGTGTACCGGTGGATGCAGGATGGGACATGTTCAAGCACACCGGAGAACATATTCTGGTCAACAGTGATGTATTCAAGCTATCTGGTGCTTTTCTGCAGCTTCTTTTATAACGCTTATATGAAAACTTCAGCCAAGAGTAAGGCAGAATAACCTTTATTTAGGTATAGACTGTGAACTTGCCATCATACATTTCCAACTGTTACCAAGTACTATATTTTATAAATATGCCTGAAAGAATGAATATTTTTATATCTAAAAATTTTGTATCACCAATATTGAAATTAGTTTTGAAATGCTGAAAAAATGTATGCCATATTCCCAACCTACAACTCCATTTTAACAATTCTCCATTAAATGTCCTACAAATAGGATTTTCTGGAGCTCCAGACCCAAGGACGATTAGCAGGTATACTATTCACACATGTGTTACCTGTGCAATACTGCACAATATTGATATGTAAAGGGCATTTTAATGGGCCATGTATTCTAAATTCCAAATTATAAGTACTAATGAACCTTGCTTTAATTATTAAAGTTTGACGACACATGTGCAAAACAACTTATACTACTTAAAAGAATGCCTTACTTTACAAGGAATCTTCAATGTTATTTGGCACTACATTGTGTATATTCAGTGTAATGACATAATGGCAAGTCTAAAAGGCATTATGGACTGTGGTGTTAACTTTGCCAAAGGCTAGATATGTTTTTTTTTTTTACATGTTGACATGCATTTATGAAGTGAATTGGCTATTTATTTATTATTACAATGCTGCATTACTGCAAAACTAGTTTTATAGGCAATTATTTTTCAACATCCGCAGCAAAAAGTCCATCCATTACAGCAACACGTGGCTTAAAGCCAAACTTCAGGCAAACAACGAAATACACAGTTGAAAAACATATATCAGATTTATCTTATCTGGCAAAGTATTTGTATTTCTGTCTATCCACTCGTGTAATATACCAAGCATAGACAGCACAGCCAGCCTGATGGCCTTACATTTCTCTGCTGCATTTCAGCAACACATTTAGGTAACCTTCCCGCCCCTAACATTTGATTGGACAGTGATGGAGCAGCAACATCCTATTGAGAGAATCTCTCTCCTCCTGTCAACATGTTCCAAGTCAGATGATATGTATCCAGTACTCCCAATTGGCTTAGAGTGCTGCCATTCACGTTCTCAGAATGCTGTACAGGGGATTACAAGAGACTGAAATCACGTCAAAATGAAAATTTAAAATACATTTAATGGTTTTGTAATAAATACATAGTTGCATTCATTTGTGATTTAATATATTGGCTGGACTTTAAAGTAAACCTGCCATGAAGAAACACAAATAGTTCAATTGCTGACCTGTCCTTTTTAAAATGTTGATTACCTGGCTATCATGTTAACTTTCTGTCTATAATACATTGTCAATGACCTGGAAAAAGTGCTGAAATACTGACTTATTTTCCAGGCTTTCTAGATTTTTTAATAAGAAAGTGTTGTAACCAGAGGGTTAGCAAGGTATCTACCAGTAATTGAGATAGTTAAAGGCCAAAGCAGGGGCTCCTCCATTAGCTTCCTTAAACACAGGTTACTGTTACTAGGTAGTTCTAATCTCTTGGCATTAGAATACCAATTATATTTACTAGTAAAAGTATTTTTTGCAGTGTTAGACCTGATACACTTTGATGACAAGATCCATGATCAAGAGTTTAAGTCAATATATACTGTATGTGTCTATGAATTAGTGAGAAAAAGAATGCGCTATAAATCAATGCATTAGGAATTATCTGCACCTCTGTATGTGTAGTATACATTGAAGATGTGATTTACAAAGGGAATTTACAAAGGGATCTTTGCAGTGAACCTTCCAACAACCAATTGTGCAGAAAAAAAAAAAAAAAATGAAAACTCCCCTTCCTTTTGATGCTTGAAGTCACATAGAATCCCTATGGTAAACTACTTATTTGGTATATCCTTTACTAAAGTCGACTTTTGGTTAGTCTTTTAGGCTTCATGCACACTAGCGTTTGTAAGCTCCTAGAAACTGTTATGGCCCATACACATGGTCGGAAATTCCGACGGAAAAAGTCTGATTGAAAAATCCGATCATGTGTGGGCTCTATCGGACAAAGTTTGAGAACTGGATCTAAAATTTTCCTACAACAAACTCCGATCGGACATTTTTTGATCGTGTGTACAGAATTCCGACGCACAAAGTGCCACTCATGCTCAGAAAAAAATTCTATTGGCTACTGGCCTCTACGTAGTCCTGTCATATGTTTTGTACATCACCTTGTTCCGAACATTTGGATTTTCCGACAACTTTGTGCGCCTGTGTGTATGCAACACAAGTTTTGGAAAAAATCTGATGGATTTTGTGGTCGGAATGTCCAACCGTGTGTATGGGGGCATAATACGCATTTTTTTCTGCTCCTAGAAGCATAAGAATTAGTGTTATACTATGTGTCCATGCACACTACATTAAGCTATTAGCGTGTTTTGAGCTTCAGCGTCCAGGAGCAGAAATAAAAATGTTTTTGTAGAGTTTTTTGGAGCGTTTTTCCAGCAGAAAAAAACGTTAAAAGCTTCTAAAATGCTCCTAACAGTTTTTTTTTAGCTTTTTTTTCCTTTTTTCTTCATGTATTGTAAAAGCTCTAATAAAATATTAATGCTCCTAAAACCTTCTAAAATCGACTAAAACGCTACTAGAAGCTTGCACAAAAATTTTATTATTAGCATTTTTTGAGCTTTAAAAAATGCTAGTGTACATGGAGCCTAAGTGAAGTCTGCAAGCTGGGCCTAAAGAAAATAGGAATATACCAGACATCAGCCTGTATTCTGATTGGCTTCAATCAAGACAATCTTCACTTTATTTAATGAAAAACACTGTTGAATCTGAAATAAGTACCGCTTGTATTTTATCTTTTTCTTTCTATTTTTTGTGTTCAAAAATGGGTCTTTTACAAAGCAAAGCTGCTGGATATTTGACTATTTTATATTTTGATGGAATTTCTGCTTGTGTAACATAATTGTTTTTTTTTAATACACAAACCAACGGGCAGTAATGATGTATGAAGTACAGTTTCATTACAACCAATCAAAAGACTTTTAAATGAAGTCAGATTAGGTAAAGATCATTTATGATTGGTTGCCATTTGTAACATTGCTTTTTTAGTTGCTTCTTCACTTATTAGAGAAGTCAGAATGTGTCCTTTAATAACCATGTTATAACAGTTTATAATCTCTAGATTTAAACGTGAAATGGTGCATGTATTGGTAAATGTATTAACCATTATCCTGCAAGTAGAACATTTAGTTACAGTTTAGTCATATTGCTGTTATATTGCAAAAAAACGTAATAACAGAGGCGGGTGGACTGCAGGCTTAAAAAAAAGCAATATATATCTGCAATATAAGAGCTTGATGTCTTTGTGTATGGTGACTCCTAGATGAAGAAAGGGGATACTCTCATGATCAGCTTGTTTGCTTATACTGTATGCTGTGAAATTTCCCATGATCTGATAATGGAGAGATAAAACATGCAACTTCATTAAAGTTTGTTCCTTAAACTGTAAATTGTACTTTCATGTATATTATATACACTTACAGACATATATTTTTCATTAAAAAGCAATGCTCAAATATTTGTACATTTGTCCTATGAAAGGTGGTGTTTATATTTGTGGCATTAAATTAAAGTAGTTTTTAATTTGTAATTACACCTTTGCACCATGTCTTTTGTCTCTGATTTATATCATTGTGCCTGTCTGTGCCTACCTCTCCTCATTTGCACAGCACACAAACCCATCCTACGCTAATAGCTGCCACACCTCTCTGCCAGTTTCAACTCATGTCACCTCATTGCCAAACAGGTTTTTCTTGCTTGTCTGTGGAATGTTGTACCAAGAGTAACAAGGATGCAAACGCAAAAAATGTACAGTACGTGATATTCACAAAGTCTATAATATGTACTATCTGTAAGCATACTGGCTTGAAATGTATAGTTGTGGCAGCAAGATGGACATGTATTTCTGACACTTTATTCTCTGCTTCCATAAAGCCAGCCTGCGCTTTGGCTAAAATTGTTCTCCTTCATATAGCATAACTTTAAAAAAAAAATTAAATTGCAGCTTATTTTTTCATTTGCTTTGCTATGGAAATTCTGTAATTGTGAAATCCTATTAGTTTCTCTTTGTGTGAAGCCTAGACAGTGCTTTGCCATAATTAAAGCTGGGTACACACTACATTTTTTTTTAATGCAACACAGCTCCGGTCAGGAGCCACAGTTCTAACCATGCCAGGTTAGTCCAGCAATCACCCTCTCATCACCGGCTCTCCCTCCTCACACAGAGACAGCGTGTGAGGAGGGAGAGACGAACGGCTGCAGCGGTGATTGAAAAAAAAAGTGGAAAATAAAGTGCCTACAGTACATGTCAGTGCCATCTGTCCCCACTGCCACCTGTCAGTGCCATCTGTCCCAAGTGCCACCTGTCAGTGTCACCTGTCCCCAGTGCCACCTGTCGGTGCCACCTGTCCCCAGTGCCATCTGTCCCTAGTGCCACCTGTCAGTGCCATCTGTCCCCAGTGCCACGTATAAGTGCCATCTGTCATCAGTGCCATCAGTGCCACATATTACTGTCATCTGTCATCAGTGCCACATCAGTGTCACGTGTTATCAGTGCCACATATTAATGCCATCTGTCATCAGTGCCACGTATCAGCTCCATCTGTCATCAGTGGCATCTGTTATCAATGCCACGTGTCATCAGTGCCATGTATCAGTGTCATCTGTCATCATTGCCACGTGTCATCAGTGCCACATATTAGTGCCATTTGTCACCAGTGTCACGTGTCATTAGTGACACATATTAGTGCCATCTGTCAACAGTGCCATGTGTCATCAGTGCCATTTATCAGTGCCATCTGTCATCAGTGCCACGTGTCATTGTCCTGGTGCTCCAGGGCCTTCAAAAGTGTAATAGGTAGTCAACAAGTTAGATGTGTAATTTATGCTCCTAGAACACGTGATGGTGCTCCTTGCATGTTGGGCTAGGCTGGGAAAAGTCCCACACATGTGGTATCGTAATACTCAGTACCCGGAGCGTTCTCGGTCTCCTTGATAGTACTGGAAAAAGCATGGATTCGTCAATGTCCTTCCCAACTCAGTTACCAGGCACTTCCCAGGATGCCACTTGTCGGCCCTCCTCCGAAGAATCCTCCCCCGGTCACTTTCATGAGCCGTGGTGCCCCTCCAAGCTGAGAGCACACCCGGACACCTTGAATCCTCCCTCAGTTACTGTGCCTTGGACCAGCCAGTTCCAAGACTCGGGAACAGACGGATCCCTGCCCCAGACCAGTTGGGTCTATTGGGGGTAAGCCATAGAAGCATGTTGCGGGATGTCGAACACCCCCTGACCGGGACCCTTATGCTGTCAAGGGCTAATAAATCTGAGCCCTTATGGCAACCATACATATTAAAGTGGTTGTAAAGTCTCCACAATAATCTCCCATGATAGGTTCCCTTATGTGGCAATAGTAATGGCAGTGTGTGTTTTTTCAGCAATATAATCTCTAAATACCTTTTCCCTTCAGTGCTTCTGTGCAGTCAGATGGTTTTCTCTGGTCTTACTCCCAAGCAGAGAGACTCCAGTGGGAGGGTCTCACATTCCTCTGTTACTTTCAGATTCAGGAGGGGATGAGGGGAGAGGATCAGCTTCACACAGATCACATAAATGACAGGAAAGGAGAGGGAGATACAGATGCTGCAGAGAGCAGGATGATGGAAAGTCAGTGTACTGACAGGCAGGGCCGTCTTTAACACAGGGCAAACGGGGCAGCTGCCCTGGGCCCTGTCATCTCTGTGGGGCCCAAAGCAGCTGCCACTTAAGCCCTGCGCTGCCTGCAGTTTTCACAGAGTATGGGGTGCAGCCAATCCCCCACTGCTCTCCCAAGCGGCGGCCACATTATGAAATGAGAGCGGGACAGCCTCGGGCTTCATGTGCTTAAACCCGCCTGTCCCGCTTCTCTCGCTGTCTGGAGCTCTGGACTGGAGTGACAAGGGATTAAGCAGAGTAGCGCTCCATGTTCCTCCTACCCCACCCCTACCTGACAGACCTGTGTAGCATACAGATGAGTAAAGTGTGCTGACTGTGTGCTACAGGTCTGAGAGGCGGAGACTGCACTGTATTGCACTGCTGTGAAGCTTAAGTTCTGTCATCAGGTGAGAAAGAACCATGGAGAGAAGGGGAACGGGAATTCACATGTGCAGAGAATTGGAGGTAAGGGGAATGTGGAACGTGAGATGTGGATTTGGGATACAAAGGTGGACGGGAGATACAGAGGTGAACTGTGGATGGAGGGGTTCAGAGATGAGCTGTGGATGGGGGGGATACAGAGGTGAACGTGGACAGGGGAAACAGAGGTAAACTTTGAATGGGGGGGGGGGGTGATACAGAGGTAGGCAGGGTATACAGAAGTGACCTGTGGATTTGGGAGTACATTGGTGAACATGGATGAGGGAAACAGAGGTGTACTGTAGATGGGGGGTGGTATGGAATAGGATAAATAACATTGCAAAAAAAGTATTAGCACAAAAATAATGAAGCAAGGATCAGTAAGTAAGGAAGGAGCGGTTGATCGATTGATGGAAGAATTGGTCAAAGGAAGGATCAGTCGGTTGATCGCAGGAAGGATCAGTCTGTCAATCACAGGAAGTATCAAAGTAAGGAAGGATCGGTTGATCGATCAATGGAAGAATTGATCAAAGGAAGAATCGGTTGGTCGATCGCAGGAAGGATCGGACTGTCAATCACAGGTAGGATCAAAGTAAGGAAGGATCGGTTGGTCGATCGATCAATGGAAGGATTTGTTGAACGAAGGATTGGCCGGTCGACTGTAGGAAGGATCGTTCGGTTGATTGTATATTCCTTGTAAAAGCAAAAAGTTGATAAAATAAAAAGAGTGTAAAAAAAAAAGTTTTGACTAAAGTAAATAATAAAAATTGTAAAAAAATGTTAAAGTTCCCCCTGTGCTTACGTGTAAACGCAAACACATACGTAAAGTCACGTACGCATATGTAAACTGTGATCGCACCACACGTGAGGTATCGCTACAAACGTCAGAGTGAGAGCAGAAAATTCTAGCACCAGACTTCCTGTGTAACTGTAAACTGGTAACCTGTAAAAGCGTATGCAATTTTAAAATTGGATATTAGATTGTGTTTGTGTGCTTAAAAAGTCATTAAACTGCGTTTGAAAAACCGATGCGCAAATATCGGGTGACATAAAAAATTGCAACAACCACTATTTTGTTCTCTAGGGCCTCTGCTAAATATATATATATATAATGTTTTGGGGTTCTAAGTAATTTTCTAGCAAAAAAATACAGACTTTAACATGTAGAGGAGAAATATCAGATTTGGCTTGGGCAGGAGGAGAGCGGAGGAGATTGGCTCTCACACAGACTACATAAGAGACAGGGAGAGGGGGAGGAGATGGAGATGCAGAGATGCTGGGGAGGTAGCTGGATGACAGAGGCACATAAACTGACCATGCAATCAGAGATCAGCAGCCATGATAAACGTGGTCAGTTTTCCGAGGGAAAGACAGGAACAGGCAGGATCAACCAGATATTGTACAGCATAGAAAGGGACAACTGACATGGCAAAAGCACTGGGCTAAATCTCATGGCTTAAAGGGACAGGAGCATGTTTTTTTTTTTAGGGTTATAACCAGTTTAACTGAGATAAGCACTTGCACCACTGACAGCAAAAGCACTGAGGATACCAACTTGCATACTTGGAATTAGAGTGTTTGTTCACCGATGCCAGAAGTCTGCCAAGCAAAATAGATGAGTTGGAAGCTTTGGTGCATGAAGAGAACTATGATTTAATAAGTATTGCTGAATCTTGGCTTCATTCTTCACGTGACTGGGCTATTACTATTAATATTCCTGGCTATGCTCCCTTATGGAGAGACAGGGTAAAATGGACGGTGGGGGCGTCTGTCTCTATGTAAGAAGTGATTTCAAAGAAAATGTGAAAGAGGACCCAGCTGATGGAGAGTGTGATGAGGCTGAAGCATTAGGGTGAAACTGCATATGGGTGTGCATACTACTAAGGTAATCATTGGAGTTTATTAGGTCACCCAGTGTGAGAAGGTGAACACTCAGCTCCTTGCACAGATGGAAAGGGCTGCAAGTGCTGGCACAGTGATGATGGGAGATTTTAACTACCCTGAAATTGACTGTAAGTAATAGCACTGCTGGAACAG
Organism: Lithobates pipiens; assembly: GCF_037356315.1. NCBI lineage: Eukaryota > Metazoa > Chordata > Amphibia > Anura > Ranidae > Lithobates > Lithobates pipiens. The sequence goes on along the minus strand of NW_027507787.1, from coordinate 57,326,922 downwards.
TTAAAGGGCAAACATTTATAAACCTATTACAAGACAATTTTATGGTCCACTTTATAGAGGCCCCGGCTAGAAATGATGCTCCTCTGGACCTGGTAATCTTAAACCATGGAGAGCTTATTACTAATATGCATATAAAAGAACATATGGGTAGCAGTGACCATAACATGATTTCATTTAACCACTTCCCGACCAGCGCACGACGATGTACGTCGACAGAATGGCACGGGCAGGCATATTGGCGTACATGTACGTCCAATATTCGATGCCGCCCTGCCATCGGGAGCGCGCCGCCGGCGGCGCGCTCCCGCACTGGTCGGGACCCCCGTGAGTCCGGTTGCAGGACCCGCGGACTCGATCGCCGCGGGCATCCCTGCGATCGTCTCACGGAGCGGCCGAATGGAGGAAATGCTGTATAAACAACATTTTTCCATTCTGCCTAGCAACTAGTGACGCTGATCTCTGCTCCATGTGATTGGAGCAGAGATCAGTGTACACTAAATGAAAGCCCAACCCCCCCACAGTTAGTAACACACCCCTAGGAACACTTAACCCCTACACTGCCACCCACTGGTTAACCCTTTCACTGCCAGTGTCATTTACACAGGAATCACTGCATTTATATAGCAGTGATTACTGTATAAATGACAATGGTCCCAAAAATGTGTCAAAAATGTCCGATGGGTCCCCGACAATGTCGCAGTCACAATAAAAATCGCAGATCGCCGCCATTACTAGTAAAAAAAAAAATAATAAAAAATTATTAATAAAAATGCTATAAAACTATCCCTATTTTGTAAACGCTATAACTTTTGCGCAAACCAATCAATAATCGCTTATTGCAATTTTTTTTACCAAAAATATGTAGAAGAATACGTATCGGCCTAAATTGAGGGAAAAAAATGTTTTTTTATATATTTTTGGGGGATATTTATTATAACAAAAAGTAAAAAATAATGCGTTTTTTTCAAAATTGTCGCTCTATTTTTGTTTATAGCGCAAAAAATAAAAACCGCAGGGGTGATCAAATACCACCAAAAGAAAGCTCTATTTGTGGGAAAAAAAGGACGTCAATTTTGTTTGGGAGCCACGTCGCACGACCGCGCAATTGTCAGTTAAAGCGACGCAGTGCCGAATCGCAAAAAGTGGTCTGGTCTTTGACCAGCAAATTGGTCCGGTCTGAAAGTGGTTAATGTTAGCTGTAAACAACCAGCACTTACTGAAATGATAAAGACCCTTAAAGTGATATTAAAGGCACAATTATTTTTGTTTTTTTTAATAACAAACATGTTATACTTACCTACTCTATGTAATGGTCTCAGCCAATGAGGAGGGAGAGTCCCCGGAGAACCGAGACTACTGCACACAGAAGGTTTTTTTACCTTTATGTATAGAATGCAAAAAGGTAAAAAACATTGAGCCTTTAAAAGCACTTTAACTTTAATGGGGTTGTAAACCCTTGTGTTTTTTCACCTTAATGCATCTTATGCATTAGGGCCGGTTCACACAGCGAGGCGCGGCGAGGCGTCTCCGACTTGCCTCGCCGCGACCTGCGGGGACCTCAGTGGCGACTTGCAGAGGACTTCTGTATAGAAGTCAATGCAAGTCGCCCCCGAAGTCGCCCAGAAGTAGTACAGGAACCTTTTTTCTGAGTCGGAGCGACTCGAGTCGCTCCTCTCAGAACGGTTCCATTGTACAGAACGGGGGCGACTTGCGGGAGCGAGGCGAGGCGAGCCGTGTCGCCTCGCATCGCCTCGCTGTGTGAACCGGCCCTTAAGGTGAAAAAACATCTGGAAGTGACCAGCCCCCAGTCACCCCCCCCCCCCCGTTTTACTTACCTGGAATTTCCACTCGCCATCCCTCTGCCCCGGGTTCTCGGCTCTTGATTGGATAGATTGATAGCAGCGCAGTCGTTGGCTCCTGCTGCTGTCAATCAAATCCAATGACGGGGGTGACGGGGGGTTTGGCAGAGTCATACATTTGGAGGCTATGGACACCAAATGCTGGACTCGGGAGCACGCCCGCAAGGTAAACCCCCCCGGAAGAGTACTTCTCCTAGGGGGTTATCTGATATGGGGAGGAGCCGCGAGAGCCACGAGGGACCCCAGAAGACGGTGTTCAGGGCCACTCTGTGCAAAACTAGCTGCACAGTGGAGGTAAGTATGATATGTTTGCAATCTCTTTAAGACCCCTTTCACACCACACCGCTGATAGCGTTGGCGGTAAAACGCCGCTATTTTTAGCGGCGTTTTACCGCCGGATTTGCGGCGCATTTCGGCTGCTAGCAGGGCACTTTTACCCCCCCGCTAGTGGCCGCGAAAGGGTTAAAACCGCCGGCAATACGCCGCAATAGCGGTGTTTTGCCGGCGGCATTACAGCACTGCCCCATTTATTTCAATGGGGAGCAGCGGTGGAGGAGCGGTAAACACACCGCTCCTTCACCGCTCCAAAGAAGCTGCTGGCAGGACTTTTTTCTGACGTCCTGCCAACGCACCACTGTAGTGTGAAAGCCCTCTGGGCTTTCACACTACACACAATGGTGCAGCTTCTTTAGGGCGGATTGCAGGCGCTATTTCTAACGCTATAGCGCCTGCAAAACGCCCTGGTGTGAAAGGGGTCTAAGAGAGCAATTTTTTTCCAAGGCTGCTCTCCAAGACCTAGACTGGGAGGGAATATTGGCTTTAGAACACAGAACAGAAATGGGAGTTCTTCAAAAAGACTGTATACAAACATACTACAAAATATATTCCAATAGGCAATAAGTTTAAAAGGCTAAAAATAAAACCTATGTAGCTCACAGACAAATTTGAAAAAGCTATGATAATAAGAAAAGAGCTTTAGAAAATTAAGTAACACTGTCATCATATAAAGATTACAAAGAATATAAAAGAATATGTAAAAATGAAATCAAGGCTGCAAAATTTCAAAACAAATGACATTGCCAAAGAGAGTAGGACAAACCCCAAAATGTTTTCAAATGTATTAATAATAGAAAAGGTCTGAACATGTAGGCCCTTTACAAAATAATCTGGAGCAGGTGACTGGGGGTCAAAGAGAAGACAAATTTATTAAACACCTTCTTCGGCTCTGTGTTTACAAAGGAGCATAGGGGAGCTCATGTCCATAATGGGGATGATATTAACATCCCAAATAAACCACTATGGCTCAAAGTTAATATGGTCCAAAAAAAAATAAAAAAGAATAAAGCACCTTAGACCAGATGGCATATACCCATGGATCCTAAAAGAACTGAGCTCTGTCATTTCAAAGCCATTGTTTCTTATTTTTAGAGACTCTTTAATAACTGGAATAGTACCACTGGATTGGCAAAAGGCCAATGTGGTGCCTATATTTAAAAAGGGATCACAGTCTTTACCAAGTAAGTACAGACCTGTTAGTTTAACATCTATAGTTGGGAAGATACTGGAGAGTTTAATAAAGGACTACATAGATGAGTTTTTGCTAGAAAAATAATACTTTAAGCAATAGAGATCATGGATTCATGATAGACAGAAGTTGTCAGACAAATCTGATTTCTTTTTATGAAGAGAAACAGTAAGTAAAACCTTGGACAGAGGGGTGGCTGTATACGTAGTATACCTGGATTTTGCAAAAGCTTTTGACACAGTTCCCAACACATAACATAATGGCTAATTTGTAAAGTCTACTGGCCTGGAAAAATCAGTTTGTAAATGTATAAAAAATTGGCTAAAAGACTGAATTCAGAGAGTAATGGTTAATGACTCTTACCCTGAATGGTCTAGGGTTCTTAGTGGTGTACCACAAAGTTCAGTGTTGGAACTCTTACTTTTTAATATATTTATAAAATTATATTGGGTCAAAGATTAAAAGTATAATTTCAGCCTTTGCAGATGACGTTGCAGATGTCTCTAACAAACCTATGAGGGCTTCACAGAACAGCTGTATTTCTACTGAGATTAAATTACACACAGATGGACTCTATTTACTAATTAGGTGACTTCTGAAGGCAATTGGTTCCATTAGATTTTAGTTAGGGATATCAGAGTAAAGGGGCTGAATACAAATACAAGTCACACTTTTCAGATATATTTTTGTGTAAAAAAAAATTGGAAATCCATTTATCATTTTCCTTCCACTTCACAATTATGTGCCACTTTGTGTTGGTCTATCACATAAAATCTCAATAAAACACATTTACATTTTTGGTTGTAACATCACAAAATGTGGAAAAATTCAAGGGGTATGAATACTTTTTCAAGGCACTGTATACAGTGCCTTCAAAACAAAAATGTTCCCCTTAATATTGATACCAGGGCCAAAGGGCCTGGCAATGGACTGGGGGGGGAACCCATGCTCCTTTTTTCAATTAGTTTTATCTATATTGCCGAGACCCGACAATTCATTACAGCAGCGATCATTTTTACATGACAATTTTAGAAATGTAATTTTGCTGTGGTACTGTTCTAAACACTGGTAAAAAATGCACCACCTTACAGGAATACTATAGACACCCTTAGGCACGATATTTAAAGGAATATTTTACTTTTATTGTTTCACATTAAGTATTAAAAAAATCACTGCTTCTGAAAAAACATCCGTTTAAAAAAAAAATGTTTTGCATTGATACATGTCCCCTGGGGCAGGGTGTTCGGCTCATCCCTACTACCATGACATGGCCATCCACCTAAACTGACAGAGAACATTAACCACTTCAGCCCCGGACCAATTATCAGCCTAAGGACCAGAGGTCTTTTTACAATTTTGCACTGCACTGCTTTAACTGGTAATTGCGCGGTCATGCAATGTTCTACCCAAATTAAATTTGTGTCCTTTTCTTCCCACAAATAGAGCTTTCTTTTGATGGTATTTGATTGCCTCTGCGATTTTTATTTTTTGCGATATAAATGGAAAAAGACCGAAAATTTTGAGAAAAAAAGATATTTTCTACTTTTTGTTATAAGAAAAATTGAATAAACTCAATTTTAGTCATACATTTAGGGCAAAATGTATTCAGCCACATGTCTTTAGTAAAAAAAATGTCAATAAGCGTATATTTATTGGTTTGCGCAAAAGTTATAGCGTCTACAAACTAGAGTACATTTTCTGGAATTTACACAGTTTTTAATTTATGACTGCCTATCTCATTTCTTGAGGTGCTAAAATGGCAGGGCAGTACAAACCCCCCCCCCCCAAATGACCCCATTTTGGAAAGTAGACACCCCAAGGAAATTGCTGAGGGGCATGTTGAGCCCATTGAATATTTTTTTTTTGTGATTGAATAATGACACAAAAAAAACAATTTTACAAAAAGTTGTCACTAAATGATATATTGCTCACACATGCCATAGTTATATGTGGAATTGCACCCCAAAATATATTCTGCTGCTTCTCCTGAGTACGGGGATACCACATATGTGGGACTTTTTGGGAGTCTAGCCGCGTACGGCACCCCGAAATCCAATCACTGCCTTCAGGATTTCTAAGGGTGCAAATTTTTGATTTCACTCCTCACTACCTATCAGGCCGCGTACACACGGGCGGACTGTTCGCCCAACCTTGTCCGCTGAACAGTGTTTGGGCGGACAGTCCGCTCGTGTGTGGGCTTTCAGCGGACAGTTTCAGCGGACAGTTGGACGGACAAAGTCTTTCGGAAATTCCGAAAAACTGTCCGCTGAAACTGTGTTTGAGCGAACAGTCCGCCCGTGTGTGGGCTTGTCCGCTGTACTTTCGAAATGAGCGGACTGTTCCCGCTCGGAAAGTCCGCCCATTTCGAGCGCGTGTACAGGTAGGCGGGGCCCGCGAAGGAGACGTCGCTGGCTCCGCCGCCTGGAATGGGCTTAAAGGGGAACCCCAACGCCGAAAAAAATCGGCGTGGGGGTTCCCCCCAAGTCCACACCAGACCCTTGTCCGAGCACGCTACCCGGCCGGCCAGGAAAGGGGGGCGAGCGAGCGCGCCCCCCCTCCTGAGCCGTACCAGGCCGCGTGCCCTCAACATGGGGGGGTGCCTTGGGGAAGGGGGGGGCCGCGCGGCCCCCCCACCCCAAAGCACCTTGTCCCCATGTTGATGAGGACAAGGGCCTCTTCCCGACAACCCTGGCCGTTGGTTGTCGGGGTCTGCGGGCGGGGGGCTTATCGGAATCCGGGAGCCCCCTTTAATAAGGGGGCCCCCGGATACCGGCCCCCCACCCTATGTGAATGAGTATGGGGTACAATGTACCCCTACCCATTCACCTGTGAAATAAAGTACAAATAAAAACACAACACAGGGGGAAAAAATATTTTATTGCACAGCCGGGGGTCTTCCGTCTTCGGGGGTCTTCTCGCCGGACTCCTCCGCTATGTGTGTGTAGCTCTTTTGCCAGCGGAGGAGTCCGGCTTTCTTCCTCCCCGCCGCCGGCCTCTTCTCCCGACTTCGGGGGTCTTGTCCCCCTCTTCGGTTCTTCTGCCGGGCCACCGCGCCTGGTCCGGTGGCCCGGTCTTCTGTCGCCGTCTTCCGTTCTTCTGTCGCCGCCTTCGGTTCTTCTGCCGGGCCACCGCGCCTTCTTGTAGCTCTTTTACAGGCGGTGGCCCGGTCTTCTGTCGCCGTCGCCGCCTTCCGTTCTTGTTCTTCTTGTTCTTCTCCAGGTGATGTTGACACGTCGCTCCCTCCGGCCGGAATGCCAGAGCCGCCCTGCGCTGTGACTTATATAGTGACAATGGGGCGGGGTCACATGGTATATGTCACATGGGTTGATGTCACATGGTGACCCCGCCCCCTTACGATGTCATAGTCCCCATGTGACATCAACCCATGTGACCAACCCATGTGACATATACCATGTGACCCCGCCCCATTGTCACTATATAAGTGACCGCACAGCGCGTCCCCGGCATTCCGGCCGGAGAGCTCGTCGAGTCAACATCTCCAGGAGAAGAACAAGAAGAACAAGAAGAAGAACACGAACGGAAGGCGGCGACGGCGACAGAAGACCGGGCCACCGCCTGTAAAAGAGCTACAAGAAGGCGCGGTGGCCCGGCAGAAGAACCGAAGGCGGCGACAGAAGAACGGAAGACGGCGACAGAAGACCGGGCCACCGGACCAGGCGCGGTGGCCCGGCAGAAGAACCGAAGAGGGGGACAAGACCCCCGAAGTCGGGAGAAGAGGCCGGCGGCGGGGAGGAAGAAAGCCGGACTCCTCCGCTGGCAAAAGAGCTACACACACATAGCGGAGGAGTCCGGCGAGAAGACCCCCGAAGACGGAAGACCCCCGGCTGTGCAATAAAATATTTTTTCCCCCTGTGTTGTGTTTTTATTTGTACTTTATTTCACAGGTGAATGGGTAGGGGTACATTGTACCCCATACTCATTCACATAGGGTGGGGGGCTGGTATCCGGGGGCCCCCTTATTAAAGGGGGCTCCCGGATTCCGATAAGCCCCCCGCCCGCAGACCCCGACAACCAACGGCCAGGGTTGTCGGGAAGAGGCCCTTGTCCTCATCAACATGGGGACAAGGTGCTTTGGGGTGGGGGGGCCGCGCGGCCCCCCCCTTCCCCAAGGCACCCCCCCATGTTGAGGGCACGCGGCCTGGTACGGCTCAGGAGGGGGGGCGCGCTCGCTCGCCCCCCTTTCCTGGCCGGCCGGGTAGCGTGCTCGAACAAGGGTCTGGTGTGGACTTGGGGGGAACCCCCACGCCGATTTTTTTCGGCGTTGGGGTTCCCCTTTAAGCCCATTCCAGGCGGCGGAGCCCGCGACGTCTCCTTCGCGGGCCCCGCCTACCTGTACACGCGCTCGAAATGGGCGGACTTGCCTCCGCCTTACGTGGGCGAGTCCGTTTATTTCAAAAGTTGAGCGAACTGTTTGCCCAACCTTGTTCGTCAAACAGTCCGCTCGTGTGTGGGCAAGTCCGCTCATGCAAATTTTGAGCGGACTGTTTGATGAAACTGTTTGCCGAACAAGGTTGGGCGAACAGTCCGCCCGTGTGTACGCGGCCTCACAGTTTCGAAGGCCATAAAATGCCAAAATAACACAAACCCCCCCCCCCCCCAAATGACCCCATTTTGGAAAGTAGGCACCCCAAGGAAATTGCTGAGGGGCATGTGGAGCCCATTGAATATTTTTTTTTGTCCCAAGTGATTGACTAATGACACAAAAAAACAAAAAAAGAAGTTTACAAAAAGTTGTCACTAAATGATATATTGCTCACACATGCCATAGTTATATGTGGAATTGCACCCCAAAATATATTCTGCTGCTTCTCCTGAGTACGAGGATACTACATATGTGGGACTTTTTGGGAGTCTAGCCGCGTACGGCACCCCGAAAACCAATCACTGCCTTCAGGATTTCTAAGGGTGCAAATTTTTGATTTCACTCCTCACTACCTATCACAGTTTCAAAGGCCATAAAATGCCAAAATAGCACAAACCCCCCCCCCCCAAATTACCCCATTTTGTAAAGTAGACACCCCAAGCTATTTACTGAGAGGCATGTTGAGTCCATGGAATATTTTATATTTTGCCACAAGTTGCAGAAATATTAAATTTTTTTTTTTTTTGCACAAAATTGTCACTAAATGATATATTGCTCACACATGCTATGGGCATAAGTGAAAATACACTCCAAAATAAATTCTGCTGCTTCTCCCGAGTATGGGGATACCACATATGGGGGACTTTTTGGGAGCCTAGCCACGTACGAGACCCCGAAAACCAAGCGCTGCCTTCTGGATTTAAATATAAAACGCTACCAAAAAAAACTGTTAGCGATCGCAGGGATCAGGCCTGACTCTGCGAACGCTGCAGTTATATGTTTAGTGTTTTGTAAGTGACAGTGATCGATCGATACTGCACTTGGGTGGGCTGGGCGGAGGGGCAAAACGCAGGTGCTAGCAGGTATCTGGGCTTCTCCCGCTAACAGTGCGTTTTTTTGGAACCCTAAACTGCTGGGGACGCTAGTATAGATCTGATCAGATATTGATCTGTTCAGATTCTATACCACTACGGGAGGTGTATGCTTTGCGCGTGGGTGTTAGCGGTACTGGCACTAACCTAGCGCTGCCTGGGGCGACGCAGACCATGACCCTAAAACCCAATTGATATCACCCGCTGGGTGATCAGGGGTTAAACCTTTATTGGGTAATAAATGGCGGGTGCCCTGATGCTATAAAAAGCAAACTAACTAACCAGAGTCACCCGTAACACTTATATGGTGATCACTGGTGAAAGGGTTAACTAGGGGCAATCAGGGGGTTCAAATTTTTATTAGGTAGTATATGGGGGTCCCTGACGCTATATAAAAACCTGACGGGGAACCTAAATAACTAACTGGCTAACCAGCGTCACCAGTGACACTTATACGGTGATCGCTGGTAAAAGGGTTAACTAGGGGCAATCAGGAGGCTAAAACCATTATTGGGTAGTATATGGGGGTACCTAGCGCTATAAAAACCTGGCGGTGAACCTAAAAAAAACTAGCTACCTAGCGACACTAGCGACACTAATGCAGCGATCAGAAAAATTATCGCTTAGTGACACTGGCAAAAGGGGGTGAAAGGGTTAACTAGGGGCAATCAGGGGGTTAAAACCATTATTGGGTAGTATATCGGGGTACCTAGCGCTATAAAAACCTGGCGGTGAACCTGAAAAAATAACTAGCTACTTAGCGGCACCAGTGACACTAATGCAGCGATCAGAAAAACGATCGCTTAGTGACACTGGCAAAGGGGGGTGAAAGGGTTAACTCTAGGGGCAATCAGGGGGTTAAACCTTTATTGGGGGGTAGGGGGCTACCCTGGACCTAACACTAACTGCCCTGACAGTTTTTACTGTCACAACTGACACTAAATGCAGTGATCAGAAAATAAATGATCACAGCAATCAGTGACACTGTGACTGGGAGGGGGAGGGGGACGGGGGGCGATCGGGGGGGGGGGGGGTTTGTGTGCCTATGTGTGCCTACATGTCAGTGTAGTGTTGGTGCACACTTAATTTCACTGTTCTCCTCGTAGTCCGGTCAAAAAGACCGCCCTGAGGAGAATGACATCACTTCCTCCCTGCCTGTGTTTACTATACACAGCAGGGGAAGCTTCTCATTGGCCAGGAGCGATCGAGAGGGGATGGCCAGAAACCAACGGCCATCCCCTCATCCCGGTTTGCTCCTGCAGCGAAACGGACCGCCGCATCCAGCGGGAGGGGGTCCGATCGGACCCCCCACCCGCTGGAAGGCGAGCACGTACATGTACGTGCTTGTGCCTGTCGGTGCCATTGCACCGATGTACATTGCCATGCGGCGATCCTTAAGTGGTTAATCAGAGAAGCAGCCAGGAGGCCCATGGTAACTCTGGAGGAGCTGCAGGGATCCACAGCTGAGGTGGGAGAATCTGTCTACAGGACAACTATTAGTCATGCACTCCACAAATCTGGACTTCATGGAAGAGTGTCAAAAATAAAGCCATAAGAAGTCCTGTTTGTAGTTTGCAAGAAGCCATGTGGCAGGACACAGCAAACATGTGGAAGAAAATGCTTTGGTCAGATGAGACCTAAATTTTACCTTTTGGCCTAAAAGCAAAATGCTATGTGTGGCAGAAAACTAACACTGCACATCACCCTGAACACACCATCCCCATCATGAAACATGGTGGTTGCAGCATCATGTTGTGGGGATGCTTTTTTCAGCAGTGACAAGAATGCTGGTCAGAATTGATGGGAAGATAGATGGGGCCAAATACAGGGCAATCTTAGAAGAAAACCTGTTAGAAACCTGCAAAAGACTTGAGACTAGGGTGGAGGTTCACCTTTCAGCAGGATAACGACCCTAAACATACAGTCAGAGCTAAAATGGAATGGTTTACTGTAGGTCAAGCATATTCCTGTGTTAGAATGGCCCAGTCAAGGTCCAGACCTAAATCCAATTGAGAATCTGTGACAAGACTTGAAAATTGCTGTCACAGACGCTTTCCATCCAATCTGACAGAGCTTGAACTATTTTGCAAAGAAGAATGGGCAAAAATGTCACTCTCTAGATGTGCAAAGTTGGTAGAGACATACCCAAAAAGACTTGCAGCTGTAATTACAACGAAAGGTAGTTCTACAAAGTATTGAATACAAATGCATGCCACACTTTTCAGATATTTATTTGTAAACATTTTTGAAAAACATTTATCATTTCCCTTCCACTTCACAATTATGTGCCACTTTGTGTCGGTCTATCATATAAAATCCCAATAAAATACATTCAAGTTTTTGGTTGTAACATGACAAAATGTTGAACATTTCAAGGGGTGTGAATACTTTTTTAAGGCACTGTATGTCAGACAACTAATTATGACTAAAGGGCCCATATTAATGTATATTTATATCAAAATTGTGTGTGTATATATATATATATATATATATATATATATATATATATATAATTGTACTCAGAGACTCTTGTGGATAACTAGGGAAAGGAAATAGAAGGAGAGCTGGAAAGTGACCTGGGGTGTGCCGTGGTCACAAGGTCAGTATGCCTAAAAGGGGGCATACCCAAGAAGTAAGAAATAAGAAAGAAGGAAAATAAAGGGAATGGGTGGGTGTAATACCACAATAAGAAATGCCGACAGGAAGGGAGGACCAGGGGCATGCCTTTAAAAGCAAGGATCCTCCTACTTCTATTGAGAGACTCTTGTGGAAAACTAGGGAAAGGAAATAGAAGGAGAGCTGTAAAGTGAACTGGGGTGTACCGTGATCACGAGGTCAATATGCCAAAAAGGGGTCAAAAAGACAGTGGGATGAGTATACAAAGGAGGTTTTATTGAAACAAAAACATTACAGTTTAGTCAGCCAAATGTATGAATGCCTGAGACATCTCAATGAGTGGCTCCAGAATGTACCTGGCATAGCACGAAGACCACCACCTGCCTAACCTTTTAATGATGTGGACAGGATCCCCCTGGCAAGAGGCAGCAGAAGCGGCCTGAGTAAGACTTGGAGTCCAACCCAAGATTTCCTAAGAGTGTGCGGCAATGTTTGACGTAAAGCTCTGAGATGAGAGGGGCCCCGTGAAATGGCAAAAGTGGACTATGCCTGGGTTTATCTGTCAACTGGGTCATGAGTACATCCAAGACCGAAACCAGGCACCAACCAGTACTGATCCTGAAGTACCTAATATCAGTAGTTGCTCCTGTTTACTGCGTTTTACACGCATCCAGGTGTAACAGGTAGTGGTCGGGGTACCCGACTAACTGACTAATGGAAAGCGTACGGGACTTAGCTCCAGAACTAGTGAATTCACCCAGTCTAAGAAACCCATAAAAGGTTGAATATATAGCTGCCTTGAGCACAAGAATAGACAGCTGCTCAAAGGGGACCTAGACAACATATCTGACATGCCCCGAAAAACGTGCCCCGTGACTGCAAGCCTGATAGTAGGTCTAGGGGGTTGCATTTCTGAATATCTTTAAGGATGGCTTTAATGGAATGAGTTGCAAACACTGAAGGCCTACTGGAATGTTGTAGGGAAATTAAATGCTGGATACCTGTCAAGTATCCTTTGATAGTATTGTGAGACAGCTGTTTGAATCTGGAACCTGCTGAAAAATTACGGAACATTAAACCGATATAGAGCGTCTTCTGCTGTATTCTGTACACTACTGATAAACCTGCAATGAATATGAAAAGTAAACTGAAGAGATAACCAAATAAGCCTGCGTATAAAAAAGACATGATCTGCAGGGAACACAACCTACCCTTGGTAATGATCTCAGAAATAGCCTTATTGTCGGTGCAGAACACCACAGTGTTGCCAGTCCACAAGTGACACCACACCTGAGCTGCAGCCACTATGGGGTAGACCTCGAACAAGGCAGACATCTGTGTGAACCCGGGAATTGCCTGAAACTCGTCAAAAATAGCCACATAGCCTCTAATGGCTGCAGCATCAGTGATGACCTGAAAATAAGACACCGAAACAGCAGAAATGAACATGAAAATGCCGTTCCAGTGCTGGAGGAACTCATCCCACATGCACAGGCCAGACAAGGCCGCTGCATCTAACCTGATCCTGGAATCGGAGTCAGGGGTTGAGGGTAACAAAGCCAGCAACCGGGAAATTAAAGACCTGCGTTGGGGAATGATCCTCATGGCAAAGTTTAACATGCCCAACAGTGACTGCAAACCTTTCCTGGAAATGGCTTGCGAAACTGTAAAACCATAGATCCTATCCCTGATCCATGCCAACTTATCTGCTGGCAGAATGCCTGCATGGACTAAGAATCTAACACAATCCCCAAAAGGTTGAGAGTGGTAGCTGGGCCTTCCATTTTTTTACTTGCCAATGGTATGTCAAGTGCAGAAAACACGGCCACGAGCTTCTGCAGATCAGTGAGTGCACGGCTCAAACTCTCGATCAGGAGGAAATCATCCAAATAGTGGATAACTTCCTGACAGAGTTCCCTATGCATCCAACTGAGTGCTTCAGCAAAGACATCAAAAAGCCAAGAGCCATGATTAACCACTTCCCATACAATTCATATTTTTTTTGTTCGAACATTACATAGAACCCCCAAAAATGATATATGTTTTTTTTAGCAAAGACCCTAGAGCATGGGTCTCCAACCCCCGTGACGCGGTCCACTGCCGGGCCATAGCCTGTTTGCAGCTGGGCCGCAATGGCTGAACTTTTAGAGGTTTGGCAGGAGCGGGAGAGTAGAGAGATGACATCACCTCTTGTAGCCCACCCCACATCACAGCTGTTCTGCCGACACAACCGGCCGCGAACACAACACTGTCTGAGAGGTTGTGTGAGAGCAGAGAGATGAGGTCATCTCTCACCGCCCACCCCGCCCCACCACCGTCCAATCCTCACAGCTGGCGCAAACACTACACTGAGGTGTGGTAGACAAGAGATTAAATCTCTAACTGCTCGATCCACATCGCCGCATGTTTCACCCTCAATTGGTAAGTGACAGTCCGCACTGGCAAGTGACAGTCCCCATCTGGCAAGTGACAATCCACATTTGGCAAGTGACAGTCCTCATCTGGCAAGTGACAGTCCCCACCTGGCAAGTGACAGTCCACATCTGGCAAGTGATTTGTATCTCATATCAAATATTGACATAAGGTGATAGTGAATTAGTAAATTAAACGTCCGGACTGAAATCGTGTCAGCTTGTGACATTGAAATGATGAGTGCGTGATTAACTCATGAAATTATAACCCCCCCCATGGTGCAAGTGGGTTAGCAAGTGGGTTAGCCAGTAACATACGTGTTAAACAATGGACTGAAAATGTGTCAGTAAGTGAAATGGAAAGAAGCCAAGTCACCTGAGGCATAGCAGGTAATTAAAAACATACACTCAGGCCCCAAAAACCTGAAAACATGTCAGGTAAAATATCAGAGTAGTGAAATGTGAAACGTATGACGTATGTGAAACGGATGAGCGAACTTGCCACCGCACAAATCAATTAAAAATGATCATCTCAACCCGTTCATAACTATAAACGTCATAGGCAACAAGGCCATGGTGAAAACGCTGTGAAACCTAAATTAGCCATGTAGTGATGAAATGTAGCTAAGGTCAACAATATAATACCTACCTGAACACACTGGAACTTAAAGAAAAAATTAAAAACCCCTGGGTCCTGATATACACACAGTGAAACCTTTGCGGGTATGTAGAAATGATGGAACAAAAGGAACATGAACATACCAATGCTACCCTTTGGACCAAATGCAAGAATATGTACAACACACTTTTAAGAAATGAAATGCAACATGGCTGAGGTTAAACAGACTCGTGTAAAGTGGATACCATGAGAGACCTCCTGGTGGAGGTGGTCTGGACATTGTGCACAGTAAGACCCTTACCCAGCTGACCGTGGGGTGCCAAGGTGCAACCTGATAGGTACCCTTGACCCCCCCAGGGATGCGGTGAAAAGCATGCTGGCTGATGGTAGACACAACGGTGGTGAGAGGCTCTGCCTCATGACTGCTGTAACCAAGAATGAGACCCAGCAGCTGAAACAGCTACCGACAACAACCATGCCAACCCACCCATCCCTGGACCCTTATGAGACCCCAAAAATGTCTCACAAGGCACCAACCCCTACAGCCCCTGATTACCCCTGCTGCACCCTGCCCCATGTCCCTACTCTCCCAACCTGCCCAGGTGCTGGAAATGTGAGAAAAACATGTTTCCTAAGTGAAACTATGGCATGTGGAACCTAGTAGCTGGACCGTGGCTAACACATGTGAGTGACATCATACCAGCGTTTGAAAAAAAAAAAAAGTGCAGGCACTTACTGTGTTACTGATAATTGGCAAAAAGAAATTGGCTGATCACAAATACACACTCCAACCAGCTCCTAGGGGTAAAGAACATGCAAGAAATGCGATATATCAGTAAGATGGCAAACATTTATACCCAAAACCACGTTGTGTCATAGAAAATGGACAGGTATGCGAAATTGAGGAAAAGTAACTATCCACGACAAACACCGCCAAGGCTAATCTGATAAATGAGTTGATGATTTGTAACCGTCTCATAGTTATTGCTATATCGCAGAAAACAGAAAATGGGAGCAAAACATTCAACAAACAAAAGATGGTAGAACAACCTCTTATGAAGAAGAATAATCCACAAGAAATTTTTTAGTAATGCTAATAGAGCCAGCCAGATGCACCACCGAAGGCTAGATTCCTACTTCAAGAAATGTCATGGAGGGATATATACGCCCCTTTTCAGGAGTGTAACATGTTCAGTGGTGTCTGATGTGCCTATCATGTCCTGTAGGGGGAGTATGAGCTTGCTGCTGGTTGGATTAGCAAGGGATCCAGCCTAATGACAGCAGCTATGGGTTCACAGAAACCTAGGATCCTGATCTGTTTTGGCTTATTGAAATAACAATGTAAGTGACAGTATGTGATAAATATAACCCCTATGGTGAAGCACTTTACAATATATTGCTGTATGCATAGTTATGGTCTAAGAAAAAGAGAACACGGGCCTTAGATATATTAAAAAAAAAAAAACAGCATCACTGACCCCTGCTTTTGGAATGGCTATGCTTAACACGGTGACTTAACCAAATAGTGTGACAAGATTTCTGTCTGTACAGCACTATAGGGACCCATGCTGTAGTGCAATGCCCAATCACCTCTTACTCACAGCAGACGCCTGTATTGCCATCAAGCAATCTAGCAGAGACTTACAGAAATAGAAATGGTAAGCCAGCATGACCTCGCCCCCCCCCCCCCCACCGTAAACGATACCTCTGCCTGTTTCCAACGGCACGGACAGTAGAATAGCCCCCAGCAGCCACATGTCTCCTCGATGGGAAACCGCGAAATGCTGTCAGCGGTCATGCTGAAAATGGCGCAATTGAGTGTCCAACAAGAACAGGAAGAATCTCTGAAGAAAACGGACACGCCCCCTAAAGATGAAAAATGGCTAACAAGAACACAAGAAGAAATGCCGACAGGAAAGGAGGATCAGGGGCATGCCTTTAAAGGCAAGGCTCCTCCTACAAATTCAGGCGGGCCTGCGCCCCGCCTGCCTACATATCACCATAATGTTACCCCACAAGTCTAATGCACGGTCAGATTTTCTGATGGAAAATGTTCGATGGGAGCTTTTTGACAGAAATCCCGACCATGTGTAGGCTCCATCGGAAATTTTCCAGCGGAATTTCCGATACACAGATTTTGAGATCTGGCTCTCAAATTTTCCGACAACAAAATACGTTGTTGGTAATTCCGATCGCGTGTACACAATTCCGACGCACAAAGTTCCACGCGTGCTCGAAATCAAGCAGAATAGCCGCACTGACTATTGAACTTTTTTTTGGCTCGTCGTACGTGTTGTACGTCACCGCGTTTTTGGCGATCGGAATTTCCGACAAGATTTGTGTGACCATGTGTATGCAAGACAAGTTTGAGCCAACATCCGTCGGAAAAAATCCATGGATTTTGTTGTCAGAATGTCCAATCGTGTATACAGGGCATAAGAGTGTATGTTGCTGTTCCTAGCAAGTGATAAAATACAGTAACAATAACTATTTTTAAAAATGGTACCTTTTACATGGAAAACACAGTGCTTATGTTCCATTCTCTCAGGGCCTTCCTGTGAGCAATATCTAATAGAATATCATTTGAATCTGCAGCAGGCAGGAAAATGTATGTCTTCAATATTTGCTCTCCCAGAGATCACGCATTCATACTGTATGTTGCAACTTTAGTCAAAGTTTAAAGATTGTCGTGCTTGCATTAGGATTTACATAACTGCATTTACATATCTTGGAAATGCAATCACATAGCAACCTTTGGTGATAGCTGAATAAAGATGGTTCCAGCATCTTGCTTCCAAAGGAAGATGAATGTATTATTGTTTTTGTCCTTTATGTTATATATATATATGGTAGTAGCTAATTTATCCTATATATATATATATATATATATATATATATATATATATACACATATATATATATTTTTAGCGCTGGGATTTTTGCCATCTAAAGTTAGGTAATGTTAATGTTGTTAGATTGGTACTTGGCTCCCTCTAGTGGTATATAATGTGGGTAAGACTTGTTTATATTTCACATAAGAGAAGAAGGAAAGCCTAAGGATGAAGTGACTTAATGGTTTACTGGAAGGACTCACCCAGAGTGCTCACTCACCTACCCGTAAAGACTGAGTGACTGAACTGCATGCTGGGTCGGAGATAAAAGGCACAGCGCGGCCATCTTCGGTCTCTTTTGGCTGGGACGCGTGGCCTGCCTGCAGGGACCTGTGTGAGATTTTCCTGAAGAGTGTGGCCTGTACGGTGCGGAAGAGTTGGATGCCAATAGAGAGGGTCTTACCACAGCATGCTGGATAAGCAGTGTGATCAGGTCGGAGGACCCAGAACACCTGACGGAACTACCGGAGGGTCCCAGTTGTTTTCTTGCGGAGTGGTGCAGCGTGACGGTTCTGACTGACAACAGAACTGAGAAGATCATAGCGGAGTCATCCAGTTTACAGGTCTGGTGTGGTGAGAGGGCTGTTGCCCGGAATTTATATAAAACACTTGACACGCTGTAGACTACTTTCACAGTTTGCTGGGACCTACAGTTCCACAGTAGCGGTCTCATGTGCCTTAAAGCCTATACTCCATTAGGTATTGACTGGCAGTTTTTGTGTACTTGCACAGGAGGAAGTTATAAGTGTGTTAAACAACTGGAGTTGCTGTTATCCATCACTTTATGTCACTTTACCATCTGTTAAACCTTCGGATTACAAAAACACTGCAGTATAATAGCTAGCAGAAGAAAGAAGATCAGAGACTGTACCATCATTGTAAGGCTTTGTGTTCCTGCTGCTTACAAAAGACTGCACTACATTGCAGGGGAGCTCTGGTTCAACTATACTGTGTTGTATTGTTTAATAATCCTTTATAGTGTGTTTAGACAGCAGTTCTGGATGTGGGAAGGTGCTCAGAGACAAGGCCTTATTACTCTGAGAATTAGTCCCACTTGGGGACGCGCCTGCAGGGGTCATTTAAATAATCCTTGAGTAAAAACTTTTTATATATATACTCATTTCATTATCATGCTAAGTTTGTGTACCAATATAGTTATTGTGATTACTGTTTTAGACCAGTTTCAGTAAACTACAGTCTGGTTAAAGTACAATTGGTGTGAGATTTGTTCATTCTCCTAGCAGGTGGAGCAACGGATACCCAGGTAACGATAAAGGTACAATATATGTATGTAGCAGCGAGCTCCTGAAGAGCACGCGCTATGTTTTCAAAATTAAAAGCTTTACCCAAACTACAGTTTGGTTTGGGCCTATTTGACTACATTTGGCTCTGTGTCAGTCTAACTGGACTGTGGGATGTTCAGCCTGGCCACAGGTGGCGCTGTCTCTGGTGGCAGGTGTGGAGCTATGGTCTGGTTAGGCGCTTGAATTATTCCCTCTCGGAGTCAGGTCAGTGGGAGTGGCCCTCCCGCTGTACCCTCTGGAGAGGGTATTTAAGACACGGATGTCACATGGTTCTGGGTTCTGGTCCAGTATGCTGTGCTGAGTATATGGTCCTGGTCGTCGTGACCAGCCCTCAAGAAGGCTATGGCCTGGGGTGCGGTTCCACCTGACTTTGATGCCTCTGGGCTGGCTAGGAAGGAACTGAGGAAGGATTCTGAGGTGGATGGGTGCTTTCTCCGGTCCCGGGGAGACCCAGTATACTTCGAGCATTCCAGGGGAGGACTGTGTAGAAGAATACCACGCGTGAGGTTGGTTTCTTAACAAGAGCCTGGAAGGGCTGAAGTAACCGAGAGAATCCGGTCTTGGGAATATCGCCAAGTGGGCTAAAAGATCCAGGTATCCTACAAGTGTTCTACCATTTATTTTCCCTACGTGTTCTGCTACAACGTCGGTGATAAAGACTTTGTTCCTGAGTAAGCACTTTGTTGGCTGCTAGGCCTCGTGAGAGAGGGACTGTCCAACCTGAGCGCTCATCCAGCTGCGAATGGCTATTCTCTGGATGCAGTCAAAGTAAGCAAGTTCCTTAACGTTTCTAGACTTTGACTTTGAGAGTGCCTGAGTTTTCCTTTCCAACTCTCTGATCCCAAGTTAAAAGACTGTTCAAAGACTGTTCAATGGTTGACGTTTGCAAATAAAATCCATTCAACTGGATCTATTGTCAGTCTCAAGTTACTGGGTCATCTACCACAGCACATCCCGTAGACATGTCACAAGGAGAACTAAAGGTAACGGTAAACCCAGAAAAATAACCAGCAGCTCCTTCGGGGGTTAGTGCTACATGTATATTGCTCTTATTGGGTTGTTCCTTGTTATTGGGTATTACACCAACACCATTACACAGCTGTGTCAAGAGGGTTGAGAAATTTCTCAAGGGGAGCAAAAGCAGAGTACAGACCCAATTAATTACCAGCAGCTCCTTTGGGGGAAAGTGATATATATATATATATATATATATATATATATATATATATACTGTATACAGTGAATTTAAAGCATATAGCAAATGATTTCTCTTAATTTATCTATCTTAATAGAACAATGGAAAAGAGATTATACATATCAAATTAAAAATTTCTTTAAGTGTTTGTGGAAGCTAAAAGGCTTCACCCTAATCTTTTTACAGCTTCAAAAGATTAGACATGTAAATATTGGGCAACTCCTTTATATTACGTATTCAGATCCTAACAACTGATGAGTGTGACAAGAGAATTTGATATGTCTTTTCTTTGAATGGAAAGCAGTGGGTGTGCACTCAGGTGTGCCCTAAATTCTGGCATATTGCCTGCAGCAAACCTGAGCAAAGTCCTTGTGTCCCTTATGTCAGAAGGAAATTCCAAAGGAATGAAAATACAAATTGCACAAACTCCTGTTGCTGAGGGCTGCTTATATTTCTGTTGGATATCAGTAAAAACTGTGAATATTCTTCCTTTAGGACATTCCTTCTATCTTGGGAGTGATAGAAATGATGCTCTTACCTCAACTGTCGGTTTTCACCAACATTTACATCATCCTCCGGGTGTGCAGATGATGGGCAATTTGAATGACCAGCACTCTTAGTGATATAAAGTGGTCAGGGCAACTGACACTAAAAATGAGACAACCCCCTATGCAGTATTTGTACACAAAAGTAATTCTTCAGTCAAGTGGGAAAGATGTTTATTTCACTTCTGTTATGTCTCCAAAAAAAAGAGGAAGATATTAGTTTGGGTTGCAGGCAGGGTCAGTGCTAGATTATTTTTTTTAGCTAACATCATCCAATCCTGCAGGGGTATGCCGAACATTGGTGCAGGGTGTGGGGAACAGGGCAGCCATCAGAAATTTTGGGGCCCCTTACACAGCTTTAGGCCTGACCCCCCCCCCCAGGCCTGAACCCCTTACAGTGGAGTTTATCCCTTTCATTAGGGTCCTCAGAGTCCCCCCTTCTTTCATCAGTGTCCCCAGATTCACCCCCCCTTATATCAGGGTCCCAAGAGTCCCCTCTCCTTAAACCAGGGTGCCCAGAATTCCCTCTCCTTAAATCAGGGCCCCCAGAGTTCGCCCTTACATTAGAGTCCCCATTTCATTAGGGCCACCAAAGTCTGCCCTTACATTAGGATCCCAAAGTCCCCCTTACATCAAGGTCCCCATAACCCCTCCTTACACCAGGGTCCCCCAGAGGCCCCCTCCCTTACATCAGGGTATCCAGAGTCCTCCCTCCCTAAATCAATCTAGACTTTTTTGTATTAGTATTATGTCCTTTTTATTTTATTTTTCTTATTAGACCAAATCATTGATACTTGAGTTCCCCTCCTTCTGGCGTGCACCCTAGCAGGTCCTGTTGGACTTCCCATGGGGTATGATATATTACTAGGCCACTTTCTTCCCTGGCAATGGGTAGGATAACACTGATTGTCTTATAATTTCTTTGGCTGATGTGCAAAAGTTCTATTTGCTGACAACATGTGAGTGTTAATCTATTTCTCCAAACAAAAGGAATAATTTTCCATATGATGTTTATAATTGCTGAATTTGTAGTAGTGATCTATTACAAATTTGTAGTAGTGATCTACTACAAATTGTACTATTTCTACTATTGTACACACCCCTGAGGAAAGAATGAACTTCTAAAACGCTTTGGGTGTTTGCCGTGTTTGCTCTGCCACGGTGCCCTCATTGTGGTATTTTTAGAATATGTAGAACTTGACTTTATTCTTTTCTGAGCACAGAGCATGGGGGTGGCAGAGAGCATGGGGGAGGTGGAGAGCACTGGGGGGGGGGGGGGGGTGGCAGTAAGCATGGGGGAGGTGGAGAGCACTGGGGATGGCAGAGAGCATGAGGAGGCAAAGAGTATGGGTGGTGTGGAGAGCCCGGGGGGGCAGCAGCAATAAGCAGGATAGGAGGAGCAGTGGCGCCATCTTCCTCCTGCAGTCTCCTGCTTCTCTTCTACCTCTCACGGGCATTCTGATACTGCAGGAAGAAGAAGGAGAGAATGATTCTTCTATATACAGCCGCCCCCACCGCTCCTCCTATCCAGGTCACAGGGGGTGAGCGGAGAGCACGGGGCTGCACTCACGTTTTCTGTTATCCGGCTTCAAGTTGTCAGCAACAGGTGTCTGCTCTGACTCCTCCCCCTTTGCAGTCACGCTTCCTGCCACCGATGGCTGACCTATACGGGCGGCTGGGGAGAGGCCGAAGTCTTCTCATCTAGCTCGACCCCTCTATGTTTACGCCCCCCGGGGCTGATGGGCTGACTTTAACTGGCAGCCAGGCGGCCGCGGAGAGGCTGCATTAATGGCACGGGCTCAAAGAGCCTTGTGCCCCGCTAGGCCTTGCAGCCTGGTGGCCCACCGGACAAGTGCCCAGTTTGCCCTAGGGCCAATCCGGGCCTGGATAGGAAAGTCTATTATATTCACTTATTTTTTACATTTCTTCCATTTCTTCCTGGTTTCTGGATGATGTCATCTGTATCACCGGCTCCTGAAGAGCATGCGCTATGTGTTTTTCAAATTACACCTGAACTGCAGTTTGGTTTGGTTACAATTGTCTAATCTGACTGGACTATGAGATCAGTGAACATCAGTGACCATCTGTGCCACCTATCAGTGCCACCCATAAGTACCCATCAGTGCCACCCATAAATACCCATCAGTGCCGCCTATGAGTGCCCAACAGTGCCACCAATGAGTGCCCAACAGTGCCATATACCAGTGCCACCTATCAGTGCCGCCTATCAGTGCCCATCAGTGCCACCTATCAGAGCCCACTAGTGCCACCTCATCAGTGCCACCCCATCGTTGCCCATTGGTGCAGCCTTATCAGTGTCCGTCAGTGCAGCCATATCAGTGCCCATCATTGATGAAGAAAAAAAACATACTTATTTACAAAAAAATTTAAGAGAAACAAAGAAAAACGTTTTTTTCTTTTCAAAAATTTTCAGCTCTATTTATGGGAACAAAATGATTATAAATTTGTTCGGGTACAGTGTAGCATGACCACGCAATTGTCATTCAAATTGCGACAGCACTGAAAGCTGAAAATTGGCTTGGGCGGGAAAGTGTATAAGTGCCTGTTATTGAAGTGGTTAGAAAATGTATAACGCTATCTTCAGGCTATGAGGTTGAAACTACAAACAGGACAGAATTTGTACCATAGCTAGGGGCAGGCTCTCTTCAGCTGCAGCAGCAGCCTATCACAGGATACAGTCTTCTCCTCTCGCCCTTCCAGAGGGAGAGGAAAAAAAATAAGCTTCTCTGCGACAGTTCTAAGGGTTCACATGATGTCAATAGGGGTGGGGTTACTCTGTTACATTACTGGGTGGCCCGGTCCTTGCCTATATGACAGCTGTCACAGCCAAGAGACAGCAGTCTGCGGGAGGCCTTCCATCGAGGTGAATATTTATTTTTTCTATTTTTCGGGTCCATCAAGCGGCGCCATTGAAGATGGATGGACATCGCAGTCTATTGTGTTTTTTTTTACTTTTTGACCCTTTTTTGGAGAATGGGTATGGGCAAAATGTACCCCGTACCCATTCAGATAGGGGTGGCCAGGATCTGGGAGGATGCCCTTGTCCCCATCGACATGGGGGCAAGGTGCTTTGGGGAGGACCCCAAAGCACCCTCCCCATGGTGAGGGCAAGTGGCCTGGTATGGTACGGGGGGGGCTTGCTAGAGGGGGATTATATATTCTACACTGACTGCATACTAGACTGCCTGCACTGTATATATAGTCTACACTGAAAGCACTGTATAGATATAAATACTACACGGTATATATATATATATTAATACACTGTATATATTATCTACACTGACTAGACTGTGTGTGTATATATATATATATATATATATATATATATATACACACACACACAGAGCCGGACTGAAAAATTAAAACCAGCCCTGGAAATAATTTCATACCATAGCCCCATAGCATTATTATACCAGCCCAACAGCATTACCTTGTTATTTTCTCGTTCATAAAAGGGAAAACATGCATGTATATATATATATATATGTATATATATATATATCTATATATATATATATATAGATATATATAAAAGAATTTAAAAAACAGCTAATGTCAACTAAAAGTAGTAAAAGTGGAGCAATCATTAAGGGGGACCCCTGGGACTCTGGAAATGTGGAGGGGGGGGACTCTGGGGACCAGAGACCACCTTCCGCAGAAAGAATACACTAAGGTAAGGGGGTAGGGTTACTGATACCTTTATATCAGTGTCCCCTTACATTATTGTATTCACTCCCCCTTACATCAGTGATTCCCCCCCCCCCCAGACTGTCACTGACCTCCTCCCAGGTGCACCTTTCAGGGATCAGTCAGTTGGCTCCAGCTCCATAGTCCACACATGTCTAAACTTTTCCCATGACCTCCATCCCGGCGGTGCTACTATTCTTGACCCCTCTCCAGACTCCCTCAGAGACTGCAGACATGATATAAGACGTGGGATGGTCAGAGGTTGCAGACATGATACAAGAGATGGTTAGACTGTGGGCATGGTATAGGAGATGTCAGAGGCTGCAGGCATGGTACAGGAGATGGTTAGAGACTGAGGACGTGATATAAGAGATCAATGCAGCCTCACCAGTGCCCAACAAATGCAGCCTCACTGTGCCCATCAATGCAGCCTCACTGTGCCCATCAATGCAGCCTTACTGTGCCCATCAATGCAGTCTCTGTGCCAGTCCATGCAGCCTCACTGTACCCATCAATGCAGCCTCACTGTGCCCACCAATGCAGCCTTACTGTGCTCATCAATGCAGCCTCACTGCCCATCATTGCAGCCTCACTGTACCCATCATTGCAACCTTACTGTGCCCCTCATTACAGCCTAACAGTGCCCATCATTGCAGACTTACTGTGCCCATCATTGCAGCCTCACCGTGCCCATCATTGCAGCCTCACCGTGCCCATCATTGCAGCCTTACTGTCCCCATCATTGCCACCTCATCGTGCCCATCATTACAGCCTTACCATGACCATTTTGCCACCTCACCATGCCAATCATTGCAGCCTTACCATGCCCATCATTGCAGCCTCACTGTGTCCATCATTGCAGCCTTGCTGTGCCCATCATTGCTGCCTCAACATGCCCATCATTGCAGCCTCACTGTGTTAATAATTGCCACCTTACTGTGCCCATCATTGCCGCCTCACCATGACCATCATTGCTGCTTCACCATGCCCATCATTGCAGCCTTACTGTGCCCATCATCATTGCAGCCTAACGGTGCCTATCATTGCAGTCTTAATGTGCCAATCAATGTAGCCTCACCAGTCAGTGCCAGTGGATTACGTACAGCGGGCATCTCCCACTGTGTCATGGAGCTGAGTGTGAAATGTTATGCCGCACTGTGACAAAAGTCCCGCCCTCCTCCTAGACTAGCTTGTGTGATAGACAGAACACTGCATCTATCACGCAAGCTGGTCTAGGAGGAGGACGGGACTTTAATCACAGCGTGGCATAACATTTCACACTCAGCTCAGTGACACAGCGGTCTCCCGACTCCCGCTGTGCGACAAGAGGAGGAGGGAGGGGATCGCTGCAGCCACAGTGTAACTCAAAGCAGCCCCAGGGCAGGCAGCCTACCGGGAAATGTCCTGGTATCCCGGTAGGCCAGTCAGGTCCTGTATATATATATATATATATTTTATATATATATATATATATATATATATATATATATATTAAACTGCCTGCACGCCACTAACTAATCTGCCTAATCTAGCTAAAGCTTCTTAATGTTATTATTGCACTATACACTGTCGCTGTGTAAGCAGCCTTATATAGTGTGGGGCGTGGATGTAGCCCCCTGAGCCATGATTGGCTAAAGACACCCTGCCTTTGGCCAATCATGTCTCTCACACCCAATCGCACTGTGATTGGCCAAAGCATGTAGGTCAGGTGCGAGCAAACGAATCCCTGATGTTCAAGTCGAACTTACATTCGCCTCGAACATCAAGATCATCCCTATTATGGAATTCTGTAGTATTTATCACTTACTGAGGTGGTAAACAGTAGTTTTTTTTACTAAGACCATTAAAGTTGAATTATGTATTTAAACACTTTAGTTCAACTATAATCCTCAATAGCAAGAATATAAATCCACTTTTTGTTCACCAAATGTCTTTGTAAACCCACATATTACCTTGTAAAGTAGCAGGGACATCATCAGTGTTCTATACATAGCCTGTGCAGAGAGCAGAGCTCTGAGAGGGGCCAAGCAGGCTCCACCCACTACAGCCTGCCTGCAGAAAACTACAGGAGGGGGCGGAGACAAGACCAGTCACACTGCACCAGGAGAGACAGCAGCAGTGACCGGTCTTTATTACAGGCACAAAGTTTCACACTGGATTACTGCACAGATCTGGAAGGAATTCATAAATCACACCAAGCTCCAAATCAAAATACACATGCCACTTGTATTTAGACAATATTTACTTATTCTGGAGTTCAGCTTTGGTGCATACATATGTGGGGTTTATAAGGTTTACATTCTCTCTACAGAACCTTTAACTTTTTGAAAATAGTTACAACATTATCAGATATATGTTTCAGTATATGAAAAGTTTATGTTTGCATAATATGTGTAATAACTGAAATGTTTGCTTTTTTGAGACATGAAAGAGTATGCATGTGAACATTACAATAAAATTGAATTAACCCTATGTAAGGTGATTGTAACTGCATATTGTACCACAGATGAGTACTGTAAGTGATCTTTTTTTTTGAATACACTTAGCCCTGGTTCACATCAGTGCAGCTTTGAGCTCAGTGAGCTACTTCAGCACAATTTCAAAGCCGTAGATCAGTGTGATTTGGATTGACGTTTTCATTGCGGCTTGCTACTACATTTAACCACTTCCCGACCACCCACCACAGATACAGTATACTGTGGCAGGGTGGTCGCTCAGTGTCAGATCACATACCTAGTATGTGATCTGACACTTACTGGTCTGGGGCATGCACGCGTTGCTGGTGACCCACTCCCGATGTGATCACAGCGAGCCCAGCGGCGGGTACCACGGACTTGATGTCTGCTAGCACCCACCGATTGTACAGTACACAGGTAGAATGGCGATCTGCCAATGTAAACAAGGCAGATTGCCCTTCTGTCAGAAGGGAAGTTACTGACTCTGTGTTTATGCAAAGAATCAGAAACATGGATCAATGCCTTCCCATAGTAAAAGCACCTTCGCCACAGTGAGAAAGCACAGTCTCGGCACATCTTTGATCACCCCTGATGTTAACCCCTTTCCAGCCAGTACAGTAACAGTGCATATTTTTAGCACTGATCACTGTATTAGGGTCACTGGACCCCAAAAACTGTCAAAAGTGTCAGTTAGGTCTCCGATTTGTCTGCAGTCCCGCTATAAGTCGCTGATCGCCGCCTATAATAGATAAAACAATTTTTTTTCAAAAGAAAGAAATATCCCACAGTTTATAAATGCTATAACTTTTGTGCAAACCAATCAATATATGCTTATTGGGATTTTTTAAATCAAAAATATGTAGCAGAAATTGATGAAGAAATGTGATTATTTTTTTTCTATTTTTTTTATTGGATTTGTTTTTCTAGCAGAGAGTAAAAAATATAGATTTTTTTTTCAAAATTGTTGGTCTTTTTTTGGTTATAGGGCAAAATATAAAAACCACAGAGGTGATCAAATACCACTAAAAGCACATACATTTTATTTGGGTACAGTGTCAGTTAAAGTAATGCAGTGTCGTATCGCAAAAAAATGGCCTGGTCATGGCCAGGTTAAAACAAGGGGAGTAAATCTTCCAGAAGTCAAGTGGCTAACAGAAGTCAATGCAAGTCGCAATGAAATTGCAGAAAAGTAGTGCAGGAACCTTTTTCAAAGTCGCTGCAACTTGAGTTGCAACGATTTGAACGGTTCGATTGCAGAAAATAGGGTGCGACTTGTTATGTGATTTTGTACTGTGAAATCACATGACAAATCGCATTGGTGTGAACAAGGGGTTACAGTTCATTTTTCAGGACAAGGCCTCCCCCTTCTTCTGGTCCAAGCAGTGATCAAAAAATCCTGCAACTAGTACATTGTAATCATTGAAATCTATCACAAGGAGGCGCTAATACACCACATTGTAAATACTGATGCTAAACTTGGAATTGTAAATTCCCCATTCCTTTCACACTAGTAGTAATGTATGCCTATGATAAACTGCTCAATTGATAAAAAAAAGAAGTGCCCTAGATTTCAAGAGACAAACTGCTGCTTTTTATTGTACTTTCTTCATAATTAATTTTGTTTTTTCTGTGCCATTTTAGGTGTAACTATGAATGCTGTATATATTTTTATATGCAGTGTACACAAAAGTTTGCACCTCATTTATTTTATGCCATTTGTCTTAAGTTTCAAATAATGTGCAAAGATGATTTCAGCAATTCAAGATGGTTTGATTGCACACCAAAAATGTATTATAATGTCATCATGGGCAGGATAAAAATTTCGGAGCGTATAAACTTCGTACAAACTTCAGCATTTGTTTAGGGTCAGCATTCAGGGATGACAACAATGTAGAATAAGAGTGGTTTCTCATTTAGTGACCCAATAGGACAATAAATTTACAGCAAGATCTTCATCCACTGAATGAAAATCATTTTTGAATTTCAAAGCAGATTTGACATTCTAGGCTTACCATATACAATATAACCATTTATGTCCTTCATGTGATTTACTCCAGCGATGTGTCTGATCTAAGCAGTGTGATCCAAGACGTATAGGTGTTCTTAAAGCATATTTACATCCAACATGTAACATATTGCAGCTTATCAGTCCTCATGTGGGGTGGCTGCATTATTTTCTTTTTTTTAGCCTTTTTGTTCTATTTCTGCCCCTAGTGATCTTGCCATTAACCCCCTGTCCAAGTGTGACAATTCCCACTCACCAAACTGTATCTATGCAAACGCAGTGTTGTCACCCTAGGACAGCACTACAAACACGCACCCGACTTCTCCATTACTTGGAGGGAGAATTTTGTAATCCTTATGCCCTGTACTCACAACAAAACCGTGGATTTTTTCCCGACAGATGTTGGCTCGACACACGGTCACACAAATGTTGTCGGAAATTCCGATCGCCAAGAATGCGCTGTAGTACAACACATATGACGGCACTATAAAAAGGAAGCTCAATACCAAGTGCGCCACCCTTTGGGCTCCTGCTAATCTTGTGTTAGTAGAAGTTTGGTGACAGACGATTCGCGCTTTTCAGCCTTGTACTTTTCACTTTGTTACTGCTCTTCAGTTTGTGCTTGTGGGTTAGTATCTGTTATTCAGTGCGTGTTGTCAGTTCGTATTTGTTTTTCAGTGCGTTCTTGTCTGCTCGTTTCTGGTTTTCAGATAATTTTTCTCAGGCCTTTCTGATTTTCAGTGCGTTCTGTTAGTTGCGGGTACGTACTCATCGTAGAGTTCATGCTGTGCAGGGGCTTGGTGTTGGAGTTCTTTCTTTGACCCAAGTCAGGTCCATGAACAGGATGAGAAGGAGTTCATGGACGAAGAATTGGTTGCTCCAGCGGGACCAATTCTGTCACATGCCTTTGTTGCGGGAGATCTGGGAGAACAATCATGATGATTTCAGTAATTATCTCCGGATGAAGGACCCCGTTTTTTGGCTTTGCTGTCCCCTTATATTACGAAACAGGACACCTGCATACTGTAAGCCATCACTCCAGAACAAAGGCTCTTCGCCACCTTCCGGTACTTGGCGACGGGTGGAGAATGCGTTCGGAATAATGGCCAGCTGGTTCCACCTATTTCTGACAGCACTTGCCTGCTGCATTCTCCACAATTACCATTACAAATCTGACAATACTTGAACCTGGTGGTCTTGGCTCCCCCCCCCCCCAAAGCGCCCGCAAAGTTAGACAGAAGTATGTCGAGTACTTTGCGGGTAGGCGGGCCACTGATATGCCAGTCAATGTGTGAAACATTTTTTCATTTTTTTTTGGTATAAACTGAACTCATATTTCATTTGATTTACTGCTTGTGTTTCTTTTTCTGTTTCCTAGGTTCCCCAATGGCCTTTTTTTTGTCCATTTTCTTCGATAGTGCAAACGTAATTTATTTGATACATGAGGTGACAATCAATTCTTCAGCTAACTATTATGTTGTGGGTCTGCTACACACACACCTTGTTTTTGTTGTTAATGTATGAAATGCATTAATGATAAAAAATAATCATCCTTTTCAGCTCCATGAATTAATTTATTTGAGTCCCTAAACTGACATGATTGGGGCAAATTTTAGAACACTGTGTGGGTTATTTACTAAAGGCAAATATATTTTGCACTACAAGTGCACTGAAAGTGCACTGAAAGTGCACTTGTAGTGCAAAGTGGATTTGACACGCACTTCTGACCCACTGTCGCACGACAGGTGGGTCCAACACTTTCCGGTAAGGGTATTCAACTTATCTCTATTGACTGCTGTGCCTTCAGACATTACTACAGACAAGCTGATCTCTGTCGGTGGTTTTCCTGTAGCCTTAACCCTGGGTCCCCAAGAGAGAATTGGTTGACTTTGCCTAAATAGTATATGAGGACTCTTGCACAGATCGATACACCATTAATTGTTTGAATTTCTTGTTACGTGACCTTACTGATATCACGTTTTTTCACATATAACCTTCCTTCCACCTCAGATGAGGCTTCCAACGTACAACCTGGGCCTTCCACCCAGGAAGAAGATGTGGAGGAGCCCAGCTTGAGCCAGGTATATCATTGTTCAACATATTTCTGGTCAAAATTTTAATGATGTTAACTAGATGCTATTATTGATCACAAATTTCTGATTTAACAAAGTGGTTTACATATCAATAGACAGTAGTAGCCAAAATTGATTGGGACAAGAATGAAAAATGCTGGGGTCAGAATGATAGTCTTTTCTATTTTTTAACATTCA
Organism: Lithobates pipiens; assembly: GCF_037356315.1. Lineage (NCBI taxonomy): Eukaryota > Metazoa > Chordata > Amphibia > Anura > Ranidae > Lithobates > Lithobates pipiens. The sequence goes on along the minus strand of NW_027507787.1, from coordinate 57,296,040 downwards.
ATTTGCAACAGTCATAAGCTCTAAATTGTGTATGATTGATGACCAAAAAACTAAAACTATGTCCCATTTTCATACACAGGAACGTCTCAGCCAGGAGGAGGCCGTGGAAAGTGGCAACCAGGAGGTGGCCATGGAAAGTGGCAGCCAGAAGGTGGCTGTGCCCAATAGCCTGACCGAATCGCAGGTTCCTCCCTTCTACCTTCCAACAAAAAAGCCCAGGAAGGGGAGGAATTTGGTTTGATTTGACACTACTACTACATTACTGCGGTCCTCACAACCACCCCTAATGTCTAGGAGGCCTTTAACTGTATGACGGCCAGTAAGATGCAAGAAATGCAGGAGGGAAAACATCTTATCTGTGAGGAGGTCATATTTCAGGCCCTAAATATGGGCCTAAATATGGGGTGAGGGGCCAATTCCCCAATAAAAGTCATGTATGTGAGTTGGACCACACTTTACCTCCTGCAACAACTCCAACACCACAGCCACAGCCTGGAAGGAAGTGTGGAAGTCAAGAGAATGATGGCCTGGGTTCAGTCTGGTCTGGCAAAAAATGCAGGCTGTTGTAAGACCACAGCCTGGGGATATATATGTTATATGCTGCTGCTCCTGATCTTTTGGAGTCCTGGACTGGATTGTGTTCCCTATTAAATGGACTCCTCAGGCTACCAATTTTGCCTGTCAAATAATTGATGTCTGCCCTGGGGTACAAAGGCTTCGCCAATTTCAACAGTTTATTTTATTTTAAAAATACATGGCTATGTTTTTTAGTTCAAAAATGACAGTTTGTTTGTGAGTAGGCAGGTACATTTCAAAAATATAATCTCAAATTAACACCAACACCAACCAACCTCTTTGAGGTTAAAAAAAACAAGATAATAATGGTGTCGTGCTAACTTGACACACAAACCGACAAAAAATACTATAAAGATCACTGTAAAAAAACAAGAAAAAAATTCAGGAAATCTTGATAAAAAATAGAACAAAAAAGTAGATCACTATAAAAAAAATAATAAACATTATTCTGGAAATCTGGCAAAAAAAAAAAAAAGATTATTCAGGAGATTATGAGAAATAATAAAGAAATACGTTTGTCAGAACTGTGTGTGAATATCAGCAGCAATGCAACTTCATTATTCTAGCATTATAAAGAAGAAGAGAATGTGCTGCATTGAAAGATTTAAAAATTTGCAGCATGACAAATGTGATATCTCCATTGCGAACGCTAGTTATACCAGATTGAACGCTTCCGTCTCGTACTTGATTCTGAGCATGCGTTGAATTTTGTGCCTCAGACTTGTGTACACATGCTTGGAATTTCCGAAAACAACGTTTTTTGGCGGAAAATTTGAGAACCTGCTCTCAAACATTTGTTGTCGGAAATTCCGACAGCAAATGTTCGATGGAGCATACACACGGTCGGAATTTCCGACAAGAAGCCCACATCGAACATTTCCCGTCAGAAAAAAAACGACTGTGTGTACGAGGTAATTGCGGTAGCTAGGAACAACTTTTGAAGCAATAGGAAATAATATTAAAGTGAGGATTTTGAACACTATTTTAGAGTTCTCTGAATGTTATGTTATATTTTCTGTGGGGGTTGTTAGGGGCCTATTTATAAGAAAGTGAAGTTAAAATCAGAGTGATTGTTTAAATTATGATTTCTGTCACTAAAAGGATTTTGTTTATGTTTATTTATTTATAAAACCAAATATTGTTCTTACAATACCTGAAATTTTACTTCAATGTCTTCTGCTTCTCTATTTTATAAATTTCACAAAAAAGCTAGGTCAAAGTAAAGTGAAATTTCATATATCTATTAAAAGGGGTAAGGGATTGGGACCATGATAGGAAGAGGAGGATGTCGTCTGTGAAGGTCACCAATTTATAAGTGGTGCCTGAATACACTTTATTTCTGCGTTTGCCCGTAAGCTTTGCATTAAGGGCTCCAGGCTCGGCATGAAAATGAGGGGGGACAATGGACATCCCTGTCCTGTTGCATATGGAGAAGGCATCCGAGTGGTGGCCATTGACCCAGACTTTTACCATTGGGGTGAAGTACAGGATAAAATAAACAGAAGCATATACGTTCACGTATACCAACTGCTGGAGTGCAATGGTCATATAGTCCCAGGCCACCCTGTCAAATTCCTTCTCCGCATCCAGTGATAAGAAGAAAACCGATTGACTCAAGGAAGTAAGACAGTTTTGTTGGTTGATTGCCTTCAGAGTATTATCCCTGGACTTTCTGCCCGGGATGAAGCCCACCTGATTCCAGGAGATCAATGTGGGGATTAACGAAAACAGGCAATTAGCTATAGTTTTTGCAAAAAGGTTGGGGTCCATGTTTAGAAGGGAGATGGGCTATAATTGGTCACTAGAAAAGCATCTTTGCCTGGCTTGGGGATAACTGTAATGTGGACCTCAAGAAGATTCCCCAAGCCAAGAGTAAGACAAGACAGGGAATTAAAGACTGCGAGAAAAGGAGGTATAAGCTTGTCCAAAAACATTTTATAATAGGCTGTCATTAGGTCGTTAGGGCCCTGACTCTTGTCCACCTTCAATTGTTTGGGGCCAGTTTAACCTCCTCCAGGGAAAGCGGGTGATCCACATTTAAAGCATCTCTGTCAGATTTTCCCGTACCTGACTGATACGCCCCTTGCGTATCTGATTCACGGCCCCTGGTAGAGCAGACAGGAGGCACGGGAGTGCATAGTGGTATGAGAGCCTGGCGGGTTAGTTGCTGGAAGGGTGGATGCTGTAGAGGTGACCACCAACCAGACAGGCAGACAGGCTGGAAGCAGAAGCACCCGATATCCACACCCAGAAGTTGGATCAAACAGTCCCTACAGAGTTCAGGGGTTTAGTGGATTCCAGATGAAGCAGGCAGGCTTGTAAATGCACAGACAGGAAATGCTGAGCAGGAGCAGGGCAGACAGGTCAGGTCATAAGGCAGTTCAACAACAGCGGGCAGCGAGGTATTAGAGGAGCAGGCATGTTCAAAGTCAGAGGCAGGCCAAAGTCAGGTGCAGGCAGAGATCAGGGAGGGTCCAATGGTCAAGCCGGAGATCAACACACAAGGCAAATAAACAGGAGCAGGGGTCTCAGACAGCACCAATCCTGTGTGCATTTCCAGTTTAAGTAGGCCGTTTGGCGCCAAGGGAGACTTTCCTGGCAATCTTGCTGCGCTATAGGTTTAGGGCTGTAGCGTCAAAGTAATTCATCAATCAGCTGGGTCCTGCCACCTGCATCTTAGGGCACCTCGTTTGGGTTGGTAGGTTGTATAGATTAAAATAGTACTGTACCAATTGGTTCGCTATGTCTTCATTGGATACGGGTGAATGACCGTTTGCGCAGCAAATATTGTTCCCCTTCATGGCCACGCGCTTGGTTTGAAGGGCTCTGGTTAAATGCTAGCCGCATTTATTATCATACTCTTACTATACTTTTTGGCACTTTGCCAAGTTTGCCAACAGCAGCTTTTGTAGGGTAAGAGTAGCGCAAGACTGTTTATGCGCCAGCTCAAGGGATTGGACCTGTTCAAGGAGTTTCTTCAAGGGTGCCTGTTTCTACCTACACTTCTGTGCTGCTAATTTTATTTATTTTATTTATTTCAGGTACTTATATAGTGCTGTCAATTTATGCAGCGCTTCACATATACATTGTACATTCACATCAATCCCTGCCCTCCCTGCCCTCAAGGAGCTTACAATTTAAGGTTCCCAACAAACATTCATACATACTAGTTCCAATTTAGACAGGATCTGATTAACCTATCAGCATGTCTTTAGAGTGTGGGAGGAAACCGGAGTACCCGCCTAATGTGATCAGTTCTCCTCTAATGACACACTTGTGCTCTTCCCAATGCATAAGGGAGGAGATGTTGGGCAAATAATCAAAAGTACATAAAAATCCATTTGAGAATATTAGCTACAACCACGGAATCTGTCAAGAGGGAGAGAGCTAGATGCCAGATCCCAGGAAGCGAAAGTGTCATTGAAATTGAATGATGATCCAATAAGTACATGGGGTCGATGGATGCCTTATGGAGTAAAGGTAGGTCTTTTTGGGACAAGAAAAAGTCATTTAGGCATGAGTAGTGCTGTGTTTCTCATTATTTTCTTCTTCTTCTTAACTGTCCAAGCTTATACTGTATTTCCACTCAAATTGGAATAACACCTACATCATCAGCATAAAAAATATATTTTAAACTTGCTAGTTACCATTTTAAATGTTTTTTTTATACTTGCTCTTGCAGCTTTGTAATGTTTAGGAGGGGGCTGTGGGTAATGTTTAACATAATTTACCCTGTCTGTACTGTTTGTACTGTTCTTCATTGTAATCTGTGAACTAGATTTGAACACTGGCTGTCCTATCATAGGGTTAAAAATTTAGAAACCGTCTGTTGAAAATTCTATGTTAAAGTGTCTATGTGGGGACAAAGACACTGTGAGATATGTATATACTGTATGTATTTTACCTGGTTTTCTGTAGTACAAATTGGCAGGCAAAAGTTAATCTAGCTTGGCCTAGAAAGATTTTCCATTGTATTGGTATTTATCCATAAGAAGGTCAACCAGGATCTCAGTACTTTTGGAAAGAGACAAACACGTGAACCAGTTTGTGTGGCAGAGGCGGTCTGAATGGTTTGAAGGAAATATCATAAAGGGGTCAATGTCATCATACTGTAAGTAAAAAACAAGCATTTATTATTTGCAACGTACACCGAAGATGTGTTTTGTGGCGTGTACGCCACTTCATCAGTTTTTGCAAAACACATCTTATAACTTATAAACACCTGCTTTGTACTAATGATGACTTTGACCTCCCCATGATCTTTACTCTAAACCATCAAGGGTTCCTCTGCCAAACAAGTCTTTGGACAGGTTTTTTGCTTTCCAAAAACGAGTTCTACTAACCCTCCCAACATCTCCCTTGGAAGACCTAGGGCTGGGTTCCCCCGAGGCATCAAGCGTGACCATTTGTTTCCTGTGTGTTGATGGGCATTCTCCACATGCTCAACTAAAAGATTGTGTTTAGCCTAAACTCGCAATCTAACTAAATGTAAGTGTTTTTCTATCTCTATCAGGCAATCCTATATCCAACATTATTTCATATTTACTACAATATAGGCACTCTCCCATCTCTCCTCTTTTGTTCTTTCTTTTCAGTGGATAACACAGCCCCCACAAGAACTATTACTTGACAAACAGGATCTCACTATGTACAGTAGTTGCTAATCTATACTCACAGTGGATTAAAAAAAAAAAATAACTAATGGAATACAACTTGAGTAGAGTCAATGGCATGTAATAGTTCTATCTAAATAGGGATAGTAAGAAATTAGCTATGATGGCTGTCATAGGGATCCTAATGACCTAATGTGGTCTTTCACTGTCCATGGAACTTAGCAAAAAGGGGTAGTTAGTTGAGTTCAGGTGTACAACAATACAAAATAGGACAGACAAATGTTATTCCTTTTAATTAAATGGATGCCACATCTGTCTATGGCTGAGCTAGCCTTGGGTACCATTGAAAGGAGCAGAAATCCACAGTTTTGTTAGATGGCACATCTTGCCAATGATAGAACGGAATTCTTTCTGTTTGATTCCTGGAAATGTGTTTGATGTAGATTTGTGATGCTTTGACTTCTCCCTGAGGCAGAGTGTGTGCGTTGCAAGTAATTGCACCCTAATCCTTGCCTCACCCTTACTGACAGGATGGGGAGGAGGGAGGTTTAAGAGGACCACCCATAGTGACAAATTCATTCAAGGCAATTTTGCTTCTCAGTCTGCCTGCCTAATCTGTACAAATAAACTTCAGTTACACTAAACACAATTACTTGGAAGGTAGGATCAGGTTTGCAGTTCCATTAGCAAGTCAGGCGGTGGGTTTTACTGTTTTGTAGACATTTGTGCTTCTTTCATTAGAGGATACTCTTGAGAGAATAAAATGCCAAGAGAAAATTGTTTAATGGACACAATAAAAGAGTATTCCATACCACCATGCCACCCCTGAAATACAAAGATGACTGGACATACAACCACATTCTTAATTAAGCTAACAATGTGATACATTTAAAGACCTCTAATAAATATATTGCAGATACAGCAGGTTATCCAAGTGAACCTGATATCTTTAGGCTGCAAGTTTCCAGCACTGAATCTAAGATGGTATATAATACACTATATTACCAAAAGTATTGGGACACTTGCCTTTACATGCACATGAACTTTAATGGCATCCCAGTCTTAGTCCATAGGGTTCAATATTGACTTGGCCCACCCTTTTAAGCTATAGCAGCTTCAACTCTAATGGAAAGTCTGTCCACAAGGTTTAGGAGTGTGTCTATGTGCACAAACAAGGTCCATAAAGACATGGATGAGCAAGTTTGGGGTGGGGGAACTTGACTTGTATGCACATAGTCCTGACCTCAACCCGAAAGTACACCTTTGGGATGAATTAGAGCGGAGACTGCAAGCCAGGCCTTCTCATCCAACATCAGTACCTGACCTCACAAATGCGCTTCTGGAAGAATGGTCAAACATTCCCATAGACACACTCCCAAACCTTGTGGACAACCTTCCCAGAAGATTTGAAGCTGTTATAGCTGCAAAGGGTGGGCTAATTCAATATTGAACCCTACAGACTAAAATTGGGATGCCATTAAAGTTCATGCGCATGTAAAGATAGGTGTCATAATACTTTTGGTAATATAGTGTATATATCCAGAATGTACTGGATATGAACAAGAAAGCGGAGTCCTAATATCTGAATGGTCAGTGGTAACTAACAGAAATAGATGTAGATATTAAATAAGGTTGAAATGTACACAAACACTGTGAATAAAAATTACATTAAAGATTGCCTATTTGTGTGCTTTCCAATTTTCCAATTTTGGGCTCAGTCACATCATAACTTGCATGAGTTTTTACTCAAGAAAAAATGCATCGTTTCAATGCCTTTTTATGTGTATTTCTGGAATTCATAAAGACTGACGCAAACAGATTTGACAAAAGTGTCTCGTCTGCATTCTAAAAGTGGTGCAGCGTACACAACATTTATGTACTAGTACTTATACTTGACTTTGACGCATTCTGTGTCACTTTTAGAATGCACACAAGACACTTTCACAAAATCTGCCTGTGCCAGGGTCTCTCTCTGTACGCCAAAATTTTTTTTAACATTGTGAATTTGGTGCACGAGTCACTGTACAAAAGAGAACCAAAAGTGTCACATATGCTTCAAAAATTCAAAGTAATACAAGAGGGAGTAACATCAGAAAACTGGTACAGCTGCTTTATTGAATTCCCCTCTGTGTTTTCATGTGCCTTTATAAATTAAAATTTTCATGCTATTTTTTTCCCTATTTCTTGTGACCTCCCATTAGTTTACTTTCACTTGTGGGACTTGAAGGAGGAAAAGTGATCCCCCAAAATATGCTGGCTACTTTTTGAGCCATTTCCTTACTGGATCTACTGAACATTGGTGGCGTTCCCTTTTTTACTGACTTCTTGCATCATGTATGTTAAATAAATATCACCAATCTATTATTTTTTTATTTACCTTAAGCTACCCCATACCTGTCAAGCTCTCATTTTTAACCTTCCCTTACGCTGCCCCATACTCAAGGTGACAGTACAATACCCTTTTAGAGGGAAAGTACCGTATATACTCGAGTATAAGCCGAGATTTTCAGCCTCTTTTTTGAGGCTGAAAGTGCCCCCCTCGGCTTATACTCGAGTCATCGCCGTCTGCCTGCCCGATCAGCGTGTCGAGCAGACAGACGGCGGACATTCTACTATTCAAAAGCCGCGCCTCCCTGTCTGTGATAGGCGGAACACTCAATTTCCCAGCAGTCAGTGGTCCGCCTATCACGGACATCCGCTCATCCTCATACTACGGACGAGGATGAGAGGATGTCCGTGATAGGCGGAACACAGACTGCTGGGAAATTGAGTGTTCCGCCTATCACAGACGGAGGCGCATCTTTTGAACAGAGGAATGGCCGCCGAGGCGCCGACGAAGAGCGGCGATCCTGGCATGGCAGAAGGACGGAGGCTCGGCACGGGACGGAGGCACGGGACGACGGAGGCACGGGACGACGGAGGCACGGGACGACGGAGGCACGGGACGGAGGCTCGGGACACAGGTAGGCTGGACACACAAGGCTGCATGGACACACACACAGGGATGGATGGACACACACACAGGGATGGATGGACACACACACAGGGATGGATGGATGGACACACACACAGGGATGGATGGATGGACACACACACAGGGATGGATGGATGGACACACACACAGGGATGGATGGATGGATACACACACAGGGATGGATGGATGGACACACACACAGGGATGGATGGATGGACACACACACAGGGATGGATGGATGGACACACACACAGGGATGGATGGACGGACACACACACATGGATGGATGGACGGACACACACACAGGGATGGACGGACACACACACAGGGATGGACGGACACACACACAGGGATGGACGGACACACAGGGATGGACGGACACACAGGGATGGACAGGCATGTCTCACCCTCGGCTTATACACGAGTCAATAAGTTTCCCAGTTTTTTTGGGGTAAATTGGGGGGCTCGGCTTATATTCGGGTCGGCCTATACTCGAGTATATACGGTATATTCATTCTAAATTTATTTTATGTTTAATTTTTTCTACAAGATTAAGTTTATAAACATTGTTTTGACATTTTGTGGAATTTTTTATTTAATTTTTTTTAAATTATCAGTATAACATTTTACTTTTCTTTACAAACCAGCATTCGATTGTTCTTGCATTCATAATATTCAGTTTTACAGACTCAGATGCTCTAAAAAAAATCAGTACCAGTGACCAGCTGGATTTGTATATGAGCAGGTCACCCTGGCAAATAATACAGGCTCACCTGTGGTGCCAAGTCTAAGTACTAACCGTTGTTCACTGGAGCTTCTGATGGCGGAGATTAGTGGCATTTTAGTACCAGGTTGTGGTCCTCAGGATTGCCCCACCAGGAGGTGAGCAAGCTGGGGCCAGTAGCAGATATAGCAGGTAAGGATCAAAAAGAAGTGTAGTCAGTAAACAAACCAAAGGTCAGTAACAAGTAGTTGCCAGTTGGGATCAAGCTGAAGTGTAGTTGAGGAACAAGCCAAGGGTCAGTAACAAGTGGTAGTAAAGATACAGACGGTAGCAGGAAAGACAAAAGCAAGATACTGGCTGGAGAGAGCACAATAATATGGCAAACAGGAAGTACAGGGACATGGCTTAAAGAATAAGCTCACCTTTTGTAACATGTTACATGCTCGGGGTTAGGGGTTAGGGTTTCCCATTGAAGAACAATGTTAGGACTCAGGGTTTGGAATAGGGACCTCCTCTAAAGGTTAAAAGTCAGCATTCATGTCCCCAGAGGTCAAAGGTCAAGAAGTGTGGCCGACCCACCCCCACCAAAGTGTTATGCCTACCTCAACTAAGTCGGGGAATGAACAAGTTGGAGAAAGTGTTTTGCACTTCGGTGTAACATGTAACATGCCGGTACAGATGCACTGGCTCCCACTCCCACCGATCCTCTCTTCGGATCTTCTTCCCCCCCTTGCTAGCTGTCATAATCTACAATAAAGGTGGCCGAGCCATGTCATCCATTCACAGTATTCTATAAATGGGAAAACTACAAGGTCTGACAGCCTTTGGGGCTGTCTGCTTGTAGTTCTCAATGAACTACCACAGGGATACAGTCAGACAGATACACAGACAGCCTGCAGGACCGTGGCATTGCACCTATGATCTGCTGATTGTGGGTGCAATGCTTTATAGGTTTATTACAAAAAATAATAAATGCATATTTTTTTAAATGCAAAAAAATGTGCATTTATTTTCTTTTTTTTTTTGTAAAGGTGAACTTTAAATCCTTTAAATCAGGAAGTTCATGGGAAGAGCAAAAAGTTCAAGGTTCAAGACAATCAGGGTTCAGGGCAGGATCATTCCAGGAATTGTTCAACATTCCAGGTAGCTCAGCAAGAAGAGACATTACCTGAAACAGCAGAGGTTCCTGATTTGAATCCAGGCCCTGATATCAGTCTGGATTGGTCTGTCCCATGATCAATGTCTTTTGTGTTGCCTGGAATCTATAGTAAAAGGACATTTGCTGGAACAGTTCATGTCACTGACCCAAAAGAGTTTGAAAGATTGATTTTTCCTAAAAATACTAAATCAAAAATAAAATACAGACATAGGTATACAAACTGAGGTCATCTATACCCTATGGGTAAATATTTGTTGACACCTGTCCATCGTATCCATGCTAAATGGCCAAACTACGTGGACCTCCTTACAAATTATTGAGTTTGGATGTTTTCAGTGAATGGTACAGTATACAGTGCATAGACATGTTAGTAGACATATGCAAGCTTCCAATCTTGTAGCAACAGTTTGTGAAAGTCCCTTATCTATTCAAGCGTCACTTTGCCACTATGTACAAATCCAGGTACATGAAGATATGGTTTGATGAGTTTGGTGTGGAGGAACTCTAGTAGTCTGCATATAGCCTAGACCATGGCTTTTTAAACTATGGCCATCGAGTTGTTCAGGAACTACAATTTCCATAATGCCTAGTCATGTCTGTGAATGTCAGAGTTTTACAATGCCTTATGGATGTGTCGTTTCACAACAGCTGGAGGGCCATAGTTTGAGGATCCCTGGCCTAGACCTTCAGCCTAATAAACACTTTTGGACATATTTGAAGGGCTAATTGTGAGTCAAGTCTTGTCCAACATTAGTAACAGATCTATTTTATGTCTGAATGGGCATAAATGCCCACAGAAAAACTCCAACATCTTGTAGAAAGCCTTCTGAGAAGAGTGGGGGCCAGTATAGTCACAATACGGTTTCCATATTAATGCCAATAGAATGGTTTTGGAATTGGATGGCTAAAAGGCCAACAAAATAGAGCTTTGGAAAAACTCTTTACCAGCAGCCGCAGTCAAAAGCGCAGCATTGAAAATGAGCATTGTCAGTTCTTTAATACACAGTATCTCCATTGACACGTTTGTTTTAGAACACCATCTGCAGAAAGGTTTTACATCACATAGGAACATGGTTATAATCTAGATTGAAGGCTGCTGGCGTCTAAACTATTCTTTTACTGGCCCAACAGTTATTGCTGTGTGTTTGTGACAATGGAAGGTGTTCATCATCAAAATTCATCTAAAAGATAAATAGAACACAAGAGTATCTGTCCCATGTGTAGATAATATTACATTACAGATTTGACATGTATAGTCCGTGTTGAAAGAAGCAAATTATTTAAATTCCCCATTGTAGGCACCAAGCGGAAAAGTACAGTGTTGTTCTGGCTGTCTAATGCTCAAGTGAAAATTCTTGCCAAAAGAGAAGTCAGACCAAGAATCTTATTGTGTTTTCTTTTGCAGGCATTCACAGGGAAAATATTTTGGTGGCAGCCCATCTGATTTAAATCATGGTGATTTGACTCCAAATCCTTTAATAAAAGTTTCACATCATAAGGTTTTGCTTTAGCCCCAAGGTTCAGAAGAAAGGCTAATGAAAGCAGTTGCTATTGTGGACAGCACGCAGTGTATGAGTAGAGGACATCAGGCCAAACAATGAATAGAGGTTCTCCCAGAGGTAAGTCTTACGTGTACCTCTGTTTTCAATTTTAGGAAAAATACATGTTAAGGAAAATGAAGAGATGAATGTGCATTATGTTTCCATTACATAATCCATAAATCACTGAGAAAGAGAAACAACCTCTTCTCTGTGCATATCAGTCTGCCTAAACTAAATTTGTAATATTGATGGCAGATGGGGTCCATGCATTGTTTGACTGTCAATGGTTATAAGAAATATTATTTCTTAGGTAAATAACACCTCCTGACCTTTATCTGTATCAATGGGCAGTTAAGGACAATCAGCCATGTTAAAAATGGTTCACCAATTGCAGGGGCCAGCACAAGAGATTTAAGTGGATTACAAATCTAAAAGTATCGGGAAACAAGTTTTAAAGGGGCAAACATTTCATTTTAGCATTATTTATTATTATAAGAATATATTCTGCTATACATATTTGTATATATATGTATATTAGAGACATACTTATTGAAATCTACAGACTATATCCATATTCATAATTCATAATTAAAGATTCATTTGAATCGACTATTGAGCCATATGATTATGTCAAGTTACAGCTAGCAGAGCTTTGTTCTTAAATTTTCGAGTTTTCCAGTTTCTTTGGCAAACAGATTTAATGATACATGGTTAACATTATATGGAATTAGCGTTAAACTTTCCCAACATTTTTTTAACAAATAATTTGTCAGGGAGTCAATCTTGGCATGATTAGCCCCCTTCATTAAAGGAATACATTACCATAATAAAAAAAAAAAAATCAGCCAAACTGGCTTTTAGAATGACTACACAGCTTTCCCACTTCCCTTCTATCTATGATTCATGGCAAAGATGATGCATTGGAGCCAGCAATCAAGTCCCAGTACCCTCTCACCATTGTATTACACTGAAGGCTTATTACAAGAGGGTTTCTCTCCAATGTGCCTTCAGAGGGTTCAGTGATGACTTGAGGCTTCCTGTTCTGTATCAAACTCTGCTTGACTATATAAATTCAGCCACAATGGAAGTGCTGTAGGAAGGCAAGTAGTAGATGTTCCTGTTGCAGCTTAACCACTTAAGCCCCGGACCAATTGTCAGCCTAAGGACCAGAGGTCTTTTTACAATTTCGCACTGCACTGCTTTAACTGGTAATTGCACGGTCATGCAATGTTGTACCCAAACGAAATTTGCGTCCTTTTCTTCCCACAAATAGAGCTTTCTTTGGATGGTATTTGATTGCCTCTGCGATTTTTATTTTTTACGATATAAACGGAAAAAGACTGAAAATTTTGAAAAAAAAAGATATTTTCTACTTTTTGTTATAAGAAAAATCGAATAAACTAAGTTTTAGTCATACATTTAGGCCAAAATGTATTCAGCCACATATCTTTAGTAAAAAAAAATGTCAATAAGCGTATATTTATTGGTTTGCGCAAAAGTTATAGCGTCTACAAACTAGAGTACATTTTCTGGAATTTACACAGCTTTTAATTTATGACTTGAGGTGCTAAAATGGCAGGGCAGTACAACCCCCCCCCAAATGACCCCATTTTGGAAAGTAGACACCCCAAGAAAATTGCTGAGTCGCATGTTGAGCCCATTGAATAGTTTTTTTTGTCCCAAGTGATTGAATAATGACACAAAAAAAAAAAAAGTTTACAAAAAGCTGTCACTAAATGATATATTGCTCACACATGCCATAGTTATATGTGGAATTGTACGAGGATACCACATATGTGGGACTTTTTGGGAGTCTAGCCGCGTACGGCACCCCGAAATCCAATCACTGCCTTCAGGATTTCTAAGGGTGCCAATTTTTGATTTCACTCCTCACTACCTATCACAGTTTCGAAGGCCATAAAATGGCAAAATAGCACAAACCCCCCCCCCCCCCAAATGACCCCAATTTGGAAAGTAGACACCCCAAGGAAATTGCTGAGGGGCATGTTGAGCCCATTGAATATTTTTTTTTGTCCCAGGTGATTGAATAATGACACAAAAAAAATATACTATACCACTACGGGAGGTGTATGCTTTGCGTGTGGGTGTTAGCGGTACTGGCACTAACCTAGCGCTGCCTGGAGCCATGCAGACCCTGACCCTAAAACCTAATTGATATCACCCGCCGGGTGATCAGGGGGTTAAACCTTTATTGGGTAATAAATGGTGGGTGCCCTGATGCTATAAAAAGCAAACTAACTAACCAGAGTCACCCATAACACTTATAAGGTGATCACTGGTGAAAGGGTTAACTAGGGGAAATCAGGGGATTAAAATCTTTATTAGGTAGTATATGGGGGTTCCTTACGCTATATAAAAACCTGACGGGGAACCTGAATAACTAACTGGCTAACCAGCGTCACCAGTGACACTTATACAGTGATCGCTGGTGAAAGGGTTAACTCTAGGGGCAATTAGGGGGTTAAAATCTTTATTAGGTAGTATATGGGGGTACCTAACGCTATAAAAACCTTGCGGTGAACATAAAAAATAACTAGCTACCTAGCGGCACCAGTGACACTAATGCAGCAATCAGAAAAATGATCGCTTAGTGACACTGGCAAAAGGGGGTGAAAGGGTTACCTGGGGGCAATCAGGGGGTTAAAACCTTTATTAGGTAGTATATGGGGGTCACGGACGCTATATAAAAACCTGACGGCGAACCTAAATAACGAAATAACTAACTGGCTATCCAGCATCACCAGTGACACTTATACGGTGATCACTGGTGAAAGGGTTAACTCTAGGGGCAATCAGGGGGTTAAAACCTTTATTGGGTAGTATATGGGGGTACCTAATGCTATAAAAACCTGGCGGTGAACCTAAAAAAATAACTAGCTACCTAGCGGCACCAGTGACACTAATGCAGCGATCATAAAAACGATCGCTTAGTGACACTGGCAAAAGGGGGTGAAAGGGTTAACTCTAGGGGAAATCAGGGGGTTAAACCTTTATTAGGGGGGTAGGGGGCTACCCTAGACCTAACACTAACTGCCCTGACAGTTTTTACTGTCACAACTGACACTAAATGCAGTGATCAGTAAATAAATGATCACTGCAATCAGTGACACTGTGACTGGGAGGGGGGGGGGCGATTGGGGGGGTGATTTGTGTGCCTATGTGTACCTACATGTCAGTGTAGTGTTGGTGCACTTACTATGTGTTCTCCTCGCAGTCCGGTCAAAAAGACCGCCCAGAGGAGAATGACATCACTTCCTCCCTGCCTGTGTTTACACTACACAGGCAGGGGAAGCTTCTCATTCGCCAGGAGCAATTGAGAGGGGATGGCCAGAAACCAACGGCCATCCCCTCATCCCGAATCGCTCCTGGAGCGAAATGTACCGCCGCAGCCAGCGGCAGGCGGTCCGATCGGACCCCCCACCCACTGGAAGGCAAGCACGTACATGTACGTTTTTGTGCCTGTCGGTGCCATTGTGTACATTGACATGCGGTGGTCTTTAAGTGGTTAAACTCCATTGTACCTAGCCCTATACAAATGTCCTATCTGTGACTATCACCATAAACAAGTTAAATCACTTCTTCTGGAGAAGAGGGGACATACTGTTAAAGGAGGTAGGTGGTTTTCTGCAGAGGGAGTTATGATGGTTAGGTGATTTAGGTGCAGGAGGTAATAGGGTTGGCAGGTTAAATGCAGGGTGGGGTAAACAAACATTGGCCCTCTATCTGTTGCAGAACTACAAGTCCCATCTTGCTTCTGTCTCTGGGAAACATGTATGTGGCTGTCAAAGTCTTGCTCACCTCTGTTGTAGAATATGTTATTTGTGTTAGGGATGTTGCATCTGGAGCAGTAGGTGTGGAATTGTGCTATCCACCCCTGATACAGTCTGATTATAGTGTAATGGTCATGCCTAATTCCATACAGACTTACCAGATAGTTTAGGCAGGTGCTGAAATTATAATTTTGGTAGATTTAAAGCTAAATTTACCAAGATTGTATAGTCAGATTGTAATATGGATGAGCATTGAAGCTCGGGGGTCCTGGTACATACCTTGCAAAGTGCCCTGGTGTGTCAAGCTTTGGCATTGGTCAAAGGTGTTTTCTATGTATACATTTTTTTAGCGATATGCATGTCCTTACCTTAAGAAATTGTATTTCTCATTTGCAACATGCATTCTAATAAACATATCACCAGTTACGCGCGGCGCTATATAATTTCATAAACTATAAATCACATAATAAAGTGCTCCGTGCTTCAAGTGCATATGTATACATTCAATAATGTTCATGTGTTTCAAAAAAATGGTCCCAGGAGGACTCAATGGTGATATAGATCTAAATTGCTTTATATAAGATTATTAAAAGAACTGGAGTTGGGGTCTCTATGAGACAATGTGGTTGGGGTTTCCCTTTAAAATTGTATAGAATTAGAACATTGCATTTTATAACTTTAACACCTGTAACTAAAACCTTCTGACCATCTGAGTCATCTGCAAAAATATCATCTGTAAACCTAGTCTCCTTTATAGTCATTGGCATTTTCCCTTGACATATAACATTAGCTCCACCCATAATATGGGGTTAGAATCCCCTCTGATTTTAATATTTTATCTTCCTTACCATCATAGTTCTCCTTTATAGTCATTGGTATCTTCCCTTTAAATATAACATTAGTTCTGCCCATAATATGGGGTTAACATCCCCTCTGATCTGAATATTTTATCATTTAGAAACATGGGGTTTCCCTCTAAGGAGATTGATGTATGCTCTAATATTAATCACTTTGTTCTGGTATATAGTTTTGAATTTTACTTTAAGAAAGTGACATGTAAGAAGTTGGAGTCCCTCTTTAAAGGAGAATATGGATCCCTGCTTAGAAGCTAATCTATATCTTCTCACCACTGGAGTCCTCCCATATAAACATACCTTGAATTCTTTGAATGCTGGAATCTCCTTTTTAACAGCAGATTTAGTCCCTAATCTGCTGTTATATAATAGTCCCTAATATAATCGTGTATGCATAGGATAATTTTTACAAGGAATGTTAAGCAAGAGATAAATTTTATGTATATTGTATTAAAGACTGTCTCACAGAACCCTAAGCGAGAGTTAACGAAGACCAGGGTATATAACGGACGGCATGCACCATCATGGGGACGCTCCTGATTACATCAGAGTGACGAAATGTGTTGGACGGGGCTTGCTGGCATCACTTCTGTCTGTTTGGTTCCAGACTGTGGAACACAAAATGAGTACATGCACATATTGAATATGTGAGTAGCAAATTGTATGTTTTTAAACTACTTTTTAATAAATGGAATGATAATATGGGATGTCGTTTGGCTTATATTTTCCCTCTGCATGCATGTATATGATGGAACGCTGATTGATCATTGCTGACAAAGGAGGTATCCCATCCAATACCAACAATATATGGACACAGCCAAATGAGGAGCTGCTTAAGTTTGTATAAACAAAGCGCTGAAAACTTTTCTGGTGAGTGGGGACACAAAGGAGGGGAACGCGGAGTGTTGCACTTTAAAGCACAAAACCAATTAATTTTTGAAGCACTAAGCACTTTTTTGAAACCCATGAACTTTATTGAATGTACAGTATCTCACAAAAGTGAGTACACCCCTCACATTTTTGTAAATATTTTATTATATCTTTTCATGTGTCAACACTGAAGAAATTACACTTTGCTACAATGTAAAGTAGTGAGTATACAGCTTGTATAACAATGTAAATTTGCTGTCCCCTCAAAATAACTCAACACACAGCTATTAATTTCTAACCGCTTCCAACAAAAGTGAGTCCACCCTTAAGTGAAAATGTCTAAATTGGGCTCAATTAGCCATTTTCTCTCCTCATTGTCATGTGACTCCTTATGCCGCGTACACACGGTCGAACTGTTTGACGTACTTAGTCCGTTGAAACACATTTCAGCGGACAATCCGCTCGTGTGTGGGCTTCAGCAGACTTTTTCAGCGTGCAGTCCGGAGTACTAAGAATTTCGGATTTTCCAAAAATCTGTCCGTCGTACTTTGGTTTCAGCGGACAATACGGTCGTCAGTATGCTAGTTCGACGGACTAAGAATGGCGCATGCCCAGAAAGGATTTACACGGCGGAAGGGTGCTTTGCTGTGTCTTGGACTTCCTATTTCTAGTCCCGTCGTACGTGCTGTACACGTCATCGCGCAAGCTTTCGACAGACTGTTTGTGTATCCGTGTGTGGTCAAGTCCGTTCAGTGGAAACTACGACGGATTGTCCGTCAGATTGTATGACGGATTAAGTACGCCATACAATCCGCTCGTGTGTACGCGGCATTAGTGTTACAAGGTCTAAGGTGTGAATGGGAAGCAAGTGTGTTACATTTGCTTTTTTCTCGCTATCATTCTCTGGTTACTGGAAGTTCAACATGGCACCTCATGGCAAAGAACTCTCTGAGGATCTGAAAAAAAGAATTGTTGCTCTACATAAAGATGATCTAGGGCCTAAGCCATAAGATAATTGCAAAGACCCTGAAACTGAGCTGCAGCTCATAAGACTATACAGCGGTTTAACAGGACAGGTTCCACTCAGAACAGCCCTCGCCATGGTGGACCAAAGAAGTTACGTGCACGCGTGCAACGCCATATCCAGAGTTTGTCTGTGGGGAAAAAAAGGGATGAGTGCTGCCAGCATTGCTGCAGCAGTTGAAGGGGTGGGGGATCAGCCTGTCAGTGCTCAGACCATAAGCTGCACGCTGCATCAAAAATCATCAAATTGGTCTGCATGGCTGTTGTCCCAGAAGGAAGCCTCTTCTAAAGAGGATGCACAAGAAAGCCCTCAAACAGTTTGCTGAAGATGTGTAGACAAAAGAACAGGGATTACTGGAACCATGTCCTATGGTCTGATGAGACTGAGATAAACTTATTTGGTTCAGATGGTGTCAAGCATGTGTGGTGGCAACCAGGTGAGGAGTACAAAGACAGTCAAGTATGGTGGTGGGAGTGTCATGGTCTGGGGCTGCATGAGTGCTGTCGGCACTGGGGATCTTCAGTTCATTGAGGAAACCCTGAATGCCACCATGTACTGTGACATAGTGAAGCAGAGAATTATCCCCTCCCTTCAGAGACTGGGCTGTAGGGCAGTATTCCAACATCATAACGACCCTAAACACACTTCCAAAATTACCACTGCCTTGGTAAAGAAGCTGAGGGTAAAGGTAATGGACTGGCCAAGCATGTCTCCAGACCTAAACCCTATTGAGCATCTGTGGGGTATCCTCAAACGGAAGGTAGAGGAGCGCAAGGTCTCTAACATCCCTCAGCTCCGTGATGTCGTCATGAAGGAGTGGAAGAGGACTCCCGTGGCAACCTGTGAAGCTCTGGTGAACTCCATGCCTATGAGGGTTAAGGCAGTGCTGCAAAATAAAGGTGGCCACACAAAGTATTGACACTTTTGGCCCAATCTGGACATTTTCACTTTTCAAAAATGTGAGGAGTGTACTCACTTTTGTGAGATACTGTATATGTATTAATTTGAAGCATGCAGCACTGTATTATGTGATTTATAGCTTATAAGTTTATTGAGTTGTATAGTGATTTTATTGGAGCACTTTTAGCACTTTAAATACACAAATGTAAATAGCACGGCACATAATTGGTGATATTGACATTCAGATTAACCTTTTATCTCAATCTCAGTGCAGGCAGCTATAAAGAGTATATACTGCACCATAGCTCAGGGTTCTATTGTTTTATATTCTAATAAACATGTCAATGTACAGTTAGCTATGCATGGGAGGAAGAAATGTTTGTAGGGACATCAGCTTGAAAGAAATGATCCTGGCCTATAGCACATACAGTTGATATCACACTTCACTTTAAAGCCTTTTACAGGCATGAATAAATTGATCATTATGACTCCAACTGTAAAATAAACATGAATGTTTTTGGGTTTATGTCCAGTTATAACTTATAAATAGCTTTGCTGCGGAGTCTGAATTTTTGCTGACTGTAGTCTTTTCCTGTCTCCCTGTAATTCACTCATCATGTAGAACCTGGTGTCAGCTGTCAGTTTCAGAGTTCCAGCTCCTGCTAGTAGGATCAGCAGCCTTACATCTGCATGAATTTATCACTGTTTTCAAAGCTTCACAAAGATTAAAGATTGAATCTTACCGAAGCTTTAAAAACAGTTACAAATAAATTCATACTGCTGTGAGGTTCTTCAGAGGGTAATCAGAACCAGGGCCTTAGCGGAAGCAAAGAATAGAAGTTAATATTTTCGGAATTTAATTTATAATTATCTATCCCAGCATTTGATGTATATTATGACTCTATGTTCAGTTCTCAATAATGAAAAGATAATGTATTAAAATAAAAATAAAAAATCAATGAATTGCTGCTGGTGTCTCCACTTGGGGGATTCACCCCTCTGTTTGTCACGCTGACCATTGTCACCAAGGCCTAAAGTGAGAGGAAAACCTACATTTTAGAGATGGGAATTCCTCTCACTTTTGGGAGATTGTCTTTCATTTCCTTCTTCAGGAAAGGAAGGTAAAGGGAAATATCCCCAGCAGGACCCAGGCATCAAAAAGCTAAAAAAAAAATTGTCTTTACATACAAAAAATGGAAACTCCGCTTGTTCGCACCCCTCCCCCCCACTCTGCTGCCCCATTAGGCACCTTTAGGGGGGAGGGGGGAGCCGATACCTGTAAAACCAGGAATCCAATCCCACTTCCATGTAAGATCGTTGTGCGCTAATCTATGAAACTTCTGGCCCCTCCTCCTTCCCCCCATTGCCTTCTGGGAGACACACAGGTCCCAGAAGACAGTGGGATCATTCAGAAAGCACAGTAGGAAACCGGCTTGAAGCCGCAAGGCTTCACTTCCTGTTTCCCTTAGTAAGGATGCCAGGGCCTGCACCCAGAGCCAATGGACGGGTCGGCTTGGGGTGCTGACATTGCAGGCTCCCTGGACAGGTAAGTGTCCTTATATTAAAAGTCAGCAGCTACAGTATGTGTAGCTGCTGATGTTTATTTATTTTTTTCACCCAGGCTGGAACTCCGCTTTAATATGTAGGTATAACTAATATTTTTTTGTTTTGGGTAAAGTAGGCAAAGGTTAAACCCTGTGAGTTTATTTTTTTCTGTCTGGGTAGATTTCTCTTCACTTTATTTTCCAGACATGCAACAGAAAGTAAAAGGAAATCTCTACAAGAAATGGAGATTCCCTTTTTGGACAGTTTTCACCAAAATGGATGTCTCCATTTAAAGACTTCGACTCACCTCTTGTTCTAGACAGCAATAATAATGATAATTTGACATTTGCCCTAGCCAAGATTAAAAAAAAATGGCTATACATTCATTTCAAGTTATTGTGTAGTCTTTAAAAGTTATGAAATATTTTTTTTACAACATATTTTTCCTTTATTTCACTTTATCCAGCCAGTAGCACACTTCCCATATTAAAGTGTCTGGATACTGGATGAATTCATAGTAAAGCAGACATCTTTGAACAGCAGCATTTTTAGTCTGTGGGTCAGGTAGTGTGAGTAGCAAAATTAGAGGAACAAATTGAAGCTGAACTCCAGCCAACAATTTATAAGCAGTTACAGCAAATCGTTTTATTCTTTTGGAATAAAGATTTAACATAAATAAATAAAAGCTGACCATTGTAAGCACCCTTACTAGGATTAAATGGGTTGTCTCAACCCTCTAACTGCAACTTTATCTGCACAACCTGGTCTGTTAAAGGAAGTTGAAAAATAAAAGATTTACTGGCTGGATCACCAGGTTAAAATAAAGGAATTTTTTTAAAGAAAACTAAAGCAGCTAAAACTTCTAAGAATTGGTAAGCTGCAATTAAATACATTTTTGTTTTTGAGTTTAATATTGCTTTATTGTTGATTCAGATTGTAAACTTCCACTTTAAATTGCATGTTAACTAATTTTTACCAGTTTGGTTACATTAGAAACAAACAAACCGTTGGAATTACTGTCTTTATAATGCATTGTTATAATATTGTAAAATACCTTTTTTGAGCTATTCTATATTGTAGTCAGGTGATATTCCCCAGTTTACCCCGCACTGTATGGTAGTTTGGTGGGTGAAGCTAAGCGGTAACCTGTGACATGACCTGCTGACATCATTGAAGAAAGTTTACTACCTTTGCCTGGGGTTCCTACGATCACATGGAGTTACAGTAAACTAAATACATTTTAATATCAATAAAAAATAAATAAAGCACATTGAAGCATTGCCCCTGGCTATATAGGTGTATCCAGGGCTTTCTTTCTCAGAGAATAGATGCAGGAAACCAAATCCCCTCCCACGTCGAACCACATTGAATGGTAGGTGTAGCCAAACTGCACAGGGGAGAATCTTAAAAGAAGCAATAAATACCTGTTAAAAATTGAATATGGAATTCAGAGGGGTCCTATGCACAGAGTTCAGCTTCAGGAGTGTGTTATGTACCGAGTACAGGGTTCAGGGGCGTGCTATGTACCAAGTGCAGGGTTGTGGAGTGCGTTGTATACAGAGTGCAGGATTTAGAGGTGTGCTATGCCCAGGGTACAGGGTTCAGCTCTCTTTCACAGGCTGTCCACATCTCACTTCCACCCCTTCTAGGCTCTGACCTCTGCACCACTCTCCCCCACCCCCCTCCTTTGCACTCATCTCCTTCCACAGCCCTCAGAAGAAGGCTTCTGTGTTTACAAGTGACAGTGGTTAGCAGGGAGTGGAGGGCAAGAATCAGAGATGGTGGAGCAGAGTTCTGCTACGTTATGGCTGAAAAAAAAGCTCTGGGTGCGAGGGTCACATGAAATGGGCCTTATGTTTGACACATGATGTAGATCATTTCTTATATTTGTGTTCAAAATGTGCATTTATCTATTTGTTTGGATATGCACTATTCCTATTCGAGGTAGCCATATAAATGATGATCTAAGGGAGAACAAAATTGGGAATATCAATCATTTAACTGCAAACAGTTGAATACTATATATTTATGGTGTTAATCATATCACACAATTTTTTGCTAATCATGAATCTCATTGTATGGTTTTATTTAAATCCATCCACACTATCAGCTCCTAATCCAACATCCACATGTTATAGTGTGTTATAATCTTATTGAATTATTGAAGCAATGTTTTTATCACATGTATGAATTATTGTAACTATGTATTTTTCTACATTCTGCTGATGAGACTGCCCACATTATTTAGCAACTGTTTTGCACGCACCTCATTTTAAAGTCCCAACCTCCTTTCTCCTCTTTAATTTAATTATGGATGGAGGCACTGAGCCCATTGCACAATGTGCTTCATTTAAAGTCTCAAAAATCCTCTTCTTTTAATTTTCTACAGTATGACTAAAAAATATAAATGCTACATGTTTCAGAGCTTTTGAAAACAATGCAAAATATATTAGCTTTACAGAAGATAATTCCTGTTTCCAGCAATACTGCCAGCAGCTTACGGCCATTGAGTACATTCTAGATGCTCCTTGCTCATTCAGCTCAATGCAGAGCAGATCTCCTGTCTGAAGTATTGGTGGCCATGAACAGCTAAAGATATGTGTGAACACAGAGCCCAGGTCATGTAGCTGGATTAGTTTCAGAAAAGGCAACCCATCATATTACCATTTTCATAGGCTGCAGGGACAAGTACAAATATATAATGGTTAGTAGAAGTGAAGATATACTTCAAAGCATAGATTAAAGTGGGCTTTGATAAGCATGATGAGGGTATCATGCAACAATGCTACTGTGTCGATGCACAAATGACTTTAGTTTAAAATAGCTATTGCTAATAACCTGTCATGTTTAAAATTATGAAGCATTGTTATTTAATGTATACATATACTGTATACTTTGTGTTGCATTGAAAGGGTACAGGTAGGTTGAATTAGAGATCCTCCACAGGTCCAATTGTTCTCAAATCAAATCTTCATAGCCACCTCAAATAATGCATGTCTACGAACAGGCATTTTGGAGCTGAAGAAATGCAGTGTAGCACCACTTTTAGGTCCTTTAAAATTGCCTTAAGTTATTTGCTTGAAACTTGTTCCTCTGAACTGGATTTCCAAGTTTCCTTATATGTCACATTTTCACCCATATTGTTCTTACCCCTGATGTACTGGGGATTAAACATGCCAATGATCTCTGAGCTGAGCGACAACCCTCTGTTCTGAATGACATTCATCAGTATTGTATGTTTGACACTATACCTTCCTCAGGAAGAATACTTTATGTCTAGACAGCCTGCATGATCAGGCCACCACTGAAGATTAAAATCCTTCAGCTTGTTTGTCCACTTCCAGCCCTCTCTGAACAATGGTGTA
This sequence comes from Lithobates pipiens, assembly GCF_037356315.1. Lineage (NCBI taxonomy): Eukaryota > Metazoa > Chordata > Amphibia > Anura > Ranidae > Lithobates > Lithobates pipiens. Next base: position 57,272,104 of record NW_027507787.1, on the reverse strand, counting down.
ATCGACAGCAGAAGTTTATCTAACATTTCCAATTTCCTTCACTAATTACCTTAAACAAAGCACCTACTCATCTGGACTGTAGGATTATTGCCTGCTTACCATTTGGTACCATTTGGTACTGTAGCCTTGTTTTTTTGTCGGGGGGGGGGGGTTCAGTTATGGAATATGGCCCTCTTCGAACAGGCTATGGCACTAAACCTGTAGGTAGGTAAGAGAACCAGTGGCCTAAAGGGTTGTACACATGGGCCAACATTCAACCTGTGTGTACGGCAGCCGGTCCGACAGAGACTGGCCAAACATCCGGCTTCTGTCAAAGGGGCGTGACCGAAAAACTCTGCCGATCAGTATCTGATCAGCTCTCATAATAATAATAATAATAATAATAATAATGTGTACTAGGCTTAAAAAGTCTCTGCTTCTGATCTGGATGAAACACAATACACAGCACAACAGCAGCACCCCACCTTGTGTAAGATCATGTAGTCCAATTCCGTCTGCACTTCTCAGAAACCATCACGAATCAGAATATTACAACCCTCCAGTCTGGGGTTTCTGACCTATCTAGCAGGGGCAGAAAGTACATGTTCACCTTCAAGTAGGATATAACTGTCTGTATTACACTAATTCTACCATAAATACTAACCTCAGCATCTAAAATACAGAGAAAAAAAAAGCTCCTTACATTACTTTATATAAGTTAGGATAACAATCCTGTTTTAAAGATATTAAAGTGGTTGTAAACCCTTACAAACCACTTTGACCTACAGGTAAGCCTAGATTAAGGCTTACCTATAGGTCCAAGAAATATCTCCTAAACCTACATGGTGCCAAAAAACAGGCATCGGACTACAGGGGACAGCGGTGACATCGCTGGCTCCTGTGTCAGGTAAGTGACACATAATGGACTACTATGCGATGCATAGTAGTCCATTCTGCTTTACCTTTGCAGGGAATCAAAGAGGAAGTAAACTCATCAGGGTTTACTTACTCTTTAAAAGTAGAATCCTTTAAGTGCAAAGAACATAAGATAAAGTCCCGCATTCTCCTTAGGCAAATGGGAAGTTCATCAAATGTTTATATTTAACATATGCTAAAAAAAAAAAAAAACCTTGGCCTTTAGTCTCCTATGGCCGCGAGATCACCCCTTTTACTTCTATAAAAATGCAATCTTGGTGGGACTTATTTTTTTTCTTACGTGGCTTAAAAAAAAATTGGGACCTGTAAACAGGAGGGCACTGGACCTTATGCTGGGAACCGCCGCCGCACTTACTGTATGTAATCCTAGCCTTAAACTTCAGCTCAAATATTTCTAGATAAGTAGAAATTGTAGTAATTCCTAATCATGTTGAAAAAGCATTATAATCATTATTCAGTTACTAATGTATTCTAGTTCTGTACTCTTGTTGTAGTACTTTTAGGAAAGGTACAGAGTGAAATTATTTAAGTAGTCATAGATGTATTGGTACAGTATACAGGCATTTCATATCATCTGTGCTATGAGGAATTACTGAAAGAAAAAAAAAGAAAAATGATGTGAGTCACATCCCTCTACCAGTCAAAAAAGGCTTACTGAATGTTCAAGGAATGTGCAAAAAAAGGTTTATAGGACAAAATGCTATAGACATCCTGATGCCAGAGGTATTCATGATGAGTATTGTCATGGATTACCTAAAATAGGCTGTGTAAGTCTATGCCTGTTAAGGCATGTGCCATTTAGTTCTTCCCAGATCCCTGGAAAGTTTTACTGCACAGAGGCTTAGGACATAGACACACAGTATGTCTTGTAAATATTTTATGTTGAAAACTAGGGAGTAGGGACTGTAGGGAGCAGGGACCAATAAGTGGGGAGATCACTTTGATTTTATTCATTTTAACAGGCTTGCATATTGCAATATGTGTGAACCAGGATACCTTGTCTTAATAAAGAGTTACATATGTATTAACATGCAGTGTCAAAATATATGTTTGTAAGTTCTGAATGGCATAGGAAGTATTAGAACTTGCTGGGAATTTAGAATTCTAACCCCTTCCCGCTGCCTGTACACACCAGTGTTTTGCTGGGAGCACGCTGCGCAACGTGCTCTCAGCACATAAACCAGGATCTCAACAAAAGCCTGGGTCTTGTACTAATGATTTGGAACCTGAACTCCTGCTTCCCAGTCACCTGATCTCTGTAATAGCCTCTGATTGGCTATCACAGTTATCAGTCACTGTGAACCAAGCCCATGTCCACATGTCCTCATCTGAATGGAGAGAAAGATGCATTGGGGAAGATTTACTAAAACTAGTTCACACAGAATCTGATGCAGCTGTACAAACTAGCCAATCAACTTCAAACTTAAGCTTGTTTAATTAAGCTTTGACAATACAACCTAGATTGGTTACTATGTGTCAGGGCCGGGCTCAGCCCTTCCTTCTCTAAGCTGGCCGCTCAGCTGTCCGTTAATTGCCAGCTCCTATCTCTCCACAGTGACTCACCTGTTGATGATATCCTGCTCATCAGTCCTGCTTAGATGATCTCTGCCTTCGCCTGGTCAACATCACAGAGATTCTCTCCTGCGTGCCTGTTAAAAACATGCTTGGCTGACGTTCCTTCTGGCTCCAGATCCTGCTTGCTGTTCCACTACACTGATTCTTGGCTTCCTGACTTTCTGGCTTGTCTGACTATCCATTCTGGTTACCAAACTTTGGCTATGTTTTGACTACGTTTGTTCTATTTACTTTGATTATTAAACAAGTGTGATTTAACTGCACTTCTGTCTCAGTCTTATTCATGGTTTTTGAAACTATGCAAGGCTACACCAGATTCTGTGTGCACCAGTTTTAGTAAATCTCTCCCACTGCCAGGGGAAAAAGATGTAAACAAACAAAAGTGTGTAAAAAAATGAAAGAAAAAAATAGCTAGATCAAGGTTTGATTTAGGTCAATGTCAGGGTTAGTGTTAGGGTCAATATAGGGGTCAAAGGTCAGAGTCAGTATATTTTGGGTAAAATAAAAAAAACAAAGACATTTTTTTTTAATTTGTATCAGAGTCAGTTAATGTCAGTGTTAGCCCTTGTACACACGGTCGGAGATTCCGACGGAATGTGTCCTATTGGACCGTTTTGTCGGATATTCCGACTGTGTGTGATCGGACTGTTTCCGTCGGAATATCCGACGGACCAACTTTTCCAACTTGCCGGTAAAATTTTCAGACAAAATGCTCCAATCGGACATACTCCGATCATGTGTAGCCTACTCCGACTGACAAAGTGCCACGCATGCTCAGATCAAATTCCTAGACCAAAGCTATTGGCTACTAGCCTGAACGTAGTCCCGTTGTAACGAAATAACGTCATAACGTTATGTACAATCAGATTTTCCGACAACTTTGTCCAACCGTGTGTATGCAACAGTTTTGGACAAAATCCATCGGACAAAATCCATCGGACAAAATCCGTCGGACAAAATCCAACGGATTTGGTTGTCAGAATGTCCGACCGTGTGTACAAGGGCTTAGAGTGTCTAAGGTAGGATTAAAAAACAACATGCACACTATTGTTTCCGGCCCTACTTCAGGTACAAAGAAAAAAAAAACATACCCATATGTGGTATTGCTGTGATCATCAGGAGCAGGAGATTGTATTTTGGGTTGTTCTTTGGTGGTAAGTTATTGTAATAGAAAATATACAGTAGAAGTAATATACAGCTAAATTGAAAAAAAAACTATTATTTTCATCACTTTGTTTTTCTTTGATATAAAGAAAAATCAGAAGATATCTATTATCATTTACTGCAGAAAGCCTAATTTGTGCTGAAAAAAAAAACAAGTTATAATCCACCTGGGTACACAAAGTAGTTGTAGTGATATGTACAGATTTACTAACACATATCAAAGTTGCAAAATTTTGTTCAGACATTAAGATTTGTTTTACCCTCTGTCACAAAGGGGTAAAAATACAGTTCCGTTCCCTAATACCATTACCTTTCCCTAACACTGCACCCTCCATCCGGGAGCAGCATTGAAGTTTTAGTTTGTCCCACCTGTCAGCTGCCCATAGCCAGTGAGAGATAGCGGGGAATGCATAACTCTACCCCCTCATTACACACTGTAATGTGGCAGTTCAGCACAGCTCAAACTTTAATGCTGTGTGACATCCTTCATGCTTCGCCCCACAGGCGTAATGTGAAGGAGATACAAGCGCGGGAGGGGGGCGGTGGCAGGACCGTGGGGGATACACAATATTGCAGCACTTTAGTATTGGTTTTGTCCCACCATTTAGCTGAAGTGAATTATAACAAATATTAGATTAGAACAGAAAATAGCTTCTTACATGACTTTGAAGCTGTAGCTATGAAGTCCTAATTACCTCCTATGATAACAATACTTGTCATAGAAGTTTTGTCATTTTATTATACAGCACAAAGGTATTTATGAATCAATCCATGTCAGCTGCTGATATCAGTGCAGGAAATTGTATTTAATCTTGAGGTTCTTGCTTGTATTCCCCCACATGAATAAAATTTAAATATAGAATCTTACAAACATAATGGGGTTGATTACTAAAGGAAATTCGACTGTTCACCTTGCAAGGGAAATAGCATTTTGTAAGGGAATTTTCCCTAGAGCTTAGTGAATGAAGTGAAGCTCTGCTGACTTCCATTATCCAATCATGTTCAAGCAAAATACTGTTTTTTGTTTTTTTTTAACTTACATATGATTGGGTATTCTTTATGCTGAGAAAAATGTACATACAAAATGCAACTTCACTTGAAAAGTGAACAGCCTATTTGCCTTTAGTAATCAACCCCAATGTGGTTGATTTACTAAACTTGGAGAGTGCAAACTCTGGTGCAGCTCTGCATGGAAACCAATCAGCTTTGAGGTTGTTTTGACAAAGCTTAATTGAACAAGCTGAAGTTAAAAGCTTATTGGCTATGATGCACAGCTGCATCCGATTTTGCATTCTCCAGTTTTAATAAATAAACCCCAATGTGCCAAAACACCTATCGCACCTTTACACTGACATGTAGCATTGCCATATTAAAAGAAAAAGGTTAAAAGTTAATAAAATAAAAGCTGTATTTTTTAGCATAATTATTCTCTATTAACTTGTTTAGGTACACTTTGAACAGTATGGTTTAATATCTCAATATGGTTTGCAGTTGCTGCTATCTTTAGGCAGTTTAGAGTGAGTAATTGTACAAAATAGTATGATGTAGGGAAAATGTGACAGTGATTAAGGACCACTAAATACATTTTATTAATAACAATCATTAATAAATAAATAAAATTTGACAACGTTATCTGACTGAATATATCTTTTACATTTATACAAAACACACTCTTTAATAATATGGTGGCAATCAGTTACAGTGGAAAACTAGACTATGCTTGATAAGGACACTATGCTGTACTTGCCCTGCAGTATTTAACGTATATTATAGTAGAATGGTGATTGGGTGCAACATGGTAATCAGCCGGGAAAAAAAACACTTAAACGGGAAAGCCTTCCCGTGAAGAAAAAATATTCTTCACATTTCTCACCATGATGACAGTAGCAAACAACATTACACATAAACAGCCTTTCTCCTAGACCAGTGGTATCCAAACTGCTTCCGGAGGCCAAATGAAACGCTTTGTGTATCTTTATTTGGCCCTTGGGGGGCTATTCCTCCCACTGATACAAGGCACTATGCCTCCCACTGACACCAACAATGGGGCAATAAGTCCTTCGTTGACACCAACAGTGGGGCACAATTCCTTCTACTGATACCAATGATGGGGCACTATTCCACTGACACCAACAATAGGGCATTATTACTCCCACTGATACCAATGATGGTGCACTATTCCTCCCACTGACACCAACAATGTGCCATTGTTTACTGCCACTGACATCAGGACATTTTCTACTCCTGCTTACTACAGTCTGGCCCCCCTAAAGTCTGAAGCACAGTAAACTGGTACTTTTTTTGGAAAGTTTGGAGACCCCTGTTCTAGATGAACAAAATATTAAATAGGTGTTTAATCTGCATAAGCTTTAAATGGTAAATGCATCACAGATATAACCATTAGGCACCAAGAATGCATACAAGCAGGAGCTTTATGTACTTTGTTACTGGTGCCCGACTTTGCCTGACTTCATAGCTAAGTTCTGCGAATGCCATTCTGTTGTCCAGAGTGCAATAACCTAGGTAGCCTGTAAGGGAACTCTCATTGGACAGAGGATGGAGTTTAGCAATGAAGTCAGGGAAAGTTGACCATCAATATCAATGTGAAACTTAATCAAACATGGGCACATAGAATTTTTCTTGTTGAAGGTGATGGCAGTCATCTTGTGACATACACTTTTGGACAGGTCTTTTACATTTACATGTCGGTTGACGTTAAAGAAAAACAATCATGATTTAGGTTAATGAAAGAATTTAAATATTCAGTTTTAAGTTATTATAATTGTGCAAGGGTATTCATTATTTAAGCCCTTATTCAACTTTAACTTACTCAGTTAACCACCTGACCTTACACAAGAGTGTTGATTTACTACAGGAGTAGAGCCTGATCACTTTGCAAAATATATATTAGTGAATCGGGTATTGACTTTGAATACCCTATTATGTGCAAGGAAAATGCATTAAAAAAATAACTTTTTTTCTGATAAATGATTGGGTATTCAAATCTCCACTTTCACGAACAGCCTGTACTCCTATAGTAAATCAACCCCGTTGTCTCCAGGTTTTCTGAGAGGTCATAACAGTATAAAATAGTAAAGCATTATAGCTGTTCACACACCTCTGCGACTCAGTTCTTTGACATTGTAATGCTCTCTAACAAAACCAAGAGGTCAGGCAATGAAACCTCAAATCATCTCTGACCCTTAACTTTCTGAAGAGTTAGACTAACAAAAAGTACGGTATGTAGAGCTTAAAAAGGGAGTAAATACCAAATCCACTATTTTACACTCATCATTTGGTACTAGTACTACTTGCTTAGCTGGCATCTGGAGTAATTATACTAATTATCCTTCTGGATTCAGTTTTATCAGTGCAGTACACCCTTGTTCGGCAGTAACAAGCCCCAAATGAAAGGGAATCCTTTGAACCCCTGAAATTTGTTGGAATTTCAGGACATAAGAATTGGAAGATAATTTAATCTGGAATGTATATGTTCTGCTTTTGGCACTTTCCTCCTTGCACACCCACGTTTGAGATAACTTCAAATGGAGTATCAGTCTCCCTGCACTGTTTAAAGTGGAGTTCCAGCCACTTTTACAAGGTGGCCTTAAAGTAAAGACCACCCCTCATTTTTGAGATATATATATATATATATATATATATATATATATATATATATATATATCCGCTTTAAGACATGACTGTGATCCAGCACCCTACACCTTTTTTCTACTTTCTGTATTTTAGTGGGTTCTATTTGTTCTTCATCAACTGAGCACTGTAGGGTCAGTCTATTTTTGGAAAAGCAGCTAATGTTAGCTTGGCAAACAACTGAAAAGAGCCTAATAATCTCTAATAATAGATAAATCTGCTATTTGATAAAGTTTTACTCTGTGACTAGGGCTCATTTTAATGTTACATGTCCAAATAGCACTGTTTTAAAGTAGACCTGTTTGTTTCAATGCACATATGCTAATTTGATTATTAATTTTCTTATGAAAAACAGCTGCCAAATCAGCACAGAAATTTAAGGACACTCGTATAATTTGACCCTCATGCAATAATTTTTAGAAATGGTAAAAGAGAAGTATATTTACTTGCCTGTTCTGGCACCACATCATATAATGGATATTCCCATATCAAATGGGAAGCCATTTGCAGAGTTCTACCCTAGAGCCATGAGAATGCACAATCTACATATAATGTTAATATATATAGATAGATAGATGGATAGATAGATAGATAGATAGATAGATAGATAGATAGATAGATAGATAGATAGAATTACAAATATAAAGATTTTGAGATAAATAGAACAAATTAACACCTTGTTTGCCTTACATTACAGAGCAGCTAGAAGTTTTTTCTTCGTTCAGACCTGCTCAGCTATGACATACTAAGAAAAGGGAGTGTACAAACGGGAGTCCTAACTGTTATACTTCTTTCAAATATGCCTTTATTGCATAAACAGAAAGTGCTAAAATAATATGAACATGAAACCCAATAAACATATTTATAAAAATTACAAATCAGAAACCGATTTCTGCAACATTTATTTTATTTTTTTTGTGTGTTTCAAATGGAACTTGGGGAGAAAAGACAGAGAGCGGCACTGAAGCTTGTTGAAAGAAAAATGACCATTATTAAAAGTTACACTTTCAAAGTATCTGAAGCAGGCTTGCAAAACATCATTGCCAAAAATGCTGTGGGAGTCTGCTTCAACTGGGACATGCATCGCCTTATGTTTAAATTCTATTTTATAGATAAATTCACATACAAAAACAAGAAAAATGGTTCATCTTATACTTTATATAATATATATACATCCTATTTTCTTAGATTACATTTGTGGCTCCCCACTGGACAATTGCCACAGTCATGCATATATTTGCATATATTTGCAGCATTTGTTGCTCTGTACTGTTGGCTGTTTGGATTATCCTTGTGATAAATAAGTAGACTTGGTGACTTTTTTGCATTGAAATATTCTATTACATATTTTACGACTCTAGTTTAGGTAAACTGTACAAAATAAGGGGAGCCTGACAAATTCCTGTTCAATCAAAACTGCACAACAATTAAACAGCTTGCCTTGTGAACCAAGAGTACTCAAGATCTTGGAATTCAGTTTTTCTTTGGATTGGAAACACTGTCTTCCTCTGAGCAATTCATAAAGAATGTCCTCTTGAAACCAAATTATAATAAAGTCTGCAGTTTTGTCATTTTCAAAATGGAAATGGTTCCTCAGAAAAATGTTATGCCCTTTGTTTTTGACTTTTAAAAAGGCATCCACTGCAGGACAATAAGGTCTTCTGTATTATGGCTACCATTGAGTCTTTGGTATGTGGTCGTTCATACTGGCCGGTCCACAGCATACTGACATGGGCTTAGATTTGAAGCCGGAGTCTGTACTGCTGGGTACGTGAAGTTAGCATGTTGTTTAGCTTTCAGCCTTAAACTTGCAAGGCTTGAGTTGCATGTGTCCCTGTACATGTAGGGACTCGCTGAAGAGGCATAGGGGCAGGCACTGGCTGAGACAGCAGAATTGAGACTGGGGCTGTTAAGGTTGTTGATATTCCCCAAATTATTAAGGCTAGAGCCTGGAACTCCAGTCACTGCTGATGGAACCATAGAAGAAGGCATGGTCATAGAGGCTATTGAGTTGGGTGGAGAGAACATTGGTTGGGATGACAAAGGACTTACATTCATGGAGTTAAAAAATGGAAAGCTTTTAGCAGAGAGGGGACTAGTTGCAAGACTTTTGGTAGCCCAGTTGTTATAAGAGTATCCAGAGTACATGTCATCATAGGGCTGCATAAGTCCATTAAACTGGGCTCCAAAGCTATTCTTGCAAAGTTCAGCTTGCTGATTTCGTTCTCGTTTTCTCCACTTGGCTCTCCGGTTCTTGAACCATACCTAAAATGAAAATAATTTATTGTTTCATCATAATGAAGAAAATATTGGTGACACTATTATAAATTAATATGCACTTACTATTAGGTAAGATGTTTTAGGATATTTAGGAACGTGTACAGATGTGGCCATTATCACTCTATAAAGTAATTATATAGTGCATTGTATCCTACTGATCAGATCTAAATATCATACAGCCAATTTAGTATAGTACCATTTTCACTGTTATGTGTAATCTGAAGGTTTAAGGAGTTATGCAAATGTAAACATTTATTCTGAATGTCAGCTTTGTTTTCTACTAAATTTAGCCCTTAGTACTATGCTTTGTGTATGTTGGGCAATTTTTACATTGCCTGTGATTCACAGCACTAGCCTTATGGACTTATTCAATAAACAGTGCAGGTGGTTGCATCCATCTGGTTTGACTTTACCGAAGCCAGATAATTACATAGATTCTAATTAGGCATTGAACTTTTTTTTATGTTTATTGCACAAATGCATAGAAATCTAAAACTACTGAATAAATTAAAACATGCAAAGTGTACAACACTGTTCAGCTAATGTAAGTTTTTTCCTCTTTGCTATCAGAAAAGAAATACATGAACCAAAAGCAACATTTTGTCCTGCATTACTGTAAATTTTTTCTATAATACCCTGCCTAAATTTTAGTAGAAATGATGTAGAAATTGTTTAAAGCGGACCTTTAGTCGTTTTTTAAACTTTCCATCTATTACATCTTCTGCCCTTGTTGTTTTAACTTTGGATGGTAAAACATTTTTTTCTGCCAGTAAATACTTTATATAGCCCACTTCTTGTTTCTTTTCTGGTAAAAACCTAGGCTTATGACATCATGCACAGCTCTCTCTCTCTCTCTCACTCTCGTGAGAGTTTGCCAGGAAGGGAGGAGGGATGAATCATAAGAGAGCCAATGTGAGCTGCAGAGCTGGAGGTGTGTGTCTGTGTAAATCCAGAAAGTGAACAGGCAGCAGTTTCAGCTACCCACAGTTAAAATAATTGCAGCCATACTAAGTGGAGGGAGATTTCTGCAGCATATCTATCAAGTACAGAATCACAGTATATATAAAATAGATATGCAAAGTTGTTGGAGGGAAGCTTCAGAATGGCATATAAGAATACGTTTTACTACAAATGATGTGAGCAGACTGCAGTTCCTCTTCAACCATGTACTGCCCGCCATATAGTAATATGACAGCAGCAAAGTGGTTTCGTTATCCTGATCGGACATCATATGATGATGAGGATAACCGGAATGTGAATGCGGGGGCGAACAGTGAGGCGATTGGGGGTGCTGTGTGTCAGTCTGACACACCGCAACTCCGATCATGGTATGGAGCCTCTGACAGAGGCTTCTTACCATGTGATCAGCTGTGGCCAATCACAGCTGTTCATCGCGTGAACCAGGAAGTGCCTGTAAATTCCTTGGTTCATGCTGAATGGGAGAGCCAATTGGCGGGTCTCCCTGTTGGGGGGGGAGGGGGGGTGGGTGCTGATAATCAGCACATTGATTATCAGTGCAGCCCCCATCAGATGTGCCCATCCAGCTGCCAATAGGTGCCCATCACCTGCCAGCCTGTGCCCCATGATAAACGCCTGCCAGTGCCCATAAAAGTGGCAAACAGTGCCCACAACAGTGCCAATCATTGCCAATAAAAGTGCCAATCAATGCCCCATCAGTAATGCCTGTCAGTGCCCTTCAGATGCCAGTCAATCATGCCTGTCAGTAGCTCCTCATCAGTGCCACCTATCCAGTGCCACCTATCTGTGCCCATCAGTGCCGGCCTATCAGTGTCGCCTCTCAGTGTTGCCTATCAGTGCCCATCAGTTTTTTTTTTTTCAAAATTGTTGTTCTTTTTTTGTTTATAGTGCAAAAATGTAAAACCACAGAGGTGATCAAATACCACCAAAAGAAAGCTCTATTTGTGGGAAGAAAATTTTAAAAAATGTAGTTTGGGTATAGTGTTACATGACCACGCAATTGGCATTCAAAATGTTACAGTGCAGAAAGCTGAAAATTGTCCTGGGCAGGAAGGGGAGAAAGTGCCTGGTATTGAAGTGGTTAAGTTACCACATTTGTACTACTAACATTAGTAATAATTTTGCATCTCACCCTAACTCTGGCCTCTGTGAGATTGGTCCAAACTGCGATTTCCTCCCTGGTGCTCATGTCTGGGTAACGGTTCCTCTGGAAGGTTGCCTCAAGCTCTTGGAGTTGTTGACTAGTAAAATGTGTCCTCTGCCTCCTTTGTTTCTTCTTAAGTGATCCATCTTCAGGATTGGAGTCATCTGTTTGGTTTTGTTGAGACTTTTCTGTGTCTATAAAAATAATAATTTATTAAGACTTCTGTTAAACAACATGACACAGACATGAATGTTTCACAGCTATATTAGACTTGCTCATATATATATGTAGGGCTCCTACCCTATTTCCCCGAAAATAGGACCTAGCGTGATTGTCAGTGATGGCTGCAATTTAAGCCCTACCCCCCAAATAAGCCCTACCCTGTTTCCCCAAAAATAAGCCTTACCCTGAAAATAAGACCTACAAGGACTTTAACTAGAGCTAATTTGTGGGGTAGGGCTTATATTGCAGCCATCACCAACAATCACGCTAGGTCTTATTTTCGGGGAAACAGGGTATACACCCTTAACTACTACATGACTGACAATCATTCTAAGGCTGTCCATACATCGGGCTGAACGAGGGAAATCAGTTGATTCCCTCATACACACTAAACAATATGGAGGAATGTATCTCACGTGCTGGCTATTGTATTCTGCAGCCAGCTGCTGAATATGTGAACAGTGACTGCATTTGATTGGATTCAGTTACTGTTTGACTGGCAATTTTGCACTCAGCTGCTTTGATAAAAAGCAATATAAAAATCAACTTTTGTTGAGGCGGGTGGTGTCAGCAATGCCACTCACAGCTTAAATTTCAGCAGGGATCAGCCGACTTTACTTTTTCATGACTGCTGACAGGCTTTAAAAGAAAAGTTAATCTCACTTTCTGTACTTGCAATAAAGGTGACTTGTGTTTTACCTTTTAGGTTTGGTCTACAAACCTAATGATTTCTCAGGTATGGACATAATCTAAAGACAAGAGACATGAATATGAAAAAGGGTTAGTGAATTGGTGTTAGGGATTAAGTGTAATGCCCCATACACACAATCAGACTTTCCGACAACAAAACCATGGAATTTTGTTCGAAGGTTGTTGGCTCCAACTTGTCTTGCATACACACGGTCACATAAATGTTGGCCAACAATTACGAATGTAGTGACATACAAGATGTACGGCGAGCCGATAAAAAGGAAGTTCTATAGTCATGTGATATCTCCATTACAAACGCTAGTTTTAGAAGACCGATCGCTTTCGGCTCGTAATTGATTCTGAGCATGCGTGAACTTTTGTGCAACGATCTTTTGTACACATGATCGGAAAGCTTTGTTGTAGGAAAATTTGAGAACCTGCTAGCCAACATTTGTTGGCAGACAGTCAGACAACAAATGTTCGATGGAGCATACACACGGTCGGACTTTCAGCCAACAAGCTCACATCCAACATATCCCGTCGGAAAGTCCGATCGTGTGTACGTGGCAAAATAGTTTTTCTTACTGCCTGTTGTAAAAAAGCCTGCAGTTCACAGAGCTCAAAAGTTCAAGCTGAAATTTAGACACACAAATAAGTAAGTCGGGCATCCAACCTTTTGACCTTTCTGGCCCAAATTGGAAGAAGGGGAATTGTCTTGACCACACATAAAATACTTTACGGTTACCATTATCCGTCAAGCAGCCAGCAGCGATCTGTCAGTTTGTTTTTTTCCATTCAGCCCACTGGGTTGAATGAAGGAAAACTGAGTGTGTCTACCTAGCTTAAGAATAGCTGATGAGTAGAAAAAGTTGTGTGCTGTAAGGGGAGGTAGAGGGGAGTTTAGGCAGGGGCTTTGGGGAGGGGGAAGCAACTGAAATCTGGGGGGGGGCACAGCCTAACCCAGCACCTCCCTAGATCTGGCCATGCAGTGTTTAAATTCTGCATTAACTGCAGCTGGTACTATGCCTAACATGGCATCTTCAGCATCCCTAAAGTCATGCCTGTACCCGGCTTGTCTGTACCAGCCACCACCGCGACTGCTAGGCCAAACATGACATCCCTCCAGATGTGCATGGGCCTGACATGTCGGCACTGGCTACCGCCAAGGCTGCTATGCCATGCACAGCATCCCTCCAGACATACCCAGGCCACATGTTTAACTCTCTTGGGCTGTGGGTTGAACATCCCTGGCTTGGAGTAAGTCAAATCAGTAACTCCATTCTCTAGTACTGCTACTCATAGCTCTTTCCAGTGCCCCAAACTCCTAAAATGAAATGAATATTAGTGGGCTTTTAGCACCAGAAACTATAATAGTCTCATAATCTTAGGTAGCTGCATGTCTGCGTTCCCAATGTTTATAATAATTAATATTAATATAATAATTTTAATAAGAGTTTGATTTAGATTTTTTAAAGATGTGTGTTGGAGATTTTGGAAATATGAAGGCAATGAAAGTGAAAGAATAAACATGTATGTTTAGATACATTAGGAAAGGAAGATTAGGAAAATAGTAAACATGTTATGCTTACTTGCCCTGTTAAATGGTTTTGCACAGAGTAGCCTGATTCTCCTCTTTTTGGTTCCCCCGCCAGCACTCCTGGCTCCTCCCTTTGGCTGAGTGCCCCTAAAGAAAGTATTTTCCTATGGGGGGCGCTCATGCTGGCTTTTCTTCTCAGCTTGTCTGCGTCTATTGAGGCATACACCCCGACTCAGCCCTGCCACCTGCTCTCTACTCATAGGTTTTGACTCATAGGTTTTGACAGCAGCAGGAGCCAATGGCTCTCAGCCAAACTTCTGAGAGTGGGGACTTGTAAGAAGAGCTGCTGCAGACATGCACAGTGCTGGACTGAGCTGCTAAGCTTGTAAGTAATTTTTGAACATAAGCAGAGTATATTTATTTTAACTTAGTTTTATAGATAGGATATCTATATATTGATTTATAAAAAAAATAGTAAGTATTTTTTATTGCTAACACCCCGAGACCAAATTCTATGTCACACTGGAGCATCAGCAAGTAGTTTAAAAGCCAGCAAATGTTAATATGCTTGATCTGCCTCTTATACACAGACACTTCTTAGGTTCTAAATATTTAATGCTGTGTTCTTTAGAGAATTATATCTGCAGTCATTTGCAAACACTATTGCCCTTTTTTTTTTTAGATATGTAACCTAATAGAAAAAGAATGAAATTAATGTTTTTTTTTATTATTATTTAAAATCAAACATGCATTATCCTTCTCTTTGACAAAACCCATTGAACAACTACTATGATATAAATATATGCATATTATGTGTATATTCTGAGTATATTCTAACAATATTTTAAATGATCATGCTTCTTTTAGTGATCTATGCAGCACTAGAAAAATTTCCCATTAATGATTCTGTATCCCCAAACTCATCCAGTTTCCTGCAGTTTAACGCATGCATTTTACTGCAGGAAAATGCATGCCAAGTTAAATCCCATTCATTCCTATATGAATGCTTTACATGCATGCATTGCAATTAAGGCCACTTTCACACTTTTAGCTGAGTTTTACCATCATTTTAGCTGCCCTAATCGGCCCCTAGCTGAGAGCTTTTAACCCCCGCTAGCGGTCGAAAAAGGGGTTAATAGCGCCTGCAAAGCGACACTGCCAACGCAATTTGCAGGCGATTCAGCAGCGCCGCCTATGCATTCCAAACCCCTAAAGAAACTGCTAGCAGGACTTTTTTTAATGTTCTCACAAGCACTCAGGCTCTCACACTGGAGTGACAGGAGAGTCGCTTTAGAAGCACTTTGCAGTCGCTGTTTTTAGTGCTAAAATGTCTGTAAAACGTCTCAGTGTGAAAGTAGCCTAATTGTATTTTTACCATAGTAAAAGATGCATATACACTGTAAGCAAGTCTATTGAAAGAATCAATTAAAGAACACACATTTGTTTTTCAGATTTGTGTATCTTTTAGATGCAACATAGATCAGTGGTCATCAACCCTGTCCTCAGGGCCCACTAACAGGCCAGGTTTTATGTATTACCTTGGGCAGATGCAGACTAGAATACTGCAATCACTGAGCAGCAAATGAGTTCAGTTATCTTGCAAACCTGGCCTGTTAGTGGGCCCTGAGGACAGGGTTGATGACCACTGTCACAGAGGATCACTATTCTGTGTTTCCCTTTGACTTCATTATAATTTAACCCCTTTATGCTGGTGCCTCCCGGCCCTTTAAGGGGTTTCAGATGCCAGGAGGCAGATTATGATCATGTGACCCTCATGCGAGCCAAATGTCACGGCAGTCACATGATCGGAAAAAGCGACCGGGAGCTTTCCGTTAACCGATGGTAACTAGGCTGAGAGCACGCAGGGCGTGCGTACCAAGCATAGCTTTGTCTGCAAATTGTTACACAAATATGTGGCTTCTCTGCACCAAGGCCCACCAGCCGAGAGGCCACATATTTGCATACCGTTGGTGCCTAGGGGCTAAAGTGGGTGACAAACATGACAAGCCTTAGTTAAAATTATGAACATGTGAAATGGCGAAAAACAACAGTACCCAAAATTGTCCATAGGCAACAATTTAAAAGCCTTTATAAGCTATTAATTTTCAGTTACCTGTGGCTGATGGCTGATGGCCCTAGAAGTGATCTCACTCTGCCATTTGTGGTGATATCTAACGTCTGTGGCACAATTAGTATATACACGCACTGGCCACTTTATTAGGTACACCTGTTCAATTGCTTAGTAACACAAATTGCTAATCAGCTAATCATATGGTGGCATTTTGATGCCTATAGACATCTAGACCTGTTGAAGATGACTTGCTGAAGTTCAAACCGAGCATCAGAATGGGGAATAAAGGGGATATTAGTGACTTTGAACACGGCATGGTTGTTGGTGTCAGACAGGCTGGTCTGAGTATTTTAAAAACTGCTGATCTACTGGGATTTACACACACAACCATCTCTAGGGTCTACAGAGAATGGTCCGAAAAAGAGAAAATATCTAGTGATCAGCAGTTGTGTAGACGAAAAATGCCTTGTTGATGTCAGAGGTTAGAGGAGAATGGGCAGACTGTTTGCGATAATAGAAAGGCAACAGTAACTAAAATAACCACTCGTTACAACCAAGGTATGCAGAATACCATCTCTGAATGCACAACATATTTAACCTTGAAGCAAATGGGTTACAGCAGCAGAAGACCACACAGGGTGCCATGCCTGTCAGCTATGAACATGAAACTGAGGCTACAATTCGCACAAGTTCACCAAAATTGGAAAATAGAAGATTGGAAAAACATTTCCCGGTCTGATGAGTCTCGATTTCAGCTGCACCATTCAGATGGTAGGGTCGGAAATTGGTGTAAACAACATGAAAACATGGATCCATCCTGCCCTGTATCAACAGTTCAGGCTGGTGGTGGCGTAATGGTGTGGGGAATATTTTCTTGGCACACTGTGGGCCCCTTAGTACCAATTGTGAAAAAAAGGTTTACACCCCCATAGGAAACTGCGATTTTAATGGCAGGCCAATTTGTTTAAAAATATAACAGTTTATTAAAAAGTATTCAAATCATGTAAGAAAACATGATACAAGACAATCATAATTACATAAAGATAAAAAACATGGCTATTGATACAGACGTCAAGGTGTGTGATAAATTGTTAGATGGTTTTCTCCATTCAACCCAATGCATTTCAGCTATGTAACCTTTCCTCAGGGATATTTATGAAGGAGATATCTACATTTATCTATTTCTACAAAAAAATATATATATTGTGATATTATAATGACATATACCATAAACGCATATATAATGAGATACAGGTAGACAATCAAATTATCTACCACCTTAGATGTATAATCCTGGGTGGGTCCTGTCTACCCTAGCACCTGGTGCGTCCAGGGACCCCTGCGATGGCCCTTGGTAATGCGGTGTCGGCCCGGGTGCTGAACTCCCATCCAATTGGGGGCAGCGCCTAGTCCTAGACTGCATGAATGTGTGTCGGTGGCCATGGAGTGCATGGCACTGCCCCATGCATCTAAAAGCGCTAGGTGTATCAATCGCTTCAGCGTTCATTCTTTTCAATGGCCAGAGTAAATTAATATTCAAGCCAATTAAATGAATGAACAGCCAAGTACTTGAGGTGCCTAAACGTATCTAAATTCTGCTAGTGTATGACCAGCTTTACTTATTTAGATATGTGTGTCTTTCAAATAGATCTGCATAGCAGGAGATCAAACTACACAGGCTATTTAGCATGTACAAATCTCCTGACTATTATGCAGATTTGGTAATGGTAAATGAGGTGTTAAAAAAGAAGTGCAGGTTTTGAAAAAAACGAATGTATGTACTCACCTTAGCCTAGGAGGATGCTGCATCGATCTGATCCCCCACCGCCTCTACACTGAGAACTGAGTGATCAAAGACCGCTGATCGTTCAGTTTTCGGTCTTCAGTGGGCAGAGAGCCTATGACTGACAGTCACCGCTCTGTGCTTTGCCCCTCCAGCACTTACTGGAGTGCCGAGCATTAAAGACAGGGGGCTCAATTTACAAAGAGTTTTTTTACTCTTAAAATCTGAGATAAAACAACTCATAGATTTTTTCACACATTTTTTTTGCAATTCACAAAAAAGAAAACACTACTAGCATAAATCATGAGTTTATTTCATCAAAATGTGAGGTATTTTACTCATGAAACCATGTGTTTTTTTATCTCATCATGACGTGATATTCAGAATCAGAATTTTAACCCCCTCTCGTTTTTAGTGCTAATAAAGAGGTAAAATGGTTCAAACTGCAAAAAATATGGCAACTCACTCAAGTCAGTGCGGTACCTGCAGCATAGGTATTAATACAAAAGAAAAAAGGTGACTGGAATAGCAGTCAAATGTAAGCTGCTTTCACAGGACACGGGTGGCTTATCAAAAACAACCAAAGTTGCATTAAGTAAATACAAAATATCTTTATAAATGTAAAATATTGAATGAAAATAGTTTTAAAATTCACACTCATACAGTATATATAGTATACAGTTTTTCCACCAATAAAAAAGTTTTGTCATTGGGGAGATTTGCTTTCACTTCTGTCACATAGCCAAAACAGGAAGTGAGAGGAAATCCCTAAAATGTTAAAGAATCCCTTGGGGACCCCAGGTCGCCATTGGAAGATTTCCCCTCTATTACTTTCCTGGGGACAACCCAAAATTTGGGATTTTCTTTCACTTTCAATGATAATGGTAAACAGCTCAAATAGAGAGGGTAAATCTCCCGGGGGCGCAGTAAGAAATAAAAACCTGACAGAGGTGCTAATCTATCTCCACTTTATCCAAAAGTTTTGCCTTTAGTTATACTTTAGGTAAATTAGCCCCAATGATTTTGTGTTTTTTCTACATTTAGGTTTCTATGCATTACTGTTGAGAAACTGATCCAACAAAGCTAGAGACTCCTCCAAACTGGCTATTATTTTTTTACATTCCTTAAATACCTCATGCCTGGACCACTACTTAATTCATGATTTTATTTATTTCCTTAGTGAATTGACTTTAACGCTGTTTTAAGAGTTATTTACCTCATGTTTTTGGTTTGTGAGGTAAATAACTCATGAGGTGATAGTGAACTGACATTTTCAGCATCTCATAGATAATTGGGGAAATGTGTCTTGTGATTCAATTATCTCATGAGATATTCTTTAGTGAATTGAGCCCCTATGCCTCCAGAGTCTGGACCGGCTGAGCAATCAATGTCAGTGGCACAGGACAGTCACAGGAGTGCAAAACATGGTTACATAGTTACATAGTTAGTCAGGTTAAAAAAAGACACAAGTCCATCCAGTTCAACCACAAAAAAAATAAAAAATATATAAATAAAAAATAAAAATAAAATTATATAATAAATATCATACCAGCCCATATTGCCAATTCTATACCCATAGTTGATCCAGAGGAAGGCAAAAAACCCCAGCAGAGCATGATCCAATTTGCTAAAGCAGGGGAAAAAATTCCTTCCTGATCCCCCGAGAGGCAATCGGATTTTCCCCAGATCAACTTTACCTATAAATGTTAGTACCCAGTTATATTATGTACACTTAGGAAATAATACAGGCCTTTCTTAAAGCAATCCACTGAGCTGGCCAGAACCACCTCTGCAGGGAGTCTATTTCACATTTTCATAGCTCTTACTGTGAAGAAACCTTTCCGTATTTGGAGATGAAATCTCTTTTCCTCTAGACGTAAAGAGTGCCCCCTTGTCCTCTTTGTTGACTGTAAGGTGAATAACTCGACACCAAGTTCCCTATATGGACCCCTTATATATTTGTACATGTTGATCATATCCCCCCTTAATCTCCTCTTATCAAGAGTGAATAAATTCAGTTCCTGTAATCTTTGCTCATAGCTGAGTTCCTCCATGCCTCTTATCAGTTTGGTTGCCCTTCTCTGCACTTTCTCCAGTTCACCGATATCCTTTTTGAGAACTGGTGCCCAAAACTGAACTGCATATTCCAAAACTAAGTGGTCTCCTGTGAGCTACAGCACAAGTAGGGCCAAAAGAGCTTTGGCTCTGCTCCTCCTTTAAGGGCAAAATGACAGGGCTTCTTTAACCTCTTCAAGAGGTTTATGATGCTGGGAGAGGGGGCGCGGCTTAAGAGCACGTGATTGGCTGTCACAGCGGTCACGCGGTCTGAAAACTCCTGATTGCTCGTTGCTGTTGGTTAGTCGATGGTGACTGTACTGGGAGTGCGCAGCGCTCACACTCTCAGCACAGGTGTATAGGCAGCAATTCACGCAGATATGCAGCCCCTCTGCACTAAGGACCATGCACCCAGAGGATGTATATCTGCGTACAGCCGGTGCCAAGGGATTAAAGCCCACCACTTGACTCAGTTATATTCGCCTTCATAGCACTCATTTTACCACTGTCTCTGCTAAATAGGACAAAGGATTCATAATCAGATCATCTTGTGTGTCGCCAAACTTTTTTCTTCATATTAAAAGATAACATAAAAGTTATTCAGAGATCTTCTCACTGGGAATATTCTATGTGTAAAGGGGATAGATAATACATATCCCAGGGTTGCTACACTGCTTTCAGCTAACCACCAGGAAAGAATGCAATGGTCACCTACGTATTAGAAATGTATTTCAGAGTCGTCAGTCTTTCATTGCATGACCTTTTAAAAAAACTCAGTGGAAATAATTTTGGTGAAATATCCTCTTTAAGCACTGGGGATAAAATAAAAATACTTGGCCCATGTGCCTGGCTCTGTTATAGATTCACTGTGGTGTTATTAGCATTTGGCTTCATTTAATGAGGAAAGCTCAGGCAGAACTAAAAGATATTTTTATCTGAGGGGAGATTACAAAATAACACAATTAAGCTGCCTGGAAAAGAAAACAGTACAAAATAAGCTGTTGGTGAGGGCCAGTCATCAAGTGTCTCATAATTGTCATGTAACAAAAGAGAAAGCTGGACATCTACTGTGCTCCTGCTGTATGTCTCATACTCCCCTTAAAGGAAATGTATAAGCCAGTCACACACCTAATAGTTGACATAAGTAGACACTAATAGACACATAAGTAGTGAAGGGTGCTGTAGTGACATAATGGTTGACACCATCTTACCCCTCCTAATTTACCATCACAGAATACATCGGAGAGTATTTGCAATGCTATCTGAGCTAGCTGGCAGGTTAACACCACCGCTAGGGAAACAAATCATGCTTGAATTTTTTAACCTCAATGTAAGTGTATCTTGTGTGTAGCGGCGGGCTCCTGAAGAGCATGCGCTATGTTTTTCAAAGTTAAAGCTTTACACAAACTATAGTTTGGTTTGGGCCTATTTGACTATATTTGGCTCTGTGTCAGTCTGACTGGACCGTGAGATGTTCAGCCTGGCCACAGGGGGCACTGTGTCTGGTGTCAGGTGTGGAACTATGGTCTGGTTAGGCGCTTGAATTATTCCCTCTCGGAGTCAGGCCAGTGGGAGTGTTCCTCCTGCTGTGCCCTCTGGGAGAGGGTATTTAAGACATGGACGTCACGTGGTTCTGGGTTTTGGTCCAGTATGCTGTGCTGAGTATATGGTCCTGGTCCTCCTGACCAGCCCCGAGGAAGGCTATGGCCTGGGGTGCGGTTCCACCCGACTTTGATGCCTCGGGGCTGGCTAGCCTAAGGCAAGGGAACTGAGGAAGGATTCTGAGGTGGATGGGTGCTGCCTCTGGTCCGGGAGAGACCCAGTATACTTCGAGCATTCCAGGGGAGGACTCTTTAGAAGAATACCACGCGTGAGGTTGGTTTCTTAACAAGAGCCTGGAAGGGCTGAAGTAACCGAGGGGATATCGCCAAGTGGGCTGAAAGATCCAGGTATCCTACAAGTGTTCTACAGCTTAGTTTCCTACGTGTTCTGCAACAATGTCGGTGATAAAGACTTTGTTCCTGAGTAAGCACCTTGTTGGCTGCTAGGCCTTGTGAGAGAGGGACTGTCCAACCTGAGTGTTCATCCAGCTGCAAATGGCTATTCTCTGGATGCAGTCAAAGTAAGCAAGTTCCTTAACGTTTATAGACTTTGACATTGAGAGTACCTGAGTTTTCCTTTCCAATCCTCTGATCCCAAGTTAAAAGACTGTTCAATGGTTGACATTTGCAAATAAAATCCATTCAACTGGATCTATTGTCAGTCTCAAGTTACTGGGCCATCTACCACGGGACAACCTCTAGACGTGTCACAAGGAGAACGGAAGGGAACTGTAAGCCCAAAAATAACCAGCAGCTCTTTCGGGGGTTAGTGCTACATATGTATCTTTTAATAAAAAGTTGGCTGATTTGCACTATCAGGCTTCTCCCTTTCCATTTATGATCCCTGAATACATGAAGTTCATCCCTGCAAGCATAGCAAGACATGCTGTTTGAAATCTCCACCCCTGTGATTACTCCTGCACAAGCTCGTCTGATCTCTGTAAGGCTACTTTCACACTGGGGCGGGGTCCATTATCAGTAAAGCATTGCTAGTTTTAGCAGCACGTTACCGTAGTTTTAGTGGTGCTTTTCGCCCACCAGCAGTAAGGCTTTTAACCCGGACTAGAGGCTGAAGAAAGGGTTAAAAGAGCCCATGCTGCAGTGCTTCCAAAGCGTTTTTCAGGCACTTCGAAAGCGTTACCCATTAATTTCAATGGGCAGGGGCAGTGCCTGAAAGATGCTGCCTGCAGGACTTTTTTTTCCGGTGCTTTTCAGGTGATTTACAGGCACTGTGTAGCTCTAAAATGCTGAAAAGCACCTCAGTGTGAAAGGGGTCTAATAGGCATCCATCTGATCTGGTAAGAGGCCATCCTTTTTTCTTGTGGACGGAGCACTTTATCATTCCCTTTGAGAACTGGCAAAGATGGAGTGGAATATATTTACACATCATTCGTTATATACATTTTATGTGTGAACTTTATGGACTTGAGTTTAATATACTGTACATATTTTTTAGCACATTCTGAATATTTTTTTTTTGCACAATGCATTATTTACTGGATTTTTTTTTTACTAGTGAAGAATTAGAGTAGATTTATATATATTATTTGTTTGAGCACTCGTTATAGAAGTGATTCTATCAATCTATTCACCTACATTGCTTGTTGTTGTATATCATCACATGAGTTCACTAATTTAAAGGAACAGCACACCATTAGTAATTTTTGTTTATTTTATCTCTTCCAAGATTTCAGTTGCAGCAGTTTCAAACCAGACCAGCACAGAGATATATTTATAGTTATAAGAACACAGCTACTACCTATTACATCTTTCTTCTTTAAGACACAGGGGTTGATTTACTAAAACTGGAGAGTGCCAAATCTGGCACAGCTCTGCATAGAAAACAATCAGCTTCCAGTTTTTTTTTTAAATCAAATCTAATGCCCCATACACACGGTCGGATTTTCCAACGGAAAACGGACCGTGTGTATGTTGTCGAAATCCGAAGTTTGAGAGCAGGATTTAAAATTTTCCGACAACAAAATAGACAATAGACAATTCCGACGAACAAAGTGCCACGCATGCTCAGAATAAACTAAGAGACGAAAGCTATTGGCTACTGGCCTGTTTATAGTCCCGACGTACGTGTTTGATGTCACCTCCTTCAGAACAATCGGATTTTCCGACAACTTTGTCTGACCGTGTGTATGCAACACATGTTTTCGCTAAAATCCGTCGGAAAAAATCTGACGGATTTTGTGGTCAGAATGTCCGACCGTGTGTACAGGGCATTAAAGGGGTTGTAAAGTCCCATGATTTTTCACCTTAATGCATTCTATGCATTGAGGTGAAAAACCGTCTTTGCTGCCCCCAGAGCCCACCTTTTTCTTACCTGAACCCATCCATTTCAGCAGTGTGCATGAGCCCAGCTGCACCAGCCACTTTCTCTGTCTTCATTGGATAGATTGATAGCAGCAGGAGACATTGGCTTCCACTGTTGTCAATCAAATCCAGTAACACGGGAGAAGGGGGCGGGGCGCGCCCGCACAGGTGCCCCCATGGAAATCGTCTCTCCGCGTGGGCACCAGATGATGAGGAGGAGCCAGGAGTGAAAACGGGGCACCCCAGAAGAGGAGGATAGGGGCCACTGGCCATACACTAAACAAAAAATCAACTGAACCCATTTTCGAAAGACATTCGGCCGTGAGCGCAAACGATAGTGCCATCATGTAATAAATCGTTCAGTGGACATAAATGAATGCATTTTTTGTTTGTTTTTTTACATATACCTAGTGCAGTTCAGATGGGAAACACATTAACCTTTCAATTTATCATTCGTTCGGCAGAAAATTTCCAAACTTGTCCTTCGTTTTTTCGGCTCAAAAACATCCCGACGATTATCAATTTTGTGCCCATTAACTTGCCGGAAAACAAACAAACTGTCTAAATGACAGAATTTTGGGCCGATTTTTCATATAGTGTATGGCCAGCATTAGTATAACATGTTTGTTTTTTTTATTAAAAAAAGGAAAGCTTTACGAACACTTTAATTGAACAGGCTGAAGTTATAAGCTAATTGGTTACCATGCACAGCTGCATCAACTTTGCACTCTCCAGTTATAGTAAATCAACCCCAAAGCCTTGGCACAGTTTATATTTTCTGCCATGTCTAAAGCTTCGTACACATGGTACGATTGTTGGCAGGGGATTGTCTGTTGACAGACTGTTGTCCTAAAATCTTACCATTAGTATGCTCATTTTAACAATTGTTGTCCAATTTTCCGCCAACAAATGTCTGATGAAAGGCCAGTAAACTTTCGGTGGACAGCGGTTTGTCGTCAGATTTTTGTATGGTCAGTACACAAATCCATCACACAAAAGTCAAAAGTACAAACATGCATGCTCGGAATCATTGCTCACCAAACACGAAATTAGCAGAAGGGGCCCAAAGGGTGGCGCTCAGGAGCTGAAATTCCTTGTAGTATGTAACTACGTTTGTGTTTGTGGCACGACAATTGTGTACCGTTTGTATGCATGACAAGATCCTTTTGACAAAAATCAGACGCTCGGTTGGCCAACAATCGTACTGTGTGTCTGAAGCTTTAGGCTGGCCATACATTATACAATTTTCTTATTCAATTTCCTTTAGATTTGCCTTCAACTATGTAGTGCAAGGGGCTGATTCCATACAAATTGAAAGTGTTTAGGCTTGACCTCATATTATATGGTTTTGGTAATGTATAATATACATAATATAATGCATGTATGTATGTATAATATACAGGGCTTTTTTTTCTCAAACAATAGGTGCTGGAACTCAACCACAACCCCCCTAAACTCCTCCCCCACAAACACCCTCCAAATCACATCAAATAGTGGGTGTGGTCAGATTTCACAAACAGTAGGAGGGTCTTAAAGGCATTAAATACCAGTATTGCATTACATAGTGCAGAATTCAGGGGGGTTACACACAGACTGCAGAACTGTCACTTGTAAACACAGAAACCAGACTTCTGTGTTTACAAGTGATTGTGGTGAGCAAGCACCAAAGCGTCTGAGATAGAGTTGGTGGAACTGAGTTCCACCAAGTTCAACCTGAAAAAAGCCCTGATAATATACATACATATGATGTAATGTATGGCCAGCCTAAGAGGGGACATACCCACTATTTGAGATTTCCTCTCACTCCCTGCTTCCAGGACAAGAATGAATGCAAATCTTAAGAAATGTTACACAGACAAAGAAACAACTTTCACCATTGTCCCTGAACAAAAACTACAAGTTGGTCAAGTTTGCTAGTTCACAAAACCTAGACAAGCCTGTCCAAGTGGCCATAGATGGAGCAAACTGGTTGCAGGAAAGAAAGTACCTTGATTTCCTCATCAACACAGTCACTGGGGAGCCACTGTGTTCTCCTGAGGGTAGGCGGGGATAGCCACCCCCCTGCTGGGAGATCACTTTCAATAATAACAGTAAACAGGACAAATAGAGAAGGTAAATCTCCCTAACGGGGGCACAGACAGCAATAACACCCTGACAGGAGAGAAAATCTATCTCCACTTTATCCAAATGATGGGTCAGACAGTGTAAAAAACATTATAATGATTTTTCTTCTTTATGTTTGAGGGTATCAAAGTCGATGGGAGTCATGGAATGGTCCGAATGGTAGTCAGATGGCAATTTGGAGTTCCCAGGAAGGTCCTGCATGAGGCATTTTTATATACTTGTAGGATTATCAATGAAAGGAGTTGGTCACCAAATAATAAGCAGCAGTGTGCTCACTAACAATTATTGCAGTAAAATATTGACAACAAAAGATACCAGTGCTCAATAGGTTAAAACGTTTTTCAATTGCAGATATGCAATAATATGAACAATTTATTCAATAATGATCATTTAGAAACAGTAATCCAAATGTCAAAGCACTTATAATATTGAGAAGGATAGGAGATAAAAGCTTACAGTGACGCTGGAAGGTCCCCAGATAAAGGAGGAGCTGATGGCATCCACGGATGGAAAGAACCTGGCAGTGGGGGTGGTGCCAATGTACCCACTTTTCTGAGCCGAACTAGGGACTCACTCACCGGCGAACTGTAGGCAGCTAGGCGTGCTGGTGATGGATGAGGAGAAGGCAGCGGTCCACGGAAGCTCCATGCTGGTGCAGGCTGTGGTGGGTAGTCAGGCTTGGGGACCAGAGTGACCCACAAGCTATCCTTCTCAATATTATAAGTGCTTTGACATTTGGATTACCGTGTCTACATGATCCTTATCGAATAAACTGTTCATTTTAACCTATTGAGCGCTGGTATCTTTTGGTGTAAATTTTGGTATCCATATCTTCCAGTTATGGTTGGTTTCCAGCTGCACTGGGTTCAGTTCCCACTGAACCTCATGTGATTTTCTTCACAGTCATATATGACCACAATTTAGCACTGGTGAATATTGAATTTAAGGTAAACACCATAAATTCATTAATACTGTGAGGTAAATACCATAAAAAAATTGATAAAATTTGATACATTTTTAAAGTCAATTTACAAAAAAAAATGCACACTTTTATATTTATTTAGTGATACATGCAGTTGATATTGTAGGGATGTATAAAATAACTATGTGGGGAACTCTGCACTGGCCAGTAAGTTAATTTACACTGTATCTGTCTGTGTGAATATGTTCTGCCCTGAGCTAAGGAAAGTACTGTAACTCAATTGTAACATTTCACAAGGTATAGATCCCTCTGTGAATGAAGGCACACTAATATGTTTTCACAGTTTCAGGCTCCATGCACACTAGCTACTGTAAAAAATGGCAGAAGAATTCCGAGACAAAAACACTCATATTTAGCATTTTTGGTCCAGCATTTAGCACTTTTTGTGCAGGTGTGTTAGCAGTGACTAGTGGGTTGTAAAGGAGCCGGTCGCCGCCACATTCTTAACAACTCATGAATCATCAGCTGTCACCGGGATTCCCTGCTTGTAAACAAAAGAATACCGACATAAATAAAAAAAAAAAAAAAAAAAAACTTGTGTGAGGGTTTTAAGGGCAAAATTTAAAAAATGGTGTGGGGTCTCCCCCTAAAATCTATACCAGACCCTCACCCCCCCCCCCCTCCCCCTCCTGAACCATACCAAACCATATACCATATGAGTAAATTGTTGATTATAGGGGGAAGTAGAGTGCCCACATCCCTAAGACCCCTTTCACACTGAAGGAATTTTTCAGGCACTTTAGCTCTAAAAATAGTGCATGTAAAGTGCCTGAAAAGTGGCGCTTTACGGGCAGTTTTAACCCTTTTTTAGCCTCTAGCAGGGTTTAAAAGCTCCCCGTTAGCGGCCAAAATGCTCTGCAAAAACGATGATCATGTGCCGCTAAAAACAGCGCTGATGTGAAAGTGTGAAAGTGCCCTTAATACAGAACACTAAAAGACCAAAACTTCTCAATGGGATATTAACCCCCCTGACGGTATTCCCGAGTCTGGCTCGGGGTGGAATTTTCATACCAAAAGCGGTATCCCTGAGCCAGACTCGGGACTGCATCGCTGGATCCAGGAGGAGGTTTACTTACCTTCTCCCTCAGATCCAGCGTTGTCTCCCCGCTGTACGAGCGAGCCGTGTCTCGCTCGATGCATCACATCGCCGATCTCCGTTCCCTGCGAACGTTGCGACGCACGGGGACGGAGATCGGCGCCAAATTCAAAAAGGGAAACAAACAGTAAACATACAGTATAATGTAATCTTACAGATTACATTGCTGTATGTAAATATTTCACATCCCCTTTGTCCCTAGTGGTCTGCCCAGTGTCCTGCATGCAGTTTTATATAATAAAAACTGTTCTTTATGCCTGGAAACTGGAGATTGTCCATAGCAACCAAAACTGTCACTTTACATCAAAAATGGTTTTAGACCAGCTAGAAAACAGCGATAATAAATTGGAATCACTCGCAGAATTGAGGGATAGCGATTTGTGGGGAGATCCGTCATCAAATACTGAAAAGTAATGACAGTGACAATTCTGCAACTGAGCAAATTTCTGTGTTTTTGATTTGCTTACATTATTGAATAATTTTTATTATTGTTATATTATTATTTGGTACAATTATTTATAGTTATTTATTATATTATAATTTATGATTTCATTTTTCAAACTTTATTATACCCGGGATGTCTGCTAGACTCTGGTTTGGACAGATTTAAGAGAGTTATTCCTAAGAATTGCAGGACTACAATATAAAACGCCAAATTTTCATGCAAAATAATGGTACCGCTTTTAGCACCTAAAATCCGAAATAATCGTACCGCCAGGGAGGTTAAAGGGCATCAACAACTTCAAGTATGAAAAAATAATAAACTTTATTGGTACAAGTTAAAATTATGACCCATATACAATGTTAAAACAATTAAAGCGGTTACAACAATTTGGTCAAAGATAACCATCTTTCTCTGTCAAGCCATATGTTGGTGGCAAACAGAGATTACCCAACGCATTTCAAATTTTCAACATGGGGGATGTGCTTTGGGGCAGGGAGAGCTCCCCCAAAACATCTTGTTCCATGTTGATGGGGACAAGGGCCTCTTCTCCATAACCCTGGCTGGTGGATGTGGGGGTCTGCAGGTGGGGCCCTTATTGGAAGCTGGAAGCCCCCTTAACAAGGGGGCCCCCGGATCACTGCTCCCCATGTAAATTAGTATGAGGTACTAGTATGAGGGCCCAGTATGGATTGGGGGGGGCGCATTTCTTTTTTCAAGTTTTAATTCCCGGCAATTCTTTTGTTTACATTCAACCAACAGCTGATTAGTCATCCATTGTTACGGACATGGCAGGCGGCTTTCCGACCCGCTCCTTAACAACCAGCTATTCACTGGTTGTTAGGAATGCCAGCTGGGAAGAAAAATAACTGTTGGAAACTGGTGCTTAGCAGCGTTTAGGAGCTTGTAGGAGCTGTGAGCGTTTTTTTCTGCTCGCAAATCAATCCCAAAAATGCAAAAAAAAAAAAGGATTTTTTTCTGCTCCTTAGAAGCTGAAGCTTCAAAAATTTCTCTAGACTAAAATAATGTGCATTGTCACATACTGTAGGATAACACTATTTCAAGAAGCAGAGAAAAATAATCTCAAAATCTGTAGCTAGGAGCATTTTATTAAGCTAGTGTGCATGGAGCCTCACAATATTTCTGTGTGCCTTCATTCTTAGAACAATCTCCCTCTGTGTCCAAAATACAGTGCCATTAGCTTATGACAATAAGAAAACACACAATATGATTTCCTGATTTTGCTAATTTTTAGGCCTATGTAAAGAGTGTTGTATCTAGCAGCTTTTATTCTAAAGCCTAGTACACATGATGAGAAACTCGGATGAAAAATATTGCTTTCCTGACAGACTCCATGGCAGCCTACGTATGGGTTAATCCCGCCTCTCATACCTCATAGGACCCCACTCCCATAAATCTTTGCTTCTGAACAGAGACTGTGTTCCTTTTTTGTCCTCCTCCTAGGACCAAGGTGTTTGCTTACCTTACGAAGAGTTCCGGTCCAGTCCTGTTTGCACGAAGATCCTGAGGGTGATTATGGATTCCAGCAGTCCCAGCTATTAGCCGGGTGGAAACGGGCGATATATATGCGATGCCATGAAGAGCTTACTAACCTGCCATTGGCAGGCAAGCGGCAATTTGGCCATACATCCTTTGCTATTAGCAGGAGGCCTCTATTTTGATGTCCCGTTCGTGCAGTGGGTGGAGTACCCCCAGTCAGGATGGATCGGGATCGTGCCGTGGCGGTATCGTATTGATTTTAATCATTATCATTATGGCAGCCTGTTTGTGTGTGTTGTTTGTCATCTCCTTCTTTCCATTTCCTGGTATGTATGGCGGCTGGAGCGCATTTGCGTTCCAATCCGCCGCCTCTTCCGTTCGTTCTGCGCAGGCGCGTGCCTCGTTCGGATCGAGGCTTGCGCAGTTTTCGGAAGACGGCGGTGATCGTGCATGCGCATGAACTCCGCTGACCGACGCCAGGGGGGCATGGTGACGTCACCATCGGCGCCAGCATTTAAATAGCTGTCAGATACAGCTATGGTTGGGATCGCTCTGCGAGAGAAAGGCAGCTTCCTGGTGTGCTGTGTGTCTTGCTTGGAGGTATGTTCTGTTCGCCAGTAAGCTCTACTATTTGATTCCTGTCAGGTGCTTATGGTGTTTTGAATCTCTCCAGCATACAGACTTTCTCATTATGGACGTATCATCGCCCCCCAGTGGCCAACCCTTACACTGCAGGTAGGAATATTATTTCCTTCTGCTGGGTTTGTTTTGGGTAATTACTTTTGGTTTTCTTGCTGTAGTTTTTTCTTTTCTATTTAGCCCTTCTAGGTCTGAACGTCATTTATCGGCACGCAAAGATACTGACCAGTCTAGGTTACAACATCGTCATTCTACGTCAAGTTCTAGACGCTCTAGATCACCCTCCAGACACCATAGATCAAGATCTGGATCTGGTCGTCATTCAACCCACCTTTCCAGCCGCTCGGAGAAAGCCTGCTGGGGTTGTAAATCTCACGTTCCAGACGGTAAATCTCTCTGTGAGTCTTGTTATTCCAGAGCTATGAAGGAAAGGGGAGCCGGAGACCAGCAAGTGGAAGCATTGGTCAGGAAGGTGGTTCAAGAATCTCTGAACAAAGCAGAGTCTGATCGAATGTTTAACCCTCCATCCGTTACAGCTCCTGTCGATGTAGATGCAGACCCTGTAATTCCGGGTCCCTCCAGACCCAGTGTCTCTCCAAGTGAATCTTCAGACAGTAAGATTGATGATTCAACTGCAGGTTTTGATTTTTCTCTTGTCCCGCAGTTAGTCAGAGCAGTCAAGGACGCTCTAAAATGGGAAGAGCCAGTTGAAGCACCCTCTAAACAGAGGAAGTACTTTAAACCCCTTAAGAAGGATCGCCCGAATTTCCCCTTCTTGGGTGAGCCCGGTGAGATTATTTCAGACGAATGGGGAAAAGTGGAGAGGAAGAACTCCTTAATTTCCAAGATTGCCAAAATGTACCCGTTTAAAAGCGAGGACGTTAAATATCTGGATTCAGCCCCTCTTATTGATGCGGCCCTAATGCGTCTAGTCAGACATGTTACACTCCCTCTTGAAGATACCGTTTCGTTCAAGGATGGTTTAGAGAGGAAGATTGACACCGACCTGAAGCGCATTTATATCACCGCAGGCATGGCTTGTAAGCCAGCTCTGGCTCTTGCAGCATTATCTAAAGCCATGGAGTCTTGGACGGATGATGTTGGTGCGGCTTTGGGAAGCGTTTCGGAAGAACTTATCCGGAATTCACCAGTACATGAACTGAAGTTAGCATCAGTATTTTGGGGGAAGCATCCCTTGATATTATCCGCCTAGTGGCACGTGTCATGCTCTCCTCAGTTACTGCGAAGCACGCTCTGTGGCTTCGTCCGCGGGTTGCAGATCCTGCCCCTAAACAGGCATGGTGTAAGATTCCCTTTGAGGGACCCTCCCTCTTCGGGAACAAACTTGATTCTGCCATTTCCAGTGCTACTGGGGGTAAATCAGGGTTCTTACCCCAGGATCGTCGCCTCTTGAGTCAGAGGAAAGTTCAGCCCAGACAAGAACAAGAGCGTGCTAGAGATGCTCGCCGTTACAGGCCTGGTCGGGAATTTAGGAAGAATTGGAGAAGGACTCAGTCTTCAAGCCAAAAATCCTCTAAGTCAACTACATCAAGGTACAATCCTACCACTTGTGGAAGAAAAAAAAAGAAAGGTACTCCTGTCTTACACAGATTCCCTGTTGGCTCAAGGCGCTGCCATTCCGGTCCCAACCAAAGAGAGATTTCAAGGGGTCTACTCCCCCCTCTTTATGGTCCTCAAAAAGAATGGCTCCTGGAGACCAGTTATCGACCTAACGCATCTGAATTCCTTCATCAAGAAGGAAAAATTCAAGATGGAGACATTACTAACAATACGTCAGTCAATACAACCAGGTGACTGGTTGATTTCCATAGACTTGAAGGATGCTTATTTCCATGTTCCGATCGCAAAAGTTTCAGAGGTACCTTCGGTTTGCAGTGGGCGAATTACATCTTCAATTTGTATGTCTCCCGTTCGGGCTTACAACATCGCCTCGAGTGTTTTTGAAGCTCTTACTGGCTGTGGTAGCACTAATCAGGATCAAAGGTATTCGATTACACCATTACCTAGACGATCTACTATTGCTTTCCCAAAACAGAGAACAGCTACTGTTACATCGAACTCAAGTCATCTCGACACTCACGGAATTCGGTTGACTGTTGAACCGGGAAAAAAGTCATCTGGTCCCTACTCAGTCTTTGATTTTTCTCGGAGCCCAGTTCAACACGGTCGAAAGTACCATCTCCCTTCCGGTGGAGAAAATTCCAGTGATCCGAGACAGGATTCGGCCTGCATTGCATTCTCTTCTTCTCAGGGCCTCGCAGTGCCTCAAGATAATTGGCACTATGGTATTCACAGCTCCCATGATAAAGTGGGCACAATGGAGGTTGCGTCCCTTTCAGAAGGGTTTTCTTCTACAATGGGACCAGGGGTCTCGAGACCATCTGGTCAGGATAACCCCCTCCATGCGGGAGAGTCTCTTCTGGTGGCTCCAACGAAAGAACCTCCTCAATTGCCATTCCATAGCTCCCGTCTCTTAGATCACAGTAACGACGGACGCCAGCAACAAGGGCTGGGGCGCCCTGTGTCTGTCAGAAATAGCCCAGGGCGTGTGGGAATTTCCAGCCCAAGAGGTAGTATCCAATGTTCTAGAGCTTCGTGCTGCTCTCCGTGCTCTTCAAGCCTTTTCTCACCTGATTTCGGGGACCTCGGTTCTCCTAAGGATGGACAACACGACAGCAGAGTCTTATATCAAGAGACAAGGAGGCACCCGCGGTCTCTCTCTGCTGAGGGAAGTGAGCCCGATCATGTCTTGGGCTCAGATGAACTTGTCAAATCTGACGGCGGTTTATCTCCCCGGAATTCAGAATGTCCAGGCGGACCTCCTATTAAGGTTCTCCCTGGACAACAACGAGTGGTCTCTCCATCCCGAGATATTCACATGGATTCTGTCTCTGGGGATCCTGCCAGAAGTGGACCTATTTGCCTCCCCGTGCAATTTCAAGCCGGAGAAATATTATACGAGGTGTCATTGTCCTCAGGCCTTCGGTATGGATGCACTGACGGATCAGTGGAGGTTTCGCATGGCTTATGCCTTTCCCCCAGTCCCGGTCATCCTGCGATTCCTTTCAAGACTCAGGTGGGAGAAAGTTATTGTGGTGACGGTTGCTCCATTTTGGCCCAACAGGCCGTGGTTTCCGCTCCTAATGCAGCTGAGTTTTCGGGATCCAGTTCCTCTCCCTTCCAGGGCAGATCTCCTGCTACAGGGAACATCTCTCCCATGCCCGGCCCATCTTCATCTGATGGTTTGGTTCTTGAAAGGGGAAGGTTGGATGCATTAGGGTGTCCAAGTACTGCCATCGCTACTCTACTGAATGCTAGAAGGCCAGGTACTAATAAAGTCTATCAAAGAATTTGGGCGAAGTTTGCTGACTATACTTCTTCCGTTGGCAGTTCCTGTAGTGATCTGAAGATTCAAGACATTTTGGGTTTCCTACAGACGGGACTAGTCCTGTCACTATCAGTGAGTTCCTTACGAGTTCAAATTTCAGCAATTTCAGCATTTACTGGCGTTTCCTGGGCCAAACACCGTCTTGTCAGACAGTTTTTCAGGGGAGCAATAAGACTCAGACCCCAGAAAAAAACAAGATTCTCCAAATAGGATCTTCCTTTTTGTCCAGGATTCCTTTTCAGAGGAAAGACCTGAGCATATGGTTCAATCATCTATCAAGGCTCTTTCTCTCAAAGCCGCCTTTCTGGTGGCTATAACATCGGCCAAGAGAGTCTCAGGGATCAGCTCTCTGGGTTGCAAAGAACCCTTTCTGACGTTTTTCCCGGATCGTGTGGTCTTGGTTCCCATGTTAGGGTCAAATCCTAAGGCCACATATGTATTTCATGAGAACCAGGAGATTGTTCTTCCTACTTTTCGGACTTCCGGAGATTCTAACATTCATCCTTTAGATGTTGGAGAAGTTCTAAAACAGTACTTAGAATCCACAGCTCCTTTTCGGACTTCTGACCATCTTTGTTTACTTCCATGGAAAGAATAAGGGATTGCGTGCTTCTTCAAGAACCATCGCAGCTTGGATTGTTCAGGCTATTCAAGGGGCTTTTAAAGCTAAGGGTTTGGCTCCTCCAGAGGCGGTGACAGCTCATTCTACCAGGAGCGTTTCAACATCATGGGCGACTGTTTGTCATGTTTCTCCAGAAGTAATCTGTAAAGCGGCCTCATGGTCATCAATTAATACCTTTTATGACACATTATTGTGTTGAGCCGGCTTCTTTATCGTCGGTTAATTTTGGTTTGCATGTCTTATCTGTTGACGGTGCCAATTAAACCTTTTTTCTGTTAACCAGCAATTTCCCACCCGGGTGTGTATGGCTAGTTATTTCCCATACGTAGGCTGCCATGGAGTCTGTCAGGAAAAAGGAAAATTTATATCAAATACTTACCGTAATTTTCCTTTCCTGATGGACTCCATGGCAGCAGGAGTTCCCTCCCATTTGCTGGAGTAGGCTAAGTTACGGAACACAGTCTCTGTTCAGAAGCAAAGATTTATGGGAGTGGGGTCCTATGAGGTATGAGAGGCGGGATTAACCCATACGTAGGCTGCCATGGAGTCCATCAGGAAAGGAAAATTACGGTAAGTATTTGATATAAATTTTCCTTTTTCTAAGCGATCGAACAATAATCTGATCATTAGTACACAGCTTTCGAGAGCCGATCGCAACGGTTTATGTAAAATTATCCGAAGGGACAAGCACAAAAATTGTTCCCATATGATAACAGAATGAACGATTTTCGTTTAATCAGTATAGTATTTGTCTGAAAAAAAATCAGAAGACCAAGACCGCGCATTCTTGGAAATGAAAAAGAACACTTTCCAGTACAATACAACACATCACATCATTTCTGAAGTTGTATTCTGTCGTACAGGAATTTTTGTAACTTTAATAACATCTTCATTTTCTATATGAAACTAGCATGCAAGAAATAACAAATGATCATTCGTCTGATCATCTTACCGCGTGTATGAGGCTTTACCCAGCAGTCTTATAGATTGTGGGAAGAAATGCTTTTCAGTTATAGAGGTTATTTTACTAAAGGAATAGAATGTTCACTGAGCCCCGTGAAACTGTGTTCACTTCAATCATCCAATCGTGTACAAAGAACATCCCTTTTTTTATTTTCATTGTACATGAGGTATTTGAAGTGAACACAGATGCTGTTGGCTACTTTAGTTAAAAAACAAAAGTACTTATTTCACCTACCACACAGGACACACTCGGGGAGATTTACGAAAGCTGGTACACGTAGAATCTGGTTCAGCTGTGCCTAGTAACCAATCAGATTCCAGTTTTTTTTTGTCAAAGCTTAGTTGAAAAGCTGAAGGTAGATGCTGATTGGTTACTATGCACAGTTGAACCAGATTCTGCATCCACCAGTTTTAGTAACTTTTCCCCACTGTGGCTGATTTACTACGGCCCAGATCACATTGATTCGGATCCCGCATCGCATCAGAATCGCAGGAAGTTCACACTTTGCTCTGTGAACCCCTGCAGCTGTCAATATAAAGTTAAAGGGTTTGTAAAGTCAGAAGGTTTTTTGTCTTAATGCATTCTATGATAAAAAGCCCCCCTCAGCCCCCACGAGTGTTGTCCGGGATTCTCTGTCCTGATTGGCTGAGACACAGAAGCGGTGCCATTGGCTCCTGTTGCTGTCAATCAAAATCAGCTAGCCAATCAGGGGAGAGAGTGGGCGGGGCTTCATGTCTGAATGGACACAGGGGTCTGTGACTCAACTCATGTGTCCCCATAGCAGGCTGCTTGCTGTAGGGGCACTGAACAGGAGGGAGAAGCTAGGAGCTCAGAAGAGTGACCCGAGAAGCAGAGGATCAGGGCTGCTTTGTAAAAATCAACTGCAACAGAGCAGGTAAGTATAACGTGTTTCTTATTTAGTTAAGGAAAAAAATGAGACTTTACAATCACTTTAAGGACACCCCCAAATCAGTACGCAGATCCCAATGTGAACTGCGGAATTGGATGGAATCAGATTTCTTGGGTCTGAACACCCATGCGATCTGATTCTAGTGCGGACAAAAAAAAAAAGGGTCCTGCACGTTTTTTGTGTGCGAAATACATAATGCCACGATTCCTGTACAAATGACATGTGATGTGGCAAACCACATCAATGTGAACCAAGCGTAAGGGCAAATAGGTTGTTCACATTGCAAGGGAATCTGCACTTTGCAAGAGAATTTGCCCCGGAGTTTAGTAAATGTGATGAAATTGTAAGAAAACCCAATCGTGCAAGGAAAAAAAACATATATACACAAACATGCATATGACAGAAGTCAGGAGAGCTTTACCTCATTCACTAAGCTCTGGGGAAAATACCTCTGCAAATTTAATAACCTATTTGCCTTTAGTATATTAACTACACCGAGCAGTCAGTGATATTTTTGAAAAGATGAACTTTAATTAATATTTTAATAAAAAAAATAGAAACAATATATATTGATAGGTGAGGTTTGGGAGAGTGGATAAAAATGAATTGTTTTGTATTTCTGCTACATGTGTTTACTTGAGCAAAAACTAGAGTTTATCTGAGCAAATATGGAGCTGATGTTGTGTGAACACTATACATCGTGCAATGGATCCAAACTTAAATATAAACATTTTGAAAATCACAAAAAGAGTTTACATTTCAGTGACATTCAAGTAATCATGACGTGCCCGTTGGCATTGCTTTTTATTGTGTGGGCAGCTCTGTTTTCCAGCTGCAGTGAGCTAGCGGTAGGTGGCAGTGTAATGCGTGTTTCAGCGAATAACACACTATTGTTTTTTTTTTTCTGCCTCTAAACACCCTTGCATATTATCCTATGTGTCCATGCACACATGCAGTGCCTTGAAAAAGTATTCATACCCATTACAATTTTTCACATTTTGTCATGTTACAACCAAAAACATAAATGTATTTTATTGGAATTTTATGTGATAAAGCAACACAAAGTGCCATATAACTGTGAATTGGAAGGAAAATGATAAATATTGATAAATGATAAATGGTTTTCAACATTTTTTACAAATAAATATGTGAAAATTGTGGTGTGGATTTGTATTCAGTCCCCCTTAGTCAAACCTTTGTAGAACCACCTTTTGCTGAAATTACATTCGCCATTCGCTGACATTAAATCTGACAAAATCCGTCAGATTTTTTCAGACGGATTTTGGCCCAAACTTGTCTTGCATACACGCGGTCACACAAAGTTGTCGGAAAATCCAATCGTTAAGAATGAGGTGACGTAAACCACGTACAATGGGACTATAAAGAGGGCAGTAGCCAATAGCTTTCATCTCGTAATTTATTCTGAGCATGTGTGGCACTTTGCTAATCAGAATTGTCTACACACAATCGGAATTTAAACAATTAGATTTTGTTGTTGGAAAATTTTAGATCCAGTTTAGATCCAATTTTGGTCTCATCTGACCAGAGCACCTTCTTCCACATGTTTGCTGTGTCCCCCACATGGCTTCTCACAAACTGCAAGCAGAACTTCTTATGGCTTTCTTTCAACAATGGCTTTCTTCTTGCCAGTCTTCCATAAAGGCCAGATTTGTGGAGTGCATGACTAATAATTGTCCTGTGGCTAGATTCTTCCACCTGAGCTGTGGATCTCTGCAGCACCTCCAGAGTTACCATGGGCCTCTTGGCTGATTCTATGATTAATGCTCTCCTTGCCCGGCCTGTCAGTTTAGGTGGACGGCCATGTCTTGGTAGGTTTGCAGTTGTGCCATACTCTTTCCAATTTTGGATTATGGATTAAACAGTGCTCCATGAGATGTTTAAAGCTTGGGATATTTTTTTTATACCCTAACCTTTTTTTAAACTTTTCCACAACTTTATCCTTGAGGTGTCTGGTGTGTTCCTTGGCCTTCATGATGCTGTTCGTTCACTAAGGTTCTCTAACAAAACCTCAGAGGGCTTCACAGAACAGCTGTATTTAGACTAAGATTAAATTACACACAGGTGGACTCTACTAATTAGGTGACTTCTGAAGGCAATTGGTTCCACTAGATTTTAGTTAGGGGCACTTTTCAGATATTTTTTTTTTTTTATTGAAAACCACTTATCATTTTCCTTCCACTTCACAATTATGTGCCACTTTGTGTTGGTCCCAATAAAATACATTTCCGTTTTTGGTTGTAATATGTCAAAATGTGGAAAATTTCAAGGGGTATAAATACTATTTCAAGGCACTGTCGATGTTTAGAGTCAGGGGCATTTAGAGGCAGAAATAAAAAATTGCCAGCACTTCCAGGAGCTGCATCACTTTGGTAGAAAAAGTGCTTGATGCGTGT
Organism: Lithobates pipiens; assembly: GCF_037356315.1. Classification (NCBI taxonomy): domain Eukaryota; kingdom Metazoa; phylum Chordata; class Amphibia; order Anura; family Ranidae; genus Lithobates; species Lithobates pipiens. The sequence goes on along the minus strand of NW_027507787.1, from coordinate 57,233,014 downwards.
AAATGCATCTTAATATGCGTTAATGCTGGGTGAGTCTAGCGCTTGAGCGTCGATTAATTTCAATGGCCAGAATAAATTATTATTCTGGCCAATTAAATGAATCCAAATGAAATGAATTCCCAAATGAAGCCCAAGCGCTTGATGCGCCTAAACTTGTTACACTTGTTTACGAGCGTCAAGTGTTTTTTTGCCAAAATGATGCTGCCAGGAGGAAAGACATCTAGGAGAGATAGCCAAACATCCAGAGTGCATGAGCCCTATAGATTGACATATTCTGCATGTACTAGAGCACTAGAGTTGGCATTTGTTTTCTGCAAAAGAAAGATAAAAAATTTTCAAAAAACAGAGAATGCAATTTGTAAGTGTAAAATGTTTTCATAAATCAAAACTGGCTTTTATAGCTGATTTGATCACACCATATCGATTGTACATTTTTGTTACTGCCCTTATGTCCCTTTGTAAGCCCAATAATACTACCAACATATCTCCTAATTAATACATTATTATTTTGTACAAATCTAATTTATTATTCACTTCCTGTTTAGTAATATATACTTTACAAACAGCAATAAATAAAGTATACAAGCCATAATTGAAGAAAACCTGTACCATGTAGTAAAACACGCAGACACAATGGAGGTCCATACTAGAAGATATTAGGAATTGTTATGAAAGGACTAGGTCAGAGGTTGTGTTTAGTAAGGTCCCAGGTCACTTGTCTTACTTGCAGTGGATTTGCCTATAATATGTCTCAGGCTTCAGGTTTCTGAGGTCATCAAAATAGAGGCAGTTAATTAAAAAATGCTAATTTCCTTGACACCGAAGGTTAAATCAGTGGTTTTTAGTTTTCTGGTCACTCTGTAGGATACAGGAAAGATAAAAGGGGTACCAATGCAGGTCACATATGCTCATAGGACAAATAAATAAAGGTAGCTATGAATGTATAACTCTAGCTATTACTTTTTTAGTTATGAACGATGAGGGAAAGCATTGCAACTTCTCTAAATTTTATACTGCTGTCTATGACCTCAAAATAGCAGGAGAAAAGTTCAAAACTAATCTTACAAAGTATTAATTTACTGAGAGAGTAGTTGATGCTTGCAATAGACTTACAGCAGAGGTAGTGAGTCAGTCAGCTGTAAGTGGATTCAAACATGCTTGGGATAAATGACCGATACTTTAAAAAAAAAAACGCCTGCCTTTATACGCACATGAACTTTAATAGAATCCGAGTCTTAGTCCATAGGGTTCAGTATTGAGTTGGCCCACCCTTTGCAGCTATAGCAGCTTCAACTCTTCTGGGAAGGCTGTCCACAAGGTTTAGGAGTGTGTCTATGTGAATGTTTGACCATTATTCCAGAAGCACATTTGTGAGGTCAGGCACTGATGTGGACAAGAAGGCCTGACTCACAGTCTCCACTCGAATTAATCCCAAAGGTATTCTATCAGATTGAGGTTAAGATGCAAAGGGTGGGCCAACTCAATATTGAACCCTACAGACTAAGACTGGGATGGCATTAAAGTTCATATGCGTGTAAAGGCAGACGTCCCAATACATTTGGTAATATAGTGTGTGTCTGTATATATATATATATATATATATATATCTCTATCTATCTATCTATATATATATATATATATATATATATATATATATATATATATATATATATATATATATATATATATATATATATATATATATATATATATATATATATATATATATACTGTGTATATATAGATATGTATATCATTTTAAGTCACTGGGAGTCAGACACAAATCAGATATGACTGTACGGATATATACATATATATATGCATACATATATATATATGCACTATATACATATATATATGCACTATATACATATATATATATATAAGCACAGGAACTAGGTTGCAGAAAAAATGGCAGCAGGTGCTCAGGACTGAGTCAAAATGGGAAATATATGTCTGTAGCAGGAGGCAGTTTGTTAGCGAAGGGCTGGAGAGTGGTACAATAATGAGTGTCGATATAGCAGAATATCTGCACTAAACCCCAGAAAAATATTTTGAAAATAAAGTACTATCACAGTTTGGAGGTGCGACAAATGTGCGTACTTTATTTTTTTGTTTTTTGGTTGCACATTTTTATTTGTTGTATGTGAATATTGAGTGTCTGCAGGCAACAGCATGTTTGGGGATGCATTTCTGCACATAGAGTTGGAGATTTGGTCAGGATCTATTGTGTCGCCAGTGCTGAGATACATGCAGAAATACAGGCAGATACTTAGCCATCATGCCATACCATCAGGGAGGCACATGATTGACCCAACATGTATTCTGAAGCAGGACAATGAGGACAAACATACAGCCAATGTCATTAAGATCTATCTTCAGCATATAGAACACGAAGGACTCCTGGAAGTGATGGTTTGACCCCCAGAGAGCCCTGATCTCAACATAATTGATTCTGTCTGAGATTACATGAGGAGACAGAAGGATCTGAGGCAATCTACATCCACAGAAGATTTGTGGTTAGCTCTCCAAGATGTTTAGAACAACCTACCTGCCGAGTTCCTTCAAGAACTGTGTGCAAGTGTACCTAGAAGAATTAATACTGTTTTGAAGGCAAAGGGTAGTCACATCAAATATTGATTTGATTTAGATTTCCCTTTGTTCATTTACTTTCCATTTTGTTAATTGGTAAAATAAACTATTAACATTTCTATTTCTGAAGGCATTCTTAATTTACAGCATTTTTTTCACACCTGCCTAAAGCTTCCGCACAGTACTGTACATACACAAGGTCCTCTAGTGCCGTGGTTCTCAACCCAACCCTGTCCTTAAAGCGGGAGTAAACCCGCTGACTTTTTTTTTCTACACCTGTAAGGGAAAAGGCATAATGAGCTAGTATACATATGCAATATGCATGAACTAGTATTTCTTTATGAAATACTTATCTAAGAATGGCATCTCATTCGGTCCACGCCGAGGGAGCTGACATATTCTCTTGGCGTGTCGTTCAGGTATCGCGGCTCGGAACACTGTGAGTGTCCGGAGCCGAGATGTCGTCACTCCCGCACGTGCGCGCGGGAGTTTTATTCCCAGCAGGGTCTGGCGTCTTCTGGACTTTCAGAAGAGAATCCCCGGAGCTCATTGCGAGGGGAATATCTCCTAAACCATACAGGCTTAGGAGATATTCTTTTTACCTACAGGTAAGCCTTATTATAGGCTTAATTGTAGGTCAAAGTTTAAAATATGACTATACAACCGCTTTAAGTATCCCCAACAGGCCATGTTTTGGGAATTTCTCTTAGATAAAATAGCTGTCCAAAATACAAAGCCATTGACTCTGATTTAAAGCACCTGTGCAAAATAAAGGGAAATCTGCAAACATGGCTTGTTGGGGGTACTCGAGGACAGAGTTGAGAACCACTGCTCTAGTGTATCAGTAATGAGCTGCCCATAAAATCGCTGAAAGTCAGATACAACTGTACAGATAGATACACACGTGAAATCCTCTAGTGCAGTGGTCATCAACCCTGTCCTTGGCAATTCTATGGGACCATGCCTAACACACTAGAGCAGTGTTCATCAACCCTGTCCTCAGGGCCCACTAACAGGCCAGGTTTGCAAGATAACTGAAATACATCACAGGTGATATCATTTGCTGCTCAGTGATTGCAGTATTCTAGTCTGCATCTCCCCAAGGAGATACTTAAAACCTGGCCTGTTAGTGGGCCCTGAGGACAGGGTTGATGAACACTGCTCTAGTGTGTTAGGCATGGTCCCATAGAATCACCAAGAGTCTCTAAATCCATACATGCAGTCCTCTGTCCACTAGGTGGCAATGTTGTAATATTATTTCTATGTACTGTCAGTTTATGTTGTCCATGCTGATGTTGTAGAAGCACTTAAAGTCAGTTTTACCTAAATCTTTTTCTACAGTAAGACTTTAAAACCATGTCATATTCCAAACATTTAATGCCATAGTAGTTCTGAAGAGAATGAGGCTTCAGTCTGTTCCATTATATGAATTGATGTGTGCTGCATGTTTGTTTCAGTGTTTTTATACATTCTGTCCATTACTTTGTAGAATTCAACTGTCTTTTTTTTGTGAACAGCAAAATACAACTTCAACAATCAAAGAATGGCAATATTTGATTTAAAGGCATGCAGTCATTATGTTTTTATGTGTTTAAAGAATAGGTAAACCCAACATTTTATATTCCTGATATGTCCCTGCTGTACCCTGCACTTATATGCCAAAGTATTCTGTTCTCTTTGTATTGCTTCCTTTATGTGAAATCCCAGTTGTTCCTGCCAGTCCCTCTGGTTTCCTATTAAAAACTGACCACACTAGGTAGGAGAGCAGAGCATGGTCAGTTTTCTAGCAGTACTGGGAACTCAGCATGCTCTCTTTGAATGATTAAGCCTTGCACACACGGGCCAAGAATCAGCTGAAATCAGTCAGTTCAGCAGGAACCGCGCGACTTTCAGCCTGTGTGTACAGCTTTCTTTTTCTACAGAAGCTGGTCTCACCACAGGCTTCTGTTTAACCACTTCAGCCCCGGAAGGTTTTACCCACTTCCTGACCAGGCCATTTTTTGCAATACAGCACTGCAGTTAACTGACGATTGCGTTGTCGTGTGACGCTGTACCCAAATAAAATTGATGTCCTTATTTTCCCTCAAATAGAGATTTCTTTTGGTGGTATTTAATCACCCCAGTGTTTTTTCTTTGTTGCGCTATAAACAAAGAAAGGCCGACAATCGTGAAAAAAATAATATATTTTTTTACTTAGATAGATAGAGAGATAGATACATAGATACAGTAGATAGATAGATAGATAGATAGATAGATAGATAGATAGATAGATAGATAGATAGATAGATAGATAGATAGATAGACAGATAGACAGATAGACAGATAGATAGATATAGATAGATAGATATATAGGCAAAACTTAATCCATATAGAAATATAGCACTCTCTCTGTTCCTCTAGCTGTAAGGATGCCAGCTCTACCCAATGCCATGGACAGGTCTCTGTGGTTATGGGCAAGGGCTTTAAAATGTAAGGGCAAATATTGTATCAAGTCACACATTTATAGCATTACCAGAATGTCTTTAATGCCTCCCTGTTCTTTGTCTTCACTTACCGCTGTGATCCTGCCCCTTGCAGCTGTGATCATGTTGAGGTGTTCCAGAGTCAGACAGAGAGAGGGCAGGACTGCGAGCCTCCGAGTCTGTTAGAAGGTTGAAATCCATCAGGCGGTACAAAGTGACAACTGAAAGGAAACAGAACAATAGTATAAGTGGAGAATAAATGAGATTACCTACTCCTCCTAATTATTCAGTGCTAGTATCTGGACATTTCTTTTACCAGGACTTTAGTACTAACAGTACAATCATAAACAGACTTCATTTCTTTTTATTTATATATTAAAATGGGGCCAAAAACAGAAACAAGCGGTGGTCTCATTTATTAATGTCATCATTTTCGGTTTCTATGCAATAGGGCAGTGATGGCGAACCTTGGCACCCCAGATGTTTTGGAACTACATTTCCCATGATGCTCCACTACACTGCAGAGAGCATGAGCATCATGGGAAATGTAGTTCCAAAACATCTGAGGTGCCAAGGTTCGCCATCACTGCAATAGGGATTTGCACTTCGCAAAGGTAATTTCCCCCAGAGCTTAGGTGAGGTGAATGAGGTGGGATTTCACTTTGCAAAGAATACCCTATCACGTACAGGGAAATCTAAAAAAAAAGCATTTTTGTTTGCACATGATTGGATGATAAAAGTCAGCAAAACTCTGGGAAAAATACTATTTCAAAGCGCAACTTCGCTTGCAAAATACAGCTTCACTTTCAAAGGATGCATTTTTTGCCTTTAGGAAATTAACCCCACACCCCCATTGTAAGAGCTTTTTCATTTTAATTGCCTGGACTAGCTGTCATAGTGATCAGTGATCACATAACCAGGAAACTGTTATTAGAGGACCACAGCTGTCTGGTGATGCCAATATCACAATTATTTACGTATATCCATGTCCTGTCAGAAGAATTTACTAAACTTGCCACTTTACTAAAAGAATAGAACATGCGCACATTGCAAAGGGGGTTTTCACTTAGCTTAGTGAATGCGGTGAAAGTTCACTTTGTAACGAATACCCAATTATGTGCAAGGAAAATTGTAACCCCTTCCGGACCAACCTATAGTAGTTATACTACTATAGGGCAGCAGCTATGCACCGGATCACTTATTTATACGTGATCCGACACCTCTGGGTAGGGGGAGCGCATGCGTGCCAGCGGAGGCTTGCTTTCGTTATTATTATACACAGTGGAAGCTGATTGTCAGGGAGAAAGACAGAACTGTGATCTGTCTATATAAACAAGGCAGATTGCTGGAAGGGATGGAACTCGTGTCCCTGCACAGCAGGGAATACATTTTATCTCTTCCCCTAGTAAACACACCTCACACAGTACACATAAACACAGGCTAGGCACACTGTTAACCCTTTTATCACCCCTGATGTTTAACAGCTTCCCAGCCAGTGTCATTAGTACAGTGACAGTTCACATTTTTAGCACTGATCACTGTATTAGTATCTCTAGTTCCCACAAAGTGTCAGTTAGGGGTTTATTTACTAAAGCTAGAGAGGGCAAATTTAGTCACAATTCAGCAGAGAAACCAATCAGCTTCTAACCTCAGCTTGTTTAATTAAGCTTTAGCAATAAAACCTAGAAGCTGATTGGTTTCTCTGCAGATGGTGACAAATGTTGCCCTCTCTAGCTTTAGTAAAGACCCTTAGTGTCAGAATGTCCGCTGCAATATCGCAAACCCGCTATAAGTCGCTGATCGCCGACATTACTAGTAAAAATAAATAAATAAATACATTTAAAAATACCATAGTTTGTAGACTTTATAACTTCTGCACAAACCAATCAATATATGCTTATTGGGATTTGTTTTACCAAAACTATGTAGCAGAATATATATTAACCAAAATTTATGAAGAAATTTGAAATTTTTTTAAAAATGTTATTGATATGTTTTATAGCAGAAAGTAAACATATATATTTTTTTTCAAAATTGTCTGACTTTTTTGTAAGGTAAAAAAAAACGCAGAGGTGATCAAATGCCACCAAAAGAAAGCTCTAGTGGTGGTAAAAAAGGGACATAAACTTTGCTTGGGTACAGCGTTACATGACTGCGTATGGCAAAAAATGGTCTGGTCATGAAGGGGGGTAAACCTTCTGGAGGTCAAGTGGTTAAAAACAGGCTATTTAGCTGCACATGATTGGAAGAATGAAGTCAGCACAGTTGACATTCACTAAGCTTAGTGAAAATTGCCTTGCATAGTTAACATTCTCAATTCCTTTAGTAAATTGGGTCACTCTGGGGGTTATTTACGAAAGGAAAATCCACTTTGCATTACAAGTGCAAACTACAAGTGCAAAGTACACTTGAAATTGCACTGAAAGTGCACTTTGAAGTGCAGTCGCTGTAAATCTGAGGGGTAGATCTGAAACGAGGGGAAGCTCTGCTGATTTTATCATCCAATCATGTGCAAGCTAAAATGCTGTTTTTTATTATCCTTGCATGTTCCCCTCGGATCTACAGCGACTTTACTTCCAAGTGCACTTTCAGTGCAATTTCAAGTGCACTTTGCTTTTGTAGTTTGCACTTGTAGTGCAAAGTGGATTTGCCTTTAGTGAATAACCCTCTGTGTCTTTTAATAACATAGCTGCAAATAGGATTTAGTCCCTTATGTGTATTGACATGAAAGCATCTACATCTGGTATAGTTTTTGAATTTTTTGGAAACCATGGGATTCACCTGTAATGACGCCTTTTCCGATATAATAGTGGGCTGTGTCATAATTTATGTTCTCGATGGACTTTCAAGACATGTAAACAGCAGAAAGGCAAAGGGCCAGGGACCCCCCAATGTTACTGGAAGTATGATCATCTAGAACAGGGATATGCAATTAGCGGACCTCCAGCTGTTGCAAAACTACAAGTCCCATCATGCCTCTGCTTCTGTGTGTCATGCTTGTGGCTGTCAGAGTCTTGCTATGCCTCATGGAATTTGTAGTTCTGTAACAGCTGGAGGTCCGTTAATTGCATATCTCTGATCTAGAAGGTTGGACATTTAATGCAAATTCCATATAAGGATATTTCCCAAATGCACTTGGAATTTTTAGCATGTACTACTAGTCTCTGTCCACATAGCTACAAGTGAGCCAGAATTCTCAGGTCAGTAATAAAGATATCTTTCACTGTTTCTTTCACCTGTTACATTTCACTGGAAATAGATTACTACTATTTTGCATAAATAATAATTGATACTTAGTAAACAAGGAACAATGCCTACTTGATCAGCTATCGATCTGTATGCCAATGCCCCGATCAGATTTAAAAGAACAATATTTTTTCTTTATTTGAGAACACATTTAACCTCTTCCCGCCGGCCATACGCATATATATGAGGCTTTTGGCAGGGGGCTTTAATGCATAAATGCATCCCAAATATTATTATACAGGATTTATATAGCGCCAACAGTTTGCGCAGCGCTTTACAACATGAGGGCAGACCGTACAGTTATAATACAATTCAATACAGGAGGAATCAGAGGGCCTTGCTCATTAGAGCTTACAATCTAGGAGAATATAAACATTTCTGTGCCAACAGCGTGCACCCTGCATACTTCCAGCACAGTTACCGGTGGGTACTTATAAGCTCCTGATGCCTACTTGCAATCAGGAGCTTTCTGATCATGTGACCACTGTGACAGCCAATCAGAATGGTAACATGATGGGAATGCCCGCCTCTGCCTCCCAGCATTTAAAACCCCTTAAAGGGTTGGGAGCCATTGTTTAGTCATGAGTTAATCCCAGTCTGGTGGTACAGAACGAAGTTCTAAGTTACTTTAGCATAGCGATCACGTTGCCTAGCAGACTGTGTCTGTATCTACCTACTGTATGCTCATTTATGTGCCTACCATCGTTTTCTCTTCCAACACATTGAGTTAATTTACCACTAAATTGCCTTGTATCTATTTCCTAATACTAATTCATAGTCAAGCTAAAGGTATCCATACTTTTTATGATTACATGGGTTGACTTCCAGTCAACTAGCAGAGGACCCAAATTACCAAGGGGCTTCTTTGGGGATTGTGCTACACAATCCATAAGCAGTTTTTTTTTGCTGGTCTCATGCCTCGGAAAACTGGAATAGTTGTTTCAAAGGATAGACCTTGACAGTGACAGTCTTTGTCATAGAATCTGGTCATGTGTCAGATTGGGTCTCTATTATTTCTGTATACTTTCATTAATGTACGACGTGTGTCCAAGAAAGGACTGGGTAAACATACAAAAGATAAGAAAAAAAACTCAGCAAGTTATAGTTATAAAGTTATAGTTAACCTATTTATAAAAAGGATGCTGGGAACAGTTGTATTCTGTTCTAAAAGCAAGGTTAGATAGAAGGCCAAATGTCATTGCAAACACGTATTTTGGATAATGGATTGAACAATTCTAAAGATTATTTAATTATTTTGCCCATCATTTTTTTCCTTTAATTAGGCTTCTTCCGTTTGAGTTACTATGAGTGATTTCATATGCTTGCTGGTTTGCACTGAGCATTGTGAGTGGTCCCGCAGTCTTCTGAGACCTGTCACTTGTTCCAGAAGACTGCAGCGAGGAGGGGTAGGGAGGGAGGAGAACTTCCACTTCTGATCGCCTAGGCAGTCAGAGCGGAAGTGGGTGGGAGCAGGTAGCTGTCAAAATCAGATAGTCGCTGCCCACCGCTCCTCAGAAGTGCCAATTCTTCGAGAGAAGCAGGGGATGACTTCTTAAAGCTAACCTTCCATAAAGCTAAACAAATCCTGTAGCATCTGACTTTTAATAAAAGGACACTTACCTGTCCAAGGATCCAGCTCTGTCCACACCTGGGCTGGTTCTTCGCTGGTCTTTGGGTCCCCGACACTGGAATGTTCAGTGTAGGAAGCCGGGTTTTACTGTGCATGAGTGAACCATGCTGCATTGTGTGAATGCCCAGCAGCCTCATGGGACATGTGACGTGTACCAAGAGGCAGGGAGGGGGGCAACTATGGACAAAATAAAAAGCATATGATGCACCATAACATGGGAGTTCTCAAACCCTGACCTACTGCATTGGGAAAAAAAGCCCATGTGAGGGGGTTTGAATCAGAGAACTCACTCCTGTGATGGTGCAGGGGAATGGTAGCAGTAGGTTTCTATTATCAACATCCTTAACAGCGTCCTGGAAGGTTGCCATTCAGGCTTCATGAGGTACATAAAGGGTCTACACCTATGGCAAGGACATTATTTAACTTCGGCCAAAGCTGCACAATAATCAAATTTTTCATGAAATAATTTCTTACTGTTTTTGTGCCTTCTTGTAATGTTCTCTGTAAATTCCTGAACCTCTCCATTAACCCTAACTTTTGTATGTTTGCAAGTGGTGCATGTTAATGGCAGTCATATGCACTACAAATCTCATAGTCCACAGCCCATAGGTCCTAGGCCTTTAGTAAGAGCAAGAGAGGGTGGCTATTCTACTATGTAGGGGGACCATGGGGAATGAATGTAGCCAACCTTTAAAGTGGTTGTAAACCCTTACAGATCACGTTGACCTACATGTAAGCTTACATTAAGGCTTACCTGTAGGTGCAAGAATAATCTCTTAAACCTACACAGTTTAGGAGATATTTGCAAAAGACAGGCACCGCTGTCTACGGCGCATGCACCGTAGACAGCGGCGCGCATGCGCACTGAGCGCGCCGTCAACAGCGGCGCACATGCGCACTGAGCATGCCGTTGCTAACGCCGATCATGCTGTTAGCAACGGTTCCCGCATGCATTAGCGGAAGTGACATCATCATGATACCCGGAAGGAAGATGGACGCTTCGTGGAAGAGGGGAAAGCGGTGACACCGCTGGCTCCTATGTCAGGTAAGTGACACATAATGGGCTACTATGCGATGCATAGTAGCCCATTATGCTTTACATTGCCGGGAAACAAAGAGGAAGTAAAACCCATCAGGGTTTACTTTCTCTTTAACAGAAAGTAGAATCACAACAGCAAATAAATAGCAGCAAATAAATAAAAATAATTTGGAGATTTGGAGGCGGAGAGCAATGGAAAGTACTTTTGATATAAGAATACATACTTGAATAGAATTTTATTTTTTCTAAACCAGTTTTAAAAAAAAAAGCTCTGGCTATACTCCATTTAAATTGTTTATCTACAAAATGAACTGTGTTGTCAACTTGGAAAAAAATATCTACTGAAAGGATTACCAAGCTATGTTTCATAGGCGACTCTAAATGGTTGTGCTAATACGATCAATATAATATTTGCCCATACTTTCACTTTAAAGCATATTTCAAGCCAAAAACTTTTTCTATTTTAGATTAATGGTTAAAACCCCTGTCAGTTTTTAGTTTTTTTTTGCCATCTGTATCCCATTGGGGGATTTCCTTTTTATGCTCTCTGCTGTAGACACAACAGGAAATAAAATGGCATCTCTCCAAAGTAACGCAAACACCCTTTTAGACAGTCATTAAAGAAACAACAGTTTGTCTCTTTTCCTGCTCTGGTGACAACTGAAAATTTGGGATTTTCTCTCACTTTCAGCCCTAGTGACAGTAGTCCCCAGGACAAAAATAGAGGGTGAATCTCTGTGGCGAGCAAACTGACAGCAATGAAAACCTGACAGGGATTCTAACCCTGCACTAATTTATCTAAAACTTAACCACTTTCAGACCGGACCATTTTGCTGGTAAATGACCAGAGGTCTTTTTACACTTTGGCACTGCGCTGCTTTAACTGGTAATTGCGCGGTCATGCAATGTTGTACCCAAACAAAATTTGCGTCCTTTTCTTCCCACAAATAGAGCTTTCTTTTGATGGTATTTGATTGCCTCTGCGATTTTTATTTTTTGCGATATAAACGTAAAAAGACCGCAAATTTTGAAAAAAAATGATATTTTCTACTTTTTGTTATTGGAAAAATCCAATAAACTCAATTTTAGTCATACATTTAGGCCAAAATGTATTCAGCCACATGTCTTTGGTAAAAAAAAAGTCAATAATTGTATATTTATTGGTTTGCGCAAAAGTTGTCACATCTACAAACTAAGGTACGTTTTCTGGAATTTACGCAGCTTTTAGTTTACGACTGCCTATCTCATTTCTTGAGGTGCTAAAATGGCAGGGCAGTACAAAACCCCCCCAAATTACCCCATTTTGGAAAGTAGACCCCCTAAGGAAATTGATAAGAGGCATGTTGAGCCCATTGAATATTTTATTTTTTTGCCTCAAGCGATTAAATAATGACAAAAAAAAAATTTTTTTTTTTTTTTACACAAAGTTGTCACTAAATGATATATTGCTCACACATGCTATGGGCGTATGTGAAATGACACCCCAAAATAAATTCTGCTGCTTCTCCTGAGTACGGGGATACCACATATGTGGGACTTTTTGGGAGCCTAGCTGCGTACGGGGCCCCGAAAACCAAGCACCGCCTTCAGGCTTTCTAAGGGCGTAAATTTTTGAGTTCACTTCTCACTACCTATTACAGTTTTGAAGGCCATAAAATGCCAAGATGGCACAAAACCCCCACAAATGACCCCATTTTAGAAAGTAGACACCCCAAGCTATTTGCTGAGAGGCATGTTGAGTTCATGGAATATTTTATATTTTGCCACAAGTTGCGGGAAAATTACAAACTTTTTTTTTTTTTTTTTTTTTTTTAACAAAGTTGTCACTAAATGATATATTGCTCATGCATGCCATGGGCATATGTGAAATGACACCCCAAAATAAATTCTGCTGCTTCTCCTGAGTACGGGGATACCACATATGTGGGACTTTTTGGGAGCCTAGCCGCGTACGGGGCCCCGAAAACTAAGCACCGCCTTCAGGCTTTCTAAGGGCGTAAATTTTTGAGTTCACTTCTCACTACCTATTACAGTTTTGAAGGCCATAAAATGCCAAGATGGCACAAAACCCCCACAAATGACCCCATTTTAGAAAGTAGACACCCCAAGCTATTTGCTGAGAGGCATGTTGAGTCCATGGAATATTTTATATTTTGCCACAAGTTGCGGGAAAATTACAAACTTTTTTTTTTTTTTTTTTTTTTTTTTTTTTTTCACAAAGTTGTCACTAAATGATATATTGCTCACGCATGCCATGGGCATATGTGAAATGACACCCCAAAATAAATTCTGCTGCTTCTCCTGAGTACGGGGATACCACATATGTGGGACTTTTTGGGAGCCTAGCCGCGTACGGGGCCCCGAAAACCAAGCACCGCCTTCAGGCTTTCTAAGGGCGTTACAGTTTTGAAGGCCATAAAATGCCAAGATGGCACAAACCCCCCCCAAATGACCCCATTTTGGAAAGTAGACACCCCTAAATTTAGGGGTACACTAGTGAGACTAGGTAATAAATGGCGGGTGCCCTGAAACTATAAAAAAATAACTAACCAACCAGCGTCACCTGTAACAGTTATATGGTGATCACTGGTGAAAGGGTTAACTAGGGGGCAATTAGGGGGCTTTATGCGGTAGTATATGGGGGTCCCTGGCGCTATAAAAAGCTGCAGCGAACCTAAATACCTACCTGCCTAACTAGCGTCACCTGTGACACTAATACAGCGATCAGAAAAACGATCGCTTATTAGGCTGGGTTCACACTGGAGCGATGCGGGAACGCCACGAATGCGCGGCGGGTTCCCGCATCGCATGCCTCCCGGCGGCAGTTCACACTGCCCTATGCGAACTGCTGGGAGTGTCAGTGAAATGTTACTGACACCCCCAGATCAGTTCGCATATCGCAGTGCGATCTGCAAACTCGGATCGCATGGTGTGAACACCCATGCGATCCGATTCTGCTGCGGGCCAAAAAAAGGGTCCCGTGCGAATTTGCGGCGGGTGCGGCGGGTGTGGCGGGTGCGGCGGGTGCGGCGAATGGCTGAACTCGAATCGCACAGAGATCGGATGTGATTTGCACTGCAGTGCGGTGCGAATCACATTCGTTCTCATAAACCGCTGCAATGTGAACCCAGCCTTAGTGACACTGGCGACGGGGGGTGATCACGGGGTTAAACCTTTATTGGGGGGGTTAGGGGGGTACCTTAGAACTAAAGGGGGCTAACCCTAACTGCCCTAACAGTTATTAGTCACAAATGACACCCGCCGGGTGATCAGGGGGTTAAACCTTTATTAGGAAATAAATGGCGGGTGCCCTGAAACTATAAAAAAATAACTAACCAACCAGCGTCACCTGTAACAGTTATATGGTGATCACTGGTGAAAGGGTTAACTAGGGGGCAATCAGGGGGCTTTATGCGGTAGTATATGGGGGTCCCTGGCGCTATAAAAAGCTGCGGCGAACCTAAATACCTACCTGCCTAACTAGCGTCACCTGTGACACTAATACGGCGATCAGAAAAATGATCGCTTATTAGGCTGGGTTCACACTGGAGCGATGCGGAAACGCCGCGAATCCGCGGCGGGTTCCCGCATCGCATGCCTCCCGGCGGCAGTTCACACTGCCCTATGCGAACTGCTGGGAGTGTCAGTGAAATGTTACTGACACCCCCAGATCAGTTCGCATATCGCAGTGCGATCTGCAAACTCGGATCGCATGGTGTGAACACCCATGCGATCCGATTCTGCTGCAGGCCAAAAAAAGGGTCCCGTGCGAATTTGCGGCGGGTGCGGCGGGTGTGGCGGGTGCGGCGGGTGCGGCGAATGGCTGAACTCGAATCGCACAGAGATCGGATGTGATTTGCACTGCAGTGCGGTGCGAATCACATTCGTTCTCATAAACCGCTGCAATGTGAACCCAGCCTTAGTGACACTGGCGACGGGGGGTGATCACGGGGTTAAACCTTTATTGGGGGGGTTAGGGGGGTACATTAGAACTAAAGGGGGCTAACTCTAACTGCCCTAACAGTTATTACAGTCACAAATGACACCAATGCAAAAAAAAAAAAAAAAAAAAAAAAAAAATTACATTGGTGTCACTGTGACTGGGGGGCAGGGGTAATTGGGGGGGTGATCGGGGGGTAAAGGGGGGGTGTGAGTGTGCCTGGCATGTTCTACTGTGTGTGTAGAGTGTTGGTGCAACTTACTGATCCGCTCTCCTCCGTGTCGGAACGAAAAATACCGACACGGAGGAGAGAATACATCACTTCCTCTCCTGTGTTTACATTACAGGAGAGGAAGTGATGTCACCGGGGATTTCTATTCGTCGGGAGCGATCGCGAGGGGGTGGCCATGAATGAATGGCCGTCCCCTCGTCCGGGATCGCTCCCGAACGAATACCGACCGCCGCAGGCACCGGGCGGGGGCCCGATCGGGCCCCCGACCCGCGGGAGGCAAGGGACGTACATGTATGTCCTTATGCCTGCCCGTGCCATTGTACCGACGTACATCGGCGTGCGGCGGTCGGCAACTGGTTAAAGTGGTTCCAAAGCCTTAAAGTGCATGTAAACCCTCTCCTATACCCAGTGAAGTGTACAGCCTCAGATGAAACACAGAGATTAAACAAATCTAAGTTTTACATGTATATCTGCTGTCTTCAGCTTGCTAGATTTTTTAGAAAGTGCACATCATGTTAGAGATTTTCTCTTTCTGTTCAGCAGTGGTAGTGAAGTCTGGGCATACAGCCAAGACAGCTGATTGGAGGAAAGGCACACACCCCCTTCCACGTAGGCAGAGGAACAAAGTAATTTGCAGAGCTGTGCTGTGAATACACCAACCCGCCCCAACACAAATTTCAGGCTGGATAAATCTCAGTTGTCGGAGAACTTGTCAGAAGTTATCATGCTGATAACAGAAGAACAGGACAGCAGAAAGACAGGGGACTTAGGGCTTTGGAGAGAGATAAGAAAACACTGCAGATATATGTGTCCTGATCAAATTTCCTGAATCAGGTTTACATCCACTTCCCACACCTTTTTTTTACCTGAGCCTGATCCTGCTGCTGTTTCGCTCCTCATTGGGCAGATTGATAGCCATTGGCTCCCGCTACTGTCAATACTGTGACATGAGTGCAGGAGGCGGGAATGAGTCCTGCTGTCTGTGACAATGGACGCAGCAGTGGGGCCCGGGAGCATGCATGCAAGTGGCTTTCCGTGGGGGCACCCACCAAAAAGAAGGGGCCTGGAGTGCCGGAAGGGGACCACAGAAGAAGAAGATTAAGGCTGGTCTGTACAAAAGCATTGCATAGAGCAGGTAAGTATAACATGTTTGTTATTTTAACAAACATGTCACAGTATTTGTGAAGGATTTGCCCCCTTAATGACCAGGCCATTTTTTGTGATATAGCACTGTGTTGCTTTCACTGACAAATGCGTGGTCATGCAATGCTGTACCCAAACAAAATTTACGTCCTTTTTTTCCCACAAATAGAACTTTTTGTGGTGGTATTTGATCACCTCTGTGGTTTTTATTTTTTGCACTATAAACAAACAAAAACTGACAATTAAAAAAAAAAATCATGGGACACAGAGCACCACAGTAACAACTGTATGGGTTATACGCCACCTTCAGGTGATGGACACTGGAATAATTACAGACAGGAAGTTCCCCTCCCTATATAACCCCTCCCACACAAGCAGTACCTCAGTTTTTTCGCCAGTGTCTAAGGTGTTGGTCACGGTTAAGATCTCTGCTAAAGTAGCTCCCTGGGACCCTACATTAAAAGGGGACCCCATTAAAAGGGGGAAAAAGTACCCTTCTTCCAGTAAAAAGGAAGAGTAAGCGTTTCTCTTTCAAATGTTCTGGATCTCCATCGTCAGGAGTAACGGCCTCCAGACAGTTCCAAGAGGAAGGCCTCAGAACTAAACGCAGGGCCAGAAAAAGCCCTGGGGACAGAAGTCTACAAAGTAGAGTCCCAAGGCCTCCTTATGAAGAGGCACCCCCGCTCGATCGAGTGGAGGGAAGGCTCCGACAGTTATCAGGAGTCTGGCGGGAGGAAATCCAGGACAAATGGGTCATCTCCATAGTGTCTCTGGGGTACAAACTAGAGTTTTGGGAGTTTCCACAGTCTCACTTTGTAAGATTGAGCATTCCCAAGGACCCAATAAAAAGAAAGTCCTTATTTCAGGCATTAGACCGGCTGCTATCTCAGGGGGTGATCATAGAGACTCCCTTAAGAGAACAGGGGTTGGGGTTTTATTCAAACCTCTTTACAGTGCCAAAGGTGCTAGAACGTCGTGGGCTTTCAAGTCCAGTAATAACTACCCTGATTATTGCAAGAAAACCAGGCCCTACAGCTATCTACTATAGGGTCTGGAAGGCCTACATCTCCTGGTGCAAGAGTAAAGGTTGGCACCCTCGCAAGTAAGTCATAAGTAGAATTCTATTATTCCTGCAATCAGGAGTAGAGATGAAACTAGCCACAAGTACTATCAAGAGTCAAGTCTCGGCTTTGCCAGTTTTTTTCGAAAAACCTCTTGCTTCTCATGCTTTAGTTCAGGCCTTTATTCAGGGAGTATCGCATATAAATCCTCCGGTCAGATCACCTCTGTGTCCATGGGATTTGAACCTGGCCTTGTCGGTCCTTCAGGAACCTCCTTTTGAACCAATGTGTGATACTCCATTGGTCCTTGTGACAAAGAAATTAGTATTTTTAGTGGCAATAACCCCCCTAAGGGGAATTTCTGAGTTAGCAGTCATCTCTTGTAAAGAGCACTACTTCATCTTTCATAAAGATAAGGTGGTCTTATGTCCTCGCCCATCCTTTTTACCTAAGGTAGTATCCAGTTTTCATGTGAACCAGGATATTTCTCTACCTTAATTTTTTCCAGAACCACGTTCTGCAGAGGAAAATTTACTACACTCCCTTGACATAGTAAGAGCAGTTAAATTCTATCTGGAACCAACAGCTCAGATACGGAAAACTAACGCTTTGTTTGTGCTACCAGAAGGTCCCAGAAAGGGGCAAGCAGCGTCAAAATCAACTATTTCGAGGTGCATCCGTCAGGTCATTATTCAGGTCTATGATTTAAATGGGAAAAGTCCGCCTTTTCATCCTAGGGCACACTCTACCAGGGCAGTTAGTGCTTCTTGGGCAGTCCATCACCAAGCCTCCATGGCTCAGGTTTGCAAGGCTGTAACATGGTCATTAGTACATACATTCACAAAATTCTACCAGGTGGATGTAAGTCAACAAGAGAAGAGGATGCCGCCTTAGGGCACAATTTTCTGCAGGCAGCAGTATAGGTCCTCACATCTGACAGCGGTCTGCATTGTTATTTTGTGTGTCCCTCCCCTCAGATGGCATTGCTTTGGGACATCCCATACAGTTATTACTGTGGTCCTCTGTGTCCCGTGATGTACAAAAAAGAAAATAGGATTTTTATAACAGCTTACATGTAAAATCTTTTTCTTGGAAGTACATCACGGGACACAGAGGTGTCCCTCTTTTTTGGGATATGTATATATTGCTTTGCTACAAAAACTGAGGTACTCCCTGTGTGGAAGGGATTATATAGGGAGAGGGACTTCCTGTCTGTAATTATGCCAGTGTCCATTACCTGAAGGTGGCGTATAAGCTTTACAGTTATTACTGTGGTGTTCTGTGTACAGTGATGTACTTCCAAGAAAATGATTTTACAGGTAAGCTGTTATAAAAATCCTATTTTTTTTTTTACATTTTGCTATCATACACATTCCAAAAAAAGTAAAAAAAAAAATGTCTAACTCAGTTTAGCCCGATATGTATTCTTCTACATATTTTTGGTAAAAAAATTGCAATAGGCGTATATTGATTGGTTTGCACAAAAGTTATAGCATCTACAAAATAGGGGATAGATTTTTGCATTTTTTTACTAGTAATGTCAAGGATCTGTGATTTTTAGTGGGACTGCGATATTGCAGTGGACAGATCGGACACTTTTGACACTTTTGTAGGACCATTGACATGTATACAGCGATCAGAGCTTAAATAGCCAAAGATTACTGTATAAATGTCACTGTCAGGGAAGAGGTTAACACTAGGGGGCGATCAAGGGGTTAACCATGTTCCCTAGGTGTGCTCTAAATGTAGGGGGAATGGGCTACCAGGGATATGACAGAGACTGTCAGGCATCACAGGAATCACTCCTGCAACATGCTGCCGGCATGGGAAAGAGCCCTTTCGCCGGAGAACCGACCTGCCGCCATATAACGATGGCGGCTGGTCAGCAAGTGGTTAAGAAAAAAAATTAAGGTTTAATACCACTTTAAGTAAAAGTTTTGACTTTACATACACTAATGGCTAATACGTGGTCAGCCATTGCATATGATGGTAACTTTACATGTTAACCACTTCCCACCCGGCCAATGCACATATACGGCCGGGTGGGAGCCGTCTACTTCTGGTAGGACATTCAGGAACGTCCTTCAGAAGGAGGGGGATCGCGCGTGCCCGCGCAGCGGCGCGATCCCGATGTGCTCGTGTCACCCGGACACGGCGCATCTCGGATCGGCATGAGGGCTCTGTGATCGGCCCTCCTGATCACATGACGGCCGTGTCCAATCACGGCCGTCATGTGATGTAAACAAACAGCCAGTTGCTAGGCAATCGGCTCCTCCTCTCCTCACACAGAAGTCATCGCTGAGGAGAGGAGAGCAGATCGCTGTAGCCGGCTGGTGATCAGTGAGTATGAGCTGTTTTTACAGCTTTTTACTCACTGATCCCCAGTCTAGTGTAAACACAATTCACCACACAGTGTAAACACACATGTCACCACAATACACATGTCACCACACATGTCCCCAAAACACACATGTCCCCAAATAATAAAAAGACATGTCCCCAAATAAAAAAAACACATGTCCCCCACTAAAATCACATGCTCCAATGATTATCTGCACACATATGTACGTGATCACCTGCACACATCTGTACATGATCATTTGCGTACATATGTCCGTGATCACACAAACCAATTATTATACACTTAACGGAATTTTTTTTACCAAAAACATATAGCAGAATACATTTTGGCTTAAATTTATGACAAAATTTGATTTTATTGGATTTCTTTTAAAATAGAAAAAAGAAAATATTGTTTTTTTTCCAAATTTCCGCTTTTTTTGCGCTTATATCGCAAAAAATAAAAAACGGAGTCGTGAATAAATACCACCAAAATAAAGTTCTATTTGTGCGAACAAAATGATAAAAATTTCATTTGGGTACAGTGTAGCATGACCGCGCAATTGTCATTGAGGCCGGGTTCACACCGCTGCAAAGCGGGAACGCCGCGAATCCGCGGCGTTTTCCCGCACCGCATGCCTCCCGCCGACAGTTCACACTGCCCTATGCGGACGGCTGGGAGTGTCAATGATATGTTAATGACACCCCCAGATCCGTCCGCATATCGCAGTGCGATCTGCCGACTCGCACAGGAATCGGATCGCATGGTGTGAACCCCCATGCGATCCGATTCTGTTGCGGACCAAAAAAAGGGTCCCATGCGAGTTTGCTGCGGGACCGATGCAAATTCAGCCATACTATCTGTATGGCTGTACTCGCATCGCTACGGAGATCGGATGTGATTTTCGGTGCGAATCACATCCGGATCTCCCCCCGCAGCAGTGTGAACCCAGCCTGAAAGTGCGAGAGCGATGAAAGCTGAAAATTGGGCTGGGAAGGAAGGGGGCGAAAGTGCCCTGTATTGAGTAATAAAACTCTTCTACAATGTTACCAAATAACTCACTGCTGCAACTATGCAGGTCCAGAACCAAACTTGAGAGATACCAGAGTTTGGAAAATCATGTAAATACTATATTAATAGTATAATAATAACTATTCAGATGATTTAGTCACTGTATTTGTTAACTGAAGTAATAATGGTCCAAAGGGAGATGCTTGAAAACTGTTTAGCAAATATTTTGGGCCTAATAGGATAGCACCAGTTTTTTTTTAGCTACAAGTCATGTGTGATGGGTCAGGAACACCCTGCTTCTTTCAAGTGTTTATCATTTAACACCAGGGCTGGTCAAACCCATTTAAAGTGATCTAAATATTTTCTGACTGTGCACACACACAAAATATATCTTCAAGGAACCTACAATGCATCCACAGGACATTAGTATATGTGAACCTTGTGACTGAGCTATGGAATAAGCCACAAATATTTGAAGTGGTCATACTTAACTAAAAACCTGCGTGGTGTGGAATTTGATCTATGACTTGGTTCTTAGATCATTTCCCAATGAACTTTCTTCCAACAGTCTCTAATTTCCATCAATTTTAAAATGTATCAACTGCTCTGTGCTAATTACCTTTATTTGTGCCATTAATACTTGTATGATTGATGTGTTTTCATATGAGTATATGCATTTGTAAAATGATCGGGTTAATTGGTTAACACACATTGATAGATGTATTGTGTCATAAGGTGTAACATAACATTGCTATGAGTGTAGACAGTGGACAGTTGGTAGCAGAACTGACCTATTCATGTGTGTGCTATAATGGGGATATCCTATGTAAGGAACAATTGACAACTTAAGAAAAGTGGCTGTAATTTTTCCAGTGTGGGTTAAAAAATTTATATTAACACCTGAATGGTTGCTATTGTAATTATTCAAATCACACCCCTATAGCAGAATGTTGATGAGGTCCCTTCTTGTGGTACAATAATTTTATTTGTAAAAAAAGCTCAATAACAAAACAGTCAATCATTCACGCAGGGGTACATCATATTAAACATATCATAATTACATAGGCAAGGATGTGATCAATTAGGTATTTTAGAAATACAAGACATCCCCTGAGCGACCTAGGGGTATAAGGCTTAGGTCTACATATTTAGTCTAGGTCTGGAGAGCTTACTAAGGGAGCCTATGGTTCAGGTGCACTGGTAAGCAACTAGAAATATGACATGTGCAGCTCTACTGGATATCCCCGCCAGGGGGTCGATATGAGTAACTAAAAATAAGAAGATGACTAGGATTATTCACGGTTTAATATCTCAGTGGGGTAAATGCAGAAATTATGACCTAGTGGCATTGACCGCAGGTCCACAAAAATGCCCTAGGTCTGCAGACAAAGGGCTGAAAGGCAACACTGAGGGCAATCCTATGCCCAATCTCAATTTTCACAGAAATGTGTAAAGAGAAAAGAAGAAATTAAAGGAGGGGGGATAGAGGTAAAAGAGAAGGAGGGGGAGGAGAGGAGAGAGTCCTGCAGGCTCGGGAAGTTCATGTAAAGACAATTAGGAGATGCCCAAGCTGTTTGAATGCAGGGTGCGGAGAGCACAGCTCTTCATCATATCACCCCATCACCACCAACACCCGTGTCTACCACACCTTTTCGTTCCTCTCCCTGAGAAAACAAATAGCACCTTTACTCTCAGCCCTTATGTCCTGTGATTGACTGCAATATCATTCAATCAGTGTGCAGAGCCATCCAAAAGTACTTGTAGTAAAAAGAAAGTTAGAGAGGAAGAATTCACCCATTTAAAGTGACATTAAAGGTTTCATTTATAAAATTAAATAAATAACAAACATGCCATACTTACCTGCTCTGTGCAGTGGTTTTGCTCAGAGCAGCCAGATCCTCCTCTTTTCAGTCCTCTGGCAAGCGCTCCTGGCTCCTCCTCTTCAGCCAGTGCCCCCAATAGCTAGCCACTTGCTCTGGGGGCACTGGTGCTTGCTCACTCCCAAGCTCTGCTCTATGCGTCCATAAGACACAAAGAGCCATGGATATGCCCTGCCCTCTGCTCTCTCCTTATTGATGTACTGGCTGTGATTGACAGTCACTACACAGAAAGTGTAGTTAATTGCTTTTGATTTTTTAATTGCTATATTTAATATAGCATTAAAATATTTACTTAACAAGGCAGTAATGATGTGTACAGTGCTTATAGTAGCCAATCATATTTTATCCTTATTTTATTTATCACAGTCAGATCAATGAAATATGCTCCATGTTCATATTGTTAAAGTTGATGTTAATATTTATTTTTATAACTTAATTCTGCATAAAACATCTGACCTTTTGCACATGATACTCCTGTTTGAGCATCTACTTTTTCAGACTTTTTTTGTATGTATTTGCGTGTATTTACACAAATTTTTGCATATATATGCATTTGCAAAAACGTATTCTCACGTTCTCATTCTGCACAATATATAAATGGGCATCTGTGCACGCCTGTGCACATTCGTGCATATTTGTGTGCATTAGGCGTAAATTACTGACGAAAAAAAGCAGATTCTTCTTTTTTTTTTTTTTTACTGAAGAATGCACGGTGCTCGTTTACGCACCTGAGTGCATAGGCACATTAATGGGCTGTATTTTAGCTCAGTAAAAAAAAAAAAAAAGCTGTACTGAGCTTTTTCAAGCTGCAGTGTGCAAGCGTTAACAGTGTAATTTCATGAGATCATTTACAATGACGTGTTAAGGGGTGGAATTAGGGCCGGAGCAAGGTAGGGGTTGGGTGGGGCAACTGGTGACAAGTAACTCTTAAGACCTGGCTAGTAGCTCAGAACTTCACATTTTTATATTCAAGATATAAAAACATAGCCACATCTTCAGATCTCCATTATGTATTTTGCTCATAATGTTGCTATTTCACTCTGAATGTCACCTATAAAAGACTGTATATATACTGTATATATCCAATCAAAGAGATGAAACAATTTTCCTATGCAAAATCAACTTTCTGTATGTTCCAAACGATACAATAGCTGGTTGATCCCGCCAGTAGTATATGCTTGTCTCAAAGGCATGTACATAAGTACACACGGCCGGTAGAGTAAAACTGAAAATGATTTATTAAATCAGTTACGGTTCCTTTGATCACTCTATCGCTGACTGGTGAGCACTGATCGAAGTTGGAATTCTTTTGTGCCTGTTGGAATATATAGTAAATAATTTTTTTTCACACGGAGAGTGTTGCATCCCATTCATTAGATATATGGTGGCGGATATGGTGTGTATACGCCTACTGAAAATCTTGGTGCAGCTCACCAAGTTAATATATTTCCTGAAAAATAACCTACTTATGCTAAAGTGATAGCTGCTTTTTAGCTGTTCTCACACTTTCTCCCAAACCTTGGGTAAAGTAGACTATGTTGATCTTCAGAGAGAGACTGCATGATGGCAGGCATGTAAGTACAAGCTATTATTTTGTGGAGCTAAATGCAAGGTCTATTTTTTTTTCTGTGAAAATGCTATCTGTGTTTATTTGATGCTGAAGATGTAATAAAGCCATTCTTCTGTATTCACATCTACTACCTGCTCAGAAATTTGTAATTCTGTGCATTCACTGTATGAGCCACACACATCTGCAATATAGGCATAATATGGACAACAGAAATATTGCAAACTCGGCCACCATTTAAATTTTACTTTTAATTTAAATTTTCTTCTTTTTTTTTAAACTAGCACGGGATTTCAACCACTTGTAAATGTGTTCCTGTAATTTACTCCCTAACAGGTTCAAGGTACGATATTCCTGCTTGTCAGATTATACACATTATAACAGTATGCCATTTTTTTTACAGAACCTATTGTATTAGCTTACTGTATCATAGAATAGCATGAGGCGTGGATTTAAAACACATCTAGAAATCATAGGTTCTTGAGTATAAATACTTTATAGGATCCCTGCTGTAAACTGACACATACTAAAGTATATATGGCCTATAATTATTGTCAAAGAAGGGGACACAATATAATAAAGTTGAGTAATGCTGGTTTGTTGCTCACGTCGTTGCTATTAGGGACAGGAACTGTCTGGTGTCTACATACACAGCGTGGTTAAGGGGTTAAGTCCCAGTCCCCACCCAGCAAATGGACACACAAATTCCCCAATGTACTGCCAAACCAGTGCGTGGTTTCTTGGCTTGGAAACCCCCCTGGCAGTTTGCAGACTCACTCTAAACCCTGGGTCTCGTTAGCCTATAAATCAAAGATTATCTAGCAAGGCTTCTATTTAGAGCTCCCCGGGAGAGCGAGACCTCTTCTTTTATAGGTGACATTCAGACTGAAATAGCAACATTATGAGCAAAATACGTAATGGAGATCTGAAGATGTGGCTATGTCTTTATCCAAGGGCAGTTAACACCTCTCAGAAGCACTGGGATCTCATTACTTACCCATCCTTCTTGTCAAGCTCTGACTTTTCCACCTTCGCCACAACAAAGCTAATCTACATGGGAAGCCAGGACCGATTGTGAAGGGCCAGGATAAAATACCTAAAGAAACGCCTTCTACAAACACTGAGAATTTTTTATATAATATCTTGATTTTGGTGCTGATGAAAATGTATTTTATTAGAAGGAAATTTTAAATTTGTAAAGAATATTCATTGTTTTTTATTTATTTTTTTAAATTGCATGTTTTTTTTCCAAGGCCTTACGAGGCACAGAGATTAGAAATTGCTTTACTTTATTACAGATCAAGGCAATACAACTAGCAATGCATTATGGCACAAAGTATGAGTTTTGTAATGTTTTTGTGACTCCCCAAATGATTGCCCATTATGTCTTCTGAATAGCGAAATCATCATTACCATCATCATTCAACAGATGTGAATAGCTTGGTTTTAGTTTACATATGGATAACTAGGAACAGAACAGATGAAAGAAAATCATATGGATTTTATCATATTGTGCTACTTAGAAATCAAGTCAAAAACAAGCATCATTTGGGTCCCGTTGTGAAAATAAGAGCACAGCAGCTAAGTGGTAAGCATTTCCGCCTAATAGCACTAGGGTCGCTGGTTTGACTCACTACCTGCCTGGAGTTTACATGTTCTCCCTGTGCCTACGTGGGTTTCCTCCGGGTTTCCTCCCAGACTCCAAAGACATGCTGGTAGGTTAATCGGCTCCTGTCTAAGTTGGCCCTAGTATGTGTATATATTAATGTGAGTTATGGACCTTGTAAGCTGCTTGAGGGCAGGGACTGATGCATATATATGTGTGCGTAAAGCTCTGCATAAGTTGACTGTGCTATATACTGTATTTATTGGCGTATAACACACACTTTTTCACCCTGAAAATCGGGTGCAAATATTGTGTGCGTGTTATACACTGATACTGCAATTTGGACTGCCTAGGAGGGAACGGTGAGGGGGTGAGGGACAAGCGCCCTCAGATTACATGCAGCGAGAATCTCCTGTTTACTCAGCAGCCTCTGTAATAGGAAGTCCCGTCTCCTGGGCCGGCATTGGACCAGTGTTCTGTCTATCTAGAAGCCGGTCCAGGAGGCGGGACTTTGTATTAAAGAGGCCGCTGAGTAAACAGGAGATTCTCGCTGTATGTAATCTGACGGCGCTCGTCCCCTTTGAGGCAGCAGTAATCCGAGGTGAGGCTGCAGATGGGGATTGATTAGGCTGCATTCATGGCAATGGTGAGGATGCATATAGGTATTGATCAGGCTGCAGATGGTCATTGATTAAGCTGCATTGATGGGCAATTGTAAGGCTGCAGATGGCATTGATCAGGCTGCAGATGGGCAATAGGGAGGCTGCATTGATGGGCACTGACCCTTATTTTGCTTCAAAGTTCTTTATTTAAAATTTGAGTTTTTTTCCTGAAACTTCCCTCCTAAAATGAAGGTGCGTGTTATATGCCAATAAATACGGTAAGTACCTGTGAAAAATAAAATCAGATGCTCCGCAGATAGCCTCCAGTGCTTGTACTTGCCCTGAGTGTTGCTGCCCTCCACCTGCTTTACTCCCCATAAAAGACCATGGAAATGCATGGGTTAAACCTAGGAACCTTGGAACAGTAGAAGGGGAATACATTCTGCAGTTGCTCATTTGCTCATCTACACAAGCCCATGCACGGAAAAGCAACAGGTTCAATTTGGTGCAGAAAGTCCTGTGTAAACTACCAGTCATATGTGTTATAGCTTAATATACAGTATGTGCTATCACACGGAGCGAGTACCATTCTCCTGCTTAACCTCGAGTACTTGGTATTTTCTTTAGCTCCCAGCCACAACAGAGTGAAGGGGGGGGGGGGGCAATTGATTTTAACCCTAACCCTTAATCCTAAATCTGCATCTAGAGGCTAGTCTACACATCTCTAAATGTAATATCAAAATACAGCTATGACATATTAAGCTTGTAAAAATTGGAAAGTCACATGAAATTGAGGTTGAGGAAAACACTGCAATAATAACTCAATCTAACAAATCAATTGCTCATGACTTTTCCCAAATAAAAGCCACCCTTGCTTTGGCTCTTTGTCCCACAGACTTACCACTTTGTGATTCAGTGGCCAGCACCATTCAACTAATTTTATGTACCAGGAAGGCTAATTTCGTGTACCAGGAACCCCTACCCACTGGGGGTTCACAATAAAGGCACCTAGGGCTCACAAGACACTGCTGCAGAAAAATCAGTTTATCATTATGTTGCCCTGCTCTTTGCAGCATTTGGAACTTGACCAACATTAAAAGAAGGAGAGGATGGAGAGAACCCATGACATTATGTGGCCAGACCAAAGATTCCTGCCAAAAATGTGTCTATACAATAGTTTTTTTTTTTTTTTAAATAAAGGTGGTAGGGAATGCTCCAAAATAAGTAGGGACAGTAAATGGGGTGGAGGGGGAGGCAACTTGAAATTTTGTCCAGAAAAAATAAATAAATTGTAAACAGGTAGGTTTTTTTTTATTGCAAAAGAGACATACCGTATTTTTCGGACTATAAGGCGCACGTAAAAGCCTAAATTTTCTCACAAAAACGACCGTGCGCCTTATAATCCGGTGCGCCTTATATATGACCTGTTGACATCGCTGGAGTTCTTTGGTTAATGCACCCGGAATGATGGCAAGCACTCACTTGGGCTTTAACAGTATCTGTCAGATGGGCGCGCATGGAGTCACAGATCAATAGGGATGGAGATTCGTGGAAAAAGCCACCCGGTCTCTTGACGTAAACCTTCGGACTATAAGGCGCACGTAAAAGCCTAAATTTTCTCACAAAATCGACCGTGCTCCTTATAGTCCGATGCGCCTTATATATGGAAATATCCATTTTATCAGCCGGTCGTTGCTAGTGCGCCTTATAATCCGGTGCGCCTTATAGTCCGAAAAATACGGTACTATCTTTTTTTGCAATAGAGGATTTTTACCTTCTTGTTTTTAAACTTTTGTAATACACTGTACAGCTCTGTGTATATTCTAAGCAAGCCTAGGTGCTTACAATTCTGTGTGCATGCGTGAGAGTTACAAAATCCCAGGCTGGCCAATCAAAAGCCTGGAGATGCTGAATCCAGAAAAAGACCAGGAGAAGTTGTTGGCGCCAGGAATAGCTGGAGGAAAGGGGAGTATGTGTGGACTTTGGTTCCACTTTAACTTTACTTCATATGTAACAGTGAAGGGTCCTTAACCACTTTAAGACCGTGCCTCTTTATTAGATGTGGTGGTTAAAAACATTTTTTTTTGCTAGAAAATTACTTAGAACTCCCAAATATTATAATTTTTTTTCTAACATCCTAGAGAATAAAATAGCGGTCGTTGCAATACTTTCTGTCACATAGTATTTGCGCAGCAGTCTTACAAGCACACTTTTTCTTTTAAAAATACACTTTTTTAAATAAAAAAATAAGACAACAGTAAAGTTAGCCCAATTTTTTTATATTGTTATGCTGAGTAAATTGATACCCCACATGTCGCGCTTCAAAATTGCGCACGCTTGTGGAATGGCGACAAACTTTTACCCTTAAAAATCTCCATAGACGAAAAGTAAAAAATTCTACCGGTTGCATGCTTTGTGTTACAGAGGAGCTCTAGGGCTAGAATTATTGCTCTCGTTCTACAGATTGCGGTGATACCTCACATGTGTGGTTTGAACACCGTTTTTATATGCAGGCGCTACTCTTGTATGCGTTCGCTTCTGCACGCAAGCTCGGCGGGACAGGGCTTAACATTTTTATTTTTGTTTTCTTATTTATTTTACCTTTTACTTTTTATTTTTACTTTGTTTTAAAAAAAAAAATCACTTTATTCCTATTACAAGGAATGTAAACATCCCTTGTAATAGAAAAATGCATGACAGGACCTCTTAAATATAAGATCGGGGGTCAAAATCTGGGGTCATATCTCATATTTACACTAAAACGCAAAAAAAAAAATAAGAAAATGTTGTCTTTTAAAAAACGTAAAAAAATAAAATGCCCCTTTAAGAACTATGGGCAGAAGTGACGTTTTGATGTCACTTCCGCCCTGCAGTGTCATGGAGATGGGTGGGGCCATCTTCCCCTCACTCATCTCCATGTCAGCCCAGGGGACAGACACAATTGCCTCCGCCGCTGCCGACGGCTCCGGTAAGCGGCGGAGGGCACTGGATTGCAGTGGAAGGGGGGTCCCTCTCCCGCCATAGATAAAAGTGATCTCGCTTTACAGAATGGTTCAGCAAGATCAATCATTCGGCAAAAATGGAAGAGCTGATACACACTGCTCGTGACACGCCTTCAAAATTTAGTTCGAAATGGGCCTGCTGGATCCACTTCAAAACCACCCCTACTTATTCTAATCTTTTGAATGGTCGCCCCTGAATCCTGCTAGCTTAATAGACATAAAAGACGTTCTGCCCTTCCTGTGATAGTTAGGCTTAAAACTCCCCCTTCACAAACCAAATGGCTACTTGAAACAACTCCGGGGGGCAAACCCACAAAACTCTTCTGCTTTACCTCCATTTCTCCTACTTGTGCTAATTCTCTCTCACTCTTACTAGGTCCCCTAGCTACCCTCCCTTACCTTCCCCTTCTCCACACCCCCACTCCAGATCCCTCTCTTCTGAGCATATGACTTCTTCATTATACGCATTCATAATCCTTACCAGCCATTACCTTCCATAAGACCCCAAACTCCACGAAGAACTACTTAGCAATTAAGGACTAGGCTCACACTAACCTTGGCTGAACAAGACCATTAGCTTTCTGATTGACACAGATACCGCAATCCCCATTTTTCAATATGCACAGAGTCTAGGGGATATCTTAGGTGTGTCTGAGAGTGTGTTTGATCGTAGACTCCTTGACTCTACTTTAGACTTATAATGGTATGCGAACTAAGCCTATTAACCTCTCTGGACACAGCTCTGGGAATAGAGTCTAGCTTCCTAGACATTCGACTTACACTGGGTCCGAACAGTGCAAATCACATTTGCGTGTGAAAAGTATTGCAAAATCGTTTGAGTTGGTGATGATTCTGTTTTTTATCCTCTTATTTTCTACATTTTGCTACGTTGTATTACCAATATTTGTTATCTGAACAAACTCGGAAGAGATCTGTTTGTTTGTACTTACAGTTTTTCCCCTGTATTGCAATAAACTTCAATAAAAATTTTCTTTAAAAAAAAAAAAGTGATCTCGCTTTGAGTCCGCCGCAGAGACCACTTTTATCTTTTACAGGACTGCCGGCCGAACACGGGGATACCGGGGTTATGGCAGCTAGCTGCTGCCATAACAACGATATCCGTCCCCAAAGTAGGGATGTACATCGGTGTGCATAGGTCCAGGAAGTGGTTAAAGCATATATATACCCAAAAAGCATATATAAACCCAAAAACAAAAATGTAATATATTGCAGTTTACTATTCTCTTTTAAACCTTTTTCCCCTTTTTTTTCCATGGTGATTCGGCCAATAACACACTTCCTTCTCTAGGGTGACAACGCTTACTCACCATACTTTTTCTAAGAAGGAGTAGCATTGTCACCCTAGCCTGATCTTTGATTTAGATTACAAATACCTTCCCCTGTCCACATCTCCATTACATAGGGAAGAGGTTGTAGAAGTTCTTTTATCAGGATCAACAGAAATGTCTCTGTACTTAAAGAAAAAGTACTTAGCCTAAAAAAAAGAAAGCTAATGCAGCCCCAATATCTAAGGACTGAGGAGCTGCACTGCATTGTATTTTCTGTTCTTGAGTTTAGATATACTTTAAGAACCCTGTGTTTCTCATACTAAGTATGGAAAAACACACCTGTTCTGATGATAAATTGAAAAATTACATGCAAAGGAGGCTTTTTAATCCAGTAACAATATTCGTTTCAGCAAGGTCATCACTGTTGTTGGGCATCATGCCTTTTGTCTTCAACACTTTGAGCCACTGATCCAGAAGAAGTAAAAAAATCGAGAGATCTAAACTGCTGCATGTGTCCCTATGGTCAGTGACTTAGAAGGTGAGAGACAGCCAAGGAACTAGCATTTTGAGAAATAGTTCAGGCAGTGTCGATATTTTCGTCATAAGTTTTCTTTAATGTTCAGAAATTTCTTATTGGTCGATGTATATTTAAAGTGATGTCATCTTGTGGAAAGCGATAAAAAATGGTTCTAGGTCATTAACAGATTTCTTACAAAATGATCTTTTCACATCGCAAAGTTGTACTCCAGCCCATCATAAAAGTGTTTTACAGACACTGTATAAATCCAGATTGCATTTCCTTTTTTTTCTGTCTTTATTTTTTTATAGAACTGACTTTTTTTCAAGAGACAGTCTAATAGCAGATGTATTTGCATTGATTTGTATGCAGTTCCCATGTCGTAATAATTGGAAGTCCAACCTTTGAAGTCAGCCATAGACGCTGTGGGTTGTGCAGTGCCCAGCATTTGTGTACAAGGACTGACATTTCAGGGGTCTTCCCACTCTCTGTCTCTGTTTAATGCCTTTGCATGAAGTCCGGAGAGTCCATCTGCCGCTGAAACTGCCATGGTTTTTTTAAGCATCGCCACCGGAATTATGCATAAACTCACATAGAATTAATTCCTGGGATTAAGTCTTGATTAAGATGTGTGTCACTTTGCTGTCTTAGAATTTATTAAGAGCCCTTCCTCAGGAGGTGGCAGATGGAATTTTGGCCCAATGTTTGCAGATGATAATTTCACCTCTTCTACAGCTATTTGCATATGATTGCATCTGTCAAGCACAATTTCCTATGCTTCACAAGTGAGCTGTGGTCCAGATTTTAAAAGGAATTTAGATTTATTTCCTTTAGTAAATTTGTAAGATGTTTAAACACTTACAACAGCATCTGAGATAAAATATTCCTTTAGGACCATTGTAGAGCTATCATTTACTAATTGAAAATAAAATGATGCCTAAACAATTTAACAATTAAACAGTACGCTTTATGTGTTCTAAGTATAGATGAATCGTGTCAGCCTTATATTTTAAAAAGTCTAATATTGCCCTGCGTAAGCCTCCTGTATTAGTGAACTAGGACAGGACTTTCAAAAGGGCACAGGGGTTGTACATGCAGAAAAAAGGGGGTAGACATTTTCACAGTCGCAGTGATAATCTTTAGATCTGCCTGCTATTTCATTCACATCTTGCTACATTTCTTATCCCTAGAAACCTGAATTCTATGATATTTCACCTTTCAAGTTAACCAAACAATGAGACAAGCGTACATCCTCATTATTAAAGATCTTAATTAACATTATAGAGAACATTTTATTCCGGCACAACTGCGGCTACCCAATGGAGTTATTATAAAAAAAAAAATCCTTTTTTGTAACCAGTTTTTAAATTAGGAGTACTTATTAAAAGGCAGAGATTGGCCAGGTAAAGACGTTATGTAAATTGGTAAGAAGATCTATCAACTGACCTGGCTCTTATGTCATTTTACTAGTATGGGGAATTAGATTGTAAGGTCCTTGAGTGACACGTGCAATATACTGTATATTTAAAATGCTGCATGAATTGTTGACACTATATAAATACCTGTGATAAATAAAGAAAATATAAAAAAATAATATACATTTCCCCTGAAGAGCTTTCCATGCTTAACAAGAAACTGGAATCTCAAATTCAGTAAAGAAACAACCCCAATGGTAGGTTTCCTCTGCTGTTGCCCCTACCTAAGCATCTGTTTCCTAACAGTGATCTACTGTCTAAATATGAATAATCACCTTTAGCTGTATTATACTGTATATGATCTAATGATGTGCTTTGGCCAATGAAAGGAAAATGAAACACCCTGAAAAGCAATTATAAATTTGTAGATATATATTGATTGACCAGGCTTATGTACAGTATAAAATACAGAGATTGCTTGTCAAAATAAAGTCTGACCATACAGCTTATGCAATAGCATTATATATTCAGGTAGATCGGTATGAGTCCATTTTTTTCACTGCTAACAACAATTTGCATGTACAACAGAAGATGTAATTGAAGGATTACAAAGCATCATTGGACCCAAAGAAGTGCAGGTTAACTTCACAGTGTACAGCGAACTGTAATTTGAGCTCCATTCATCTTTTTTCTTGTACAGCATGCATGCTCAGAACTTGATAGCATTCCATATTAATATAAGGTGTAAAAATACATCTTGGAAATCAATAACTGACAAAAAATATCCCTCTTTCTCCAGTCATAGTTTCTCTTTAATTATATTTTATCTTTTGTAACACCCAGCAGCTAGCTTCTCATATTATCTGAATTTATTTGACCCCTGTCCAATCAAATTGTAATGTGTGGGATAACATACCAAATTTGGTTTATCATACTCTGCAAACGATAATTTTGAAACAACATCTAATATTTGCCTGTTGAAATGTATTTAAAAAGTCAACTATTTCAATGGAGTGTACTTACCTTTTTACATGGCTGTCTACTTTATAACCCTGATCATGTCAGGCTTTCCATTTACTGACTATTACAGGAAACATTAAAGTGTTTGTAACAATTAAAATAAAATAAAATCCTGAATCTGTCTCCTTATTGCTATTTGTTTAATAATGACATTATATTAATTGTGCTAGCAGTGATTCCTGATTACCTGGTTTATCCTGCCGGTTCCTGTCACCCTGTTAACAAACTGACCACGCTAGCATGGAAGCCGATCCATGCTAGCGTTGTCAGTTTACATCCTCTGTCATCACGCAATTAGATACATGCACGCTCTATGCTTGCACAGCATGCTTGTATCTTCCTTGGTCTGGTTAAAGCCACGCCCCCTGGCTATCCCTTCTCCATTGACTGCCAGCGACGTCACTGGGCTTTTCTGGGGAAAGGGGGAAGTGACACAATGCCGCTGGGTATGATTGCGTTTCATCACCTTGGAAACCCTGATGCCCAGCAGCATTACATCACTTCCTGCAATGACGTCTGCCCAGGTCTGTAAATTGCAGATTTGTGAAGAGGCATGTGACCTGCACATCAACAGAATAATCTAGAGCTACAGGCACTTTTTTTTAGACTTAAGCAAGTGTTTTTATAATGCATGCTAGCATCTCTCAAAAATGTTCTCTGTTCTCTGTAATTACCTTTACAACCACTTTAAACTCACAGTCATGGCCTATGAAACCATTCAATGAAACGTTTTACCGCTTCTCTGCCCATCATATGACGTCATGGACTTTGAGTGGTGATATCTGAATGATGCCTGCAGCTACAGGAATCATTCAGATATCGTCTTTTACAGCCAGCAATTCCCTTTACCATAAGACCAATCATAGCGGCTCTTACAGTCTGCGGGAAGGGACTCCCCCCCCCCCTCCTGCCACCTCCGATGCTTCTCCCAGCTCGCCGCTGTGATTGGCGAATCAGAGAAGGAACCAACCAGTGCTGATGTAGATGTTATGACGTCACGCCCGGCTCTGCATCTGAAACAATGCCGCCGCCTCGGGTGGGAATCCAGGATCTTTTTTAATTTTTTTTATTTCAGGCTTCCCAGCCTAGAGGTGAGATCTGGGGACTTGCTGACCCCAGATCTCACTGTAAAGAGGACCTGTCATGCCCTATTCCTATTACAAGGGATGTTTAAAAAAATTATTAAAAAGAAAGCATCAAACTAGAAAAATAAAAGTAAAATTAACAATAAAAAAAATGTAAAATGCCCCTGGTCCCTGCATGCTTGCTTGCAGAAGCGACCACATACGCAAGTCACGCCCACATTTGTAAACAGTGTTCAAACCACACATGGGAGGTACCGTCACAAATGTTAGAGTAAGCGCAATAATTTGCCTATGGGAATTTTTAAGTACCGTAGTTTGGCACCATTCCACCAGTGTGTACAATTTTTAAGCTTGACATGTTAGGCATCTATTTACTCGGTGTAACATCATCTTTCACATTATGCAAAAAAATTTGGCTAACTTTTTTTTTTAATGCATGAAACTATTTTTTGTTTTTTTTAAAGCATTTTGCGCAAATACCATGCGAGATAAAAAATTTGCAACGACTGCCGTTTTATTCTCTAGGGTCTCTGCTAAAAGAAACCATATAATGTTTGGGGGTTCTGTATAATTTTCTAGCAAAAAAATTATGATTTTCACATGTAGGAGAGAAATGTCAGAACTGGTCTGGTAGGCAAGTGGTTAAGCTAAGTTAGTTCACTACCATATTTCTTTGACTTTCTCATTACATCAAACTTTTTTATGTGCTGCACCAAAGACTGTAGCAGCTCACACAGACAGAATGTTTGTAGTTGTCAAAGCTTGTATTCAAGAGAAGAAGAGGAAACTTGGAAGATATAGCTTTTTAATGGAAGTCTTAAAACCAAGTAACTATTCAATTTTTTTTGTTGTATTTGAATAGTGTGATGTTTTTATTGGAAAGTTTTATAGTGTTTTTTTATCGGCAAGCATGAGTACCATTACTATTGGTCAAGTACTCGGCAATACCAAGTACCGATACCTTTGCCGATATAAAATGAATGGACTTAAATTGCACTGCAAGGAATCGCATGCAATATGAACAGGAATGCGGTGGGATTCCTGTCCGAACTGCCTGCAGTTTCCCACACTGCTTCTGTGTGAAACCAGGTTTAAGTCAATATGACAAGCCTGGGTTCACACAGGAGCAGTGGGGGTAATGGCATGTTATTCAGACAGGAATCGCACCGCACTATAAGATAAATCACTATAAGATTTATTCTTCAAATAAGCAGTGGAGGTTGCTAAACCCCTTTTCATATTTTAGTAACACTGAGATAAGAATTCCCATAATGCTAGTCTGTGTTCAATTTAAATACTGGAAGTAAACGTTGGTACTAAAAAATTCCTCTTGACCTTAGCTGCCATTTTGAACTGCACACTTGAGTAAAAATACTGCTTTAGTAAATAATCTTCAAAACATGTAAAATAACATGCAACATGTGTAACCAATTTATCATATCTAATTATAGACATGAAATACACATTTGGAACTCATTAACATTTAATCAGAAGTTATTTAAGGCTTCATGTACACTAGCAGCTCCAAAACATGAGTTTAGGAGCTTGTGCCATTTTCATAAACTCAACTCCATAAAAGCCAATGGGCTTGATTTACTAAAGACAAATAGATTGTGCACTTTGCAAAGTGCAATTGCACTCTGGAAGTGCAGTTGCTCCAGAGCTTAGTAAATGAGGAGAAGCTCTGCTGACTTCCATGATCCAATCATCTACAAGCAAAAATGCAATGTGTATCTTTACCCCATTTACTAAGATTTGGAGCAACTGCCCTTAGCAGAATGCAACTGCACTTTGCAGAGTGTGCAGTCTATTTGTCTTTAGTAAATTAACCCCCAGGTGCTGAGGAGCAACAGTTTACTAAGAGAGCTTGTTGTAGGAGCAGCCGGGGTGACAGAGCGTCAGGATGGCGGTGGAGGGAGGAATGAAGTGTGTCAAGTATCTTCTCTTTTTCTTCAACTTGATATTCTGGATCTGTGGGATCGCTCTCATAGGAATGGGCATCTATGTGCAGATTTACCTTAACACAAAGCTGACCATGATCAGTGCTTCAGCATCAGGACCACCTATCGTTTTTATTGTGGTTGGGGTCATCATCGTCTTCATTTCATTCTTTGAATGCGGTGGAGCTGCAAAGGACAACTACTGCATGGTGACCACGTTTGCTGTTTTGCTGGGTATAATCTTCCTGGTTGAAATAGCTTCTGCAATTGCTGGATATGTTTTCCGCAATAAGGTTCAAGATGTCTTCAGAGTTTCCTTAAATGAAAGTGTTAGCAAATACAACACTTCAAAAGAAGCCAGGGATGGAATAGATGGCATTCAGGAAACTTTTGGTTGTTGTGGTGCCAATAGCTCCAGTGACTGGAATAACTAGCCTCCTTTTAAAGGCAGCGGCACAGTTCCCGACACATGCTGTAAAGTCATTGTAACTGGCTGTGGCAAGAATTCAACCAACATTAATACAACTGGATGTATTCAGGGTATCGATAATTAGATCAAAAAGTATGTAGGCATCATTGCTGGAGTCGCCCTGGGGATTGCTTTGTTTGAGATCTTGGGTATATTCTTTGCTTGCTGCTTGACGAAGGAAATTCGCAGTGGATATGAAGTGATGTGACCTGGCGCCGTGCACAAGATTATACTGTGATGTCACTTCCCCATATTGCCATGTAAAGACAAACTAGTGTTTGCTCTCCTCCCCTATTGTGAACACATTTGCACAAGCCATGCTATGATCTGAAATGGCACAGCATGTCACTTCTGTGTGAATTTGGTTACAAAAAAAGTTGTTTTTATATGTATTTGTCATTGAATTATTGCAGCTGTTGCTTTACTCTGCTTTTTTTTTTTTATATTATTTTGTTGCTGTACTTTAGTCTAAATGTTTTACAAGAGTTAATATTTTTGCTGGTATGCTTAAAGGGCAAACACTCGTCATATGAACTTCTTGTTTTAAAACTTTAAGGTGGTATTTGAAAATAATTTATAAAATAAAACTTGAGCTTGGCTTTAGGAAACTTTGGAAGCAGATTGCTACATTCCTTCAGTGCCTTTATATTCTGTACCAGCCTGCACTACAAAAAATGTGGGTTTCTGGTCCAGAAAATCTGTATAAAATGTATTTGTAGCCTATGTGCCATAAGCAATGCCTAGGGAAAATTATATATATTTTATTCAAAGTTGGCAAGTACCCTATAGTCCCTTTTTTTCCATTACAATTTCCATTTTCTACAAAGCACAAAATGTAAATGCCAAGAATAAAGTGATATAATGGGCAAAAAAGAAAAAAAGTAAATTAACCCTAATGTGTCCATGTACACAAAAGGCTTTTAGCAGAGTTTAGGAGCTGCTGAATTCTATGTTTACAAAAGAATTAACTAATAATCAAAATAATGTTAGATAACAAATTATAGCCTATTTGTCAAAAGAATATTCTTCTCTTGACTTTAAACAATTACATTGCACATTGATCCTGCTAAAACATATTCATATAATGCATATTCAAAAGTAGAAAATAGATAATATAGTTGCCATGCTAAAATACTATTCATATAACAGTATATCCAAAAGTAGGACAATAGATCATATGGTTGCCAGGGTCTTAAAATAATTTCCTGGGAAAACATACACTTCCTGTAGCATGTATAAACAATAAAAGAGAGATGTAATGTAATGGCGTAATGGCTTTGTACATATTTTATGTCTCTTTTTTTTTATGTAGGAGAAAATTTATAAAAAGGGCGCAAAGGGGCAAATGACTAATTAACAAATAAACAGTGTAAACTTAATTGATAAAGTGCACAATTATATAACCATCAAAAATGTCCAAAAATGTCCATAATAAACATGAATATTCAAGTCTTCTTATATATACTCCAACACCGTGAATAATAAAGTGCAAAAGTGCTTCAAAAATCTTGCTCCTAAAACTGCTTTACCCAAAGTGATAATGAAATGCGTTTACCAGATGGCCTCGGCCACAAAGTGACCAGAAAACATGTAATATATAGAGAGAAATAATTGTTTCAATGGTATATCTCCTTCCAGTATCTAATTCCAATCAAACAATCATGTGTAGAGGAATCATGTGTAGAGGAAGCTGTATCCCAATCCAATATGCAGATATAAACGTAGGTATCTTCACTTTATATATTCTCCACTGCATATAATCAACTTGCGTCAACTATGTCTGTGAAATGACTCCACCACAAAGAGCCACAGAAAGCAGGATATAGTGTGATAGCGCTTAAAATTTATTGCTTAAAGTTAGCACTTACATAAGTATAGGGTCAAAAAACAATCCGCTCAAGGGAAAGCAGAAGCCAGTCAGATGCCACTAGATGACTCGCAGCATGCTCCTATTGTTGTAAGTGTCAGACCTAGCCTCTATGCATTTCACGCTAGAGCGTGAGTCACCTAGCGGCATCCGACTGGCTTCTGCTTTCCCTTGAGCGGATTGTTTTTTGATCCTATGCTGGACTATGTAAGTCTGGGGCGGCAACCAGATAAGGAGTACAAAGACAAGTGTGTCTTGCCTACAGTTAAGCATGGTGGTGGGAGTGTCATTGTCTGGGGCTGCACGAGGGCTGCAGCACTGGGGAGCTACAGTTCATTGAGGGAACCACGAATGCCAACATGTACTGTGACATACTGAAGTAGAGCATGATCTTCTCCCTTTGGAGAGTGGGCTGCAGGGCAGTATTCCAACATGATAACGACCCCAAACACACCTCCAAGATGACCACTGCCTTGCTAAATAAGCTGAGGGTAAATGCGATTGACTAGCCAAGCATGTCTCCAGACCTAAACCTATTGAGCATCTGTGGGAAACGGAAGGTGGAGGAGCGCAAGGTCTCTAACATCCACCAGCTCCATGGTGTCTTCATGGAGGAGTGGAAGAGGACTCCAGTGTCAACCTGTGAAGCTCTGGTTAACTCCATGCCCAAGATGGTTAAGGCAGTGCTGGAAAATAATGGTGGACACACAAAATATTGACACTTTGGGCCCAAATTTATATCGTTATACAAGCTGTACACTCACTATTTTACATTGTAGCAAAGTGTAATTTCTTCAGTGTTGTCACATGAAAAGATATAATAAAATATTTACAAAGATGTGGGGGATGTACTCATTTTTGTGAGATACTGTATCTTTGAAAAAAAATGTTTTATTTTGGCATTAACATGGTGTGGGCAGATGTTTGCCAGTCACCTGCAGAAGCCACCATCAATCAAGATGTTATATACTATGCCATTGTGTTTAGCTGGTTAGTGGGCATGAAGGAGGAGGGAGGGAGTGGGCTGTCATTTAACATTGTGTATAGGCCTATATGTGTGACCCTATAGTCACATGGGCTGCTCTGATGTGATAGGGAGGAAATGCTCAGGGTAGAAATACACTGAAAACTGAGCATGTGAGGCTAGTCTGAAAGTGCTCACTTGTTGGTACTTGTTCTTGACACGTTTAACTAAAATGTACCCTTCTATCTCTCTGCTTTGCTTCCGAGGGTGTAAGCTACAGGGATCCATGTATTGTATTTGGTGGGAATGTCCATAAATCCATAGTTTTTGGAATGGTGTCTTCACTTTGATACGCAGGGTCACGAGGTGTCGATACCCCAAACCCCTCACATTGCTTTCCTTAATGTTCCAGGTGAGGGGCCACTAGTCACCTTCATCTGCCTGGCATGTGAAAATAAAGATTCCCCTCAAGCAAACTGCTTGTTCCAGTGTGCGCCACTATCTTTCTTCTACATAGTCACCTTCATTGCTTGATATTTTTCATCCTTCTTGGAACTAAGATGACAGTGGCTAATTCCTGGAAGCTGACCTCCGTCTCCCTGGCCCAGGCAAAGAAAAAAGTTACTTGGATCATGTTCCATGAGAATTTTGCTAGTGTTTTGAATGATAAGGTCAAGAAATTTGAGAAAACCTGGGAGCCGTGGGTCTCTTACATGCACGTGCCATTTGCAACCTGAAGTCTCTTTAAAAAAGCTATAGAGTGGGAGCGCTTTCTCCAGATCTCTTCTTTCTTTTGTTCTTTCTCTTCTTTCTTTTTTTCCTTCTTTCCTTTTGCACTGACTTGATGTTTTTGTTATCTGATAATTATCCAGGTTGGTCTCTGCTATATGCAAGCCTTTGTACGGCTACATAGTATGCTGTTCTTAGTCTTGGGACGTGGGCTTCCACGGAAGCTTTAAGATTTAATTTTTCTTCCTTTATTAGCTTAATTATATATCCTGCTGTGTTCTTTTAAATTGTTTTGAATTCTGTTTTTATTAATCTCTTGCTATGGTAAATTACTGACCTGTCTTATATCTGTTAAACTTTATCTTTACAAAATGAATACAAATATTGAAAGAGAAAACTGAGCATATGCACTAGCTGCCAACACTGCTCTGCAAAAAACCCCATCTGCAGTGGGGACATGGACAAGAAGGGGAGACAGAGAACTGCAGGATCAACCAGATTTTTCTGCAGGATACATATAGTGACTGAGTGTAATACAGCATTTATTGATAATATTTAATGATGTGGGTTTAATGACACTTTAAAACACATTAGTTACTTTTTAACCTAACAAACAATGGAGGTTATTTACTAAAACTGGGAAGCGTAAAATCTGGTGCAACTCTACATAGTAACCAATCAGCTTCCAGGTTTTATTGCCAAAGCTTCATTGAACAAGCTGAAATAGAAGCTAATTGGCCACCATGCACAGCTGCACCAGATTCTGTGTGGACCAGCTTTAGTAAATCTATCCCATTGTGTTGCTATAAAATGCTGTCTGGTTAATTTCTTTTCAATGTATTGGTGTGATCTTATACAATAGAACAGTGGTTCTCAACCTCAGTCCTCAAGTACCCCCAATGGGCCATGTTTTCAGGTTTACCTTTACCTTGCACAACTGCTCTAAATCA
The DNA here is from genome assembly GCF_037356315.1 of Lithobates pipiens. NCBI lineage: Eukaryota > Metazoa > Chordata > Amphibia > Anura > Ranidae > Lithobates > Lithobates pipiens. The sequence continues at coordinate 57,191,415 of NW_027507787.1, read as the reverse complement.
ATATCAATGACATGGTATTGATAAGAGCTATTTTATCTAAAGGAAGTTCCCCAAACATGGCCTGTTGGGGGTACTTGAGCACTACTGAGGTTGAGAACCACTGCAATATAAAACGTTGTGTTGGGACTATGTTGGCCAACGCAGTTCTGTGCCTGTGGTGTGAATGAGTCCTTACACAAAGGAGATTTGACACGTTTTAGCTTAAACTAATATTTAATTATCTGCTCTGATTGTAGCATTCTAAAAAAGAACACACACAAGTGCGCTACTAAGTATGTTATGGTTTGTTTGATTCTGGATCTGTTGTCATGCCTTTTGCTACATTTTTTCAATGCAGGCAAATGCAATACATTGCTTCCAACAAGGTTTTGTTTGTACCAGCATAGTGCATTGTCATGCATTGGAAAAAAAATGTCCGAATGCTAGATTTTGGTGCATTGATCTGTCATTTTTGCAGTGATTTCCAACACCCATCACATCAACATCCACTAATACATGTGTTTTGATGTAAACAATTCCTTACATTGTTAAAGATAATTATAAAAAATATGCTATAACATACTTAACTGCTAAGACAATACTAAATTTTTTTTTTTTTTACATAGCCCGCTATAATAATAGACAGGTTAATTTTATCATAGAAAGTTAGCCACAGCAAAAATCCTGATTCTATTCTACTTTGACATCTTAGACAGACAAGAGAGGTAGAAGCTAATAACCATCTTCATTCAACTCCTAGTCACATAATTATCTGATCTGCCAAGAGACATTAATATTCAGAAAGATGAGGCAAGGGGGGTAAAGGGACATTCGCTGCTATTGGCACCTTCCATCTACTCCGCTGTCACTGCAAATCCTTTAGCAGGAACCTGGCATCATGTACATCACTCCAGCATATTTATAATGTTCCCTGTTTGAAGTACAAAGCATAGTTAGGGCATAAGGTCGTATATTAGAACAGAGGCAAGAGTGCTAAAAACGTACATAATGGGGAGATAAAGGCATGTACATTGGATTTCAGACTTAAGTTTAGTGTGTGTATACCGTTAAAACACTTAACAGAAAAAAAAAATGTAGAGTGTCTGTTATAGTAATAGAATATTTCCTATCTACTATGTTACCTGTTTCTTTTTTATTTACTTATTTAAATAATAGCCCTTTTCACTTTGTTATGAGATGTTTAATTGTCTCATGAGCATACAAATTAGCAATTATTTGCAGTGCCAGTTCTAGGAAGTTTATTAAATAACGCCACAATTAAACTGATTATCGTATTTCTTTTTCAGCAGATGGATCCCAAAAGACACAATTCTAAAGGCTTAAGTCAGACATGGGGATTTTCCGTTCTGTCATTTATTTTAAAGGAAAAGTGCGTTGTATATACAGTGAGTGCATTTTGGAAGTAAATATTGCATTGTTTAGCTTAAAGTATATATATATATATATATATTTTTTTATTGTATTAAAAATAGAAATTAGTAGATTAGCCAACAGAGGGAGCTTCAATCAGATCATTCCAATAACTGTCCCTCTCTGTTATCTCTCTCTTATCTCTAGATAAGGTATCAGCCAAGGTGTGCATTGTTTTCAAAAGGCTCGTAAGAAGGGGCAATAGTGTACAACCACTGCGTAGAACTGCTAAACATGATGCAAAGTCTTGCATATTAGACATGTGCGGTTAGTTTTGTATGAATCGAAAATTCGTACATTTGGAAGCATCCAAAATACAAATTTCTATGCTTCCGAATTGTATACGAAATACGAAATTTAATTGATGAATTTTGGATCCAAATTCCATTACAATGGAAATGTGACTGGTGTTTTGTTGACCAATCAGAGATTTTCTTCTGCTGCTGAGTGAGGGTTGAAAAAATGTCCTTTTTAAATATAGGAGTGGGAGACTGGTACTGGTAGTCGATGGAAGGTTCAGAATCGGACAAAATAAGAATGTTCGTTAATATCGTTTTATTATTGTCATAATAATTAAGATTATTTGTTATAATGAAGTTAAAAACCCAGGAAGTCAGCACAGGGATGGTGGGACCCCCGCATAATGAGCACAGCAGGGGTGCAGACCCAGGAGGAAGTCAGCACATGGATGGTGGAAGCCCCTCATAATGAGAACAGCAGGGGTACAGACCCAGGAGAATGTTAGCACAGCACAGGGATGGTGGGAGCCCCTCATAATGAGCATAATGAGTCAATGACTGCCATATTGAGAAAGGTATTTTTTGTTTTTTAAATTTATCATAACGAACGTTCGCAATTGTTACAAAAAGTTAACGAACCTAACAACAATTCTAATTTCGTACGAATCCAAATTCAATTTCGGACACAAATAACAAAATCCGAATTAACGGCTAATACGAAATGGAACGTAATGAAACAAAACAAATTTATTGATGGCGCACATGTCTATTGCATATCGAATGGCTGCTCCATGCATATATATTATTACATATTTTACAGGGTTAAAAAATTATATATTGATAATATTATTGACTATTTAGCTACTTTGTTTTAAAGATTATAAAAAAAATGAAAAACAACTGTACATTATCTTTGAATGGGCTGCCTTAACACAGTGCACCATACCGCACGATAACATAATAATGTTGAAAAATATACAACCCAGCGTCAGGTGTGGTATAACAATTCCTGTGAAACAAAGTGCAGAGCTGCTAAGCATTGATCACAATCCCATAATCTGTGAAAACATATATACAAAAAAACAAAAAATGCAGCGCTGTGTGATACTGAACCTTACAATGCATAGTGCCATAAACAATGAAAATTAATATTGCTAAAAAAATGTAACTATGAACATAAAAAAATATTTTTTTGTGTAACTAGCAAGCTCACAGTGAAAAACAATAGTATTATTCCTTAATAGCAAGTGTCCTAAAAAAAAAATATAGAGAGATTTTTTTCTCTCAATTTACATCAATCCACAGAGACAAAAGTGCAAATTTGGATATTATACATATTACTGTACAAAAAGTGACCCCCCCCCCCCCCCCCAATCCCTTCATATAATCTTAAAATATATGATGTGGTGGTCACAGAGAGGGGGGAAGAGGGGGAGGGGGAAAAAATTGTAAAACTTTACGTAAAATATGTGGAATGATAATCACTTGACATGGAGAGATATTAAGGATGAAATTCACATATGTGACTGATAGGTGGGATGGCATGGCAGGCAATATATAAGCAAATTGAGGGTAAATTTAATGGTATTTCACTAGTTACACTAATTTTATAAATAAGTAAAACACTTAACTATTTAAATGGAGGATATAAAGGCATGTCTCCTTTTTTTTGTCACTATAGCATTAATATAGATGGGTTTGGGTGTGGTTTTTTTTTCTCTCTCTTTTTCTCCCCTCTCTCTTCCTCAACACCCCCCAAAGCCCCCCCCCCCACCCCCCTTCTTCCTTTTTTTTTTTTCCTCTATGGTTGAAGAATGAGGAAATCCGGTATTAGTATAAAAGTAATAGGAAAAGGGAAGGTAGAAGGAAGGGAAGTTTAAGGGAAGGAAGAGAAAGAAAAGAAAAAAAATTAAATCGATAAAGTAGCAGGAGAAAGCCAAGAGGTAGTAGATCTGCATCAGCAGCTTCAGATCCCCCTCAATAGGGATCTTACTTTTTAGTAAGGTAGACTTATTGAAGTCATTAGATAGAGGTTAAGTGGTGTGGAAAGGAAAGAGTAGTGTGTGTTGAGTGTGAAAGTAACAGAGAGAGGGGGTAAGGGTTGGGTTTAAAGGGTGTGATAGATTGAGGGATTGGGGGTTAGGGGGGGTTGGGTGGGGAGTTTTGTGGGTGTTGATTTGTTTTCTTTTCTTTTCTTTTCTCTCTTCCCTTCCTCCTTTGCTCCCCGTTCTGCTCTAATCTCCCGGATCTTCCCCTTTGGAATTTGAATATTTTCGTGGTTTATTTATCCCTCTATTTAGATATGGGAGGGGTAAAATTTTGTTCCTTCAACGTAAGAGGCCTTGATTCCCCCTCTAAAAGAAATCAAATATTAAATTATCTCCATAAACAAAAGATAGATATTGTGTTATTTCAAGAAACTCATTTTCGTTCAGATCACATACCAAAAATAAATAATAGGAATTATAGTTACTGGATACACAATACTTTTTCATATTCTAAATCAAAAGGAGTATCGATTGCGTTCCACAGGGACCTACCGTATCAAATATTACAAGAATATAAAGGGAAAGATGGCAGAAGCCAAAACAGAGATAGGGGGACTTTTGTGGTCAGATCATGCTCCGATATTTTTAGAACTTAGAATAATAGAGTATAAAAAAACAAATGGAGTATGGAGATTGAATGATAACTTAATCAAAGATAAACGATGCGAAATAGATATTCAGCAAACAATAAAAGAGTTTTTAATAACTCATAAGAAAGATGAGACTGCACCCCCAACTCAATGGGAAACGCTAAAGTGTGTACTGAGGGGAATATTTGTCAAGCACGGATCAATATTAAAAAAAGAAAAGGAGCAAAGAAAATCTCAACTATTGTCAGAGATTGAAAAATTGGAAAGGATACATAAGCAGAATTTGGACTCAGTGGATCGAATAAAACTAAAAGATAAGCAAATGGAATTACAATCGGTGCTTGACGAAGAGTCCCTTCGGATCAGAGATAAAAATAGAACACATTGGTATCAATATGGAAAAAATTCTGGGAAAATACTGGCTAGATCACTAAAAGAACAACAACCCTTGAGTTCAATAGCAAAAATCTTGAAACCAAATGGGGAAGAAGACTTATGATCCAGTAGAAATATCTAAAACCTTTCATACGTATTATTCTAAATGATATAACATAGAAGAACAACAAGAGTATAAGAAAAAAAATGGAAAGATAGAAAAGATACGTAAATATGTAAGAGAAACAGCCCTATCTAATTTCCCTAAAGAAATAGTAGAAGAGTTGGAGGAAGAAATATCATTGGAAGAGATTCAACAAACTATTACAGAGTTGGCTTTAGGGAAAAGCCCAGGTCCAGATGGATACACTGCTAGATTTTATAAAGTATTTCAAAACTTAATAATACCCATTCTAAAAAAGACATATAACTCTATATCCAAAACACAAATATTCGTACCACAAAGTACAGAAGCTCATATTATATTAATACCAAAACCCGAGAAGGATTATACACTATGTAAGAACTATATACCTATATCTCTGACAAATATAGATATAAGAATATACTCAAAGATCATATCTAAAAGATTAACATCTATTATACCAAAATACATACATTTGGAGCAGACAGGATTTACAAAAGGGAGAGAAACAAGGGACAATATTATTAAAACCTGTACGTTGATGGAATATGCTCAGAGAAATGTCATCCCAGCATGCCTTCTAACCATAGATGCTGAGAAGGCATTTAATAGGGTGGGATGGCGGTTCTTGGAAGAAGCATTAAAGCAGATAGGAATGGGACCAAAAATGTAGCTCTATATACTAATTCAACAGCTAAAGTTAGATCAAATGGAATACTATCAGAGTATATAAAAATATCAAATGGAACCTGACAGGGATGTCCTTTATCCCCATTGTTATATATAATAGTGATGGAACATCTCATGAAAGCCATAAGAGAAAATGAGGATATCAAAGGGATAAAGATTAAGGACAAGGAATATAAAATGGCTGCGTATGCAGTTGACTTACTATTATATATAACAAATCCAATAATAACAATTCCGAATTTAATGAAAGAATTTGATAGATTTGGGTAATTGAGGAATTTTAAGGTAAATTATGACAAATCCGAGCTGATGAATATCACGCTTGAAGAAAGAACACAAAAATTATTACAAAAGGATTTTCCATTTAAGTGGAAACAAGATTAGGTTAAATATTTGGGAATATGTATCCCAAAAGATCTAAAGAAATTACAAGAATTGAATTATAACACAACAGTTCACAGGATAAAGAAGATATTGCAAAAACATGATAAAACAACTTATTCATGGTTAGGAAAAATAAACATAGTAAAGATGGAAATATTGCCAATATTGTTGTATATTTTTCAAACTATACCAATAATACCTCCAAAAAAACTCAAGAGGGAATTGAGAAAAGTGGTGGGAAGCTTTATTTGGTCTCATAAAATCCCGAGAGTAAGTAGAGAAACATTAATTAGATAAAAAAAAATGGAGGATTAGCATTACCGGTCTTTACTAATCATTTACAAGCAGCATCACTGATTAGAATAATAGACTGGCAGCATAATGAGGACAATAAACAATGGGTTAGCCTAGATAAAGATATCGTAGGGATAAAAATAAAATTTCTACCATGGATAAAACCTAATATAAGACCAAAGGAAAATGAATTACCAATTTTTGTAAAGGCCACATTAAAAGTATGGGATGATATATTAAAAAAAGGAAAACTGTCCACTATGATAGGACCTATGACCCCATTGTTTTCCAATCCAGAATGTGCTACATTGAAAGATACAAAGTTTGGAAATGGAATAAATGGGAGCATGAACGGGTAATATAGATTTTAGAGGATGGAAAACTGCCAAGTTTTCAAAATCTGGGGCAGGAATTTTAAAATAAATGGATACAATATCTTCAGCTTAGGACATTTATAGAACCAATGGAGGTAGAAATAAATAGACAAATAACTAAATTCAAACAAATAGTTATAGATAAAAATAAAGCGTCAAAGAAATTATCTAAAATATATAATTTATGACTTCCCTCAGGAGACATTAAGGAAATAAAGGGAATAAAAAAGTGGGAGGAAGAAATGGGGAACACACTAACGGAGAAAGAATGGGAAAAAATATTTGGACAAATACATAAACTGTCAACAGCAATTAAATATCAAGAAAATAATTATAAGATAGTATTAAGATGGTATAGGAGTCCAGTGATAATGAATATGATAAATAAAGAGAATACTGAAAAATGTTGGAGATGTAAGGTAGAAAGAGGGACTTTAGAACATATATGGTATAGTTGTGATAAGGTAAGAGTGTTTTGGAATAGGATAATGGAAATATATCAGAAAGTGGTAGGAACCGAAATAAATATGGATATAAGCATTGTTTTATTCTCTCTTACACCAAATTCAATAAAACAAGTGGAGTTAGAGCTATTACACCATATGACTACGGCAGCAAAGGTAGTGATAGCACTTAAATGGAGAGAAGAAAACAGTCCAATGATGATGGATTGGGTGTGTGAAATTAACAAAATATACTATATTGAAAAACAGATAAGAGAGGAAGGATATAAAAAAATCAATTATCAAGGCTATGGAAAAAATGGGAGGAATTTCGGACCTCAAGGAGTTTGAATGGAGGACTTAAAGAGGGGCGGGAGAAATGGAGGGGAGGGGGAGGAAAGGGAAAGGGAATATAAGTAAAAAAAAATTTTCTCTCTTGTTGTGATGTTGTAGTTGCTGGGAATGGAAATGTATGTTTGATTGTTGTAATGGGATGTATGTTTTGAAAAAATTAATAAAAAGTAATTTGAATTAAAAAGTGACTCTAATGATGGTAATCCTGATCAGAAGAGGGTGACTTCACACAGAGAGCCCCCCCCCCCCATGTGGATGTGCTCACCTCCAACAGTGTGACCGCACATTTAAGTTTGGTCCACATAAGCAGTGAAACTGTCTCAGCAGGATCCCACAGGAAAATCCAGAGAAGTTGTCCTTAATTTTAGAACAAGAAAGAGGCTGGATAGTGCATTATCGCTAGTTTAAAAATGTATTTAGAAAACATAACATCAGGGTACTCATTAGACATGTGCAGAGTAAAATATTTCGTTTCGGAATTTCGTTTTCGTCCGAAAACTTAATTTATTTAGTTACTCCCGAAATTCGTTTTTATTTATTTCGTTTTTCGTTCAAAAATTGCATTCGTCTGAAAATCCACATGAATTACGGTCGAATCTGTCTTGGAAGGCTTATGGTGTCTGTCGAATGTATAAAGAAGATTCGACGGAGCTAACTATATAGCATACTTTAGAACCCTATTAAAGTCTATGGGACTCCAACGCTCAAAATCTAAAGTGCTAATTTTAAAGGCTAATTTGCAAGTTACTGTCCTAAAAAGTGTTTGGGGACCCGGGTCCTGCCCCAGGGGACATGTATCAATGCAAAAAAAAGTTTTAAAAACAGCCGTTTTTTCGGGAGCAGTGATTTTAATAATGATTAAAGTGAAACAATAAAAGTGTAATATTCCTTTAAATTTCGTAGGGGGGGGGGGGTTGTCTATAGTGTGCCTGTGAAGGGGTGCATGTTTCCCGTGCTTAGAACTGTCCCAGCACAAAGTGTCATTTATGCAGGAAAAAAAGTCCTTTAAAATCACTCGCAGCTATTATGAATTGTCGGCTCCGTAATACAGAGAACACTCATTGAAAGTCATTGATAAAAAAATAAATAAATTAATTTAAAAAAAAGCGTGGGGGTCCCCCAAATTCAATTACCAGGCCCTTCAGGTCTGGTATGGATATTAAGGGGAACCCCGCGTCAAATTTTAAAAAAAATTGACGTGGGGTTCCCCCTAAAAATCCATACCAGACCCTTTATCCGAGCACGCAACCTGGCAGGCCGCAGGAAAAGAGGGGGGGACGAGAGAGCGGCCCCCCCTCCCTCCTGAACCGTACCAGGCCACATGCCCTCAACATTGGGAGGATGCTTTGGGGGTCCGTGACCCCTCAAAGCACCTTGTCCCCATGTTGATGAGGACAAGGGCCTCATCCCCACAACCCTGGCCGGTGGTTGTGGAGGTCTGCGGGCGGGGGGCTTATCAGAATCTGGAAGCCCCCTTTAACAAGGGGACCCCCAGATCCCGCCCCCCCCTGTTTGAAATGGTAAGGGGGTACAAAAGTACCCCTACCATTTCACAAAGAAAGTGTAAAAAATGGTTAAATAAAATAAACACACTTTTGAAAAATTCCTTTATTAAAAATAAAAAAATAAAAAAAAGATTCCAGCGGCGGTAATCCACTCTTGCTATCCAGCGACGGACGATCATCTCTCCAGCGATGTCTCATCTCATCCAGCGCAGCGATCCTCCATCCTTCTTCTGTCTCCTCCACGGAGACACTGCAGGCATTCCGGTGGCTGACGTTTCTTATATACGGAGGGCGGGGCCATCCGTCACCTGACCCCGCCCTCCTCTGACGCAAGGGGAAACCCGGGGGTTCCCCGTGACGTATGGGTGACCCTGCCCCCCTCTGATGTAACGGAAACCTGCCTGTGTTACATCAGAGGGGTGCGGGTCACCCCTACGTCACAGGGAACCCCGGGTTTCCCCTTGCGTCAGAGGTGGGCGGGGTCAGGTGACGGGTGGCCCCGCCCTCCGTATATAAGAAACGTCAGCCGCCGGAATGCCTGCAGTGTCTCCGTGGAGGAGACAGAAGAAGGATGTATTCGCTGCGCTGGATGACATGAGACATCGCTGGAGAGATGATCGTCCGTCGCTGGATAACAAGAGTGGATTACCGCCGCTGGAATCTTTTTTTTATTTTTTTATTTTTAATAAAGGAATTTTTCAAAAGTGTGTTTGTTTTATTTAACCATTTTTTACACTTTCTTTGTGAAATGGTAGGGGTACTTTTGTACCCCCTTACCATTTCAAACAGGGGGGGGCGGGATCTGGGGGTCCCCTTGTTAAAGGGGGCTTCCAGATTCTGATAAGCCCCCCGCCCGCAGACCTCCACAACCACCGGCCAGGGTTGTGGGGATGAGGCCCTTGTCCTCATCAACATGGGGACAAGGTGCTTTGAGGGGTCACAGACCCCCAAAGCATCCTCCCAATGTTGAGGGCATGTGGCCTGGTACGGTTCAGGAGGGAGGGGGGGCCGCTCTCTCGTCCCCCCCTCTTTTCCTGCGGCCTGCCAGGTTGCGTGCTCGGATAAAGGGTCTGGTATGGATTTTTAGGGGGAACCCCACGTCAATTTTTTTTTAAATTTGATGTGGGGTTCCCCTTAATATCCATACCAGACCTGAAGGGTCTGGTTATGGATATTTAGGGGGAACCCCACGTCAAATTTTTTCTTACATTTGAGGCAGGGTTCCCCTTAATATCCATACCAGACCTGAAGGGCCTGGTAATTGAATTTGGGGGACCCCCACGCTTTTTTTTTTATTTATTTATTTTTTTTTTTATCAATGACTTTCAATGAGTGTTCTCTGTATTACGGAGCCGACAATTCATAATAGCTGCGAGTGATTTTAAAGGACTTTTTTTCCTGCATAAATGACACTTTGTGCAGGGACAATTCTAAGCACGGGAAACATGCGCCCCTTCACAGGCATACTATAGACAACCCCCCCTACGAAATTTAAAGGAATATTACACTTTTATTGTTTCACTTTAATCATTATTAAAATCACTGCTCCCGAAAAAACAGCCGTTTTTAAAACTTTTTTTTGCATTGATACATGTCCCCTGGGGCAGGACCCCGGTCCCCAAACACTTTTTAGGACAGTAACTTGCAGAATCTTTTCTCTCTGTCAAATCTTTTTTCTCTGTCGAATATTTTCTCTATATAATCTTGGACTAATAGAGGTAAGGTTAAGCACATTCGACCACAGGTTCTATAGACACAGATTGTTGTCAGAGTCATGTCGAATCTCCTATTCTATATCGAACTATTGTAACAATGAAAACGAAAATAAAGCATTTATTTATGTCGGATCTTTCGTTTTTTGGAATTTGTGCTTTCGTTATCGTTTGTCAAAACGAAAACGAAAATAGCTGAAATTCGGACGAAAATGCATTCGGACGAAAACGAATGCACATGTCTAGTACTCATACATTTTAGGTGTTTCTAGCGCACCAAACTATAAAATTAATAAGCATGGGATTCCTCTCCAAACGACTTCCAAACTTGTATGTGTCAGCAAACAAGCATGTATCCGAGCTCCTCCACCGTCCTGGCCCCTCCCCTACATGTGAGGACACAGGGCTAATCACGTGTCTTCCTCAGGGGGATCTGAATAAGCCAAAATGTTTTTGTCGTACAGAACAAGAGAAATCACTGCATGAGCATGATTTTTTTTTTTGCAGTATTTTGTGATGTTCTATGAAACGTCTATTAAGTACAACAAAAATGGGAGCCCTTTTTGGAGGAAATAAAATAATGCTTTGTGAGATTTAATGTTAATTCATGAAAAATAAAGTCTTTCAGTGGGTAAACCAGAGCTTCCCCCAAAAGCAGAAGTTCCCTTTTTCGCCTCCTCCTCTCCCCTCCACAGCCACCTTTGGCACCTTTCAGGGGGGAGGGGGCCATACACAAAGTGCAGCGCGCTTCATGCATGCACAGTAGGGAACTGGCTGTGAAGCCGCAAGGCTTCACTCCCGTTTCCCTTTCTCGAAATTGCGAAAAGCAGCACCCAAGAGCTGATTGAAAAATAGGCTTGGGTGAAGACACCACTGGATTTGTGGATAGGTAAGTATCCTAATATTAAAGTAGTATTATTAAAGTACAGTATTAGTAGCTGGTGACTTTTAATTTTTAGTGACAGAGCCTGGAGCTCCTCTTTAAATACCTTTATTTCAATGTTGATGCCACACCCAAACAATATTTAAGTTTGTAAAATTAACATTTTGATGAGAAAAATGTATGCAGTAATGCATCTCATAGAGGATTCCTTTTTTTGTTTGTTCAACCAGTATAGCTAAATATCTGACATGGATAAGTAATACATAAATCAATTGGTAGATGAACTTCTGTACAACTGCAGTGCCCATACATGGATCGAAATTCAGCTGGTCCCTGCTGAACCAGCTGAATTTCGATCCATGTATGGCCGCCTTAACACATGCAGCTTGGCACTAAAGGGTAGCTGGGATAAAGATATTTATTTATACATGTGTTTCTTTAAACACTTCAGCCCCAGAAGAATTTCTCCCCTTAATGACCAGGCCATTTTTTGCGATACAGCACTGCATAGTTTTAACTGACAATTGCACGGTCGTGCGACGTTGTACCCAAACAAAATTGACATCCTTTTTATTCCACAAATACAGCTTTCTTTTGGTGATATTTGATCACCTCTGTGGTTTTTATTTTTTGTGCTATAAACAAAAAAAAGAGCGACAATTTTGAAAAAAAAAACCTATATTTTCCTTATTGCTATAATAAATACCCCAAAATAATATTTAAAAAAAATAATTTATTCATCAGTTTAGGCCCATATGTATTCTTATTTCTATTTAATTATTATTATTTAATATTTACTTAATACTCATATTTTTAATGAAAAAGCAATAGGCGTATATTGATTGGTTTGCACAAAAGTTATTGCGTCTACAAAATAGGGGATAGATTTATGGCATTTTTATTATTATTTTTTTTTTTTTTACTAGTAATGGCAGTGATCTGCCATTTTTAGTGGGACTGTGACATTGCGGCGGACAGATCAGGCACTTTTAAGACTTTTTTTGGGACCATTGACATTTATACAGCGATCAGAGCTAAAAATAGTCACTGATTACTAGACATGTGCACACTGAAATATTTTGTTTTGGAATTTCGTTTTCATCTGAAAAATACACTTATTTAGTTACTTCCGAAATTAATTTTTAAGGTTGAATCTGTCAGAAGGCTTATGGTGTCTGTTGAATGTTCTAAGAAGATTTGACGGAGCAGCTAAACTGTACGACGCTGCAATCGTACATTTCCGGTCGAATGTTCCGTCTACAAGCTATAGTAGAATTCTAATGTTGTATGACATTTTTAATAATTATATTTATTAATTATTATTACTAGTCAACCAACATTAGAAGTCTTCTATAGCCTATGGGTGGAGCATTTGATCATAAATATCCACTCTCGCTGACTGCTTTGTCGAATCTTCGTGTCAAATCTTTCCTGTGTCGAATAATCTTGGGCTAATAGAGTTAAGTCAGACACATTCGACCTTTTTTGCTATTGTCTCTATAATGTCAAATCTTTTCTCTCTATGTCAAATATTTTCTCTCTATGTTGAATCTTTTCTCTCTATGTAGAATAATCTTGAACTAATAGAGTTAGGTTAGGCACATTCGACCACAGGTTCGATGGACACAGATTGCTATTATCAGCGTCATGTCGAATCTCCTATCTATATTGAACTGTTGCAACGAAAATGAAAATAAAGCATTTGTTTATGTCAGATCTTTCGATTTTTGGATTCTGCACGTTCGTTATCATTTGGTAAATGCACATGTCTACTAATTACTGTATAAATGTCACTGGCAGGGAAGGGATTAACACTGGGGGGCGCTCAAGAGGTTAAGTGTGTCCTAGGGAGGTGTTTCTAACTCTGGGGGCAGTGTAGTGACTGGGATTGGGGAGACATCGCTATTTCTAATCACTAGAAACTACAGATCTCTCTCCTCTCCCTGACAGAATGGGGGATCTGTCTGTTTACATTGACAGATCCCCCATTCTTTCTCTCTCAGTAACGATCACAGGTGCCGGGCATGTGCATCAGCTCCTACGTCATGCAGCTGGGGCTATTTAAAGGACCGACGTACAGATACGGCGATTTGCTCAGGAGAGCCAACCAGTATAATTCACAGTGGGTGGTCGGCTAGTGGTTAATATGGTCATTAACAGGACTGCTGTTAGAAATCATGGGGCGCCATACAGCCTTCCTGACACGGCCCTACCCCAAAAATATTAAAACTATATTTTCATAAAAAATTCACTAAAATCATTATTAGCGGACAAAAGCACAACTTGGAACGCTCTACTGACCTACATCCACATGGAAGAAAACCATCAGGCCTTCAGGAAAAAACTCAAGACCTACCTCTTCTAAGAAGCTTGACAACAAAGCACGAATACATTGCCTTGAGGCGATTCAGTTCGCATTGTAGCGCTATACAAATTATACATTGATTCATTCATTCACAAAATTCCTGCTAAATCTAAAAGATAAAGCTGTATTGAGGTAAAATATATATATATATATATATATATATATATATATATATATATATATATATATATAAAAAAAAAAAGCTTTGTTTGTGAATAAGATGAATAAGGTTTTGAAGTTCATTCACATGGGCACTGTATTGGTTTTTTTTTTGACGGCTTTCACACCGAGCCACCTAGGGCGTCGGCAGTAAAGCTGTGCTTTACTGTTGTTTTAGCAGCGCTATTCGGCCGCTAGCGGGCAGTTATATCCCCCGCTAGCGGCTGAAAATGAGCGGAATTTTGCTGGCAGTATTGCAGTGTTGCCCCATTGATTTCAGTGGGGAGCAGCGGTGGAGAAGCGGTGAGTTCACTTCTCCAAAGAAGCTGCTGGCAGGATTTTTTGTGATGCCCTGCCAGCGCAATGCTCCAGTGTGAAAGCCCCCGGGCTGAAAGGAGCCGTTTTTTTCAGGCCCTATTTTTAGCGCTGATTCGCCTAAAAAACACTGGCAGTGTGAAAGGGATCTTAGGAGGCTCAGGCTGTGTGTAGACAACCTATGTTATGCTATGGGGGCGCAGCAGTTGTATTAACATAGCTGCAGGTCCTAATTTGACAGGTGTGTGGCTACAGGTGTTCGGTCCTGAACACATACAGTATGCATTCAGGGCCGCTCACCCACACCAGCACACCTGTCAAATTAAGACCTGTATATGTGTTTGTATAGCCGCTCTGTCCTCAAACAGCACAAACTAAACAGGCCCCTGATGTTTCAATTTTGAGACAGAAAAAGGGACTGAGTACATACATTCCTCATTCCCTCTTTCTCTACAGCCTCAGCTGTAGTAAAGTTTCATGAACAGGAAGTGCTCTGTACAGAGGCTCCTGTTAATTTACAAACTGAAGCACAGTAAACACTAATGGTACCCCTTTATCGGCGGCCCTAATCGGGAATAAAAAAAAATCAAAATGTGTATAGTCTGTAATTATGAAATATTTCATATTAAAATTTTCTATTTTTTTGCCAGCAGGTAGAGCTCTCAATTTCTTTTTTATGTGTTTGCATCTTTCTTTTCACAGCCTGTTAAAAAAAAAAAAAAGCTTACATATGTTGAAAGCTCAGACTGACATTTACGCACAAGTGACGACTCCTAGCAGTGAGTCATCTCTTATGGAAAAACTCAGTTCAAAGTTTCAATCAGACAACCAGAGCCTGCAAAGAAAAAGCTTCTGCTGTGCGGTCTCTTCAGCTGATCCATAATTCTCTCTCTGGGAACCTTTTACATGTATTAAATGTTTATATATATATACAGTATATATATATATATAGTGTAGACATGAGCCACCACACATGCTTTTAGAGATACTGGACGGGTGCAATCCATATAAAGAATATGTAAAATATGAAGCAGGCAGTGGGTCAACATTTTTTAAACTACATTGAAAAATTTCTCCTGTTGTAAGCCCTGCTGAGTGCATCTATTGCCTGCTTCATATTATTTACTGTAAATATATATTTTTTTTTCTGACAATTTTGTAATTATAGCTATATAGATATATATCGATATATATAGATATATAGCTATATATATATATATATATATATATATATATATAGCTATATATATATATATATATATATATATATATATATATATATATATATATATATATATATATATAGCTATATATATATATAGATCGATATCTATCAATCTATCTATGATCCATATATATATATATATATATATATATATATATATATATATATATGCGCACACATTTTAAAATATATATAAAACAAAATCATATGGTTATCATATGAAATCATACAGTATAAGCTTAAAAAAAAAAAAATTAACATTGGCCTAAAACCAGTATAGTTTCCCTTTTATTGTAGTTTTAGTAATCAAATTAAATTAGAAAAATATGTAAATCTTGGGTGAAGGCTGTGTGAATATTATGTAAAAAAAAATGATAAATAGACAAACTGCCAAATGTTATATTAGATGTAGCGGCCATAGCCCATTGCAGGGCGGCCTTGACTTAATGGGCTTACCGGTTACCTTCTCTTGGCCTGCTCTTCCACGCCTAGGGGTTCCCAGGGTTGATACCCAACGACTTGTACTCTGACACAGATGAAGTCCTTTCAAAAAGGTTTTATTTTGCAGTACAACTTTCTATTAACACAGTCTCTTAGGGAACAGAGGGCACACGTGAAGAACTTAGGCACCTTGAACTGCAGGTCTAGCAAAGTCTCTATTTTCACTCAGAGAGTAGCCACTTGCAGCTGGGCACTTCAAGGCTAGTGATGGACGAACGTTTCGCCCGGCGGTCGTTTCGCGGCGAATTTCCGACATTCGCGGTCCGCACGTTCGAACGCCTTTTTCCGTCGTTCGCCGCGGCGGACTTACGTGTTTAATGTATACAAGAACTTTAACCTTTGGTGACACGTTTATCATGTGATACAGGACAGCCAATTGAGACATGACAGCACATGGACACTTGGACATTCCCCCTAACCTATAAATACACCCGATCCGGTGGCCATTTTACATTCTTTCTTCTGTTACGATAGGGACAGGTTCCTGTGTGGAGTAGGGAGAGATAAACCACTAGCTATTTGGTACACAAAAGTTCTTTTCAGGACTGGTATAGGTGTTAGGTGTTGATAGGTTTGCTGTGCTGCTGATTCTTGCAGCAGCCTGAGTGTCTTTTGTTAGTTTAGAGAAAGGGAAAGGACGGTGTATGCTACAGGGACAGCCAGATTAGTCTTTCATCATCATCATCATCATCATCATCATTAGCTGTTACTATCAAGGTCCACAAAAGAGCTGTTCCAGTAACCACTAATCGTTCTCTTTTTTTGCCAATTTGTATAGGGACAGGAAGGAAGCAGTGTTGTCAGGCAGTGAGGGTAATTTTAAAGACTTGCTGTTATTATTAGTTCCACAAAGGTTCTTTTCAGGACTGGTATCAGTGGTACAGTAATAGGCTTGTACATGTATAATATTCTTTCTTCCAAATATAGAAAGGATATTATACTTGACTGCTGCCCTTCTGCTGCAGTCTGCTAAACATTCACAACTCACTTGTTCCACAAAAGTTCTTATAAGGACTGGTAACTTGGTATAGGGTGCTACGGTACATAGGCTTGAGTGCGGTACAGTCTGCTGTTCTGTAAGGACCGCTATCGGTCCACAATAGATAGGGTTGACGTGCACCACTGCTGACCGCTGCCCTATACTGCAGCAGTCCTTCAGCGGTATAGGGACTGACGTACAGTCTGCTAATCACTAACACACAACCTGCTTGTTCCACAAAAGTTCTTATAAGGACTGGTAACTTGGTATAGGGTGCTACGGTACATAGGCTTGAGTGCGGTACAGTCTGCTGTTCTGTAAGGACCGCTATCGGTCCACAATAGATAGGGTTGACGTGCACCACTGCTGACCGCTGCCCTATACTGCAGCAGTCCTTCAGCGGTATAGGGACTGACGTACAGTCTGCTAAACACTAATACACAACCTGCTTGGTCCACAAAAGTTCTTATAAGGACTGGTAACTTGGTATAGGGTGCTACGGTACATAGGCTTGAGTGCGGTACAGTCTGCTGTTCTGTAAGGACCGCTATAGGTCCACAATAGATAGGGTTGACGTGCACCACTGCTGACCGCTGACCTATACTGCAGCAGTCCTTCAGCGGTATAGGGACTGACGTACAGTCTGCTAAACACTAATACACAACCTGCTTGGTCCACAAAAGTTCTTATAAGGACTGGTAACTTGGTATAGGGTGCTACGGTACATAGGCTTGAGTGCGGTACAGTCTGCTGTTCTGTAAGGACCGCTATAGGTCCACAATAGATAGGGTTGACGTGCACCACTGCTGACCGCTCACCTATACTGCAGCAGTCCTTCAGCGGTATAGGGACTGACGTACAGTCTGCTAATCACTAACACACAACCTGCTTGTTCCACAAAAGTTCTTATAAGGACTGGTAACTTGGTATAGGGTGCTACGGTACATAGGCTTGAGTGCGGTACAGTCTGCTGTTCTGTAAGGACCGCTATCGGTCCACAATAGATAGGGTTGACGTGCACCACTGCTGACCGCTGCCCTATACTGCAGCAGTCCTTCAGCGGTATAGGGACTGACGTACAGTCTGCTAAACACTAATACACAACCTGCTTGTTCCACAAAAGTTCTTATAAGGACTGGTAACTTGGTATAGGGTGCTACGGTACATAGGCTTGAGTGCGGTACAGTCTGCTGTTCTGTAAGGACCGCTATAGGTCCACAATAGATAGGGTTGACGTGCACCACTGCTGACCGCTCACCTATACTGCAGCAGTCCTTCAGCGGTATAGGGACTGACGTACAGTCTGCTAATCACTAACACACAACCTGCTTGTTCCACAAAAGTTCTTATAAGGACTGGTAACTTGGTATAGGGTGCTACGGTACATAGGCTTGAGTGCGGTACAGTCTGCTGTTCTGTAAGGACCGCTATCGGTCCACAATAGATAGGGTTGACGTGCACCACTGCTGACCGCTGCCCTATACTGCAGCAGTCCTTCAGCGGTATAGGGACTGACGTACAGTCTGCTAAACACTAATACACAACCTGCTTGTTCCACAAAAGTTCTTATAAGGACTGGTAACTTGGTATAGGGTGCTACGGTACATAGGCTTGAGTGCGGTACAGTCTGCTGTTCTGTAAGGACCGCTATAGGTCCACAATAGATAGGGTTGACGTGCACCACTGCTGACCGCTCACCTATACTGCAGCAGTCCTTCAGCGGTATAGGGACTGACGTACAGTCTGCTAATCACTAACACACAACCTGCTTGTTCCACAAAAGTTCTTATAAGGACTGGTAACTTGGTATAGGGTGCTACGGTACATAGGCTTGAGTGCGGTACAGTCTGCTGTTCTGTAAGGACCGCTATCGGTCCACAATAGATAGGGTTGACGTGCACCACTGCTGACCGCTGCCCTATACTGCAGCAGTCCTTCAGCGGTATAGGGACTGACGTACAGTCTGCTAAACACTAATACACAACCTGCTTGGTCCACAAAAGTTCTTATAAGGACTGGTAACTTGGTATAGGGTGCTACGGTACATAGGCTTGAGTGCGGTACAGTCTGCTGTTCTGTAAGGACCGCTATAGGTCCACAATAGATAGGGTTGACGTGCACCACTGCTGACCGCTCACCTATACTGCAGCAGTCCTTCAGCGGTATAGGGACTGACGTACAGTCTGCTAATCACTAACACACAACCTGCTTGTTCCACAAAAGTTCTTATAAGGACTGGTAACTTGGTATAGGGTGCTACGGTACATAGGCTTGAGTGCGGTACAGTCTGCTGTTCTGTAAGGACCGCTATCGGTCCACAATAGATAGGGTTGACGTGCACCACTGCTGACCGCTGCCCTATACTGCAGCAGTCCTTCAGCGGTATAGGGACTGACGTACAGTCTGCTAAACACTAATACACAACCTGCTTGGTCCACAAAAGTTCTTATAAGGACTGGTAACTTGGTATAGGGTGCTACGGTACATAGGCTTGAGTGCGGTACAGTCTGCTGTTCTGTAAGGACCGCTATAGGTCCACAATAGATAGGGTTGACGTGCACCACTGCTGACCGCTCACCTATACTGCAGCAGTCCTTCAGCGGTATAGGGACTGACGTACAGTCTGCTAATCACTAACACACAACCTGCTTGTTCCACAAAAGTTCTTATAAGGACTGGTAACTTGGTATAGGGTGCTACGGTACATAGGCTTGAGTGCGGTACAGTCTGCTGTTCTGTAAGGACCGCTATCGGTCCACAATAGATAGGGTTGACGTGCACCACTGCTGACCGCTGCCCTATACTGCAGCAGTCCTTCAGCGGTATAGGGACTGACGTACAGTCTGCTAAACACTAATACACAACCTGCTTGGTCCACAAAAGTTCTTATAAGGACTGGTAACTTGGTATAGGGTGCTACGGTACATAGGCTTGAGTGCGGTACAGTCTGCTGTTCTGTAAGGACCGCTATAGGTCCACAATAGATAGGGTTGACGTGCACCACTGCTGACCGCTCACCTATACTGCAGCAGTCCTTCAGCGGTATAGGGACTGACGTACAGTCTGCTAATCACTAACACACAACCTGCTTGTTCCACAAAAGTTCTTATAAGGACTGGTAACTTGGTATAGGGTGCTACGGTACATAGGCTTGAGTGCGGTACAGTCTGCTGTTCTGTAAGGACCGCTATCGGTCCACAATAGATAGGGTTGACGTGCACCACTGCTGACCGCTGCCCTATACTGCAGCAGTCCTTCAGCGGTATAGGGACTGACGTACAGTCTGCTAAACACTAATACACAACCTGCTTGGTCCACAAAAGTTCTTATAAGGACTGGTAACTTGGTATAGGGTGCTACGGTACATAGGCTTGAGTGCGGTACAGTCTGCTGTTCTGTAAGGACCGCTATAGGTCCACAATAGATAGGGTTGACGTGCACCACTGCTGACCGCTCACCTATACTGCAGCAGTCCTTCAGCGGTATAGGGACTGACGTACAGTCTGCTAATCACTAACACACAACCTGCTTGTTCCACAAAAGTTCTTATAAGGACTGGTAACTTGGTATAGGGTGCTACGGTACATAGGCTTGAGTGCGGTACAGTCTGCTGTTCTGTAAGGACCGCTATCGGTCCACAATAGATAGGGTTGACGTGCACCACTGCTGACCGCTGCCCTATACTGCAGCAGTCCTTCAGCGGTATAGGGACTGACGTACAGTCTGCTAAACACTAATACACAACCTGCTTGGTCCACAAAAGTTCTTATAAGGACTGGTAACTTGGTATAGGGTGCTACGGTACATAGGCTTGAGTGCGGTACAGTCTGCTGTTCTGTAAGGACCGCTATCGGTCCACAATAGATAGGGTTGACGTGCACCACTGCTGACCGCTGCCCTATACTGCAGCAGTCCTTCATCGGTATAGGGACTAAGAGTTTTGTCACAGGGTCATTTAAAAAATGACAGGCAGAGGAAGAGGCAGGCCCTTCCGCAGGGGTGGTAGGGGTAGGGCAGGAGCAACAGGCTTGAGCCAAAGTGGGAAGTTGCAGAAGGTGCGTTCAATTACTTTAAAGGATGCACCAGACTTGGTTGAGTGGCTCGCTCAGCCTTACTCTTCTGCACCCTCCTCATCCTCTCGATCTGCACCCTCTTCTTCACTCTCTGCTATGTGCACCCCCAAAGACACTACCACCAACAACACGACCACCACCACCACCACCACATACCTTCCGCTTGAGTCACTGGAATTATTTTCCGATCCATATCAAGAGGACATTTCTGATGCGCAGCCACTCTTGGTATTGGATCAGGAAGAGGAGGTAGCAACAAGCGCTACTCAGCAGTCTGACGCCAGTACCCAGATCAGCCCAAGGAGGAGGTTGGTCCCCGGTGTTGCTGCCTACTCCGAGATCTCTACTTATAGCGGTGGGGAAGGTGACGTTGATGATGACGTGTCTAGTGATGTCACGTGGGTGCCCACAAGAGAGGAAGAGGAGGGGAGTTCAGAGGGAGATATGGACCAGCAGATAGGGAGGAGAAGCAGCAATGACTTACATTGCACAGCAGGGACAAAGCAGACTGCAAATGTATCAGGAGCGAGTCATCGACCATGTACGGTCACATCTGGCGCTCCCAGGACACCGGCACATGGCTCCGCAGTGTGGGCTTTTTTTAACGTGTCCGCTGCTGACAATAGCGTTGCCATCTGCAATCTTTGCAGTCAACGCGTTAGTCGCGGTAAGCCCAATACTCACCTAGGGACGACCGCCTTAAGAAGGCACATGAGCAGCCATCACCGAGCCCAGTGGGAGCAACGGAACACACAAAGCCACACTGCAGGCTCTCACCGTCCAGCCTCGTCTTCTACTTCTCCTTCTCCTCTCTCCTCACAATTGTCCTCCACTCCACCTTCCATCACGCCAAGCTCACATTTTTCTGCAAAAAGGCAGGCTTCCGTGGGCCTAATGTTTGAGCGTAAAAAAATGATGATGCCGGATAACCCTCTTGCCCAACGGTTGGCGGCTGGCTTGTCAGAACTCATAGCCCGCCAACTACTGCCATATAAACTGGTGGACTCGGAGGCCTTTCGCAAATTTGTGGCCATTGGAACACCACAATGGAAGGTCCCAGGAAGGAAGTATTTCTCAGAGAAGGGCATCCCAGAGCTATATGGCCATGTTCAGCGGCAAGTGAATGTATCTCTGGCACACAGTGTCGGTGCCAAGATACATCTGACCACAGACACGTGGTCTAGCAAACACGGGCAGGGAAGGTATATCAGTTTTACTGCCCACTGGGTGAACCTTCTGACGGCCGTCAAGCATGTAACCCGTGGCACCCGTGTAGATTTGGTTTTACCGCCACGGATTGCATGCAGGCCTGACTCTTCTTCTCCTCCTCCTACTCCATCCTCCTCCCTCTCCTCCTCAGCTGCCTCCTCCTTTTCCGCTGCTAGCGTCTCTTCCACTGCACCGCCCAAGCTCCCCAGAACCTATTCCACATGCCAGGTGAGACGTTGCCATGCCGTGCTGCGTCTGTTGTGCCTGGAAGCAAAGAGCCACACTGGCCCGGCACTCCTTTCAGCTTTGCGTTCACAGGCAGATGAGTGGCTAACACCGCTCAATTTGACAGTTGGTAAAGTGGTGTGTGACAACGGTGCCAATCTGCTTAGCGCATTGAAACAGGGCAAAATCACGCACGTGCCGTGCATGGCACACGTCTTAAACTTGGTCGTGCAGCGATTCCTTGTCAAATACCCTGGGGTCCAGGACATCTTGCGGCAGGCAAGGAAAATCTCGGCCCATTTCAGAAGATCTTACACGGCCATGGCTCGCCTTGCTGACATTCAGCGGCGACACCATCTGCCGGTCAGACGTCTTATTTGCGATTGCCCGACGCGATGGAACTCAACCTTCTATATGCTTGATAGGCTGCTCCAGCAGAAACGTGCAGTTAACGTCTACCTGTATGAACTCTGCGAAAGAAACGGTTCTGGGGAGCTGGGTTTTTTTTCACCGCGCCAGTGGCTGCTCATGCGCGACACATGCAGACTTCTGCGGCCATTTGAGGAGATCACCAAACTGGTCAGTCGCAGCCATGGCGCCATCAGTGACATGGTACCTTATGCCTTCTTTCTGGAGCGTGCATTGCGTCGTGTCATTGATCAGGCTGTGGAGGAGCAGGAGCGGGAAGATGAGGAAGTCGCAATGCTGGATGAATTCCCAGGGGGGGCTACTCTATCTGAGACAAGTCAACAACAGGAGTCTGATGAGGAGTCAGAGGAGGATGGTGCCGGGGCGGATGAGCAGGAGCAAGAAGAGCATGCTTTAAACCTTTCTGGGATCCCTGTTGTGCGAGGATGGGGAGAGGAGAATGAAGAGGACGACATTATCCTGGATGATGAGCAGGAGCCAGGCCACCACACCGCTTCCACTTTAGTGCAAATGGGGGCCTTCATGCTCCAGTGTTTTAATAGGGACCCCCGTATAAAAAGCATGAGGGTCAAGGACCAGTACTGGGTGGCAACGTACTTAGACCCCCGGTACAAACACAAAATGGCGGAAATGTTACCGCCGTCGCAGAGGGCTGTCAGAATGCAGCACTTCCAGGCCTTGCTTCGAGAAATGCTGCATTCTGCTTTTGCGTGCGCTGGCAGAGGAGCAATTCCCACTCCCAGAGAAGGATTTGCGGGTACCAATCCAACAGCGCCTGCAAGAAGAGGCCGGTTTGAAGATGTGTTGGTGACTTCGGATATGAGGTCATTCTTTCAGCCGACCCATCGACAGGTGTCATCCGGATCCAGCATCAGGGAACGCCTAGACCGTCAGGTGTCCGACTACATTGGGTTAACGGCCGATGTGGACGCTCTGAGGAGTGATGAACCCCTAGACTACTGGGTGGGCAGGCTTGACCTCTGGCCAGAGCTTGCCCAATTTGCAATCGAACTGTTGGCTTGCCCCTCATCCAGTGTCCTGTCCGAAAGGACGTTCAGCGCAGCAGGGGGGATTGTGACCGATAAGCGTACTCGCCTAGCTCACCACAGTGTTAACTACCTCACATTTCTAAAAATGAATGAGGCATGGATCTCGGAGGAATTCAACACATGTGACCAGTAGACCATGTATATGTCTATAAACTATTTTTTTAATCAAGCACACAGACCTTCTTAATTCATTTGGCTCACTTCCTTGACCCAAAAAAGCACACCGTACTATATGCCCCTACCCTCCTCTTTGAAGAGGTTGAGCGGTGTCATATTTCTACTGGGGCTGCTTATGATATCCCTGTGCTGTGCTGACTTCCTCCTGGGGGTTCTTATTATGAAGGGATCACACTATCCCTGTGCTGTGCTGACTTCCTCCTGGGGGTTCTTATTATGAGGGGATCACACCATCCCTGTGCTGTGCTGACTTCCTCCTGGGGCTGCTTACGGTGCTGCTGTCAGTGCTGTATGTCACGGTGCTGCTGTCAGCGCTGTATGTCACGGTGCTGCTGTCAGCGCTGTATGTCACGGTGCTGCTGTCAGCGCTGTATGTCACGGTGCTGCTGTCAGCGCTGTATGTCACGGTGCTGCTGTCAGCGCTGTATGTCACGGTGCTGCTGTCAGCGCTGTATGTCACGGTGCTGCTGTCAGCGCTGTATGTCACGGTGCTGCTGTCAGCGCTGTATGTCACGGTGCTGCTGTCAGTGCTCTGTATTACGGTGCTGCTGTCAGATGCCTCTATCACGGTGCATGTGTCATTCCGGTATGTCACGCTGCTGGTGATCATCTCCTGCACCCTCTTCTTTGCCTACCCTGGTCCCTGACCTTCCCTCTCCTCCATTGCCTTCATTAGCTCCATAGTCCTGAATTGTTAGAACAATTTCCCAAATAAAATAAAAATGCTTGTAGTTATCGATCCCAAATTCACCTCATACATGTATTATGTCATTGTCCAGATGGTGGGACTACGTTTTACCCCCTAATAATTACCACGTGGCCGCAAATTCGACATGAAGGTTTGCAAAGTTCGCCTCCCATTGAAGTCAATGGGGCCCGCGGCGAACGTTCGGTTTCGCGAACGTTTGGGTCCGTTCGCATTTCGCTTTCGCGAAACGTCCCGTCGGAAGTTCGTCCATCACTATTCAAGGCTGAACAGATCTCTAGCCAGAGATCATGGCAGTCAGCACGTTGACTCAAACTTGAACAATCAACTAAGGGTAAACAGGAACCTTTTTCCTCTGTACCTGGAACATTTCCGTCTCCTTTATGGTACCAGAAAAGTGTGAATTCGTCAATGTCCTTCTCAACTCAGTAACCAGGCACTTCTCAGGATGCCACTTGTCGGCCCTCCTCCTAAGAGTCCTCCCCCGGTCACTTCCACAAGCTTCGGTGTCCCTCCAAGCCAAGAGCACACCCGGACACTTTGAATCCTCCCTCAGTTACTGCACCTCGGACCAGCAGGTTCCAAGACTCGGGAACAGACGGATTCCTACCCCAGACCAGGCAGGTATATCAGGGGCCACTGACAGGAACATGTTGCGGGGTATCGAAAACCCTCACAGGGCTACCCCGATCCTGGAACCAGACCAGACCACACGGGTCTCTCGAACAACTCCAGAACCCCGAACATGTGACCCACACCCCTTTAAGTACCCCTTCCCAGACTCCTCAGCGGGCCCCGGCACTCCCACTGATTGGCTCCGAGAAGGCCGATACCTAAACATCCATCCAGACTTGTTTCTAGCCTGTCATGGGCACCTCACCGTCCACATGACCAGGCAAAACTTGCAAACATAGCCTGGCCAGACTGGTGTTAAGGCCTACCTACACAATTAACCCTCAGAACCTTTACAGTTCTGAGGCCAAAAACTAAATTTACAATCCCAAATGTCATCCGCTACATAGAAATTAATCATGTCTATATTTATACAATAAAAGAGGTACACCACATAGGGTATCCCTGAGGATATATAATTGAAAAACAAGTAGCAAAACTTTAATTTATTTAGGCCTCTAGGCCTCATGTGCAATACTAAATATATTCATATCCTAGAAAAGCAAAAAGCAAAAGATCTGCTAGAAATTATGGAAAAGCTCCTATGCTGCTTGCTTAAGACCAAGGCTTTAGACAATACTTGTCAATTAGTAACAGTAGTGACCAATAGTATTTCAAACACAAGCATACAGCATGCCACTCAAGTTTAAAATGAAGTTTCAACAGTAATGTGGATATTTTGAAGGCAGTAAATGGTACTTTCACTGGTGATGATTCTATCACTTTCATTTAAATGGTTAATTCACCTTTACTTACTTTTGCCAAAAACCTCCCTATGCATTATAGGGGTTGATTTACTAAAGATGGAGTGTGCAAAATTTGGTGCAGCTGGGCATAGAAACCAATCAGCTTCCAGTTTTTTTGCAAAAGCTTAATTGGACAAGCTGAAGTTAGAAGCTGATTGGCTACCATTGCCCTTTGAGAACGTGTGACAAAACATGTCAGGGCTGAGCTATGCATTGACGTCACCACGTCTTACGTTACCCTCGGAAGCACGGGCATTCACTTTAGATTTTGATTGCCGGAAAAATCTTTTTATGTTTTTGTATTTGTACCTTGAACTTTTTTAATAAACCTTTAGTGTTTAAGGATAACGCACTATTGGAGTTCCTTTTTATTTTTATACGGCCCATTCCACCCGGGAGAGTGTATTGGCACTCACTAGAGGGAGAGTCTCCTATACATACTGGACAGTAAAAAGACGTATGGAGGGAGAAGGATGCTAGGAGTCTGGAAGTTCGGGCATCTTGGACTGATCAGAGATCCCGCAGAGTGTAGTATCTGCAAGTGATAACGACCTCGCTTCTGATAGGAGGTGCACCACATCTTCTTTTGGTGCATTCTCCAAGGAGAGGCTTATTCCTTGTCCTCCCGGTGGTGGTGGAATCAACCTGTAGTCTCCATCTTTCAGCTTTTTCTCTCCTGCTTCCCTGGCCCTTCTTTTCACAATTGGGAAATGGACTCAGCATTCACTATACTTGAACTATACACTTAATTGTTTTATTATTTGCACTGTAATAATTTTTGGGAATCATATATACATTGTTTCATACACAGGTAATTTTTGCACTATATGAATTTATGTGGACTTTTTTTAATTGCCCTTCTCCACTGGTAAGGATAGGTATAGTTTCCTATACATTATTCATATTTTTTATTTGGAGTTATCTTTTGTATTTTGTTTTTGAACACATATTCCATGAACACATACCATTCAAGATAGTTATATTAATTAGCGTGGTCATTCTTCTTTTATATAGATTGGCTACCATACACAGTTGTAAATCAACCCATCACTGTCCTTAATACATTACCATGCTGTGCTGATGTTTACTTTTCCAGATGCTCATATAACTGACCTCCCCTCTCCATCCTCCAGATGGTGGGATGCGCCTGGCATTGGATGTATGGTCCTGGAAACTCATGAACAAGCACTCTCAGCCTTATTCCCTGCCCACGCATGCACAGTCTGCTCTCACAGATTGCTGAGCTGCAAGAGAGTGCTCTATTTGTGGGGAAAAAAAGGACGTCAATTTTGTTTGGGAGCCATGTCGCATGACCGCGTAATTGTCAGTTAAAGCGACGCAGTGCCGAATCGCAAAAAGTGGTCTGGTCTTTGACCAGTAAAATGGTGCGGTCTGTAAGTGGTTAATGTATTACTAATGTAATGCATAGGGAGGTTTTTGAGAAAAGTATTTTAACTGGAACTATCCCTTTAAAACATATGCACCAGGAAAATTCAGCTGCACGTAGTCAATCTGACATGTTGGTGAATATCAGATTTACTGCTTTATAAATACGCTCCTAAGTGTATACACACACTACAGTTCTCTCCTGCTTCGAAGATCTGCGGTTTTGAGAAAGTGGAAGCCATGGGATAAAGACTACCGCAGGGTAAGCTAGATGTGCTGTTACTTTAACTTCACCCACATTCTACCTATACAAATTCATTTTATTTAACTACTTGATTAGAAAATATGTTACACAATAGGCCTCTTTACAAAATACAATTTGATAATTGCCACATAATGTAAAACAACCTAAACATTAAGAGTGAAGCCACTTGACTTATCACATGTGCTACCGTTTGGTTAAACATGAATGTATATCCACTGTCACCTACTCATTGTATTATGAAAAACTGAATAAAATCTTTTGAGAAAAAAAAAGAGTGAAGCCACTTGTCTCCAAGTCCTGTTCTCTCTCTAAATAAGATAAGCAATATATGCTTTCCCTATCGAACATTAGCCATAGTCATTAGATGTGGTTGGACACTTTTCTGTGATTATTACACATCTATGCCTAAAATGCCTCCAGTGGACATACAGTATCAATGTAATACAAAAGAGAATGCAGACACCCCAACACTGGTCTTATTTTGAGGACACAATAGCGATCGCCTGAGGTAATCAAACTGACCCAAAATATTTCAGATGCTTTCTGCTGTCCTTTTTCTTCAAGAATTATTATTATTATTTTTTTTTTTTCTTCAAGAATATTATTATTAATATATATATATATATATATATATATATATATATATATATATATATATATATATATATATATATATAATATATATTATAGCAATATTATATATTATTATTATTTCTTCAAGAATTAAGTATTACTGATGACACAGATATGATAAACACATTAGACAGCTAGTTGTAAGAAAGGCCATCATTAGAGGAACTATCTAATATAATAATAAAATATAATTTAAATAATTAAAGTAGATGTAAACCCTAAATAAGTGACTTTTAGTTTGCTAAAGGACTGCATATCATAAAAACGTACCTTTTTTTAACATAAATAATGTGTTTTAATCTTTATTGCTTCCTAGTGCTGCTGATCCCCTGAATTGCATCCCCTTCTTGCCTGCATGCATACATGCACTCCATTGATGGCTGCATGCCATTTCTCAAGCTGGTTTTGGAAACAATGGACCTTGTATAATGTTTGATGAAATGTCCTGCTGCAGTCTCCATCCGCAGCCCATGTGACAAGGTGACAATGCAAAAGCACAACCGGGAGACAGGGACAGAGAGTTGGCAACCAATACCAGGAAGTGCTTGAACAAGGAACGTCATGGCAGGATCAACATGTATTATTTAGAAAAATAGAAACAAAAAAAAGTAATGGCAGAAAAGACTGAGTAGTCCATCGAGTCTGCCCATTTTCTTTTTTCATTAACCTCGTTGTCTGACTATAGATTTATGTTTATCCCAAGCATGTATGAAGCCATTTACTGTTGACTGTCTCACTACCTCTGTTGGTAGTTTATTCCACTCATCAACCACCCTTTCAGTAAAATAATGCTTTCTAAGATTAGTTTTGAACTTTCCTCTGGTTAGTTTGAGGTAATTTCCCCGTGTTCTTGATTTGGGTTTTATATTGAAAAGACTGTCTTCCTGAACCTTATTCATCCCCTTGATGTATTTAAAGGTTTCAATCATGTCTCCCCTTTCCCTTCTTTCCTCCAGACTGTACATATTAGGTTCCTGAAGTCACTCTCAATATGTTTTATCTCCCAGACCTTTCACCATTTTTGTTACCTGTCTCTGAACTCGTTCTATCTTATCAACATCTTTTTGTAAGTGAGGTCTCCAGAACTGGACACAGTCTTCTAAATGAGGTCTCACTAAAGATCTATATAGGGGAATCAGGACCTCCTTCCTCCTGCTGGTGATCCCTGTAGTGATGCATCCTAGTATTTTAATTACTTTTCCCACTGCATGGTCACACTGTTTGCTCATTTTGCAATCATCTGAAATAAGCACCCCAATTTTTTTTTCTGTAGTGCTGGCTAACACTGTACCCCAATGGTGTACTCTCTCGGGGGATTCTTTTTCCCTAGGTGCATTATTTTACATTTAGAAATATTGAACTGCAGTCTCCACTGCTTTGACCAATCTTCCAGCAATGTCAAATCATGTTCCTCGTTACAGACACCTCCTGGGATATCAACCCTATTACACACCTGTCATCAGCAAAAATACATATTTTGTCCAACAAACCTTTAGTTATATCACTTGCATATAGATTAAATAGAACAGGACCTTGTACAGAGCCTTGTGGTACCCCACTAGTGGAGTACCACAAGGGTAAGGGTACCCAGCAGTGTAGCCTTATGGCTTCCCGTCAGGAACCCTACTGCACATGCACTTGACCGCGCTCCTCTCTCCTACTGGCCCAGTGACAGGGAAAGGAGAAGAGAGCCCCGCGGTGATTCCACGGGCCATTGCCCAGACTCCGTAAGTGAAAGCAGGATACCTGTCTATGACAGGTATACTGTCCCCACACTCCCCCGAAAGGTGCCAATTGTGGCACCGGAGGGGGACAGGAGACAAATGAGTGAAAGTTCCACTTTTGGGTGGAAAGCCACTTTAAATCCTAGCTTGTACAACTTTTGTTTTAGATCATTATGTGGAACTGTATTTTAAACATAAAGCTGAAGATTTTAAAAAAAATATTACTTAAAAATGACTTTTGACATTAGATGTTAAAGTTTATATGACATTTTATAAATTGGGTTTAGATATAGCTTAGGTACAGAAACATTCAAATTATAGCTTCCTAAGGACCATGTATGTATCTTGTAGTTGTATTACAAAATTGGATTAGCAAAACACTTAAAGTTTATTAATTTTACTGAATATGATCATTACCTAAAAAAAATCATACAATGACAGAAAAGATTAAACCATCTTGGACCAAGAATTACATTTTTCCTGGAAAGAGAACTAAAGAGACTTCTTTTTCCCCTCTGGGGGATGAGCTGTATCTAATGTGCAAAGCTAAATGGCACACATCTTTATAACCTATACAATGCAGCTCCCTATGTGATATTGCAAATATTATTCTAGATGTCAAGGGATGAGATAATCATCTTGTTATTCCATTACAGCAAGGTTGGTAAGGAGAACATCTTGGAAACACCAGGTTTAGATCATTATCTCAGTGGTGACCTGGGGTTACTGCCTAGCTCTGCATTAACTCAATGACTTTTTAAAACTGTCCTTAAGACCCAAGAGCAGGCCATGTTTTAAAGATAACACTGACTGATCACCTGATAAGAGTATAGAAAACATTGAGCCAGGGAATGACCTACCTTTTCCATTAATACTCTATTAATAGGAATAATTCTACATGAAGGTCCTAATTTACAGGAAAAGATAAACAAAAGATCCTAGTTCAACTAAGATAAAAAGCTATTTTTCTTAGACCATCCATATTTATGTTGCGCCATATGTACTTTTCAGTAATTTAGAAAGCACTCGATCTGGAGGCTCCTCACATTCTGATGAATCAGAAAACAGTAATTACATATTTTTAAATAGAGTAGAAAAAACTAGTCCCATCCATTGTGTACATGGCCATGTAGTTAAAGTTATCATTTTAGTTTTGAATAGAAAATCGTTAGAACAACTTATTAATTTTTTGCAGCTCAGCATGCGTGGGTTAAATAAATGGAAATGTTGTTGTGCTATAGGTTACTAAACATCACTGCCCTTTTCACTGTGATATTTTACAAGTCCAGTTAAGGGGTCACATAATTATTAGAATACAAATATATATTAATCTGGTAGATTGCATTATTGGAGGTATCATAGGGTCTGATTTCTATGCAGAACTACTTTTTAACTATGCAAATTACCAAACAAGGGAGATTATTTCAATTTTTGCATTCAAACTCCTCCCAACATCCCCTGCATTCCCTTTCCCAACAGTTCTTTAGCTGAATTCATCATGCAAGTCCAGAGATAAAATTGGGTATTAGGTGTCCCAACTTGTACATTTTGAGGCTTGTGCTGCCCGCTTCCTTATCCCAGTGCCCTAAGCATTGGCACTATGGACACTAATTCCCATCATGGGAAATACTTCCCTGCTCCCACTTGTGCTTATACAGTCTACTTAGTTAGCATTTTTTTTTTGCTATACTCTAAGAGCCAATTCACACCAGCCTACGTGCAATTCAGGTCTGTGCGAGTTATGCAGTGCCCAATTTTTTGTTGAATTGTGTTGATGCACTGTACATTGCGCTGCATAAAAAAGCAGACCAACTGCATTTCTAGCAGCACACACAAACACACATGTATGGTGTTAACAGGGCATATAGAGAACATTTTTTTTCAGTGTGCCCTTGCACTGCACCTGTGTTGTTCAAAGCAGATCAATGCAGCTCAACCTACCTGGCGCAAACAAAATTTTCCAAAGGTGCTTTAATACTTACCCCCAAACCACAAGGACACAAATTTTCCAGTGTGTCCAGTATCCATCTTTATTATTCTAGATCAAGTAATTTACTTCATATGAGTATTCTTTTTAAAAAAGCAAACCTGTGTTTTGCTTATTCAGGGACATACAGGTTCACTTTAATGCCCCCTCCCCAGTCTCACATACCCACCTTTCCTTTGATCTTCTGCTTCTTAATTCAGCCAAGGAAAGGAAGTTCTGAGTTGCTCGACTCAGGGCTGAGGACTATCCCCACCACATGTGTCAGCCATAATCAAATCATCAAGACTGTTACATGAGAACATGGGGTGTTGACTACATGGCCCTCCATATCCCAAAGTATCAAGTAATTTCTTAATTCCTAGTGGCTAAAGCCTAGTACACACAATGAGATTATCGCATGAATGATCGTCCGTATTTATTTACAAATCGGTTACTAAAAGACAAAAATTCTCGTAGGACAGAATAAAAATTCAGAAGTGATGTATTGTATTGTATTTGTATTGTATTTTTGGACAAAAACTGTACCGATTAAATGAAAATCGTATGATCTGGTATTGTTCAAGAAAGATTTTTGTATTTGTCCCTTCGAGAAAATTTTGGATGACAGCTGTCTACTAACGATCAGATTATCATACGGTCATTTTGAAAATTTTTATTTTTTGTACGATTTTCTGATCACGAGCCTTTAACAGAGTGGCCGGGGGGGTGTGAAGGAAAGGTGAGTGGGGAGGGGGCATACAAAGCAAGCCTGTAAGCACAGATTTACTTCAAAGTAACATGCTTGTCCAAGTCTTGTCTAGTAAGCATCTACACAAAATAATACATTTGGGCTTATTTACAACAACTAAAACCAAAATAAAAAATTGTAAAATTTTCAGATGAATTTGACAGATGAAACCTAACCTAACTGGTGTTGAAAACAATTGTTCCCCCTTTGCTATAGTTTGCTATATTTTGGGTAGACACAGCCCACTTCAGGCCCTTGAGTCATCTCACACCTTTACAAAAGTTACTGAATGGTTACAACAAAATGTGTGACACATGTAGAACAAGGGATACAGCAGTCTAAACATTCTTCCAGGACTGAAAGGGTTAGCATAGGATGGAACAAAGACTGAGAAGAACTCACCTACCACCTGTTTGGTAGAATTGAGTTTTCACCAAAAAACACGCCCATAAATGTCAAATAAACAATTCATTTCAATTTGTGGAGTGACAGGCGTTGCTATTGTGCTGAGCCGAAAATGCTGAGTATTGCAGCCTCTCCCTTTAGTCTGGGACAAGGATAATCCCTTCCTCGTAAAAGAGCAGTCTCTCTTTGCAGTAATGCATTCTGTGGGTAAGGCGCATATGTCATATATTACTATCCCACTGAACAAAAGCCCACAAAGGGATACAAAGAAGGTATTAGGAATATACTTCAATCTAACTCATTTAAAGTTATAATTTTAGTTTTGGATAGGATACAGAATGGTTAGCACAATTTAAGGGTAGCCAATACTGTATGGATTTTTGCAGTTTAGCATGGGTGGATTAAATAAAAGGTAATGCCATACTACTACAGCGTACTAAACATTACTACCCTTTCATTCTGATACTAAACGGGTCCAGTTAAGGGGTATCATGCTACTTAGGCAAACCGGTAAGGTGACACTCTTTTGTACAAGCCCCACCCCTTTCCCCTCATAAGTATTAGTAAAAAAAACAGGTAGAATGTAGTATTGGAGGTAGCACAGGGTCTTATTTATATGCAACTACTGTTTAAAGTGTTACTAAACCCAGGACCCTGCATTCACTATATCTGGTCTCACACAGAACATGGAAATGCAATTATTTTAGCAAATTTAAACTGCTAAATATCTTTTCTCATCAGCAGTATATAGCAGTCTTGTGATTTCTATCAGTGTCTGGTTAAATGCATATTAGAAAAAGTATCATACATTTGGCAGCATCAGGGTTAAAGCCTTGTTAACAGCAAAACTTTCTTTTTAGTTTTGGACAGATGTGAAAGGGTTGCCTGCTATTCCCACTGTAGGCACAGACAACCAATTTTTTTTTTCGGTAAGATGAAAAAGGATCAGAACCTCTGTAGGGTTATTACAGTCTAGGTTTCCTATCACCATCAAAAATGTCTCCCCCCATTACTTTTCTCTCCAGGTCTTGTGTGCACTAAAGGGAATTATTGCCTACCTCCGCCTGGTCACCCAATCTAGGCTTCTAGCCCACAGATGATCTATCCCCAGAAGCAACTAGACAGAGAAGAACCAGAGAACCAGTATGCTACTGGGTTTGGGAGGGAGTAGGGAGTCTATTGCAAGAAAGGATGGGGGGGGGGGGGGGGGACATATTTACCTTTCTTGAGTTTAGGCCTGCTTTAATTTACAATGCAACACAAAGTTTACTCAGGGAGCTACCATGTTAAAACATTAAGGGAACCTTAAGGGGGTGAAGGAAGCTCTGGAGAGTTGCTCTGTTTACCCTAATGTAATTACATTTTGGACCTTCTCAGCCCAGAACCTGCTCAGGAATGAAAGCAACTTCTCCTTGTTCCCATATCTGGTCATATGATATGCCACATGACAAGTGGAAACAGGAAAAAGGCAGTCCCCATTTATCTTCCCTCGTGAGTGCCTATACTGAGAAGGAGGTCTGTTCTCAGCGGGTTCTCTTCCACTCATAGTCATTGGAGGGAGGAGAGAGCAGAATGCTCACTTCAGCAGCAATCACGGCCTCTACACTACTTCGTGGCCCCTACTTTATCCCGTACTGTAGCCACTCAAGTCAATCAGCAGTAAGCCAGAGAACTGGGCCTGGTGCCTTCAGAGCCAGTAACCTAGTTGAAAAGATGCCAAAAGCCAGTGGATTACTGGGTGAGAGATTAAGGAAAGGTGTTCTGCTTTCAGCAGACTGATAACATCATTCTAGTGGACTGCATTTTTCAGCACATTTGCTTGGAGCTCAGGGATGGCTTTTTATTGATGAAAAGTACAGGTTCTTTTAAATTATACTATACATGTTAAATTCACTATTCCTGGTCTCCCACAGTACACAGAACATGGAAATACAATTGTTTAGTAAATATAAACTGCTAAATAACGTTTTCATCAGCAGTATATAGCAGTCTTGTGACTTCTATCAATGTCTGGTTAAAGCTTGTAGAAGGAGTTTTCATTCCACTCTGACCATCTTATAAGGCTAGAGGACCCCAACGCTCTCTCTGGATAGTGTCGATTGGCCCTGTGCCAATCACATACACCCTCCCAAGAGAAAAAAACTCTAGTAATAAACACCAAACTGAGTATGTGCAGAGTGACTCCAATGGCTCTGTCTTATCAGGAGATTGATTGGGGATTGTGGAAAAGGGGTAGGATCAGAGCAGACAGGATCAAACAGTCTTTTAACATAATGCAGAGGATTAACCATTTAGGTTCCACAGTGAGTATACAGTAACAGGCATGCTTTACTGCATATACAGACTGATTTTACTTTTGTGGGTTTAGAAACACTTTAAGTAAATATACTATAACACGTTAAGAATTTATTCAGGTAGACTTACTGAGAGGTCCACTTTAAAGTGCCCTGCTTGGAGAACATGCAGCAGCAGCAGAGCAAGGTGATCTTTGAGAATACCAGTTGGAAGTTGTGGCTTTATTGATCAGTGTTCTTACCCAGAGGTGGAGTGAATATGGGATCTGTGCTTACCATTAACCAGCCATTATGTGGATGATGACCATCTAAGCTGTTACCATTTACTACAGGCTTGTTTTTAAAGCCCTTAAGGTGAGGGCACACCTGAAGGGGGAGAGTGCACATTGCATGAAGCCACTATTTGTTTCACTTTTTTTCTTTGATATGTTTATGGACTTTTCTTGCTTGTCAATATTGAGGACTGTGTATATACACACTGAGCACTTGCACTTTTTTCATCTATTACTGAGCACTTGCACTATAATTGGGGATATTTTACATAATATCTTATCTGTTTATTTATTACATATTGTTATTTTTAGAGTTTTAGTATATTGTATATATTTTTTAGCACCGCACATTGGGTATACAGTACAGACCAAAAGTTTGGACACACTTTCTCATTCAAAGAGTTTTCTTTATTTTCATGACTATGAAAATTGTAGATTCACACTGAAGGCATCAAAACTATGAATTAACACATGTGGAATTATATACTGAACAAAAAAGTGTTAAACAACTGAAAATATGTCTTATATGTTAGGTTCTTCAAAGTAGCCACATTTTGCTTTGATTACTGCTCCGCACACTCTTGGCATTCTGTTGATGAGCTTCAAGAGGTAGTCACCTGAAATGGCTTTCCAACAGTCTTGAAGGAGTTCCCAGAGATGCTTGGCACTTGTTGGCCCTTTTGCCTTCACTCTGCGGTCCAGCTCACCCCAAACCATCTCGATTGGGTTCAGGTCCAGTGACTGTGGAGGCCAGGTCATCTGGCGCAGCACCCCATCACTCTCCTTCTTGGTCAAATAGCCCTTACGCAGCCTGGAGGTGTGTTTGGGGTCATTTTCCTGTTGAAAAATAAATGATGGTCCAACTAAACGCAAACCGGATGGAATAGCCTGCCACTGCAAGATGCTGTGGTAGCCATGCTGGTTCAGTATGCCTTCAATTTTGAATAAATACCCAACAGTGTGACCAGCAAAGCACCCCCACACCATCACACCTCCTCCTCCATGCTTTACGGTGGGAACTAGGCATGTAGAGTCCATCCGTTCACCTCTTCTGCGTCGCACAAAGACACGGTGGTTGGAACCAAAGATCTCAAACTTGGACTTATCAGACCAAAGCACAGATTTCCACTGGTCTAATGTCCATTCCTTGTGTTCTTTAGCCCAAACAAGTCTCTTCTGCTTGTTGTCTGTCCTCAGCAGTGGTTGCCTAGCAGCTATTTTACCATGAAGGCCTGATTCACACAGTCTCCTCTTAACAGTTGTTCTAGAGATGTGTCTGCTGCTAGAACTCTGTGTGGCACAGGGGCGGATCCAGAGCCTAGTCTCGGGCGGGGCACTGCCAGAAAATTTTGCGGCAATTTGTTGGGGCAATGGCTGGTGTTAGCTCTTCAATCATCACACCGCTATGATTAATATAGTGTCAGGATGATTTAAGCGCATTATTTCTATTATTACATTGTAATATAAAATTAAATAGTTTAGCTCACCATAATGTAGAATCAGTGGGAGCCCTGAGCGTGTAACTTTTCACATCGCCTGCCACCAGATGCAGCGTGTCACTTGCTACATTGCCTGCCACCAG
The DNA here is from genome assembly GCF_037356315.1 of Lithobates pipiens. Taxonomy (NCBI): domain Eukaryota; kingdom Metazoa; phylum Chordata; class Amphibia; order Anura; family Ranidae; genus Lithobates; species Lithobates pipiens. Next base: position 57,153,864 of record NW_027507787.1, on the reverse strand, counting down.
ATGCAGTGTTTCACTTGCTACGTCGCCTGCCACCAGATGCAGCGTGTCTCTTGCCAAGTCACCTGCCACCAGATGCAGCGTGATACTTGCTACGTTGCCTGCCACCAGATGCAGCGTGTCACTTGCTACGTTGCTTGCCACCAGATGCAGCGTGTCACATGCTACGTTGCCTGCCACCAGATGCAGCGTGTCACTTGCTACGTTGCCTGCCACCAGATGCAGCGTGTCACTTGCCATGTCTCCTGCCACTAGATGAAGTGTGTCACTTTCTACCATCGCCTGCCACCAGATGCAGCATGTCACTTGCAGGGGCAGATCCAGGGGGGGGGGGGCAACGGGACAATTGCCCCCCCCCGGGATAGTAGCACTGTCTGCACTGATATTACATGTCTCCCATTCTCTGTCGCTGCCTCTGCCGAGTCTCTCTCACATCAGACGATCAGCGGTGCAGAGAGAGAGACTCGACTAATACCAGGAGCAGGAGGAACAGGTGGGTGGAGCCTCTTCCCTGCACTCGTTGCTAACGCCTAGGCCGCCTGGCGTCTAGCAACGAGTGACGTCAGTGAGTCACGTCGGACTCCAGTCTCACTCTGAGCCGACGCGACTCACTGTAACAGCGGCCAGGGAGAGAACAGTCGCACTCGCAGTTACACTGAGACTTGAGTCTCAGACGAGTGACGTCAGTGAGTCACGTCGGACTCAAGTCTCAGAGCCGATATGACAGGAGCTGAAGCCTCAAATAGGGGAACAGTTGTTGCTGCAGTTTACAGTTTAGACAGACTGTTAAAATGTCCAGCGTCCACTGTAAGTGGCTGAGCGCCAGTATTCTTCCTTCTCCGCCCCCAACTTGTGGCAAGTGACAATCTGCAAAGTGTGTCAGGTGACGTGGCAAGTGACAATTCACAACATGTGGCAGATGACGTGGCAGGTGGACAATCCGCAACGTGTGGCAGGTGACGTGGCAAGGGACAATCCGCAACGCGTGGCAGGTGACGTGGCAAGTGACAATTCACAACATGTGGCAGGTGGACAATCCGCAACATGTAGCAGGTGACGTGGCAGGTGGACAATCCGCAACGTGTGGCAGGTGACGTGGCAGGTGGACAATCCGCAACGTGTGGCAGGTGACGTGGCAAGGGACAATCCGCAATGTTTGGCAGGTGACGTGGCAAGTGGACAATCCACAACACGTGGCAGGTGACGTGGCAAAAGACAATTTGCAACATGTGGCAAGTGACAATCCGCAACGTGTGACACGTGACGTGGCAGGTGGACAATCCTCAACGTGTGGCAGATGACATGGCAAGTGACACGCTCAAGGCTCCCACTGATTCTGCATTAAGGTGAGTTGAACCATTTCATTTTATATTGCAGTGTAATAATATAAATAATGCTCTTCAATCATCCTGACACCATAACAACTATGGTGCCATGATGATTGAAGCGCCAACACCAGCCATTTCCCTCATAAATTGCCCGCAAAAAAACAAACTTATTTTCTGGCAGTGCCCCTCCCGAGACTAGACTCTGGATCCGCCCCTGGTCACTTGCCACCATTGGCTACCACCAAATGCAGATTGTCACTTGCCATGTCACTTGCCACATCCCCTGCCACCAGATGTGATTTGTCACTTGCCAACTTCCCCTGCCACAATATGCAGATTGTCACAATGTTGCATTGTGGCCATCTGGGTACACCCCCACTTGTCTGCAGTAAGCCTAGAGTTAGAAGTCAGCAAGCTTTTCACAGTTATTTTTAACAGTAAACTCAGTTTATCTAGTGAAATATAAGTTGAGTTTACTTTTAAAAATACCTGGGAAAAGCAATACTCCGGTGGGTGTATAAAGATGTTACTGTCGACGAGTGCGGGAGTACCAAGATGGCCGCGATGCAACGTCCCTTCAGTCACATATTCAGATGAGCAGCGGCTTCCTGACAACACCTGCCTGCTTGCTCAGTCACACGCCAGCCTGCCGGCATGATTGCCCATACGCTCGCTCACCCGCTGGCCTGTTCAGTCACCTGCCGGCTCACCCGCTCATTATTGTCTCGGGGGGTGCAATTGCCCCGTTGCCCCCCCTGGATCCGCCCCTGGTGTGGCATTGACCTGTTCTCTAATCTGAGCTGCTGTTAACCTGCGATTTCTGAGGCTGGTGACTCGGATGAACTTATCGTCCGCAGCAGAGGTGACTCTTGAGCCCCGTACACACGAGCGGACTTTTCAACATCCAAAGTCCGACGGACTGATTCCGTCAGACTATTCGATCGTGTGTGGGCTGCAACGAACTTTTGACTCGCCAAAGTCCGAAGGACTTTAGAATATGGAACATGCTTCAAATTTTTCCGAAGGAACTCCGCCGGACCCGGTCCCTTCGAAAAATTCGCTCGTGTGTATGCTATTCTGACGGACTAAAACCGATGCTAGGGCAGCTATTGGCTACTGGCTATGAACTTCCTTATTCGAATCCAGTCGTATGTCATCACGTTCGAATCCGTCGGAGTTTAGTGTGATTGTGTGTGGCCAAGTCCGCTCAGCCAAAAAGTCCGTCAGAACTCTGTCGGAACTCCGGCAGAACTCAGACGGAACTCCTTCGGAAGTCTGTCGGACATAAGTCCTCTCGTGTGTACGGGGCTTTGGTCTTCCTTTGCTGGGGCGGTCCTCATGTGAGCCAGTTTCTTTGTAGCGCTTGATGGTTTTTGCCACTGCACTTGGGGACACTTTCAATGTTTTCCCAATTGTTCGGACTGATTGACCTTCATTTCTTAAAGTAATGATGGCCACTCATTTTTCTTTACTTAGCTGCTTTTTTCTTGCCATAATACAAATTCTAACAGTCTATTCAGTAGGACTCAGGATCAGCTGTGTACTGTATCCACATCCTGCACAACACAACTGATGGTCCCAACCCCATTTATAAGACCCCTTTCACACCACACCGCACCTTGCGTCGGCAGTAAAACGCCGCTATTTGCGGATTTGCGGATTTGCGGCGCATTTCGGCCGCTAGCGGGGCGCTTTTACCCCCGCTAGCGGCCGCGAAAGGGTTAAAACCGCTGGCAATACGCCGCAATAGCGGCGTTTTGCCGGCGCCATTACAGCGCTGCCCCATTGATTTCAATGGGCAGCAGCGGTGGAGGAGCGGTAAACACACCACTCCTTCACCGCTCCAAAGAAGCTGCTGGCAGGAATTTTTTCTGACGTCCTGCCAGCGCAACGCTCTGGGCTTTCACACTACACACAATGGTGCAGCTTCTTTAGGGCGTTTTGCAGGCGCTATTTCTAACGCTATAGCGCCTGCAAAACGCCCTGGTGTGAAAGGGGTCTAAGGCTTGAAATCCCACTTATTAAACCTGACAGGGCACACCTGTGAAGTGAAAACCATTTCAGGTGACTACCTCTTGAAGCTCATCAACAAAATGCCAAGAGTGTGCAGAGCAGTAATCAAAGCAAAAGGTGGCTACTTTGAAGACCCTAGAATATAAGACATATTTTCTGTTGTTTCACACTTTTTTGTTATAATTGCACATGTGTTAATTCATAGTTTTCATGCCTTCAGTGTGAATCTACAATTTTCATAGTCATGAAAATAAAGAAAACTCTTTGAATGAGAAGGTGTGTCCAAACTTTTGGTCTGTACTGTATATGTTGACTTTAAAGTACCGCTTTCATGCTGACATGGACAACAAGGGACAACAAGGGGCACAGGAGCTCCACAGTCACAGTCACAGAGGAATCAGCATCTCAAGGAGCTTCACTTGACTATTCATCTTCATCAATGGCATGGCTACAAGAAGAAGACGTAAGAATTTAATCTCTTTAGAGGAAATCGGTTTGATTACTTTATTTTAACAGAGTCACTTTATGATCTACATTACACTGGAAAGCTTCCTTCACAAAGTAGTGCGTCCTTTGTTCGACCTTGCAGATGAACTGTGGATCATCCCATTCAGTGTCGGTTATTAAAGAGGTTCTCCTGGTACCGGTAAATGTTTTATTTGGTCAGTGTTTTGGTTGTGATCTGTGTCCAGTAGTAATATGTTGTTCTCCCTCTGTGCTGCTTTCCAGCTCTGTGTTACACTGTTTTACCAGTTGAGAATGGAGCTGTTCATATGACGACTTGTTATTAGGGACTAAAAACCGCATCAATGCGCAATTTGACATACCGCCCACTAACAAAATCATAAGAGGCTCAAAAAAACAAGCTGAGCCATCTGCAGTTCAACTTATGCTGTGACTGGGCTGTTCTCTTACATGAATCTTCTATCCTAATGTGTGTGAAATACTTTGCCTGACAGAGTGCTTCCAGAGTGCTTTACATACACATATGTTTATTACCTCGGTTGCTGCTCATAGTATTAGAACACTGTTGGCTGACTTGTTCATTGTTCTTCTTATGTGGGAAATATAACAGCAGAACTTAACTACCTGCAGTGAAGAAGGTCCTGGCCTCCTGGTACATGTCTGGCATCAATGAATTCCTTGCAGCCATATCTTTCTGGATGTACTCGGCACTGTTTTAAACCTAAGCTGGCCATACAATAGTAGAATTCTTTTTGTTTTTAAGAATGATCGTTCAATTTTCTAATTCGAAAGTGAGGTTGAATCAAAATTCATTTTTAACTGCAGTGATAAGAAAATTTAAAGGAGGATGGAAATTTTTTCTCAAACAAATTAATTTCTAACAGTGAATTTTTTTGGTTTGGAAAAAGCAAACATTAAAAGCAAATAGACTGTGCATTTTGAAAAGTACAGTTGCACTCTGCAAGAGCAGTTGCTCCAAAGCTCCTTCATCCAACCATGTACAAGGAAAAAGGCTGTTTCTTTTATTTCCTTGCACGTATTCTTTGCAAAGTAAATCTTTAGCTCATTTACTAAGCTCTGGAGCAACTGCTCTTGCAGAGTGCAACTGCACTGTGCAAACTGCACAGTCTATTTGCCTTAAGTAAATCAACCCTTATGACTCCATTTACTCAATTTTCTGCCCGATCACTACATCTAACTATGCCTGACTATGCAGGATCCCATTCTTTCTAATTGTCCCTGTTCAACTTGTATGCTAAGTTGCTCTATGCTTATCACACGGTTATAGACATTCCCACTGAAGTCTATGAATCCAAAAACAGCTAACTAGGCTCGTTAAAATGCATAGTCAAGCATACTCAAGCCTTTTCAGCTCCATAGACTTCAATAAGAATGCCTGTAAATGTGCTATATGCACATTTTGAGCACATTTCTATGCCTGAACTAGTCCTCTCCTTCTATGGAAATGCTCTCCTTCCCTTGCCCAGCCCAAGAAACAAACTATTGCCAATGTAAACGGTGCAGAAGATATTCATTGTACATATAGGTAAGCTGTATTGTAAGCTTACCTGTAGGTACAAGCTTAAATACAGACTTTAATACCAGCAACGCTCTGCATTCAGGGTATATAATGTGCCGTGCAATAGAAAGTGCTGTGCCACAGCTGTGGCACCCATGCACATGTGAAGGAGTGACATCATCGTGGACCTAGCCATTCAAACAGCCAGAGCCTACAAACCCAGAAGGAAGACTGGGTGAAGATGGAAGCACTGGGGAAGCTGTACCAGCACTGCGCTGTGCTGGAGGGCTCCGTTTGAATGTAAATCTGTCTATTTTTTAGGTGGTTTACTACCATTTTAAAGCATATCTGCAGTCAAATTGTAAACATATTTAATTTCAAATAGTTTTTCTGTTATTTCTATCATACTCCCATTAACATGAATGACATTGAAGTTTGTAAACTTACTTTGTGAAGAATCCCACACACATATATATATATATATATATATATATATATATATGTCCCTGAATTCTGTGATACATATTCACTATGCCCTATGAGTAAGCACTGTCATGTCACATATTTTCCAGAGCTTGCCTCCTGAACTACAGAGGTGTTGAAAGGAGGTGGAGGCGGAGTCAATACAGAAATTACAGCTTGCAGGCAACAAGGTTCCATGGGATATGTAGTCCTTAGAAATTGTAAACAATTGAGGAGGTGCAGCAAAGCTTGTAGGGAATCCAGGAAGTTGTGGAAAGTGGTGCCCAACTGACAAGCAGAACTCACAGCATGAAAAGAGATTGTTTAAGTAATCTTACGTTGGATAATCAAAAATAACTATTGTTTGTATTGCTATTACAATGCTGATGTTATAAAATAAAAGTGAATGCTGTGACCATAGAACTCCTTTAATTGTTAGGGTTTACATACACTTTCAAGTCTGTTTCTCACACAAGAGACAACTAACATATTTGCTCACGCTCCAGCAATTCAAAGCTACATTGTTGTAGAACACTAATCATTAGCCTTCATCTTAACACATTAGTCTCACTACAGTCTGTCATAAAAGCTACAAGTAGTCGCTTACATCTTTCTTCCTATTTGTGCCTCCCTGCTTTTCCTAGCAATATCATACCTGAATTTTCTATACAGAATCCAATTTAGTGATCTAGATCTAGTCCAATGTGGTATTAGCTCGAATCTTAAGGGATATAGAATTTCCAGAACAAAAAATATAATACCCTCCAACCAAACAATAATTAAAAGTGTGCTATCTTTGTGCTACATATAAGTTAATAAATCACATAAGAGACACAATAAAAGTTAATTAAACATTGCAAACACTGTGGAAAAAAATAAATAAAAAAAAAAGGTGCTCAGATTTTCTAAACATCAATATTTCCTCTTTCTTTTCCCGTGAAGAAATGATGACAACGTGCACCACCGAATAAAAAGTGCTCCTAAAAGGACCACAAGTGATTAAATGAGCTCCTTACCAGCTGATCCCACAAGGAGACCATCAGACACCTTGCTGCATAGCAGCCGTATATACCATGATCTCGCATGCAAAGGTTCCATGATCTCCTAAGCCAAGACTCCATAGAAGAAGTTAAAGTACAAAGGAAAATCCACATAGCGTAGTATTTCACCAGGATTTTAATATAATTATAAAATCACACTTACAATTTTGAAGTGATTACACAGCATTTGTTACAAACAACCAGCAGGTCCAAGAAAAAATATAATAGATTGTGGCTTATCGGTATTTAGGTGTGGTGGCTGCTTTTATTTGAATTTTTCAGGATGAGAACATTTTCAGAAAATGCAGAAGATACCTTTTGATCTTGCCAGAAATCCAGTGTCCACATTAATTCCTGTGAGCTGAATTGGAAGCAAGAAACAATGTTATCTTTCTTCTGTAAACTACCAATCCCTCACCCCCATGTAACAGAGATGGCTATGTGCAGCTTGAGTGACAACCACAGTTCCCTTCATACATACGGTGAGTGAATGTAGTCACCATAGGACAGGAAGTGTGTTATTTGTAGGATTACCAGGTAAAACTAAAGAAAAAAAATCAGAAAAAAATGAATGCAGGTTCTTCATTTAAGGACCAATAAGCTGCAATATATAAAATGTTTTTTTTTTCTCTCTCCTTTTATTTTTAATACTACTCCATATGGAATCTTTGTTCTTCAGAGGAACTACTTATCTTGGCCCCTTTGATCAGCTCATCTCACTCAAGAATCCAGAATCTTTTCTGTGTTGCGCCCTTGCTGTGAAATGTCCTCCCTTGTGACACAAGACACTCATATAACCTCCAACGCAGCCTTTAAACAGACTTTCAACACTCACTACTTTAGACTGGCCTATGAACTGAGGTCATAGCTGTTCGCTTTATCTGTGTACACAACTGCCACCACAACTGTCAGCAAATACAACAGAAAAATACAACTTACCCAAGTGAATCACAAATGTTAATATTATAGTTCAGGAAATGTTATCAGTAGATAGAAGTGTGCTGCAGTGTTAAGCTGGGAACACACACACCAGCGAGTTGAATGAAAAAAAACTGATAGATCCCTGAATTAGCCCAACAATGTGTAATGCCGACTCTCCCCTGCTGTTCTATTGTATTCTGACAAAGGGACACAACCCCCCCCCCCCCTACCGCCAGAATACACTGGTCATTGCTTGCAGCCATTGGCTGTGAGTGCTGATCGAATGCTGGTTTTCTAGTTGAACAATCCTACAAAAGCCAGTGATTGGACCAGCTTCTGTTAAACTGATAATGGTACACATGTACTGAAAGTTTGTGGATTCCTGCTGAACCAGCCAATTTTCAGTACGAGTGTAACCAGCTTTAGACATTGTTTAAGATAAGGTCTAGGACACAATTCCATGAGCAGATTCCCTGCTGAATCTGAGCTGAACAAGATGGATGTTTTTTTACATCCGTGCCAATTCAGTTTGTGTCCGGCAGACACAGGTGGACCTGTGCTAGCTCTATGTGAGGCCAGATGTAAACGGACTATGATGCCTGTTTACATCGGATTACCTCTAATCTTTTATGTTGAGGCCCAGAAAAATGGCAAAGGACATAGTCCTTTTCAGTTTTATTTTTCAAATCTGGACAGACTCAGAGGTGGGCAGGTATAAACAGACACAAGTATGTTTCTATATGCCTGTCCACAGAGATGCATAGAACTTCCTGTCAGAAATGATTGTAAAGCCCAAGCGAAAAGGGCCCTTTATAACTGTAACCAAAGTGCAGAGACCTATTATCACAGTGAAATAGCGCCCCATCAGTAAGACCATCTAGGTGAGTTAATTGTACATTAGCATCAGACAATCAGAAACAATTCAAATGGTGCATTCTTTCAGGGAAAAGTAGCTTGCGTTTAAGATTCTTTTGCCATGTGTTCACCATGAGATCACAGTTCATTCAACATTTGTATGTAAATAGGAATAAAAGAAATGCATTGACAAAATTCAATCAGTGCATTCCAAAAATGGTTCATAAACCCATGGCAGAAGCAAAACACAATGCCAGTGCACGCACTACCTACAGTGCCCCTAATTTGATGGCCAACAAGTGTCTAAGGTTACACTGTTATGAGAAAAAAAATAGGCAGAGTGCCCCCACCCCCAACTGTCCCGGATCCTGCAGAACTCTCCTAGGATTTAACTAGTTGTAGACCTCATACCCAAAAAAGCTTCATCATTGTATACAGGACATGTGTAACATGTTCAGTCTCTCTGCCCTGCTTCTGGGACCCCCCTCCTAGTTATAGTAATTGTCAGCTTTGATGAATCAAAGCTGGCATTACTATATACGCAGAGAAGGTGGTGCGGCTGTAGCTGTCAAATAAGCAGTCTGAATTAGTGTTTATAAAAAAAAAACTGCTCTGGATGTGATTATAAAAAGATACAATGTAATATATTGTTACTTTTGTATCATTCTGGTCATTCATCTGCAGATCTAAGTATGAACTTTGATCTGCAGATAATGTCAGTAAAGGTAAACTGACAAGTAAAATGTTCTTCTGTTTAACCCCTTATTAACCCCTAGTTTACTCTAATCAGCCCTAATTAACCCTAGTGTCCCTTTTCCTTCAACTAATATTTTCATGCAGATTTATTTTTATTTTTTCTATTTTAATAACTATTAATATTTAAACTTTTGTTTGCTTTTGTTTGTTGATAATTTACACATTTAACATAAATTTAAACATTTCTCATTTTGAAAATGGCAACATTTGTAAACAACTGTGCAATGCTTTGTACCAGAATCATAATTTTAGAGTCATTTTAAAGAGGACAAATTACAGAATACAATGCACACATTTTATGTGCAGTAACACTATTTATTTTTAAAATAACACTGCTCATAAAAAAGAAAACGTGTATTTTGTTTAGTTTTGTTGCATTTTTTTGTCTAAGGCTTGTTGCAAAATAATCTTGAAGAGAAAGCCTTGTTTGTCCTTAAAAAGCAATTTAAGTATTACCTTGCATTGCATATTCTCTCTATGGGAAAAGGTTGCCACCATCTATTTGTAAATATTATATTTTGTTAAACCTCTATGGGATTTTGAAGGCAACCAACCCAAATAACGCTCATCATAATTCATGAACATTTACATCTTTAATGTTCAAAAAAACTCTTAAAAGCAGTCTCTTACTTTTGAGGGTGATATCCTAGATATCGCTGAAGAAGAGATTGATCTTAAAATTTGAAACTCTTTGGATATCTGACTCCATTGAGCAAGCTTCATATGGGAAGACTATAGCTACTGTATGCAAGACTAATGGTGTTGGGGAGCACCACTCAGCATGCATCTTTGCGATGTCAACCGATAAGTAATTTTATGGCTGTTTATGGTTGTTTTGTGATTTTACAAACAATGGTTGTTGTAACCTTTTAAGACATTTTTGAACAATAAAGATGTAGATTTAAATGAATTATGATGATTGTTATTTGGTTTAGTTGCCTTCAAAATCCCATAGAGGTTTAGGAAATGTAATTGAGGTATTACATTGTTATCTTAAATAATGAAAAAGTAATTGCAGAAAAAACAGGGCCATAACAGATATGTGAAAATTGCTCTGGTCCATATGGGGTGAACAGGTGTGAGAGGCAAAGTGGTTAAACAAAACCTCAGGGAGGTCAGGGAGAACTATAACAGTGCTGTCGGATGGAGCGATCTCTAGCCTGACAGTATCTGCATAGTTCCAGTGGTCTTCATATCAGAAGGAAACAGACTGAGGTAGCAGCCTATGACACAGAAATCTGCCAGTTAAGTGCCCACTGAGCTTAGCGAATTGCCACTGACTGCCAATGATTCACTGCCACTAACCATCAATGATTGGAGGGGTGTTTTACTACCACTGAACAGCGGTGATTTGCAGGGATTCACTTCACCTGACCATAAATTACTTGAGTAGGGGATGTTTAGTGCCGTTGATCACCAAAGATTTGGAAAAGGAAGAGTTCACTGCCAGACTACCACTAACTCTATTCAAGAGTAATGAGACAATGTCAATACTCACATTGGAAGCACTTCCTAACAGGAGCATTTCGCCATGGGCACATATCCAGCAATACATCTTGGCACAGGTAGCTATAAAATATCATGACCATATCTTGGTTACTCCTTTCCACGGAAGCAGACTTTCTCAACTTAAAAGAGCTTGGCAAAACCTGTTCCTGCTGACAACACTCCATAGCACTAAGTGACAGGACTCACTGTCACAAACCTCTGTGTACCCTCTTAATCTGTCTCTTTCACCATCCTCTGAGCCACTGGCATGGGGTTCCAGGTTTAGTGTTTCCTTCATTATTCCCTAAGAATGGGTTGTACAAACTTAGGAGCTCCAACTCTTAATAAGCACTAAAATTCTAAATTGCAACCCAGAACTGTTTAGAACATTTATTTAATTATTACAAGTAATTATATTTTAATATAATTATATATTTTAAAATATATTTACACAGGGCTTTACATTTACAGTATGTTCAGATCAGTTCCTGCCCTAAAGGAGCTTAGAATCTAAGGTCCATAAATCACATTCATACACATACTAGGGCCAATTTAGACAGCATCCAATTAACATAGCAGCATGTGGAGTACCCACAGCAAACCCACACAGGCACAGGGAGAACATGCCATCTCCTTGCAGGTAGAGCCATGGTTGGGATTCAAACCAGGAAACCTAGTGCTGCTAGGCAGAACTGCTAATCACTTAGCCACTGTACTGGCCATTTTGACTTCATCTAGTAATGTTAAACTGTGTAAATATCCCAAACTTTTTTTCCAGTTTTGAAGAGTAGGGAATGGGGGAAACCTATGCCAGGTTACTTTTTGCTACTTGTGTCTCACTGTAAGATTTCCCTGCACTTTCTGTCCCTGAGCCACAACAAGAACTGCAAGGAAACCTTTATATAGTGAAAGTAATTTGTCTAGACAGTTTTCATTGGAACACATGTATCCATTGAAAGATTTATCCTCACCTATTATTCTGGGGTCAACTGTACAATTCTGGATATTTATTACTTTCTGTGTTGGAGACAATAGTCACCAGGACACTTAGAGGGGTGAATATACCTAGCGGGAACAAAGACAGCAATCAAAAGTAAAACAAAAAGTTTGGGCTTTACATACACTTCAATGCTAGGGAATTCTGTTACCCCCCAATATGTCAGCACCAGCAGTAAGCAGTTCTCTAAGTATTTGCTTCACTGCCAATCCAGCCCAGCAATCCATTTGGCATGTCAAATTATCCTCCAATCCACCATCATTAAACTGAACAGTTAATGAGGTTCCTGTGATCCCTTTCCAAATAACCTATATATCACTTTTCTGTTTCATTCTTCACATAGTCCAATATGGTCATTTTTTTCATGATGAAGCCATGTACCCATAAATTTGCTAGAGTGTGGGATGCAAAGGACTCCATTGACCAATTCACTTCAATACCAATGCATTAGGAATCCTTGCCCTTTAAAATAGATGAAAGCTTCAGATTCAGCAGGACGCCAGTTAAATAAATCCTTTGCACATTTTCAGATCTCTCCAACAGTTCTCCAACACAGAAATAAACTGGTAAGGAATCCAAAGGATTCCTTTACCAGTTCAATGAGGGATAAGGTTTGCCAAGCAATGCGGTTAATTTACTAAAGCAGCAGAGCATGATCACTTTAAAGTTTCACTTACTGTAACTTACAGGCCAGTTCAAAATGCAGCAGTACGACAGCTCCATGCATTCATAAAGCATTGCAATGTACTTTACAAAGTGTTCTACGCTTGCTGGTTTCAGGGCTCTGGAGCTGACAGAGCATATTAACAATTAATGAGTGTTCAAAATATTTTTTTTTAAAAAGCCAATAGGACAGTGATGGCAAACCTTGGCACCCCAGATGTTTGGGAACTACATTTCCCATGATGCTCAACTACACTGTAGAGTGCATGAGCATCATGGGAAATGTAGTTCCAAAACATCTGGGGTGCCAAGGTTCACGATCACTGCAATAGGAGGACCCAGTATTGTAACCTGTCAAAATCACATGACCGGCTCTCCACCATATTAAGCAGAGAAAACTCTATTTTGCTTTGCCAGATACACACTGTGGACCACTTGCTTTATTGGGTTGGCCACAACAGCACAAGGTGAGATCCACTCTCTTTTATATAGCCTCTTAGGGAGTGAGGTTACTTCAATGAACCAATCATGTGTGAGCATTCCTTTAACATGATTGGGTGTGCTGTGCAAAGTCAATTTTCACTAAACTTCACCTCATCTATTAAATTAAGTACAAATTCAGATTGCAAAGTCACAGTGCTCTAATCTTTTAATAAATAAACTGTAAACAACCAACAATTTACTGTGTGTATAGTACATACAACTGACTGCTGCAAATCAGCCTGATCCTGGCTCCGGCAAACTGATTCTCTCATCACTACTTAGAATAGACACTGCTCGCAGTAAATCAATGAAAACAGATGAGTGAAATGCATAGTTAGATATCTTGGCAAAAACGGATGAAAATTTCATACATTTAAACAATGGCATCAAAGTAGCTCTTAAACAGACTGCCCATGCCATGCAAATAAACATTAAAATGAAGTGAATCCTGTGCATGCAGATTACAGAGGATGACGTCCTTTCTTAGACTTCATTTGCACTCTTTGAAAATAGCACAAAAGACAGAACAGCAGCATCTCAACAGTGTTCCTGCAGATACAACAGAACATTTGACTGACAGATGAAGAGGCTTTAAGCAGCTGTCCACATAACACCTTAATAGGTAACATTATGGGAAACATCAACACCACTACTGTCATATCATTGTAGGCCACATACTACTTGACTTGTCCATTTGTTTTCCACTTATTTTGCATACATTTAGTTAGAAGCCATTCAAAAAATGCAATTCATCAACTTAAATGTTGCATAGATCTGCAATTGATTTGTTTTTGCATGAAATCGTTATTTAAGATGTCTCTGTTTCTCTTGAATGGTTATTTCTTTTACATTACTGTGAATGTATTGCTATTACAATTTTTTTTTACACGTAAAGCTGATATACTTCATATACATGATCTCATCCAGGGATGGACATACCCTGTGTGCAGACTGTCTAGCTGCACAAGATCCCTCTGGGAGCCAGGGACAATTTTAAAGTATAAGTGGACGAAGTAGGTGCTGGGATAAAGGCAGTGTTTACTGTCTGACTTCAATTGCTTGTTAGACTACCACTTTAGAGTATTAAAATTGTTACTCTTTGATTCTATCTATCTATCTATCTATCTATTTATCCAGAGTACAGGAGTGCTCTTTACAAAGTTACATTGGTCCAGCTTAGGCCAATGCAACTATACATATACAATACCTGTGGGATCCCAATAAAAGCTGGAAATCACTGTAGAAGACACCGCTACTACAGTGATCTCCACTAGCATCCTGGTCCTATGCCATATGGCTACCCTGCTGCATTACGAACACAGAAGGTCAGCCGCTCACATGGGCACCATTCAGGGATCACTTGCATCCTCTCAGTGAATGCAAAGCGTTCTCTGATTAGACAAGGTGGCGTGGTAGGGTAGTGATGCCACCTCCTATGTTCAGAATGCACCAGGACAGTTGCTCTGCATGAAACCCAGCAGATAGAGGAGATCATTGCAGTAGCAGTGTGCACTACAGGGATTTCCAGCTTTTAGAGGGATTCCACAAGTATGGAATATGTATAGTTATATTGGTCGTGTAAATATATCAAAATATCCATACCTGTAATTCTTCTTTAAACTCAGCATTCAGATTTGTAGTTCTACACAATGTTTCTGATTTACTACTCTCTCTCACAAAGTAAGTCAATCCTATCAGTGAGAAATGTCTTTCCTTATCTCAACAGGCTGTTAAAGTAGACATTTAGGCTATCCAATACCCTACCTTTTAAATGCTGCCTTCTTGGCATTCCCTATTACCCTTCATATATTTTGAAGAGATTGCAAAGAAAATACCTATTTTTCATGTTTTCATGTGGCTGTAAAGTTCAGTCTCCTTTGTGTAATGTAGAGGTTCAACCACAGAACTGAATCACAGAGAGCAGTGGTGGCACCTGTCTCAGTCCACTGCCATAATAGTTGTTGGCAGGGAAAAAAGTTCCCTTGCATAAGTCATATATTTACACAGAGCAGATCTTTGTAGTCATTTGACCACATATAAAACCATGAAAACGAGCCACTGTGACAGTGGGGTTTGGTTCCCATTTTCTCTCTTGGATTTCTTTCCTTTATATACGTCCAGTTTATTTCAAATAGCATGCAGCATTAGACAGGGCTGTCCCCGCCCTCCCCCTTTTTTTGCCTTATCCATTGAGCCTCTAGCCCAATAAACATGCTTTTCCCAAGGCATCAAAAACATTGATGTTGCGGGATATCACCATAAGCTCAGCTTGTTCGCCGATAATGTCCTTCTTTTCATCACACCCCCTCAAGTTATCACCTCCTATTGAAAATCCTGGCAAGTTTGCCACTATCTTGAGTTTAGGAAATGGCCCTTAATTTGATTCCCACTTTGCTAGACCTCACCTCTTTACAAACCTCCTTCACTTTCTCATCGTCTACTGATTCCATATTATATTTAAGTATTAACCTTGCAGGTATCTATGACTTGTTGTATTGATGATAACTAAATTCACCTCTTTGATGGCTCAGTGGCAGTCACTGCATATCCTGTGGATTGTCAAAATTACAGCAGTCAAAATTATACTCCTTTCTAAAGTCCTGTACTTTACTGACACTTCTGTGGGGGTTTACCAGTCAAGGTACCCTTATACTACATGCGTATACTTCAGTAACACTTTTCTAATTTATTTGAGAACATGTTCACCCAAAACACCTTAGACCCACCTTTTAGGTACAGTATTAATATTACAAACCAATAATTACACTTGCCACCCCCCCCCCCCCCTTTGCATTCCATGTGGGGAAGACTGTCCAATCAGCAGGAAGAGCTGTTGGAGAAATCCCCTCCCCCTGGTACAGCGTGTCAAAGATTTTCTTGCCTCTGCAAATTAAAGAGAATTGAAGAGGCAAGCTATCCTTGCCTCTGCAAATCATAGAGAATAGAAGTTTCACAAAACCTGGCTCTACTGGGCAGATTAGACCTTTTCCTTCAGCTATTTGCCACCTTAAACTGGTCAGTCTATGGTCTTGAAGTGTACATGGTGGGAAATCACCTCCCACGCCCCTGGGGGCTTCTGCCCTTGAGGGCTGTTTTGTACTGCCACTGATGTTGGGTCTCTGATTGCACATTCCCCACTCCTTCTCCCCCGACCCCTTTTATTTTATTTTATTTTTTTTCTGCATTTCGGTGACCCAGAATTATAGCTCAGTATGTAAGTGTAAGGCGAACCATAATGGGGGAGGGGGTGACCCTGCTTTTTTGGGGATTGGGAACACTTTTGTAGTAGGTAAATATAAGCTGGATATATAAGTATATAAGTCAATATAAGTTTCCCGGAGCTCTACAGTCATAATTTTGGAGTAACATTGTTTTTGTTCTGTTTTTTCTACTGGTTCCATTATTGAACAGGGTTTTCCACCTGCCGTTTTACTGTTTTGCTTTGTCTGTATTATCATATCATATTTTATATTCTGTTAAAAACTTTAAATAAAGAATTAAAAATATCTAAACAAATCCCCTCCTAAACAGCTGTCAAGGGAACAGTTGTCCCCAATGGAAGATTTCTCCACCGTTACTGTACAGGTGACAACTCACAATTTTGGATTTACCCTTATTTTTACTCACTATGAAACTGGTGATAAGGGCAATTAGAGAAAGAAAATCTCCCTAATGCCGCGTACACGAATGGCCAGCAAAAGACCAATGAGAGCTTTTGGTCCAAAAATGCTGGAATTCCAGCCAGCAAAAGATTGAGAGCATGTTCTCAATTTTTCGGTTGGAAAAAGTTCCCATTGGAATTCCGATCATCTGTACAAATTCCGACACTCAAAATTGCTACATATGCTTGGAAACAATTCTACGCATGTTCGGAAGCATTGAACTTAATTTTCTTGGCTTGTCGTAGTGTTGTATGTAACCGTGTTCTTGACGGTCGGAAGATCGGCGAACTTTATGTGACTGTGTGTATGCAAGCCAAGCTTGAGTGGAATTCAGTCGGAAAAACCATCTAAGATTTTTCCGATGGAAATTCTGCTTGTGTGTACGCGGCATTAGAAGGATTCAGATTGAAAACCTGACAGTGGTTTCAACTTCTCTGGTCCAAACGATGTGCACAGGTGCAAAGGCTGAACTAGTTTAAGTGAAAGTCATTTCTGCCTATCATCTGCTCTAGAGCATTTGTGTAAATTTCCCTTCACTTCCTGTCCTGTAAACATAACAGAAAGTGAAAGGAAATCTGTTGAAAGTAAGGAAAACCCCCTCTAGACAGCTGTCACTGAAACAAATGTCTCTGTTAGAAGAATTCACATTTATTTCTTCCCCGTTGACAATCCCAAGCTTTCAGTCCAGGCAACAATGGTCACCAAGGCAAATGAAAACAACAACTATCCCCAATGGGGATGCATTCTGGAAAAAAGCATGACAGGGGTTCTAAACCCCTATTAAAAACAAAAACAACGTTTTGGCTTTAAATACATTTAAACAGAAACTCATACTGTCTATATATAAATGTTTTCACACAAGATTCACAAACATTTCTCCCAAGATTGATATAGTTTTCAAGATTTTTGTATTTTTTATATTTAATATGTTTGAACTGATGCAATTGAAGCCCCATACGCAGATTTTCTGCTGATTTGTTCCTTCAGATTTACCAAAACCAAAACCATGCATACACATTGAAACTCCTAAGGTTTGACCTCATATTCTATGGTTTTGGTAAATCCAAAGGAAAAAATCAGCAGAAAATCTGATAGTGTGTATGGGGCTTGGGATGTTTCGAAAAACTGCACATGAATAGTTCATATTTACACATGGAGAAATCAGTAGTTTAAGTAAAAAAATACACACAAAGCTAAAAGCACACAGTGGAGTGACTGATACTTGTGTCTCCCTTCTTTTATTTGATGCACCCTAAGATAAGCCATAGATAATATGATTGTTTCCGGTAACCATGGGTTGCAGGGAGGAAAATTTCTCGATTCCCCCATCAACAATGACTCTGAATCCCTCCCAAGGAGCTATTGTGTTCTCCAGGCTTTTGGTGGGGGGGGGCGTGGGGGGCCGTCTCTGCCGGGAGAACACAGTGATTGTTGCTAGCAGCTATAGCCACCCACTGGCAATATTCTCATGTAAAAATCCGACATGCTGGTTGTTCCCAAGTCGATTGATTGATCGAATTGGATACAATCAGCCTGCCCATACATGGTTCAAATCTCAGGCAGTCACTGCTGAACTAGCCGAAATTCAAACTGTCTATTGACGGCCTAGGTTTTAACTAGAGAGAGAGAGTCTGAAGTTGAAAATGTACTGCTGTGTTCTTTCTTTAGAAAACCCTGTTTGACAGCAGTGTAAAGGGGGGCTAGTTAAATTATTTATAAAGTAAAGACTTTATAATCATAAAAAAAACAATTCAAAAGCTTATAAACAAAATAAAAGTACGTAAACTCATGATTATTGCTTCTAAGGCTCAGTTCACACTGGTGCGATGTGTAAATCCTGCGAAATCAGTGTGGGTTTCCGCATCGCACCTAAATCGCCGGCGGTTCTCACTGCTCAATGCGAACCATTGGGAATGTCAATACAAAGTCAATGACACCCCCAGATTGGTTCACAGATTGCAGTGCGGATTGTAAAAACGGACAGGAATCGGTCGGATTCTGATGCGGATAAAAAAAAGGGTCCTGCACGAGTTTGGTGCGAATGCAGTGCAAATTCACTGTACGGCTGATTTTGCTTCACACAGACATTGCATGTGATCAGCACAGCAATGCTGCGGAAATCGCATGCAATGTCTGGCATCGCAGCAGTGTGAAGCCAGCCCTTAAAGTTTCTCTTTACATGTGAAGCAAAACTGAACAGAAACAATGTAGAAATGTTTTGTTATTTAACTGCTTACCGCCCGCCCACAGTATATTTACTGCGGGCGGGCAGCACGGGCAGCACGGGCAGGCTGAATCACGTACAAGTACACATCATCCAGCCTGTTCTGCATGCCCCCTGCTAATCCACACTGTCACTGGCTACAGTGGGATTTTGTCAACAGATCTTGGCCAATGATTTATGGCTGAGACCTGCTGATCAGCTGAAGCCAATCATAGCACAATGTCCTGTGTTTAGATACACAGAGAGCTCTGTACAAAGATCAGCAATCTGGTTGTTTCTTCACCCTTCTAAAAAAAGCCAGATCTATATATATACCATAGTTTGTAGATGCTATAACTTTCATGCAAACCAATTTGTATACACTTATTGGGATTTTTTTTGTTACTAATGCCATGTAGCAGAATAAATTTTGGCCTAAATGTATGAAGAAATTATATTTTTATATTTTTTTTATTGGATCTGTTTTATAACCTCAGATTCCAAGTCCCAGTAGTGTGAACTGAGCCTTAACCTCCCTGGCGGTAATCCCGAGTCTGGCTTGGGGTGGAATTTCAGTACCACGAGCGGTAACCCCAAGCCAGACGTGGGATCACGTTGATTTTTTTTCTCCTTAAAGCAAGGTCTTTCAGGGTGTAGCAACAGCATGTTGAACCATCATTGATCATGGTTTTTCCAGCCTAGGAGGACTACCAAAACTGCATTCTAACAATAAGGTCAAACATGGCCCACAGGATCCTAAAGGGCTGGCCAGGCGTCCTGGATTTAGCTCCGGGTGCCCACCAAAAAAAGAAACTAGGGAGGCAGAAGAACCCTTATAGTGTAGTAGATTAATCCAAAAACAGGATAAACTGAATACAAAGGGAAGTAAGAACTAAGGAGAGAAGTTCCACAGTGGGAAGAGGAATGTTAAAAGTAGACTTATGTCTGTTGACGCTGTTGTCACCCATACAGGTGGGAAACATGCAACCTTCTAAGTGCAATTAGGAGAAAACCTGTCTCCACTTAGGTTCTGAGTGATTGCTCTCTATGCCTCAGCCCATACCATCCTGGGTCCTCTATGGGGTTCTCAGGTGGGTATAATGAATAAGTAAGAAGAGTATGGCAAAAAAAAAATTGGTGGTTCAATCGGCAGAGGCACATAAAGTGGTTTGTCTAAGGCCGCGTACACACGGGCGGACTGTATGGCCTACTTAGTCCGTCGAAACACATTTCAGCGGACAGTCCGCTCGTGTGTGGGCTTCAGCAGACTTTTGCAGCGTGCAGTCTGGCGTACTAAGTATTTCGGATTTTTCGAAATTCTGTCCGTCATACTTTGGTTTCAGCGGACAATCCGCTCGTGAGTAGGCTAGTTCGACGGACTAAGAATGGCGCATGCTCAGAAAGGATTTACACGGCGGAAGGGTGCATTGCTGTGTATTGGACTTCCTATTTCTAGTCCCGTCGTACGTGCTGTACACATCATCGCGCAAGCTTTCTACGGACTGTTTGTGCATCCGTGTGTGGTCAAGTCCGTTCATTCGAAAGTATGACGGACTGTCCGTCGGATTGTATGATGGGCTAAGTAGGCCATACAGTCCGCCCGTGTGTACGCGGCCTTAGAATTATCAGACGTTGTCTGCTGTAATGAAACATGAACTTTCTTTACTTCACCAGATAAAACATTTTTTATGGCTTTAAACTGACACTTCTTCAATTCAGGATGATAAAGTTAAGTCAGTGGGTAGATGTTTCATAGGGTGTTTCAACATAAACTAAAGGCATAATAAGAAAAACTTGAAGTATAATAAAATTAGATCAAATACAATCAAAGGTCCAAGAAAAAGGCTAGGAACGTCTACTTTGTTCTCATACATGGATCAAATTTTGACCGGTCCCTGCTGAACCAGACAAATTTCGATCCAAATACAGTGCCTTGAAAAAGTATTCACACCCCTTAAAATTTCCCACACTTTGTCATGTTACAACCAAAAATATAAATGTATTTTATTGGGATTTTATGTGATAGACCAACATAAAGTGGCACATAATTGTGAAGTGGAAGAAAAATGATAAATGGTTTTCAAAATTGTTTATAAATAAATATGTGAAAAGTGTGGCGTGCATTTGTATTCAACCCCCCTGAGTCAATACTTTGTAGAACCACCTTACACTGAAATTACAGCTGTTAGTCTTTTTGAGTATGTCGCTACCAGCTTTGCATATCTAAAGGGTGACATTTTTGCCCATTCTTTGCAAAATAGGTCAAACTCTGTAAAATTGGATGGAGAGCATCTGTAAACAGCAATTTTCAAATCTTGCCATAGATTCTAAATTGGATTTAGGTCTGGACTTTGACTGGGCCATTCTAAGACATGAATATGCTTTGATCTAAACCATTCCATTGTAGCTCTTGCTGTATGTTTAGGGTTCTTGTCCGGCTGGAAGATGAACCTCCATCTCAAGTCTTTTTCAGACTCTAACATGTTTTCTTCTAAGATTGCCCTGTATTTGGCTCCATCCATCTTTCCATCAACTCTGACCAGCTTCCCTGTCCTTGCTGAAGAAAAGCATCCCCACAACATGATATTGCCACCACTATGTTTCACGGTGGGCATGGTGTGTTCAGGGTGATGTGCAGTGTTAGTTTTCCCCCACACATAGCGTTTTGCTTTTAGGCCAAAAAGTTCAATTTTGGTCTCATCTGACCAGAGCACCTTCTTCCACATGTTTACTGAGTCCCCCACATGGTTTCTCACAAACTGCAAACAGGACTTCTTATGGCTTGCTTTCAACAATGGCTTTCTTATTGCCACTCTTCCATAAAGGCCAGATTTGTGGAGTGCGTGACTAATAGTTGTCCTGTGGACAAATTCTCCCACCTGAGCTGTGGATCTCTGCAGCTCCTCCAGAGTTACCATGGGCCACTTCTTCTCTGATTAATGATCTCCTTGCCGGGCCTGTCAGTTTAGATGGATGGCCATGTCCTGGTAGGTTTGCAGTTGTGCCATAATGCGTTTATTTTCAGATGGTGGATTGAACAGTGCTCCATGAAATGTTCAAAGCTTGGGATATTTATTTATAACCTAACCCTGCTTTAATCGTCTCCACAACTTTATCCCTGACCTGTCTGCAGTGTTCCTTGGCCTTCATGATGCTGTTTGTTCACTAAGGTTCTCTAAGAGACCTTTAAGGGCTTCACAGAACAGCTGTATTGATACTGAGATTAAATTACACACAGATGGACTCTATTTACTAATTAGGTGACTTCTGAAGGCAATTGGTTTCACTAGATTTTAGTTAGGGGCATCGGAGTAAAAAGGGTTGAATACAAATGCACGCTACACTTTTCACATATTTATTTGTAAAACAATTTGAAAACCATTTATCATTTTCCTTCCACTTCACAATTATGTGCCAGTTTATGTTGTTTTTTTTCAGAAAAAAAAAACAAATTAGTCTTCTTCCACTTTTTGCTGCATTAAAATAGAACTAAAGCCAAAACCCTCCCTTGCTCTATTATTGATAGAGTACAGGGGGGTTATAACCCCCATCATTTGTTTTGCCATCTGTGCACCATTGGGATACTGCCTGTTAAATTATGTCCCATTTCCACAACATAAAGTGAGAGTATATCCTTCCAAAGCGAGAGAAATCCCTTGTTGTTACCAGGATCAACATAACTAGTGTCCCTATTGGAAAAGGTACTCTTTATTCCTCTTCTGGTGACAACTCAAAATTTGAGATTCACTCTAGGTTATAACGACCACCAGGATAAATAGCGAGAGTGAAAATAAAGGGGAAAAAAAGCACAAAAAAAATAAAACGAATGCAGCCACCACATCCAAGAATATAATAAATGTTTGTTCTTTGGTTCAGTACTGCTTTAAGACAAAAATATTATTTTTTAGACAAAATACAGATTTGTTTATCTTAGCTTGGGTTTGGATAGTTGTGTTGCGTTCTTCATATCCTCTTGGAAGCTTTAGATTCACAAGAGACTACTTGCTGTATACCGATACAATGTTGAATTAACATTCTTTCTCGACATTCCACCTTTATTACACATGACCTCATTAGTTCTTGTATTTCAGGATTATTTTATGTACTAGAAATATTGAGACATACAGGGCAAGTGCTTTCTCAGCCCACAAATAAGGAATCATCCTTGACAAACATTTGTAAATATCTTTAGTTACTCACTTTTTAGGTATTTGCATTTTTACATCCTTGTTGCTGACCTGTTTGTCTACCTAATATAAGCAAATGCGCTACCTGTGCAAACAGGTCACACAATTGTGTATGACAGTAGGGCTGTCTGCGGAGGCAGATCTCGTAATTGTGTCATTTAATATGTCTAGAAATAGGCTAGTCCTGCTCCTAGGCAAGCGGTAGAAGCAATAACCAGATTAGTTATAGTGACTGTTCCTCTGCTTGTTCAGTAATAACTACCCTATGACCTATAATTGCTGTCAACAGATGCATAACAGGAATGGGGTTGATTGTAGATGGTTCATTTTTGGGCAACTTGCAATGCGATATGAGACCAGCTGCCAAAACATACAAAACGTGCCAAGGCGACAGCACATGAGTGGGTACAAAAATACTACCAACCCACAATGAGTATGAGATATCTAAGCAAACCCTTGCTGACCTCCTTCTGAACATGCTAGCTACTTGTATTGATACTTCTTGAGTCGCTAACATGGAACAAGGATTAAGCAAGTAAAGTCAGAGTAACTCCTGATCTGCATATTTGTTCCATCTATGAACAATAAAACTTTAAAGATACAGCCTGGAAACCAGGATTTTCATAACTACATTATGTGAATTCTCTTACAAATGTCATATTTTATGTCACTCTTCCTAGATGCCCAAACATTTTAGCAAACTACCCATCCATTCATAACTCTCTGCTTTATTTTGATGATTCGTGTACTATTTACAGTGGAACCTTGGATTACGAGCATAATCCGTTCCAGGAGAATGCTTGTAATCCAAAGCACTTGCATATCAAGGTTTCCCATAGAAGTCAATGGAAACTAAGATAATTTGTTCCGCATTGACTTCTATTGCATGCAATACCGCATGTGTTCAGAGGTGGGGGGGTGCCGGAGAGCCTCGAAAATACTCGAAAACCACTCGGCTGAACTTGGAAAGCCTCAGAAACACTCAGGAACGGAGTATTTAAAGCGGACCTCCACCCTGAAGTGGAAGTTCCGCTCATCTGATCCCTCCCCCCCTCCGGTGCCACAATGGCACCTTTCAGGGGGGAGGGGGGTGCAGATACCTGGATAATCCAGGTATCAGCATCCACTTCCGGGACAAGCTAGCCGCAGCTAGCCGCAGATGCCCCCCCCTGTTGTTTCTGGGAAACACACAGCGGGGAGACCAGTGGAGACGCGCAGCGCAACTCTCGCATGCGCGGTAGGGAACCGGGCAGTGAAGCCGCAATGCTTCACTTCCCGATTCCCTGACAGAGGATGGCGGTGGGGGCAGCAGAGAGACGAGTAATTGCCACCGACATTGCTGGACCCTGGGACAGGTAAGTGTCAATTTATTAAAAGTCAGCAGCTGCAATATTTGTAGCTGCTGGCTTTTAATATTTTTTTTAAAGGTGCAGCTCCTCTTTAAGAGTGTTTCTGAGTATTTCCGAGTGCTTTGAGTATTTCCAAAGGGCTCTAAACCTTTCCGAGTGTCACTGGCGTCCCCGCACCTCTGGCCAAATGCAGTACTGCACACCCCATTAGCTTGAATTCTGCTAGTTTTGTGAGACAACACTCGCAAACCGAGACAGAATTTAAAAAAAAAAAGTTGCTCGTCTTTCAAAGCACTCATTAACCGCGTTACTCGTTAACCAAGGTTCCACTGTACTTCCAGGGATCCATCTGCCCTTAGCTGAGGCATGCAGACAGGAGGGTGTGCTTAGCTGAGAAAACCCCTCCTCCCCTCCTTAAAACTCCTGGGATGTATGATATCATTTGCCTAGGCCTGGAAACCAGGAAGTAACTGAAGAAGCATAAAAGTTTTAAAAAAGTAAAAATAATATACTATCCAATCTATTAGCAGTGTAATGGCGCGTACACACGGTCGGAGAATCCGTCGGAATGCGCCTTATCGGACCGTGTCGTCAGATAATCCGACTGTGTGTGGTATGCATCGGACTGATTCCGTCCGAATCTCCATCGGACCCAATTTTCCAACATGTTGGAAATATTTCCCGACCAACTGGGCCGGTCGGACGTAATCCGATCATGTGTAGAGAATTTTGATCGGACCAAGTGCCACGCATGCTCAGATCAAATTCCTACATCAAAGCTATTGGCTACTAGCCTGAATCTAGTTCCATCGTAACGAAATTACGTCATCACGTTCTGAAAGATTGGATTTTTCGACAATTTAGTCAGACCGTGTGTATGCAACAGTTTCGGACAAGATCCGACGGACAAAATCCGACGGAGAAATTTCGACGGATTTGGTTGTCGAAATCTCCGACCGTGTGTACAGGGGCTAAGGATTACAAATATTCAATGTTGACTGAAAGATTGAAGCTACACTTTTATGCTCTGTACACAAGGTCGGACATTCCGACGACAAAACCCGTCTGATTTTTTCAGACGGATTTTGGCCCGAACTTGTCTTGCATACACGCGGTCACACAAAGTTGTCGGAAAATCAATGGTTCAGAACGCAGTGACGTAAACCACGTAGGACAGGACTATAAAGAGGCCAGTAGCCAATAGCTTTTGTCTCGTAATTTATTCTGAGCATGCGTGGCACTTCGTCCGTCAGAATTGTCTACACACAATCGGAATTTAAACGATCGGATTTTGCTGTCGGAAAAATTTTAGATCCTGCTCTCAAACTCAAAAAAAATAACACTTCTGGGAGTGTCAGATGCCAGGCCCACACTGTGATTCCTAATTTCTACAGTATGTGGGCGAACCATAGCTCTTAGGAGGTAATCAGACATGTAATGCTTTCAAAAGTGTGTCAGATGCTGAAAATCCTTTGGTTGGCATGTTATTATTATTATTATTATTTAAGGTACTTATATAGCTCTGTCAATTTACACAGCACTTTACATATACATTGTACATTCATCAGTCCCTACCCTTAAAGAGCTGACAATCTAAGGTCCCTAACTCATATAGATATATTTATTAGGGCCAATTTAGACCAAAGCCAAGTAACCTACCAGCATGTCTTTGGAGTGTGGGAGGAAACCGGAGTACTCGGAGGAAACCCATGCAAAATATTATATATTTTTTAATTAGTAATATATTTTCAAGGAGCGCTCCCTTTTGTTTATAATTCACTTGATCAAAGCACATTGTCACTTTAATGGGGGTAGCAGCTTTTCTATTTAGAGCACCATATATAGATTACGAGGCGCAAAGTTTATTCACTATTTACAATGGCTGTGCAAGAGCAATAAGATTGGAGGTAGATACAGTGAGACCGTCTCACACTTATTACTTGTTATGCAGTCAGCCATTATTTTTATTTTTACAGTATGCATTTACCTATAACTGTAAAGGCTACCTACCAGCAGCACATTGCAGTGGGGGACTGATACTCTCACACATAGTCGTTTGGTTCTCCATTGCTCCAACACTCCCCCTGCAAAGTGCTCCAACAAATAACACTCATGGTCCAGGATCAGTGTTGCTGAATTAAAGTGTCACTAAACCCAGCACCCTGAATTCGCTATATCTGGTCTCCTACAGAACATGGAAATTCAATAGTTTTAGTAAATACACAGGCATACCCCACTTTTAAGTACTGTATTTGCCGGCGTATAAGACGACCTTTTACACTTAAAAAAACTGGCCGAAAATCGGGGGTCGTCTTATACGCCGGATCAGCCCCTCCGATGCCTGCTGAGGGTTCGGTAATACTGTATGTAGCTTCGGCTACATACAGTATATACCGCTGAGCCAATCCCAGCGAGCGATGTATTCAAATGAATACAGAGCCTGCTCGGATTGGAGCAACAACCTCTGCCAATCCGAGCAGGCTACTCTGTAGCCTGCTCGGATTGGCTTTGAGAGTCAGAGAGGCGCGGGCTGATGATGATACAGCCTCTGCCAATCCAAGCAGGCTTTGTATTCATTAATAGAATACATCGCTCGCTGTGATTGGTTCCAGCAAAAGCAGGAAGAAGGATATGGCGCCAGCTCCTGCTCCAGCAAGAAGGACGGAATATCAAGCGTCGGAAGCCTTGGAAGGGGGTCGTCTTATACGGTAAGTACAAGAAAAAATGTAATATTAACAGTAAGATTAGGGGGTCGTCTTATATGCCCGGTCGTCTTATACACCGGCATATACGGTACACAATGGGGTTTATTTACTAAGGCTGGAAAGTGCAAAATCCGCCTCACTTCTGCATAGAAACCAATGAGCTTACAGGTTTTATTATCAAAGCTTAATTGAACAAGCTGGGGTTAGAAGCTCATTGGTTTCTATGCAGAAGTGAGTCTGATTTTGCACTTTCCATCTTTAGTAAATAAACCCCATTGTGTACTTAAAAGTGGGGTATGCCTGTAAACTGCTAAATACCTTTTCTCTTTAGCAGTCTTGTCTGGTTAAAGTTGTAGGAGGATTTTTCATTCTCCCATGATTGTTCTATCAGGCTGCAGGACCCCTGACCCTCTGCCTGGACAGTGCTGCTCCCAAAAAAAAACAAAAACAACTCTCTTGCAATACACACCAAACTGAGCATGTGCAGCTTGTCCCCAAGCCCCTGTACTAGTCGGTGGTTTCGGTACTCTGAAAGAAGGGGAGAATCAGAGGAGACAGGATCAAACAGCTTTTTTATACAATGCAGAGGATTAACCCCTTAGATTCAACAGTGAGTATAACAAGAATGCTTTACTACATATACAGACTTATTTTACTGTTGTGGGTTTTGTAACACTTTAAGTATTGTGCAGGAAGAATGTTGGACGGATGGAGAACCAAACTGCTATAATCTGTGTGAGAGCGTTAGTCGGGCTCTTCATTCTGCTGTCAGTACAGGCCAGCCTTTAAAGTTCTAAGCATATACAAATACTAAAAATAGTACAAAAAATTATGACAAATTCTTTACTTGTTATGCAACCTGACTATATAGCAAGTAAAAAATACAAAGCTATAAATGAGCTTTAAAATGGTTGTAAACCCTTACATATAACCAGTGAAGTGACTGGCCTCAGGTGATATACAGAGATAAGTGCATAAGTTGCACCTCTTTATCTGCAGTCTTTTCTTCTCTATGTCCCTTCAAAGTCTAGAATTTATCAAGTTTATCTGAGCTGTCAGAAAACAGGTGTCAGAGAGCTGAAATTACACACTGCTGAGCTCAGTGAGGAGAGCTCTGACAGCTGATTGGAGGGAAGACAACCCAATCCCCTTCACATAGCACTCAGGAACAGAGCTGAAGCTGTAAATGACAGGTTTGGGGCTAGAGGTCCATCCCCTGTCACCTTTTTTCTCTTGGTGTTAGGAAAACTTGTCAAAAGTGACTCATGCAGATAGCAGAGGAATGGGGGAGCAGACAGAAATTACATTTAGGAGTGGATTTACTAAAGGTAAATAGACAGGGCACTTTGCAGTTGCTCCAGAGATTAGTAAATGAGCAGAAGCTCTTCTGTGTTCCATCATCCAATCATGTGCAAGTAAAAATGCATTTTTTTTAGTTTTCCTTGCATGATTGGGTATTCTTTGTAAAGTGAAGATTTACCTCATTTATTAAGCTCTGAAGCAACTGAACTTGCAGAGTGCACATGCACTTTGCAAAGTGCACCTTCTATTTGCCTTTAATACATCAGTATAGAGGGATATGCTTTGTTCATATTTCATGTCTGAGGTTTACAACCACTTTAAATCTCCTCTTGTACAGGGTTATTTATTTGTTGTAGCAACAGAGTGAATTTTCAAACCCAATTCCAAGAGTTAGACAAAATCTACCCTTGCAGTGGGGCATCCTTACACTGTAAGGGTTAACGGCTTGTTAAAACGGATCCAAATCGCGTCTGAGCACTGCAAACCAAAAACGCTATTTCATTCATTTTTAATATTCAAATCAAACTCCTCCTTCCATCCATGTTTCCATGCATTTTTTTTGTTGAGAAATCACTTTGAAAAACACCACCTAGCATTTCTGGCCATAGTCATCTTGGGTAAGGACAAATTATTCATAGCATTTACTTCCTGAAATCCATCTGCCCTTAGCTCAAGCATGCATGCAGGAGAGTGTGCCTAGCTTAGAAAACCCCTCCTCTCCTCCTGAAGACTCCTGGGATGTATAACCTAATTTGCCTAGGCCAGAAACCAGGAAGTAACTGAGGAATTGTAAAAAAAAGAAAAAAAAAGTTCAAAGCAAGTAAATATGTTATACTTTCCTATCTATTTACTAATGCTAGCAGCATAAGGGTTAAAAATAATCAATGTTGAGTGAGAGAGTGAAGTTCTACTTTAAGCTTAGGGGTGCAAGAATAAAGAGTAATACTTCCCTTACTCCTCGCTCATGTAGGCCCCTTCAATCCATATGACATCTCCTCCGAAGCCTCCTCTCTAAGCCCTTGTACACACGGTCAGAGATTCCGACGGAATGTGTCCGATCGGACCGTTTTGTCGGATATTCCGACTGTGTGTGGTCTACATTGGACTGTTTCCGTCTGAGTATCCGACGGACCAAGTTTTCCAACTTGTTGGTAAAATTTTCCGACAAAATGCTCTGATCAGACATACTCCGATCATGTGTAGAGAATTCCGATCGGACAAAGTGCCACGCATGCTCAGATCAAATTCCTACACCAAAGCTATTGGCTACTAGCGTGAACGTAGTCCCGTCGTAACGAAATAACGTCATTATGTCGGATTTTCCGACAACTTTGTCTGACCGTGTGTATGCAACAGTTTCGGACAAAATCCATCGGACAAAATCCGACGGATTTGGTTGTCGGAATCTCCGACCGTGTGTACAAGGGCTAAGGCCCTTTTAATATTCCAATACTTACAAATTAGAAACTTTGTTAGCTATACAGGTATACCCCACTTTTACGTACACAATGGGGTTTATTTACTAAAGCTATAAAGTGCGAAATCAGGCTCCCTTCTGCATAGAAACCAATGAGCTTCCAGGTTTTGTTACCAAAGATTAATTGAACAAGCTGGGGTTAGCAGATCATTGGTTTCTATGAAGAAGTGAGCCTGATTTTGCACTTTCTAGCTTTAGTAAATAAACCCCATTGTGTACTTAAAAGTGGGGTATGCTTGTACTATTAAGCATTTCTCCTACTTACAAACCCTGATGACATTTGAACATATTTGCTATCCTGGTCCCTCAGCTGGGGGTATCATTTCTATGATAATTTTCTGTTAGAAGGATAGACCCCCTAATCTCTTCCCATATGTGAAACATTGGAAGAACAATCCTGGGAAGCAATCTGGAACAAGAAAATTGTAAGCAATTTTGGGAAAGTAGTCAGTAGTTGTGACACTGCTCTTGGCTTGAACATCAAAAAGGCAACAAAACCCTCTAACGGGACTTTATAGGGCAATGACTCCAAAAATAGTGTATGCAAACAATGAAATATAATAATTATAGTTTAATACAAAATCTAAAAAACCGAATATGCAATTTTGATAAAAAAATCTTTCTGTATTGATGTTTTTTAGCTTTGTATTAAACTATATTTTTTATATTTCATTGTTTGCATACACTATTTTTGGAGTCATTGCCTTATAAAGTCCCGTTAGAGGGTTTTGTTGCCTTTTTGATGTGTTATTAGGTATGTGGGCAATCATTGCAGACAACTCTAACATGCACGTAGACTGCATTTTATATACAGTATATACAGTATATAAGTACATTTTAACATTAATCCCAGCTTTAAGAAATACACAATCTGTTACTTAATTATTAAACTACTCTCATTTTCATACTTTTGTCGGTGCCAGTTTCTCTTGGATTAAAGCTGAACTCTGTGTAGATATAAAAGACACAAATTTATGCATCTCTACACCATTAAATGTATTTTTAAATGCAAGAAGTGTAAGTGCCAGAATTCAAAATAATTACAGCCTTTTGCAACCTCGGCACAGCAGTGATCAAACCAGGAGAGGGAAAAGCAGCACATGAAGCTAGTCAGTGGTGGTGCAGTGTCTAACAAACAGCATATTAATAGGAATAAAAAAAGCAGAGTGACAAAGGGATGAGCAAATCATTGTGCTGCTTCTTCTTTCACTGTCCAGTCACAGGCTGAGGGAAGGACAAGACCAACTGCTGAAGCAGAGAAAAGACAGGGTTGTGCTGTGTGGCAGAGGTGTGTAAATACAAATACTTTGGCAGCCAAAACAGCTCTCTTAAGTCGATTTACTAAAACTGAAGAGTGCAAAATCTGGTGCGCTCTGCATAGAAACCAACCAGCTTCTGTTTTTTTTTATTTTTTATTTTTTTTGTCAAAGCTTAACCTCCCTGGCGTTATGATTATTTCTGATTTTAGGTGCTGAAAGCGGTACAATTATTTTGCATGGAAATTTGGTGTTTTATATTGTAGGCCTGCAATTCTTAGGAATAACTCATTTAAATCTGTTCAAACCAGAGTCTAGTAGACATCCCGGGTATGATAAAATTTATAATATAATAAATAACGAAAATAATTATAACAAATAATAATAAAAATTATTCAAGAATGTAATCAAATCCAAAAACACAGAAATTTGCTCAGTTGCAGAATTGTCGCTGTCATTAGATTTAGTGTTTGATGACGAATTTCCCCACAAATCGCTATCGCTCAATTCTGCAAGTGATTCTAATTTATTATTGCTGTTTTCTAACTTGTCTAAAATCACTTTTGATGTAAAGGGACACTTATTGGTTGCTATGGACAATCTCCAAATTCCAAGCAGAAAAAATGTTTTATAATATAAAAGTGCATGCAGGGCACTAGGGACAAAGGGGATTTTTATACAGTACTGTAATCTGTAAGATTACAGTATACTGTATGAGTTTTGTGTTTTTACTTTTTTGAATTTGGCACTGATCTCCGCTCCTGTGCGTCGTAACGTCGCAGGGAACAGAGCTCAGCGGCACTCGGACACTGTGTGAATCAAGCGGAGGACGGCTCTCACACACAGCGGGGAGACATCGCAGGATCCAGGGGACAAGGTAAGTAACTCTCCCTGTATCCTGCAATGCGAACCCGAGTCTGGCTCGGAGTTACCGCTAGTGGTACTGAAATTCCACCCCGAGCCAGACTCGGGAATACCGCCAGGGAGGTTAAATGAACAAGCTGAAGTTAGAAGCTAATTGGCTATCATGCAGAGCTGCACCAGAGTTTGCACTCTTCAGTTTTAGTAAATCAACCCTCGTGTGTATTTGATCTGTGTATTCAGCTGTTTTCCTGGATTTAAACTGTAATGAAGCCTGTGATGAGAAAATATGGAGCCTGCCATTTCTGACCTCTCCTTCTGGCTGTCATGCTGATCCAATCGCTATCATGAAGAGTAGCAGCGAGTTCTAAAGTTTAAGTCACCTGTTCCAACCTAGAAAATCAAGTGTCACCAACAGAGTCCCTGACGTAGGAAGCTGTTGGATAACTGAACTTTGTAGCATCTATTGAAACTAAACTTTTCATCAAAACCTTTTTCTTTATTCAACTACACAGATTGCATTGATGGAGAGAAAAAATAAATAAAATATTGCAACAGTCTCCAAACCGCCCCCAGTGGGTCAGATGCTTGCCTTTAGGCCTCTTGCACACTACAGCTTGAAAAAGCTCTGTACAGCTTTTTTTACTCAGCTAAAATACAGACCATTATTTGTAATGTGCCTATGCATACAGACGTGTAAACAAGAGCCATGCATTCAGTAAAAAAAAAAATAGAAAGATCAGAATTTTTGAACAGTAATTTACACCTCATGCGCACAGACACCCCCGATTGTGCACAAATGTGTACAAATGTCCATTTATATATTATGCATAACAAAAATGCGAGAATAGGTTTGCACAAAAGCATATGCGCAAAAATGCGAAAAAGTAGATGCTCAAACAGGAGTATCGTGTGCAAGAGGCCTTATCTGGCCCTTGGGGCACTATTCCTCCCACTGATACCAATGATGGGGCACTATTCCTCCTCCTACTGACCACAGGCTCTGTGTAACATTTTTACACCCACCAACCACCAAGGCCGAGGCATTGTTTACTCCCACTGATGTCAGGATATTACTTTCACTGGCCACAATCCAGCCCCCCTAAAGTCCAAAGGACAGTAATCTGGCCATTTGTTAAAAAAGTTTGGAGACCCTTAGGGTAGAGGGCATAGCTCCCAACTGTCCCTGATTTCGAGGGACTCTCCCTGTTTTGGAGTAATGTCCCTCTGTCCCTCATTCTTCCTAATTTTTCCCTCATTTTGGTCTGATCTATAAAATTGTATATAAAATGCACTTTTTATCCATCAAAAAGTGTTTTCCAGCACTAAACCTTTCATATGATTTCTAAATTTGCATTTGTAAATTCCAAAAGCCAATATAAAGGAATAGTAATGGTAAAAAAGCACTTGTGGGTTTAAACAATCTTGTTTTTCTGTACAATTCTCCTTTAAGGGGGCGTGGCAAGGGGTGTGTCCTATACCTGCATACGTTTGCTGATAGGTGTCCCTCATTCCCATCTCACAAAGTTGGGAGGTATGGTAGAGGGTACAGAAACAGGCATTATTACTTATCCTATCCCCCATTCTGACCGGTCTCACTGCTTCCTTCTACCCCCAAAAAGGCTGTGGGCAGGCTCTCTGCATCATCATGTACAATGCAGGGCTAGCAACCCTGCACTGTACATGGAGGGGATAAGCATGCATCCACAGCTGTGAGCGGCTTAGCGAGGAATCTATTGGGGGAGTGGTTGTGCGGAAAAAGGTAAGTGTTTCTTTTTTTCCAGCACCCCTAAAACACAGCAAGCATTTAACTCTTGCAGTAGAGAAGGTGGTTGGGGAGGGAGGGAGGGGGGAGCTGCACTGCAAAAGTAGATTTTTTTCGGATTCCTGAAGTTGGCCTTTAAAACCTGAATGAGAGTCTAATATTTCCCCACTTTTTTTCCCCCCAAAAAAAAGCAAAAACAGTTAGCAAGAGACAAGTAGATACACAATACATTAAGCATGATGTGTATTAATGATGTCATGTCAACATGTATAGATATTTCATGTTATTACAGGCCTCCACCCACATAGAGTGTATATAATTCTAATATACTGCCTCTTCGGCTGTGCTGGAGGTATATAAAGTATAAGCTGGGATTTGTACTCCTAGACGGAAAGGAAACCCCTTGATGGCCTAATGAAGCCTGATCTTGCATGCAGACTGATTATAGGATGCCTACGGCCTGATGTAAATGTCTGTGTATCCTGGTAACAGAAAACAGCCATCGAGTCACCTCCCCATTTCCAGGCAGCTCAATCAATGTACATGTTCATGCACAGACAGGTCACATAACCTTCCCTCTATTAGGAGGTCACGTGATGAGATGAACCTCTCCATTTTCAGAGGGGTGACAGAAACTTCCATCAGCTCATGCAGATTGACTTGTGCTGACAACTTATATATATATGTTATACAATATTCCCCACTAATATACAGCTCCATTTACAGGGTGCGGAGAAAACGGTCTGGGCTGCTGGAAGTAACACTAGATGGCACGGACACAGACAGTGATTATAGATTGCACACATAAATAAACATTACATAATTTTGATACAGCGCTGCCTTTGAATCGGTTCGCTGGTCGGTAGTGGTGCACTAAAAGGGTGTAAACGCAAGATATAGATAAAAATTGTGGAGAGGAGGCCACCACAGGCTCCAACAAGGGTGATGGCCTGGGCACATACGTACGTACATATAAAACATGCAGAAAAAGAATCTCTAAATAGGCAGGTTGACAGCAAACATAGCAATCAAAAATTTAGTTTATTCAGGTCCACGTTTCCGCATAATTTTTTTCATCATTCTCCTGTTTGGTTCGATAACAGTTTTTTGGCCGCCAATCATACAGTGGGGTTGATATATTAAAACCACGGAGTGAAAAATCAGATGCAGCTCTGCATAGAAACCAATCAGCTTCCAGTATTTTATTATTATTTTTTTTGTCAAAGCTTAATTAAACAAACTGAAGTTAGAAGCTGATTAGCTACCATGCAAAGCTGCACCAGATTTTGCACTCTCCAGTAATAGTAAATCAACCCCTGTATTTACCTGTGATATGTGCTTGATTTTGTTTTATTTTAATTTAACTGTACTTTGTTTATATATATATATATATATATATATATATATATATATATATAGATAGATAGATAGATAGATAGATAGATAGATAGATAGATAGATAGATAGATAGATAGATAGATAGATAGATAGATAGATACAGACATAGATATATATATATATATATACTTATACAGTATATATACATAGCTTACAAATGTCCCTGATATTTTAAGGTACTGTTCTTCAAATCTCAAATCCCTATGTCCATCCATATTCCTGAGTTATATGTCTTTTAGTTGGAATGTATAGACATATATTAAACAAAAATGTTAACTACTAAAACTCCAAAACACACTAAGGGCCACCATACATTTATAATTGTATCTTACAATCTCTGCACAATCATCTTTAGATCTTTAGATGCAGGCCTTTGCATTACAAATTTGTTGGTATACCTAAAAAAAGATTGTACATTAATATTCTAATGTGTACGGTAATCCTAATATTTTCATCCAACCCCTATTTTTTTTTTTTTTTTTTTTTTTTTTAATAAACGCCTGTATAAAGAAAAATAAATAGTGGGGAAGAAAGTGCTCATTTTTTGAGTAAATATTTTTATGGTTCTGTGCAACTGGGGATATGATAAGGGTGCGTCCTTTGCCTCCGTACTACTAAAATATGCCCCCCCTTTCCCATCTTAGAAGATGGGTATACAGCTTGATAGAGAGAGGCCGATAAAGACAGAGCCAGCATTGCATTCTGATGATAAGCTCACTTAAATGAGTATATAAACTGGTGAAGCAAATAATGGACTAATGAATGTGCGATGCAACTGTACAAACACACTAAATGAGATCTGTGTTCTGGTGCCTCTTTTAAAATATGCAGCTGTATCTGTTTCTAAATACATAACCTTACTACCACTTTCTGTAACAAGATCCTGTTAATATCTTTTGGGATCAGCTATCAAATCCTCTCTCCTTTCACACCCTGCTCAGCTCTGTGTGATTAACGTAATTCCACTGTGTGTCTGTGTAATGTTTTCCTGTATTCATAAATCTCCATATTTATTGTGCGTTGCATCCTATATTGCTGCTTCATT
The DNA here is from genome assembly GCF_037356315.1 of Lithobates pipiens. Classification (NCBI taxonomy): domain Eukaryota; kingdom Metazoa; phylum Chordata; class Amphibia; order Anura; family Ranidae; genus Lithobates; species Lithobates pipiens. The sequence continues at coordinate 57,117,667 of NW_027507787.1, read as the reverse complement.
TGCTCTGCATTAAAACTAGGCCTTGTTCACACCGGTGTAAAGAACCGGCATTGGATGTACATTACAAGGCCCCATTCTCACGGGTGGGAAAAAATGCACTTACAACCATTTTTTATTCACTAAACACAGATATATTGTTTTCAATTGAGATATTCACATAGGTGAGTAAACATGTACGACCTTCAGATCCGTAAAACAGAATCCAAAAATCTGTGTGAAGACAAGAGTATACACGTATATACCAATAACAGCACAATTTTTTATGCAATAAAAAACAGATCTATTTACTGATCATTTACGCAGGAACTTTTGTTCCTTCCCTAATGATCAATAACATTTTATGATCATATTAATAAGGGCTCAAAGTTTTATAAATGTTTTTCAAAGTCAGTGCACACTTTGTAACATAGACATGAAGGCTCTACTACACGCATAAATTGCTTTTTTGTATTGTTTTTGATCTGGCTTGAAGCGTTTGGCATGCCATGGAAACTTGCAAAGCTTGCCAAATGCCTCAATTCACATCAATCGCAGCACGCCACAAACGCACTCTAGACGCTTGAAAGTCAAACATTTGCTCAGTGCTTAGAGCAGCCTCTGGTTTAAATGGCTTTTCTTCCAAAAAAAAAACTTTTTCAAAGGCATTGCAAGGCAAACCAGAGCCGCCGGTGAACACTGTGGAAGGAGCAGTGCTGATGTGTCGTAAATGTCACACTACACTGTACTTTTCTCTTTTTTTCATCTTTACTAAATTGTTGCAAAGGGGGTTATTTACGAAAGGTAAATCCACTTTGGGCTGCAAGCGCACTTGGAAGTGCAGTCGCTCTAAATCTAAGGGGTAGATCTGAAATGAGGGGAAACTCTGCTGGTTTTATCATCCAATCATGCACAAGCTAAAATGCTGTTTTTTTTTTTTTCTTGCATGTCCCCCTCGGATCTACAGAGACTTTACTTTCAAGTGCACTTGCAGCGCAAAGTGAATTTTCCTTTAGTAAATATCCCTCAAAGTTACATTTTATTCATCTTTATTTACCTCAGTTGGTGTAAACAACCGGCATTGGATGTACAATTAAAATTAGGCCTTGTTCACACCGATGTAAAGAAGCGCTATTAGATGTACGATCAAAATTAGGCCTTGTTCACACCGATGTAAACAACCGCCATTGGATGTACAATACAAGGCCTCATTCTCACGGCTAGAAAAAAAAACACCTTTACAACCATATTTTATTTACAGAGCCAAACACAGATGCATTGTTTTCAATGGACACATTCACACAGGTGAGTAGACATGAACTGCGTGCAAAGCAGTGAACTGGGTCACAATATGCTGTGCTGAAAAAAAATACAGTGTGTTCTACTTTTTTTCTGCAGTGTTGTAAACTGAACTAATAGGACATAACGCAAATTGTCTTCTCTGTGTATTAGGACTGCACAACCAAGGCTGCCCAGCACAGCCCAATGCATGCGGTATAAACAGGTGCTCAGGCGAGTCTTTACCCCCTACATGCATCCAAAACACATCAAAAATGCTATAGGTGTCTCAAAAGTTTTTCTTTTAATGCCTATGTAAACTTAACTTTACAATATGTACATATGAGGCTGATTTACTAAACAAGTCGAGGGGTTTTATTCAATCATTCTGTAATTTTTCCCTATCTACTGTCCCTTTGAATATTCAGTCATGTGCAGATGCTGTTTGGATAATTGATGAGAATATTCAAACAATTTTTTAAAGTGAAGATTTTCAAGTCCTTGGGTACAGCCGTCCAATTGGTATACATGGGGTGTATGGATGGAGTGGGAAATGATTGTAGGGGTTGATTTACTAAAACTAGAGAGTTAAAAATCTGGTGCTACTGTGCATAGTAGCCAATCAGCTTCTAACTTCAGCTTGTTCAGCTAAGCTTTAAAAAAAAAAAAAAAACTGGAAGCCGATTGGTTTCTATGCAGAGCGGCGCCAGACTTTGCACTCTCCAGTTTTAGGCTGCATTCACACCTGTGGAGATTTAAGCTCATAAAACGCTTGTAAAATGCCAGAAAACATGCCTGAAAAATGCCCAACAAGCAAAATCCTATTCATTTCAGTGGCACATGTTCACATCTGAGCGTTTTGTCACCTGAAGCAAAATGCCTGAAAAACTCCCTAAGCTCAAAAAAGAACATGAGCTTCTTTGGGGCAGATTACAGGCGTTTTTCTGCCTTTTACAATGACCTGAACAAAATCGCGGCAAACATGTGGCAACATTGCGATAAAAACCACAGCAAAATTGCTGTAAAACCGATATAAAACTGCACAACTTTGAAACGCTCAGGTGTGAATGCAGCCTTAGCAAATCAAGCCCTATATGCTTAATGGAACTCATCACTGGTATAAACGCATCATACATATACACATAGATAATACTGTTTAAGATATATATATATATATATATATATATATATAAAATAAATAACTATATATTAATAATAATAATCATTAGTAAATGTATATATATAATATTATTGTTCTTATTATTATGAACATACTATAACTGGATACTAATATTTATAGGTAAATGTGACCCGGTAATATCCGATTGCTTCTTGGGTATCAGGAGGGAATTTTCTAACTAGCTGGAGCAAATTGGATCATTTGGGTTTTCTGACGTCCTCTGGATCAACTGTGGATATAGTATTGTGTATATGGAGGTTTTCTATTTGTGTGTATGTTATTTTGGTTTTGTTTTTTTCTTCTGTTGGTTGAACTGGATGGACTTGTGTCTTTTTTCAGCTATGATTAACTTTGTAACTATGTACTTATTATTATTATTATTATTATTATTATATACTGTAGTTACCAGTTCTTCAATGTTTAACATTCATTGCTGAAATGAATAAGAAGCTGGATGTCATAACTATAACTATAAAGCACATAACTGTTGGGGAATGATCTGTAGCAAACAGTTGTATGTGTGATAAATGCTTTCCATGGTGCCTGCAGCAGTGAGTAGATGAAGCTGTGTCTCAGGCAGCCCTTCCACCAGCCCATGGGGCCCCTGGATCCTGTGTGAGAGTGCCCAGCACCTGCAGCTGTCAGTTCTCTTGATGACCAGAGCTGAACCCAGATCACATCGCAGCTTTTGTTCCCAGCAGAAAACTTTCTATTGTGCCTGCTGCTGAGATCTGCTCTTAGATAAAGGGCCAAAGTATGCAGCACATATAACTTGGGATGTCAGCTCATAGAAACTGCATTTTTACCATCACTGGACATTTACAAGGCGGCCTGATCCTTTGCAGAGGTGTGCACAACATGTATTTTGTAGCTCTATAAAAATGATTATTATTGTATAAAAATTTGTTCAATATACTAGGATTATTTCATATGCTAGCTATGAATATATATAGATATCTAGATCTATAGCTCTAGATATCTATATATCTAGATCTATCTATCTATCTATCTATCTATATATACACACATATTTATGAATAGATCTATATATAGAGAGAGAGAGTGATATATATATATATATATATATATATATATATATATATATATATATATATATATATATATATATATATATATATATATAGATAGATAGATATATATAGATAGATAGATAGATACATAGATACATAGATAGATAGATATAGATAGATATATAGATCTATATAGATACAGGCATACCCCACTTTTCAGTACACAATGGGGTTTATTTACTAAAGCTGGAAAGTGCAAAATCAGGTCACTTCTGCATAGAAACCAATGATCTTCTAACCCCAGCTTGTTCAATTAAGCTTTGGTAATAAAACCTGGAAGCTCATTGGTTTCTAAGCAAAAGTGAGCCTGATTTTTCACTTTCCAGCTTTAGTAAATAAACACCATTGTGTACTTAAAAGTTGGGTATGCCTGTATATAGATATATCTATATATATTAAACAATCGTACACATATCTTAGCATAAAGCCAAAAACACATGTACATGATACATCCATGCATAAATATCATTAAAAATAAAAATTATAATTTTCCAAGCCTCTTGATCTTTCAAAAGTACATAAGGCCAAGTGAGTGTCATTGTTTCTTTTCACTGCCCCATAGCAGTGCTCCGATTGTCATTATCTCTGAGGATCAGATTATTAATTGGGATCCACACCCTCATCTCTCATCTCCCAACTAGATAGATGGATATACACCAGGCATCTATCATTTCTTAAGTAGATCACGGCTTAAACTGAGTGAGCTCTGCAAGTCTTTCACATGTCCTAAATAACAGAGAATAGCCGACTAAGAAATGACAGTTAATGACGTGCAATGGACAATAAACGGTTTATTCTGCAGAATGCATGATTATTATGAAATGTCACTATGATTATTAAAGTGTATTCCCTAATAAGAGCAGAATGCCTATAACACCCGATCTATGAGAAATAGTAAAAACATTTCTACCGAAAATAAATACAATTCCAAAATCTGATCACAAATGTATCGCCAATTTACTATCAGATCACAAATCTACCATCAGATCACACTCAGGATTAAATCATCCAAATATAACAGCTCATTATAGATTGTTATATTAATCCTAGATCATATAAAAGCATCTATAGAATAATGTGAATATTCCTATCTGTTGCCCGGGATACATTTTAATTGTGAAAATCTACAAAAACTCCCCAAGCTTCATCTGTTTTTATGATTACATTTATTTTATGACCATAGATTTCCCTGCTGTCATATGAGATTACTTTGTAAGAAGAAGAAGAAGAAAAACAAATCGAGGAAACATGTTGCAGTTTGTGAAATAAACGGCCATCTCATTATAAAATAAAATTAATTGATTTATAAACACATTTTTTGATGGCAAATACATTTTCTTTAATCTAGGTATAGACTGCATTAAAAATGTGATACCCTCAAGTTGTAAAGCGCTACGTAAACGGTTGGCGCTATATAAATCCTGTATAATAGTATAATAATATATTTTTTTGTTTGATTTCCTGGAAAATCGTGAATGTAAAATAATACTAATAATAAATACACATTTATTTCAAAATATATAAAGTATATATTTATATATATTTAAAAAATATTTTATAGTTCCTTATGGAAAATGTTTCAGGCAACAGACTGCATATATACACAAGGGATCCCATAAATGATAACACAAGCGGAAACCTATCACAAGTGTAATAACAGAGCAGATTTATAGCTCCTGTGGCTGACCTGTAGTAGAAGTATATAGAGGGTTTAACACTTTCCTTTCTGGCCCAGCTAATGAGGACCCCCTTAGACCCAGGCTGTCAGGGTAAGGAAAGGGTCAATGTTAGCCCCCCAGTGAGGTGACAGCTCTGCTCTGTGGACTGCCAGAATGACTGATCGCTGAGGGCCAGTACAGCACTGTGTACCCCACTGGGGACTCTGCTATCCGTGGGTGGTAATCTCACCCCGACCACCACAAGATCTGCTTCCTGTTAAATCAAGAAAAATTCAAGAACAGATTTTAGCCATCATTTCCTTCCTGTAACATTCATAAATTGTAGCTGGGGGACTGCTGGGGTGACAGGTGTGCCCAATTGGACAGGCATTTACTAAACTCCTGAAATATAGCAAACTTCAGTCTCATGGGAGCCCACACTCACACAGCTGCAATCCAACCAGGGAAAGTCAGATCTCTCCTCTTCTGATAGATTTCACCCATCTGTCTATCAATCTGACAGCATCCAGCCAAAGCTGCCCACACACCAGTCACATCGCCCATACAATTCATCTGCAGATCAGCAAATATACAAATAAGTTTAGTGGCATCATTACTCTCCATACCATCCATACATATTCCTGAGACATGTAATTGGCAAATCAATGGTAGGAAAAACATCTGACACTACATATATATATATATATATATATATATGTGTGTATTTATTTATTTTTTTGAGAAACACATGTAATGTAGTTTTAGAGTTCTACATTTATACACCCATTAGGAATTCTGGTAATAAATGCAATATGTATATTTATATGCATGCATTTCTGCAGTTCTGCATTAATATATATATATATATATATATATATATATATATATATATATATATATATATTTATTATTATTATTATTATTATTATTTTTATAATAATTATTATTTTATTTATTTATTTATTTTTGTATATATAAATATGTATGTATATAGTTACAGTTCTGCAGCTGTGGTACACCTACTAATACACTTAATAAACAGCTGGCACGCTGGCATTTTTATAGTAGATATATGTAACGTATTTAATTTGAGTTCTGCCCCTATTATGTATTTCTTGATGCTTATATTAAACATAATACATAGTTACATATATGTCATTTTACAGGTCTGCACTTATATATCTGCTGATGCCGATATAATGTAAAACATGATTATGTATATTTGTTCTTGCAGTTCTGCACCTATTATGCCTCTATCAATGCTGTTATTAAATGTAATACACAGTTACTAATATTTATTCTTTTTTTGAAAAAATATTTTTATTACGTTTTTCATGCACTAATATTTATTCTTACAATTGTACACCTACTATACATATTTTAATGCTGATATTGATGTAAAAGACATTTACATAGATTAATGTTCACAGTTCTGTCTCTTCTGTACCTCTATTAATGATGATATAAAATGTAATGTATATTTTCATATATGTATTCTTAGTTTTGACCCTTCTGTAATATTAAATGTAATAAACATGTATTCTTACACGTATACACCTAATATACAGTATGTCAATGAAAGCTAATAATAAATGCAATGAATATTTACACATACTGTATTTATTCTTACAGTTTCGCCCCTTCTGTACATGTATTATTGCTGCTAATGTTAATATAAATGTTCATCCATTTATTCCTGGAGTTCTGTCCCCTCTACATCTATCATTTCTGATATCAAATGTGATGTATATTTTCATACATTTATTCTTACAGTTCTGCTCCTTCTATACATCTATTAAATGTCTTGTATATTTACATATATTTATTCTTAGGGTTCTACACTTGTTTATCAGTATTAATAATAAATTCAATGTCTGGTGACATTACAATTCTGAGTCTATCACACACCTATCAATGGTGTCCGTTTAGTAAACTGAGATAAGCTGAGATCAGGATGATCTCTGCTCATCTCAGAGCATTGCAGGTTTAATATACTGAGATCAGAAGATGGAGAACTATTTTTCTCTTCTCATCTCAGTCCACAGAACGGCTGCATTGACTGCAATAGAAACGGCATGTTTAGTATACAGAGATGCCACTTTATCTCTGTGATTCTCTTTCAAGTTCTCCTTTCTGGCTTCTCCAGCCCAGAGGTGGAGATATCAGGAGATCTCTGAGAGAGAATAGATTCTTCCTTCGTCCATCTGCCTGCATGGTCAATACTGAAAGTAAAAAATTTCTCTACTGCAGTGGAACATCCATCAAGAGCAGGTTAGATTTACATTAACTATACAATTACCAATTACACACACATATATATATATATATATATATATATATATATATATATATATATATATATCTATACAATTTTTTATATCTGTGTGTGTATATATTTATATCTGTTGTGTCCGTATGTGTATGTATATATATATATATATATATATATATATATATCTGTATGTGTGTATATATATATATATATATATATATATATATATATATATATATATATCCTCCGAGTCCTTCACATTTGTTTATAAGGCTGGGTTCACACTGCTGCGGGGGGAGATCCGGATGTGATTCGCACCGCAAATCACATCCGATCTCCGTAGCGATGCGAGTGCAGCCATACAGATAGTATGGCGGAATTCGCATCGCTCCCGCAGCAAACTCGCACGGGACCCTTTTTTTGGTCCGCAACAGAATCGGATCGTATGGGGGTTCACACCATGCGATCCGATTCCTGTGCGAGTCGGCAGATCGCACTGCGATATGCGGATGGAACTGGGGGTGTCATTAACATATCATTGACACTCCCAGCCGTTCGCATAGGGCAGTGGGAGTAATGCGATGCGGGAAAACGCCGCGGATTCGCGGCGTTCCCGCATCGCAGCGGTGTGAACCCGGCCTAAGGCTGGGTTCACACTGCTGCGGTTACGAGAACCGGATGTGATTCACACCGCACTGTAGTGCAAATCACATCCGATCTCTGTGCGATGCGAGTTCAGCCTTAGGCCAGGTTCACACTATAGCGATGCGGGAATGCCGCGAATCCGCGGCGTTTTACCGCATCACACACCTCCCGCCGGCAGTTCACACTGCCCTATGCGGACGGCTGGGAGTGTCAATGATATGTTAATGACACCCCCAGTTCCGTCCGCATATCGCAGTGCGATCTGCAGACTCGCACAGGAATCGGATCGCATGGTGTGAACACCCATGCGATCCGATTCTGTTGCGGACCAAAAAAAGGGTCCCGTGCGAGTTTGCTGCGGGAGCGATGCGAATTCAGCCATACTATCTGTATGGCTGAACTCGCATCGCTACGGAGATCGGATGTGATTTGCACTGCAGTGCGGTGCGAATCACATCCGGATCTCCCCCCGCAGCAGTGTGAACCCGGCCTAAATAGTATGGCTGAATTTGCATCGCACCCGCCCCAAACTCGCACAGGACCCTTTTTTTGGTCCGCAGCAGAATCGGATCGCATGGGTGTTCACACCATGCGATCTGATTCCTGTCCGAGTTTGCAGATCGCACTGCAATATGCGAACTGATCTGGGAGTGTCATTAACGTTTCACTGACACTCCCAGCAGTTCGCATAGGGCAGTGACTGTATTTTTATTTTTAATTTATATTTTTAATTTATTTAATTTATTTAATTTATTTAATATTTAATTTTTAATATTTAATATTTAATTTAATTTATAATTTAACAATATTTTTATTGTTATGCTTTTTAAAATTATTTAGAACTATTTAATATATATATATTTATTGTTTTTATATGAATGGTACATGTCTGCATGATAAATAAAGTACAATCATTTCAGATTACACCATTCACATAAATGTGCACATGTGTTATGCTTATGTATTAATCATTGTAATGTTTTACAGTTATGGGGTGTCTCTTTATTGGTTAGGGAGATTATATCTTTAATATTTTATTAATATGTGCAGTGTATGTGGAATGCTTCGTATTTAACTTTGGGGTTCTGATACTGAAATCTCATGAGCTATCGTGAGATTACAGAAAAAGAAGCCGTTCAGGATTCTCAGAGCGTTTGTAGATCACATCTATTCTCAATGGGAGAAGTGATCTACATGATATATTAAGCTGCCACATGGGGGAGAACAAATATCTCCGAGAACAGCAGAGAACTCAAGAGATACAAAATATCAAAATATACTAAACGGACACCAATGCTGGCAAATATTATATATAGTATGATAATTATTATATTATATATGGTATGATAATTATTATATTATATATAGTATGATAATTATTATATTATATATAGCATGATAATTATTATATTATATATAGAATGATAATAATAATAATCCTAATAATTATATATATATATATATATATATATATATATATATATATATATATATACATATACATACATATATATATATATGCATTGCTTATATTGCTGGCAATTAAAGCAATGCCATCCAATGTCTCTACTGTTTTATCTGATATTCTAATCAGATTGAATTTGTATTTTGTAGAGACCTGTATGTGATGTATAGTGTCCCCTAGAAGAATGTGTCTGTATATACATCTCTCTGCACATGCACACATGTATAGGAAGTTTATGGCTCTGCTCCTGGCTTTCTCCTGGCATGTCAGGCTGCAGCAGCTGCTCCGCTGGGAGATCTTTCAATACTGCAGCTGTTATACTAAAGGATTGTAAACAAATCTGCAATTGGGATGACTATAAAATGTGCTGGAAGTGCTACACCAGTCCATAAAGCCCGGCCTAATGTACTAAGCGTAGCCATGCCGGCGACACTGCTTGTCCTGGAGAGAGAGGAGACTTATTTATTTCTGTACGGAATTTTTATGACAATGTATTTGTCGGATGAAGTGTATGGGCTCTGCGTGTCACTGCGCACAGGAAGAGTTCGGATTGCACAGATCGGTGTCACCCAGATTGCTGATGTTTGTGTTCGTAGCAGAGGATATGACCCCCAGATAAATAGTTTTCTGCGGCGTCCAAGAATTGCTCACTTCTACTATAAACAGGAGTCCGATCTTTGTATAAATATCATTTCTCCAGCAGCTGTCTACACAGTGTTTCTATGTTAGCTGCTGATCTCAGCCACAGACAGAACTCTTCCTCGTCTCCTCATCCCCACTCATTACAATCTGATTGTACAATCTCATTTGGATCTACCAAAACGATGTCATTTAAGGACAAACCTAAACAATCCACCGGATTTTGTATTAAATAAGACATGCCCTTACACTGTCTTGTTAAATTTAGATCTAAAGGACAATCAGATTGTATAGTGTATGGTCAGCCTAAAGCTGGAAACACATACAATTTTTGTTGTTCACTTTCCTATCTTCTACTTTCAACTACATAGTGCAAGGGCCTGCCTGATTGCATACAAGTGGAAAGCCTTTGGTTATTATTTCTCAAGGAAAGTTGTACAAAAAAATTGTATATAAATTGTAAAGTGTGTAGTCAGCTTTAGGCTCACAATATATGTTACAATCTGACCATATCATTACAGTACAATCAACTTTAGATCTACTAACGCTATGGGGACCTACCTAAACTATCCAATCAATCTGTATCCAATCAGGCAGGTCCTTGTATAAAACAGATCCAAGGCGATTGTACAATCAGACTGTAATGTGCATGGTGATCCTAATGGTAGCCATAGGTGCTTCGATTTTTATTATCCAATCCATGTGTGATTACATCAAAAGTATTGAATCGGCAAACCATGGAATAGACATAACTTCCCTTTGATTTAGACGATATTTGAACAGAATCTGAAGGTATTTCGAGTCATCAGATTATAAGGTTGCAGTGAAATTAGAGATATAATCAATCACTCATTATAATATCTCCCAGCGATTGATCGAAATCCACTTCCATATCAATTGAATTGCTTGTCTACTATAGATTGATTATTCCTATCAGAAGAGAATGATCAGAAAATAACCCGATCACTTATGAAAACGTATATGGCCACCATGAGTGACTAGGAATCATTGATTAGGTTGTGGACTAAAGATCGATTATTCTTATCGGGGAGATTGATCAGAAAAAAAACAAGGTAATTTATTAAGCATTTATGGCCCCCATAAGTTATTAGAGCTGCCCACTACAGGTCGATTATTCCTGAGGGGAGAAAAATATCAAGAAATAAATTCCTAATGATTATTCCTCTAAGGGAGAGATTGATCAGAAAATAAATTCCTATCAATTAATCCTATGGGAAGAGATTGATCAGAAAAGGAATGCCTATTGATTATCCATATAGAGAGAGAGAGATCGATCATATAAGAAATCGATCATTTATAGAAGTGTACATGGCCACTATAGGTGACTAGGGATCATCAAATAGATTGTTGAATATAGATCGATTATTCCTATGGGAAGAGATTATCAGAAAATAAATTAATTTCTGAAAGTGTTCATGGCCACCATAAGTGACTAGGGATCATCGAATAGGTTGTCGACTATAGATTATTCCTACGGGGAGAGATCAATCAGAAAATACATTCCTATGGTGAGAGAGCAACCAGAAATTCCTATCGATTACTCCTATGGGGAGAGATCAATCAGAAATTCCTATTGATTATTCCTATGGTGTGATTTAAACCAGAAATTAAACCAGAGAGATCAAGCAGAAAAGAAATCAATCATTTCTTGAAGCCTGTATGGCCACCATAGGTGGCCAGGGATCATCAAATAGGTTGTCGACTATAGATTGATTATTTCGATGGGACGAGATCAATCAGAAAATACATTCCTATCGATTATTCCTATGGGGAGAGATCAATCAAAAAAAGAAATCAATCATTTATGGAAGCATGTATGGCCGCCATAAGTGACTAGGGATCATCGAAATAGGTTGTCGACTGTAGATCGATTATTACTATGGGGAAAGATAGATCAGAAAATAAATTCCTATCAATTATTCCTATGGAGAGAGATCAACCAGAAAATAAATAAATCATTTATTGAAGCGTGTATGACCACTATAAGTGACTAGGGATCAATGAATAGGTTGTGGACTATAGATTATGGGGAAATATCGATCAGAAAATTAATTCCTTTTGATTATTCCCATGGGGAAAGATCGATCAGGAAAGAAATTCCTATTGATTATTCCCATGGGGAAAGATCGATCAGAAAATAAATTCTTATTGATTATTCCTATGGTGAGAGATCAATCAGAAATTCTTATCGATTATTCCTATGGGGAGAGATCAGAAAAGAAATCGATCATTTATGGAAGTGTCTGTCCACCATAAGCAATCCCCTCGATCAGATGAGATATTGGCTGACTTCCATGCGCTTATGGTAGAAGGATCATTGACAATCACTGAAAACGCAAACTTTTTCCCTTCAGTCTTCTCATCGTCACACGGTACTGTCTCTGCAGGAGTATAGATCGCTCCATGTATGTGATGCTCCGGATTGTAGGCACTAGTATAATCCCCCCCATACAGAAAGGTGCACTTACCGTTGGGGTTCAGAGGTTCCCTGGACTAATCCTGCCTGGAGAAGAGTGTGTCCTGTGCTGGGTGAGAATAGATAGGCTGTGTGTATCTGCTGCTGTAATAGTTTAGTCCTCCTGTGATCCTGGTTAGTGTGCTTTATGACATGCACAGAGAGTGGAGGAGATTCCAGGCGGACCGCTTCCCATTCACTTTATTGTAGGCAGCGGGCGCCCCCATCCACAGCCAATGAACGGCGCGCACTCAGCCAGCCCCTTTCCAGATGCTCAGCCCCAGAGCGCTGCACAGCCTGTCCAGCTGCTGCCACGCCCACCCAGGTAAGGGCCAATCCCGACGAGCAGCTCTTGACAGGGTTGCTCTCGGCGGCCACGCCCCCACTGTACAGTCAACTGCAGGCACATGGCTTGGAGGAAGAAGCGATGTAAATGAAAAGACTGAGCCAAGTCACTCCCAGTCTACCAGCTATGGCTATGGGTGCAGAATAAGGATCCACCAATTACATCTAATAATATATTCACCCAGATCAGTGATCCTGACACTCATCTCTGGTCAAATGATCCCTAGCAAGCTGGAGAAGCCTGCACTGATTTACTGCACTCCGATTATAGGTGGAAATTTGTACACAGGAGGATATGGATCAGGGATATGGGATTTTGGGGCATTTCTTTGGCAGGCTTACAGTATATGAATTATTAGAGAATATCTAAGAGCAAGAAGAAAAGTGCAATTTAGCTGTCCTCAGATGAGATGGCTGCATTCATTTTCTTATTTGAACCTTCTTGTTTTACCCTGGCGATCCTGCCAAAAACACACTTCCTGTACTAGGATGACAACCCTAACTTCATATCTATATATGCATGTATATATCTCTGTATGAGGGATACACGTTGTCACCCTAGAACAGGAAGCGTGTGGGACTACAAAACACCCCCTCCTCCTTGACCTGTATATGAGGGGGCTTGCCAGGTGAACTTTAATGTCATACAGTGCCTTGCGAAAGTATTCGGCCCCCTTGAACTTTTCAACCTTTTGCCACATTTCAGGCTTCAAACATAAAGATATAACATTTTTATTTTTTGTGAAGAATCACCAACGAAAAAGTGAAATCAGCTGTCGAATGCACCGTACTAACAGTAAGATTTGTGGAAGATCATTAGTCGTAACACAATTGACGTCCGAAAATCAAAGCCTGTGTACGGGCCTTAAGCTGTCACAGCTTCCGATCATAGTTTACAGTCCAGAGCCTCTGATCATGTGACTGCTGTTACAGCCATGTCTATATTCCCATCGCACACATTCCTGGATAAAAGGCTCATCTGTAGCAGGTTCTGTAGTGATTACCAGCTGGACACTGGACATATCACCAATCAATAAACTTGTTCGCCAGCACACCATAGATCTTCAATTGCAGTCCAAAACGTTTATCATAGAGAGATCACATCACAAAAAGAATATTAAGTCCAACGTTTGAGAGCCATGCAGGACCCCTTCATCAGGCATCATCACATGTCTGACGAAGGGGTCCTGCATAGCTCTGAAACGTTGCATTTAATATGCTTTTTATGATGTGATCTCTCTGCAGTAAAAGTTTTGGACTGCAATTGAAGATCTATGGTGTGCTGGCGAACATGTTTATTGTGCTGTTATAGCCAGTCACAGTGGTCACATGCTTGGGAACCCCTTCTCTGCCTGCTTTCAGATTCTCCCAAAGGGAAGGGGAGTGGGGGTGGCAACGGGATAACATAGGGGGAAGGTGTTTTGTAGTTAAGAAAACTAGTAAAAGTTGATAACATTGTTTAGAGCTGAACTCTGGGATAATCAAATATTGTATAAATACAGGAGGCATGTGTATTTTGATTTGGAGCTTGGTGAGCTGTGTGTATTTCTTCCAGATCTGCGCAGTAATTCCAACAATACAGACCAGTGAAACCGTCAGATAATGTCAGAGAAGTGAGGGGAGGTAATGCCCTCCCTGAGCCACAGTTACCCGCTCTCTCTCCGCCGCTCTCTGCTCTGTCTAAAGTTAATGTCACGATTACCTCCCCCCACTCCCGTGACATTATCTGACGGTTTCACTGAACTACATTGTTGGAAATCCTCTGGAACGCATGGTGCAAGCATTTGCAACGCATCGCGCATGCGCAGTGCAAAATTTCTGGCCGCAACGTCACTTCCGGAGCATTCAATGATGGGGAGCAAAATATGACACTACACCTGCAGAAAACTACAGGAAGGGGAGGAGACAAGACCAATCCCTCTGCACCAGGAGAGAAAGCAGCAGCGACCGGTCTTTATTACAGCGACCGGTCTTTATTACAGGAGCTTCCCAAAATTTTGCCCAGTGGTGGGATAAGGCTTCAGCTACATACCCCCAGGTTGTCGAGCTACAACCCTCGAAGTCGATCTTGTTTTTTTTTTTATGTTCATGACAGGTGAGGCCCTGACTGCACATCCTTGTTTCAGAAGATCAGCAATAGTATCCTTCATATTCCTTCAGTGCAAGTTGCCAAAGCCACAAGGGTTGTGCTGTATTTTACCTGCTTTGCCTGCAGATCTCATTGGATCTCAATAATACTGCTTTCTCAAAAAAAAAGAAAAATTGGATCAGTTATGGCTGCAGAATGGTCATCCATGCTACATAATTAATGGAAATCGAAATCAGCAGACTTGTGATTAAAGCTGAAAACCAGGTATGATCTTAGCAATGCACTGTGACATCATGGACTAATTAGAACCACGCCAGTCTGTTCTGAAAGTGCTGCACAGAGAAGAGGGTGAAGAAAACATATTTAAAATCCCAGGACCCCTGGATAGGCTGCATAGTCACTGACAGCTTAGCATCCCCGGAGTTAAGTACAGTGAAGACCGGGTGGGGAGGGTGTACACTGTTAGTTCACTATTACATTACAAGGTGAGCTAACACTTTAAAGAGGAACTTTTACTTGACAACCAGAGACGTACCAGTATGTTGATGAATTTTGAGTGGTTATACCGGGAAGATGCCTGCAGCTGCAGTATTGTTTCCTACAGCCGGCGGTTGGCTTTTTTGTAAAAACAATGCTAGCGACTAATTAGCCACTGGATAGCTTTTACAACAGCAGGACGTTCCCCTCCCCCCTTTCGGTACCATTCTACGGCTCTCTTAGAGTCTTCTGTCCCACTGTTGAACCAGAGTGCGGTCATCGGTTTCCGCGGGCAGACCATAGAGCTGATCAGAGGCTGGAACGACTTTGCTCCTTTGGTCTATAAAACCAGAAGCGATGAGCATTTCATCACGTCCGGTTTCACAGTTGTAAACAAATCCTTAGTGGTTTGAAAAAAACATTGAATCACACTAAATCTTGGTATGATCCTAAGCTTTTAAGAGCAGAGGAGAAATCTGGGGTCTAATAGTCTCTCAGTACATAGTACCTGTCACTGCCTATTGCTATCACAGGGGACATTTATATTTCCTGTGATAACAATAAAAGTGATAGAAAAATGGAAAAGGACAGTAATATGTAGATATGTCAAATCAAGGGCAGTAATTTTAGCACCAGACCTTCTGTGTTAATCTAAAGTGGTAACCTGTAAAGGCTTTAAAAGGGTTGCCTAAGGACAATAACATTAACTTCGTTTGTTGCTGTTGCACAGACAGGTGTAATCTTACAGTGTTACATGTTTGGTATTTATTTACTCAGTGTAACATCATCTTTTATATTTTACTAAACAATTGGGTATTATATTGTGTTTTTGTACATTAAAATGAAAAAAAGTGTATTATTTCCAAACAAAATTGTCAAGGCTGAATAGCACTGTGCTAATTTAACTGGCAATTGCGTGGTCATGCAACATGTCTGTGTGAAAGTTATAGAGTCTACAAACTATGGTATATATTTGAAAATTGATCAATCCTGATGTACTGACGGCCCATCTCATTTCTTGAGTCCCTAAAATGCCAGGACAGTACAAATACCTAAGGGCCCCTTTTTGGAAAATAGACAATCCAAGGTATTTAGTAAGAGGCATGGCAAGTTTTTTTTTTTCTTTGTTACAATATTTTATTTAGACAAAGGTCATGAAGGGGGTAAAACCTTCCAGTGGTCAAAGTTAAATTTAAATCAGCTTATAGTGTTTGTTCTTTGGTTCATCTCTCCTCCTTTCCTCAACATGCTAATTCAATTTGAAATAAAAATCTTTCTGTTTTTAATGACATACCTTAATGTAGACCCAGCAATGTCATCACTGGAGTCTCTATGCAACTCTGTGCAATGTAGGAAGATAATGGCTAGTTGAAAAGGCTGCATATAGCTTCCTTAAAATAGCAGACCACCATAGGTAAAGCCCACATGTGAAGTTGAGCCTCCATGATTTACAGAGCTAAAATCCAGTTAATCAAGGTGGTAAGCCAGGGGAGGAAAGCGCAAGGTGGTGCTGGATGTACTCCAGCCAGGAAATGAGACTGTATTTGACTCTCTGCAAACTTTAAAGGACATTGTGAGAAGCTCACAGTGTGCAGTGAACTCAGAGTAACAATTTCCCTACAGGAAGGGAGCATGTAGAACTTTGTAAGCCTAAGGTAAGGCTGGTGTTCAGCTTTGAAGCCGGGTTTGTGAAGGCACTGTAAATTGATGCATGATTGCGGGGGAAAAGTTCACTAGTGTGTACAGAAAACGGGAGGAGAACGTATACATGGGCTCCCTGCCCAAGCCCAACAAGTCTATGTTTGGATTAAACACACTGAGGCTGAGAGAATTTTAAAAATACATTCCCATCAAAACTGAAAACGAAGCCTTGAGGTGCACAGAGAGAACACAGCCTACTTGCTCTGTACATTTCTGGTGATCCTAAAATGTGACTGCCTTTAATGCTGGTATATCAGCTGCATGTAACTTGTTGCCTCTGACATATTTTGTTTGCAGGCACTAGTACTTCTTGTTCCATTGGTCCAGTCCTTGCAGGATTCATATGTTACTGTACTTCAAGAGCTAGAATGTTCCCTAAATTGTTGTTTTACACTCATTTATAACTCAAATGAGTTAGGTCAGCCATACAAGGTTTGAATCATCTCGGCTGGTTGAGCAGGAAATGGCTGAGATTAGTACAATTAATGGGCAGGCTTAATGTACCAAGTTGATTGATCAATAAACTTTGGAACAACCAGCCTGCCAGATTCCCTTGCGATTATCGCCAGCGGCTGCTATAGCCTCTAGCGATAATCACTCTCTTCTCTGGGCAGAGGAGCAGATGGGGGAAGACAATTGTTTGGAAGGAGGGATTCCCCTGTCAACACGTCTGTGTGTATATGGGAATCATGCAAATTTCTTTCCTGCAACAAAATAAATTTTCACCTTCTATGAACTGCCTAAAGGTCACCATACCCAGCTCGATTATCTCTCTTTCAGCTCAGGGGTGTAGATAAGGGGGGATAAGGGGGTCCAACCCTGCCAAAGCATCCATGGTACAACAGCTATTACTGACAGCCACTGTCCACCCGAAGCACTGCAGTATCCACTTGTACTGACTGTCAGGTCTTAGGCCAGCCACACACTGAGTGAATTTTGCTGAAGAAATTTGCTCAATTCCCCCATCAACACAGACAGTGTTGATGCAGGAATACCTCCTGTTTGGCCATTGTCTTCTCCCAGCGGTGGGGGGGGGGGGGGGATGTTAAGCCATCCCAGCGGTGGGGGGGGATGTTAAGCCATCCCCACCGGGAGAAGACAGTGATTATTGTTAGCGGCCATAGCAGCTGCTTGCGATAATCACAAGACAATCGATCAACTTGATACATTCAGCCTGCCCATTAATGGTTCGCACCTCGGCCAGTTTAGCAGGATTCAAATCTTTAATGACCAGCCTTAGAGACGGGTAGCTGTGAGAGAGCAAAAGAAGCTTTATTTTTCTCCTCCTTAGCTCCAGTTACATGACACAGCTGAGGAAGGACTTCTCCTCACTCTGAAATGCTGAGTTTGACTAGTGAGTGTCCTTCATGGAGAAGAAAGATCTGTACTAGGGGGGAATGTACTGGGGGAGTTGTACTAAGGGGGAGGACTATTGTAAATGTTATGTTGTATACAGTGAATAGCCCCTACCACTGTTAGCACAATTTTGCCACACCCACAATCCATCTCTGGCTGCCCAGGAATGAACCCCCCCCCCCCTGTAAAGTTTGCAGGGATACCCATGGTTAAAGATTTGCCTGATTCAGCAGGAAGCGGACAAAATTTGATCAATCTATGGAGGCCCGTAGACCAGGTGCTCACAGTAAAAGAACAGAACTCGTCAGCCACCATTTCTGCTGTGTCAACTATGCCAACACAGAGCACTGCAATGTGAGAGATGGAAAATAAGTTCCCCAGTGAGACAGCTGGCACTCATCACTCATCAGTTTACCAAAAATATGTTGCAGAATACATATTGGGTTAAATTCATGAAGAAATTAGATTTTTTTTCCTATTTTTTTATAGCAGAAAGTAAAAAAAAAAGTTTTTACAAATTGGCAGTCTTTTTTTGTTTATAGTGCAAAAAACGCAAATATTAAATATAAAAATGACATACATTTTGTTTAGGTACAGTGTCACATGACCGCACAATTGTCAGTTAAAGTAATGCAAAGCCATATCACAAAAAATGGCCTGGCCATGGGGGGGGGGGGGGGGGGTAGTTAACTTCCGTAAGTTCCAAGGTGGGGCCTTTTGCAGTATGGGAGGGTGCATTATCCTGCTGACAGAGGCCACTGCCATCAGGAAATACTGTTTCCATAAACGTACTTGGTTGGTAATAATGTTTAGATGGGTGGTACGTAAGGTGACCACATTTCCAAACTGCCATTCTGGGACAGCCCCCCTCCCTTCCCGAAAAAAGATGGGGGGGGAATGTAGTCTCAGGGTTGATGGGGAATTCGGCAGCGGGGGGCGATTTGTCAGGCGAATGGCTGGTGTTAGCACTTAAATCATCCTGACACCATGCTTGATATGGTGTCAGGATGATTGAAACACATTATTTCTACTACTACATTGTAATATATAATGAAATAGTTCAACTCACCATAATGCAGAATCAGTGGGAACCCTGAGCTTGTCACTTGACACCACTGTCTGCCACCAGATACAGCATGCCACCATTGCTGACGCCAGATGCAGCTTGTCATTTTCACTGTTGCCTGTATCCAGATGCAACATGTCACTTGCCACCATCGCCTGCCACCAGATGCAGTGTGCCACTTGCCACCCCCGGCCGTGTTACTTGCCACCCATAACCTGCCACCAGATGCAGTGTCACTTGCCTCGCCACCTATAGCCTGCCACCAGATGCAGTGTGCCACCTGCCACCCATAGCCTGCCACCAGATGCAGTGTGCCACTTGCCACTCATAGCCTGCCCTCAGATGCAGTGTCACTTGCCACCCATAGCCTGCCACCAGCTGCAGTGCCACTTGCCACCCATAGCCTGCCACCAGATGCAGTGTCACTTGCCACCCATAGCCTGCTACCAGATGCAGTGTCACTTGCCACCTGCAGCCATGTCCCTTACCACCCATAGCCTGCCACCAGATGCAGTGCCACTTGCCATTTATAGCCTGCCACCAGATGCAATGTAACTTGCCAGGGCCACCCGCAGCCTGCCACTAGTCTGACACAACCAAGCCCCAGGAAGGTGAACACCCCTTCTGCTGCTAGCTGCCAATGTGATGCCTCCCACGCTGGGGCCAGGGGAGTCTTACATCTTCAAGTCTGACGGGTTCATGCTGGGACCTGTAGTCCTTTACTTTTGGGGGGTCATATCCCCTAAAAGTGCAGGGCTACAAGTTCCATCATGAACCCCTGATATCTAAGCATGTGACTCCCTGAAAAATTTCAAGAATAAAAGTCACAGCATGAACCCCTGAGATCTAAGGGTGTGACCCCATAGATTTCACAGATTCATGCTGGGACCTGTAGTTTTTCACTAGTTGAGGGGGCGGGGGTATCAATTTATCAGCTCTGAGGGGGTTCATGCTGGGACCTGTAATCTTTGACTGTTGGATAAATCCTTGACTTTGGATCTAGCAGCCAACAAGTAATTCTAGCTTTGCAAAGTCTCTCACACAGACTTGGTTGAAAAACTTAGTTGTAACCTTAAGAATAGAGGTAGGAACTTTTCTTACTGTACCAGAATCTTGCAGCCGGTCCGGCGATACAGTAAGAAATGTGGATTCAATCAATGTCCATGGCAGCTCAGTGTCCAGGCTCTTACTGAACAGCCAACCTTGTGCGTGGCCCTTTTACTGAAGAGTCCTCCTCTGGTTGCATGTAGAGTTACTGGGCCTCTCCAAACCCGAGTCGCACCGGAACACCTTCTCCTTCTAGTTACTGCGTCTCGAACTAGCCAGTTCCAAGGCTCAGAAATGGATGGATCCGCATCCCAGGCCATGAGGGCCCCTGGGGCTGGTCAGGAGGACCAGGACCATGGAGTCAACAACAACTTCTGGACCGCAACGCAGAACCACTTGACTTCAGTACCCTCTCCTGGAATACACAGCAAGACAAACACCCACTGATTGGCTCAGAGAGAGAGATTGGTACCCATTACATCCAACCAGACTGCGTTCCAAGGCCTCTCACAGGTGCAAACCCCATCTATGACCAGGCAGAACCCTAATACAGCCAAGCCAAAGTAATGCCAAAGCATAATTTAGAACAATTAACCCCAAAACTTAAATATAGTTTTGGGCAAAATCTAAATTTAGACATAGTGCGTACTCATTAGGAGTACCGACGCTACACACTCCCCTCGGTCATTGAGACGATGTCCTCATCATCTCGCTAAAGAAAAACTTCTTAACACTACAAAAATGGTTAAGCACCTGAGCTTTTGTGGTGTTGCTATAAGGAAGGAAAAAAGGACAATAATATGTTTAAGATTTGTCACAATAAAACAGTTTACATTAACAGACTGTACACATACCATCCAATCCTATCTATCTACACCACCCTTTCTCCGGCAAATTTGCTGACCATAACTCCAGTGTTGTAGACATCCCTGAAAACGTTCATACATTTCCAAGCAGAATGCCTTCTTAGGAAGTGGCTTTGGAACTTTAAGGTAGTCCCAGACATCTTCCTCATACCACTTCTCATGATTTTCCTCAATAATGTCCATGATTTCCCTGGGTACATAAGGAAATTCAAGTCCATACTCTGTTGCCATCCGCTTATTCAAGAGTCTCCGAGACCTGGCAAGTCTTGGTAAGTTGCGTGCGGTTCCATCCCCAGGGGGTATGCATGAATTTGGGGGTATTTTTTCACTAGGGCCATAGCATCCCTCTTGAGTGTTGGCAAGTTTGCAGATTTTGGCAACAGTGCACCACTAACAGATGGAGTTTCCACCCGTGGCGTTGCGCTCCCTGAAGTAAGGGCTAGCCAGCCCGAAATGTCAGCACAGGTAGCGGCCACATCATCCCCACCTGCCCATAACCGTTCCTAAGACATTCCGTCAAAGAGTTCCTCAACATTCTCAACTTCAGAAGAGGAATAGGAGGAATCTAAATCAGAGTCCTGTGATTCCTCTACTAGGACCTTTTTCAGTCCCTTTCCCCACAAGTTCCCCAGATTTCTCACAGGTAGTTTGGGTTGGTTTCTCCCGGGTGATCGCTTTCTTCCGATGAGCTGCAACCGGACTGGGGTGTGGTCCTTTCTTGTGGTTATGGGATGGCTTTACCAGTTCCACTTTCTCCAAAGCAGGCATGGTAGTAGACGAGGCTGTGTCCATAACCTCAGGAGTAGATTCTCAGACTCGAGAGGAAGAAACTTCCAAGGCACCAGAGACGGTGGATGAGGCTGAAGCATTAGGCCTCACACCCGGAGCATACACAATAGTCTACTCGGTTACAACGCCCGTGGCCCAGTCCATGTGATAAGCACGAGGAGATTCAGTAGGCTGCTTCACCTTAAAACCATAGTCCCCGCACCTCCGACAGTGAGCAAACAGTCTAGGACTTGGGATTAGACTGTCACAACCTCCACAGAGCATACCGAGGGCCTCAACATCCCCAGCGATATAAAGTATGAACCGTCCCTGCGCAGTAGGCGGATTCCTGTGTCAGTCAGTATGGTGCCAGGTATCTGTATGCTGGTAGGACCTCTGACTGATGGCATCCTAGGTCCTGGAGCAGACGGTACACCCGGGACACGGAACATGGTTGCTCAGAAACTTATTTTTTTCTGCAGCTAAACAGGTGTGACTAACTCCACTCTCTTCCTGTGACACACTCACGTGGTGCCTCGTGTAGGAAGATGAAACAGGCGTAGACTCCTCCCACTGGTTCCTCTGATTGCACAATTTTGCGGGCTTTTCTGCAGGGCTCCTCCCACGCTAAAGCACCACAGTGAAAGTCTTTGCCTTAGTAAAGATGGCGCCGTCCAAAACTTCACCCTCTATTCCAATAAACTCACATGTATGTCTTTCTCCATTGCGAGAGGTAACGGCAAATCCCGGACGACAAGCCCACACGTGTAGCGCTTACCCCCGAAGGAGCGGCTGAATTTTTCTGGGCTTACCGATTACCTCCACCAGCTCGTAACTCATTGTCCTTGTCCTGATCAGATGCCGATTGGCAGACCTTTTTCATACATGCCCCTCGACAGAAGCTGGACGTTTGTCCAGCTTCTGTCAGACTGACTGCCATACACACAGGCCGAATGTTTCTATTGAACTGGCTGATATTTAGTTCTTCACAACCCTGCTAACACTTAATATTGCATAATCTTATTAGCTCAGGATACAGTACCAGGAAAGAGCAAGTGAACTAACTGTATGCTGGTCTGTCATTGAAGTCTTCTTAAAGAGGAGTTCCCCTTAAAATACAAAAATTAAAAGTCAGCAGCTACAAATGCTGCAGCTGCTGACTTTTAATAATCGGACACTTACCTGTCCCAGGGTCCAGCGATGCGGGGGAACGAAGCCCTGCTCATTCCCCCCTCCACTCTGCGGCACCCGCATTCTAACTGTGGGCACCCGGCTATAGCTTCACAGCCGGGCACCTACTGCGCATGCACAAGAGGCACGACACGCCGTGATTGGCCGCGCAGTTATCTGGGACCTGTCACATGTCCCAGATGATGAACAGCAGGGAGGGGGCAGAGCTGAGCCCTTCCTGCGCTGAGGGGAAGTGATGTCACCAGCCCAGGCACTGAAGGAGGCAGACTACGAGGGACCCCCTAGCAACAGGCAATTAGAGGTGAGTTAAAAAAAAATTCCAAATATTTTTTTTTAATTTTTTTTAGGAATTTTGATTAATTAATTTTTTTTTTTTTTTTTTATGTGCAACACCACTTTAATATGAAAATGCTTGAACCTCAACACTTTCTGTGTCACTCATCCAAATATAGATACAGAATACTAATGTTTCTCCAAATCTTGATTTGCTGCATACTTGTTCATAAATCCAAGACCCTGGACACTTGTAAAGAGGCTTGGGGCATGTGCCACAGGTACCCAGCTAATAATTCTACAGTCATGCCTTCCAGAACCTTAAGGCAAACAATTAAAGTGACATAGTAGCAAAGTCTGGTTGAAAAAAGACAATCTAGTTAACCTTAATGCATTCTCCACATTAAAATGGTTGTAAACCCAAAACCTCAAAACACAATCTTTTTGCATAGTTTAGTAGATAATGTTGTTATAACCTAATTCGTATTGTGTTTACCTCTCAAAAAGTCATCCTCATTCGGGTGTAGCCCTCAGAAATCTGCTGATCCGTGGGCATGGCATAGCACCAAAGCTTGGGTGGCTGAGGCCTAACATCACACTATTCCCTTCCCACCAATTCACAGAGTCTCTCTATGTATTTCTCTGATGTCTCTCTCTCTCTTTTATTGATATCTCTCTCCCTCTCATGTCTCTCTAATGTTTCTCTCTCATGTCTCTTTTTCTCTCTGATCTATCTCTGATGTCTTTCTCTCTCATGTCTCTCTCTCTGGTGTGTCTCTCCGATGTCTCTCTCTCTCTGATGTCTCGCACACTCTCTCTGATCTCTCTCTCTGTCTCTCTCTTTCTGATGTCTTTCTTTCTATCTGATGCCTCTCGCTGATGTCTCTTTCTCTCTCTGATGTCTCTCTCTCTCTCTGATGTCTCTCTCTCTCTGATGTTTTCTTTCTATCTGATGTCTCTCTCTCTTTCTCTATCTCTGATGTCTCTCTCTCTCTATCTCTGATGCCTCCTTCTCTATCTCTGATGTCTCTCCCTCTCTCTGATGTCTCTCTTTCTATCTCTGATGTCTCTCTCTCTCTCGCTGATGTCTCTCTATCTCTGATGTCTCTCTCTGATGTCTCTCTCTCTGATGTCTCTCTCTCTCTGATGTCTCTCTCTCTCTCTGATGTCTCTCTCTATCTCTGATGTCTCTCTCTCTATATTTGATGTCTCTTTCTCTGATGTCTCTCTCTCTCTATCTCTGATGTCTCTCTTTCTGATGTCTCTCTCTCTATCTCTGATGTCTCTCTCTCTCTCTGATGTCTCTTTCTCTCTCCAATGTCTCTCTCTCTCTCTCTCTCTCTCTGATGTCTCTTTCTCTCTCTGATGTCTCTTTCTCTGATGTCTCTCTCTCTCTCTCTCTGATGTCTCTTTCTCTCTCTGATGTCTCTTTCTCTGATGTCTCTCTCTCTCTCTGATGTCTCTCTCTCTCTCTGATGTCTCTCTCTCTCTCTCTGATGTCTCTTTCTATCTCTGGTGTCTCTCTCTCTCTGATGTCTCTGTCTCTCTTTGATGTCTCTCTCTCTCTCTCTCTGGTGGCTCTCTCTCTGATGTCTCTTTCTCTCTTTGATGTCTCTCTCTCTCTCTCTGATGTCTCTCTTTCTGTATACTCTGCTGACTCCAGTGAGCTTTTTACCAGAATCTCTGGAGGAGAGGAGAGTGAAAACAAACTCGGCTACAATCTAAGGCCTCTTGCACACTGCAGCTTGAAAAAGCTCAGTACCGCTTATACTTTTACTGAGCTAAAATACAGCCCATTAATTGTCATGTGCCTATGCACACAGGCACGTAAACAAGTGCAGTGTGTTCTTCAGTAAGGAAAATAAATTAGAAAATATGCATTTTTTGCCTGGTGTTCTGTTGGTGGCTCCATGACTCCTCAACCTGATGGACAGGGATGGTGGTGAGGTTTGAGTGATGGTTGTATGTTGACTGTGTTAGTGTGTGAATGGTGAATGGATGTTTTCTTCCCTTTGCTACACTGTAATGTACTGGCTCTGCGTCCAGCGCGGTCCAAATATGGTCATTTTAATATGCCATTCCATGATGTTCCCCTTCCTTAGGGGAATAGGGGGTTGTGTTACTGTTGTGTTAATAAGTTGACCATGCATGGCTATTAGTTCTATAACACTCAATGTATAAATGATTTAACATTTGCAAAGTGCCTGTTAAAACTTTAATTTGAAAATCAATAAATAAATACTTTAAATAAATACATTTAAAAAATCTTTATAGTGTTCTGTCTGTATTTGATTTTCAGGCTTACAGTTAAGGGTGAAAAACCTTAGGTGTACAGGATCCCCTAAATACTTACTTGCGCCCAATCTGGATCCAACGCTGTGCATGAGAGCAGCAGATCTCTCCTCTCTCTCTCTCTCTCTCCTCACAGGACAGAGAGGCAGCAGTGGGAGCCATTGGCTCTTACTGTTATTAATCACAGCCTGTGAGGAGAAAGCAAGGGGTGGGGCCAAGCCACGCTGTGTGTATCTATGGCATGGGGATACGATGGTCGTTTTTTAATGTAATTGTGAATTGAATGTAATCAATAACTTGCATGTGGGCAGTAAGTCTAGTAAGTGAGCATGACAGCTTCTATATTGCATTCAATGATTCTATGAATAATTATCATTTATCCATATATAGCGATACCCTCACTTAAGAGGGCCGCAAGTTTGGTTTGGGCCCTGAGCACAGCTCCGCCAACCCCCCCGGCAATCTGCTCTACCCACTCTGGCACAGTTAGTATCTAGCAATACACATTAAATCACTTATACTCTAAATATGTGTGTGCGTGGGTGGATAACTCAAGCTCATAGACAATCTTTGAAAGTATATATAACTGACTTTACTTGTTGTTTTATAAAAGGAATAACATGAATCGCACATTTGGTTTGCAACACATAAGCAGGTCCCTGCAGTAACCAGTAATAAAGATAAACAGAGTAATCAGCATAATAAAGTATTGCTATGCAACTCTAGCACTGCCCTTTTTCAGCTACTTCCCCGCATGGGTAAACTAACACCCAGCACTGTCTACCTATGCAGTCAGGCCTGACTGATCTAGATGGAAGTCCAGTGAAACAATATTCGCTAGCAATCTTTCGGTGGTGCACTTGAAGAACAACTTTGTAATCCAAACGAATAATAAAGATAAAGCATCTGTCTTTAAACAGCTCTCACCACCCGGACAAGTCCAAGTCCGGTTTCTCTGCCTTTTCGTCTAGGAACAGGAATCCACTGACCTCCGAGTCTTCAATCCTTCTGGTGTACTGCAGCAAGAGAAAATGTCTCTCAGGTGCAACTAGGCTGGCAGAGAGCTCTTTGGAAAATAGCATAAGGCCCAGGCTTCAGGCCTTGTCCCTCCAGCAGCTCAGCACAGACCTCCTCTTGCTAGGAGAGAGGGGGGTGTCCAAAGAGAAAGAACTAGGCCTCTCCCCCTCCTTATATGCCCTCCCCCATAAGTCTCTGGGGCATAACTCAAAACATCCTGGGAACCAGCGGGGTTCTGGGAACAGTAGTTTTATAGTCCTTAAAGAGACCCCGCTACACATATATTTTTAAACACATATTTTTAGTCATAAATATTTTATGCGGAGCATCAATATGCACTAATCTCTAAGTGAAACCCTCAAAATGACCTAAATTATTTGTCAAATATTTATAGTCTTTGGAATACTGAATACATATATTTTTGTAGAAGCTCAGCTAAAGTACACGTGCGCGCCCTGGTATCCTTTTTTTCAATGCCTTCCCCTCTTTACCACCACAGCATTATGAGTTTTAAAATGACTAAAAAATCAGGTGCAACTGTTAGATTCCATGAACAAACAACCAATCAGAATAAACTCTTTCATATAAAGATGTATATTATGTAAAATATTTACTGGAGTTTTCACTATTCTTCCTTTTCAATAAATAACTAGTCTTAATCTCTCAGAAAAAACAAAGCTCAAGTCTCCTCCTGTTTCTCTATTGTTAGTAAGGAAGGTTAAAGGGTAATCCAAAAAGACAACACAGAATGGCATTTTCCCTGCCCAGCCCTGAAAAAAATGAGAAGCATCAGATGCCCCAAATCCCCCTCTACACTTCATTTAGGCTTACTTATTTCCCCAAATGATATTTTTTTTAAAATGGACATGTAAACTATGCTTTAAAAGGTAAAAGTGGATCTCTTAAAACATCTTAAAGAATGGAGGAGTGTGTTTTATCAAAATCCTAAAATGAATTTTACTCAAAATTTATTTTACTAATTTTATTGCACAATGAGTGTGACAACAACAAAAAAAGATACAAAAGAGAAAGTATGCAATGTCATGCTAAAAGAATGTGTATACAATAGAGCTACTTAGGCCAGATTTAGATTTTTGGTGTGTTATCACTTGAAACGGAAACTACGAGGTTTGGGTTTGCCACTACCATAGGTTGGATATATGTAAGGATTGAGAGAATCTCTTGAAGAAAGGCGGACTTTGTGGGCATATCACGAGGCAGTAATTATATAAAAAAAAAAAAAAGTATATTTTATTTTAACAAGTACTGATATCACTGGAAAACACACAAAACATAAAATATTCAGAATATTCCCCACTGATCCCAGCGCCCACAACGGTAAGTCAAAATAATAATAATTCCAAGCTGCTATCATACAAGTAATAAATCAAAACATTATATATTATATATCATCCATTAACCTATTATCCCATATATACCATATTGACAGCGCTAAATATCACAAATAGGGATGAGCCGAACACCCCCCGGTTCGGTTCGCACCAGAACTTTCGAACGGACCCCACGTTCGTTACGAACGTTAGAACCCCATTGAAGTCTATGGGACTCGAACGTTCGAAATGGAAAGTGCTAATTTTAATGGCTAATATGCAAGATATTGTCCTAAAAAGGGTTTGGGGACCTGACTCCTGCCTCAGGGGACATGGGTCAATGCAAAAAAAAGTTTTAAAAACGGCCGTTTTGGCGGGAGCACTGATTTTAACCACTACAATACTGGGCACTTTCGCCCCCTTCCTTCCCAGCCCAATTTTCAGCTTTCATCGCTCTAGCGCTTTCAATGACAATTGCGCGGTCATGCTACACTGTACCCAAATGAAATTTTTATCATTTTGTTCGCACAAATAGAGCTTTATTTTGGTGGTATTTATTCACGACTCCGTTTTTTATTTTTTGCGATATAAGCGCAAAAAAGCGGAAATTTTGAAAAAAAACAATATTTTCTTTTTTCTATTTTAAAAGAAATCCAATAAAATCAAATTTTGTCATAAATTTAAGCCAAAATGTATTCTGCTACATGTTTTTGGTAAAAAAAATTCCGTTAAGTGTATAATAATTGGTTTGTGTGATCACGGACATATGTACGCAAATGATCATGTACATATGTGTGCAGGTGATCACGTACATATGTGTGCACATAATCATTGGGACAAGTGATTTTAGTGGGACATATGTGGGGGACATGTTTTTATTATTAGGGACATGTGTTTTTATTTTTTGGGGACATGTATGTTTTGGGGACATGTGTGTTATGGGGACATATGTGGGGACTGTGTTTACACTGTATGGTGTGTTGTGTGTTTACACTAGACTGAAGATCAGTGAGTAAAAAGCTGTAAAAAACAGCTCATACTCACTGATCATCAGCCGGCTGCAGCAATCTGCTCTCCTCTCCTCAGCGATGACTTCTGTGTGAGGAGAGGAGGAGCCGATTGCCTAGTAACCGGCTGTTTGTTTACATCACATGACGGCCGTGATTGGACACGGCCGTCATGTGATCAGGAGGGCCAATCACAGAGCCCTCCTGCCGATCTGAGATGCGCCGTGTCCCGGTGACACGGCCGCATCGGGATCGCGCCGCTGCGCGGGCACGCGCGCGCGCGATCCCGCTCCTCCTGATGGACGTTCCTGAACGTCCTATCAGGAGTAGACGGCTCCCACCCGGCCGTATATGTGCATTGGCCGGGTGGGAAGTGGTTAATGACGATTAAAGTGAAAAAAAAAAAAGTGAAATATTCCTTTAAATATGGTGCCTGGGGGGTGTCTGTAGTATGCCTGTGAAGTGCCACGTGTTTCCCGTGTTTAGAACAGTCCCTGCACAAAATGACATTAAACGGAAATAACACCATTTAAAACTGCTTGCGGTTTTAATGTTATATCTGGTTCCTGCAATATGGTTGAAAATCATTGAGAAAAATGGCATGGGTAGCCCTCCCTGCCCATTACCAGCCTATTTGGGTCTTGTACGCATATTAAGGGGAACCCTGTACCCATATTAAAAAAAGGAAATGCGTGTGGCCCCCAGGCCCTATATACTCAGAACAGCAGTATACAGGCGGTGCAAACAAGACAGGGACTGTGTAGGTTTGTTGTGTTAAGTTGAATCTGTTTGTAATTTTCAACTGGTACATTTTTAAAGTGTAGCTCCAGTCAAAAAAACTATTTTTAAGCTTTTTGGAAAACATAGGGAAGGGTTATCACCCCTGTATAATTTGTTTTGTCGTCCATCTTTTTTCATCTCACTTGCTGCTGTCTCCTTGCGTTTGCAAGTAGGAGATGTTTGTAAGTTGGATGTTTGAAAGTAGGGGCCTGCCCTATATGCTCTGCAGAAATGGCGGAACAAGGTGTTGGTTTTGCCACAACATTGTAAGCCCTCAAAGTGACTCTTGGTGGGCGCTGGAGCGCCCTGCTGTGAACGATTATATCAAGAATTGTAATTACATGCCATTGTTGAACAGTGGTAGAAAAATTGACCTTTGGTGGTTGTGGTGCTGGTGCCACAACACTATAAGTCCTCACCGTTACTCTGGGTGGGCACAGGAAGGGGCCCTCCTGTGAAATATTATATCAAGAATTGTAATTACATGTCCCTGTTAAACAGGGGCAGAAAAATTTGGCCTTAGGCACTGCTGCTGGTGCCACCACACTGCAACCTCTTCCATATACTCTAGTTTTTTTGCTGGAATTAGCCCTGCTGCAAAGCATTGCATCAAAAATTGTACTTAAACGCCCCTGTTAAACAGGGGCAGAAAAATTGGGCCTTAGGCTGAGGTGAATATCGTGGTGTATATTGCGGTCAGGGCATGCAGACAATAACCAGAAAACAGCAGAGATAAAGGGGTATATACAGATGTATACTGTGCTGTGCTGGAGGCACACACAACTTCCAATAACTCCTGCAGATGGCAATTGGGCTCAAATAGAGAACAGCTATGTAGGTGGATTATAGCGGTATGTACTGGGTACAGAGCACGCAAACAGCACGCACTATCTCCTAACACTACTGACTGCAAGCTCTATTATTAAAGATGGATCACTAGCTATATAGGTGAGGTGAATATCACGGTGTATACTGCGGTCAGGGCACGCAGACAATAACCAGAAAACAGCAGAGATAAAGGGGTATATACAGATGTATACTGTGCTGTGCTGGAGGCACACACAACTTCCAATAACTCCTGCAGATGGCAATTGGGCTCAAATAGAGAACAGCTATGTAGGTGGATTATAGCGGTATGTACTGGGTACAGAGCACGCAGACAGCACGCACTATCTCCTAACACTACTGACTGCAAGCTCTATTATTAAAGATAGATCACTAGCTATATAGGTGAGGTTAATATAGTGGTGTATACTGCGGTCAGGGCACAGACAATAACCACTACACAACAGCAAGATAGGAAATCAGCCAAAAACGATCGGTGTGTACTGTGTTGAAGGTACACAGAACACCCACTGCTTCAGATGCCAACACACTACACGAGGCCGCCTCAAAGGCGGCCTTATATAGTGTGGGGCGTGCACTACACAGCCTGAGCTATGATTGGCCACAGGCAGGATGCCTGTGGCCAATCATGGCTCTCCTCGCTGCTGGCGCTGCGATTGGCCAAGCATGCGGGGTCACAGTGCATGCTTGGCCAATCATGAGCCAGCAATGCACTGCGCCATCGCAGTGCATTGTGGGCCGTGCGCGCCACACGAATTTTGACGCGAACGGACCAAGAGTTCGGATTTCGCCGAACGGACGAACAGCCAATGTTCGAGTCGAACGTACGTTCGACTCGAACACGAAGCTCATCCCTAATCACAAACAAAATAATATACTAAAGAGGGTGACAGTTCCGTAATTCAAACAGGAACCACAGAAATGTTCATGAAAGTCCCAAACATATGAGAATGAGTTTTCAGTTGAAACATTCACACGCTGGAAAAACAGAAAAGAAAGTCCATCTCCAAGATAGAACCACCAGTGTGTAGAAACTTGACAGCCGGTGACACCCCTTATGGTAATGAACTCACCAGAACACTGAGGGTTAACAAGCCCATCGTCACCAATAGTTATAATTATTTCACTGGTTCCTCTATGGAGAATCTTCTTATCACATCAAACAATCAAGAGGTTCTCAACAGCGATAACACAGGTTCCTTGATATTCTAACAGCAACACCTTTCTTGGTTTTTTGTGCTTCACTCACAGCAGTAGGTTCACATGTGGAAAACGACAAAATACATATTCCATAGTGCAAACCGCTTTATTAATTTAAAATTCTCATGCGCATATAAAACATACGTGCACAATCATTCAAACCGACTGCTCTGGGCGTGACCAAGCAGCTATACGTCACTACAGAGCAGTCGGTTTGAACGTTCGCCCGGGACCTGCTGTGGACGCTGAGCCTGTATATGATCTGAGACGCTCAGGACTGCGGTGAGACAAATCTGATCGTACTGCTAGTGATATCTTTGGGAACGATTTTATTAACCGATGATTGTGTACGTATGTTTTATATGCGCATGAGAATTTTAAATTAATAAGGCGGTTTGCACTATGGAATATGTATTTTGTCGTTTTCCACATGTGAACCTACTGCTGTGAGTGAAGCACCAAAAACCAAGAAAGGTGTTGCTGTTAGAATATCAAGGAACCTGTGTTATCGCTGTTGAGAACCTCTTGATTGTTTGATGTGATAAGAAGATTCTCTGTAGAGGAACCAGTGAAATAATTATAACTATTGGTGACGATGGGCTTGTTAACCCTCAGTGTTCTGGTGAGTTCATTACCATAAGGGGTGTCACCGGCTGTCAAGTTTCTACACACTGGTGGTTCTATCTTGGAGATGGACTTTCTTTTCTGTTTTTCCAGCGTGTGAATGTTTCAACTGAAAACTCATTCTCATATGTTTGGGACTTTCATGAACATTTCTGTGGTTCCTGTTTGAATTACGGAACTGTCACCCTCTTTAGTATATTATTTTGTTTGTGATATTTAGCGCTGTCAATATGGTATATATGGGATAATAGGTTAATGGATGATATATACTATATAATGTTTATATTTTATTATAAATAGTTAAAATGACATATAACACTTAAACATTTAAACAACACCCTATTACTTGAGAAGGTCAACAGATACCCAAAACAACAGACATGGAGGTTGGGATGATTGCATAAGTAACTGAAAGATTTGTAGATATATAAGATAATTGTGTCTATATAGCAAAGGTATGATCCAACAACTCCTCCACGGTAGCTTGTCAATGTGTTTTGCAATATAGTAGCTTCCTCAGGACATACTGGGTAGGTGCTGATAGGCCTCAAATCAAGATATAGATTGAAATTCTCTCAATCCTTACATATATTCATTGGATGTTGGCATAGTGGAGGTCTTCCCTTTCTACCATAGTTTGGAGTTGAATTCGGTGGTTTTGAAACTCACAGTCCTGGAGATGTTCTGTGCATATAAGTCCAGGAGAATATTTTTTTAAACCAAAATAAACAGAATTACTTTTGAACTATGTTTTGAACAAGTGTTTTAGGTTTGAGATGTTGAAAACCGCAGCATTCACTTGTTAAATAACAATTAGGAATACACTAGTTAGGCCTATTATCCCGGATTCCTGGATTGAAACTGTCCTACTGCTGCCCAATTTTACACTGCTGTATCCTCTGAAGTTTCCCAATTCTTGTAGTAAAACCCCTGCCTGTACCTTTGTCTTTAGTACATTTTACCTTTGCTAGCCAGTTTTACACTGCAATCTTTTAATTCTTAATGAGAGTTTAATCTAAACTGGTCAGCGGCAGGACAGTGAGAACAGGGATAGCCTCTCCAAACTAATGATCAGTTCTTATCTGCCAGTCAAAGCGGCCCTATAAGGTTGCATTTACACCTGAGTGTATCGTTTCAGACGGAAAGTCATGTGATTTTACTGTGATTTTTGCTGCAATTTTGTACTGGTCAAAAGGTCGCCAATGTAAAAAGCAGAAAAACGCCTGTAATCTCCCTAAAAAGACGCTCATGTACTTTTTTGAGCTTCAGGCATTTTGCTTCAGGCGAAAAATCTTCAGATGTGAACAGGGGCAATTGAAATGAATTGGATTTTGCTTGTTGGCATTTTGGAACTTTTGAGAGCGTTTTCCGAGCTGAAAATGCTCAGGTGTGAATGGGCCCTTACTGATGAAAAAGCATGTGTCGATGCTAAAACTATCTGAAAAATGTATTTTTTCAAAACTGAAATGAATTAGTTTGGAATGTTGCTGCTGTAAGGCAATTGCATAATGTGCTAGTATACATCACATACCAGCACATTATTAAACACTTACCTCAGAATGAAGCCCTCCAGCTGCACGCTGTCACCGCTGATAGGGCTGACATCCTCCCCGGTCTTTCTTCGCGATCCAGCTGGGTGGTGACATCACTCCTATGGATGCGCACGGGAGCCCTCAGTTCTGGCACAAAGCTCTGAAGTTGCGGAAAGGTATGCTGGACCTTCAGAGCGCATGCGCCGGTGATGTCACCGGTTGCATCCAGGGTGAATATCTCCTAAATGGTGTACGTTTAGGAGCTATTCATTTTACCTACAAGTAAGCCTTATTATAGGCCAGTGATGGCGAACCTTGGCACCCCAGATGTTTTGGAACTACATTTCCCATGATGCTCCACTACACTGCAGAGTGCATGAGCATCATGGGAAATGTAGTTCCAAAACATCTGGGGTGCCAAGGTTCGCCATCACTGTTATAGGCTTACCTGTAGGTAAAAATCACAAACCGGGCTTTACTACCGCTTTAAGGGTACTTTCACTCTGGGGCGGTGGGCCTTCCTGACCTCCTTTTAAAGCCCCCTTGTATTTAATAGTATAGTAACTATACTGTCTGCCCTACTTTGTAAAGTGCTGCACAAACTGTTGGCACTATATAAATCGTGTTTATTAATGAAAATAATAAAAATAATAATAATACTATTATTATTACACAAATACTAATAGTATTTGTGTACTTTAAATGTTGCCCTTGAAGCTGCATACAAAAACTTTCTCCTTGGGTATTTTTTTGTTTGTTTGTTTTTGTTGTTCATGTCCCCCCTGGCAGTGCTCAACTCTCTGTGTCAGTTTTTGACAGTATTTTGCTTATTAGTCTTAAAAATGGGCAACATGGGCAAAAGATTTGTCTCCTATAGAATTTAAATGGGATTCATAGCTAAGTCTGTTTAGTTGAATTTCAAATATGATTGACCAAACCCTTGGTGAATCAAACCCAGACAAATTTGCTTATCGCTGAAACTATCATTACACCAATCAAATTTCAGCTGCTTTCTTGTGAACAGGCTAAAATTCGCTGTCTGGGTGGCCCTGTCACCCACCTCCCACCTGACATCCCTCAAATGAAAAATCCAGGCAGAAAACTGTCCAATCATATGCAGCAGCTGTTCAGGTATTAAAATACAATTGCCGCAGCCTGAGATTTGTCTATCAGTGCTGTTAAGCCCCGTACACACGAGCGGACTTTTCAACATCCAAAGTCTGACGGAATGATTCCGTCAGACTTTTCGATCGTGTGTGGGCTGCAACGGACTTTTGATTCGCAAAAGTCTGACAGACTTTAGAAAATGGAACATGCTTCAAATTTTTCCGATGGTACTCCGCCGGACCCAGTTCCTACCGAAAAATTTGCTCGTGTGTATGCTATTCCGACGGACTAAAACCGACGCTAGGGCAGCTATTGGCTACTGGCTATGAACTTCCTTATTCGAGTCCAGTCGTACGTCATCACGTTCGAATCCTTCGGAGTTTGGTGTGATTGTGTGTGGCCAAGTCCGCTCATTCGAAAAGTCCGTCAGAACTCTGTCGGAACTCCAGCAGAACTCCGGCAGAACTCCTTCGGAAGTCTGTCGGACTTAATCCCTCGAAAAGTCCGCTCGTGTGTACGGGGCTTTAGATATTCTTTGTTTAGCCCCAGGCTCAATTAAAAAAATATAATAGTGTATGACCAACCTAACATTACCATGCATTGCAGGAGGGAATCCTATTCAAGGGACACCACACGGGAACTTTAAATGCACCTGCACTTTTCCATTGGACTGCAACGTACAGGTGTTTCACATCTATGTGTTGTGGTGTGCAAA
This sequence comes from Lithobates pipiens, assembly GCF_037356315.1. Lineage (NCBI taxonomy): Eukaryota > Metazoa > Chordata > Amphibia > Anura > Ranidae > Lithobates > Lithobates pipiens. The sequence continues at coordinate 57,081,357 of NW_027507787.1, read as the reverse complement.
AACACAGATCTGTTTTGGTGAGTTGGAGCTGTGCATTGGGGTGCCATTTAAAATGTATGGACCTGCACTATATTAGTTTGTACCGTTAGGTGTTTCAGTAATGCCACGTACACACGATTAAATTGTCTGGCGTACTTTTACCGGACAATTCGATCGTGTGGGCTTCAGCGGACTTTTCCAGCGTAAAGTCCGGCGGACTTAAAAAAGTGTTTTTGCAGTCCAATCTTTCTGCCGGACTTGGGTTTCAGCGGACAATACATTCGTCAGTATGCTAGTCCGGCGGACTAAGAATGACGCATGCTCAGAAGCAAGTACGAAAAGGAAGCTATTGGCTACTGGCTATTGAACTTCCTTTTTCTAGTCCCGTCGTACATGCTGTACGTCATTGTGCTGGCAAACGCCGGACTTTCTGTGTGTCCGTGTGTGTCCAAGTCTGCCGGATTGTTTGCCGGACTAAGTATGCCAGACAATTCGCTCGTGTGTACGCGGCATAACATGCAGTAAAACACAACTTTTACAACAATGTGAAGTCATTACTCCTGCTTCAGTATTGCCAAAACGATTAGACAGAAATATGAAACAAAAAACACATTACTACAAATTGGCATAAAACTAAAGCATGCCTCATTAACGGTCTATAGAAGTTGGTAGGTGTTGTTGGTGTGGGCAGAGTAGGCTTCTCTGAAGAGGAGGCAGAAAGCAAAAGGAGTAGGAGATAACTGGACAGATTGGGGTAGGGAGTTTCATAGGATGGGTGAGACTTGGGAAAGGTCTTGTAGGTGAGCATTGGAGGAGGTGATGAGGGAGCTAGAGAGCAGGAGGTCTTATGAGGAGCAAAGAGAATGATCAGGTTGGTATTTAGAGAATAGGTTAGTTATGAAACTGGGAGAAGAGTTGTGGATGGCTTTGTAAGTATTGTAGTATTTTGAATTTAATTTGTTTTGTGAACGGAAGCCAATGGAGGGATTGGCAGAGAGGGGTAGAAGACACAGAGCGGTTGGTAAGGTGGATGAGTTTGGCAGCAGCATTCATAATAGACTAAAGGGGGGTAGCCTATGTAAAGGTAATCCAATAAGGAGGGAGTTGCAGTATTCGAGGTGAGTGATAACCAGGGAGTACATTTTGGAGATGTTGTGGAGGTAGAGGCAACAAGATTTGGACAGTGATTGGATGTGGGGCCGAAAGGACACATATAAATGCATGTAATGACTTTTCAATGGTGCCGTTCACACTGAGAGTTCATCTGGATTTTTTCAACTGTGTTCAGAGAGAATAAAATTCTATGGGTCCAGGATCCAAGAAGATGCATAACTACAATCTTCAGGGCCCCGGTTCAAGAAACCATGAAGGGCCTCCACCAGGGGCGTTGCTAGGTCTACAAAAGATCTCAGGCTAGAGCCCATAGCAGCAAAGTAAAGAAAGTCATACGCTTAGGCGGGCATACACATGTATATAATATACATGTGTGTGTTTGTGTGTGTGTATATATATCTATACACACAGTGCCTTGCAAAATTATTCATCCCCTTGGCATTTTTCGTGTTTTGTTGCCTCACAACCTGGAATTAACATGGATTGTTTTAGGATTTGCATCATTTAATTTACAGAACATGCCCACAACTTTGAAGATGTTTTTCTTTTTATTGTAAAGCAAACATCAAATAGGACAAAATAACAGAAAAAGTCAATGTGCATAACTATTCACCCCCCTAAAGTCAATACTTTGTAGAGCCACCTTTTGCAGCTATCAAGTCACTTTGGATAAGTCTCTATAAGCTTACCACATCTTACCACTGGAATTTTTGCCCATTCCTCCTTGCAAAACTGCTCCTTCAAGTTGGATGGTTTGCGCTTGTAAACAGCAATCTTTAAGTCTGACCACAGATTTTCTATTGGATTGAGGTCTGGGCTTTGACTAGGCCATTCCAACATATTTACATGTTTCCCCTTAAACCACTCAAGTGTTGCTTTAGCAGTGTGTTTGGGGTCATTGTCCTGCTGGAAGGTGAACCTCCGTCCTAGACTCAAATCACACACAGAGCGGTACAGTTTTTTTCTAAAGAGTATCCCTGTATTTAGCACCATCCATCTTTCCCTCAACTCTGACTACTTTCTCAGTCCCGAATGCTGATGGTGTTCTTTGGGTGATGTGATGTGTTGAGTTTGTGCCAGACACAGTATTTTCTTTGATGACCAAAAAGTAAAATTTTAGTCTCATTAGACCAGAGCACCTTCCTCCATACATTTTGGGAGTCTCCCACATGCCTTTTTGCAAACTCAGAAGGTGCAATTTTGTTTTTTGCTGAAAGTAAAGGTTTTCTTCTGGCCACTCTACCATAAAGTCCAACTCTATGGAGCGTATGGCTTATTGTCATCCTATGTACAAGATACTCCAGTCTCTGCTGTGGAACTCTGCACCTCCTCCAGGGTTACCTTAGGTCCCTGTGCTACCTCTCTGATTAATGCCCTCCTTGCCCAGTCCGTGAGTTTTGGTGTGCGGCCATCTCTTGGCAGGTTTTCTGTTGTGCCATGTTCTTTCCATTTGGTTACTCTGACGTGTACTTCTCAACAACATTGTCCCTTATGCTGCGTACACACGACCGGACATTTTGACAGCAAAGGTTCGTCGGACAATTCGATCGTGTGTGGGCTCCATCAGACTTTTGCTATCCAAAAATCTGACGGACTTTAGAAATAGAACATGTTTCAAATTTTTCTGTCGGAACTCCGCCGGACCCAGTTCCTATGGAGAAATGCGCTCGTTTGTATGCTAGTCCAATGGACGAAAACCGACGCTAGGGCAGCTATTGGCTACTGGCTATGAACTTCCTTATTCTAGTCCGGTCGTACGTCATCACATTCGAATCCGTCGGACTTTGGTGTGCTTGTGTGTGGCCAAGTCCGTTCGTTCAGAAAGTCTGTTGGAACTCCGCCGAAAGTCTGCCGGGAAGACCGTCGGACCTAGTCCGTTAAAAAGTCCGGTTGTGTGTGTGTGGCATTACTTGTTTAGAGAGTTCCTTGGTCTTCATGCCAGTGTTAGGTTAGTGGTGCCTCTTGCTTAGGTGTTGCAGCCTCTGGGGCCTTTCAAAAAGGTGCGACACTTAGATTAGACTATTGTGTTCTGATCCAACATATATAATTCAGATTAAAAAAACATTGAACTAAATGCTGTAATGTAACAAAATAGGTAAAAAAGGTAAAAAGCTAAGGGGGTGAATACTTTAGCAAGGCACTGTGTGTGTGTATATATATATATATATATATATATATGTTAGACATAGGCGCCGTCAATAAATTCGTTTAGTTCCGTTCCGGTTCATGTTAGAATTAATTCGTACTTCGTATTTCGTGTCCGAAATTCAATTTCAATTCGTACGAAATACGAATTGTCGTTAGGTTCGTTAACTTGTACGAACGTTCTTTATGATGAATTTAAAGGAAAAATTATATACCTCAATATGACAATATGTCCAAATTTCGTTACTACGGAAACAACACGTGACTTGGTTGACCAATCAGAGGTTTTCTTCTGCTGCTGAGGCCTACAGAGCAGGCCCGATCATGTGACTTCCCTTTGTGGGTTAGTTAGTGTAGTGGAGCAGATCACACGATTATTTGTCTGTGCATCTGAGCGAATATCTTTGCAATCCTTAGTTTTTCATTGTTCATTTTAGTTTATATCAGTTGTAGTTTGCAAGTGTATCATCTCTAAGGCCGCGTACACACGCGGGGACTGTTCGCTCAACTTTGTCCGCTGAACAGTGTTTCGGCGGACAGTCCGCTCGTGTGTGGGCTTTCAGCGGACAGTTTCAGCGGACAGTCTGCTGAACAAAGTTTTTCGGAAATTCCGAAAAACTGTCCTTCAGCGAACAGTCCCCTCGTGTGTAGGCTTGTTCGTCAAACTAAGTTCCGCGCATGCTCAGAAAGGATTTACACGCCGAAGTTTGCATTGCAGTGTATAGGACGTCGTATTTTTCGTCCCGTCGTACGTGCCGTTCACGTCATCGCGCACGGTTTCAGCGGACTGTTCGTTCGTCGTGTGTGGGCAAGTCCGTCCATGCTAATTTTGAGCGGACTGTCCGCTGAAACTGTTTGACGGACAAAGTTGAGCGAACAGTCCCCGCGTGTGTACGCGGCCTTAGTGTTTAGTTTCTGGTTTTATTCGTTTTTTGGTTGGTTTTGAGAGATCATTTTTTTTTAATTTCTTGTTTCATTTAGTTAATATTTTGTTATTTTCTGTTGGTATAATATTTTTTTTTGTACATTTGGTGATTTTGGTGTTAGTTTGCTGCAATCAAAATCATATTTTTTTTTGTCTACATTTTTCTAACTTGTAAAGGAAAAATTAGCAGCAAACAAGGCCAAAAAAGCAGTAAGAGTGCTGCTGGGAGAGGGAGAGCTATGAGCCGTGTACATGAGCAGCAGGTGGGACGTTCTGTCTCTGCGCCCTCTGAGCTCAGCTCACCTCCCATAAAGCTGAGGCGACTGGAAGTGAAGACTGCTGGTGGTAAAGAGCCTGGCAAACAGCAGACATTTGCATGTCGCCAGCTGTTCCAGGATTTACCTCCTAGAACCAGCAGCACAATTCATAGCAAAAGTGGCGCTACCACCTCTGCCACTGCTGCTGGTAACATGCTGCCCATTGGTACCTTTTATGGAAGAGGGCAGGCCAAAGGGGTTCCCAGTGCACATACATTTGTGTAGCCAAAGCTGGAGATCCTGGCCATGCAGCAGGAAACATGTCAGGAGGCCGAGGCTCATGATGATGTCACCACCACCATTGCTGCCAGTGCCATCACCATCAGCACTACAGGGAGCTTGGCAGTGGTCAGCAAGGAGACAGAGTTTACTGCTTCTAATGATCACTGTTCCCTTGGCAATGTGAAAGAGGTGGAAGCAGGCTTTTCTGACATTGTTGTAGACAAATTTAATTTCCAGCCCTCTACCCATGTTGGCACCACCGACAGCCCAGAAAGTATCTCCCCTCAGTCCCCACTACTTTTTTCTCCTGAAAAGACCCCTGCCCAAGTGCTTTCTAAGCCTCCAGCATCAGAATGGGCCAATGCAACCATTAGACCTCAATCCATCACAGCACCCAATATACCTGGGATGTTCAGGTCTCTTCCTCCCGCTCCTGCCGAACCGCAGAAAGAGAGTGTGACCACTGCAGTGGAAGGTATTCCATCAGGCAGTGTCCGAGGTGGTGGCTGCCGTTCCAGCATTTGGCAGCATTTTCAAAGAATTGGTGTCGGTCAGAAGGCCAAATGCAATCACTGTGGCAGGGAGGTCAGCCAAGGCCGAGACATAGGGCATCTCAGTAACAGTGGCATGAACCAGCACATGCGTGTGCACCACCATGCAGTGCTGTTAGGGGAGAAAAGTATCATGGCCACTCCTCCAAATACCAAAAGGGGAACCAATAGTGGCACCGCCACAGCCACCATCCCGCATCCAATCCATACCAGCCAGGCCACCCTGGAAGATTTTGGTGGATTTCAGAGTAAGGGTATGTCTTGGGCGCAGGTGCATAAAATAACACGCCTGATTGGCCAGCTCATTGCAGTTAAAGGAGCACCTTTCAACATGGTGGAAGGTGAGCCCTTCAAGCAATTGATGCAGGCTGTTGCACCACAGTACCGTGTGCCATCACGTAAGACCTTCAGCCAAACTGTGGTGCCAGCCTTATACAGGTCTTGTGTCGGGGTGCTCAAGGAGGAGATTGGAAGGGCAGGTGGACAGGCAGTGCACCTGACCACTGACCTGTGGAGTGCGTGTAGTGCCCAGCATGCCTTCCTGTCCCTGACGGCACATTGGTGGCAGGCCAAGGTGTCCCATGATGTAGTTCAAACATCTGGATCCTCGTCAGTAGTTGACAAACATGGGTACTGTTCCTTCCTCCTGCACGCTGAGGTGCTTGATGAAAAGCACACAGCGCGATACATCCTGCAAGCCCTGCAGAAAATGTTGTTGCAGTGGTTTGGACAGGCAGACAGCAACTACCGGATTGGCTATGTTGTCACTGATGGAGGCAGCAACATGGTCAAGGCTGTAAGGGATGGCAGCTTTGTGGGTGTGCGCTGCTCAGCCCACCTTCTCCACCAGGTGGTAACTGACAGTTTTCGGTTGGTGGAGACCATTTCTGGTGGCGATGGAAGGCTGTCCAAAGTGGTGGACTCTTGTCGGAAGATGGCTGGCCACTTCCATCAGAGTGTGAGGGACAGCCACCTCCTCAGGGTGGAACAGAGGAAGGCAGGCCTTCCAGAACACTGCCTAAAACAGGATGTGGGGACTAGGTGGAATTCAACCCTAGCAATGCTGGAACGCATCCTTGAGAAGCAGAAGGCTCTCCATGCCATGGCCTGTGATCATAACATTGGCATAGAGAGACCTTCAGGCAGGTAGGACTGGGCAATAATCGGGCAGATTGTGGCAGTCCTCAAGCCTTTCCTCTCTGTCACAGAACACCTAAGCCGCGAGGATGCCAGCATTGGTCATGTGCTCCCACTCTTCAACCACCTTCAGAGCAAATTGGAGCGGTTCAAGTCGGCTGAGGAACCTTTGCCTGGTGGTGGCCCTCAACCTGATGTGTTGGCTCTGCTAAACACATTTCTGATGGAGTTGGGCAGGCGCACGCAGGAGTTGACCGCCTCTTGCCCAGAACTGATGCTGGCTGCCATGTGTGACCCTCGCATCAAGGGCAAAATGGCTGTGCAGTGTAGTGCTCTGACAACATGGCGGGACAGACTAATCGACAGGGTGCGTCAGAGGGAAAGGCAGATGGTAAGTCTGGGAGAAGAGGAAGAGGAGGAAGAAGATATTGAAGACCCCCCTCTCCCATGCATCATCTACATCTAGTGAAGTGAGCAGAGCTCCTGCCAGCGGAGCATCTTCTGTCTTGGCTGAGGCACTTGACACCCTAATGGGAACCTCCAGCATAGTGCACCCCAAGAAACCCATATCAGCAAAGGAGGTTGTCATGTCCTATTTGTCAGCCCCACCAGTGCACCCCACCATAAGGAGCTACTGTCCTGCCCTCCGACAAGTGTCCAGAGTGAGCGGGTGTTTTCTGTGACGGGAAACATCCTGTCACCCCAAAGATCCCAGTTGTCCCCCCAGCTAATGGAGCAGTTAGCATTTTTGAAAATCAATTTGCCAAAGCTGGGGTACCCCTCCCTCACTCTGAACATTCCTTGAACTGACTGTCTGCAGCAGAGATGGCCATTTGATCTTAGTAGTTGGTCCCTGTCCCTCCTCCTGTCCCTCCTCCACACAATCCCTCCCCTCGCTTCTCATCTACCCCTATTTGCTTGTGACATCATCTGGGATGGACGAGAAGAGAGTGCCCTGATGTGCCCTGATGTGCCCCAATGTGCCCTGATGTTCCCCAATGTGTCCCAATGTGCTCCAATATGCCCTGATGTGCCCGATGTGCCCCAATGTGCTCCAATATGCCCTGATGTGCCCCAATGTGCCCTGATGTTCCCCAATGTGTCCCAATGTGCTCCAATATGCCCTGATGTGCCCCAATGTTCTCCAATATGCCCTGATGTGCCCCAATGTGCTCCAATATGCCCTGATGTACCCCAATGTGCCCTGATGTGCTCCAATGTGCACCAATGTGCCCTGATGTTCCCCAATGTGTCCCAATGTGCTCCAATATGCCCTGATGTGCCCCAATGTGCTCCAATATGCCCTGATGTGCCCCGATGTGCCCTGATGTGCCCCAATATGCTCCGATATGCCCTGATGTGCCCCAATGTGCCCTGATGTGCTCCAATGTGCCCTGATGTGCTCCAATGTGCCCTGATGTGCTCCAATGTGCCCCCACCATTCTTCTCATTTACACATATGACTGCTAGAACAGATAAAAAGACATTTAGGGAAATTGATCAAGCTTGAAGCTTCTCTTCAGTTTGTTCCGTTAAGATTTGAAAATACAAGAGAGAAGCGGATTGTCTGCCATGCACTGTTTGGGGTCACCGGGGATGTGCGGAGAGCACATGCTTGGTAACACCAAACAATTTCCAGTGACCCCGCATATCCCCGCTGACCCCGTACAGTGCGGGGGATAAAAACTAAAGCAGCTGTGCATGGCAGCCATGTGCTCATTATGAGGGGCTCCCACCATCCCTGTGCTGTGCTGACTTCCTCCTGGGGCTTTACCCCTGCTATGCTCAGTATGTCAGCACAGGAATGGTGGAAACCCCTCATAATGAGCACAGCAGAGGTACAGCCCCAGGAGGAAGTCAGCATAGCACAAGGATGGTGGGAGCCCCTCATAATAAGCAAAATGACTGAGTCGTCAATGCGACAACTGATCCGAAATTCGTAAACAAAAGTTCGTATTGCGTACAAAATTCGGACGCATGGCAATTCGTATTTCGGATCCTCCCGAACGTACGAATTTAGGGAAATTCGTACGAATTTGCGATTCGTACGAAACTAATCGCACATGTCTAATATATATATATATATATATATATATAAAATATCGTTACACAGTGCATATTCCCCCTTACAACAGGGTCCCTAGAGAGCCTCCTTACTTACATTAGGATCCCCAGAGAGTCCCACCCCCTTACATCAGGGTTCCCAGAGAGCCCCCCATTCATCAGGGTCCTCAGAGAGCCCCTTCCTTACATCAGGGTCCCCAGAGAGCCCCTCCTTACATCAGGGTCCCCAGAGAGCCCCTTCCTTATATCAGGGTCCTCAGAGAGCCTCTCCATACATCAGGGCCCCCAGAGAGCCCCTCCCTGCATCAGGGTCCCAGGAGAGCCCCTTCCTTCCATCAGGGTCCCCAGAGAGCCCCCTTACTTCAGGGTCCCCAGAGAGCCCCCCTTACATCAAGGTCCCCCGAGAGACCCCCTTAAATCAGGAACCCAGGAGAGCCCCCTTACATCAGGGTCCCCAGAGAGCTCATTCCTTACATCAGGGTCCCCAGAGAGCCACCCCTTACATCAGGGTTCCCAGAGAGACCCTTCCTTACATCAGGGTCCCCAAAGAGCCCCCCTCACATCAAGGTCCACAGAGTGCCCCCTCTTACATCAGGGTCCCCAGAGAGCACCCCTTACATCAGGGCCCCAGAGAGCCTTCCTTACATCAGGGTCCCCAGAGAGCCCCTCCTTATATCAGGGCCCCAGAGAGCCTTCCTTACATCAGGGTCCACAGAGAGCCCCCCCTTACATCAGGGTCCCCAGAGAGCCCACCCTTACATTAGGGCCCCCAGAAGGCCTTCTTTACATCAGGGCCCCCGGAGAGTCCCCCTTACATCAGGGTCCCCAGAGAGCCTTCCTTACATCATGGTGCCCAGCGAGCCCCTCCTTACATCAGGGTCCCCAGATAGCCCCCCCTTACATCAGGGTCCCCAGAGAGCCCCCCTTACATCAGGGTCCCCAGAGAGCCCCTCTTACATCAGGGTCCCCAGAGAGCCCCTCCTTACATCAGGGTCCCCAGAGAGCCTTCCTTACATCAAGTTCCCCAGAGAGCCCGTCTTACATCAGGGTCCCCAGAGGGCCCCCCTTACATCAGGGTTCCCAGACAATCACCCACCCCTTCCAGAGGTTCCCCTGTACCTGGCTGGTCATCGCTGTGGACCTTGGACTCCAGCACAACTCTGTACCCCCCACATGGGGATAGGTGAGAGGTGACGATCGGCAGCTCTATGGTGTCCATGGGCGGCGGGATCTCCCTGGGGCTTGTAGTTCTCTCTCTGACTGTATCCACTGGAGAGGGGAGGTGCCTCTGAACCGGGCATGTATCATCCCGAGTGTAGAAGCAGAGAGACTCACTGAAGAGTGAAGCCGATACATGAGGACCCCTCCCCTCTCCACTGTATACATTCGGAAAGAGAACTACAGGCCCTTGGGAGATCCCGTGACTACCATAGAGCTGCCGATTTACGCCTCCCACCCCCCCCCCCCCCCCGCATGTTAAATGGACAGCCAGGGGTGCAGGGGAAATGCTGGGTCTTGGGGCCCCCACACAGCGGCAGAACGACAGGACCCAGTCGCAAATGCAACTGCAGTGACTATAGTTCTGCAACTGGAGACAAGTATAAACTCTAAATGTAGCTAAATACATGTAAATGCATCGAAATAAGCCTAAAAGCAGAAACATCTAAACGTAGAGAAAAGTAATCTAGGGGACAACTACTTCCATTTAAAAATGTTAAATGCAGGAGTGCCAGTGTGAGGCCTTAAGCTGACCATCCACTGAGCACCAGCCTAACTGCATTCTGGCAAGATTGTCTTAATTTTAGGGCCAAAATACAAATTTTTGGGCAGGTGAAACAGCTAGAATATACAGTATCTCACAAAAGTGAGTACACCCCTCACATTTTTGTAAATATTTTATTATATCTTTTCACCTGACAACCCTGAAGAAATGACACTTTGCTACAATGTAAAGTAGTGAGTGTACAACTTGTATAACAGTGTAAATTTGCTGTCCCCTCAAAATAATGCAACACACAGCCATTAATATCTAAACATCCGGCGTCAAACGTGAGTACATCCCTAAGTGAAAATTTCCAAATTTGGCCCAATTAGCCATTTTCCCTCCCCGGTGTCATGTGACTTGTTAGTGTTATAAGGTCTCCGGTGTGAACGGGGAGCAGGTGTGTTAAATTTGGTGTTATTGCTCTCATTCTCTCATTCTGGTCACTGGAAGTTCAACATAGCACCTCATGGCAAAGAACTCTCTGAGGATCTGAAAAAAAGAATCATTGCTCTACATAAAGATGGCCTAGGCTATAAGAAGATTGCTAAGACCATGAAACTGAGCTGCAGCCCAGTGGCCAAGACCATACAGTGATTTATCTATATCCAGAAATTGTCTTTGGAAAATAGACTTATGAGTGCTGCCAGCATTGCTGCAGAGGTTGAAGGGGTGGGGGTAAGCTTGTCAGTGCTCAGACCATACGCCGCACACTGCATTAAATTGGTCTGCATGGCTGTCGCCCCAGAAGGAAACCTCTTCTAAAGATGATACAGAAGAATGCCTGCTTGCCTTCTTACTGAAGACAAGCAGACTAAGGACATGAATTATTGGAACCATGTCCTGTGGTCTGATGAGACCAAGATATACTTATTTGGTTCAGATGGTGTCAAGCGTGTGTCAAGTGTGTGTGGTGGCAACCAGACGAGGAGTACAAAAACAAATGTGTCTTGTCTAGAGTCAAGCATGGTGAGAGTGTCATGCTCTGGGGCTGCATGAGTGCTGCCGACCCTGGGGAGCTACAGTTCATTGAGGGAACCATGAATGCCAACATGAACTGTGACATACTGTGTTATAGGTGCTTCAAGCATCTGCACTTGGTTGGGATTAAGTTTGGGGAAGTGTATAGTATGTAGATAGTTTTTGATGTCTTGTTGGGTGTGAATGTTCTGTGTCTTATACAGTTCACTGTAAAACATTTTGAACTTTGTCGCTACCTGGGGGAGGGGGGGGTCGGGTCAGTAACTATATCCCCTGTGCGGTGGTCAAGGAGACTAATGGTTTATCGTTTAAATGGGCCAGGTACGCAAGCATTTTCCCTGTTCGTTCCCCTCCTTGCTCAAACGCTCTGTTTGCAAAAAAACATTTGTCTTTTGGCTTGTTCTATATGCAGTTGTGTAACTAACCGTGTTTGCATTTTAACCCTTTGGAGGTTGTCTGGAATAGGGTCCTCACTATATGCTTTTTCTAATTCTTGCAGTTTGTCCGATGACTGCTGCAAAATAAGTTTAGAGGACTGCTTGTATCTATTTATAATAGTTGATATGATCCTATGCGCCTGTTCTTTAAATACATCCCAATTCATGTCTCTTGAAGACCCGGCACATTGATCATTGAGGACAAACCTCAGTTCCCTTGCAATAGCTTCAAGGTCAGGTATGAGTGTCAGCCAGAATGGATTAAGTCTCCATATATGCATGTGGCGGGGGGGTCCCAACAAGGAGACCGTCATCCAACATGGGGAATGGTCAGAGAGAGTCATAGGGGCAAATCCCGATCCTGTAACCCTGGATAGTAATGTATTGGACACTAATATGAAGTCTATCCTAGACATCGTACAGCGTCCAAAAGAGTTACTGTGACATACTGAAGCAGAGCATGATCCCCTCCATTCGGAGAATTGGCTGCAGGGCAGTATTCCAAGATGACAACCCCAAACACACCTCTAAGGGGACCACTGCCTTGCTAAAGAAGCTGAGGGTAAAGGTGATGGACTGGTCAGGCATGTCTCCAGACCTAAACCCTATCGAGCATCTGTGGACCATCCTCAAACAGAAGGTGGATGAGCGCAAGGTCTCTAACATCCACCAGCTTCATGATGTCGTCAGGGAGGAATGGAAGAGGACTCCAGGGGCAACCTGTGAAGCTCTGCTGAACTCCATGCCCAAGAGGGTTAAGGCAGTGCTGGAAAATAATGGTGGGCACACAAAATATTTACACTTTTGGCCCAATTAATAAATATTAATGGCTGTGTGTTGAGTTATTTTAGGGGACAGCAAATTTACACTGTTATACAAGTTTGCATTGTAGCAAAGTGTCATTTCTTCAGTGTTGTCACATGAAAAGATATAATAAAATATTTGCAAAAATTTATTGAACTATGCATTTAGTTGTTTGATTTGGATTAAAAAAATCTTTAGTAGAACTATAGGCAAAATTTTTTTTTCATTTTGGATAGAGCACAGGAGTGTTATAACCCCTCTCAGATTTTGTGTCCCATTGTGGTGATTTATCTTCACGCTTCCTGTCCCATAGCCAAACAGGAAGTGAGAGGAAATCCCTAAAAATTAAGGGAATCCCTTGGGGACCCCCAGTTCAGCAGAACTAGTGTCCCCATAGGAAGATTCCCCCTTTATTACTTTTCTGGGGACAACCCAAAATTCTGGATTTTCTTTTACTTTCACTTTCAATGATAATGGTGTACAGGACAAATAGAGAAGGTGAATCTCCCCAAACGGTGACACAGACAGCAATGAAAACCCACAGGTGTTCTAGTCCTCTACTTTCTATCCAAAACCTAAAAAAAAGTTTTGCCTTTAGTTATACTTTAAATAAATATTAAAATCAAAAGATCTTTACAAAGATTGTAACCTACTTAAAAGGAAAGTACAAATGATTTTCTATTAAGCCAATTGAATGGCAAATTGTGTATTGAATATTTATTTCCTTACAGGAGAAAGGTTTTTATTTTCATTTGTTTTTGTTCAGGTTACTGTATAAGTAGCTAGTGCATAGTTTAGTAATCTTTAAAAAAATACACAAAAATGGACTGCACAAAAAGCCAACCTCATTTTGAAAGTAGTGTAAATTAAATTCCAGCTTAACCTGAAATTAGCTTTCATTACAGGGACCATCTGAATGCTTAATATTGCATATAATTTTACATAAACTTTAGAAATGCAATCTAAGTAAGACTTGTGAACTTTACTTGAGCGATCTATTTCAACAAAGCATCACTTAAGCAGGCAGAAGCAATTTTTCTTTATAATGAGAATCAGTCAATTAAAGCATTTAATATAGAGGTGCGGACATTGACTTTGCATGTTTAGCAAATTACAAGTGCAGAGTTTGACTGATGTGCAATAACTAGACCAAATTTGCAGTCTAGTTTTTTCACCCATTTAGAGAATCCAGCCTGTTACCTTTAAACCTGAAAAAAAGACTAATGTACTTTCAAATATATCTACATATTAAAAAAATAAAAACATTTTTAACAGGTCATTTTTTTTTTAAATATTATTTTTATTGAACTCCAAGAAAGGGTAGAACCCAGATGATACAGGGATGGCATACAATTAGATGAATCTATAATCACATATCATCAGATTATAATAAATCTGGATGTACAGTAAATGATTACATTCTAATTTGAGAACCATCATAGAAGATTTGCGGTCAGTTCTTTCGTTAGTGTCTCACACTAACAATGACTATTATATGATTACTAAATAGGGAAACCGGGTTGCCCAATCTTCATGTCCACTTTTCCTTGAATGTAAAAAACAACAGAGAAGAAAAGAGAGAAAGACGTAGAGTCAGGTAGGAAGGACCAGAAAAGAGGGGGAGAAGGAGGGGAGGGAGGTAGAGGACGGGTTGACGATGGTTCAGGTCAGAGTCAAGTAACAAGTAATTTTTTAACAGGTACACTTTTTTTTAATTAACATTACTTTGAACTGTCACAAAATACAGTATATCCTAATTAATACATCCTTTAGTTTGTAAGTGTCAGGCTAGGTGCAGATAACAAGTAACAGTTCAGGTGTGCTGATTATACAAAGAGTTCAAAGCACATACCATGAGCAGGTCTAAGCAGAGCAGGTCAGCTGGGACTTGTAGTACACCGCTGTAGACGAAGGTAGGTGATTGCTGGACCTTGTAGTTCACTGCTGTAGATGAGGATAGATGAGTGCTGGACCTTGTAGTTCACTGTTGTAGATGAGGATAGATGATTGCTGGACCTTGTGGTTCACTGCTGCAGATGTGGGTACTAGTAGAATCAGGCAAAGCGTAGTCTAGGCAAGCTGGGTCATACACAGGTAGATCAGAATCCAAACGGTACAGAATCAGAAGCAAGCAAGGAAGGTCAAACAAGCCGGGTCAAACACGAAAGTCACAGAGCAAATATCAGCTGGATCAAACACAAGTGAACTCTAACACGAGCGCTGACTGAATGCTGATACAGGTGATTTAAACGTGAGCTGGCCAATCACTGTTGTTTCCCAGACACAGGCTGTGTCAGGTGAGTTGTGCTGGGTCCTAAAGGGATTCTAGCACTGACAGTACCCCCCCTTTCTCGAGGGGTTGCTCCTGCACCCCCAGGCTTACTTGGATAACGGAGATGGAACTTCTTCTTAAGTCGATCAGCATGAAGATCACGAGCTGGTACCCAAGATCGATCCTCTGGGCCGAACCCTTTCCAATGAACAAGATATTGTAAGGAATTGCGCACTCGTCTGGAATCAAGAATAAATGCCACTTCATATTCTTGACTGTCCAACACATCCACAGGTTCTGGTTCATTTACTAGGAGGCTGGAATGAACAGGTTTCAACAATGAAACATGAAAGACATTTGGAATGCGCATGGATGGGGGAAGTTTTAATCTGTAGGACACAGGATTAACAATCTCCGAGATTTCATAAGGCCCGATGAATTTTGGGCCAAGCTTTTTAGATGGAACATGCAGGGACAGATTCCGAGATGATAACCACACTTTGTCACCAACTTTATATTCTGGTGCCTTTGAGCGCTTCTTGTCAGCATTTTTCTTAAAAGCCTGCACAGAGCGGGAAATAGCATGATTTACATCGGACCAGATTTTGGAGAAATGTTCAATAGTGGTGTTGGCATCTGGAACATCAGAGGGCGGAAGATCAAAGGAGCACACACGAGGATGCAACCCGTAAACACAAAAGAAAGGAGAGGTCCCTGTAGATGTGCTGGCACAATTATTAAAGGCAAACTCTGCCCATGGAAGGATGTTGACCCACTCCACCTCATCTTTGGCCATCAGACAACTTACCATCTTCTCTAGAGTCTGATTAGTCCTTTCTGTTTGGCCATTAGTCTCAGGATGATATGCTGAAGAATATGATAATTTAATCCCCAGCTGAGAGCAAAGGGCCTTCCAAAACTGAGCTATAAACTGAGAGCCACGGTCAGAGACAATGTTAACTGGTGCCCCATGGAGCCTGAAAATGTGCTTAATGAATAAAGATGCCAGTTCTTTAGCAGATGGAAGCTTCGGAAGCGGAACAAAGTGGGCCATTTTACTGAACCTGTCTACCACCACCCAGATCGTGGAACATCCCTGGGACAGAGGCAAGTCTGTGATAAAGTCCATAGATAAATGGGTCCAGGGACAGGTAGGTATTGGTAGAGGACGAAGGAGACCGGGGGGCTTAGAGGTACTGCTCTTGCTTCTGGCGCAAACTTCACAGGCCTGGACGAAGGCTAACACATCCTGCCTAAGCGATGGCCACCAGAGGTTGCGAGAGACAATCTCAAAAGTTTGTCTAAACCCTGGATGTGCTGCAGGTTTTGATGCATGTACTTGTTGCAATACCTGCAAACGAAGAGCCAGGGGCACAAAGAGCATACCAGGGGGAGTGGAGGGAGGGGCTTCAGCCTGTGCTGGTAACAAGGCCTCAGAGATGTCAGTCTGGGTAAAAGCCAAAATCCTATCCTCAGAGATAATGGGTTGAGGAGGAAGCGGAGGAGGAGACTCTGATAAAAAACTGCGAGACAAGGCATCGGCCTTAATGTTTTTTGGACCTGGTAAATAAGAAATTGTAAAGTCAAATCTGGAGAAGAACAATGACCACCTGGCTTGACGCGAGTTCAGTCTTTTAGCAGAACGGATATATTCAAGGTTTTTGTGGTCAGTCAGAACTATGAATGGATAGCGAGCTCCCTCCAGCCAATGTCTCCATTCCTCTAAAGCTAGCTTTATGGCTAAAAGTTCTCTGTTGCCTATATCGTAATTGCGTTCTGCTGGGGAATATTTACGGGACAAGAAGGCACAAGGGTGGATGGCAGCACTTACAGGATCTTTTTGTGACAAAAGCGCCCCCACTCCTACTTCAGATGCATCTACCTCTACAATAAAAGGTAGCTCAGGAACAGGATGGCGTAGAATTGGTGCAGAGGTAAAGGCTTTCTTTAACTGGGTGAAGGCTGCCTGGGCTTCAGTAGTCCATTTAAATGTACTAGGAGTCTTCCTGGTGAGAGAGGTGATGGGATGTGCAATGGTGGCAAAGTTCTTAATGAATTTTCGATAGAAATTTGCAAAGCCCAGGAAGCGTTGAACTGCCTTCAGGTCTGAAGGTGGTGCCCAGTCTAGAATGGCTTGAACCTTGGCTGGGTCCATGGTGAGACCTGTGTCAGAAATTAGATAACCCAGGAAAGGTACCTGTTTAACATGGAAAAGACATTTTTCAGGCTTTACAAAAAGGGAGTGAGTCTTTAGTCGGGCTAATACCGAGCAGACATGCTTCTGATGTGTTTCAAGATTGGGAGAGTAAATCAAAATATCGTCTAAATAAACAAGCATGAAGCGACCCATCATGTCACGGAAAATGTCATTCATGAAGTTCTGAAAGACGGCTGGTGCATTCCTGAGGCCGAAAGGCATGACAAGACATTCATAATGACCATCCTTGGTGTTAAAGGCCGTCTTCCATTCATCGCCTGCACGGATTCGCACCAGATTATAGGCTCCCCTTAAATCCAGTTTGGAGAAGATTTTGGCTCCCTGGATTTGAGAGAACAACTCTGTGATGAGAGGGAGAGGATACCGAATGGGAATGGTTATTTTATTTAGGCCTCTGTAATCAACACAAAGTCGCAGTCCTCCATCCTTCTTCGGGACAAAGAAGCATCCTGCTCCTGCGGGAGAAGTGGAGGGACGGATGAAACCCTTAGCTAGGTTTTCCTGGATGTATTCTTGCAAAGCAAGATTCTCTGGTTCAGACAGTGGAAAGACTCTCCCTCGAGGAGGTGTAGTGTCAGGCAAGAGGTCAATGGGACAATCATAACTGCGATGAGGAGGTAAAGTGTCAGCAATTCCTTTAGAAAACACATCCCGAAAGTCCTTATAACAAAGTGGAATCTGTTCTATTCCCACTTGACAGGTATCAAGTCGAACAGGGTGCTGGATGCAGCTCTTTTTACACTGATTGGACCAAGCCAGAATATCTCTTGTTGGCCAGTCAATTACAGGATTGTGCTTCTGAAGCCAAGGAAGGCCTAGGATCAAAGGAGTGGATGGAGAGTCAATGACAAGACAAGAAATCTTCTCCCAATGAAAAGCCCCTAATTGTAACTGGAAAGGGTTGGTGGATTGGAGCACTAGGTCTTGTGAGAGAGGCCGATTATCCACAGAGATCAGGCGGACTGGACAATCTAGAGCATGAGTTTCCAGGGACAAAGAGGTGATCAGAGTTTTATCAATAAAATTCTCAGCTGCTCCAGAATCCACCAAGGCCAGCAGTTCATGAGCCCCTGTCCCAAAGTGAATGACAGCGGGTAAAAGTATACGATTGTCCCCCTGGGGAGATGAGAGTAGACCTAAGGTGACCTCCCCGCAATCACCTAGGTCCTGGCGTTTCCCGGACGTGTAGGGCACGAACGGAGCATATGACCCTTGAGGCCACAGTATAAGCAGAGTCCCATATTACGCCTGCGTTTGTGTTCCTGGGCAGATAACCGGGTGGAGCCTAACTGCATAGGTTCTTCCTCAGATTTGGCACTGGAGATGGAATAATCAGGTGGTAAGGAAGGTATACAGTTTGCCACAGCCATCGTTTGTTCTCGCCTCCTCTCTCGCTGGCGGCGGTCAATTCTAATAGCTAGACACATAGCCTCCTCCAGTGAGGCTGGATAGGAGAAGTTGACCAGAGCGTCTTTAATCGCATCTGAAAGGCCAATTCTAAACTGGCTGCGGAGAGCTGCATCATTCCAGCCAGATTCCGGGGCCCACCTGCGAAACTCTGAGCAATACATTTCAGCTGTGGTAGTTCCTTGTTTTAAGTTACGCAGGGTCGATTCTGCAGTAGCAGCACGATCTGGATCATCATATAGCAACCCAAGGGCTTCAAAGAAGGCATCTACTGTTAGTAAGGCTGGATGGTTAGGTTCCAGGTTAAAGGCCCAAGCCTGGGGGTCACCCTGTAGTAGAGAGATAATGATTTGAACCCTCTGAGTTTCAGGGCCAGACGAGGATGGCCTCAACTTGAAATATAATTTGCAGCTGTTTTTAAAGTTGCAAAACGCTTTACGGTCACCAGAAAACCGGTCGGGCAAAGGAATTTTTGGTTCAGATGGAGTTTTAGTAATGGTGGTAGTAGAAGGAGATTGCACCTTGGTGAGCTCTGTGGCCATTTCCTGAACTTGATGCGATAAACGGCAAAGTTCTTGTGTAAACAACTGAGCCTGTTCAGGATTCATGATAGGTTTCCCTTTATGTATTGGCTCGTGTTAATGTCAGGCTAGGTGCAGATAACAAGTAACAGTTCAGGTGTGCTGATTATACAAAGAGTTCAAAGCACATACCATGAGCAGGTCTAAGCAGAGCAGGTCAGCTGGGACTTGTAGTACACCGCTGTAGACGAAGGTAGGTGATTGCTGGACCTTGTAGTTCACTGCTGTAGATGAGGATAGATGAGTGCTGGACCTTGTAGTTCACTGTTGTAGATGAGGATAGATGATTGCTGGACCTTGTGGTTCACTGCTGCAGATGTGGGTACTAGTAGAATCAGGCAAAGCGTAGTCTAGGCAAGCTGGGTCATACACAGGTAGATCAGAATCCAAACGGTACAGAATCAGAAGCAAGCAAGGAAGGTCAAACAAGCCGGGTCAAACACGAAAGTCACAGAGCAAATATCAGCTGGATCAAACACAAGTGAACTCTAACACGAGCGCTGACTGAATGCTGATACAGGTGATTTAAACGTGAGCTGGCCAATCACTGTTGTTTCCCAGACACAGGCTGTGTCAGGTGAGTTGTGCTGGGTCCTAAAGGGATTCTAGCACTGACAGTAAGCTCCATGAGCAGGTGCCTCCTATTCCTTCTGTAGTGAACTACATACAGTTCAGTTGTAATTGTACTGTTCCCTTTTATATTGTAAAGCATTGCACAAACTGTTGGCGCTATATAAATCCTGTAAAATAATAATTAATATGACCTGTCCCTTTTTAGGAACTCTATATGGCTCCCGTTTGAATTCAATCAGTATTGCTTCCTGGCCTCCTTTTCCTATTGGTTGCTAATCTTCCTTTGCCTCTTTAGGCTTGCCTTGACCCTTACAGCTCAAACGCAGTCTGTTTTCGTAGTTCCTTGTCATTTGTTGGCTGCCTACATTGACCTTCTGCTTGTTTTATGACAGTGCTGGGTCGCCTCCTGGTCTGACCCTTGTTTCCAGAATAACCTCTTGCCTGATGACTTGGTACATCACTTTGGTAGCTCACCAGCTTAGCAATAGCTGTCACCAGTGGGAAAATCGGAATGTTTCAGGCTTGGATTATAACTGTGAACATTTTGTATATTTTACCTTTATTTTTTTGTAAAAATAAAGAGTTTAAAAATATCTTCTTTTTTTTTTGCCGTATAGGTATCAAATACTGTAATGTTATTCACATTACATAGTTACATAGTTAGTAAGGTTGAATAAAGATACCAGTCCATCCAGTTTAACCTGAGTGAGTGTGTGTGTGTATCATCCATTAAGAAGCCATTTTATATAAAAAAGTGATAATCCCATGCAATGTTTTTTTTTTTTTTTTTTTTTAGATCAATACATGCAAAAAGGACAGGAAAAACATCTCTCTTAAATGCATAAATTTCTTGCAAAAATAGAAACTTTTTTTTCTGCATAATTTTTTAATTCATCATTTCAGTTCATCAAAGTGCATGTATAAAACTATACACTGTACATAAAAAATGCATATCTGTATTTTTTTATCTACTGGAATACGAGGGGTGTTCAAGTCAAACCAGGACTTTTAAATTTACAGATATAAAAAGGGAGGCTAGCATGGCAGTACTACACACAGTAGTAAGTGGCAAGTGTCTCCTATTACTGATAGGTAGCACACATGTTAGGGGCCAGTCCATAGACTGTTAATCAAGATGGCAGACAAAAGTGTTAGTGTGTGCATGAAAAATTGTATGGTGATGAAGTTTCTTGTGAATTAAGGCGTAAAACCCACAGATATCTACAGAAAACTTACAGTATGGAGAAGAGACACTCAGCCGCAGTAAGACATTTGAATGGTGTAGACATTTTAAAGATGGCTGTATTTCCGTCAGCGATGGTCCCGACCATGGTGGTTTCCAGCCCACAGCAGTCATTCCTGTGAACATTCAGCGCATGGAATGTCTGATCCTGGATAACTGACGCATAACCTGTCGTGAAACTGCACAAGAGAAGAATCTTTCTGTGGGAATGGTGAACACAATAATTCACAAACATTTACATTTTCGAAAGATTTGCGCACGAAACATGGCACATATTTCACTCCAGAGTCAAAATGAGCATCAAAGCAGTGGAAGCATGTGAACTCACCACCACCAAAAAACTATTACAATTGCTTCTGCAGGTAGTGATGGCAAGTGTTTTTTGGGACAAACATGGAGTTATTTATGTGGCTTTTCTACCCTGTGGTGCCATTATCAACAGTGAATATTACTGTTGTGTTCTGAGTGATATGTATACTCATTTACGGAAATAACCTTTCTGCAGAACAACACACAAGCTCATACTGCTTACCGCACTACCTGCACAACTTAGCTGGGAGATACTGCCATATCCCCCTTATAGCCTGGACCTCGCTTTGAGTGATTTCCACCTGTTTGGACCCCTAAAAGAGCTCCTCAGAGGTTGGCATTTCAGCACTGATGATGAAGTGAAGCAGGCTGTCCTAGGATAGTTCAGATATACTGAGTGACAAATCTTTCTATTCCAAAGCTTACCAGGCATTAGGTAAATGCTGGAAAAGTGTATAAATGTAGCAGGGGAGTATGTTGAAAAAATAAATGCAGTTGCCACTCCTTGAAATTTGTTCTTTTATTATATAAACTCAAAAGTCTTGGTTTGACTTGAACGCCCCTCGTATTTTATTGAAAATACATTTTTAAATATAAACAATGAAGGTATGAAAGACGTACAGTATATGTAATATACATGGACATGCTCACTATTGAATAATCAACAAGGGTGGTAGTGAACCATATATAATAAGTACAGTACAGAAAACAATTAAAGATTGGCAAGTGAGTGAGAAAAAGAGCTTCAGTTACCTGGTCCCTGTACTGAGTATTAACATGCCATATTTGTTGTTTTATTTCTTAGTTTTTTTCCTAATAGAGAGAAGAACTGGAAGCACGGTGAGCATTTTTGTCGGCCTGGTAGAATGCCTTCTTCATCTGTTCACCACCTTCCTCAACGCAGAAATACTAAAATGATTTGACGATCCATCTCCTAAATGTTACAAAGTCTTGTATTACCTCAAGCTGAAAGTCATCCCAGACTCCATCTATTAACCAATGCATAAACGTGATAAATGAGGTTCAGCTTATGGAGGCCCTCACCTTATTATTGCACCAACAGGAAGAACCCTGCAAGATATGGTTCTTCTGGTTCCAATTCCAATTTACCTCATTCTTTAACGAGCCAGACCTCTTGACAGAAGACCTCCCACAGGCAGCAGGATAGGCTTTTAAAAAAAGTTTTCTGGTATCATTTTATTTGGTTCTTGTAACATTAAAAAAACCTCCTTTTAGCATGGCTTTTTGTAGGTTCACGCCGCTTGAAAATTACTATAAGGATCTCCAATATTGCATGTGCGCCCCTTAGATTCAGAAAAGGGGGAACCCAGGCATCAGGTATCACTTTATCCTCCCCTTTAGATTGTAAGCTCTAATGAGCAGGGCCTTCTGATTTCTCTTGTATTGAATTGTATTGTAACTGTACTGTCTGCCCTCATTTTGTAAAGCATTGTGCAAACTGTTGGTGCTATATAAAGCCTGCATATTGATAATACTACTACTACAGACTTTTAATTAAAGAATGACAGTCTGAAAGGAAAACAGCTACTGCCGAGGGCCAACTTTAGAGCACCCAAAATTATTTTCGTACACACTGTTATAAATGTTTATTTGTACAATAAAGCATTTATGTAAACATTAAAAATGCATATGGGCGGAGGTCGTGGCCAAGATGGCAAACTAAGAGGAAGCAAGTTTCGGAGCTCTGCTGGATACCCACTTACTTATCCTGACGGACCCGGGCTTCAAAACCGCCTATATTACTGTGGATGTCCTATAAAACGAGACACAGGGGTAAGAGGCTCCGGTTCCCGCTGATTGCAGAGGATACAGGTCCGCAGGTGGACCAACACGTGGCGGCCCTCTCCAAGAGGCTACACAGCATAGCGTCACAGGCGGACATGGAGGACCAGTCGGAAGAGACGCGACTTGGCTTTCAGGAGGTGATGGCAGTTATAGCAACATGCTAGGCAACCTTGATGAATAAGATTGAAGCAGTACAGCTGGATGTTGGCCTCATCAGGCAAGACTTGGACAAGCTGTGGTCGCGTCTGACGGAGGTGGAACACAGGACCGGCCTGGTGGAAGACGCTATTGTGGACCATCTGGCCTCCATACGCACCCTCCAAACTAAGGTGCGGGCCTTGGAATACAAAGTCGATGATGCCGAGAACAGGAACGGGAGGAATAACCTCAGGCTAGTGGGCTTACCGGAGGGTGCAGAAGGAAAAAACCACAGTGTTTGTGGAGGAGGTCCTGCGGGACTTGCTGCCGGCTGTGCAATCTCCCCATACTTCACTGTGTCCCTCCTGTTCCTGGACCACCGGGCTCCAACCCTCAAACTCTGATTTACCAGATGCTAAACTTCAGAGACCGAGATGAAACCCTCCGAGCAGCCAGAAGGGCTGGTGAGTTGAAACACCATAACGCAAAACTTTTATTCTTCCCAGACTATTCCCTGGAGACAGAAAAACTTTGCAGATCTTTCGACCAGGTCAAGGTGGGCTTGTGGGCGAGAAACATCAAATACAGTGTGCTGTTCCCTGCCAAGCTGAGGGTCCAGCACAGCCTCCTCGTGTGTTAATGCCCGGCATGGTCTCTATCTGATCCTCTTTTTTGTTTTTTCTAACCCTCCCGGATAATGAAATGGTGTGCACGGCTGTATGGGCTACCTCTCTGACTGCAACTAGGCTGAACATGAGTACAGACCTCTTTTACTCTGGACTTTTCTACTGTGCTAGGACATATGGCAGACGGTGACCAACGTTTTGATTTCGTTCAGGCTGAAAGTTTCTTATGTTCCAGCGGCAGTAAGTGCTAGGCGGCAACCATCGGTTCACATTGAGTGTTGGTGGCCAATTGAGGTTCTGTGGGAAGCCGCACTGTTACCCTGCTGCTGGGCATGGTTGTCTCCTCCAGGTATGTGATCTTGACTATGAGGAAACCTATACATGCACTGGCGTCTTTGGGGGGATGCTACCCTCTGCTTCATATCTGGCTTAATAGTGAGGACCCTTGCCTGGCAAAAGGACAGCAGCACATGCCTGCTGGTGCACTGGACAGCGCTGCGGAAGTACTTGCCGCTGGTCCTGTTTGGCCTTAGCGGCGTGCACACCGGGTAGATGTGATACAACCCTCCTGGATGTCTACTGTACTTTATGCAACAGTTATTCAGCTTTGTGTATGTCATCTGCACGAGTAAGGAATTCCAGTAAGGAATTGCACATTTGAAACTATAAATGACCACGTTTCTCCACAGGTGCAGACATTTGGGCTGGGGGCGGGGGGGAAGTTTAATGTTTATTTGAAAAATTAAGATGTGTGCCCCTGAGATCACTCAGGAGAATTTCTCTACGTCAGCAACCCAGCACCTCGGTGGTCTTGGAAGGCAACACCTCTTGCTGTCAGCTTGTGTCCCTTATTACGTTTTTCACAGTTGGGGATAAGGGATAAAATGCATCACCAGTTTTATGGGGGATGTGGGGTGGGGGGGGATTGTTTTCTGCAGTTGCAGATATTGGGGTAATATTTTTTTGTTTTTTGTTTTTGGAGTCGCTTTATTATTGTGGGGGGACCGTTGCCCCCTAAAGGTAAAAACTCATTTATATATGCGGTAATATTCTACTTGGTAACAATTATCTGTGGTGCTGCCTCTGGGATCCCACCTGGAGATGCTGGGGACATGCGGACCTGGTCATTTAGTTTAAGATTCATGCAGAATGGCTAGTGTTTCCATTGTATCTTGGAACGTTAGAGGGATGAACTCTGCCGTTAAGAGATCATTGGTTTTCACATTTTTGCAGAAGTCCGCTCCTCACATTTGCATTTTCCAAGAGACTCATCTAACAGGCTTTAAAACCCTCGGTCTTCGGAGGGCATGGGTTGGAATGCATTATCACTCCACTTATTCAAATTATGCCAGGGGAGTGAGTATATTAATCCGCAGGTCCCTCCCATCCCAGGTCCTTGATGTTCGAACAGATCCAGGGGGAAGGTATGTGAGTGTACATATGACAATTAGTATTGGTGGGCCTATATCTCCCTCCCTCGGCTGATACGCAGATTCTATGACATTATGCAGATAGTTATGGGTTACCATTCTCAGGAGGTCTTTTTGTTTGGGGACTTTAACCTGGTGCCTACAGAAGAGCTGGACAGGCTGCACTCAGGGGCCCACGCCTTCTCTGACTTGCAAAACTGGGCTAATACATTTGCACTGACTGACGCATGGCGACATTATCCATCCACATGACCGAGAATACACTTGTCACTCAGCCTCCCACAGAGCCCTTTAGCGAATAGACCTGGTATATGTATCCTCTGGTGCACTTAGCTGGACAAAAGAGGTTAGGCATCTACCAAGAGGGATCTCCAATCATGCCCCCCTCATTCTTACAGTGTCCCTAGTTAGACCTCCGGGCCTGAGACTGTGGTGCTTGTCCAGATTCTGGGCAATGGATGGTAGGCTGCAGGAGCCAATGACTGAAGCTATATGCCAGTACTGGACGAGCAATGGAGATTCAGCCACGACATCAACCTTATGAGATGCCTTTAAGGCCTGGATAAGGGGGGCTTACATTTTCCATATTTCTAACCTTCAGAGGGAGGCAGCTCGATCACTGAAGGCACGGGAGGAGGAGGCTGGGGGTTGCGAGGCAGTTTATATTGCGACCCCAAATTACTCCAACTACCTGACCTGGCAGAGGGCACTGAGGGAGCTCTCTCTATTTATTATTGAACAAACACAAAAGTCCATGCTGCATTCTAAGCAGAGGATATTTGAGTATGGCAATAAAAATGGGAGTATATTTGCTTGGCTAGTGAGGGGACAGCCTGCATTCACACACATAGCAAATATTCGTGACGCCCATGGAGAATTATTGTTGTCTCCTGAGGATATCAGCTCCAGGTTTTATGAATTATATCGGGAGGTTTATACCTCCAGAACTAGTTTTACCCCTTCAGACCTGCAGAAATATCTGGGGAAAGTTCCCTTTCCTGTGTTGTCAGAGGCCCACAGGACTATGCTAGATGGGGAGATCACCCTGGAGGAAGTGCAGGTCGCAGTTGGGGCTCTCCAGGGGGGAAAAACTCCAGGAGTGGATGGTCTACCCACAGAATTCTACTCGCAGCATGTGGAGCTTCTTGCACCAAAACGTACATCTCTATTCTCTGGGCTTACGACGGCGGAGGCGCTCCCCGAATCTATGGAAGAGGCAGTTATTGTCCTCATCCCCAAACCCGGTAACGATCCCCAGGAATGTTCCTCATATAGACCCATCTCCTTGCTTAATTTTGACGCAAAAATTTTTGCCAAAATTTTAGCCACACAACTAACATCAGTTATCTCCACTTTGATTCATGTAGACCAGACTGGCTTCATGCCAGGAAAGGGCACTGATATAAATATTAGACGTCTTTTCCTCAATCTATCCATAACACATGATAATACTGGCTCCAGGATGATAGCCTCTTTCGATGCTGAGAAGGCATTTCACTTTGTGGAGTGGGAATACCTTTGGGGAGTGCTGCAACATTTCGGTTTTGGCCCCGGTTTTCTATGCAGGCTGCAGCTTCTTTATCGAGCGCCTAGGGCCAGGGTACGCACGAATGATTGGATCTCTGACCCATTCCCGCTCCACAGAGGCACTCACCAGTGGTGTCCTTTATCCCCTAGTCTATTCGCCTTGGCACTGGAACCCTTGGCGATATTAGTGAGGGAGTCTCCAGGGGTCTGGGGGTTATTAATAGGCAAACTAGAAGAGAAAATTTCGTTATACGCTGACGATGCTCTGCTTTATCTGAATGATGCCGGGCCCACGCTGGTGGCTGCCCTGGAGCTTTTTGAATGATTTGGATTCCTGTTGGGAATCCGTATTAATTGGTCAAAGTCTATCCTCTTCTCCTTGGACAATAGGGACCCTAATGCGATTAATTCCACACCTTTGGAGTGGGTGTCCAAATTTAAATACCTGGGGATCATAGTGGCTAGGGATACCGCCCAGTACTATAACCTTAATATACTTCCCCTACTCCGTTTCGCCAAGGAGAGGTTCCCATCTTGGTCCACTGAATTTATTGGGTCGTGTCAATATTTTTAAGATGATGATACTCCTCATGCTCAATTATATCTTCAGGAATGGTCCTACACATTTGGTCGGGCTTGCCCTCCCGGATGTACGAATATACTACTGGGCTGCAATGTTAGTCATGGCTTACTGGTGGTTTGAGGGGAGGCCCTCAATGCTGTGGTGTGTGTGGAGGCGGCTCGGGTGGGTTCTTTGCAGGCACTCCAAAATCTGGTATATAGAAGGGTAAGGGCCTATGCGGAACTACCTGCTCCAACGAAGGCTACAATTAAAGTGTGGATTGCGGCTCAATGCAGGTTTTCGCGCACTGAGCGTTGGTCACCTGTTCAACCTCTTTGGGGTAATCCTAATTTGCCTAATTTCTGCACAGTCCCAGATCCTCAAGTGTGGGATTAAAACACTTAGAGATATCATGCCTGCAGGTGCTTTGTTGTCATTTGTCCAATTAGCCAGAACATATGGCCTCCCTGGTTGGATGTACTTTCGGTATGTCCAACTGCGCCATGCTGCTAGGGCCCAGTTCCCCGTACCCCCGATCCTCCAACTGGACCCGGTGGAGGAACTCCTGTCCTGTAGTGATTTGCAGAAGTCTCTCTCTGCCCTATACGGTACCCTGTTGCCTAGGGACCTTCCCAGAATGGCTAGGTTGTGGGAGGAGTGGAAGAGGGATATCCCGGCACTGGATAGGGAGGATTGTCTGGAGCAGAGTCCCAAGTTAGTAGTTGCGGCAGGTGACAAATTGATACAAATGAAGTTTCTCCACAGAGTGTACTTTACTCCGGTAAGACTGTCAAAGATGTATCCTGATAGGGACCCCTTCTACCCTTGGTGTCGGACGCACTTGGGTACATATTTGCACATGTTCTGGGAGTGCCCCGCACTGTCGACCTTTTGGGAGGGGATATTTGACCAATTGAATGTTCGTTTGGATCTGTCGGTCCCCAGGTCACCGGAGCTTGCCCTTTTGGGAGTACATGAGGATGCCCAGAGGCCGCCCCACAGCAAACTATTAATCTCTTTCCTTCTCTTCTATGCCAAGAAGGAGATCTTGTTGAGGTGGTCATCACCTACTCCCCCTACACTGACCGCATGGGAAGGTAAAATTAATGCTGCATTACCACTGCATAAATTAACATATATCAGTAGGGGTTGCCCCTGGAAGTTTGACAAGGTGTGGTTGTCCTGGATCACTTTCTGCAGTTATCTATGTCATCTCGAGGGAATGCTGTATAGTGGAGGATCTGCCCCCCCCCCCCCCCTTCCTCTACTCTTTCCCCACCCTCCCTTCCCTTGGATAGGGCCAAGTATTACATGTGGCAATCCTTCTTATATCAACTGTGTTTGTATTTTCCTATGGCTGTTGATTTGTTACCGCCAACATAAGATACTTGTGAACTGTTCATTATCTGTTATATGTAACAACTGTATGGAATTTGTACTGCAATAATGTTCCAATAAAGCACTCCTGATTGTTAAAAATAAAAATGCATATAGGCAGGTACAGCCACTCATTATGGTATGCAACATGACTACTGGTGGATTCCTTTTAAGAAAAAAATGAAATGAGGAAAACAACCGGAGGTGAAAGGCCACCTTCTTTGGCACAAAAGTTGCAGTGAGATCTGCAAGAAGATTCCTAAGACAGTCCCCATATACTGGATCTGGATTGTGAAGCTGGCCAACACCCATAAAACTCAAGTTATCCTCCTCCTGAGTAACCTGAGTTACTTTCCTCTAATGTTCATGATATCTCTTTGGGCTTCTTGGAAGTAAAAAAATGTGTTTAACAGTGCGCTCATATTTGCATCTCTTGATAGTGACAAATGCCCTGTGGACAAAACAGTGACTTTCATATCCTTGTGTTTGACTTTCAGAGTTTTGCCGACAAGGTGATGAACAGCTTGTATCATAGTCCAGGAAAGTGTTTGTGTAGAAAACACAGGTGCAGGCTATGTGTCAAACAGACAGGTATTCAGTATTCACCCATTTATTTAACTGTGAGGTCTATTACCTAGTTACTGTTCTAAATATACGTGCCATCTACGTAAATACCGCCAAGTTAAAGAAAACACTTACTGTCAAAGGAAATCCGCTCTCAGATACCTGACAGACCTTTTTTTTTTTTTAAAGGAAAAAGTGGGATAAAGGCATTCTTGGACTACCATGGGTGATTACCTGCAGGTATATAATATAGGAAAGACATTTAGTTTGTTTTTTGTTTCCCATTAGACAAAATTTAGACATGTTTCCCATGTTTAGAACAGTCCCTGCACAAAATGACATTTAATGGAAATAACGTCATTTAAAGCTGCTTGCGGTTTTAATGTTATATCTGGTTCCTGCAATATGGTTGAAAATCATTGAGAAAAATGGCATGGGTAGCCCTCCCTGCCCATTACCAGCCCCTTTGGGTCTTGTACGCATATTAAGGGGAACCCCGTACCCATATTAAAAAAAGGAAATGCGTGTGGCCCCCAGGCCCTATATACTCAGAACAGCAGTATACAGCAGTAAACAAGACAGGGACTGTGTAGGTTTGTTGTGTTAAGTTGAATCTGTTTGTAATTTTCAACTGGTACATTTTTAAAGTGTAGCTCCAGTCAAAAAAAAAAAAATTTAAGCTTTTTGGAAAACATAAGGAAGGGTTATCACCCCTGTATAATTTGTTTTGTCGTCCATCTTTTTTCATCTCACTTGCTGTTGTCTCCTTCCGTTTGCAAGTAGGAGATGTTTGTAAGTTGGATGTTTGAAAGTAGGGGCCTGCCCTATATGCTCTGCAGAAATGGCGGAACAAGGTATTGGTTTTGCCACAACATTGTAAGCCCTCAACGTGACTCTTGGTGGGCGCTGGAGCGCCCTGCTGTGAACGATTATATCAAGAATTGTAATTACATGCCATTGTTGAACAGTGGTAGAAAAATTGATCTTTGGTGGTTGTGGTGCTGGTGCTACAACACTATAAGTCCTCACAGTTACTCTGGGTGGGCACAGGAAAGGGCCCTCCTGTGAAATATTATATCAAGAATTGTAATTACATGTCCCTGTTAAACAGGGGCAGAAAAATTGGGCCTTGGGCACTGGTGCTGGTGCCACGACACTGCAACCTCTCCCATATACTCTAGTTTTATTGCAGGAATTAGCCCTGCTGCAAAGCATTGCATCAAAAATTGTAATTAAACGCCCCTGTTAAACAGGGGCAGAAAAATTGGGCCGATGGCACTGGTGCTGGTGCCACGACACTGCAACCTCTCCCATATACTCTAGTTTTATTGCAGGAATTAGCCCTGCTGCAAAGCATTGCATCAAAAATTGTAATTAAACGCCCCTGTTAAACAGGGGCAGAAAAATTGGGCCGATGGCACTGGTGCTGGTGCCACGACACTGCAACCTCTCCCATATACTCTAGTTTTATTGCAGGAATTAGCCCTGCTGCAAAGCATTGCATCAAAAATTGTACTTAAACGCCCCTGTTAAACAGGGGCAGAAAAATTGGGCTGATGGCATCACCCAGAAACAGAAATGTTCTTCCAACATATCATCGGAGGAGGAAGAGGATAGACAATCAACATAACAGGACAGTCACTCAGCATCAGCATAGGCAGTCTTGAAGGGATGTGATATTTCCAAAAAAATTATTCGGTTACATCAGCTTCAGGTGCTTGGTAGCTGTGGGTGATCCAAGACTGATTCATCTTGATGAAGGTCAGTCGATCAACTGATTCGGTAGACAGCTGCACCCTGTGATCGGTAACAAAGCCACCAGCAGCACTGAAGGTACGTTCCGAAAGAACGCTGGATGCAGGACAGGCCAGTAGCTCAATTGCATACTGTGCAAGCTCTGGCCAGTGATCCATCCTCAAGACCCAGTAAGCCAGAGGATTTTCGGTGGGAAAGGTGTCCAAGTCTGACCTTGCCCCTAGGTATTCCTGCACCATGTAAATCAGACGCTGGCGATGGTTGCTGGAACCGATCATACCTTGGGGCTACGGACTAAAAAATTGTCTGAAAGCATCAGTCCGACAGCCACCTTCTCCACCGCTCCTTCTGACCAATGCCTCAGCAACACGTTGTCCAGGACCAGGAGTTTGTAACCTCCCAGTCTTTGGGAACGCGTTGCACAGACATTTCTGCAAGGCCTCCCGGAGATGTCTCATCCTCTGCTCCCTCTGCGATGGCAAGATAAGGTCGGCAACCTTACCCTTGTACCGTGGATCAAGGAGAGTGGCCAGCCAGTAATGGTCCCTCTCCTTGATCCGAAGAATACGAGGATCCTTCCACAGGCTTTGCAGAATCAGGGAGGCCATGCAGCGTAGGTTAGCTGAGGCATTCAGTCCGGAGTCCTCTGGGTCACTAAGGACAACATGATCCGCAGCTACCTCCTCCCAGCCACGTACAAGTCCACGTGTTTCTTGGGACTGTAAATCATCCCTACAAGACTACTGTTGCTGATGCTGAGTGCCAGCCTCCACCTCCATGCTGACACAATCATCCTCCTCCTCCTCTTCCTCCTCCTCATCCTCTTCCTGTGTGATGGGTGGCACAGCAGGAACACTGTCTGGATAAAGGGGGCCTTGAGAGGCAAGGAAGTCCTCCTCTTTCTGCCTCTGTTCTGCCTCAAGTGCCCTGTCCATTATTCCACGCAGCCTATGCTCCAAGAGGTGGACAAGAGGTACAGTGTCACTGATGCATGCACTGTCACTGCTCACCATCCTTGTGGCCTCCTCAAACGGTGACAGGACAGTGCATGCATCCCTGATCATGCCCCACTGGCGTGGTGAGAAAAATCCGAGCTCCCCTGACCCTGTCCTGGTGCCGTAGTCGCACAGGTACTCATTGATGGCCCTCTGCTGCGTGTGCAGCCGCTGCAGCATGGCCAACGTTGAGTTCCACCTGGTGGGCATGTCACATAAGGCGGTTCTTGGGCAGGTTCAACTCCTTTTGGAGCTCAGCTAGCCGAGCACAGGCATTAAATGATCGGCGGAAATGCACACAGACTTTCCTGGCCTGCTTCAGGACATCCTGTAAGCCGGGGTACCTGCCCAAGAACCGCTGCACCACCAGCTTAAGGACGTGAGCTACACAGGGCACATGGGTCAGTAGTCCCTGTCGGAGGGCGGA
The DNA here is from genome assembly GCF_037356315.1 of Lithobates pipiens. Lineage (NCBI taxonomy): Eukaryota > Metazoa > Chordata > Amphibia > Anura > Ranidae > Lithobates > Lithobates pipiens. The sequence continues at coordinate 57,049,110 of NW_027507787.1, read as the reverse complement.
GAGGAGGTTGGTGCCATTGTCGCAAACCACTATTCCTGGCTTAAGCTGGCGTGGCGTCAACCACCTCTCGGCCTGCCCCTGCAGAGCTGACAAAACATCCGCCCCAGTGTGGCTCCTGTCCCCCAAACAAACCAGCGCAAGCGCGGCATGGCATCGTTTTGCCTGCGTACTTGCGTAGCCCCTGGAACGCCTACGGAGCACCGCTGGTTCTGAGGACAGAGCACTGGAAGAGGCCATGGAGGAAGAAGAAGAGGAGGGGGTGGAGGAGAGAGGTGTGTCACAACCAATAGTAGCATTTTGGAGGCGTGGTGGCGGAACAACCTACAACACTACTGCACCTTGTCCTGCATCCTTCCCAGCTGCCAGAAGAGTGACCCAATGGGCCGTGAAAGACAGGTAACGTCCCTGTCCATGCCTGCTGGACCATGAGTCAGCGGTAATATGCACCTTACCGCTGACCGCCATGTCCAGCGAGGCAAGGACATTGCCTTCCACATGCCGGTAGAGAGCCGGAATCGCCTTCCGTGAGAAAAAGTGGCGCTTGGGGACCTGCCACTGAGGAACCGCACATTGTACAAACTCACGGAAGGGGGCCGAGTCTACCAACTGAAAAGGCAGCAGTTGAAGTGCTAGCAATTTAGCCAAGCTAGCATTCAACCGCTGGGCATGTGGATGGCTGGGAGTGAACTTCTTTCGCTGGTCCAGCAGCTGGGGCAGGGACATTTGCCTGCTATAATCTGACGTGGGTGTACTGCTAGCAGAGTGCCCAGAAACACTTGGCTGTGACACACCTAATTCTACACCTTCATTCCTCTCAGAGCAGGTTTCAGAGAGGACTGAAGGTCTAGTGGGGTTGGAGATGCCAGCTGATGAGGAGCAAGGAGAGGGCCGCTTTGTTCTTTGGTGTGGGTCTTTGAGGTACGCTTGCCAACGAGCTGCATGGCAGGTCAACATATGTCTGGTCAAGCATGTGGTGCCCAAGCGGCTGATGTTTTGGCCATGCGAGATACGCTTGAGACATATGTTGCAAATAGCAGTGGTGCGATCTGATGCACTCGTCTCAAAAAAGGCCCACACCAAAGAATTTTTAGAATAAACGTGCAGAGGCAGCGCCCTGCACAGGCGGAGCTCTGCGGTGTGATTCAGTCGGTGTGCTGCCCCTAAGCTGGCCCCCGGAGGGCCTCCTCCTCCTCCTCTCTCCTACCAGGCACCCACGTGGAGTCAGTGCCCTCATCATCCCCTCCCTCTTCATCGCTGTACGCTGCAGCTTGTGGAACATGACTGCCAGATTGCTGTCCTTCTTGAGCATCCCCTCTCTCTGCATTCACGCTACTGCCTTCCTCTAGCTGAGTGTCATCATCAGAGGCTACAAAACACTGGGCATCCTCCTGGAGCATGTACCCAACACTGTGCTCAAAGAGTTCAGGAGACTCCTCAGGAGGACGTGGTGGGTCTAGGGAAGGAGTCACTGATGATGACATTGAGAGGAGGGAAGACGATGCGTTGGCAGCTGCTTTGCTAGTACCCTGGGACTGGGTGAGAGAGGATGAGGAGGATGAAGAGGGCTTGGTCATCCACTCTACCAAGTTGTTGGCATGTTGCGGCTCAACATGTCCAGCTGCCGAAGAGAAGGACAAGCGTGTCCCATGGCCACGTGCTGATGACAATGCACCGCGTCCACGACCAGCACTGTTGTCTCTAGACATAGAGCCTGCTTGTCCTCTTTTATCGGCTCGCGCCTGTCTGCCTCTCCTTGCTGGCCTTCCAGACATGGTAATGGCCTGAAGGGAGTTGGGTAAAAAAGCAGTTGGGTAGTGTATATTGTGCTAGAGGCACACAACACCCACTAACTCCTGCAGATGCCTTTATTATAGAACACCAGAGATAAAGGGGTATATACAGATGTATACTGTGCTGTGCTGGAGGCACACACAACTTCCAATAACTCCTGCAGATGGCAAGTGGGCTCAAATAGAGAAGAGCTATGTAGGTGGATATAACGGTATGTACTGGGTACAGAGCACGCAGACAGCACGCACAAGCTCCTAACACTACTGACTGCAAGCTCTATTATAAAAGATAGATCACTAGCTATATAGGTGAGGTGAATATAGCGGTGTATACTGCGGTCAGGGCACGCAGACAACAACCACTACACAACAACAAGATCGAAAATCGTCCGAAAACGATCGGTGTGTACTGTGTTGAAGGTACACAGAACACCCACTAACTCCTGCAGATGCCTTTATTATAGAACACCAGAGATAAAGGGGTATATACAGATGTATACTGTGCTGGAGGCACACACAACTTCCAATAACTCCTGCAGATGGCAAATGGGCTCAAATAGAGAAGAGCTATGTAGGTGGATATAGCGGTATGTACTGGGTACAGAGCACGCAGACAGCACGCACAAGCTCCTAACACTACTGACTGCAAGCTCTATTATAAAAGATAGATCACTAGCTATATAGGTGAGGTGACTATAGCGGTGTATACTGCGGTCAGGGCACGCAGACAACAACCACTACACAACAGCAAGATCAAAAATCGTCCGAAAACGATCGGTGTGTACTGTGTTGAAGGTACACAGAACACCCACTGCTTCAGACGCCAACACACTACACAAGGCCGCCGCGCTGGCGGCCTTATATAGTGTGGGGGGTGCACTACACAGCCTGAGCTATGATTGGCCACAGGCATCCTGCCTGTGGCCAATCATGGCTCTCCTCGCGGCTGGCGCTGCGATTGGCCAAGCATGCGGGGTCACAGTGCATGCTTGGCCAATCATGAGCCAGCAATGCACTGCGCCATCGCAGTGCATTGTGGGCCGTGAGCGCCACGCGAATTTGGCGCGAACGGACCAAAATGTTCGGACTTTGCCGAACGGGCGAACAGCCGATGTTCGAGTCGAACGTATGTTCGACTCGAACACGAAGCTCATCCCTATTAAAAACAATCCTGGCTCTTTGCCCCCTTCATTCTTCCCTTCCATTCTCCCCTCTATTCCCTCCATCTTTTCTATAAATATACCATAACAGTTCTTCCTGATCTTATCCCAATTACCTATCATCTTTTCCACCATATCCGACTACCCCCAATAACAGAAACTTGTACCATTGGTATATTGCTTTTATCCTTATGTTAAACAGGATTGGGGATTACAGATCTTTGTTTTTGCCATAACATACTATTTGCATATCATATATCAGTCCATGTAATGTGTTAACTGTTTTCTTTATCACTCTATATTGCCAGACAACAGCCCTGTTAGATTATGTGAATTGTAATGGATATTGATGCTGTAAAAAATGATATTGATGCTGTAAAACACAGACATTAAATATGAACATGTATACTGTATACTGGTCTCTATCCAAAAGCACTGCGTGTGATTTCTCTCCGCTGCCTCATTCCTCTGTTGTCTGCATGAGCCACTTCTGACAGATTTTCCCAACATACAGCCACACCTGTGCATGTTCCCGTTTACTATGAGGAGGGGTGTGTGTCCTTTCCCTCCAATAAGACTCACAGTCATCACTGAGCTCTGCAGTGTGAGACTTTAGATCCGACCCCCTGCTTTTCAGAGTTGATGGATGCCTTGCAAATTGTGTGTTGTAGAAGGCTATAGAGATGGCTTCAGATAAACAGGTACATCTTATGTAGGATGATTCGTTTCATCTCTGTGTATCACCTAAAGTTAGTGACTTCACTGGATATATGTGAGGGTTTACCACTTTAACCACTTTGCCTCTCACACCTGTTCACCCCTTATGGACCAGAGCAGTTGTTACAATTATGCTGTGGACCTGTTTGTTCAGAGATAAATTACTTAAAGTGGTTGTAAACCCTTACAAACCACTTTGACCTACAGGTAAGCCTAGATTAAGGCTTACCTGTAGGTCCAAGAAATATCTCCTAAACCTATACGGTTTAGGAGCTATTTACAAAAAGACAGCCACCTCTGTCTACGGCGCATGCGCCGCAGACAGCGGCGCGCAGGCGCACTGGGCAGGCTGCAGATCACGCCGATATGCCGCAGATCACGGCGATATGCTGCGAGTGTCGGCTCCCGTGCGCATGCGTGTGATTCGCCGGAGCAGCGAGACCCGGAAGTCACTCCGGGATCCATGGCAGCGGCAGACATGAAGACGGAGGACCGCTTCGGGGGCTTCGTTCTCAGGTAAGTTATTCATAATGAGCTAGTATGCTATGCATACTAGCTCATTATGCCTTTGCCTTGCAGGTTGCTTTTTTTTCCCCCCATGGGTTTACAACCACTTTAAGATAACAAGGTAATACATATATTGTATTTCTAAGGACAAAGCTGTTTTCTGTTCTAAATATTGTCTTGCAACAATAAAACATAAGAAAACTAAAACACACTTTTTTTTTTTTTTTTTTTTTTAGCAGTGTTAGTTTACAAATAGTGTTACTGCAGATAAAAATAGCACATTATATTCTGTAATTTATCCTATTTAAAATTACACTAAAATCATGGTTCAGATACAAAGCATTGCAAAGTATTTACAAATGATATCAAGAATTTTTCTTTTCAATTTTGAGCTTTTTTTAAAATTTGAAGCGCATACATTTATATTAAAGGTGTAAAAATCTTACCAAAAAAACAAAAACAAAGCTCAAATATTAAAGCGGTAGTAAACTCTGCTTTGCAACTTTTACCTACAGGTAAGATTATAATAAAGCCTACTTGTAGGTAAGATAAATATCTCCTAAATGTTTCCCCCGTTTCAGAGATATTCACATGCTTTGCAGCTGATGACGTCACGGACACATGCACACTGGAATCTGAAGAGATGGCACAATGAGCATGCTGTCCCTTTAGAGCTCTGTGCTGCGATTATGGTTCACATGCGTATGCACGGGAGAAAAATTGTTGCGGTTTGGCCATTGAAATGGCTGGAGCCCGTGAACCTGGAAGGAAGACCAGGGAGCTTGTGCAGCCCTCCAGTAGTGACAATGCACCAATGGAGGACTTTGTTTTAAGGGAAGTCTTTGATAATGTGCTACTATGCGATGCATAAGGCCGCGTACACACGCGGGGACTGTTCGCTGAAACTTTGTTCGTCAAACAGTTGCCGCAACAGTCCGCTCAAAATTTGCATGAGCGGACTTGCCCACACACGGCACTTTTTGAGCGGACTGTTTCAGCAAACTGTTTGCCAAACAGTTCGCTCAACTTTTGAAATGAACGGACTCGCCCACGTAAGGCGGAGGCAAGTCCGTAAGGCGGAGGCAAGTCCGCCCATTTCGAGCACGTGTACAGGTAGGCGGGGCCCGCGAAGGAGACGTCGCGGGCACCGCCGCCTGGAATGGACTTAAAGGGACACCCAACGCCGAAAAAAATCGGCGTGGGGGTTCCCCCAAAGTCCACAACAGACCCTTGTCCGAGCACGCTACCCGGCCGGCCAGGAAAGGGGGGGCGAGCGAGCGCGCCCCCCCCTGAGCCGTACCAGGCCGCGTGCCCTCAACATGGGGGGTGCCTTGGGGAAGGGGGGGCCGCGCGGCCCCCCCACCCCAAAGCACCTTGTCCCCATGTTGATGAGGACAAGGGCCTCTTCCCGACAACCCTGGCCGTTGGTTGTCGGGGTCTGCGGGCGGGGGGCTTATCGGAATCCGGGAGCCCCCTTTAAGAAGGGGGCCCCCGGATACCGGCCCCCCACCCTATGTGAATGAGTATGGGGTACAATGTACCCCTACCCATTCACCTGTAAAATAAAAGTACCCAAAAAAAAAACACAACACACGAGAAAAAATATTTTATTGCACAGCTCCGGGGGTCTTCTCGCCGGACTCCTCCGCTATCTTCGTGTATCTCTTTTGCTAGCGGAGGAGTCCGGCTTTCTTCCTCCCCGCCGCCGGCCTCTTCTCCCGACTTCGGGGGTCTTGTCCCCCTCTTCGGTTCTTCTGCCGGGCCACCGCGCCTTCTTGTAGCTCTTTTGCAGGCGATGGCCCGGTCTTCTGTCGCCGCCGCCTTCCGTTCTTCTGCCGGGCCACTGCGCCTTCTTATAGCTCTTTTGCAGGCGGTGGCCCGGTCTTCTGTCGCAGCTGTCACCGTCTTCCGTTCTTCTTCTTGTTCTTCTTCTTCTTCTCCAGGAGATGTTGACACGACGCTCTCTCCGGCCGGAATGCCAGAGCCGCCCTGCGCTGCCACTTATATAGTGACAATGGGGCGGTGTCACATAGTATATGTCACATGGGTTGGTCACATGGGTTGATGTCACATGGTGACCCCGCCCCCTTACGATGTCATAGTCCCCATGTGACATCAACCCATGTGACCAACCCATGTGACATATACCATGTGACACCGCCCCATTGTCACTATATAAGTGGCAGCGCAGGGCGGCTCTGGCATTCCGGCCGGAGAGAGAGTCGTGTCAACATCTCCTGGAGAAGAAGAAGAAGAACAAGAAGAAGAAGAAGAAGAACGGAAGGCGGCGACGGCGACAGAAGACCGGGCCACTGCCTGCAAAAGAGCTATAAGAAGGCGCGGTGGCCCGGCAGAAGAACGGAAGGCGGCGGCGACAGAAGACCGGGCCACCGCCTGCAAAAGAGCTACAAGAAGGCGCGGTGGCCCGGCAGAAGAACCGAAGAGGGGGACAAGACCCCCGAAGTCGGGAGAAGAGGCCGGCGGCGGGGAGGAAGAAAGCCGGACTCCTCCGCTAGCAAAAGAGCTACACGAAGATAGCGGAGGAGTCCGGCGAGAAGACCCCCGAAGACGGAAGACCCCCGGAGCTGTGCAATAAAATATTTTTTCTCGTGTGTTGTGTTTTTTTTTTGGGTACTTTTATTTTACAGGTGAATGGGTAGGGGTACATTGTACCCCATACTCATTCACATAGGGTGGGGGGCCGGTATCCGGGGGCCCCCTTCTTAAAGGGGGCTCCCGGATTCCGATAAGCCCCCCGCCCGCAGACCCCGACAACCAACGGCCAGGGTTGTCGGGAAGAGGCCCTTGTCCTCATCAACATGGGGACAAGGTGCTTTGGGGTGGGGGGGCCGCGCGGCCCCCCCTTCCCCAAGGCACCCCCCATGTTGAGGGCACGCGGCCTGGTACGGCTCAGGAGGGGGGGCGCGCTCGCTCGCCCCCCTTTCCTGGCCGGCCGGGTAGCGTGCTCGGACAAGGGTCTGTTGTGGACTTTGGGGGGACCCCCACGCCGATTTTTTTCGGCGTTGGGGTTCCCCTTTAAGTCCATTCCAGGCGGCGGAGCCCGCGACGTCTCCGTCGCGGGCCCCGCCTACCTTCACACGCGCTCGAAATGAGCAGACTTTCCTCCGAGCGGGAACAGTTTGCTCATTTCGAAAGTAGCCTACACACGGGCGGACTGTTCGCTCAAACAAAGTTTCAGCGGACAGTTTTTCGGAATTTCCGAAAGACTTTGTCCGTCAAACTGTCCGCTGAAACTGTCCGCTGAAAGCCCACACACGGGCGGACTGTCCGCTGAAACACTGTTCAGCGGACAAAGTTGAGCGAACAGTCCGCCCGTGTGTACGCGGCCTAATACTTTTTTTTTGTTTATTAGGGCTGCTTAGAGTAAACTAAGTGTTATTAAGGGGTTAAACAGAGCAACATTTTATTTTTAAAAAAATATATGTTTTTACTTGTCAGGTTGTTTTAACTGACATCATCTTTAGAATAAAGTTTATCCCTTTGATCTGCAGGTGAATAAACACAATGATACAAAATTAACAATATGTTACACTGTATCTTTCTATAAAATCTGAGCAAGTTTTATTTAGAAAAACTGTGAGACTGCTTTATTATTATTTGACAGCTGAAGGTGCCAACTTTCTTGGTCTACACAATCATGCCGGCTATGATTGGGCCCTAGTTCACATTAGAATGCAGTGTAGTAAACTACCAATCTGTGTGTGTTTCCCAAACTGCGGTCAAATCGCATTGCCTATGTCAGGGGTGTCCAAACTTTTTTGAAAAAGGGTCAGATTTGATGAATTGAACATTGTGTGAGGGCTGAACATTTTGTCTGACATTCTTTGAACCATTAAAATTTGGTCTAAGTGTGTTCATCCAGGCACTAATAAACTGCCCAACAAGAATTCTCTTGCCTTTGTGGCTGTGTGTGGTGAAGAGATGAGCTTGGGCATGTTATTTGGATATACAGTTGTGCTCATAAGTTTACATACCCTAGCAGAATTTATGATTTCTTGGCCATTTCTCAGAGAACATGAACGATAACACAAAAACGTTTCTTTCACTCACGGTTAATGTTTGGCTGGAGTTATTTATTATCAATCAACTGTGATTACTTTCTAAATTACCCTGATCAAAAGTTTACATACCCCAGTTCTTAATACCTTGTATTGCCCCCTTTAACATCAATGAAAGCCTGAAGACTTTTGTGGTATTTGTGGATGAGACTCTTTGTCTTCTCAGATGGTAAAGCTGCCCTATTCCTCTTGTCAAAAAGCCTCCAGTTCCTGTAAATTCTTGGGCTGTCTTGCATGAACTGCACGATTGGGATCTGTCTAGAGTGGCTCAATGATATTGAGGTCAGGAGACTGAGATGATCACTCCAGAACTTTCACTTTATTCTGCTGTAGCCCATGACAGGTCGACTTTGCCTTGCGTTTTGGATCATTGTCATGTTGGAATGTTCAAGTACATCCCATGCACAGCTTCCTGGCTGATGAATGCAAATGTTCCTCCAGTATTGATAACATACTGGATTAATATGGCCAACAATTTTCACCAAATTTCCTGTGCCTTTGTAGCTCACACATGCCCATCAGATCCACCCCTGTACCTTTCATCATGGGCCTCGTTGACTCCTCTCCAAATGTAGCATTATGGTTGTGGCCAAAAATCTCAATTTTGGTCTCATCACTCCAAATGACTTTGTGCCAGAAGGTTTGAGGCTTGTGTCTGTGTTGTTTGGCATATTGTAAGCAGGATACTTTGTAGCATTTGTGTAGTGACTTGACCATGCAGCCCATCTTTCTTCAAGTGTCTCCTTATTGTGCATCTTGAAACCACACCACGTTTTCAGCGAGTCCTGTATTTTACCTGAATTTATTTGTGTTTTTTTTGTTGCATTTTCCTGGCAGTTGTGGCTGAAATTTTAGTTGGTCTACCTGACCAAGGTTTGGTTTCAACAGAACCCCTAATTTTCCACTTCTTGATTAGAGTTTGAACACTGCTGATTGGCATTCCCATTTTCTTGGATATCTTTTTATATCCCTTTCATGTTTAATACAGTTCAACTACCTTTTCCCACAAATCCTATGACAATTCTTTTGCTTTCCCCATGACTCAGAATCCAGAAACCTGGATGAAAGATGCAAGGGTCTGTCAGGAGTCCAGAAACTCATTGACCTTTTATACAGACACATTAATTACAAGCAAAGAGATCACAGGTGAATATGGTTACATTTAATAGCCATTCAAACCCCTTTGTGTCAATTTGTGTGCATGTTATCAGGCCAAAATCACCTTAAACTTTGATCTAGGTCATTTGGGTAGTTTCTGTTGTCATCATGATTTAAAAATAGTAAACACAGTCACTTGATAATAAATGGCTTCAGCCAAACACTAACCATGAGTGAAAGAAATGTTTTTGTGTTATCATTCATATTCTCTGAAAAATGGCCAATAAATCATAAATTCTGCCAGGATATGTAAACTTATGAGCACAACTGTGTGTGTATATATATATATGTCTATCTCTTTTGTTGCCCCCAAAGAATCCCCAAGCACCGCTGAGGACTAAGGATAAGCTTGGGCATGTTATTTGGATATACCGTATTTATCGGCGTATAACACGCACCTTCATTTAAGTTTCAGTTACAAACTTAAATTCTAAAACCGTGACGCAAAATAAGAGTCAGTGCCCATCAATGCAGCCTAATCAGTGCCAATCTGCAGCCTCACTATTGCCATGAATGCAGCCTCACCATTGCAATCAATGCAGCCTCACCATTGCAATCAATGCAGCCTCGCCATTGCAATCAATGCAGGCTCACCATTGCCATGAATGCAGCCTTACTATTGCAATCAATGTAGCCTTACCATTGCAATCAATGCAGCTCTACCATTGCAATCAATGCAGCTCTACCATTGCAATCAATGCAGCTCTACCATTGCAATCAATGCAGCTCTACCATTGCAATCAATGCAGCTCTACCATTGCAATCAATGCAGCCTCATCATTGCCATGAATGCAGCCTTATCTTTGCCATTAATGCAGCCTCACCCTTGCCATCAGTGCAGCCCCATCTGTAGTCTTGGAGGGGAGAGGGAGGGGGGTGGGAGGAGTGCCAACAAATTACATACAGGAGAATCTCCTGTTTACTAGGCGGCCTCATTACTACAAAGTCCCACCTCCTATGATAGACAGAACAGTCGTCCAATGGCAGCCCAGAAGATGGGACTTCCTATTACAGACGCCGCCAAGTAAACAGGAGATTCTCCTGTATGTACTCTGATGGCGCTCATCCCGTCCCCTCCGATGCAGCACTGATAAATACAATATATAGCTCCAAATCACTAGGGGGGCTGTGTTAAACTGGAATGCGGGCCAGACTTTGGACATGCCTGGCCTATGTGATCTGCAGTGGGTGTCAGTGCCATGTTAATGACACCCCAATTGCAGGTCTCAAATGCAGTGAGTCTGTCTGAACCAGGTTGCATGCGATCCTGTTGCAGTGCATTTCGAGAATTGGTACATGCACTACTTTGGTGCAATGTGGTGCAATTTGAGCCCATTCAAAATGATGAATTAATTCCTGTGAAACTCATGGGCGATACATAGTGTGAACCAGAGCTAAAAGGTAAAGTAGGGCCTAGGCTCTTTTGGTCCTACTTCTCTTGTGGGTCACAGGTAGGAAAGGTAGGAATGAGTCGAACACCCCCCCCCCCCCCCCCACCGGTCCTGTTCGCAGCAGAGCATGCAAACATGCAAAAAGATTGTGCAAACACGCGAACACCGTTAAAGTCTATGGGAGACAAACGTGAAAAAATCGAAAGTGCCAATTTTAAAGGCTTATATGCAAGTTATTGCCATAAAAAGTGTTTGGGGACCCGAGTACTGCCCCAGGGGGCATGTATCAATGCAAAAAAAGTTTAAAAACTGTTGTTATTTCCAGGAGCAGTGATTTTAATAATGCTTAAAGTGAAACAATAAAAATGAAATATTCCTTTAAATATCATGCCTGGTGGGTCTCCTTAGTCTGCCTGTAAAGTAGCGTATCTTTCCCATGTTTATAACAGTACCACAGAAAAATGAAATTTCTAAACGAAAAAATTTAATTTAAAACTGCTGACAGCTGTAATGTATTGTCGGATCCCGGCAATATAGATAAAAATCATTGAAAAAAATGGCATGGGTTCCACCTCCAGTTCATTACCAGGCCCTTTGGGTCTGGTATGAATATTAAAGGGAACCCCAAGCCAAAAATACCCCCAAAAAATGGCATGGATGTCCCCCCAAAATCCATACCAGACTCTTCAGATCTGGTATGGATATTAAGGGGAACCCTGCACCAAAATTAAAAAAATGGCATGGGGGACCCCAGGCACTATATACTCTGAACAGCCATATATATACTATATGGCCTGCCTATATACTCTGCAGAAAATTGGGCCTTAGGTGTTGGTGGTGCCAGAACACAGTTACTCTTGTTGGACGCAGGAACGGGCCCTGCTGTGAAATATTTTATCAATATATCAATATTATATCAAAAACTGTAATGTATTGTAAAATTGTAATTGTATTTACATGCCCCTAGCAAACAGGGGCAGGAAAATAGGACCTTGGGTGGTGATAGTGCCACAACACTGTAACCCCTCACAGATAATCTTGTTGGGTGCAGGAATGGGCCCTGCTGTGAAATATTATATCAAAAATTGTAATAACTGCCCCTGTTAAACAAGGGCAGAAAAATTGGGCCTTGGGTGGTGATGGCGGTGCCCAAAACCAAAAAAATATTAGAAGCTAGCATCATCAAGATTCAGGAGGAATATGATAGGCAGTCTTCAAGGAATCTCAGATCCATACCAAATTCAATCAGTTACATCAGCATCAGGTGCTTGATAGTTGTTGATCCAGGACTGATTAATTTCTATAAATGTGAGCCTATCAACGGAGTCTGTGGACAGGAGCACACTTTTATCTGTTACAAACCCTCCAGCCACACTGAATGTGCGTTCAGAAATCACGCTGGATGCAGGACAGGCCTGTAGCTCCACCACAGTTTTAGCAAGTTCTGACCAGTGGTCCATCCTCAAGACCCAGTAACCCAGTGGATGCTCTGTTGGAAAGGTCTTAAAGTCTGCTCTTGCCCCTAGATATTCCTGCACCATATAATGCAGACACTGGTGATGGTTGCTTGAACAGATCAGACCTTGGCACTGAGGACTGAAAAATTGTTTAAAAGCATCGGTCAGCCGGCCACCTTCTCCACTGCTCTTCCTCGGTCTGAATGAAGCCTCAGCAACACGTCCAGTACTAGGAAATGGTAACCTCCCAAGGTCTGGAAATGTGTTATACAAACCTTTATTCAAGACCTCCTGAAGGTGTTGCATCCTCTGCGAAGACAGGATGAGCTATGCAACTTTACCCTTGTAACGTGGCTCAAAAAGGGTTGCCAGTCAGTAATGACCCCCCCCCCTTGATACCACAAATCCTATGGTCCTTTGGCAGGCTTTTCAGAATCAGGGAGGTCATGCAGCATAAGTTTGCAGAGGCATTTGATTCTGAGTCCTTTGGGTCACTAAAGGTCACATTATCCGTAACTACCTTCTCCCAGCCACGTACAACTCCTTGGGTTTCTGGAGGCTGAAAATCATCCCTTGAAAACTGCTGCTGAGCGTTATCCTCTACATCCATGCTGACACAATCCTCCTGTTCTTCCTGTGTGTTTGGTGGGCCTGCAGGAATGCTATCTGGATAAAGGGGGCCTTGAGAGGAAAGAAAGTCGTCCTCTTCCTTCCACTGTTCTGCCTCTAGTGCATTGTCGCTGCTCACCATCCTTGTGGCCTCCTCAAATGGTGACAGGACAGTGCATGCATCCTTGATTAGTAGCCACTGGCGTGGCAAAAAGAAGCCAAGCTCACCTGACCCTGTCCTGGTGCCATACTCACGCAGGTACTCATTGATGGCCCTCTGCTGTGTGCAGCCGCTGCAGCATTGTCAATGTGGAGTTCCATCTGGTGAGCATGTCACAAAGGAGGCAGTTGGTGGGGAGGCTGCATTCCCTTTGAATGTCAGCCAGCTGAGCACTGACATTGTATGACCGCCAGAAATGACCACAGACTTTTCTGGCCTGCCACAGGAGATCTTGTAAGCCTGAGTACCTGGTCAAGAAACGCTGCGCCACCAAATCCAGGAAGTGTGCCAAACATGGAACATGGGTCAAGTGTCCCTGTCGGAGGGCGGAGAGAAAGTTGGTGCCATTGTTGCATACATCCATTCCTGGCTGAACCTGGTGTGGCGTCAACCACCTTTGAGCCTGCCCCTGCAAAGCTGACAGAATCTCTGCCCCAGTGTGGCTCCTGTCCCCCAGGCAGACCAACTCAAGCACTACATGGCATTTTGTAGCCTGACCGCTTACGTAGCCCCTTGAACGCTTATGGAGCAATGCTGGTTCAGAGAACAAATCTGCAGAAGAGGCAACAGAGGAAGAAGAGGAGGGGGTGGAGGAGAGAGCTATGGCAGAAACTAGCATTTTGGAGGAGTGGTGGCGGAACAAGCTTGAACAACACTGAACCCTGTCCTGCATCCTTCCCAGCTGCCAGCAGAGTTACTCGGTGCACCGTGAAGGAAAGGTAACCGCTGACTCATGCCTGCTGGACCATGAGTCAGCGGTAATATGAACCTTACTGCTGACCCGTCCTGTGGAACGAGGCCAAAACATTGCCTTTCACATGCTGGTAGAGAGTTGGAATGGCCTTCCATGAAAAGAAATGGTGTTTTGGAACCTACCACTGAGGTACAGCACATTCCACAAATTCACGAAAGGGAGCAGAGTCTACAAGCTAAGAAGGCAACAGTTGCAGTGCTAGCAATTTGGCCAAGCTAGCAATTAAACGTTGAGCATGTGGATGGCTGGGACCGAATTTCTTTTTACGGTTCAGTAACTGGGGTAGTGAAATTTGCCTGATAAAATCAATTGGTGGTGTACTGCAAGTACTTGGGACACCTATTGCTATACCTTCATTCCTCTCAGTGCAGGAGTTTGAGAGGACTGGAGGTATAGTAAGCTTGGAGATCCCAGATGAGGAGTAAGGAGAAGTCTGCCCTCTTCTTTGATGTGGTGCTTTCAAGTGCTGATGCCAACAAACTGCATTGCAGGTCGTCATATGTCTGGTTAAGCATGATGTGCCCAAGTGGCTGCTGTTCTGGCCATGATTGATCCGCTTCAGACATAGGTTGCAAACAGCAACGGTGCAATCTGCTGCACTCGTGTCAAAAAAGGCCCACATCAAGAAACTTTTAAAAGTCAGCAGGCAGTCAGCAGCTCCCTGCACCTGCAGAGATCTGCGGTGTGATGCAATAGGGTGGCTGCCCTTAAGCTGCCCCCTAGAGGACGTCCTGCCTCAATATAGTTGTGCCTCCTTCTCCTCACTTTCCTTCTCTCAGGCACCGAAGTACAGTCAGTGACCTTGTCATCCCCTCCCTTCTCATCATTGGAGCAAACTAGGCAGTATGCTGCAGCTGGGGGAACATGACTTCCAGTTTCTTGCCCTTCTGTGGCACCCTTCTCTCTAGGTTCACGTTACTCCCTTCCTCAACATGGGAACCAACATCAGACCCTTCATATCGCTGCACATCCTCCAGCAGCATGTAACCGACACTGTGGTCGAATAATTCTGGGGACTCCTCCGTGCATTATGGTGAGGCTACAGGAGTGACTATGGACTAGGAGCCGGTGGAATAGGCCGATTTGGCTGTGTTGGAAGGCAAACTACTCTGAACCTGGGTGACAGAGGAGGAGGAGGATGAGGACATTTTCATTATCCACTCGACCAACTCTCCTGCATGTTGTGGCTCAAGAACAAAGCCAGAAGCAGAAAAAAAGACAAGCATGCCCCACGGCCACCTGCAGGGGATGTACCATGTCCACGAGCACCACTGTTGACTGTAGACACAGAGGCTGCTTGTCCTCTTTTAGTGGCTTGTGAACATCTGCCTCTCCTTGGTGGCCTTTCGGACATGATGTATTTTTTGTTTTGCAACACCACACTACACTGTGTTATATACTGTGTACATACCGCCTGAAGTGTATTAGAAACTATACACTATACCATATATATATATATATATATATATATTAGACTGTATATATATATATACCGCCTGAAGTGTATTAGAAACTGTACACACCATATTAGATACTGTGTACACCGCCTGCACTGTATTAGAAACTGTACAACGGATGCACTGTATTGTATACTGTGTACACCACTAGAAGTGTTAGAAACTGTACACACTGTATTAGCTAATGTGTACACCGCCTGCACCGTATTGTTTATTGTATACACCACCAGAAGTGTAGTAGAAACTGTACACACTGTATTAGATACTGTACAACAGCTGAACTGTATTGTATACTGTGTTCACCACCAGAAGTGTAGTAGAAACTGTACACACTGTATTAGATACTGTGTACACTGCCTGCACTGTATTAGAAACTATACAACGGCTTCACTGTATTGTATACTGTGTACACCACCAGAAGTGTCGTAGAAACTGTACACACTGTGTTAGATACTGTGTACACTGCCTACACTGTATTAGAAAATGTACAACAGCTGCACTGTATTATATACTGTGTACACCACCAGAAAAGTAGTAGAAACTGTACACACTGTTTTAGATACTATGTATAAAACCTGCAATGTATTAAAAACTGTACAATGGCTGCACTGTTTTTTATACTGTGTACACCACCAGAAGTGTATTAGAAACTGTACACACTGTATTAGATACTGTGTACACAGCCTGCACTGTATTAGAAACTGTACAACGGCTGCACTGTATTGTATACTGTGTACACCACCAGAAGTGTAGTAGAACCTGTACACACTGTAATCGATACTGTGTACACCGCCTGAAGTGTATTAGAACGTATACACCACTGAATGCACTGTATATATATGCTACACTGAATGCAGAGCATATATATATATATATATATATATATATATATATATATATATATATATATATATATATATATATATACATACACACACACACACACACACACACAGGGCTCAAAATTTCATGTCCTGAGCTACTAGGCAGGCCTTAAGGGTTACTGGCCACCAGTTGCCCCACCCAAACCCTACCATGCCCCACCCCTAATTCAACCCCTATAAATTATCTCATGAAATTACGCTTGAATGTTTTATGCAGAATTAAGCAACTTTATCCATGCTTATCACTGCAGCCTCGCCCGTTTCCAGCAATGCAGCCTCGCCCGTGTCCACCAATGCCGCCTCGCCTGTGTGCACCAATGCAGCCTCCCCGAGTCCACCAATGCAGTCTCCCTGAGTCCACCAATGCAGCTTCACTCGTGTCTACCAATGCAGCCTCATTCGTGTCCACCAATGCAGCCTCACTCGTGTCCACCAATGCAGCCTCACTCGTGTCCACCAATGCAGCCTCACTCGTGTCCACCAATGCAGCCTCACCCATGTCCACCAATGCAGTTTCACGGTTGTCCACTAATGCAGTCTCACCCATGTCCTCCAATGCAGCCTGCCCGTGTTCATTGTGCTGCCTACCTGTTTCCATCATGCAGGGGAGCAGAGGAGAAGAAGAGCATTGCTGGCCGGATGATAAGAGCGGACATTACTGAAACAGCTTTGATTTCAATTGCTGTGTGTTCTCGCAGCATGGCGTCGCATATAGCCTCGCCCCCTGGCCAGGGAACTTTGATACACATCACTCTTCCCGGGCTGGACGGGTGATCTGTCTATCAAATTTCCCGGGACCAGGGGGTGGGGCTGTGTGTGACAGCGAGTGTGGGGAACATTCGGCTATTGAAATGAAAGCTGCTAGTGATGTCCCTCACGCTCTGATTATCCAGCCGGCTCAGGTGCATGCTTTGGCCAATCATCATACAGCAATACACTGCAATCTCGCAAAGCATTACGGGGCGTTCTGCGGCACTTGAATTCCCCGCAAAGGCCCATAATGTTCGCTGTTCTGCCTACCAGCGAACACCCGATGTTTGAGTCAAACTTATGTTCGACCCGAACATCGTGCTCATCTCTGCTGATGTCACTGTCAACTGATGTCACTCAGACGCTTCAGGTTCTGGAGCGATCCCCAATTTAATGTCAGGATTCCTGAAGAGCAACTGGCTCAGCCTTTCATGCCGCGTACACACGGGCGGACTGTATGGCGTACTTAGTCCGTCGAAACACATTTCAGCGGACAGTCCGCTCGTGTGTGGGCTTCAGCTGACTTTTTCAGCGTGCAGTCTGGCGTACTAAGAATTTCGGATTTTTCTAAATTCTGTCCGTCGTACTTTGGTTTCAGCGGACAATCCGCTCGTCAGTATGCTAGTTCGATGGACTAAGAATGGCGCATGGTCAGAAAGGATTTACACGGCGGAAGGGTGCTTTGCTGTGTATTGGACTTCCTATTTCTAGTCCCGTCGTACGTGCTGTACACGTCATCGCGCAAGCTTTCGTCGGACTGTTTGTGCATCCGTGTGTGGTCAAGTCCGTTCAGTCGAAAGTATGACGGACTGTCCGTCGGATTGTATGACGGACTAAGTACGCCATACAGTCCGCTCGTGTGTACGCGGCATCAGTGTGCCATCAGAATGCTCTGCAAACAAGTTGTCATTGACACATCCTGTACGTATTTAAAGGAGGGGATGCCAGTATTATTGCTGGAGGTGAGGCACCTGTGTTTTAATCCTTTGATTGACATGACATATTCCACATGTCTTTGGCTACCCGGAATAAGGTACATCTATTAAACATGCTTACCAGGTGCTCATGCAGGTAGAAAAGAGTCTGTCCCCAGAAGCAGAATATCCACAGGATAAGACAAAACAAGTTAGATGGGAAGAAAAAATGCATTGGAAGGAAGATAAAGGAGACAAGGAGAATAATGTCAGAGAGGTTATACAAAGCAAAGCTGGGCATAGATGGCTTGAATTTTTGACAATCAGTTTGCAATAGTACGGGTAAGGTCAACAAAGGGTCTTACCTCGGTTACTTATAGGGTCATGTTAGATGGGTTCCTATTGAACTTTCCCATGCGGTCTACGGCTGACTGGGATAAATATATTGATCCCATCTCTGAGGAGATTTGGGACGATGTCCTCCGGTCCCCATCCAGGTTGTCTCTTTCTCCATCACACAGACTTATCCAGATTTTCATTCTCCATAGGGTCTATAGAACTCTGCAGTTTCTCTTTGCAATTGGACTGAAATCTGAGCCAGCCTATGCTAGATGTGGTAACACAGGTACATTACTACATTTTTTGTGGCAATTTCCGAAACTCCAAAACATACTGGGTGGAGGTGATTGGTACCTTAAATAGGGTATTGGATATTAACATTCCGGTTGAACCGCTTATACGTATATATGTATATTGGGTTACTGTGATACCTCTATCTACACCTTCCCTACTGGCAATACTATAAAGCACGCACTTTTTGTTGCCCATAGACAGATTGCTCTTAAAGTGGAGGGCCACCCTGAAAACAAAAAAAATATTAAAAATTACAAAAAAAAAAAAAATGAAAAAAAATTTATTTTTTTTACTTACCAGAAATGCCTGTTGCTAGGCACTTTCTCCTAATCTTCCTCTTCCTCCTCCGCGGAGATCTTCTGTCTTCGTCGCGGCGTCTTCTGGGTAATGAGTCGCGCTGTGTTCTGGGAACTGTGTGTTCCAGAACACAGCGCGTCCCATTCAGAAAGCGCTGCGGGACTCGCGCATGCGCAGTAGCTGCGGGACTCGCGCATGCGCAGTAGGAAACGGGCAGTGAAGCCGTAAGACTCCACTAAGACTCCACTGCCTGTTTCCCTTACAAGGAATGGCAGCACCGGGACCCGAGAGCCGAGGGACGGGTCGGCCTCGGGCGGCCGACATCGCGGGCACCCTGGACAGGTGAGTGTGTTGATTAAGTCAGCAGCTGCAGTGTTTGCAGCTGCCGACTTTTTTTTTTTTTTTTTGTATAACCGGCCCTCCTCTTTAAGTGGACCCTCTCCACATCCACCGACTGTGTCCTATTGGATTATGGATCTCAATAGGGTCATTCTCTTTGAAAAGCATACATATTATGCCGCGTACACACGGGCGGACTGTATGGCGTACTTAGTCCGTCGAAACACATTTCAGCGGACAGTCCGCTCGTGTGTGGGCTTCAGCGGACTTTTTCAGCGTGCAGTCTGGCGTACTAAGTATTTTGGATTTTTCGAAATTCTGTCTGTCGTACTTTGGTTTCAGCGGACAATCCGCTCGTCAGTAGGCTAGTTCGACGGACTAAGAATGGCGCATGCTCAGAAAGGATTTACACGGCGGAAGGGTGCTTTGCTGTGTATTGGACTTCCTATTTCTAGTCCCGTCGTACGTGCTGAGAGAGAGAGAGAGAGAGAGAGAGAGAGAGAGAGAGAGAGAGAGAGAGAGAGAGAGAGAGAGAGAGAGAGAGAGAGAGAGAGACTTGATTATCCCATGAATGCTAAACAGCATGAGCAGAGGTATCTCCTTTGTATTCATACAGCTTTGGCTTCCAAAGCTGCTGTCACTGCTGAAAAGTGCATCTGATAGGATACACTTATGCCGTGTACACACGATCAGATTATTCATTATACAAAAAAACCGCCCGACTTTCTGTACTAGCGGACCTGCCCACACACAACCGGACTTTTCCAGCGTACTAAGTCCGCCGGACTATGGCGGGAGTCCGTCGGACTTTTGAAATGAACAGACTTGCCCACACACGGAGGAAAGTCCGTTCATTTTTAACGCGGCTCCGGGTAGCCGGGACTAGCCTTCGGCGGCGAGATTGACCCGTCACCTGGTATGAACTTAAAGGGGAAGCCCTACAAGGTCCATATCAGACCCTTATCCGAGCACGCAGCCCGACCGGTCAGGAAAGGGGGTGGGGACGAGCGAGCGCCCCCCCCTCCTGAGCCATACCAGGCCGCGTGCCCTCAACATGGGGGGGTACTTTGGGGAAGGGGGGCTGTCCGGGCTTATCGGAATCCGGGAGCCCCCTTTAATAAGGGAGCCCCCAGATACCGGCCCCCCGCCCTATGTGAATGACCACACAAGGGTTTAAAATAATTTATTGCACAGGTCCGGGGGTCTTCTCGCCGGACTCCTCCGCTATCTTCTGCTAGCTCTTTTACTAGCGAAGGAGCCCAGCTTTCTTCTTCGTCGCCGCCGGGGGGGTCTTCTTCCAACTTTGGGGGTCTTGCCCCCCTCTTCGGTTCTTCTTACCGGGCCTCAGCTTTCTTTCTTTAGCTCTTTTACTAGCGTGGGCCGGTCTGCTGTCGCCGCCGCCGCCTCTTCTTCCAACTTCGAGGGTCTTGTCCCCCTCTTTGGTTCTTCCTGCTGGGCCTCCGCTCCTCCTTCCAGCTCTTTTACTAGCGGTGGCCTGGTCTTCTGCCACCGCTGCCGCCTTCTCTTCTTTTTGTTGTTCTTCTTCTTCCTTGAGATGTTGACGCTCTCTCTGGCCGCAATGCCAGAGGGTCTGATATGGACCTTGGGGGGGACCCCCACACCGTTTTTTCGGTGTAGGGCTTCCCCTTTAAGTCCATACCAAGTGACGGGGCCAGCGACGTGTCAATCTCACCGTCGAAAGGCGGCGACATTGACTTCCTTCGCTAGTCCCGGCTATCTGGAGCCATGTTCAAAACTAACTGACTTTTCTTCGTGTGCGGAAAAGTCCGATGATTTCAAAAGTCCAGCAGACTAGCACACACATGTCCAGATTGTCCGCCGGACTCGCAGTCCGGTGGACAATTTTTGAGTCAAAACTACTTTCTAAGTCCGCCGGACTTATGGGAAAAAAAAGTCCGCCAGAGCCCACACACGGGTGGATTGTCCGGAGGACTCTGGTCCGCCGGATAGTCTGATCATGTGTACGCGGCATTACTGTGCAACTGGTAATTTTACAACCTGCTCATTCGATTTTTTAGGCTCCGTACACATCTTGGCATCCCGGATGATGGTAAAATAGTGCAAACAGAATTGCGGTATGCCTGTCGCTAAAAATAAGTTATTGTACTTCTTTTGGGTGACAGGCATCCCTCGATTCTGTTTGCACGATTTTCATGCGATTCGTCAGGCGACAATTATGGCAAAGTCTAGCCACAATTGGTGTTCCATTGGAACTGAAGGGGATCCCACGGGCGCCCCGCGATTTGGGATCACGGGCAGAATTGCAATGATACCAGGCCATCACACAGCTTCTCTACAGACTTATTGGGGTTAATATACTAAAATATAAACAAAAACAAACCTAAAGATAGATCAAAGGAAAAAACCAAGCTTTACTCACTGGCCAGCCCGCTGAAAACCGAATCAACCTATCCAACAGTATGCGTTAAACCAGGGGTTTCGTCTGCACACATTTGCACATACATGTATAAGCCACAGAGCCTCGTCAAGGCCCCCTTGTATCTGTGGTCCTATCTCTAACTAATGAGAGACTCCACAGTGGGAGCACACGCATTCTGATGGATAGGTGGAGGTCAGGTGGACTGAAGGGAGCCACCCCTTCTTAAAGGTGCAGGAGCACACTGAACACCCAGCAAATTACAGTGGTGTGAAAAAGTGTTTGCCCCCTTCCTCATTTCCTGTTCCTTTGCATGTTTGTCACACTTAAGTGTTTCAGAACATCAAACCAATTTAAACAATAGTCAAGGACAACACAAGTAAACACAAAATGCAATTTGTAAATGAAGGTGTTTATTATTAAAGGTGAAAAAAAAATCCAAACCATCATGGCCCTGTGTGAAAAAGTGATTGCCCCCTAAACCTAATAACTGGTTGGGCCACCCTTAGCAGCAACAACTGCAACCAAGCGTTTGCGATAACGTGCAATGAGGCTTTTACAGCGTCCTGGAGGAGTTTTGGCCCACTCATCTTTGCAGAATTGTCCTAATTCAGTTACATTAGAGGGTTTTCGAGCATGAACGGCCTTTTTAAGGTCATACCACAACATCTCAATAGGATTCAGGTCAGGACTTTGGCTAGGCCACTCCAAAGTCTTCATTTTGTTTTTCTTCAGCCATTCGGTGGTGGACTTGCTGGTGTGTTTAGGATCATTGTCCTGCTGCAGAACCCAAGTTCGTTTCAGCTTGAGTACACGAACAGATGGTCGGACATTCTCCTTCAGGATCTCTTGGTAGACAGCAGAATTCATAGTTCCTTTTATCACGGCAAGTCTTCCAGGTCCTGAAGCAGCAAAACAGCCCCAGACCATCACACTACCACCACCATATTTTACTGTTGGTATAATGTTCTTTTTCTGAAATGCAGTGTTCCTTCTACGCCAGATATACTTGGACACACACCTTCCAAAGAGTTCCACTTTTGTTTCATCGGTCCACAGAATGTTGTCCCAAAAGTCTTGGGGATCATCAAGATGTGTTGTGGAGAAATTGAGACGAGCTTTGATGTTCTTTTTGCTCAGCAGTGGTTTTCTCCTTGGAACTCTGCCATGCAGGCCATTTTTGCCCAGTCTTTTCCTGATGGTGGAGGCATGAACGCTGACCTTAACTGAGGCAAGTGAGGCCTGCAGTTCCTTGGACGTTGTTGTGGGGTCTTTTGTGACCTCTTGGATGAGTCGTCGCTGCGCTCTTGGGGTAATTTTGGGCAGCCGGCCACTCCTGGGAAGGTTCACCACTGTTCCATGTCTTCGCCATTTGTGGATAATGGCTCTCACTGTGGTTCGCTGGATTCCCAAAGCTTTGGAAATGGCTTTATAACCCTTTCCAGACTGATAGATCTCAATTACTTTCTTTCTCAATTGTTCCTGAATTTCTTTGGGTCTCGGCATGATGTGTAGCTTTTAAGGATCTTCTGGTGGACCTTACTGTGTCAAGCAGCTCCTATTTAAGTGATGCCTTGATTGTGAACAGGTGTGGCAATAATCAGGCCTGGGTGTGGCTAGAGAAATTGAACTCAGGTGTGGACAACCACAGTTGTAGTATGTTTTAACAAGGGGGGCAATCACTTTTTCACACAGGGCCATGATGGTTTGGATTTTTTTTCACCTTTAATAATAAACACCTTCATTTACAAATTGCATTTTGTGTTTACTTGTGTTGTCCTTGACTATTGTTTAAATTGGTTTGATGTTCCGAAACACTTAAGTGTGACAAACATGCAAAGGAACAGGAAATGAGGAAGGGGGCAAACACTTTTTCACACCACTGTACATGATGGCTGCAAATGTGTCAGTGCGCTGCCTGACCAGTATAACAGTAATTCTACAAAAAAAAGTTGTCCACCACCCCTACCTATAACTGGCCTTTGCAGTGAGTAGCATAGGAAGGCTACATATGATATAAACAAACCCAAGGATAGATCCAAGCAAAAAACCAAGCTTTACTCACCGGCCAGTCCGCTGACAACCAAATCAACCTATCTAACAGTATGCGTTAAAACAGGGGTTTAGTCTGCACACATTTGCAAATATATGCGTAAGCCACAGAGCCTTGTCAAAGCACCCTGGTATCTGTGTATTAACCACTTCAGCTCCGGACCAATAAACACCTTAAGGACCAGAGGTCTTTTTGCAATTTCGCACTGCGCTGCTTTAACTGGTAATTGCGCGGTCATGCAATATTGCACCCAAACGAAATTTGCGTCCTTTTCTTCCCACAAATAGAGC
The DNA here is from genome assembly GCF_037356315.1 of Lithobates pipiens. NCBI lineage: Eukaryota > Metazoa > Chordata > Amphibia > Anura > Ranidae > Lithobates > Lithobates pipiens. The sequence goes on along the minus strand of NW_027507787.1, from coordinate 57,025,253 downwards.
TTTCTTTTGATGGTATTTGATTGCCTCTGCGATTTTTTTTTTTTGCGATATAAATGGAAAAAGAGCGAAAATTTTGAAAAAAAAAGATATTTTCTTCTTTTTGTTATAAGAAAAATCGAATAAACTAAATTTTAGTCATACATTGAGGGCAAAATTTATTTAGCCACATGTCTTTAGTAAAAAAAATGTCAATAAGCGTATATTTTTTGGTTTGCGCAAAAGTTATAGCGTCTACAAACTAGAGTACATTTTCTGGAATTTACACAGCTTTTAATTTATGACTGCCGATCTCATTTCTTGAGGTGCTAAAATGGCAGGGCAGTACAAATCCCCCCCAAATGACCCCATTTTGGAAAGTAGACACCCCAAGGAAATTGCTGATGGGTATGTTGAGCCCATTGAATATTTATTTTTTTTGTCCTAAGGGATTGAATAATGACAAAAAAAAAAAAAAAAATTTTTTTTACAAAAAGTTGTCACTAAATGATATATTGCTCACACATGCCATGGTTATATGTGGAATTGCACCCCAAAATATATTCCGCTACTTCTCCCGAGTATGGCGATACCACGTGTGTGGGACTTTTTGGGAGTCTAGTCGCACAGGGCACCCCGAAAACCAATCACCACCTTCAGGATTTCTAAGGGTGCAAATTTTTGATTTAACTCCTCACTACCTATCACAGTTTCGAAGGCCATAAAATGCCAAAATAGCACAAAACCCCCCAAAATTACCCCATTTTGGAAAGTAGACACCCCAAGCTATTTACTGAGAGGCATGTTGAGTCCATGGAATATTTTATATTTTGCCACAAGTTGCGGGATAATTACAAACTTTTTTTTTTTTGCACCAAGTTGTCACTAAATGATATATTGCTCACACATGCTATGGGCATATGTGAAATGACACCCCAAAATACATTCTGCTGCTTCTCCCGAGTACGGGGATACCACATGTGTGGGACTTTTTGGGAGTCTAGTCGCGCACGACACCCCGAAAACCAATCACCACCTTCAGGATTTCTAAGGGTGCAAATTTTTGATTTAACTCCTCACTACCTATCACAGTTTCGAAGGCCATAAAATGCCAAAATAGCACAAAACCCCCCCAAATGACCCCATTTTGGAAAGTAGACACCCCAAGCTATTTACTGAGAGGCATGTTGAGTCCATGGAATATTTTATATTTTGCCAAAAGTTGCGGGAATATTACAAACTTTTTTTTTTTTTGCACAAAGTTGTCACTAAATGATATATTGCTCACACATGCTATGTGCAGAAGTCAAATTACACCCCAAAATAAATTCTGCTGCTTCTCCCGAGTACGGGGATACCACATGTGGGGGACTTTTTGGGAGCCTAGCCACGTACGGGACCCCGAAAACCAAGCACTGCCTTCCGGATTTGAATATAAAATGCTATAAAAAACAAACTAACCAGAGTCACCCGTAACACTTATACGGTGATCAGTGGTGAAAGGGTTAACTAGGGGCAATCAGGGGGTTCAAATTTTTATTAGGTAGTATATGGGGGTCCCTGGCGCTATATAAAAACCTGACGGGGAACCTAAATAACTAACTGGCTAACCAGCGTCACCAGTGACACTTATACTGTGATCGCTGGTGAAAGGGGGTGAAAGGGTTAACTAGCAGCAATCAGGGGGTTAAAACCATTATTGGGTAGTATATCGGGGTACCTAGCGCTATAAAAACCTGGCGGTGAACCTAAAAAAATAACTAGCTACCTAGCGACACTAGCGACACTGATGCAGCGTTCAGAAAAATTATCGCTTAGTGACACTGGCAAAAGGGGGTGAAAGGGTTAACTAGCGGAAATCAGGGGGTTAAAACCATTATTGGGTAGTATATCGGGGTACCTAGCGCTATAAAAACCTGGCGGTGAACCTAAAAAAATAACTAGCTACCTAGCGACTGTAGCGACACTAATGCAGCGATCAGAAAAACGATCGCTTAGTGACACTGGCAAAAGGGGGTGAAAGGGTTAACTAGCGGCAATCAGGGGGTTAAAACCATTATTGGGTAGTATATCGGGGTACCTAGCGATATAAAAACCTGGCGGTGAACCTAAAAAAATAACTAGCTACCTAGCGACACATGCAGCGATCAGAAAAATGATCGCTTAGTGACACTGGCAAAAGGGGGTGAAAGGGTTAACTAGCGGCAATCAGGGGGTTAAAAACATTATTGGGTAGTATATCGGGGTACCTAGCGCTATAAAAACCTGGCGGTGAACCTAAAAAAATAACTAGCTACCTAGCGACTGTAGCGACACTAATGCAGCGATCAGAAAAACGATCGCTTAGTGACACTGGCAAAAGGGGGTGAAAGGGTTAACTAGCGGCAATCAGGGGGTTAAAAACATTATTGGGTAGTATATCGGGGTACCTAGCGCTATAAAAACCTGGCGGTGAACCTAAAAAAATAACTAGCTACCTAGCGACACTAGCGACACATGCAGCGATCAGAAAAATGATCGCTTAGTGACACTGGCAAAAGGGGGTGAAAGGGTTAACTCTAGGGGCAATCAGGGGGTTAAATCTTTATTGGGGGGTGATAGGGGGCTACCCTGGACCTAACACTAACTGTCCTGACAGTTTTTACTGTCACAACTGACACTGAATGCATTGATCAGTAAAGAAATGATCAATGCAATCAGTGACACTGTGACTGGGGGGGGAGGGGGGGCGGGGGGGGATCGGGGGGCGATCGGGGGGGGGATCGGGGGGGGTTTGTGTGCCTGTGTGTACCTACATGTCAGTGTAGTGTTGGTGCACACTTACTTTTACTGTTCTCCTCGTAGTCCGGTCAAAAAGACCGCCCCGAGGAGAATGACATCACTTCCTCCTTCCTGTGTAAACAATACACAGGGGAGGAAGCTTCTCATTGGCCAGGAGCGATCCAGAGGGGGTGGCCGAAAACCAACGGCCATCCCCTCATCACAGAGCGCTCCTGGACCGAATCGGACCGCCGTAACCAGCGGGAGGGGGTCCGATCGGACCCCCCACCCGCTGGAAGGCAATCACGTAGATGTACGTGATTATGCCTGCCTGTGCCATTGTGCTGACGTACAATGGCAATACGGCGGTCCTCAAGTGGTTAATATACTAAACCAGAGAATGGAAAATCTGGTGCAGCTCTGCATAGAGACCAATCAGCTTCCAGTTTTTTTTTAATCAAAGCTTAGTTGAAGAAGCTGAAGTCAGAAGCTGATTGGCCACCATGCACAGCTGCACCAACTTGACACTAGTTTTAGGCCCCTTTCACACTGAGGCCCTTGAAAGGCCGGGTGCTTTTGCGGTGTAAGCAGTGCACTTTTTGAAGGTCATGTGACTCAAAATAACCATTTCGAGGTGCTTTTGAATTGCTTTTTGTGCGCCTTTGAGGCGCTTCCTATTCATTTCAATAGAAAGGGGCACTTTTGAGGCACTTTTTTAGCGCTCCAAAGATGCTGCTTACAGGGGTTTTTTCACTGCCCCACCAGCGCACTGCCCCAGTGTGAAAGCATTCATTGATTTAATGGAAATAGTTTTTTGTGAGCTTTTCAGGTGCTTTTTTTGGCACAAAGGCGCCTGAAAAGCACCTCAGCGTGAAAGGGGCCTCAGTGAAACAAACCCCATTATGTCTGTACCCTCAACACAGTGGAAGGGGCATGTTCCCCCTTCTGCCCCCCATCACATGTGTCAGAAGGCACAGGGGCCGAAAGGTGCTGGAGGGAGGAGTCTGTTTTCTCCTTTCTCCAGCCTTCTGTAGTTAGAACAGAGTCAGTGCTGAGATTTAGAACACACCTTTTCAGCACAGCAGTTTCTGCACAGCAGTTTCTGCACAGCGCCACTGGGGAGCGAAGACAAACTGCTCTTCCCCTTGTAATGTGACATATCACATGACAATAGAGGGGAAGAAGGGGAAGCTGCCGACTGCAATACATATATATACAGGGGCGGACTGACAACTTATGGGGCCCCCGGGCAATAAGAGATTATGGGGCCCCCAGGCTTACAGATGGCCGCCACGTGGCAGCCATTTTTTTTTTTTTTTAGAGGAGGGGCACCAAGCTCGGCGACATGCAGGGTGGCAGGAGACCTAGAGCTGGTGACCCAGTAAAGGCACCACGAGCCTCTCATGGGCAGTTCCACCTTAACATCATGGGCCCCTGGGCAAAATACTGCACTGGGACCCCTACCAGGGAGATGATGATCTGTGGCATGCATAGTGAACCATGGTGAACAATGGGCATGGTCACTGGGAGAGTCTTAACCACTTCAGCCCTGGAAGTATTTACCCCCTCCCTGACCAGAGCACTTTTTGCGATTCGGCTCTGTGTCGCTTTAGCTGACAATTGCGCAGTCGTGCGAGGTTGTACCCAAACAAAATTGATGTCCTTTTGTTCCCACAAATAGAGCTTTCTTTTGTGGGATTTTTAGTTTTTGCACTATAAACGAAAAAAGGCAGACACTTTTTTTTAAAGAGCAATATTTTTTACTTTATACTATAAAAAAAAGTAAGATAGATAGAAAGATGGATAGATATACACACACACACACACACACACACACATACATTTTTTTTTCCAGAGTTTAGGCCAATATGTATTCTTCTATATTTTTTTGGTTAAAAAATAAAATCACAATAAACGTATATTGATTGGTTTGCGCAAAAGTTATAGCGTCTACAAAATAGGGGATAGATTTATGGCATTTTTATTATAATTTTATTTTTTTTACTAGTAATGACGGCGGGACTGCGACATTATGGCAGACAGATTGGACACTTTTGACATGCCCTACGGCAGAGCCCCCAGAGTGCCACCTTCCATGAATATCCCCTTACACACACACACACACACACACACACACACACACACACACACACACACACACACACACACACCTTTGCACCTTGGTGCTTGGTGAGGTAGGCAGCTGGCGGGCAAGGCCTTTAAAAAAAAATAAAGCCACATGTTGCAGGCTCTGAACTGCACATGTGCTATCGTAGAGCCAGCGGAATAGTGAACTGCAGTGGTTGACCTCAGATCGGGCAGTGGGGCGTATGAATAAAAGCTGTGCACCGTGTTATCACTGCACAGGTGTGCACCCAGACCTGCCTTGCTGCCTGATCCGAGGTTGAGCTCAGCAGTGCACCAATCAGATGGCTCCGAATGGCAACAAGGGCATTTTTCACGGGCACAGGATTGTTGGATCAAATTCTGTTGAGCGGCAGTGAGCACACATGGATGATACAGTATACACACACGCATGCACAGTACACACAGATGCACAGTATATACACAAACACATGCATGCACAGCATACATACACGCATGCACAGTAACACACAGACACAGTATACTTACAGACACACACACACACACACTAGTGCACAGTATACACACACACACAGTATAGACACAGACACATGCCTGCACAGTATATACATACACACACACACACACTAGTGCACAGTATATATATACACACACACACACACACACACAATATATTATATATATTATATATATATATATATATATATATATATATACACACATACACACACACAGTATATATAGACACACAGTAGATACACACACACAGTAGTGCACAGTATAGACACAGACACATGCCTGCACAGTATATATATACACACACACACACACACACACACACACACCACAGTATATATATATATATATATATATATATATATATATATATATATATATATATATATATATATATATATATTACACACACACACAGTATACACAAGCATGCACAGTACACATACAGTATACATATACACAGTACACACACCAGCACTTTTTACCCAAAAAAGTCTGATGGAACACACTGCTGCCTCCATCTCCTGGCATGCTGGGACTTGTAGTACCCCAGCAGCTCACAGACACAGGAATAGCCTGTGTACTGGTAGGCAGGTAATGTGCAGCACAGATGGGGGGGGGGGAGACATTCAGCACATCCTCCAGAAGCAGTTCACTTCTCCTCAGACAAATGATCTAACTACTTCAGAGACAGGAAGAGCCCTGCTTGAGCAAACACAGCCTCCCCCTCCCCCTTGCTGACAAGGGTAAACCACTCATAATAATACATTCAGCTCAGTTGCTTACCTTCTATCAGGCTGCAGGCTGTGCCCTCCGTCTTCTTCTTCTCTCCTCCAGCTGTCGGCATCTCCTGCTCATATCTCAAATAAGCCGCGCTGAAGAAGGGGGCGGGTACACTGTTTTCCCATTGGCTGAGGAGGCAGTGGAGAGGCGGGGCAACTACAATCTCGGGATTTTTACATTAAAAGTATGTCGGTAAGGGACATTTCAGGGACAGAAGTAAAAAAACACAGATTTTTTACATACTGTCCCTGTCTTTATTGTGGCTGACAACCCTGATGGGGCCCCCTAGTGGCCGGGCCCTCGGTCCGTGACCGAGTGACCGAATGGTCAGTCCGCCCCTGTATATATACCTTGCGGTTTTCAAGGGGTTTACCGGGATTATAACTGAAGCTATCAGCCATAACTCTGGTATTTTTTTTTTTCTGCCAGTGGCTGGCTTTTTTTATTGAAAATGTATTGAGTGGCTCATGAGCCACGGAATGCTTACAGAAGTGGCGGGAGGGAATGTCCCCGGCCGCCTCTGCTTCTCATGCTTACCGCTTACCCGAGAAATGATTAGGTGGTACAGCCAGCTGGTCACAGAAGTGATAAAAGAATAGATTGTCCTTGATCGCTACTCTTTGGCCTTGGATAACTGGAGCAACATCATGAGGTCACTTCTGATCCAGGGTGGAAGTAAACTATTTTTTTTTAAAGGAAAAGATAAAAAAAATCTGATCTTCTGATCTTTTGCTTTTAAAGGTAGAGATTTGGGGTCTTTTTGACCCCAGATCTCTCTATGAAGAGGACTTGTCATCCTTATTTCTATAAAATTCCTTGTAATAGGAATAAAAGTGATCAAAAAAAAGTAACGTACCGTGTTAAAAAAAAATAAAAAATGTAAGCGCCCCATCCCTTCGTGCTAATGCGCAAAATGAACTCATATATATAAGTAAATGGTGTTCACACCACATGTGTGAGGTTTCGCCACAAACATTATAGCGAGAGCAATAATTATAGTGCTAGACCTCCTCTATAATGTGTTTAAAGCGTTGCATATGGAGATTTTTAAGTACTGACGTTTATCGTCATTGCATGACCATGCACAATTTTAAAGTGTGACATGATAGGTATCTATTTACTCAGTGTAACATCATCTTTTATATTAGGTAAAAAAAAAAAACAACTGGGATATATATTGTGCTTTTTTTTTTTTATTCCTTAAAATGTATTTTTTCCAAAAACATTGCTATATATATATATATATATATATATATATATATATATATATATATATATTTTTTTTTTTTTTTTTTTTTTGGGGGGTTATAAGTAATTTTTTTAGCAAAAAATACTGATTTAAAATTGTAAACAAAAAGTGCCAGAAAAGGCTTGGTCTTCAAGTGGTTAATTCCAGACAGGCACTTCTATATGATATGCGAATACATGGGGAAGAGGAGGACAACTGAGCCCCAGACCTCCACCCCTCTGACCCCCTTAGACTACTCCCTCTCTGAGACAAAGTTCACATTTGTGCATTGTGGGAATGCATGCAAATGCGTGCAAATTGCATGTTGATGGGGACAAGGGCCTCTTCCCCACAACCCTGGCCCCCAGATCCGCCCCCCCCATGTAAATAAGTATGGGTGAATGTGAATGATGCCATCGGGTGGCCAGCCCATAACTGTCAGATGGCGGGAGCCGGCAGCCTTTGTTGAGTGCGGAGTCCGTCAGCGGGGGGGGGCGACAATTTTTTTAGCTTTGATTTTTTAATAAAGGACTAAACTGCCTACTCTCTTTTTTTACACCACATTTTTTTTTCCAGATTCCGATATGCCCCCTGCCCGCAGATCCCTTGCCCAAAGCACCCCCCCATATTGAGGGCATTTGGCCTGGTATGGTTCAGGAGGGAGGGGGCCACTCTCTCAGCCCCCTCTTTCCTGGCCTGCATGCTCAGATAAAGGTCTGGTATAGATTGGGAGGGGGGGCACATTTAAAAAAAATTGCTGTGGGGTTCCCCTTAAAATCCATACCAGACCCCAAGGGCCTGGCTTCTGTAGGGGATGAAGGGACCAAAAAGGACAGTGGATGTGTGTCCTTTAGAAAAGTGCCTTTACACACCCCTCCATTTTCTCTTGAAGTTTCCATTCTGGTAGAAGGATCTTGAGTCCACGAATGTAGAGTGGGCCAAACTTGCAGGGGGAACTTAACAGAGCCCTGACCTCCTATGAGGAGAAAGGCCAGACTAACCACCAATTCCTCCTGGAATAGCCACATACAACTTCTGGTCAGAGGGAAAAACCTGCTATCATATAGGTTCTTACAACCACCCTGCCCGAGGATGGGTCTGTTAATCAAGGACCAGGCCTTATAGCTCTGTTCATTGTCACTGAACGTAGGAGATTGAATTGATTGCAATGCCCTCAGGTGGCAATCAAACACCTAACTATGAGTGTGCCACATCCTATGTAAATTGTAATTGCTAGTTTTGGGAATAATGGACTTTGTAGGCAATTATATATATAAAAAAAATACAAATTGAATAATTAATATACATACATATATATATATACACGACACAGAATATTATTGTTTAAAGCAATATGGGACATAGGGGGTTATTTAATAAAGGAAAATCCACTTTGTACTGCAAGTGCAGTTGGAAGTCGCTGTAGATCCGAGGGGGGCATGCGAGGAAAATAAAAAACAGCATTTTAAACTGCACATGATTGGATGATAAAATCAGCAGAGCTTCCCCTCATTTCAGATCTACCCCTTAGATTTAGAGCGACTGCACTTTCAAGTGCACTTGCAGTGCAAAATGAATTTGCCTTTCATAAGTAACCCCCATAGTGTTTAACTCCTAGAGGCAACACTACGAAGATATTCCCTGTGTGGCAAAATGGAAAAAGTGTCCACACAATGATGTAGCATCCCTCTCGGTGATTCCCACAGTCCTCATAGGTTAAAAAGAATTGCTCGCTCTACATGTTTCGTGACCTGCTGTCACTTCTTCAGGAGCTTCAGTAATTCTATTTAGAGAAATATACTCAAATTAAAATACAGTACAAAATTATTCATACATATTGTACTGTATTTTCATTTGTATATGAAAGAGCCACCTGATGACGCAATACCGATTTGCAAAATGCGTAGCGGGCGTCTGAACCCTATCCAAGTTATAAGAGAGGCTGGGACGTATTCCTGGAGAACCACGGGGCACCACTGAAGGCTGTGAACGGAGGGTGAGGTAGATTTTCTTCCAATTGCCACGTACATTGCTGGACAAGTGTCAGGGAACTCACCATACGTATGCCCGTCCCCGTATAGCGACAGTTTCCCTTCGTTCCAGGCGGCATGCGCGGTGTCCCCGTCAGAGGCGTACGAATTCCAGGATGAACGGACGTATGCTAATCCGAACACGTGGACGTACGCCAATCCGAACACGTGGACGTACGCCAATCCGAACACGCGAAGACACCCGCGCAAACTGAACGGATGTACGTATTCACGCACGGACGGCCACTTCCACCAATCCTGGCTCACTCCCCTCTATATAAACAGGATCCTGGCCTGACATCAGTGCTGGATCGTCTTCAGCTACTCCTGTAGACCTGATCGTTGTTCCTGTGACCTTGCTCCTGTGACCTTGCTCCTGTGACCTTGCTCCTGTGACCTTGCTCCCGTGATCCTTGTTCCTGTGACCCGTTCCTGACACCCGCTCTTTGGATACCCTGTGCTACTATCTCCTGGACTACCTTTGACCCCGGCTTGGACTTCGACTTTGGCTTGTCTCCTGAATCTGTACCTCGTTTGCTTGCACGTTGCCAGACCCTTGCTTGTTCCTGATTACGCACCTGCCTCCTGTTATTGTACCGCATTGCCTGCCAGTTGCCGACCTTGCCTGTTACAGACACGCAGCGCTTCCTGCACACCTGCTGATCTTCCGGTGCCTACCTACAACATCTCTTCTACCGTGAGGACCCAGCATCTCCAAGGTCTGCTACCTCCACCTTCAGGCACCTGCACCCTTTCGTGTCCTCACGCGCCCTGTCCCCATCCTCAGGGGCGTGGAGACCGGAACCGTGCGAGAGGCCACCCTCAGCAGTCTGACTCCACTGTAAGGTACGTGACAGTATGATCCAGCCAGAAACATGGAGTCAGACAGGGGGGCCTCACCTTTGGAAGCTCTGTGCCAACAAATCTCTGCCCTTACCCAAGCAGTTCAAGGCCTGCAGGATGGTTACCATCAACTCGAGCAGAGGGTGGAGACATTAACTCCAAACACTACTGCCTCCCAAGGGGCTACAGCATCTCGGTCCGCCAGTCCGGCAACCCCAGCATCCATGCCTGCAATAGTGGTGCCATCCCCGGAGCCTCGAGTTCCTACTCCAGAGCGATTTTCCGGAGATCGCAGCAAATTCCGTGCTTTTCGTAATGCATGCCAACTATACTTCCTGCTACAGCCTCGCACCTTCTCCTTGGAAAGCACAAAAGTAGGGTTCATCGTCTCCTTGCTTCTGGGGGAACCTCAGACCTGGGCCCATCGCCTCTTGGAACAGGCCAGCCCTTTACTTGATACCATGGACTCTTTTCTGGATGAGATGGCTAAATTATACGACGATCCTCAGCGTGCCACAACTGCTGAGGCCAGTCTCCATGCCCTGCGTCAGGGTCGCAGACCTGTAGAGGATTATGTGACGGACTTTAGGCGGTGGAGTTCTGACACTCAATGGAACGACGCCGCCCTACGTTACCAATTCCGCATCGGATTGTCTGAATCATTAAAAGACGAGTTGGCCCGTATCGAAGTTCCCAGTTCTTTGGAAGACCTCATACAGGTATCGATCCAAATTGACCGCCGTCTTAGGGAACGGAGGTCTGAAAGAGTTGGCCAGTTTCGCCCCACTTGGATGTTACCCAAGGCTCCGAATTATCCTCCTGCTTCCACACCTGCTCCCATTTCCGAAGCTCCAGAGCCAATGCAATTAGGGCTACTTCGCTCACCATTGTCTCCTGAAGAGAAGCTACGCCGGCGCCAGAATAACCTTTGCCTTTACTGCGGGGAAACTGGTCACTATGCGAATACATGTCCAAATAAGATTCGTAAGTTCAAAGACTCACCTCTTGTATCCAATGCATTACCTCTGACAAAATCAATTCATATAGCTGTTCCCTTTTCCTTACAGCTTCCAGGAGGAACACTCCAGGTCCAGGCTATAATTGATTCGGGCGCCTGTAGTTGCTTCATTGACCATACTCTCATTCTACAACACAACATTCCATTGGTACCCAAGCAACGCCAACTTTCTATAAGGTTAGCAAATGGATCCAACATCAGATCAGGTCCTATTACCCATGAGACTCAGCCACTACTTGCCAACATTCTATCCGATCACCAAGAATTAATCTGCCTGGATGTCATTTCTTCACCACTCTTCCCAATTATTTTAGGAATGCCATGGCTACAAGCCCATAATCCCCAAATAAACTGGATAACCGGTGAGGTCGTGTTTCGATCCACTTACTGCCTCCAAAATTGTGTCAGGACCTCAAACCACCTGGTTCCGGTCATTGCCTGTTCGGGTTCTACATCTGAGCTCCAGAGGTTGGTCCCAGTCACATACCACAGATTCCTGGACGTGTTTGACAAAAGAAAGGCAGACACACTCCCTCCTCATCGGGTCTACGATTGCCCAATCGAGTTACTACCTGGAGCCGAAATTCCATTCGGGAGGATATTCCCTCTATCGGAACCTGAACTCATGGTCCTCAAAGAATACATCAATGAGAACCTCAAGAAAGGATTTATTCGACATTCCTCTTCCCCAGCCGGTGCTGGAATATTTTTTGTTGAAAAGAAAGATCATTCGCTCCGCCCATGTGTGGATTACAGGGATTTAAATAAAGTGACGATTAAAAATCGCTACCCCCTTCCATTGATTCCAGAATTATTCCAGAGACTTCGATCAGCCAAAGTATTTACGAAACTGGATTTACGAGGGGCCTATAATCTAATCAGAATCCGTAAGGTGGACGAATGGAAAACGGCCTTTCGGACACGTTTTGGCCACTTTGAGTACCTGGTCATGCCATTCGGACTCTGCAACGCACCAGCTACTTTTCAACATTTTGTTAATGACATTTTCAGGGACTTTTTGGATTTGTTTGTAATTGTTTATTTAGATGACATTTTGGTATTTTCAGACTCTCTAGAAACCCATCGTGACCATGTGAAACAAGTTCTCCTGAGGTTAAGACAACATGGGCTCTACGCCAAGGCCGAGAAGTGCGAATTCGAGCGACAGACCATTCACTTTCTGGGTCTGGTAATATCAACGGAGGGAATAGAGATGGATCCTCAAAAGGTTTCAGCCATTTTATCCTGGCCACCTCCAACTGATAAGAAAGGGGTACAGTGCTTCATTGGATTCTCTAATTTTTATAGAAAGTTCATTAAAAACTTTTCCAGTGTTATAGCTCCCATCACGCAACTCACCAGCAAACAAAACCGCTTCCGATGGTCCATCGAGGCCCAAGCTGCGTTCGACAAACTAAAAGGGCTATTCACGTCGGCCCCAATACTCAAACACCCTGATCCTGCTCTACCTTACACTCTGGAAGTGGACGCTTCAGAGAACGCTGTAGGCGCCATTCTGTCCCAACGCCAAGGACCTAAATCATTAATGCATCCTGTAGCATTCTTTTCCAAAAAACTAAATAGAACTACGATGTGGGAGATCGGGAGCTCCTGGCAATCAAACTGGCTTTAGAAGAATGGCGGTACCTACTTGAGGGGGCAACACATCCAGTATTAATTTTTACAGATCATAAAAATTTGGAATATCTCAGAACAGCTAAGCGTCTCAGGCCCCGGCAGGCAAGATGGGCTCTCTTCTTCTCCCGTTTTAATTTTCACATAACCTACAGACCAGGATCCAAGAACAGTAAACCCAACGCATTATCCCGTATGTTTTCTGAAACCGAAGCCTCATCCCCTCCAGACACCATTTTGCAAGCCGGGAACTTTCTATTAACACAAACCAGTTTTCTGTCACAGGTTCGGCAGTCGTCTCAAGGTGCATCAGTCCCTCCAGATATTAACCTCCAAGAAAAAGATGGTCTTCTCTGGCGAGGAAGTAAACTATTCATTCCTCAAAATCTTCGCACTTCCGTTCTACAGGCTTGTCATGACTATCCCCTGGCGGGTCACTTTGGGGGTCACAAGACGATAAGTTTAGTTCAAAGGCATTTCTGGTGGCCAAACCTTGCGAAAGATTGCAGGAACTATGTTAACTCTTGTTCAACCTGCCTCCGGAATAAAAACAGCAAGAATAAAGCTTGGGGATTGTTGAGGCCATTACCTATCCCTGAAAAACCATGGGATAAGATCGCAATGGACTTTATTGTTGAGCTTCCCCCCTCTGAAGGATTCTCCTCTATCTTCGTGGTGGTGGATCGCTTTTCCAAAATGGCACATTTCATCCCCATGAAGGGAACTCCATCTGCAACCGAGACAGCCAGAGTATTCATTAAAGAAATTGTCAGACTCCATGGAATTCCCGGTGATATTGTCTCTGATCGTGGAGTCCAATTCACGTCAAAATTTTGGAAATCATTATGTGAAGCTCTGGGTATCAAGTTAAATTTCTCTTCAGCCTACCATCCCCAAACAAACGGGCAGACTGAACGCACTAATCAAACGTTAGAACAATATTTACGTTGTTTCACTTCTTTTTCTCAGGAGGATTGGGCTTCGTTACTACCCTTGGCAGAATTTGCATTTAACAACTCTACTCATTCCGCCACAAACCAGTCACCATTTTACTCCAACTATGGGTTCCATCCCTCCTTCCTGCCAACATCCTTACCGGATTCTCCTGTACCAGCCGTCCAGGATAGGCTGAATTTCTTTGTTATCAACAATCAGGCACTTAAAGAAACCCTCTCTAAGGCTCAGGAGGACGATAAAAAGAGAAGGGGAGAATTGGATTTAAAAATCGGTGATCGTGTGTGGCTGTCAACTGCAAACCTAAAACTGGCGTGTCCCTCTAAAAAATTGGGACCCAGATATTTGGGACCTTTTCCAATTAAGAAGAAAATTAATTCAGTAGCCTATGAACTTGAACTTCCCGGCTCATTTAAAATCCATCCTGTATTTCACACTTCTCTACTTAAGCCTGATGTACCTAATTCCTTTCCAGGTCGGGAGTTAAGCCCTCCAGAAGCTATATTGGTAGACGGGGAGGAGGAGTTTGAAATCGAAGCCATTCTGGATTACAGGAAGCGTCAAGGACAAAACCAATACTTGATTAAGTGGAAAGGCTTTGGCCCTGAAGAAAATTCCTGGGAACCCGAAGCAAATCTTCATGCCCAGAGGCTTATACGGGCTTTTCATCGCTCTCAAAGGTCGGTTCTAAGGGGCACCCGGAGGCTGCCCTTAAGGGGGGGGCACTGTCAGGGAACTCACCATACGTATGCCCGTCCCCGTATAGCGACAGTTTCCCTTCGTTCCAGGCGGCATGCGCGGTGTCCCCGTCAGAGGCGTACGAATTCCAGGATGAACGGACGTATGCTAATCCGAACACGTGGACGTACGCCAATCCGAACACGTGGACGTACGCCAATCCGAACACGCGAAGACACCCGCGCAAACTGAACGGATGTACGTATTCACGCACGGACGGCCACTTCCACCAATCCTGGCTCACTCCCCTCTATATAAACAGGATCCTGGCCTGACATCAGTGCTGGATCGTCTTCAGCTACTCCTGTAGACCTGATCGTTGCTCCTGTGACCTTGCTCCTGTGACCTTGCTCCCGTGATCCTTGTTCCTGTGACCCGTTCCTGACACCCGCTCTTTGGATACCCTGTGCTACTATCTCCTGGACTACCTTTGACCCCGGCTTGGACTTCGACTTTGGCTTGTCTCCTGAATCTGTACCTCGTTTGCTTGCACGTTGCCAGACCCTTGCTTGTTCCTGATTACGCACCTGCCTCCTGTTATTGTACCGCATTGCCTGCCAGTTGCCGACCTTGCCTGTTACAGACACGCAGTGCTTCCTGCACACCTGCTGATCTTCCGGTGCCTACCTACAACATCTCTTCTACCGTGAGGACCCAGCATCTCCAAGGTCTGCTACCTCCACCTTCAGGCACCTGCACCCTTTCGTGTCCTCACGCGCCCTGTCCCCATCCTCAGGGGCGTGGAGACCGGAACCGTGCGAGAGGCCACCCTCAGCAGTCTGACTCCACTGTAAGGTACGTGACAACAAGCTTGGTGCGGGCTGGGGCACTGGCCCATGTAAGTGCACATCTGATCGATTTTAAACAATTTTTAATAAATTTGCATTTACTTGCTACAATATGATGGTCCTTTGTATATCTCTTTGAGTCATACTAGTACGAGAGGTTTTACTTTCCATGAGGAGAAACTATTGATGTGACCAGTGAAGGAATGGTTATCC
The DNA here is from genome assembly GCF_037356315.1 of Lithobates pipiens. Classification (NCBI taxonomy): domain Eukaryota; kingdom Metazoa; phylum Chordata; class Amphibia; order Anura; family Ranidae; genus Lithobates; species Lithobates pipiens. The sequence continues at coordinate 57,009,665 of NW_027507787.1, read as the reverse complement.
TTAAATGAACCAAAGGCGAAAGCACAGACTAGGTCTGGTGAGTGGCCATTCTATTCGGTGGTGGTAGAAGCACTCGGTCTGTGTTTGTATTAAGCACTTTGGGTTGAGATAGAAGCACTATCAAGAAAGTCGCAAGCACTGAAGGGACTGTTTATATTTATGCACTATATATGTTTATGCACTATGCACTTTTTCTACAGGAGGAACTAATGCACTTGTAATATTAATGGTACATTATGCTATAGTGTGCTTTATACTGTATGTGGTTTACAGAAAGTATTTTTTCTTACACTGTTGGAGTTGTTTACTGTGGATTATTTTTTTTTACAGTAACCCTATATAATGTTGGGTATTTGAGCACTTTAGTCATTTGTGGTTTGATTAGGATAAATTATATTTAACATTTTTTTAAATATTTGATACCAGTGCAGGAGTTGGAGAATGGAGTGGATCTCTCTTTACTTACATTTATAGATTGTAACAGGTCCTGTGGGCAGCGATATGTATGCTGCCATGTTGGCATTAGGAAATCAGTTCTGCCGTCGCCCGTCAGTTTTACTTTAATGTTTAACTAAAGTCAAACGTTTTTTGTTTTTTTTTTACATTTTTGGATAGAGTGGAGAGTGATTAGAACCCCTATCAGATTTTATTGCTGTCTCTGTGCCCCCCGTTAGGCAGATTCTCCCTCCCTATTTGTCCTGTTTACCGTTATCATTGAATGTATAAGAAAGTCCCAAAATCTGAGTTGGCATCAGAACAGTATTAGAGGAGAAATCCAAATCTTCCAATGGGGACACTAGTTCTGGGGACACTTCAGGAGTCCCTCATTTTGGAGGGATTTTCTCTCACTTCCTGTTTTGGCTATGGAAGTGAAGGGAAATCTTCTCTATTGGACACAGATGGGGAAAAAAACAAAAAACAACAACAACCTGACAGGTGGATTATAACCCTCCCTTAATGTATCCAAAAAAAAAGTTATACCTCTAGTTCTACTTTAACCTCTTCACGACTGCACTATAGCTGAATGACAGCTACAGCACCGTTGCACATTGCCATCATATGACATCCTCCCTTGATGGCGCTTCTCGCACGCCCCCTGCAGTGCACGCACATCCACAGGCATCTGAGATCGCTGTGTCCTTGGGACACAGCTGATCACAGATTGTGGTAAAGAGCCAATCGCAGCAGCTCTTTACCATGTGATCAGCTGTGTCCAATCACGGTGTAAACAGGATTTGCCGGTTATGGGCATTCCTCTCCTCATGCTGACAGCGTGTGAGGATAGGAGAGCTGATAGCTGGCAAATCCATAAAGGGGACATCTACACTTATAATCAGGCACTGAACATCAGTGTCCTGATTATTAGTGCAGCCCCAACAGTACTGCCAACTAGTGTCAATCAGTGCTGCTGTAAACCAGTGCCCATCAGTGCCACCTATTAGTGTCTGTCAGTGCCACCTATCAATGCAGCCTCATCAGTGAAGGAGAAAATTTACTTATTTACAAACTTTTATAACAGAAAACGAAGAAAATCTTTTTTTTTTTTTTCAAAACTTCCGGTCTTTTTTCTTTGTTTAGCAAAAAATAAAAAACTGAGTGGTGATTAAATGCCACCAAAAGAAAGCTCTGCCTTAAAAAAAATGATAACAATTTTGGTTGGGTACACTTTTGCATAACTGCGCAGTTGTTATTCAAAGTTTGACAGTGCTGAAAATTGGCCTGGGCGGGAAGGGGGTGAAAGTGCCTGGTACTGAAGTGGTTGATGTAAGGTAACACAGAAAACATATACAATGCAAACATTCTCCTGACAACTGTAACATACACCTGGGAAAACTGGAATGTGATCCACTGATATTTTACAAAACGCATCCAAGGCCAAGGATAAAAATCTTCTGCATACAATGTGTGTAATATATACACATATATATATATATATATATATATATATATATATATATATATATATATATATCATATATGGGTGTTTCTATACCCGGGGCTGGCCATGTCATTACTACACTACCATCTCCCATCTAGACATCTCTTCCAGCTGCTCAACCAAACCTCCAGCTACCAGGCTGCACTGTACCGTCTACGTCACACCCGCTATAACCTCTGACATTGCGAACTCCCTGCTCTGCCAATCACCCATCTCTAAAGCCTGGTTGGCTCTCTGCTAAAATAACCCCGCCCACACGACTGCTACACCCGCCCTTCCAAATACAGCGAAACCGCTGTGTCTATTGGTCCCGCCTCCCATTGGTTTCCTCTGTTTTATTGGATAAGATGCCTGCTTGTTAGTCGTGAGCCGCCTGTGATTGGTGTAGGGCTGTGGTTTCCAGGTGTCGTGGTAGGTTGCGTTACCACGTCAGTGAAGTTTACAGGGAAGACTCCAGCCGGCTTGCAGCTGGGGCCTGTGGTGAGGTAGTGGCGCCTCTGGTCAGCATTGATTGATTTCTATGTGACCGGCAGGCGAAGGGCAGTTAGTAATTCGGGGACTCCGTGCCGACGTCTTCCTGTGCTCCTGCTGAAGGAGCTGAATGTAAAGCCAACGTCACCGCCGCTGCCTAGGCCGCCATCTTGGATTGAGGGTCAGTCCAACTGACAGGTAATAGAGAACAGGAGCTTGGCTCTGATTTATACAGCGCTCAGGTATGGGGGGAGGCAGCTCTGTTCAGTGGAGGTACACAGGGTCTTCTCTATGCTAGGAGACGGTTCTGTTCAGTGGAGGTACACAGGGTCTTCTCTATGGTAACATGTAGATGCCAGCTATATCGAAATCAACGGACAGCCCCTGTGCAAGGTTAGGAGGTGTATCCCTGAATTGAATGGGATTGGTCCAGTCGGTGCAGGCCTTAGTGAGGGCTCCTGGTATAGGGAAATCCAGTCTAGAACATCTCATGTACGCTTTAACATGGGAAAGTTATTGTAAAGGCGTGTGTGTGTGTTTTCTTTTTTATTAAACTAACAATGTGTTATAGTTATCCACTGTGTGCAGTGGTAAGGCACAGATTGGCTCTTAACCGCCTCTTCTTGGTGAGCAACTTCCTATGGAGGCACACCAGTGGGCTAGCTCCTGAGCTGGGCTGTGTGTGTCTATTGACGCACACAGTGTGGCTCGGCTCCTCCTCCCCAGGCTTTGACAGTGATAGGTGCCAGTGGCTGCTGCCACCTCCTCTGTATCCTGTGAATGAAGGCAGAGAGCTGTGGCTGGGGACAGCGCTGGATCCATCCAGGAGTAAGGTAAGTGTTTTTTGGGAGGGGGGGGGGGGGGCATAATAAGTGGTAAAACTTTTTTTTTTTTTTTTTTTCCTTCATGCAGAAAATGCATTAAGCAGAAGTCCCCAACCTTTGTTTACACCAGGGACTGGTTTTGTGGCAGCCAATTTTTTGAGGGCAGAGTTCGTCCCCAACCCCCCTTTACAGCACAGTCCCCCCTTTATATCTGTTTCCCCTTTAAAACCGTTGCAGTGTGTCCACAGCGCCCTTTTGCATCACAGCGCCCTTTGCGGGGTAAGGGGGGGGTGTGTGTGTTGGGAAGGGGGCTAACGCTCTGATATAAAGAGGCACTGTAATGATTACAGTGCAGTTCCCTTTATATCACAATGCCCCTTGCAGCCTGGCCTCTCCTCCATACTCTTGTCTCTAATCACAGTGCCCCTTTCATGCTCTGCCTTCCCTTCACATTCCTACCTTTGGCAGGGCAGAGGCAGGATTAAGCCTGTGTCTCCTTTCTCTCTCCCCACCAATGATGTCATCCTATTAGCAGGGCAGGGGACAGGAGGAGCTGCAGATCTGGATGGAGGGTGGGAGTGGCCCAGCTTATCATTAACAAGTGGGTGATTACCTGCTTGTTAATATGAAAGACTCCCACTCTCTATGCAGATCTCCTGTTCCTCCTGCCCTGCTGATAGGATGACATTGTCAGCAGGGCGGTCAGAGCCAGCAGAGGAGACCCAGGCATGGCTGAACAGCAGTAGTCGAGCGTTGACAGCCCTGTTCAGACCACAGTCAGCGCTCACCTCTTGCTCTGCGGCCCGGTCATCAACGGGCAATGAACTGGTAGCGGTTTGGGGCCTAGGGGGTTGGGGATCTCTGCATTAAGGTAAGAAAGAGTTTTTAACTTTAGACCCCTTTCACACCAGGGCGTTTTGCAGGCGCTATAGCGTTAGAAATAGCGCCTGCAATCCGCCCTAAAAAAGCTGCACCATTGTTTGTAGTGTGAAAGCCCGAGGGATTTCACACTACAGCGGTGCACTGGCAGGACGTCAGGGAAAAGTCCTGCCAGCAGCTTCTTTGGAGCGGTGTTTACCGCTGCTCCCCATTGAAATCAATGGGGCAGCGCTGTAATACCGCCGCCAAAACGCCGCTATTGCGGTGGTTTTAACCCTTTCTCAGCCGCTAGCGGGGGTAAAAGTGCCCCGCTAGCATCCGAAATGCGCCGTAAATCCGGCGGTAAAACGCGGCTAAAAATAGCGGCGTTTTACTGCCCACGCTATGGGCGGTGTGGTGTGAAAGGGGTCTGAGAGGAACTTTTACTCTATGTACCTAAAATAAAACTAAGGCTGCATTCATACCTGAGGGACGCAACACGTTGCACCTTTTTAGCACGACAGCCCATTGAGTTGAATGGGCTGCCTGTTGTGCAAGAGAAACCAAAGAAGAAGCTCAAGTACTATTTTAGACTGTTACATTAAATGGCACCCCCAAATGTGGGTAACAAAATATGCAGCGTGGAAAGTGTATTTCCAGAACCATGGACAGAAATGTGCATTTCTGCCCACATTTCAATGTTGGGGCCTTCAAGTGTGTGTCACCCTGGATTTGTTTCTATGTGTTTGTTCACATATGTGTATTTTTTAAATCCTAGTCTCTATTATTTTCATCTGAAGTACCTGGTTGATCCTACCAGTCGCCTTTTTTCCTTGTTTTTAACTGACCACACATGGCACATAATCTGATCTGTTAGTGTGGTCAGTTTTCATCCTTTTGCTGGCCGTTCAGAGGTACAGGACACTTTTTTCAGACGCGCAGCATACCTGTATTTGGTAGTTTGTTCAGTCACCACAGCCTGCCTCTTGGAATATGCCCCCTGCTCAAGTGCAGCTACATCTTGCTTCAGGCTGAACAGACTATGGAATATACAGACACCCTGCGTCTACACAGAAATCCTGTAACCCTGCCGCCCACTGTCAGGAAGAAGCGATGCATGGTCACATGACAGAACTTTTATCCTTGTAAAAATGGTAAGAAAGATAATTTCTGAGCTTAACAGGTTCATGACCGCTGCATAACAGATTTATTGCTACAGTACCGCCGCTCTGTGCTGCTTCACGTGTATATATATATATATATATATATATATATATATATATATATATATATATATATATATATATATATATATATATATATATATATATATATATATATATATATGTAATTCTGCATTTACGGGTTTTGGGCGTGGGTATGTAAACAAAGCAGACTGTCATTCTGAGAGTACAGAAGACATGGATCCTGTGTTTCTGTGAAGCAGAAACGCCATTCCATGTCTTCCAATAGTGAAAGCACTTCCCTCAGTTAGTAAGCACTCCCTAGGAACACATTTAACCTTTTGATCAGCCCTTCCCTGCCAGTGGCATTAGTACAGTGACAGTGGTAAAACGATGCATCGATCACTGTATTAGTGTCACTGATTTTCCTCCCCCCCCCCCCCCCCCAATATAGCAGTCCCGCTATAAGTCGCTGATCGCTGCCATTACTAGTAAAAAAAAAAAAAAAAAAAATAAATATATATATATATATATATATATATATATATATATATATATATATATATATATATATATATATATAAATTTATTATTATTTAAATTCCCATAGTTTGTAGACCCTTTTGCGCAAACTAATCTATATAGTCTTATTGGGATTTTTTTTTTTTACCAAAAATAAGTAGTAGAATAGAAGCGAAAAATCGAATTTCTTGGATGTGTTTTAGAGCAGACAGTAAAAAATAAATATTATAGTTTTTTTTATTTTGTTTTCAAACTTGTCGTTTTTTAGTGCAAAAAAAATAAAAAAATCCTCAGAGGTGATCAAATACAACCAATAGAAAGCACTATTTGTAGGATAAAAATGACATTACTCTTATTTGGGTATAGTGACCCATGACTGCGCAATTGTCAGTTAAAGCAACGCATTGATGTATCGCAAAAAATTGCCTGGTTAGGAAGGGGGTAAACCTTCCGGAGGTCAAGTGGTTAAGCAAAAGCAGTTAGTACTGTTTCACACGGACTTCAGCTTGTATAGGAGCAGTGTGAACAGCAAGCTTTCACAAGCTAGCAGCTTGCTTAACCACTACAGCCCCAGACCAATAAACGCCTTAAGGACCAGAGGTCTTTTTCCAATTTCGCACTGCGCTGCTTTAACTGGTAATTGCGCGGTCATGCAATATTGCACCCAAACGAAATTTGCGTCCTTTTCTTCCCACAAATAGAGCTTTCTTTTGATGGTATTTGATTGCCTCAGCGATGTTTTTTTTTTTTTTTTTTTTTTTTTTGCGATATAAATGGAAAAAGAGCGAAAATGTTGAAAAAAAAAGATATTTTCTTCTTTTTGTTATAAGAAAAATCGAATAAACTAAATTTTAGTCATACATTTAGGGCAAAATTTATTCAGCCACATGTCTTTAGTAGAAAAAATGTCAATAAGCGTATTTTTTTTGGTTTGCGCAAAAGTTATAGCGTCTACAAACTAGAGTACATTTTCTGGAATTTACACAGCTTTTAATTTATGACTGCCTATCTCATTTCTTGAGGTGCTAAAATGGCAGGGCAGTACAACCCCCCCCCCCCCCAAATGACCCCATTTTGGAAAGTAGACACCCCAAGGAAATTGCTGATGGGTATGTTGAGCCCATTGAATATTTTTTTTTTTTTTTTTTTTTTTTTGTCCTAAGGGATTGAATAATGACAAAAATTTTTTTTTTTTACAAAAAGTTGTCACTAAATGATATATTGCTCACACATGCCATGGTTATATGTGGAATTGCACCCCAAAATATATTCCGCTACTTCTCCCGAGTATGGGGATACCACATGTGTGGGACTTTTTGGGAGTCTAGTCGCGCACGGCACCCCGAAAACCAATCACCACCTTCAGGATTTCTAAGGGTGCAAATTTTTGATTTCACTCCTCACTACCTATCACAGTTTCGAAGCCCATAAAATGCCAAAATAGCACAAAACCCCCCAAAATTACCCCATTTTGGAAAGTAGACACCCCAAGCTATTTACTGAGAGGCATGTTGAGTCCATGGAATATTTTATATTTTGCCACAAGTTGTGGGAATATTACAAACTTTTTTTTTTTGCACAAAGTTGTCACTAAATGATATATTGCTCACACATGCTATGGGCATAAGTCAAATTACACCCCAAAATAAATTCTGCTGCTTCTCCCGAGTACGGGGATACCACATGTGGGGGACTTTTTGGGAGCCTAGCCACGTACGGGACCCCGAAAACCAAGCACTGCCTTCCGGATTTAAATATAAAATGCTACCAAAAAAACTGTTAGCGATGGCAGGGATCAGGCCTGACTCTGCGATCGCTGCAGTTATGTGTTTAGTGTTTTGTAAGTGACAGTGATCGATCGATACTGCACTTGGGTGGGCTGGGGAGAGGGGCAAAACGCAGGTGCTAGCAGGTATCTGGGCTGATCCCGCTAACAATGCGTTTTTTTTGGAACCCTGAACTGCTGGGGATGCTAGTATAGATCTGATCAGATATTGATCTGTTCTGATTCTATACCACTACGGGAGGTTTATGCTTTGCGTGTGGGTGTTAGCGGTACTGGCACTAACCTAGCGCTGCCTGGGGCGACGCAGACCCTGACCCTAAAACCTAATTGATATCACCCGCCGGGTGATCGGGGGTTAAACCTTTATTGGGTAATAAATGGTGGGTGCCCTGATGCTATAAAAAGCAAACTAACTAACCAGAGTCACCCGTAACACTTATACGGTGATCAGTGGTGAAAGGGTTAACTAGGGGCAATCAGGGGGTTCAAATTTTTATTAGGTAGTATATGGGGGTCCCTGGCGCTATATAAAAACCTGACGGGGAACCTAAATAACGAACTGGCTAACCAGCGTCACCAGTGACACTTATACTGTGATCGCTGGTGAAAGGGTTAACTAGAGGGAATCAGGGGGTTAAAACCATTATTGGGTAGTATATGGGGGTACCTAACGCTATAAAAACCTGGCGGTGAACCTAAAAAAATAACTAGCTACCTAGCGGCACTAGTGACACTAATGCAGCGATCAGAAAAGCGAACGCTTAGTGACACTGGCAAAAGGGGGTGAAAGGGTTAACTAGGGGCAATCAGGGGGTTAAAACCATTATTGGGTAGTATATCGGGGTACCTAGCGCTATAAAAACCTGGCGGTGAACCTAAAAAAATAACTAGCTACCTAGCGGCACTAGTGACACTAATGCAGCGATCAGAAAAACGATCGCTTAGTGACACTGGCAAAAGGGGGTGAAAGGGTTAACTAGGGGCAATCAGGGGGTTAAATCTTTATTGGGGGGTGATAGGTCCAGGATAGCCCCCTAACACTAACTGCCCTGACAGTTTTAACTGTTACAACTGACACTGAATTCAGTGATCAGTAAAGAAATGATCAATGCAATCAGTGACACTGTGACTGGGGGGGGATCGGGGGGGGGTTTGTGTGCCTGTGTGTACCTACATGTCAGTGTAGTGTTGGTGCACACTTACTTTTAGTCTTCTCCTCGTAGTCCGGTCAAAAAGACCGCCCCGAGGAGAGTGACATCACTTCCTCCTTCCTGTGTAAACAATACACAGTGGGAGGAAGCTTCTCATTGGCCAGGAGCGATCACCTCATCACGGATCGCTCCTGGAGCGAACCGGACCGCCGTATCCAGCGGGAGGGGGTCCGATCGGACCCCCCACCCGCTGGAAGGCAGGCACGTACATGTACGTGCTTGTGCCTGCCTGTGCCATTGTGATGACATACAATGGCAGTACGGCGGTCCTTAAGTGGTTAAAGTGGCTTTGAGCACTCCTATTGGGATCTATGCTCAACATTTACAAACTGGAGGTGAATGGTACTTTAACCACTTGTGGACTGCCCAGCGCACATGTGCTATGGCAGGGCGGCAGCCCGGCTGGGCGAATTGATGTAACTGTACGTTCGTGCATGAGATACTGTGATACATTAATTATCACTCCGCTGTGGCATATGTTCTTCCCTATCTGCTGCCTTTGCAGAATAAGGGTGAGTTTTTGAGGGGGTGGTCGAAACATGGCTCAGCAGTGTTGATGGGAGAATTGGGCAGTTGACTGTGGGCAGTGTTGATGGAGAAATTAGCAATTTTCTTACCTGCAGCCCATGTTTGCAGGAAAGAAAATTACATAATCTATGGCTTGCCTTGGCCAACATCACTCAAAACGAACTCTCCAGTGCCACCACACCCAGACCAGCACAGCATTAGGAGGGAATCGGAATTACTGAAATGGCATCTGGCATGATTGAATCCTAGTAAGCCTCCCTTCTACTGCCAGCCTGCCTCATATTAATACAATCCAAAGTTCAGCCAGGGATTTAAGGGAGAAGAGGGAGGCTGGCACCTCCACCCCACTAACACACTTTACATTTAATGTAGAAGTTCACCCTAATACTAAAATCTCAAAATCTACAGGCATCCACAATCTAAAGCCTCATACACACGATCGGACTTTGTACAAACTTTCCTGTGGACTTTTGTACAAAGGGCTTAGTCCACAAGTTTGTATTGCATGCACACGGCAGGACTTTTTAGGCAACAAACACGAACGTAGTGACGTTTCAACGTACTGATGACACTTCAGAAGAGGACGTTCAATGACTCCAGCGCCACCTTTGGTCAACTTCTGTATTGTTGTCTGATCTTTTGCATTGGTTCTGAGCATGCGTGTTTGTACCTTGTACAAAAGTCCGATGCTTTTGCGTACACACGATCGGACTTTGCTCCATCGGACTTATGTTGTCAAAAAGTTTGTCCCTTCGCACAGCCAACAAAGTCCGATGAAAACAGAAAAAGTTTGTCCGATGGAGCGTACACACGGTCGGATGTTGCTCCAAAACAGCTAATTTGCATGTTTGTTGTCAAAAAGTCCGACCGTGTGTACGGGCCTTTAGACTAACCTATCTAGCTCTGTAAAGAAGACATGGCTATACATACCTTTTCTGAAACAACTCTGGCCCCACACTGAGCTGTCAGCGGTGGCTTTGCTGTGTAGGTGTGTGCAGGAGAGACAGCCGACAACAAAACCCCCATAGTAACTCTATGGGAGCCATCATTTCTCTTTTGCAGAGCTTCCACCCCTGGAGACTGGACCAGAGTGGCTTTAGAAGTGTGTGAGTGTGTGTGTGTGTGTGTGTGTGTGTGTGTGTGTGTGTGTGTGTGTGTATATATATGAGATAGGTTAGTTTTAGATTGTTGATGATCTGTAGAGAGATTTTGGGGTGAACTTCCACTTTTATTAGTGTTGTATAGAGCATGTCAACAGCAATTCATTTACTGTGTGTATATATAATTATACTGACGCTTACAGGAAGCACTGGCAAACAAAAAAACAGTAACCAGCCAGATATAAGTTCTGACTCCCAGCATATAATTTTTCTTTTATTTTTTTATTTTTTTTTTCCTTGCTAGTGTCCTAGGAAGATGGATGATTTTTCTCTACTGGGAAAAGTTTAACCATTTTACCAACCAATTTTTCTTTTCTTACCTTGTTTTCAAATACTGATAAAATCAGTGCTGCATGGCTCTAAGTGTTGTGTACAATACGTGTTCTGTTCCTGCTTTTGAGCATGGAATGAACCTTCCCACCACTGCTCCTAATTACAAAAGACGTATGGTTCCACCTCAGCCAGACCCCATACACACTATTCAAATTTTCTGCAGATTTTTGTCTTCAGATTTACCAAAACCATGTAGTGCAAGGGCCTGCCTGATTGCATACAAATTGAAACTTTAAGGTTTGACCTCCTATTATATGGTTTTGGTAAATCTGAAGACCAAAATCTTCAGAAAATCGAATGGTGTGTATGGGGCATAAGTCCTTGCTGCTCTTTGCAGTGACCAGAGTCCTCTGCGCTGCCTTTGCTATGTATGAATCTGCTGTTAATGAGTGTAGTGTATTTTTAGCAAAAATATTCTTTTGATAAACATTTGCGCAAATATTATATATATATATATATATAATTTTTTTTTTTTTTTTTTTTTTTTTTATATTGGCCACATGCTTTCAGAAAATGAAATGGTTTAGGGGGGTATTTTACAAACTCTGAAAGTTGTAAGTGAAAAAGGAAAACCTCCAGATTTTTCTTTTGAGAATTTTTTGCGTATGTCCGATTTTTTTTTTTTTTTTTTTTTTTTTTTTTTTCACCATGTCTCAAAGGTGCAATTTCAAATTAAAAAATATTTGTTAACTCTATACAGGTTTATCTTTTATATTTAAAAGGAGCTTAGCGGGAATTTTGTAAAATTTTCTGTGTTTTCGATCTGCTAATAATGATTTTAGTGCATTTTTAGTGAAAATATTAATGGATAAAACATTTGCGCAAATATCGCAGGGCCTTAAAAATCAGTAGCACCTTCCATTTAATCTACTGGTCCTTTTTGCTTTCAGAAAATGTGGGGTCTTTTAAAAACGCAAGAAAAATAAAAAACCTCCAGATTTTGAGAAATTTTGGTTATTTATAGTTTTGTGTGTGTTCAGTTTTCGCTTTTTCGCAAAAAGGTGTAATTTTAAATTTTCAAATATTAGTTAACTCAATAAAGGTTAAGCTTTTATATTTAGCAGGAATTTTGTAATTGCTGTATCTGCTAATGATTTTAGTGTATTTTTATATTGTTTGATAAACATTTGTGCAAATATCGTGGTGCCTTAAAAATCTGTAGCAACTTTTTATTCTACTGGTCCTATGCTTTCAGAAAATATATTGTTTTGGAGGGGGAGGGGTCTTTAACAAACTCTGAAAGCTGTAAGGGAACAAAGAAAACCTTCAGATTTTTAGAGAAATGTGGTTTTGTAATTCATTAGCAGATAAAAACACAGTGCATGTTTTTATCTGCTAATAATGACTTTAGTGTATTTTTTGTGAAAATATTGTTTTGATAAAGTCATTATTAGCAGATAAAAACACTCACTGTGTTTTTATCTGCTAATGAATTATTACAAAACCACATTTCTCTAAAAAAAAAAATCTGAAGGTTTTCATGTTTTCATTGCTCCCTTTTTAAAGCTTTCAGAGTTTAACTACTTGACAATTGGGCACTTAAACCCCCCTCGTGACCAGACCAATTTTCAGCTTTCAGTGCTCTCACTTTGAATGACAATTACTCAGTCATGCAACACTGTACCCAAATGAATTTTTTTTTTGTTCTTTTTTTTCATACACATAGGGCTTCCTTTTGGTATTTGATCAACTCAGGGTTTTTTTATTTTTTGCGCTATAAATGAAAAAAGACTGAAAATTTTTGAAAAAAACACATTTTTCTTTTGTTTCTGTGATAAAATTTAGCAAATTATAAATTTTGCCCACAATTTATACTGCTACATATCTTTAGTAAAAATAACCCAAATTAGTGGATATTATTTGGTCTCTGTGAAAGTTAGAGAGTCTACAAGCTGTGGTGCAAATCATAAAAATGTATCACACCTGATGTACTGGTGGTCTATCTCATTGCTTCTGTCTCATTTCTTGAGACCCTAACAAGCCAGTAAAGTGCAAATACTCCCCAAATGACCCAGTTTTGGAAAGTAGACATGGTGAGGTTTTTGATGTTTGTCATTTTTTTTCCCCCACAATTCTTTGCAAAATGAAGACTTTTTTTTTTTTTTTTTTTTTTTGTATTTTTTTTTTTTTTTCCACAAAATTTTCATTGTAATGGGTTATTTCTCTCACATGTCATGTGTATACCACAAATGACACCCCAAAATACACCCTGCTACTCCTCCTGAGTATGACGATACCACGTGTGGGACTTTTCCACAGCCTGGCCACATAGAGAGGCCCAACATGCAGGGAGCGCCATCACGTGTTCTAGGAGCATAAATGACACATCTAACTTGTTGACTAACTATTACACTTTTGAAGGCCCTGGAGTGCCAGGACAATGACACGTGACACTGACAGGTGGCACTGATGACAGATGGCACTAATATGTGGCACTGACAATTGAGTGTTTTTTTTTTTCTACTCATGCTTCAGCGTTCATCTCTCCCTCCTCACACAGTGACAGCGTGAGGAGGGAGAGCCGGAGATGACAGATGATGTCATATGTTTACATATGAGATCATCTCTCATTGGACATGCCGATCACGCTGTAAACGGCTGCTGTGATTGGCCGTTTACAGCGATCTGTGACTGGCTGTGTCCAAGGGACACGGCCAGCACAGAACTTCCCGATGCACGCTCGTGGGAGTGCGAATTGCGGAAGTAAACAGGAGGACGGCCTCCCGGCAATTGGCATCTGAAATGGGGGGCGCAGGTACCCGTTTTTGACAGGTACCCATTTCCGCTTCAACTGCCTAGGCCAGTGATGGCAAACCTTGGCACCCCAGATGTTTTGGAGCTCCATTTACCATGATGCTCATGGACTTTGCAGTGTAGTTGAGCATTATGGGAAATGTAGTTCCAAAACATCTGGGGTGCCAAGGTTAGTCTTCACTGGCCTAGGCAATCAAAAGCAGAAGTTCCCCTTTGCACTTGCCCCTCCCCCATTTTTTGGGGATGTGGGACCATTCACCGTGAACAACGCCACTCACGCATGTGCAGTGGGCACCCAGCTTTGAACACAGGTTTATTAAAAGTCAGCAGCTACAGTGTTTTTTTTTTTTTTTTTTTTTTTTTTTTTTTAGCTCCTGACTTTTAATTTTTACATAGGATGTGTAATGGTCACAGTGAATGGTCACTTGCATACATGCCCTCCTGAGGTCAGGTGGCGTTAAGTTCTTCCAAGCTCTTGAAAGCAACAACTCCCTCCCTATGTTTGAGATCTTTTTGCTACCAACAGGTAAAATATATTGTGCAACAGGACAGCCCTCACCTCTTTTTGAGCGTAAATGTAAAAATGACCCACATGCCCTAGGTACTGCATAATCAACTTCTGATGGGAACGTCCAGGCTCTATTATGTGTCCAAATGGTTTTTAGATTTTGACATTCAGCTAGAACCAGAGCAATGGTCCTAGATGTTGGATAACACCAAGTTATGCTCCCATAATGCTATGTGCTTGGAATCGAACTACAAACTATTATTTTGGTGGTATTTGACACTGACTAGAAGTGTGAGATGCACCCTGGGACACACAAGCTGAGGGTATCCGGATCTGGAGACATACCTCCACACATGGTAGAACTGTCCAGTAGTACAGCGACTATAGATTGGTGTATACAACATGTTGGCTCTTCTGTTGGGCGCCTGCTGAGGCCCTACTCAACTTAAAACTGGATGGACTTCTAAAATGCCAATTAAAACTAATGACCCATGTCCTCACAGCTACCAAACCATCCATAGCACAAGCTTGACTAACTGACCCCCTCTCTAACAGCAGTTAAAAATGGGCTCCAATCAACTTTTATAAATGGGGAAAAACTTGATGGACAAAATGTCCAAATTCCACTGAGTGTGGGACCTTGGGTCCCCCATTTTTTTTTTTTTTTTTTTTTTTTTTTTTATCATCTCCTGTTTTACCTGTTGCATCTTCTCTGTACTGTGCTTTAATAAAATTATTGCGTGAAAAACCTTTCCAGTTCACACCCTACTCCAAGATGCTCTGTATAAAGAATGGGTCGGTTTTGTGGTTCTCATTGACTAGTCTATCCCACAGAATGACCCTTTTGAAACTAGAAAACTCTCTATGCTGATAAGTTAATTTACATTTGATTAACACAACCATGGTAATGTCATGCCAGGCAGAGAACGAGTTGCCAAATCAGGCAACATATGTACAGCAGTGCGATCTTCCCAAGAAAATATCCTCCCAATTTTGCTGGGATGGTTGACAAAAATGTGTAAGAATGTCAGAACAAAGAGGATTTGTCTTGGTCAGGTCTTTAACGCTGTTTATGGCTGTGAAGTTTAAAGAGTAAGGCCCCTGTCACATGGACGATCTGTTCAGGTCCACGTGTCCGTTTTTCAGACGGACCTGAACGAATGCTCTATAGAGCTCTATGGAGCGTCGAAAGTCGGCTGTGACATGTCCGCTGACATCCGAGCCGCTCCGATCCGAAAAAGTGTGACGGAGGAAAATGCTATTTTTCCATCCGTCATCGGATTGGGTGATGACGGACGTAGTGTCCGTCATCACCCGATCTCTCATAGGGGAGAGCAGCGCTGTGACAGGTCCGTCCCTGCGCAATGTGAGACAGACCTGTCATCTTCCTGCTCAGCTGAGATCGCTCCGGCGATCCCCGCTGAGCAAGCAGATATCCACGGTGTGGATCAGCACTGATCCGCCCCGTGTGAAATGACCCTTGCACCACTTTTTTTGAGGAAAAAAAAAAACCTTCCCCTTTGGGTGATTTGTGTAAAAAGCAGGGTTCCTCAAAAAGTGACTTTTTAAAGGACCATTAACACTCAAAGTAGAAAATATGTAAAATAAAATACAACATTTATTAAAAAACAGTGAATAGCATGATTCAAAAAAATAGATAAAACCGAAACACATGATATGAGAAAACTAGTCAAGACAGACAGCTGGAAGAAGCCCAAATGGACCGTCGGGGAGGTGGGGGGTCTTCAGGGAAAAATTGGCTAGGGACTTCCAGATGAATACAGACAATCTACAATATTGATATCATGTCACGCAATATTCAAAATATTATTATATATTTAGTAAGCTAATCATCTTTACAAAGAAAAAGCACAAAACGTAGATTTAAGTATCAATATTGACCTCATGTGTTGTGTGTTTCAAACGAAGGAGATCATGACTCTGCAAGAAAAAGGAAACTACGACCCCAAAGCAGTGTCAAAAAGCCAAAGCAAGATGGATGTAAACCATGTGCCTCTCGAAAGGGGGGCTGGAGCACTCTCGAGGGGCAAACCAACACGGATCTGAGTATATGCGAAAGAAATGAGTAGTAAATCATAATGCAAAAACATGAACTAATGCATAGAAAACAAATGGACACTCAAAAGAGTTGTCCAAGTATATGCAGGTAAACATACCTATTGATTTAAATCTTGCAGTGCAAAAAGTTGTTTCAAAGACCTAACCACCTAACATTGGACACTATTGCTGAGACAGGGTTCAGCTGCAGATGATGGAATGAGAACATTCCATGTTTGCAGGTAGATACACCCAATGAATAGGATCTGGCTAGACAACCAGCAGCCAAACCTAAAAGGACAACAAATCAAAAATGGTATGCATTTATATTCCACCGGCAGAATTATCTCAGCATTTGTATTGCACAGTGACAATTGCCCCAACATTGCAACAGATACTGTGCTCTTTAAACAGGTGTCAGCAGAGTCTTACCTACTGGATGTCGTAGGTGTAGCGATTTCCCTGTTGAAGGTTTTTTTTTTTTATATAGTGACCATGATAGGAGGGGTGTGGTGAAAAGACTCCACTTGTTGCATTCCCTGAATGACACTGCACGATTGTGCGCCCCCCCCCCCCCCGAGCTGGGGGTGCACCACGCCACCAACACAGGTGTGTAAACTACGGTGCCGGGCACAGATGATGCCATTGCGGGAGATCCCTGTGAATAACATCACGGGCAGACGTCCCAGCTGATCACGTGGCGGCGCGGTGTGCTGCGTCGCCTGCCCACTGACGCACAAAGGGCTGGTGCACCAATGTTCATGGACTGCAGTGAAGCAGCCAGAATCTCAGCCATACATGCCAGAGGAAAAAAGTAAATGAAATAAGAAAAAAGGAGGGAGAAAGTCTCCATCAACTCATCAGAATTCTCTATCTGCACAACAGACTAGACTAGTCATTTTATGCCAAACCCCCCCCCAAGATGAATGCCTCAAAAGGCTTGTAGGAAATTGTCTCGTTTAGGCCAGGGAACGTGGTGGCATTGAGTTTAAAGATCCAATGTTGCTCCCACTGCAACAGTGTCTTGTTCCAGTCACTGCCTCTGAGGCCTGGGTGTACTCGATCTAGTATTAAGAATTTGATCCGTGGGAAAGAAGCGCCATGGAAATGAGTGACATTCTGTCCCAATGGCAGATCTGGGTTGCATGATTGCATACTGCAAATGTGGCGGTATGCTCTCTGCCAAAATTTAATTTTAGTAGTTCCCACGTAAAAACAGGAACAATCACACTGAAGCAGATGCACAACGCCTTAAGCGCAACACTTGGCATAGTGTCTAGGAGTAAATTTGGTTCTATTTGGAAGATCGGGGTGCATAGAAGTGTTCATGTATTGGCAATACCTACATCTCCCACAACTAAAGGCTATTACATTAGCGTTCTGTTCCCGTACGATAATTATTTTTTTTTCTTATATTTTCATAGCTGTGTACACACTTTACAAAAGTCTTACGATAGTTTCTCAGAAGAAAATGATTGTATGATTTTTGTATAGTATATGTAGTATATACACAACTTTCGGCAGCCAGTTCCGACTTTTTGTACGAACATTTCCGAAGGGACAAACTAATTTCTCGTACGGGAACAGACCAAACAATTTTTAATTTTAACGTGTACTGTTTTCGTACAAGAAAAATCTAAAAGACTGCGTGTGATCAGAAACTAATAATAAGCCACAAAAATAGCAATTTTCGTTCATTGGTTCAGATTTTGCAGTGAAACAATGTGGAAAATCAGACGAATATTTACCTGATTTTCTTTGTGTGTACCACTACCCCATTTAAGAGTATCAACCGCTTTTCCTCACTAAAAGAAATCTAAAATCGTGTGCTAATCTTTCACAATGATGAGCAACATTTATTTCTTGTTCCCAATGAGTGACACATTGACAGTTGATCTGGTGTCTCCATTGTGTATATTTGACTTGGGAAGTTTCCTAGTTCTACTCATGAGTTGTATGATGAGAGATCCCAGCACCTATTTTGCTACTTTCAGCTCCTTTTGGCTAATTAGCCCTGATGACAAGCACACATAGCGGAAATTGTTATTTTCTTCAATTACCTGCAATGAAAGACATTACTCATTAAATTGCATAGTTTTGACCACATCTTTCAAGCAGAATTGAAGGCATTAGAAAAGACAGTAAAGAAAAAATCTGGTAGTGAAACAGCTGATAAAGTCAATTAAAAATCTTGTGTGACTCTCATAACTTTCTAAAGTAAGATCACTTGATTGTGCTGAATTACTTTCAATTTTAAAAGCAAGGGGATCACTGCAGTTAATGAAATATATATTCACATGGTAGGTGAATTCCTATACACCACACAGGGTTATACCATGAGGCCAACCTAGCCTCTATGGGAGTTGGGAGATGTGCCGAAGCAGAGTTCTGCTATGGTGGAATTTGAAGGGGCCATTTCCTGAATTATGACAGCTACAGTCCATAGGAACTGTTTTAGGGGACAGAAATTTAATACTCACTGCAGAGCAGTAAAGTAAATGTTGAAACGCTTTAATAATGGGTAAGGATTGCTACAGATGAAAAATCTTTGCCATGACTTTTCCACTTTTACCCTTTCATGCCTAAGCCGATTTATGACATTTGTTGCTTACAATGTTAAAATCGGTAGTTTTTTTTTTTTTTTTTCTTCTAGAAAATGACTTGGAACCCCCAAACATCATTTATTATTATTATTTTGTTTTTCTTTTAGCAGAGACCCTAGAGATTGCAATGATCACCATTTTATTATTTTATGTCACTATATTTGCGCAGCAGTCTTTAAAACCCTTTTTTTTTTTTTTTTTTTTTTTTTTTTTTTTTATATTCTTTTATCATACACCAACGTCTGCTGTAATGTACTGTATATGTATATTTCTTGACACACACACACACCCAAACAGTTTGTATGGCTGAAACTACATTGCACAGACATCGCATTTGATCTGCACATTTGCAATGTGGTGCAAATCACATGCGATGTCTGTCATTGCACTAGTGTGAACCGGGACTTGGAGGAGCTGCTACATACGGAATGTTTTTTTTTATCTTCATGCATATGCATGAAGATAAAAAAAAAAAAAAAAAAAAAAAAAAAATCTTCTGCCTTTTACTACTCCTCCTTTTTAGACCCCTTTCACACTGAGGAGCTTTGCAGGCGCTACAGCTTTCAATGCTCCAAAGATGCTTCTAGCGGGACTTTTTTCTACCGTCCTGCTAGGGCACTGCTCCAGTGCTTTCACACTGCAGACAAAGCAGCGGCTGTTTCAGGGCGCTTTGCAGGCGCTAGTGGAAAATGTGGGAAGTTATCGAGGGAGGAGGTGTAGATGGAGGAAAGAAGGGGTCCAAGAACAGAGCCTTGGAGGACCCCCTACAGAAAGAGGAAATGGAGAGGAGGAGACAGAGTTGCAGGTAACGCTGATGGAGTGCTGCGAATAGGCAGGAGGCGAACCAGGATAGAGCAGAATCTTGGAGGCCACGGTAACAGAGTTTATTGAAAAGGAGCGAGTGGTTGACAGTATCAAGTAGTAGGAGTATGGAGTAGTGGCCATTGGTTTTAGCAGTTAGTAAATCGTTACTGAGTTTTTTAATAAAGCAGTTTCTGTGGCGTGCTGTGAGCGAAAGCCAGACTGTAAGAGGTCAGGAAGGTTATTTTTAATGAAGTAGAAGATAAGACGGTTGTAGACTAAGCGTTCTAGTTTAGAATTTAATGGGTGCAATAAGATGGGTCTTAAGTTTTTCAGGTTGGTGGGGTCCAGTGAGGGCTTTCTAAGTATGGGAACAATCTGTTTTAGAGGGGAGGGGAAGGTAACACTAGAGAGGAAGACATTGAAGATGTGAGGGAGCATAGAATAGGAGGATGACCGTAGTAGTTGAGGGAACAGGATCCAGGGGACAATTGGTTAGGTGGGCGTCTGAGGGAAGTTTTGTAACCTTTTTTTAGTAGTAGCCAGTTCTAAAGCGGAGAGTGTTGACTGTGCTGTTGGACAAGGTATGTTGAGAGGGGAAGATGTATGTACGGTGGAGGTGTCCTCATGTATTGCATCAAATCTCATTGGTTTTTTATTCTGTGCTTCAAAATGTATGTATCTTGTAAAATATGCTCAACATAACTGTTATTTTACTCCTGTTTAGATAATTTGAAATAGGACTAAGCAGTGAAATTTAGGAAATTGTATGTTCTCTAATGATCGTGTGTGTATAGATATTATAGGTTGTGTGTTGAAGTAAATATTCAGTCATAGCTGATTACACTAGTCCTTTTTTTTTTTTTTTTTTTTTTTTTTTTTTGCTAAAGCCTCATTAGTGACATGACACATTTTTGTTCACAGAATTGTTTGTTTTTTTTCGTTTAATTAGGGCTTCCAAAATGGTGGACAGAAATATCTACATCGTTCAGGGTGAAATCAGCACTATTGTTGGTGCCATAAAACGTAATGCACGATGGAGCATGCACACTCCTTTGGTAAGACCTACATATAGTTATGATTACCTTCAGTGTGTCTTTGATTTAAGCAGACTTAAACTGTGAACCGACTCGTACGGGAATTGTTTTCTCGTTCTCCAAAAGATGTCTTGCCTTAAGCTTATTTGATAAAGACAAATCGGTGGTTAGTGAAAAGTTGGCCCACAAGTCACTATATGGACATTTGTTGGAAGAGCACCCACTAGTTACATTGCTTGTAGTATTCTGGAGGACACTCTAGCTTTAGCTGGTCAGTTAGGCATAACGGTGGAGTATACCTCTGTCTGAGGAAAGGGAAATTCTTTGTCGGGTTAAAGTACTGCTTATGTACAAGTTTCCCTTTTTTAAAATACTAAAAAAAATATGGCAACTACTAATGTGTATATGATCGCTTTTATAGACCAACCCCCTTTCACTTTTTGGTGCAGTCAGCTTCTAGACAAACAAAGCTCAGGTTAGTCTACAGTTTGTTTGCAAGATATAACTTCCTGAAGTGCGTCAGTGTGCTTGCTCGCTGACCTTCTCTTCAGGCATACAACAGCAGCTGGCCACTGCTTGAGTACAGCAAGGCTGCCTTGCATTCACTTCTTTTACACCAGAGTACTTGGCATTCACTTGCATCTTTTATTTGGGTGTGTGAGTGAACAAGAAGGCTGTTTATGCACTAGTCCCACTTTCTTTCCATATTCTATAAATTATTCAGAGATCTCATAGTAGAGGTAGATAATAATAGCATACAGTATAGTGGGGGTGTGAAGAGAATAGGAGCGCGGGCACAGTGGTTCACTGGTCTTACAAGAACTATCATTTAAAGCCAAACTTAAGGTGAACAGCTAAACATTACTGTGTGTGTGTGTGTGTATATATATATATATATATATATATATATATATATATATATATATATATATATATATATATATATATATATATATATATATATATATATAATTGGTAATTGTTTTACCTAAAAAGTATATGTATGTCTTATGTCTATCCAGTCCTGAGATATGGAAAGCCAAAGCCAGGCTGGTGACCTGGCCATACTCTACTGCAGTTAAAGCTGATCTCCAGGTTTCCTATTAGTTTGGACTGAGCTGGTCCAAACAAACTATTTCTGTCACTAAGTGCACCCTTTGCACTAAGCGCTGTATAAACTGTAGTTTCAGATACTAGGGTTTCACTAATACCAGTATTGGTGCCTATACTAAGCATTTGCGAAAGTACTCGTGAAATGCTCCAATACCTAAAAATGATACCTTTTGTGGTGGGATTTGAGTCCATACAAAATGAATAGGCTCAAATTGCACTGCAAAGAATCGCATGTGATTTGAACAGGAATTCTGTGCGATTCCTGTTCCAATCACATGCAGTTCCCCCACTGCACCTGTGTGAAGCTAGGCATAGTGACTTTAGCCTGGGTCCACACAGGCGCATTGCAGGAAACCATACGATTTGGAAAAAAATCGCATTCCATTCTTTGCAGTGTGATTTGAGCCCATTTATTTTGTATGGGCTTGAATCGCACGGCAAAGGTATCGGTACTTGGCATCAGGGAGTACTTGACCGAAAGTATCTGTACATGCAGTAAAAAGAAACGGTATTGGTGCAACCCTATCAGCCACATATAGAGAGACTTCCCTTCCCACACCCGAAACAATGCAGAGTCGATCTGGCGCTCAGCCATTTATAGGCAGCTTTGTAGTCTGTGAATTAATACAAAGCTTCATCTGACCTACTGAGTCAGCGATTGTGACATCAGCCTGCCTCTTGTCAATCAGCCAGAGCTGAACACTGTGTACTGTATGTAGCTGAAGCCACATACAGTTCATACAGAGCTTGGAGCCAGTGGAGCACATAGTGAAGGAAATAGATTGTTTGGACCAGCTTGGTCCAAACAAACTATTTAAAATGACAGGAAACCTGGAGATCAGCTTTAACAATAGTTTGGTCACAATCCTTGTTTTGGATAGTGAAAGAGCAGCGGCAGAAAGATAAGTCGCCATGTTCTCTCCTCTTGTCAACAAAGTCCATGTTGGCCGATCTGATTGGCCAAGTGTACTGCGTTACCTCACTACAGTGCTGGGTTTGTGTTATTATCTGCCTGGTGTTCAAATTTTAAAGTTTGTTTTTACCTTTTAATGCATGCTTTACATCTGTGGATGCAAATGCTGGACTCGGGAGCGTGCCCGCATGGTAATCCCCTGGGAGAGCTTTACAATCACTCTAACTATAGTAGATCCAGCATTTCCCAAGGCATCTTTCAGGACAGCACCTATGAGATAGTGACTCCTCCCTCATCCTTAGGAAACACCTTCTTCCTCCAAACTTTAAAGGGAGGCACCTCCCTACCACACCTCAGTTATTGTTCCTCTGGCCCGGAAGGAACATATTTTTGGGAGGGAGTCAAGTCCTTCCTTCCCTTTTTTCCTCCTCTAGGGACCTGCTGTCCTCCCGACCTACCCAGGCCATGGCAGTGGTAGCAAGCGGGCTCCTCTTCCCCTCTTAGTACTCGGAGAGAGCCAAAGATTTGGTGGGCGTTACGTTCGTAGGAGCAGAGGTGCGCGTGCACTGCCATGTTCTTTTGGCGGTCGCGCCGGAAACGACAAAGCGGGTCACTGAGTTGGCGAAAACGTTGTTTCCGGCGTGGACGCAGGGGGGAGGAGGGAGGACAGGAGCTGGTGCCTATTTCCGCTTCCGCGTCCGGTGCAGATGCATTATGGGAGTACGGAGGTGGCGTGTGAAGCCACAAGTGGAATACTGCACACCTGCTATGGAGGAGTCAGCGTCTGCAGCAGTGGGGACAGGCACAGGCACCAGCAAAGTCCAGGTAGGAGGCAGCGGTTAAAGTCTGCCTTTTTTTCCTATTTCTGCCTTTTGGTCTCTTTTTTTTTTTTTTTTTTTTTTTTTCTTTCCCCCCTAGTGGCAAGGGGCCTGTCTGGGCACTAGAGGCTGACTGGTTTCTTCTTAGTACACCTGGGTGGTGATCCTTATCAAAGCAGAGACCTGGTCTCACTAATGCCACGTACACACGCAGCCGACTATCTGGCGAACTTAGTCTGGCGGACTTCCCGCCAGACTGTCCGTCCGACTTTCCGAACGGGCTACTTGCCCACACACGGCACTTTTTCAGCGGACTAAGTCCGCTGTACTTTTGAAATTAATGGACTCGACCACACACGTGGAGGAAAGTCCGCTCATTTCAAGCGCGTCTCCAGGTAGGCGGGGCCCGCGAAGGAGACATTGCTGGCCCGTCACCTGGTATGGACTTAAAGGGGAACCCAAACGCCGGAAAAAATCGGCGTGGGGGTCCCCCCAGGTCCACATCAGACCCTTGTCCGAGCACGCTACCCGGCCGGCCAGGAAAGGGGGGGGAGCGAGCCCCCCCCCTCCTGAGCCGTACCAGGCCGCGTGCCCTCACCTTGTCCCCATGTTGATGAGGACAAGGGCCTCTTCCCGACAACCCTGGCCGCGTTGGTTGTCGGGGTCTGCGGGGGGCTTATTGGAATCCGGAAGCCCCCTTTAATAAGGGGGCCCCTGGATACCGGCCCCCCACCTTATGGGGTACAATGTACCCCTACCCATTCACCTGTGAAAAAAAAGTAAAAAAAAAACACAACACAGGGTAAAAATAGTTTATTGCACAGCTCCGGGGGGTCTTCCGTCTTCAGGGGGATTCTCGCCGGACTCCTCCGCTATCTTCTGCTAGCTCTTTTGCTAGCGGAGGAGCCTGGCTTTCTTCCTCGCCACCGCCCTCTTCTTCCAACTTCGGGGGTCTTGTCCCCCTCTTCGGTTCTTCTGCCGGGCCACCGCGCCTTCTTATAGCTCTTTTACAGGCGGTGGCCCAGTCTTCTGTCGTCCTCACCGCCTTCTGTTCTTCTGTTCTTCTCTTTTTTCTTCAGATGTTGTCTTGTCGCTCCCTCCGCTCACAATGACGGGGACCGGACGCGCTGTGACTTGTATAGGGACATCACCGGATGATGTCCCCGCCCATTATGGTGGCAGTCCCAGAGGATGCTGGGACTGTGACATCATAATAGGCAGGGACATCATCCGGTGATGTCCCTATATAAGTCGCCGCTCGTCCGGTCCCCGTCATTGTGAGCGGAGGGAGCGACGAGACAACATCTGAAGAGAAAAAGAGAAGAACAGAAGGCGGTGACGACGACAAGGACAGCAGAAAGGCATTTTGTTGTCTGTCAGCAGTCCACCTAAAAGGGATCTAAACAGGGTGGCGGATTTCCTAAGCAGGAATCCTATTCAGGAAGCAGAATGGTCTCTAAACCCAGAGGTTTTCGCAATGATTGTCTGGAAATGGGGGGGGGCTATCAGCGATAGACCTCTTCGCCTCAAAAGAGAATGCCCAGGCTCCCCAGTTATTTTCCCTGAACAGTCGCGACGGTTCGCTGGGGACAGATGCGCTAGCATATCCTTGGAAATTCCGTCTCTGCCCCATTTCAGTTAATTCCATTAGTTTTAAGGAAAATTTAGAAGGAAAAGGTACCAGTCATACTAATCGCGCCCTTTTGGCCAAAAAGGGCCTGGTTTTCGACCATTCTAGGACTGACAATCAAGCCTTGTTGGCATTTGCCCCCTCAGGCACGATCTGTTGTTGCAGGGCCCAGTAAATCATCCAGGAGTGGCCAGTTTGGCACTCAAAGCCTGGTTTCTGAGGGGCAGCTCCTTAGGAGCAAGGGTTTTTCCAGCCGTTTGATCTCAACTCTTTTTTTGTCAAGTAGGAAAAGGATTACAAGGGTCATTTACTCTAAGGTTTGGAAGGTTTATAATGCTTGGTCTACTTCATCCACCCAGGTCCCAGGGAGCCTTGTTTCCATCCTGGAGTTTTTACAGGATGGAGCAGACAAGGGACTATCAGCAGTTAGTACGCTGAAGGTGCAGGTGGCGGCACTAACTGTGTTTTTAGAAAGATCTGTGGCCTCAGATCCGCTGGTGATCAGATTCTTTAAAGCTCTCGAGGTCTAGACCAGCACTTCTTGGGGTTTTTCCTAGATGGGATTTGTTGGTAGTCCTGCAGTCTCTAACAAAGGGTCCTTTTGAGCCTCTGGGTGAGGTGTCCCTTAGGCTTCTCACATTAAAGACCGTTTTTCTGATTGCCTTTGTCTCTGCATGCAGGATCAGTGAGCTAAATGCTCTATCTATCTATTAAAGAACTGTACCTGTCTTTTTCCTGATAGTCATTCTCAGAACAGATGCAAAATTCTTACCGAAGGTAGCTTCAGTACAGAACCGTATTCAGGACATAGTACTTCCAACCTTCTGCGTTAACCCAGGAGACCCTTTTCCACATGTTGGACGTCAGGAGGACTCTGTTGTGTTACTTAGAAAGGACAAAGCCTTTCAGGTGTTCAGATTCACTGTTTGTACTGTTTTCTGGTAATAGGATTTCCAGGCTTCTAAAGTTTCTTTAGCAAGATGGCTGAAATTATCTATCTCAGAGGCATACTCCCAAGCAGGGTTATTCCCGCCAGCAGGGATTTGTGCACACTCAACCAGGGCTCTGGCGTCTACATGGGCAGAGAGAGCTGGTGCCACCCCTGAACAGATCTGCAAGGCGGCGACATGGTCGAGTTTTCACACATTTGTGAAACATTATAGGCTGGACCTCACTTCTGCCAGTGATCAGGCATTTGGCAGGAAGGTCCTGCAAGCGGTTGTCCCACCCTAAGGGGTAAGTCTCTGTTATCCTCTCAGGTGCTGTCCTGAAAGAAGCCTTGGGAAAAACCAAGTTTAGACTTACCGGTAACTTGTTTTCCAGAAGTCTTTCAGGACAGCAACATCCCGTCCTATTGTATTTTATTATGCTATGCTGTGACTAACGTATATGTTTGTGTTCCAGCCGGGGCCGGAGGTTCTCTTTTACAACTGACGTGTGGTAGGGAGGTGCCTCCCTTTAAAGTTTGGAGGAAGAAGGTGTTTCCTAAAGATGAGGGTGGAGTCACTATCTCTCAGGTGCTGTCCTGAAAGACTTCTGGAAAACAAGTTACCGGTAAGTCTTAGACCCCTTTCACACAGGGCGTTTTGCAGGCGCTATAGCGTTAGAAATAGCGCCTGCAATCCGCCCTAAAGAAGCTGCACCATTGTGTGCAGTGGGAAAGCCCCAAGGGCTTTCGCACTACAGCGGTGCGCTGTCAGGACATCAGAAAAAAGTCCTGCCAGCAGCTTCTTTGGAGCGGTGAAGGAGCGGTGTGTTTACCGCTCCTCCCCATTGAAATCAATGGGGCAGCGCTGTAATGCTGCCGGCAAAACGCCGCTATTGCGGCGTATTTCAGGCGGTTTTAACCCTTTCGCGGCCGAAATCCGGCGGTATCAGCGGTGTGGTGTGAAAGGGGTCTAACTTGTTTTTTTTAGACCACGTGATTTTATTGGGAATGTTAACAAAACAAAATCCCTTCCATATTCTGTATCTCACATGTCCTCTGAAAGTAAGAGCAGGTTTTTATCCTGTTGATTATATTTCATCAGCAGATACCATCCATCTATTCAGTCATAATTATGGTTTATACGGCACTGCAAGGTTTGGCTACTTCGTTTAGTCCCACTCAAACAGGTTTTTTGGGGGGGGGGGAAGAAGAAGAAGAAGAATCGGACAAGGAGGGGTTTGTATTAGGGATCCACATTTTAGTGTCAATCTGAAAACCCCTTCAAGATTTGTTCATGGTGTGCTTTGAGGTTTTTCCTTTTTAAGTAAACTAACTGCAACATGGAAAATAGGGTTTCATATATATAATATATATTTTTTTATATTTATTTTTTCAATTTACTTAGGATGAGGAACAGGATCCTTTGCTGCACAGCTTCAGTCAGCTTAAAGAAGTCTTGAATAATATTAAGTGTGAGTATTTACCTCATTTGAAATGTATAAGTGGTCACAATTTTAGCGGACCTTGGGCACCCAGAAGAGGCAGGTGAGTCTGGAGACCATGGCGGTGAGGTGGGGACAGGGACATCTGGCACCTGTTGACGTGAATGGGTAGATCATCTGCCACCCAATCGCCTCTACATTATGAAGTAGAGCCACTTGTGTTTTTTAAAATCAAGAGCCGCTTGTTTAACCCTGTGATTGCCTTGATGTGTAGTACATGTCCTAGGCAGTCAAAAGGTTAAGCCCGATCACTGCATGCTTCAGTGGTCCATGTGGCAATGTGAATAGATTGATGGTAGTGTCTATGTCCTCAGCCAGTGAGCCCCGGGCTGTGCTTTTGATTCAGAGGGAACTTCTGCTCATTAAAATGTTTACTTGTTAAAGATAAAACCTAAAAAAAACTTGTTCAAAAACATTTCTATGGAATTAGGGAGTATTGGGAATGATTTCATCCATGCCAAGCGAAAAAAAATAAAAATTTTATATGCAGTTGGGGAACGCAGGGTGTGAATGCAACAACTCCAAGCTGTATCTGCAAAATGTTATTTCACATTAGTAATAAATATTGGCTTTCATCAAAGGAGACATTTTAAAACTGAGATTCACTCAACTAGGACGTTATTTATTTTATTCTTTTTAAATAGTGATGTCCTGAAATATTTCCTGGATGTCTGCTTTTGACCTGACATATCTTTGGAAACCCTAAAAATGCATCAAGCATTTCTTGCATACATTTCGGTAAATCTGTCACAATAAAGGCAGTCCCCTAGTTACAAACATCTGACTTGCAAACGACTTCTACTTACAAATGGAGGGAGACAACCGGAAGTGGGAAATCTACACCTAGGAAGGGAAATTCCTGTAAGAGTTATTATGGGGAAAAAGATGCCTCCACTGAAGCTTTATCACCAAGGCTCGCCACCCCAAAAAAAAAAAAATGTTCAAAATCCAATTGTCGTTGGAACAGAAAGTGAGGTGGAATCTTCTGAACAGAAGCACAGACAGCAAAACAAACATTACAGGGGTGTTAACTCTTCCCTATGCTATCCAAAAAGATTAAAACTTTTTTGTCTGGAGTTGCACTTAAATTTTTTTTACCTGTTCTGACTTAGATTCAACTTAAGAACAAACCTACTGGCCCTAACTTGTTTGCAACCCAGGGACCACCTGTATCTTGTACCAGACTCCTTATTCCATATACCCTGCTTCTCCACAATAAAAGAACAAATAATTTTTTTTCAAAAATCCTGCAAGTAGAAAATTATACAAGGTCCTATGGCGCACACCCATTTTTATATCTTCTATTTGGTCAATGCCAATGGGGGATATACCTAAAATGAGCAGAAGTTCCCTCCTGAATCCATCAAATGCACAGCTGGGGCACATGTCTCACATTTCCGAGAACCTAGCCAATACCATGCATCTCTTCACATTGACAATACTTCCAACAGAAATGCCAAAACAAAAAGTACCAACATCAAAAATAGAAAGTGGTAAGAATGCGCACACACATTCAGTAACTGAGTTGTCCCCCTTTCTTTGTTACTTTGAGAAAATCGCAAACTACCACAGCCCACCTCCACAGAAGGAGAAACTCAACTCTGTTTTAGCTGCTGTCTCATCCATAGCAATCCTTTCTGGGGTTTTTTTTTCTGTTTTTTTTCATTTTTAAAAAGCAAGCTATTGCTTCGGAGGTGGTATTTTGGGGTCTTCATCTCTTCTGGGGCTTTCTTGATTGTTCTTTTAATGTTGATTATGTTAATGAGGCATTTGTTTGTTTTCCTTTTGGGTGCTAAAAACGCAGCATTCCCTTTTTACTGATAATCTGTTCTTGCAGTTGTCGTTTGCTGCATAATTTGGGGGGAACAGCATGCAGCTGATCTACCTTAGCCCTCACTGCACTCCCTGTCCCCATAGGGAAAAAAAAATATAGGCCTGTTATATCTGATTAAAATTGTTCAACTACTGACAAGTTTTACATTGTTGTAGTCACTGCAGTATCCTAAAACCCAGCCTGTGCTCTCTGTCTGTGATAAATTTGGACCTAGTCCTGGTCATTGTCCTGCTGTTGGTCAATTTAACACTGCTGCATCTTCGTGGTGTCTTTTAATTCTTGTAATAAAGCCCCCTCCTGTACCTTTAATTGCTAGTACATTTCATCCTATTATCTCTGATTAAAAATTTCCTGCTGGCCAGTTCTACACTGCTGTCTTGCTTGCTAGAAATTGTCTAGCTGCTGGACAGTTGTGCATCAGTGAGCACAAGCACAGCCTCTGTGAAAAATTGGACAATTTCTTTATTTCTGGTGGTCAAAGCAGGCCTAGTTCCACTTGATAAAAAAAAAAAAAAGCATGTGTCACTGCTAAGACTACTTGATACAGACGAAGGCCAATCCATTTGGCTAAAAGAAGGCTAAAAGTGCATTCAAGCTAAAAGAAAACATTTTCCATAGCCAAATATGCACTGCAGCATATGCTGTTACTGATGCTGTCTGTGAAAAGTGTACTGTTCTGTAATACTACGTACAGCTTTACAGCATTTCCCAAGCAAAGGATTTGTGTATTTTTGATGTTGACCTCAAAGCCACATCAAGACTTTCTCCCCACTGTACGTTTTTATTTTATTTATTTATTTTTTTATTTTTTTCTGAGAGCCCAACTCTCGGCAAAAAAAAAAAAGTTTTCCATTCAGTGGGGCTGTACCTGCACTGCATGTTTCAACTGCTCGATTTGTCTAGGGGTGAGGAGGAAGCTTATACTCGCATGATCCTTGGTTCCACCAGAAAATGGCACTTCCCCACAGTCCAGCGGTGGACTGTTCCTGGTCTGTGGAGCCTGTTCTGGGCTTGATGTCAGAAACAGTCCACAATTCAAGACTGCTGGCGCACGGTGGTGCTGAACCAGCCTTGTGCTGGGAGATTTAGGTAAGTAAATCTCCATTCTCATCTTCCCCCTAGACCAAAACGAGCAGCTAAACCCATGCAGTGCAGGCCTTGCAACAACCCACTGCGCTTTTGCAAAAGTCCCACAAACCCATGGATTTTATGTGGGCTGGCTGTACTTTTCTCGTGGACTTCTATAAAGGTCCTGCAGTTTTGGTACAGTTTCAGAAAGCAGGAAAGCACACCAAAACTCCTGCATGCTACATCTTTGGTATGCTTTCTGAAATTGCACCAATACTGTGGGGCATCATATGTGAAAGCGCAGCTAGGCTGCATGAAACCCATGGGTTCCCAAGCATCTAGGGCAGGGATCTGCAATTGGCGGACCTCCCAGCTGTTGCAAAACTACAAGTCCCATCATGCCTCTGCCTTTGGGTGTCATGCTTGTGGCTGTCAGTCTTGCTATGCCTCATGGGATTTGTAGTTCTGCAACAGCTGGAGCTCCGCTAATTGCATATCCCTGATCTAGGGTATTAGCAATGTATGGATCTATGGGCTTTCCTGTTTTATATTCTTTGGAAGATATGGAAGGTATGTCTGTAGGCTCACCGTTTCTCCAAGACAATGTTTGGCATTGGCAACTCCAGCCAAAGCTTATATAATGGAGAGTGGCTACTGCTATCCACTGGCCACACACTTTTTTACTTTACATTTATACTTGCCATTCGTAGAAGGTAGGAAGCTGTGTGTGTGTGTGTGTGTGTGTGTGTGTTTTTCCTCTTTGTTTTCTGTGGCCCTGTTGTAACCCGAACAGAAAACAGGATATTTCCAACACACACAACCATAAACTGCAAGTCCTGCAGAAGACTCCCAAGGATAATATGAAAGGATGGGTTTAAGTTTTTTTGCTTTTATGTTACTATCATTTTAAAAGACAAAAAAAAAATAAAGATTTTGATAAAAAAAAAAAAAAAAAAAAAAAAAAATTTAAAGACAAAATTACATTATAGGGAGGAAAGAGAGGGTTAATGAACAGCATAGCAAAACGGGCAAGCAATCAATTGAAACAACACCTAACATTTACATTACTTCTTTGCTCATTATGCCGCTTTTGGTTAAATAATGAACAAAATGTATTAGACACTGAAGAGAATCCCAAAATTGTAAATCAACCCTAAAAGCCCAAAGGAGCAGGAAGAGAAAGAAGGATAATATTGACAATTCTAAAGGGCACAGAATGACTGTGGCTGTTCTGGCTCCACCTGATCAAATATGCAATATGCTTGGATTGGGAATGGCTGGAACTGAGCAGAGCTAATCAGAATATTGTAAGCTGCATTCATAATAGATTTAAAAGGGAATAAGAACCAAAAACCTAATTATTGGATCTTAAACAAAAAGTGAAAACTCTGACTAAAATATTAGGATCGTCCAATGAAAAAATTCAACTTTGCTTTGTCTTGTTCAGTATTAAATCTATACTTCACCAGTATCTGTATCCCATTGGAGACTCTCCCCCCCCCCCCCCCCCCCCCTTCTTCCTGTCTCAGACACAGCAGGGTGAATGAAAAGTCAGGGATCTCTTATCTAGACAGTAGTACAGGATTCCCCATTGGAAGGCTCATCTGTTCCTGTGACAGCCTAAACAATTTGAATTCCCTATCCCTTTTCAAGTGGACGTAAACTCCCATGCATGACATTTACCTATAGGTAAGGCTTACCTATAGTTACTGTAAATATGTACGTTTAGGATATTTACTGTAAATGCAGCCGGTGACATCACTGACACGTTCTCTGAAAGACCAGCATACTTGTGTCATTCCTTCAGAGTCCTGTGCCATCATCGTGGCTCTGGCCACTCACACAGCCAGAGTCTGTGAACCCAGAACGAGGACTGGCTGAAGATAAAAGCGCCTTCAGCGGTTCAGCAATAACAGCACGCCACTGGAAGGCTTTTTTTTTTTTTTCAGGTACGTTTCTCATAATGTGTTCAAGGCATTCTAGCACATTATGACATTGCCTTTGAGGTTTAAAAAAAAGAAATAATAAAAAAAAAACTCCCAGCGGTTTACTTACTGCTTTAACACCAGAGACAATGGTCACCAATATCAATATGGACTGCATGTCTACGGCAGGCGTAAAAATCGGACAGGGATTCCAACCCTTGCACAGGCTATCCAAAAAAATTCTAGGGTTTGTGTTCAAATTTGCATTGCTGCAAAGGGCCTACTGCAGTGCGTTGCTATACTATTCAATTTAAATGGCACCCTAATGCATTCTAACACTGGCACTGTAGCAACCCACCATGCATTCTGGTGCGTTGTATTGAAATAGACCATTTCTGTTTTTAGCTGTTTGCTAAAAAGCGACAAAAAATGTATGGTCTGTCTAAACGCAACACGCATTATTGCATGTGTGTAACACACTGTAATGGTGTATATGGATCCAAAATTGTTTTCTTGAAAACATACATTAACAATACAGTCTTTTCTTTTTCCCAAAAAAATAACACAACTGAAAAAAGGTATGCGTGATGCTGTTAATGTGCCATGTTTCAGTGTTTGCACAGAGTGAAGTAAAACAAAACAATTTACACAACAACGCTGCCAGCTCTGCTCCTGCTTACACAGTACAGTAGAGCAGGTGCACCTTCCACAAGGAATACTCTAACCTTTCTATGCCCACCTGCTCCCATAAATCTACTCTCACATCTCGGGACACAGAGGAAATGGGGGGTAGGGGGGGCAGCAACTGGTCACATGAGCTTATAACGTTTGACCGTACCTGATCCTATATAAATGAGGAGGTATTTTTTTTTGTTTTGTGGCAGAAAAACCCATCACTCATAATTACAGTGTACTCTGTATGCAGTTCTGATTTATTAGCCGTGAGATGTGCAAGGTATAACCACAAAAATCATTTCTAATCTTGCCTCCTAGAATCATGTCTGGGTGTATGTGAAAATGTTAACACTTTTCAGAATCCAGTTAGTCAGAACTAGGAGCCAATAAGATCTTTTAGGGAGCCAGTAAAGATGATTTACATTTATCATCCTCAATGGAAGTGTGTAATAGAATCGTCTCCTGACCTGCCTGGAAAACTTGTCCATGGAGCAGTGTCAGACAGTTCTAAAAGTTCTCAAGTGGGAAAGAGCTTGGTGAGGTCAAGAAACTTCAATTGCAATTGCAACCTGCAGCAGCTCGCCCTTCCTCCACCATAGAGTAAACAGAGATATGTCTGTGACCTGTCAGGTCTGAAGCTTGGGCAACACTGTCAGCGTGCTTCAACATCCTTCTTTTCTATGGTGTCTGTAGTCCTCATCAGAATGGGACACTATTCTGACTGCCTCCATTCTGATTAAATTGTATAATAATCACAATCCAGTGATCCTCCATACTATTTATTTAGAGCTCTTGAGCAATTTGACTCTCATTGAATCATCGACCGTAGGGTAATCTGGTCAGTCTCTTTTAATTGTGCAGTGTAAGCCGAAGATCCTGTCGTAATAAATATATATATATTGTAATTTTGATTGCTTAGATGACTGGTGGATCATATTTGATAAATTAGATCACCCACAAAGTGTGAAACAATCTGTATGTTGTCAAATTTTTATTGAGAAATCACTTGTTGCGGTCCCTTGTGTATAGATTCATCTCAAATGCCGACACATATGTCCACCATAATGTGCAAAACTGTCAAAATTGTGTGAAAAATGCTCTAGAAATTCTCAGCGTCCAGACAGCTTTAGGGGTGTATCAAGAACTATAATGCCAAAAGAATTTAGCTCTAGGCCTTTGGAGATGCTTCTGAGATCGTTTACATTTCAATTGCAGGTGCATTTGACTTGCTTCATAGACCTGTATGGGGGGGAGAAAGTGAAAGCCCATTGACCTATACAGTATCTCACAAAAGCGAGTACACTCCCCCACATTTAAAAAAAATATATATATTTTATTATCTTTTTATATGACAACCCTGAAGAAATTACCCTTGGCTACAATGTAAAGTAGTGAGTGTACAGCTTGTATAACGGTGTATATTTGCTGTCCTCTCAAAATAACTCAACACAGCCATTAATGTCTAAACCGCTGGCATCAAACGTGAGTACACCCCTAAGTGACAATGTCTAAATTGGGCCCAAAGTGTCAATATTTTGTGTGGCCACCATTATTTTCCAGCACAGCCTTAATCCTCTTGGGTAGGAGTTCACGAGAGTTCCATATGCTGCCACTGGAGTCCTCTTCCACTCCTCCATGACGACATCACAGAGCTGGTGGAAGTTGTCGGCCTTTGTGCTTCTCCACCTTCCGTTTGAAGGTGCCACACAGATGCTCAATAGGGTTTGGGTCTGGAGACATGCTTGGCCAGTCAATCACCTTACCCTGAGTTTCTTTAGCAAGAAAGTGGTCATCTTGGAGGTGTGTTTGGAGTCGTTATCATGTTTGAATACTGCCCTGCGGCCCAGTCTCCGAAGGGAAGGGATCAAGCTCTGCTTCAGTATGTCATAGTACATTAGTACATTAGTACATGTTGGCATTCATGGTTCACTTAGTGAACTTTAGCTCTTTATTGTCGGCAGCACTCGTGCAGCACCACTGTAGGCAAGACACACTTGTCTTTGTACTCCTCACCTGGTTGTGACACACGCTTGACACTATCTGAATCAAATAAGTTTATCTTTGTCTCATCAAACCACAGGACAAGGTTCCAGTCATCCATGTCCTTATTCTGCTTGTCTTCAGCAAACTGTTTGCAGGCTTTATTGTGCATCATCTTTAGAAGATGGGATGACAGCCATGCAGACCAATTTGATGCAGTTTGTGGCGTATGGTCTGAGCATTGTATAATATATATAATACCATTTACTTGTATGAAAAAGTATCCTCGAAATTGAGCGTGCCGATAATTATATCCAAAAAATGTCAACTTCACACTCTTATGCTGGCCATACACGGTTCGAATTTCGAAAGAATTTTCTTTCTAAAATCGTATCTAAGAATTTTCGTATGAATTTCGCACCATTAGTGGACTGCAAATTTTTAGAAAAACGAACGATTTTCTAATCAATGATGGGAGAATCGTGCGAGAAACGTAATAAGAAAAGAAAATGTACGGAGATAAAAGAAAATGTACGGAGAGAAAAGATTCCCAGCCAAGAAAATTCTTTTCTGTAGCAACATGAGGTGAAATTGAAGGCTTGGTCGGCCGAATTTTGAAAATTAATGGTGGCATCATCGGATCACAAAAAAAACGAATTTTCTGATTTTGAAAAGAAAATTCGTTCGAAATTCGACCTTGTATGGCCTGCATTAATCACGAAAAGGGGATTTTTTTTTTTTTTTTTTTATATACAGTAAATGTTATAAACTACTTTAGTAGTGAGAAATTAACATCCTGCACTCACGCCTCAGGTCAGCCTCAATTCCTGCAACTCCCACCTTGACACCTCAGATCAACCCCCCGCCCCCGTGAATCAGTTTCACCACTGTAGCCCCCCCCCCCCGCTCATCTGCTTGAGCAGAGAACTCTCTGCACGGAATTGAGGAAATGCTGTGTTAAAATCACAGGGGCCGTTGATTAGCGATCTGGATTCTTGAACTATTAATCATGCAGCTCTAATAGGTGTACAATCTTTTAATTGCAGAGTCCAATCTTTGTAACCATCTTGGAGAGCATTGTGTAACATTGTAAATTCGTACCACCTGTTTTGAATTTGCTTTAGACCCCTTTCACACTGGGTCGTTTTGCAGGCGCTACAGCGCTAAAAATGGTGCCTGCAAACTGACATGAAACAGCCGCTGCTGTCTCCAGGCTTTCACACTGGAGCGGTGCGCTAGCAGGACGGTAAAGTCCTGCTAGTAGCATCTTTGGAGCAGCGTGTATACCGCTTCTGCACCGTTCCTGCCCATTTTAATTTCCTAAGACTTGAGTTGAATCTATTGTGATGCAGATTTCTGTAAAATTATACAACAAGGTCTGCAATTTGATTATGATTTAGAAATATTAACTGTGCCTAAACCGTATCCTAACAAATGTACCTTTTGCACTCCTGTGCCTACAGCCTCTTTTATCACATACACTATATTGTCAAAAGTATTAGGATGCCTGCCTTTACACGCACATTAACTTTAATAGCATCCCAGTCTTAGTCCGTAGGGCTCAATATTGAGTTGGCTACCCTCTGCAGTTATAACGGCTTCAACTCTTCTGGGAAGGCTGTCCACAAGGTTTAGGAGTGTGTCTATGGGAATGTTTGACCATTCTTCCAGAAGCGCATTTGCGAGGCCAGGCACTGATGTCGATGCACAAACAAGGTACATAAAGCTGTGGATGAACGAGTTTGGGGTGGAGGAACTTGACTGGCCTGCACAGAGTCCTGACCTCAACCTGATAGAAATCCTTTGAGATGAATTAGAGCGGAGACTGCAAGCCAGGCCTTCTCATCTGACATCAGTGCCTGATCTCACAAATGCGCTTCTGGAAGAATGGTCAAACATTCCCCCAGAAATACTCCTAAACCTTGTGGGCAGTCTTCCCAGAAGAGTTGAAGCTGTTATAACAGCAAAGGGTCTCGGGAGATATGGAGCAAGAATTTGTGATGTCACTACTGTGGTGTTCTTGCTGAAGGTTCTGACGTGAGAAAACAAAAACCCAAGAGGGCTACCCCCACGCAGAGACAGTAGTGGGGGTTGTACCTGGCTGTCTTGTTCACACTTCTGCTTTTATAGTTTGTCACTAATTTAGAGGAAGTATGCAGGTTGGAAGTTTTAACCTCCATGTGCATACTTGTTTTGGGTCAGTCAAGCAAATGGTATTTTCGAAAAGGGAATTGGAAACGGCTGATCTTTCATGAGACGTTTTCTTACATTGTGCTAAGTTTTTGCACTTTTTCGGGGGGAAATTATTTAACTTTAGCTATATGATTAATAAACATTGTAGTACTGTAAAAACTATAATAAAATCTAATAGGATGAAAATGTTAAAGTAGTGGATTGGCGTAATCTATAGCATCTTGTCCTGACTAATCTGACATATTCTTCCTGGCTTCCTCTATAAATTGTGCAGGTCACTCTTAGTCCTTTTAAATCATTCTCCTGGTGAGAGGGTGACGTCTTGGCTTTCAGAATTCCTGTATCGTGGCAAACTGTGTTATGGTAAACGACATAGCTGCCTTTCAGCACTGTACGAGACAGCTGTTTTCTGACTGTAGCTGCTGGGAGCAGAAACAGATCTTCAGCTATTTGAGATGGATCATATGAACGGGTATAAGGAGTAGCTGAATTTTCAAATGTATTTAGGGTTTAAGAAACATGTAATCATCCATTAGCTGAGTGCCTGTATGAAAACATGCTGTTCCTATACTGTGGATGACAAGGAGACCATTTAGATATTTATTTTAACATAATAATAATAAATACTGGTGGAATTACATGTATGTATGTATGTATGTATGTGTGTGTGTGTATGTATGTATATATATGTATATATGTATGTATGTATGTATGTATGTGTGTGTATAATTAATATATATATATATATATATATATATATATATATATATATATATATATATTATTTATTAAATTTAATTAAAATAGTGTGTGTGTGTGTATTTTCCTTTACTTTCTGTCCCATGGCCAAGCAAAAAGTGAGCCGAAATCCCTGCAAATTAAGGGAATACTTTTTGGGGCTCCCTAGGTCACGAGAACTAGTGTCCCCATTGAAAGCTTTCCCCTCTCTTACTTTCACTTTCAATGATTACGGTAAACAGGACAAATGGAGGGTGAATACTTAACCAGGGCACAGACAGCAATAAAAACTGATGAGCATTCTAACCTCTCTCCACTATCCAAAACAAAAACAAAAAAAAGTTTTTCCTTTTTAGTTATACTTTAAAGCAGAGCTCCATCCAAAATTGGAAGTTCCATTTTAATCACTCCTCCCCCTCCTCCTATGCCACATCTTGGCATGTCATTTTTTTTTTTTTGGAGGGAGCAGGTACCTAATTTTGACAGGTACCCGCTCCCACTTCTGCTTGGACCCTCCCTCCCTGCAAAATCAGGGAGGTCCATTCAAGAGGTGTGGCGCGGCTTGCACCCAGCTGTGAAGCCACAAGCTGTCACAGCCAAGTGCCGACAGTTGTAATGCCGGGGAGATGAGAGGGAGAGAATCGCTGGATCCTGGGACGTGTGTGTGTGTGTGTGTGTGTGTGTGTGTGTGTGTGTGTGTGTGTGTGTGTGTTAAAAGTCAGCTTTTAGTCAGTATACTTTTTGTCATTGCTGACTTTTTTTTAATAAACACAAAAATTACAAACTCCACTTTTAAGTCTGGCAACCATTGTGCACAGCAGTAGAACCCGATCGGCTTAGTATGCTGCCTTTTTCTTTTTCCAGTCTGATTGTTCATGTGCAGAAGATTACAACAAGATTACGTATGTGGTATATAAGCAAACATAAGAGCTAATACTTCAAATTTTGCTGGCAATATTGGACCTCAACCTTCACTATTTTTTATTTTTGGTGATGTTTCATAGTATGCCTTGAAATCTTACTACTACATTAGCCATAAAATAAAGTAGAATAAATCAAATGCAGAGAATGAAAAATATTATTCTGGCTGTGCGACCGTTGGGAAGATGTGAACTCGAGTCGAGGTTCCAACACTGGAGTCTGTTTAAAAGGTGAATTTTAGAGTGCACTGACCCTGTATGCTGTGTAAAATAGAGCTGTCATTTATTTACTTTAGTGTAGTACAGTCTTCTAGAGTTGTCTGTGGTTCTTGATACTTGGCAGACATGCCCCATTTGTACCTCCCGTTCTCACATTTGTGATACCAGCCACACAACAGTGCTGTGGACACGTTAGTCACTGTGTATTCTTCATTTAAACACCCGTCCTTTTATACAACACTCCATGACTTCCTCTTACGTTCTGTGTGTGGGAACAGGGAAGAAATATTATAATGTAAACTATGTTCAGTGTAATAGATTGTGATTTTGACAGTACCCGCTGCCAGATGTTAACTTGTATGTCCATCCTCTTTCCAGTGTTTTGGTCATCTTTTACTCTGCATGTTGTGTTAATCACACTTCATATTGGACTTGCTTTGCTTTGACATGTAGCTATACATGATTAACACTTGCCCATTATTTCACAAGTAATTAATCAACCTCTTGTATGTGTAGAGTGTTAGAGTGTGTTAGAATTAGAGCATCCTGCTCTACCTTTGGAATGGTGAGGCTCCCATTATATAGCTTTGCAAGGACTGCTTGATGATTTCTCCATTATTTTAAAACTTTCTATAAATCATCCTTCCACTTATCTGAAGGTTTTTTTGCTTATAGAAACTTGCCTCAGAATGGTTGTTGATATAAGCCATCTGTTTCCTGCTTTCTGGTCATTTAAAATGCTTAGAGAAAGAACTTTTACCCCCCCCCCCCCTTTTTTTTTATTTTTTTTTTTTTAAGTGCATAGCCTACCCCTGCTATGATGGTAATCCTGGAATTCATAATCTGCACCGAGCTACTCCACTAACGGTATCTTCAGATTTGATAGTATTCTTATTATCAGAATGGTCTTGAATCTGAATGTCAGTGTTGTTGGTTCCAGATCTGCCAGTTCACAGGCCCCTATGCAAACTTATCCGCTCACACTGGGCATGAAAAGAAGTTTGCTAAGCGCAGGGGTTTAAAACCAAATTGTGGTAAAAATCTGATACATCTGGCTGTAGTAGATTATATATACATTTTGGTCTGTGTATTTATTTTATTTATTACAAGTACTTCTATGGCACCATCAATTTACGCAGCACTTTACACATACTGTATATTATACATGCACATTAGTCCCTGCCCTCAAGGAGCTTACAATCTAAGATCCCTAACTCACATTCATGCATACACATACTAGGGCCAATTTATCCATGAGCCAATTAACCCACCAGCATATCTTTGGAGTGTGGGAGGAAACCCACACAGGCAGAACATGCAAACTATATAGGTAGGTAGTGGCATAGCCAGCATTCGCGATGCTCTCAGGCCACCCACGAATGCTTTTGACAGACTGAACTGTCAGACAGAAATTTAGACAGACAGACAGATCTCCGTTCTCTCGGGGAGGAGACAGATCTGCTGCTGCTAAAGATTAGGAACAGCGATCGGTCTCCTCCTCCCAGGCAGCCCCATCTCCCTACTGTTAACCCCTTCCTTGCCAATGACATTTATACAGTAATCGCGGCCATTTTTGGCTCAGATTGCTATATATATATATATATATATATGTCAATGGTCGCCGTTGCTACTACCTTCTTCTTTTTATAAAAAAAAAAAAAAAATACCATAAATCTATCCCCTATTTTGTAGACGCTATAACTTTTTTGCTCAAATCAATCAATATATTCTTGTTGCAATATATTCTACAAAAAAAACATTGGCCTAAACTGATGAAGAAATTATTATTTATTTATTTTTTTGGGGGTATTTATTATATATTATTTATTTATTATAGCAAAAAGTAACTATTGTTGGTTTTTCAAAATTGTCGCTCTTATTTTGTTTATAGTGCAAAAAAAATAAAATAAAAATAACAATGCAGAGTAAATCAAAGACAATCAAAAGACAGCGCTATTTGTGGGGAAAAAAAGACCTCAATTTTGTTTGGGTACAGCGTTGCGCGACCGCACGATTGTCAGTTAAAGCATTGCAGTGCCGTATTGCAAAAAAGTGCCTAGTCATAAACGGGCAAATCCTTCCAGTCCTTAAGTGGTTAATTTAGTTCCCTGAATTCTAAAGCCTGGTACACCCTTGAAGTTTATTTTTCTTCAACTAAACGATGTTAGTACAGCGATCTCCCCCACTGTGCTATTGTGTTCTGACAGGGACTGCAACCCCACCAGAACACACCAGTCAGCACTCGCAGCCATTGACTGCAAGTGCTGATTGGATGCTCTTCAGCTACTGGTTTTCAAGCATGCTCTTTCGACGGAAGTCAGCTGTGAGATCAGCTTCTCTCGAACAGGCAGCTGTACACACAGGCCAAAAGTCGGCTGGCTTCTACTGTACCAGCTTATTTCGGCCGATATTTGGCCTGTGTGTACGGAGCTTAAGGAAGATGTGTGATGCAATAAAATGTGCATCACACCAGTGCCGGCAGCAGCATTTTGGGCTGTAGGGTAGTGTGAATGGGCCCTAATGCTTGGGAGTTTGTTGATTTATTATCGTATAAAGTTTCTCTTGTTATGCACATATGCTTTGTCTTAAGCAGTTTGGAATTCTTATTTTAATTTTTTTTTTTTTTTTTTTTTTTTTTTTTTTTAAACCTGAACCACAGCTTTTTAGTTTGAGATTTTTATTGCAGCAAAATAAACTTTGCAACATTATACCATTTGTTGCTTGTGTCCATTACAGATTTGCTTCATGCGTAAGACAGAACTGTAGAATTCAGCTGGTTCATAAACGTGATATTTACCTTGTAGTCTTTCATTAGCTTTTATTGATACAGCATTCTCAGTGATCAATATTAGCTTAGGGGTCTCAAAAGCAGAGCACTGTGTCAAGCTCACAGTGATTAGACAGTGGATGAGCTCTTTGTGTACAAGCAACACATTCTGTGTTGCCCTTCTCCGCCTGGTTCTTGGAATTTAGCAATATTTGTGGGGTATTTTGAATGAAAGACTGTTTAACAGAATTTTTACATTTTGTAATATTTCCCTACTTGTAGCTGGCT
The DNA here is from genome assembly GCF_037356315.1 of Lithobates pipiens. Classification (NCBI taxonomy): domain Eukaryota; kingdom Metazoa; phylum Chordata; class Amphibia; order Anura; family Ranidae; genus Lithobates; species Lithobates pipiens. Next base: position 56,967,577 of record NW_027507787.1, on the reverse strand, counting down.
CACACATTAAACATTTGGTTTATACAGCAAAGCCAATGTGGCATAGCACCCAAGGTTACAAACGGATATATCCCCTAAACATCAAAACTAAGGCCCTATGCATGAGCGGCAATTTTTTCCTCCTTTGGACACCTTTGCTCTAAAGGAGGTAAGAGCGGCATTAAAAACACGCTGCCTTTGGAAATGCATTTAGAATCGTCTGAGTGACCCTTCATTCCATTGGCCAGAATATTAATTCTGGCCGTTGAAATTAATGACCGCTAAACGCACCTACCTTATTTATTTTTTTTCTGCCAGTAAACACTCTTACCTCTAAACTCCTGTAAGCGCCCATGTGTAAAAGGGCACAGAGGCTAACATAGAGGGGTCTCTAGAGGCAGAAAAAAAATGTCAAACACCTTTTAAATGTGGCATTTTTGACGCACAGTGTGCATAAGGCCTAAAAGTTGCTTGTACATACTTTTTTTGGCTCCATGCAAATTCCTAAAAAGCCTTTCTTCCTGGCAGCAGCATTTTTGCAAAAAATTAAATGCCTGACGCTTGTAAAACTGTGCAACGCGTTAAGGCGTGTTTACTCTGTACACTGCATCTATGCGAGTACAAACTGAAAACTGTACTTGCGTCTATATGAGTACAAACTGAAAATTGTACTTACAACCTGAAAGTAAATTGTGTAGAGGAGAGGCTTCAAAGCATGCAGGGTATCTAGGAGGTTGTGGAAAGAGATGGCTGGCAGACAGGCTTAAATCCATGTGATCATACTAGATTTGGGATGTCCATCTTTTTGAATGAGGGCTTGAAAACGGTAAGCTCCAGTGTCCATGTACAAGGTTTAAAATTGCTGGTGCAAAGACAGGCTAACACTTTTAATAAAGTAAAAAAGGGGAACAAATGTAAATTGTGATGCTTCATCACACCACTCACCAGTACACACGCATTAAATAGAGGCTAACGCGTGAATGGGTCCCAAATGACAAACCTTCTTTAGTATATATTGCATAGGTTGCAAAATAACATTTGATATATTATCTATCAATGCAGTGTACATGTATAGCCAACACAAGGCCCACAAGCCGAATCCAGCCCACAGGGCCTTGTCATGTGACCTCATGTGGAGTTGGTTGCACCCTGTGCATAACGCACCCTGAAACCCTGCACTGTGTATGTACTGCACCCCTGAACTCTGCGCTCTGTACATGGCACACCCCAGATACAATCGGCTCTTCGAGGGCAACCATACTGCTGATGCGGCTCGTGATGAAATGGAGTGTGACTCCCCTGATGTAGTGGCTGCATTAGTTCCCCCTTTTTTTTCATGTCCTAGAGTGCCCAACCATGCTGAGTTTTGAGTGTTATTAATCTAGAATACGAGTATATACTGTGGCCACCTCACCATCTCCTCCTCTTCATAACATAGACAGAAGGGTCCTGTAGCTCACTGAGGATACAGTGGGAATAGAAAAGAATCGTCCCCCTTAAAATCCCATTTTGTTGCTTTTCAGCGTAAAATGAAGACGGACACATTTTGTTTTATCTAGCAGTATTTACTAGTGCAGCGTATAACATCAAAGTGAAAGAACACCAACATGTCAGGAAAAAAAAAAATTAAAAACATAATCCCTGAGTTGATAAAAGGATCTACTATAGGAATTGTGTTATTTGGATGGGTTTTCGACAGCTATTTTGGTGATGAGGCCAAATAATTCAATTTTAGTCTCATCTGACCACCTTAAACGCACCTTGAAGCTTTTGAGACCACATTGGAAAAGTGGTATGGTCAGATGAGATTAAAATTGAGTGATTTGGCCTCAACACCAAACAATGTGTCGAGGTAATCCAATACAGCTCACCATCCAAATAACATAATTTCTAGAGTAAAGCATGAAGGTAGTAATATCCTGTTATGGGGCATATCTCTGCAGCAGGGACTGGAGCACTTGTCAGGATAGAATGAAAAATGGATGGAGAAAAATCTGCCTTAAAGTTGTCAATGACTCAAAATGCACAGCAAAAATGACCACACAGTGGTTGAGGGAGAAAAGGGTGAATGTCCTTGCTTGGCCTAGTCAGAGCCCAGACTTAAAACCCAATGAAAATCTGTGGAATGACTTGAAGATTGCAGTCCACAAATGGTCGCCATCACATTTAACTGAACTTGAGCAGTTCTGCAAAGAAGAGTGGGCAAATATTGGTAAGGCCTGAATGTGCAAAGTTATTAGTGACATATCCCAACAGACTAAAAGCTGTAATTAAAGCAAAAGGTGTTTCAACAAAAATACTGACATAAGTCGGCGGGGGGGGGGATCCTTTTTCCAACTCGGTGATTGTTTTTTATTTTATTTTTTTCCCTAACATGTTGGTGCTATGGTCACTTGGATGTTCTAAGTTGCACTAGTAAATACAACAAAATGTGATTTATTGTTTTTTTTTTTTTTTTTTTTTTTTTTTTTTTTTTTTTTTTTTTATTCTTTTCTATACCCATTGAATTTTGGAGGTCAGCATTGATTTAAGACTACTAGTTCAGTGCATAGAAAGGACACTGGATTTTCTGGTATTATTGATGATAGGATTAACAGGTATTTGTGTGTACTTACAGTAACGTCAGATGCTCCCACCACTTATTAGCTGTAGTTACTGTTTCACAACCCCACTGTATACAATAGCCATCAGCGGAGACTCCTCCATCCATGCTTTGTGTTAGAACATTAGAACTCCCAGTATGCTTCATAGGGCCCCTGGCACACTCCCACTTCAAAGGCTTTCTATTCAGGGTGCTTGCAACAGGCACGATCCTAACACGCAGAAGAAAGGCACTTCAGACAGAACAGCATCAGATCAGTGACCACTTCATTGCTCAGAATTTACATTTGTAGCAGCAAAAGGAAGTGTATTCAACAAAGCAGTCAAAAATCACTCCCCTGTATGATTTTGGGTCGTCTTTATATTTTCCCATATTGTGTGTTTTGTAAATACGATATTTATCCAATATAACAAACTGTCGTTTTTTTAAAAGTTAAAATACATTTTAAAGTGTGCGGCTAGTTGTGTGATAAATAGTTAATTTGTTAAATAATCAGATGGACCTGGTTTGCTATAGTACAACCCTGCACTGTCAGAATGCCTAATTCAACCCGTGCTGCAGAAGAAGTGTCTTCGATGGTCTTTGTTGAAATTCTTCTGTCTTGCAAAGATGATTGACGGCAACATATGTGGAGTAGCCTTTTGCAGCTGGAGTTTCATCATGGGCAGAGATGGGAGATGAGCAAATATAGCAGGAGCCTAGTGATGGTGAGGATTGTGAATTGTTTAAGGAAAGGGAGCATTGCTGTCCCTTTTCCCATTAGGGAGAGTCACTCTGTCCGGCTTACTGGTGCTACCAGAATTGAAAGTGAGGGTGAATCCCAGAATTCAGTTGTCTCCAGAACAGGACTAGATAGGAAAACTTCCAATGGGGATACTTGTTCCCGTTACAGCAGTCGAAGAGGGGATATCCCTCTCATCGGAAAGATATCCCCTTATTTCATGTTGAGTCTACGGAACAGGAATTAAAAGAAACTTCTCTGACGGATGGCAAAAATCAGTTTAATGCTGGGTTCACACTGGTACGATGTTAGACATTGCATGTGATTTTCACCACATGCGATATCTGTGCAATGGGAACTCAGCCATTCAGATTGTATGGCTGTATTTGCATCGCATTCGTGCCAAATATGGTGCAGGACCCTTTTTTTTATATATTTTTTTGGTCTGCACTGAAATCGGATCGCATGGGATCTGATTTCTGCACCATTTGACAGTTTGCACTGCGATATGTGAACCAATCTGGGGGCATCATTAACGTTCTTTTGACACCCACAGAGGTTGGCATAGGGCAGTGTGAACTGCCTGCGAGTCCTATGCGATGCGGGAACCGACACTGAAATTGGTTCCCGCGTCGTGCTAGTGTGAACCAGGTAGTAATCCGTCCCTACTCTGTCCAAAATGGGGAAACTTTTTTGGCTTTAGATTTACCTCATGGGATTTCACACACCAAATTTTTACACTTTTTTTTAAAGCGACCGTGCATGTTGGGTTTTTTTTTTTTGTCATGTCATACTTGCCTGCTCTTTACAGTGGTTTTGCATAGAGCAGCCCGGATCCTCCTTTTTTGGTCTCCTGTCGTCACTCCTGGCTCCTCTTCAGCCAGTGCCCCCAATAGCAAGCCACTTGCTCTGGGGACACTGATGCGTGTTTGTTCCCGAGCCACGCTCTATGCACCTATAAGACACAGAGCCATGGCTAGGCCCTGCCCCCGCTCTCTCCTCATTGGCTCACTGGCTGTGATTGACAGTGCCAGGAGCCAATGATTCCTGCTGCTGTCTAGTCCAATGAGGAATGAGAGACCTGGGAGGAGCTTGGCTATCGTGCACATCGCTTGATAGAGAGGGAGCTCAGGGCTGCTGCACACAAATATTTTTACCTTCATGCATAGAATGCATAAAGGTAAAAGCAAACCTTGAGCCTTTTAAAACCACCTTAATTTTAGCGTAGTAACTTTTTTGCATGTGTTTTGTTTGATAAAAATAAATCAAAACCTGGTTCAACTATAGTATAATAAACTGTCTACAGTATATTTTAATACAGTTTAGAAATTAATAAATTAAAAATTTTGTATCAAATGCACTAACTTGTTCATGCTGGTTAGTGCATATCCTATACAAATTTTAAATGTTTCAAGGCTTTTCATGCTCTTTTAGCTGCCAGAGTTAAAATTTTATGCTACGGTATGTGCTCTCATATACTTGCATATACACGTCCATTACTTTACTAAAACCGTGCCACTGTGTCCTGTGGTGGGGGATTTCCACTCACTTCCTGTCCGATAGCCAAAATAGGAATTGAAAGGAAATCCCTACAAAGTGAGGAAATCGCAGGTTCTCGAACCAGTGGGCCCTTTGGAAGATTTTCCCTCTTCCTATTCGGGTATCAAGCCAAAATTTGGGCTTTTCTTTTACACTCACTTTCAATCATGATAAGGAGAGGGTGAATATCCTTCATGATGGCACAGGCAGCAATACGGCTGTTCTAATCCCTCCCAAATCTGTCCAAAACTTAAAAAAATAAATAGTTTTGTCCTTTAGTTACATTTTAACGTGCATCTATGGTCAAAAATCACATTATCTTTTCTATATTGTATTTCAGTTATTTTTTTTTGGCAACATGCAAATACGTTTAAGGCTGCTTTCACACTGAAAGCACCAACCGTTAGTGCTAAAGCCCTGCCTGTTTTAGCAGTGCTTTAGCACCATTTAAGCGGCGCTCATTACCAAAAAAGGGCAAAAAGTCTAGTTTTGCGTCACTTTCTAAGCACTTTTCAGGCGCTTTGAAAGCGCTGCCCACTTGTTCCAAAGGTCAGGGTGTTTTGGGAGTGCTAAATAAAGCGAATCCCAACCTGCTCCAAAGATGCTGCTTGCAGGACTTTTCGGAACTTAGCAGAGGCAATTTCTTGCACTAATGCGCCTGAAAACCACCCAGCGTGAAGCTGGTCTTTTGCACATATTGGCCTAATGCTCTTCAGTGGAAAAGTGTGTCGGTGTGTTTTTTTTTTTTTTTTTTCTTTTTTTTTTTTTTTCCTAGTCCTAAATGTTATTTTGCACATATTTTACCTTTTACATCCTCAATCAGATAAATGTTTTACATTTTAAAACCACAAATTTTAAAGACCCTGGTTACACCCTGTTTTTTGTTATGCTCCTGTGAGAGGTAGAATACTTTTGTACCCATTCATACAGATGCCTTGTGTGTATGCGCTTTCAACTAGGGTCGTCTGCTCGAAACCCAATCACGGCACTACCTGCATGGGGTTTACATGTTCTACCCTGTGCTTGCGTGGGTTTCCAGCAGTGGTCCGGTGCATTTCTGTTCTCAGTTATTCAGGAACAAATCCGGCCTGAATTTTGCCTGTATTCAGACCTGAAACTGAGCCAAAGGTGCACAGGACCCTTCTGCAATCCGCTCCGTGGCTGCCGCAGAGCTGTGTGAACAGGCTCTATTGAGAGACAGTCACAGGCTCTTGTCATGCGAATTGGATGCAGATAAACCAGGGAAATTAGTGTGAACCCAGCCTAAGAGGCACCTGTGTAGGTGGATCTGTACGTAAAGCGGTAGTAAACTATGACAGTCAGAAAAAAAAAATTCCCTGTAAGGCAATTACACCATGTGCTAGTATGCATCGCATACATTATGAAATGCTTACCTTAGAGCGAAGCCCTGCTACGGCACACGGTCACTGCTGACGTGGCTTTCATCTTCCCCTGGTCTTCCTTCCGGGTTGGTGGGCTCCGGCAGTATGAGTTGCCAGAGGCGTGATGACATCACTCCCCACATGTGCCCTCGGCTTCAGGACGGAGCTCTGAAGGTCTGGCGCGGCATACTGGAACTTCAGAGGGCATGCTCTGGTGACGTCGCCGGCTGCATCCAGTGTGAATATCTCCTAAACGGTGCACTTTTTAGGAGATATTTATTTTTACCTACAAGTAAGTCTCATTATAGGTAAAAATCACAAAGCTAATTTTACTACCGCTTTTAAAATTGAAGGAGTAACTAAAGTAGATTACGAAGCACAATTTATTGTGGTAAAACAAATAAAAATATGATTTTTAACACTTCTTTTTTTAGCGTACGGTTCCTGATTAGAAACGGCAGTGTGGGTCTAGAAACAGGAGGAGCTGCCTGATGACATCTCACCTGTACAGCGTTGTGGAATGAATGGTAAAGGGGGTAGGAGAAAGAACAGCTGTAGAGTGCCTACTGTTAGAGCTACTTCATTTACAACCAACTTAACTCCTAAGGAAGGAGAAGGTTGTCGAAGCCTAGGTTTGCTATAAAGTGGTCTTGGTGCTCCTTAAATGGTTAAACCATTTCTCCTTAAGGCGATTTAGTTATCTGGAAGTAAAAAATAAAAAAAAATGGAGAAGGCCTCCAGAGCTGTAGAATTGTAATCCCTTTTAGACTAAAATCTAGTCCCAGCTGTATTATTCAGAGGGATTTATTTGACTGAGTACACACCAGGGCTCTGCAATAGATATGGTGGGATCAACTGAATGCAATTTTCAAATATTTTGTTGAGATAGGCAAGGCTGTTTTATATTCTTTTTTTTTTTTTTCCTCACCTGAACCTTTTGAATGCTTCTATACATATGTGCATGTGTGCATATATAGTAGAATGTACAGTATGTCTGTAAGAGCAAAGGGATCTTCTAAATCCCTTCATTTATATTCCTTGGTATGAATGGAGCCCATGGGATTCAGGAGAACTGGAAAGTGTTTGCCGTTCTGCTGCAGTTTCATACAGTATTCTGAAGGAAAGGAAGTTTAATTGAAAAGATCTTGATTGCTGGACAGAAACCATTTCTTTACCTGATTGAATAAAATGACCAGCAAATGGACTTGGTGGCTGTGCAACTGCATTGTTCTTCGCTGAAGGTCAAACACCCAACATAAAATGATCTGGTCAGTTGATTGCTTTTCACGACCCTCCGTTTTATTGTATCATCTTTGGCCAAAGCTACAAAGTAGCTTTAAATCGGCGCCATCGGCAGCCAAGTAAACTGGAAGTGACGTGATGTTGCTTCCGTGTTTGCACATGGGGGACCTTGATCAAAGCCGCTTTTGACTTCGTTCTAGTCTCTCTCTAGCCGGCTGTGCTGGAACGTGGGACGGGAGGCCTGCTCTTTTAGGATAACAACCAAGTGGCTTTTAGCTGCATCGGTTGTTATCACTAAAAAGCCGACCGCCTGTTCTAAAAAAAAAAACAGTATTTCTATTGAGGCAGCTGCAGACATCACCCCGGTATAACCCCTCCATGCTGAGGCCATATATGTGCATACAGTCGGCGCTATAGGGTTAAAGAGGTATTAAAGGGGAGTTCCAGGCTTTTTGTGTTTGTTAAAAGTGAGCAGCTACAAAAAGTATACTGCCTCCATTGCCACCCTGGGCACCCGGCTGTGACAGCTTTCAGCTTCACGGCCGGACACGCACGGTGCATGCGCGAGTCACGCTTCGCTCCCGGAGTGGACAGGCGATCTCCTGGGACCTGTCGCGTGTCCCAGGAGATCGCCTAGAGGGAGGAGTCGCCTTGGCGGTCCCTGGGCGGAAGGAGTAAGTGGGACGGGAAGTCTCCCTCCTAATGAAGCCCCCACCCCTCCAAATTACATATCAAATGTGGCATGTAAGGGGGCGAGGAGTGCTTAAAGCGGAAGTTCAATTTTTGGGTAAAACTCTGCTTTAAACCATCAGTGTCTTTAAGATTAACACATTGAGTACAAAATAAAAATGCCTTCCCCTGTAAACAATTTGATAAAATACTTTCACCAGCAGTTGCAGTTTACAACATTCAATGCTGTCGGCTCCTGCTCTCCTAGTGCTGCTTCCCTCAACTTCCAGTCTTTGCAAGAAAGAATTAACTGTGGACCGTGCACTCTGGAGCCAGTCCCTTTTAGCTTTGGGGCGGGGGAACAGGGGAGTAAATTTGCATCCTAGGTTCCAGGGCTGTGTATTGCTATTGAGGCACACAATGTAAGAAGGCTAATCCCCACTTGTAGATCCATAGGAGGCACCAATTAAACTAGAACATAGGAAAAAAATAAAAAAAGCTGCATACTAAGTAAGTGAATACATTTCTGAAGGTGCTTAAAAAAAATTAGGGTTTAATATCACATTAATCAAAATATCAGGTATGCTTATTAATACGTCTCAATTATTGACATTTGCTATAAACCTTTGTATTGTTTTCACAAGTTCTGGACACCAATCCTTAGAACATGCTGGGGAGAGTACAGAGAAGGGCAACTAAATTAATATGGGGACTGAAGGACCACAAATACGAGGAAAGACTAAAAGCGCTAAATTTATTTTCCCTGGAGAAGAGACGCTTGAGAGGAGATATAATTGTGATATACAAACATCTCAACGGTGATCCCAACGCAAGTATTAAACTTTTCAGTCCCAGGGAGTGTAAGAGCACATGGGGCCACAAAATGAGACCGGAAGAGAAACAGTTTATACTTAAGCTGCGCAGGGGTTTTTTCACTGGCAGGGCCGTTAGGATGTGGAATTCTCTTCCACAATCGGTGGTGTCGGCATGAAGTATGAATAGTTTTAAAAGACTCTTTACAAACAATTTAAGGGGGTATGGGAAATGGTTTTTCTACACACCTACACAGGTTGAACTGGATGGACTATTGTCTTCAACCTTACCTACTATGTAAGATGATCTGGTACAACCTGGTGGGGGTTTGCCTTGTATGTAGGGTATGGGGTCCACTGTTGTCAATCCTGATTTCACCTGCTTAGGCTACCTGCCTCATCTACTGTGAGAGGTGGTAAGGGAGAGAAAGTAGTTCAGCATGCATTAGACAGGCAAACCCATGTCTGGGGGAATAGAATCAGGTAGAAAAGCTACATAGTCATCATCCTCTCATAGCTAGTTATTCCATAAGTTACTTTAACCACTTCCTGCCCGCTGGGTGGCGCTAGTCTCTCATTCTGGGTGGACGTCCTATGACGGCCCTTCAGAACGACCACTCTCGCACACATCCTGGCGATCGGTGGTGTGGTGTGTCAGTCTGACACACCGATCTCAGTAAAGAGCCTCTGATGGAAGCTCTTTACCATGTGATCAGCCATGTCCAAGCATGGTTGATCATGATGTAAACAGGAAGAGCCATTGATCGGCTTTTCTTCACACATGTCTGACAGATGCCAGTAGAGGAGAGCCGCTCTCCTGACGGGGGGGGGGGGGGGTTTGTCTGTGCTGATTATCACCGTTATCATTAGCATCAGTTTTAGTAAGTCAACCTTGTGTGTGTGTGTGTGTGTGTGTGTGTGTGTATGTATGTGTATATATATATATATATATATATATATATATATATATATATATATATATATATATATATGTATATAATGTATATGTGTGTGTATATATTTTCTCTCATCTATCTATCTATCTATCATACATAAAGGCGCTTGCGTGATAAGTGCATAGTGTACCTAATAATTCCATAGAAACCCGAGATAAATTGCAGGCAGTACAGTTTCATACCTAATGAAGCCAATACCCATGGGCAGCTAAATGGGGTTTAAGTTTCCTTCATCCCAAATACTTAGAGCTGGTTCATCATCTTAGAATCCTGGTTGTCTGTAAGCAAACTGATATTCCCAAAGTGGAGCCAGTAAATTTATATTTAGTAGTTCTGTTAGCTTGCACCCAGAAGTATTGGTGGAAACGTAGTACATCACTACAGTGAACACTTGGGCTAAAATGTTACTCATCACCTTCCTTTTCAGCTTGGATAAGAATCAGTTTGGATGGACGATATAGTGGTCTAAATCCATATGGCACTGTTCTATTTGTAGACCAGTTCAGAAAGTTTAGTTTTAACAACGAACGTAGTAAAATGTAACTGCAACTAGCCCAAAATCAGCATTTTATTCATTTTCACTGTTCTGATTATTATATTTTCTACATTTTATTTTGGAGAGGGCTATCATAACTTACATTTTAAACAATAGGAAGAATAGTAAAAAAAAGGGTATTTCTATTGAGATTTCTCACCAGCTCAGCCTACGTGCCTTCCAATGATCAGACTGACACTTGTCCCACCCTCTGTCCCCCGCACAGCCATTCACTGGTAAAATCATTATACAGTGGTTTTTCCACCCCTAGCTCTCCAAGTCCCTTATGCAGCTTACAACAATTATGTGAAATAAAGGATTTACACTTTTTTTTTTATACTTTTTTATTTTTCTATTTTTATTTTTTTATAACTAGCAGGCACGCACAATATATTGCATTACTTTTTGTAATTTATTTTAGTTTTTATTTCCTAATTTTCTTAAATGATTAAAAAGGATCCACTTATTAAAATCAACATCTGTTTTTGTTACATTTTGGCATTGAGTATTATGTTTTTTGAGAATTTTTAAAACTTCTTTTAAAAATGTTTTACTTTTTTTCTTTTCTGGGTTAGTTTGGTGTCTGTCTGTACCAAATTGATACATTTTTTCTATTGGTCAATTCTTGCTGGAATAGATGCAGCTTGATTTTGGTCTCTGTATTCATGTTCACCACTTTTTACAGTTGTCTGTAAAAGGTGGTGAATGCTCAGCCCTGGTTCAAACTGATGCTATGCGGGAGACTCACAAGATTCGCTGGGTCTCCTTGCATTGCACGACAAAGCAATCGCACTGCGTCCATGAGATCTGCTGCGTGTGTCAATGTTAGATTAACGATACCCCGATACAGATTGTGAGTGCCAGAATTGCATCGCATGGGTTTGAACGCCAACACAATGCAATTCAGGGGAGGGGTAAAAAAGGGGTCTTGGACCATTTTGGTGCAGATGGGATGCAATTTAAGCCATACAGAATGTATGGCTCAAATTACACTGCAGACATCGCATGTAATGTGCACAGGAATGCAGTGTTTGCATTGCACAAGTGTGAACCCCTGGCTTACATGTTTTTGCATGAATAGAATTTGATCATTAAATCGAAGTCCTAGCCATATCTTTGTATAACAAGTAGCGCAATGAAAGTGGAACTTTAGTCAGAAAATGAAATCCTGCTAGATCACTTCAAGCTGGCCCCTTATGCAGCTATAGCTATGTAAAACATTAAAATTAAGTGCCTATACTGTGTAGAATCCAGTAAAGCGTACTCTCACCCTGCTATGCACATGCTCCATTGCTCTATATTCTCTGCAACGTGCCTAAAATCAAAGCCACTAGAGGTCGATCAACTGACAATCTAAAGATTTACTGCTGAGGAGGCAGGAATGACAGACTCTGTAGTGGGACCACAGATTAGGAAGAGAGAAAAGAAAAGCAGGAGAGGTGACAGGCTGATCTCTACTGTCAGGGAGACATGAGTTAAACACACAATACAGCTGTGGCCAAAAGATTTGAGAATGACACAAATATTATTTTCACAAAGTCTGCTGCCTCACTTTTTATGATGGCAATTTGCATATACCGCAGAATGTTATAAAAGTGATCAGATTGATTGCAAAGTCCCTCTTTGCCATTGCATTCCAGTCCTGCCGCAAAAGGACCAGCTGATGACATGTCAGTAATTCTCTCGTTAACACCTGTTGATGAAGTTGAGGCTGGAAATCACTCTGATGCTGATTGAGTTAGAATAACACACTGGAAGCTTTAAAAGGAGGGTGGTGCTTGAAATCATTGTTCTTCCTCTGTTAACCATGGTTACCTGCAAAGAAACACATGCAGTCATCCTTGCTTGTGCACAAAAAGGAATTCACAGGCAAGTAAATTGCTGCTACTAAGATTGCACCTAAATCAACCATATATCACAGGATATGCAATTAGTGGACCTCTAGCTGTTGCAGAAATACAAGTCCCATGAGGCATAGCAAGACTCTTGACAGCCTTAAGCATGATACCCAGAGGCATGATGGGACTTGTAGTTTTGCAACAGCTGGAGGTCCACTAATTGCATATCCTTGATATATCGGATCATCAAGAACTTCAAGGAGAGAGGTACAATTGTTGTGAGGAAGGCTTCAGGGCACCCCAAGGAAGTCAAGTAAGGGCCAAGACCATCGCCTACAGTTGATTCAGCTGCAGGATCGGGGCAACAGCAGTGCAGAGCTTGGTCGGGAATGGTAGCAAGCACATGTGGCAGAACTTGTGCTCAATCCTCAAGAGGCGGTTATACAAAAAAAAAAAAACCCTACACGTTCTGACAAACTTCGGGCATTGATTATGCAAGAATGGGCTGCCATCAGTCAGGATTTTGGTCCAGAAGTTGATTGACCGCATGCCAGGGCGAATTGCAGAGGCCCTGAAAAAGATGGGTGAACACTGCAAATATTGACTCTGCATAAACCTAATTGTCAATGAAAGCCTTTGACACTTATGGAATGCTTTTAATTCTACTTCAGTATCCCATAGTAACATCTGGCAAAAAGATCTAAAAACACTGAAGCAGCAGACTTTGTGCAAATTTTTATATTTGTGTTATTCTCAAAACTTTTGTCCATGACCGTAGTGTCTTCTTTCCCAGATATTTTTTCACCTTCATGGGCAGCCTGTGAGCTTCTGTCAGCTTTCCTCTCTATTTGAACAAAGACGTACCATCAAGGCTGGAAATGTACATATTTTAATTAGACAGTGGTATATAGTTTTTGGGATCAAGGAGAAAGGGAGAGTTTCCAATAAAAGAAGGGACTGCTCTGGGCTTCAACAAAATGGCAGCCTTCAGCAACAAGAAACTGGAGCAGTTTACAGCATCAACTTATTTTGGTAACATAATTATTAATGTAGAATGTATGTTCTTTTGTTAACTAACATTATTTGTTATCGAACTGTTAGGCCCCTTTCACACGGGACGGATCAGTAATGATCCGCCCTGTGATGATCCGCTTGCTCAGCGGGGATCGCTTTGTTGTCCCCGCTGAGCTGGCGGATAACAGGGCGGTCCCTGCACACTGTCAGCTTTCCGCTCTCCTCTATGGGGGATCGGATGAGCACGGAGCGTCTGTCCGTGTTCATCCGATCCGCTCTGCAGACGGATAGAAAAATAGGATTTTCCTCTGTCTGCAGAATCGGACAATTGCGGAGGCGGACGATATCGGGTGTCTGCGGATGTTCATCCACAGACACCCGCTATCCCATAGGAATGCATGTATGTCCGTATTTCATCCGCAAATGGATGGATGAAATACGGACATAATGTCCGCATGTGTGAAAGGGGCCTTATGGGTAAATTTGCACTTTAAAGTTGATTAAAAAAACAAAACCTTGTATTTAGTAGCTAGTGGACCATAATCTCACTACGCTTAATGTAGCTGTCTTGGTAATCATTTTGGACCCTTCAAGTAAACACATTTCAGGTTATGTATAGCTTGGGGTGTCGTGTATGTATGCGCCTTGTATCGCACCAAAGCAGGACTGGAGTAAAAACTGACACTTGTTCTAAAATATGAAAAGTTCTTTGTTTAAAACATTATGTTGGTTGATCTTGTTTCTATCTTTTGTGCAATTCATGTTGTGTGACCCAGCTTCCTGTGAGTTGCAAATCAATAAATTTTGACATGAAAAATGAGTAAAGCATATCCTTCTATAGTATGTACTTGCCTCAAAAAAACAGTGTGTGATTTCTGTCTACTTTCTCGCTTCTCTGCTATCTGCATGAGTCATTTCTGACAGGTTGTGCCAACGCCAAGGTATTTAGGGGGATTGTGTGGGGGGGCTTCCAGCACAGAACTTGCGATTGACAGTTAACTGTGCATGTTTCCCTATGAGATTCAGTAGAAAAGTTGTGTCTCTTCCTTCCACTCGGGTCTTAAATTTACACTCGGCTCTCCTCTCTGAGCTGTGCAGTGTGTGATGTCGGATTCATGCCCTCTGCCTGTGGAAGCTCAGAAGAGCTGTCTAATTTCTGGACTTTAAATGGGTGTAGAGAAGGGATGACTGCAGATACGCTTGTACAGGAGGATTTTTTTTAAATCTGCGATTCACCTAGGCTAGTCATTTCGCTGGGTATGTGTAAGGGTTTACAACCACCTTTTTTTTTTTTTTTTTTTATTTTTTTTTTTTTCCAAGCTACCCTGACCTGAGGTAGCACAGCAGCCCCTTTAATATTGTATCCCCTCTGCTTCACAGTTGGGCTAAGTCTTTGAAAAAAGCAAAACTAATCGGCTTCTTGCTTCAGCTTGTTCAGTTAAGATTTGAAAATGAAAGGGAGAAGCTGATTGCTTGCCCTGCACAGTTTCTCCAGTCTTGGTACATTGCCATCGAATGTTAAAAAAAATATAAAATATTGTTGTCTCAGTTATCCACAGTGGGTTGTTGAGTTTGTGATGAAACATGCAGGTGGCCTTTAGTAAGGATTAGACGGGTAGCGGTACTGGGGTTCCATTCAAAATTGATGGCACTGCAAGGCCTGTTACGTACGTTCCAGCGAGACCAGTGTTCTATCGTGAGGTAAAAGTGTGAATCCAACTCTTGTGATTGGGCCATAATTCAATTCAACAGCATTGTGGTGAATAACGTCGCATGGTGCTGCTCTAAGGAAAAAAGTACTACTTCCACAGTTACTATGAGTTACTGTATAAAACCACCACCTTTTTTATAGGCTGGGGCAGTTTAGTCCCACACATTGCCCTCCATTGTTTACATTTGTGTCTCCAGGATATAGCAATGTAAAATTTATTGGTTTAAAACTGTATTGAATGTCTTGGATGAAGAGAAGATCACATTTTGGAAACATCCAAAACTCAAGAAAACCTATAAGGGTTTGCATTTTTTTTTATTAACACTAACTTATATAATGTCTCCCTTGGTCTTATTGGAACATTTGAGAAGCCCCAAGGTCTATAGTCTGGATATCTTGTTGCATTCCTATTTAAGTATTAGACAGGGTGCTGATTTAGAAGTCCTTCCTCTAATCCCTTTATTGCTGCTGGTCGCAGGAGCTATGAAAGGGGGTTAAGTTAGACGGATGTTATGAGCATGTTACACACTTCCCGCTAAGTATCTGGAAAACAAATGGTTTTGGTTTACTTGGTGTATCTGAGGACATCCTGCTATTACTTTAACTATTCTTTTCTATACAAACGTTTGGACATCTTTATAATATACCAGGTCTCATCTCTAATTTGTGTGTATGTATATGTGTGTGTGTATATATGTATATATATATATAATTATACTCGCCATGCTATTGTAAAATAAGAATGCATGGTCTGAAATATGTAATAATTTTTTTTTGTGAATTTGCCCACAGATGCGTACAGTATATATGTACAGATAACATTACTAAGCAAAAAAATATTTGTATCTTTGCTTTGAAAGAAATCTATTCTTGTAACTGCTTGCCGACCAGCTCACACAGATACACATCAGCAGAAGGGCACATTCAGGCATATTAAAGTACCTGTACATTGCCCCTTTAAGAAGCGGTTTGTGGGAGATGCGAGCCCCGTGAGTGTAATCGCGGGTCCCACGGACTCTATGTCCATGGGGATACCGGTGATCCTCTCGCGGAGAGGAAGAACGGGGAAATGCTGATGTAAATGAGCATTTCCCCATTCTGCCTACAGACATTGATGACAGCTCCCTGTAATCGGGAGCGGTGAACAGTGTCGTGTCACACATAGCCCCTCCCCCCCACAGTTAGAATCACTCCCTACAATGACCCTACACAGTAAACAATGCATTTTTAATCACACAGATCGCTATGTGAATAGTGCCAAAAGTGTCCAATCTGTCTGCCCTAATGTTGCAGTCATAAAAAAAATTGCTGATCGCTGCCATTACTATTAAAAAAAAAAATAAAAAAATACAAAAAAAGCCGTAAAACTATCCCCTATTTTTGTATACTATAACTTTTGCGCAAACCAATAAATGCTTCCATTTTTTTTTTTGCAAAAATACGTAGAGGAATACGTATTGGCCTAAACCAGGGATACTCAAACTACGGCCCTCCAGCTGTTGCGAAACCACACATCCCATGAAGCATTGTAAAACTCTGACATTCACATACATGACCGGGCATGATGGGAATTGTAGTTCCTGAACAACTGGAGGGCCGTAGTTTGAAGACCCCTGGCCTAAACTGAGGAAAAAAAATTGTTATTCCTAGCTGTTGTCACAATCTCCTGCTGTGCGAATTGGATGCAGGAAAACCCACATCCAATTTGCAACAGTGTGAACCCAGCTTTAAAGTGGAATAGTGGTGTCTGCATCTTATAACGGAGATGCTGGCTAGGGATGACATATGCCTGTATCTACAAGCATTTGTATTTATTCTTTCTAGTCTTTATTTGCTTCTTTTGTATGTACATGTTTTACATGAATTGCCTACAATCATGTTTCACCTTGTGAGCTGCTATAGAATACCTTATTACCTCTAGGATTAGTTAATTACTGCACATGAGCAGTTGGTGTTCATAAGCAAGACAGGACTGCAAAACAAAATGTATAAACCCTGTATAATAATATAATTGTTCATGGTTGAAAGGAATTCCAGCAGAGCATCTGATTATTATGCGTGTGTGTATATATATATATATATATATATATATATATATATATATATATATATATATATATATATATATATATATATATATATATATATATATATATATATATATATATATATATATATATATATATATATATATATATATATATATATTATATTATTAGAATTTATTCTATCATTTAATATAAACATTTTATATTGCCTGTCCAGACTAGTAAAATGAAAAGTTAATGCTTGTACTTTTATACCTACCAACTGATTTTATTTGTTTTATGCAGAAGATTACTAAGTGCTTGTTGTCAATATGTTTATTTACAAGATCGGCCGGGTTGTCAAGTATTACCTTGGAGTTTTACATTTTTAAGACAAAGATAATTTGCATCTTATCATGCTCTTTAAAAAAAACAAAAAAAAAAAAAAAACAGTAAAGTGTTTAGTTCCAGATAACCTGAAGACTTTGCACTGCACTGTTTGCTGGTTGGTGGTCAAACGTTATAAATCTGGCCAGTTAACAGCACTTTAAAACGGACTGACAGCTCAGGCTTAGGCCTGGTTTCAAGAGGTGAGGGTGCAACTGTTGTTCCGCTTCAGCAGATTTCAGTGTGCTGAGTGTCTGGAGGGTCCCAGACGAGTGTAATTAATCAGCTCTGGGTCTCTGAAGTGCTGACAGAAACATTGTGTAAGACATTCACAAAACAAACTTTTAAACTACAGCCGCTGCATCACTACAATAAACCAAACAATGGTAAACCACCCCCTGCAGGAGCAGGACCGGTCACCAGACAAAGAAAATACTCGTTTGTTTTCAGAGCCAAGAGCCAAAGCAGCCATTTTGTGATTTTCATCTTTTTTGTAATGCTGTAATTGGTTGGCTTTGGTATAGTACACAAGTACTTACGACTTACAAATATGTTAGACTAATGTTAGACTAATTTGCTATTGATTGTATTGGAAAGCAAAAAAAAAAAAAAAAAAAAGTGTATACAATTGTGACACAAGTTGCATTGTATTTGAATGTTATTTAAAAATGATCTTTCCTTTTTAAAACTGCAGCCCTAAATTTCTCTGTAAAATGCAATATGACTATCTGGAGGTGTTCTGTACACAGATGGTGTACAGAACACCCCCAGGTATGTCATTTCCTGCTTGTGCGATTGGATTTTCTCTGAAGTCTGCACGAAGATACAAATTAGATTTTGAGCATCCCCTGCAACAATACTCCAAATTTTGGAGACATAATTCCAAAGAAAATCATGTCTAAAGGGACCCTGCAGTTTTGCTCATTAGAACCCTGCAGGTGCAGCAGCTGATTGATAATTGCAAAACTAATCCCATACAGTTTCACTCAGCACATGGACATAAACAGCTATTCCTTTAGAATAATGCAAGGTAGGAATCTGCAACAAAGTTTGTTAGAATCATTCTAATGTACATAGATCAAATATAGAGGAATAATTTTTTTTGAAGTTACTCTTTAAAGTGACACTAAAGGTTAATTGTTTAAAAATAAATAAATAAATCCTCCCTGCATCAGATAACACCCTGGGAGAAGCACTCTCCTGGGGGCTTACTTTGCGGGCACGCTCCCGAATCCAACATTCGGCGTCCATAGACACCGACTGCAGAACTCTGCCCCGCCCATGTACTGCAAATCTAAAAAAATCTACTAGCGTATGGCCACTTTAGACTTCTGAATGCATAAAGACCACAAATATCAGAAAACAATGAATTGGTAATCTCCCCCACTGGGATGCTGAATTCTAGCAACGGTTCCCTAAGCTGTCAGATTACATTGTAGCCGCTGATCGAGAAAGGCGTTTCCAACTCGTCCGTTTGGCAGAAGTCTATCAAACTATTGACTTGTCTGTTTCAGGAACCGCCACATGCCGATTGATATACGTCCGATCCCTGCTACTGTACCGATCAAATTTTGATCAGTGTTAAAGCCAGCTTTAGTCTAGAAACCCATATAGAAAAATCTGTTTCTCCTTGACTGTTTCCTCTTAAACAACCCTCTCACTCAAAACCGTTCTTGTATATATTCTGGATGTTTTTGAGGTTATGGGAAGTCATGTTTGGTGTCTGTCTTATGATGTATATTCAGCAGGCCTATTTAGATGTTCACCAAAAGTCTGCAGATTGTCTGTCTGAGGTGGGAGACCAGTGGTGGTCTGTAACACACACAGATCTACAAGGCATACTTGTTCCTGGGCTTCTTGGTCCTACTTACAATCTACATCTAGAGCAGGGGTCTCAAACTGGTGGCCATTCAGCTGTTGCAGAACTACAAGTCCCATGAGGCGTTGCAAGGCTGACAGTTACAAGCATGGCTCCCTCAGGCAGAGGCATGATGGGACTTGTAGTTCCTCAACAGCTGTAGGGCCGCCAGTTTGAGACCCCTGATCTAGAGTGTTCATGTGGCTTTTTTCCTTTAATATTTTTTAGGCACTATTAACCAGGGCAGTCTGCTCTAAGCCAGCCAGCCAATCTTTCTTTTTCTTTCAGCTATAGTAAACTAAAATGTGGTTTGGTGTCGCTGAGTTGATGGCACTAACACATTTGTTACATTTTGTCTTTTAGAGAAGCCCTTATCGAGTATAAACACTATCTTAAAGGAGAAGTAGGACCAAAGCTTCTTTTAGCGCTACTCCTGAGGAGCACAGGTGTGCACTTACTTTTGCACTCCTGTGACCCGTATGCAGCCAACAGCGGGCTAAAGTCCACGGTCGGCCCACATCAGCTGCTGTGTCGTCAATACGGCGCATGCGCAGATTGTCGGAGGCAGTATTTGACTATCTGCTAAGCGCTGAGAGAGAATGAAATTGTCCGCTTCTGCCTCACTGTTGCGGGGTGGGTTTTCTGTCTGTTGCACGGTGGCTTGAGTGTGTTAAACTTCAGGTTTTGGCTGTGTCTAAGGGCAGGTTAAAATGCACACAGAACCCACCCTTCAACACACCCACAACCTGCCCCGCAATAGCGAAGCAGAATTACACTCTCCGTCAGCGCTTAGCAGATCGTTCGACACTGCCTCTGACGATCTGCGCATGCGCCGCGTTGACGTCATGCCAGCTGATCAACATATCCCCTGGAGTGGCGTGTGTTTGTTTTTTATCCTAAACTAATTTAATTGGGTTTTATTTTTTGCTTTTTTTGTTGTTCAAACATAGTTGTCATTTGTTCCTACCTTACTGTATGATCACCATTGTTTTGTCAACCTGAAGCTCCAGTCTGCTTATTTGCTATGTACCGGTACCCATTCAAACACTGAGGAGCAAAGAGGGATTACAGTTTTCATAGTGCATTGCATTTTATAAAGGATTACTACTTGGAGTCACTCATACTTACTGAGCTTGTTTTTTAAACAGTCATGCGTTAAATCTTGGTGTACTATGGCTACAGCCCATGTCATCCCTGTGTTTCTTTTTTGTGTGTACACTGTCTGATCCAATTACGATCAAGCGTTTTTAACTTTGATCCATGGTTACTCTTGCACTAGATATATTAGAGGCAGGATTTCAAATAGTGTAAAAACTTGTACTGCATGTTTCTAAAGGGTATCTCCACTTTCGTGGGGTAAAAAATAGCAAATAAAGAAAAAATATAGCGTATACAATTGCGACACAAGTCATATTTTTTTTTACATTTAGTTTAGTACTAATACTAAATTACGTAGAGATCTCCGCACAATTGCAGTGATTTAACCCGAACGTGGAAGTGGGTACCTGATTTTGAAAAGGTGGCAAATGTGGCAGCGGGGAGGTTGGGGAAGGAAGCTTTAAGATCAACTTAAAAGTAGATTTAGGCTTTACATACGTGGTTGTTTTTTTTTTTTTTTTTTTTTTTCTCTCCCAAGCCTTTTCTGCCCCCCCTTAAATGAAATATCTAGTTGAACCATCGGGTCCCTTCTTCTTTTTTTTTTTTCCTCCGGTGTATAGAATATCTTTTTTTTGTTAGGCAGAAGAAGACAGACCCAGAATAGTTATCGCCCTTTTTTTTTTTTTTTTTCTTTTCTTTGAAAGATGTCTAAAAGAAATATTGCTTTCCACATACTACATTACTGCTAAATAGTACTGAGGCGCTGTTTAAATGGAGCAGAATGCTTATATTTGTGACTAAATATAGAAGTCTGTATGCACTGTGTTTTTATTACTTGCAATTTCCCAAAGATAAAGTAGTTTGATTGGAGAGAGAGCCGGACCTCTTCATTGTGTAGTTATGTCTAAGGTCGCTGCTCTCATTAGTTTGGGTCCAAACTGTCCACCCTTTGTTTAGGTTTCTCACAACTGTTGCTACACAGTGGAGTTCACTTTGCTGATGCCATTTTTTAGATGGTGTTCTCAACGCTGGTGGAGTCACAACAGCCAGTTTTCTTTGGCTGCCCCTGATGTGTGTCTCACATGCAGTTCTCAAATCCTATCCAGGCATAAGGTCTGTGTCGAGTCTCATTTCTGCACCTTATCCGTCACGAGCCCTTTTGACAGGCCATGTGCTGAGGGCAACAGGTAAGTGGTGACATTTTGATTGGGTCAGCCACATTTTGGAGATTGACAACAATGCTTGCAATGCACTTCTGGCAGGGTCCAAGAATGTGCCTTCAGTGGACAAATGGAATCTGCCACTAAATTTAGCTGACATTAAGCTAAGAATGACTTGAAAAGTGGTAAGAGGTTCATGTTGCCGTCCACTTGTGCTTTCAGGTGGAAGCTTTACAATATGTATGTTAAGGCAGTCCTACAAATGTTATAATACTACACAAGATAAACGCGCTGTCTTGGTCTTTTAATCTACATTATCTTTCTAATTTTTGTATAGAACAGAATCCAGTTGCATTGTAGTAAAATAGCATGCACTTGTGTGCCACGTAACTCAACTTGCTTATGGTATACAAAAAACACTTTAATATTTCTTTTTAATTGTTTGTGTACAGTAACCTAGTAGATTGGAGTCCAGAGATCCATACACCTCACTGCTCCAATCACATGCCACCTGCTGTGGCTAAGTCATGTGTAGGCCAGGGAGCCCATGTATGTTTGGAATAGATCCAAATGAAAGAAGCAGATGGGCCGCACACCAATGGCATCACTCTTGATGACCAGCTTTATACAGCAAATGTTAATTGCTGCAGACTCCTGCTTGGAGACTGACCCACTGACACATTTCATCCTTACCAGCTTAATCAACGGGAGAAGTACTTAAGTACACTGTCCAATTGCATACAGACATGAAATGATTTTATATACTCATACCCTTTCTACCTACACCACAGTAATTCAAGTAGCTGAGTTCTTTATGGTTTCTGTACACCTACAAAAAGAGACCTGAAAATCTTGGTATATAACAATCTCTTCATAAGTGCCATGCAAGCTACAATGTGCTTCAATAAGCTCCCCCAACTGACCCATATATAGGTTGGCATATGTAGGATCGAAATCCCATCAGATGTGCAGATATTTGCTTTGGGTCTAATGGAAGTTCTTTCTCATTTGGTGGCAAAGTGGGCACCAACAATATGTAACATCCCCCAGTTTATTTTATTCTTAGTAAGACCCAAGTACAAGTCTCAGTACAGTGAAGTATGTTCAGTTGTGGTTCAGCCCATTGTTCCATGATTGGGGAATCTACACAAGGTCCAGTCTTACCCCAGTTGTACTGTAGGTCGTTTTGTGATTAAGCCACTGCCATATGAGATGTGTAATATATGTAAAAACTGTTGATAGTCTGGTTGTTCTATGTGACTGCATGAGGAATCCCCTCTCCATTATCAAGACAGAAAAAATACCTATCTAGCAAGACACGATTTGGAACAATATGGTGTGAAGATGGACTTTATTTATTTTTTTTTATTTTTTTTTGTAGTCCAAATTATCGAGGCAGTAGAAGGTCTTGTTAAGGCAGGTGACTGCTTGTGTCTGCTTGGTAGATGAAAGGTATTCTGGATATTTACATTGGATACCCATGTTCTCAAAGGGAATGAACTTTGATATTGACTTTGAGTGGACTATGACTCACTATTATGAATAGTGGATCGCATCCTCTCCTTCACTTTTTCCATCTTTCTTATCGCATCACATTTTACCTTGGTGCTAGTCCCTTGGCGCCATCCGATTCATCCCTATTTTCCTCCCTGCCTTCTCTCCCCCCTCACATTTTTTTTCCCCTTCTTTCCTTTATCCCTTCTGCCCCCACTGTCCCTGCCTCCTGCCCTTAAAACACTAACCTACACCAGGGGTAATGAATTCAAATTCAGAGGTCCGGTCCGTAAAATTTTCTTCCAACAGAGATCCTAATCTCATATTTGTTCTGTCACTCAGATCCTTTACATCAGGGTCCTCCATCCCCCTTGAGATCGTAGTCCTCTTTACATCATTGTCGTCAGTCTTCCCCTTCACATCAACATCCCCCATTTATATCATAGCCCCCTTTTAATTCATAGTGGTGTGTCTTTATATCACAGTCCCTCTTTACATCACATTGTTCCTCTTTATGTTACAGCCCCCCTATACAATACAGCTCCCCTTTACATTACAGTCCTCAGATTTTTTTTTTATATTGCAGTCTCTACTTTTACATCGCAGTGAACCATCCCATCGTACACCCCTTTTGCATTACAGTGCTCCCCTTTTATATCACAGTGCTTCTCTTTACTTTACGGTCCTCTATAGAATGCAGCCCGCCCTTTACAACAGTCTCCCCTTTAAATTACATCACTGCCAACCCTTTACTTTTCTGCCACCCCCTAAATTACAACCATATTACCTTACAGTGCCCACCTTTTACATTACCGCCCTGCTTTGCAGCATCGTACCTCCTTATATATCACATTATAATGCACCCCCCCACCCCCCATCCTTTATATATCACGCTATCCCTTTACATTACAGCCCCCTTTTAGAGTATAGCTCTCTTTAGATAAGTGTGCCCCTCTTTGCACTGCACCTAGTCTTACCCTACACAGAAGGGCAGGGGGTGGGGGGGGGGGGGGTGCGTCAGGTCTGGGAGGAGAGTGGAAGCTTTCCAACTTTTCCTCATGGCTAGTGGGTGATTGGTCGCTAGGGCAGTAGCAGCAACCAATCACTGCTGATTAGGTTGAGGAGTTGGGCTACTCCCGCCTTTGCCAGCCGGCCCTTCTGCTTTCTGCACTGTTGAAAACTCTAGTGTGTTTTTTTTTTTTAGGGCAGTAGAGTAGGGGGTTGCTGGCTGGTCTGGTCGGATGGTATGGAAAAGAAAGATGCAGGCAGCTGAATGACGAACCTGCGGCCACCTGGGCACAGCTGTCACTCGTTCCGCTATTTAGCGACGTCCGATCTCCACCCTATATTCATATTTCTACACTTTGTTATTGCAGTCTGCTTATAAGCTGCACTTTAAGGCTCGGTTCGCACTGCCCCGACTAGGAATCCTACTTTTGAAACTCCCAAGTTGCATGACATGTGAAATCCCATTTTAGTCAATGAGCGCTGTCTTAATTGGCACTACTGAAGTCACAAAAGCTTCCTGTACTACTTCAAGGCAACCTCCTATCCGACTTGTGCCCATAGACTTTAATGGAAGTCTCCTCCAGGTTGGATGCTTCTCTTAGACCCCTTTCACACTGAGGCATTTTTCAGGTGGTACATCGCTAAAAATAGCGCCTGGAAAAAGCCTTGGCTATAGCAGCTGCTTGCGATATGCGGACATGAATCTGGCAAGCTACTTGTACCCAGATTGATTAACTTGGTACATTTAGCCTGCCCATTAATGGTTCAAATCCCAGCCAGTTCCTGCTAAAGCAACCGAGATTCGATGTGTATGGCTGGCCTTAGGAGGCAGCATTTCCTGATCATTGAACACAGTCATGTTAAAGGGGAAGCCCTGTGACATGCCTGGCTAGTCAAGGGTAATGGCGACGGGCAATTCAATTTCTACATCATATTAAGATATCTCCCATGCCACGCGATCCCCATTTTTGGTTCTTGAGTTAGACAAATACATCTACCTACAAAAGACTGTTGTAAACAAATAGTATGTAACTGGATCCAAGCCGGTCATCCTACTTTGGTGTCTTGGTTGCTACAAATTATATTACTGTTCCAATTTTTATTTACGAACATAAAGGCTGAATTACAAAATTGGTCTAGGTGGTTATATCAGACAAGTGCCTGCAATCCACTGACTTGGGCCCCATTCATGCTGGACATTTGGCCCGCTGCAAGAGGTATGGTTGGAAGGCACATGCGCAATGTCCAGCCCTGCAGCTGACAACCTGGAAAGTACATTGGGAAGTACCAATGTTTAGGTATTCATCCAGGGATGAATGCCCCCAATGCAAGCAGCCCTGCTCTGAAAGTTTTGTTTTACATTTCAGTTGCAGCAGCTGTTGGCCTCTCAGTTTTGCAGGCTTTTCTGGCAGGGGGTGCTCGTTGGTGCACCTGTACCTCCCACCCGCTCCTAAACGGCAGAGTCTCATGTGCCGCATCTAAATGCCTAGTGTGCCTTCTATGCTCTATTATCCTTCCGTTTTTTGTTTTGCTGGCATGTTGATTAGATTGCCTCCAAGCTTTCTTTAATTTCCTCCTTCAGAATTGACCGTATATTTTATGTCTGAAATGCCCATATAATGCTGTTGTACCATATTCAATATTAGGAAACATTGGGAGAGTTGTATCTTTCCTTTTTTTTTTTTTTTTTTTTTTTTTTTTTGTAATATTTTTTACTTTCTCCTATAGTCCATTTTATAACTATAAACTTTTGTTTCCATATGAACAAAAGAAGCCCATTGGGAAACTTTGAACCTTCCCCTTGCAGTTGGTCCCCCTTCGTACTTGTTACCTAGGGGATCATAAATATGATCTATTTGCCTTTATATCTCGTTCCCCCAGACATCTGTGCTGTAAGACCAGTCCACTGAAGCTACTTTTCTGGCAGATCAGTTGCAGCTCTCCAGCCTCATCCAACACAAAGCAGTCCTGCATTTTATGCAAGGATGCAGAGGATCCACCCACAACCCAGGATGTCGGTGGATGAGGCCGCTGCCCGTAGGCAAAAGGAGCATTGCACCCTTGAAGTCTGAAGTTCAACTTAAGGCTGGATTCACACCTATGGATTTTTAGTGCTTTTTGCATTTTGCAGATTTGCACTACAAAACGTGTTCCATAGAAAACCATTATAAATGGACTGTAGTACAAATCTGGGACTGTTGCACGTGACTGGGTATAATAGTGTTGATGTTGTAAAATGTATCGCAGCCCCCGCCCCCATTTTATTGTAGCACTAACCCCCGAAGGAGCTGCTGGTTATTTCTGGGCTTACCGTGGCCTCCCCTTCTCCTTTGTTGCACGTCTAGATGTCCTGTGGTAGATGGCCCAGTAACTTGAGACTGACAATAGATCCACTTGAATGGATTTGATTTGCAAACTCAAACAATTGAACAGTCTTTCAACTTGGGATCAGAGGGTTGGAAAGGAGGTTCAGGTACTCTTATGTCAAAGTCCAAAAACGTTAAAGAACTTGCTTGCTTTGACTGCATCCAGAGAATAGCCATTCACACCTGCATGAACACTCAAGTTGGACAGTCCCTCTCTCAAAAGGCCTAGCAGCCAAAAAGGTGCTTACTCAGGAACAAAGCCTTTGTCAGACGTTGTTGCAGAACCTATAGGGAAACAAAGCTTTAGAACACGTGTAGGATACCTGGATGTTTCAGCCAGCTTGGTGATATCCACAAGACCGGATTCTCTTGGTTACTTCAGCCCTTCAGGCTCTTGTTAAGAAAACTAACCCGTACGTGGTGCTCTTCTAAAGAGTCCTCCCCTGGAATGCTCGACGTACACTGGGTCTCTCCCGAACCGGAGACGGCACCCAACCACCTCAGAATCCTCCTTTACTTTCCTTGCCTCGGGCTAGCCAGCCCTGAGAAATTAAAGTCCGGTTGATCCACACCCCAGGCCATAGCCTTCCTGGGTGCTGGTCAGGAGGACCAGGACCATGTAATCGGCACTTCATACTGGACCGGAACCCCAAACCACGTGATGTCTGCATCTTAAATACCCTCTCCCAGAGTGCACAGCGAGAGGGCCACTCCCACTGACCTGGCTCTGAAAGAGTAATTTACGCACCTGACCAGACCATAGTTCCATGCCTGCCAGAAGAGACAGTGCCCCCTGTGACCAGGCTGAACATCTCACAGTCCAGTCAAACTGATGCAGAAGTTCAATTTAGACAAACCAAAACCAAACTGCAGTTTAGGTATAGTTTAACTGTGAAAAATGCATAGCGCGTGCTCTTCAGCAGCCCGACGCTACATTGGTGTCCATGCACACTGGGCCTAAATTTTGCCTGTAAAAGCGGCTAAATGTTATCCTATGTGTCAATGTACACATGGACATTTACAGGCATATTTTAGGTTTTATGTACACGGGGCATTTCTCAACCTCTCCTCAACGCTGTAACATCACAGCTAGTAATCCACATTTAAAAACGTGTGTTTAGCAGCGCTTATAATCAACGTTCAGGAGCGTTTACTAAAGATAACCTCAGGAGACCCTCCCAAATGATTAGTGTAGAAAAATCCCTTAGAAAAAACCCTTACAAAAATGTTGTAGAGGGTTGCCTCTGTGACAAACCAAGCACTGTGTTGTGCACTGCCCGTCCTAAGCACTATCCAGATATCACTGGCTGGGGAAAAAAGTGTGCCATCTGACTTTCTGAATGGAGAAGTTTAAATGTTTATGAATTTTAAAAGCTATCCGATCTGCGGCCAACCATTATCCTGCCTCTGGGTTAAGCCTTTAAAAGTTGCCTGCAATTTAGGATGGAGGTGTTTCACTTTTCACAAGCAATCCACTTGTAAAGTACGTACTTTCAGAAGAACATTAAACACAATGCTTATTAAATTGAAGAGTTTCCATCAGTAAAATGCAGAGCATTGTCTTGGCTTCCAGTGTGTTGCTTCACACTGTTTAAATTACTTTTTATATTGGAATTTCATTTAACGTAAAAAAAAAAAAAATAGCTTTTGTTTTAAATATTGATAAACGTGAATCCTAGAAGTTTAGCTTCTAATGCATAGTCTTGTGTCAAGATGTTTCACTTGGTGCTTCAACTGTGTCTTCTAGAGCAGTGTTTCTCATTCATTTTTTTTTTTTTTTTTTTTTCTAGTCAAGGTACCCTTTAAAATTATGGACTGTCCTGAGGCACCCCATTCTAAAATGTAAAAAACGATTCTAATAGCTTTACATAATGCAGCAACATCCACACGTAGGACACCCAACGTTAGAGGTGATTTATTCTTCCAAAGCAAATACACTTTTGCTCACTGGTACTGACTGGTATTCTCTTCTCCCTCAATTTCTCTCCATCAGTCAGCTAATGTCACCCCAGTGCTGTGGGAGAGGGGCACAGGAGGGTCAACCAAGCATTCTGTGGATGCAACAGACATCCTTCTGGCTAACTAATGATGTCATTGGTTGTTAGTATGTCAGTGTCTAGAAAGTTGCAATGGTGCATAATGAAAACCCTTATATATTACAGTGGATATAAAATGTCAGGTTTCTGTGATCTTAAAAATTAAGACAAAGATAAATCATTCCAGAACTTTTTCCACCTTTTTTAATATGACCTATATATAAACTGTACAACTCGGTTGAACAACAAACTGAAATCTTTTAGGTGCAGGGATGTAAAAATAAAATATGATTGCATAAGTGTGCACGCCCCTAAAAACTAATACTTTGTTGAAACACCTTTTGATTTTATTACAGCACTCAGTCTTTTTGGGTATCAGTCTGTCAGCATGGCACATCTTGACTTGGCAATATTTGCCCACTCTTTGCAAAAACACTCCAAACCTGTCATTGCAAGGGCATCTACTCCTGTGCACAGCCCTCTTCAGATCACCCCACAGATTCAGTCGTCAGGTCTGGGCTCTGGCTGGGCCATTCCAAAACTTTAATCATCTTCTGGTTAAGACATTCCTTTGTTGATTTATATGTATACTAAAGGTTTTGACTGGTATTTGGAACGGTTCACAATTCCCTCTACCTTGACTAAATCCTCATACACACAATCAGATTGTTGGCCAACCGAGTGTCTGATTTTTGTCCAAAGGGCATGTGCCAGGAACTTGTCTTGCATACTAATGGTGCACAATTGTCAGCCAACAAACACGAACGTAGTGGCGTACTATGAGGAATTGCAACTCTTGAGTGCCACCTTTTGGGCCCCTTCTGCTAATTTCATGTCTGAGCATTGATTCCGAGCATGCGTGTTTTGTACTTTCAACTTTTGTGTGACGGACTTGTGTACTGACCATCAAAAAATTTGACAATAGACCTTTGCTGAAAATGTACTAGCATGTCATCCAACATTTGTTGGCAGAAAGTTGGACAAATGTCAAAAGGAGCATACGAACGCTCATTTTAGGCCAACAGTCTGTCAACAGACCATCCCCTGCCAACAATCTGATCGCGCATACGAGGGTTTAGGCCTCTGTTCCAGCTGAAGAAAAATGGCCCCGACGCATGCTGCTACCACCATGCTTCTCTGTGGGCATGGTGGTGTTTTTGTGCCAAACATATCTTTTTGGAATTATGGCCAAAAAGTTCAACCTTTTTGGTTTCATCAGACCATACATAACACATTGTCCCACATGCTTTTGGTAGACTTCTTTTTCTTTGTAAGAAAAGGCTTCCTTCTTGCCACTCTACTCCATAGCCCAGACATTCAGTTCTTGGTAATGTCACTGTTGTGCCATTTTTCTCCGCTTGATAATGCCAAAGAAACTCTTAAATTGGTTTAAAAAATGGCCCAGCCAATCACCTGACTTGAATCCAATAGAAAATCTATGGGAAGAACTAAAGATCAGAGTTCATATAAAAGGCCCACGGAACCTTCAAGATTTGAAGACTGTGGAAGAATGGGCCAAATTCACACCTTAGCAATGCATACAATTAGTTTCTCCATACAGGAGGCTTCCTGAAGCTGTCATTGGCAACAAAGGATTTTGTACGAAGTATTAAATACATTTCAGTTAGCGTGTTCAATACTTTTTCCCTGTGCCCTTTCTTTAATTTCTGAACGTATCTTTTATTTTCTTTGCATGTTTTGATTGCATAGGTTGTTACCGACGTGGTGAAAAGTTCATGTCAATAGCACCTTTAGAAATATATTTGCCTAGAAAAATGGTGACATGTTCAATACTTATTTTACTGTGTGTGTGTGTGTGTGTATGTGATATATATTATAAAAAAAATTATTGTACACATTTTTGTTTAGTGTTTATTGTATATACAGTAAATTATCTTGGGTGAGCGTATCTGTGCTTTTCACACCTCCTTTGTTTTATATACAAATAAATTATGCTGGCACCAGTCCCCTTCAAGTTACTTTGCAAACAAAAATGTTTATAGACCACTTCCTAGCATAAGCAATTTTTTTTATATTCACTTTTCTGTGTTCTGAACCCAAATGTTGGATTATTAGATATTGCCTCTATTTTCTCTCTGATGCTAAATCGGAAACATTTCCCTGTAGCCATGACTGACTTTTAAGCTGCAACTCTCAGCTGGCTTTAGCAGTCACTGGCCACATGCTGCTGCCTCCATAAGGTAAGAAAACCTTGATCTCTCTCTGTAAGCCTTGCTTCTTTTGGTGTAAAGAATTGTTAAAACAAAGACTTATTGGGAGCACTGAATGTAATCCCTGTATGAGCTATTGGTCCATCAGTGTCAGAGCTTACATATTTACCTATTTTTTACTCTCTCCACCTGTAAGTGTTTAGGTGATTGGCCATTTAGGCCTAAGTATCCGCATCCTGGAAAGAATGGAAGGTCACCTGCTTCCATATATGGAAATACTGGGTATTTTTAAGGGCTCTGACAAACTAGTGGAAAGACAGGCTAGCATGGGGAAGAATGAATGTCCTATAAAAAAAAAACAAAAAAAACTTTCAATTCAAAGTGACAATTGCTCTTTAAACAAATCCTCCCACATGAGTTGTACCTGTTTTATAGGGATGCACCGAATGTTTTTTTTTTTTTTTTTGGTGCCGATACTGAAAATGAAAAATACACTAGGCTGAAAACCGAAACCGATACCGAAAATGACTGTTTTTAAAAAAGATTTTTATACAGGAGGTGGTCAGAGACTGGGTACGTGGTACAGGAGGTGGTCAGAGTCTGGGGACGTGGTACAGGAGGTGGTCAGAGACTGGGGACGTGGTACAGGAGATGGTCAGAGACTGGGGACGTGGTACAGGAGATGGTCAGAGACTGGGGACGTGGTACAGGAGATGGTCAGAGACTGGGGACGTGGTACAGGAGATGGTCGGAGACTGGGGACGTGGTACAGGAGATGGTCGGAGACTGGGGACGTGGTACAGGAGATGGTCGGAGACTGGGGACGTGGTACAGGAGATGGTCGGAGACTGGGGACGTGGTACAGGAGATGGTCGGAGACTGGGGACGTGGTACAGGAGATGGTCGGAGACTGGGGACGTGGTACAGGAGATGGTCGGAGACTGGGGACGTGGTACAGGAGATGGTCGGAGACTGGGGACGTGGTACAGGAGATGGTCAGAGACTGGGGACGTGGTACAGGAGATGGTCAGAGACTGGGGACGTGGTACAGGAGATGGTCAGAGACTGGGGACGTGGTACAGGAGATGGTCAGAGACTGGGGACGTGGTACAGGAGATGGTCAGAGACTGGGGACGTGGTACAGGAGATGGTCAGAGACTGGGGACGTGGTACAGGAGATGGTCAGAGACTGGGGACGTGGTACAGGAGATGGTCAGAGACTGGGGACGTGGTACAGGAGATGGTCAGAGACTGGGGACGTGGTACAGGAGATGGTCAGAGACTGGGGACGTGGTACAGGAGATGGTCAGAGACTGGGGACGTGGTACAGGAGATGGTCAGAGACTGGGGACGTGGTACAGGAGATGGTCAGAGACTGGGGACGTGGTACAGGAGATGGTCAGAGACTGGGGACGTGGTACAGGAGATGGTCAGAGACTGGGGACGTGGTACAGGAGATGGTCAGAGACTGGGGACGTGGTACAGGAGATGGTCAGAGACTGGGGACGTGGTACAGGAGATGGTCAGAGACTGGGGACGTGGTACAGGAGATGGTCAGAGACTGGGGACGTGGTACAGGAGATGGTCAGAGACTGGGGACGTGGTACAGGAGATGGTCAGAGACTGGGGACGTGGTACAGGAGATGGTCAGAGACTGGGGACGTGGTACAGGAGATGGTCAGAGACTGGGGACGTGGTACAGGAGATGGTCAGAGACTGGGGACGTGGTACAGGAGATGGTCAGAGACTGGGGACGTGGTACAGGAGATGGTCAGAGACTGGGGACGTGGTACAGGAGATGGTCAGAGACTGGGGACGTGGTACAGGAGATGGTCAGAGACTGGGGACGTGGTACAGGAGATGGTCAGAGACTGGGGACGTGGTACAGGAGATGGTCAGAGACTGCACACATGATACATGACACATGATACAATTGATACAATGCAGCCAGCCAGTGTCCCCCCGTAGCAGCCAGAGTGTCCCCCCCCATAGCAGCTAACCTGTGAAGAGAAGAGAGAAGAGGAGTCTCCTCCGTCGCCTGTATGATCACAGCAGGGGAACATCACAGCTTTCAGTTCAATAGTGGTGTGTTCCCGACCGCGTGCCGTCACGTACAGCCCCTCCCCCTTGTCAGGGCACTTTGATAGACAGATCATCCGTCCAATCCTACGGGTGATCTGTCTATCAAAGTGCCCGGACAAGGGGGAGGGGCTGTACGTGACGGCGCGCGGCCGGGAACACACAGCTAATGAACTGAAAGCTGTGATGTTCCCACGCTGTGATCAAACAGGTGGTGGAGACGGCTCTCCTGCACTATAGCATGATATAGCTTTTCATGATGGGCGCACCAGGGGCGGGGGGCGGAGGGCGGAGCCCTGCCCCCGCCCCATTTTCCGCCCCATTTTCGGCCGTTTTTCTCTTTCGGCAAATTGCCGAAAAGGGCATTTTCGGCCGTTATGTGTCGGCGGCCGAAATTTCGGTGCATCCCTACCTGTTTACCTGCAGAATTCTCTTCTATGCAGCCATTGAACATGCAGAATTTATACACATTGTCTGAGCTTTCAGAAAGCAGGGGGCGAAGGCTGGTGTTACCCTCTGCAGAGCTCAGTGAGAGCGGATTGGAGCCCCCACCCAAAATACAGGAATAGAGCTGAGGCTGTCGATCATGATAAGGCCGGGGAGGAAGATGTATGCAGAGGTGGAGGATGAAAAATGTATGCAAAGGTCAGAGCTGAGAAGGGACTAAAGTGATATGTGGTCAGTCTGTAAAAGAGAGCTGAACCCTGCTCTCTTCCCACAGGGCACTCCTGGTACCCTGCCCTGTGTCCACTCCTGGTACCCTGCAGCCTGCGCTTTCTGTCCATAGGGCACTCCTGGTGCCCTGCACTTTCTGTCCATAGGGCACTCCTGGTGCCCTGCACTTTCTGTCCATAGGGCACTCCTGGTGCCCTGCACTTTCTGTCCATAGGGCACTCCTGGTGCCCTGCACTTTCTGTCCATAGGGCACTCCTGGTGCCCTGCGCGCTCTGTCCGCTCCTGGTGCCCTGTGCTCTTGTGTTCCTGCACCTATTCTCTGAGATAAAAAACCCTGGATACATTTATGTAGTCTTACATATACAACTAGCGCTTTGAGAGCAACCATAGTGCTGATGCTGCCGGTGATTAAATGGAGTTTGACACCCCTGCTGTAGTAGAAGGGAATCTTGGGACAAGTGTATGTGTATATAATATGTATTTCTATGACACTCACTGCATGCTTATTCTGGATCTATAACTTAGGCGGCCAGCAATAACTGCCCACATATTTCTGTACTTAAAGGGTAATTCCACTTTCATGGGGGGGAGCAAGCAAATAAAAAAAAAATATATAGTGTATACCATTGCAACTCAAGTAATATAGTGTGTGTGTGTGTGTGTGTAACACCCCCCCCAGAAACATAATTTCTTGCTTGTATGATTGGCTTTCTGATTTTCCCCAAAGTCTGCACAAAGATACAAGTTTTTGGTAAGATACTCCCAATAGGAAATCGCATCCTAAAGGGATTCAGACCCTGCAGGTGCGGCAGCTGATTTGTAATTATGAAACCACTCCCATAAGATACACTATCCACATGGGCACAGACAAACGCATGTATTTCTTCAGAATAACAAAAGGTAGGAATCTGCAACAAAGTTTGTGTAAAATCCTTGTAATGTACATAGCTCACCCAAATGGGAATCTTTTTCTCAACAAAGTGGAGTTACTCTTTAAAGCTATATAATTCATGTACTTTTAGATTATTTTATTGCTTTTCTTTGCAAAATTGTGATATATCTTGCCTTTTTTGAAGGAAAAAAAGTAGGAAGTGTACATGTGTGGTTTTGGTGCTCAGGTATCATTTGGATCGGCAGTTGGGTAAGGCAATAGGAAGTAGAAGTTCAGCAGCCAATATAATCACTTTGATGTTAAGGAATGCTGTTTTTATTATTTATTTTGGCACAAAGCTGTTCTACAGACTGCAAACTATGTGAACTACCATTTTTGTTTTTTCATAAATTTAGCCTAGTATTTCACCTGTAACCCAAATGACAATCTGTGGCTTTCAGGAGCAACTCCCGGGCCCTGGGATTGTTTTTCTGTTTATTGGAGGTGACATGGGCAGTGGTGCAGCTGCAAAGAGGCCATGTTGCCATTGCTAAATATACATCCCTGACAGCCTGATAATAGGTTCCAGGAAGTTCAGTGGAAAATTAAAACAAAGCAACATTTATAGCTGATTGAACTTGAAAAGCCGTTTTCGTGTTGAATGGCAAATATGTGTACTTCAGCATTCCATGACACTGATGCAGTCAGATTGGATGGGCTTGACCTTGTGTGTGCAGAATGGAGTGTGGACACAGCAGCATGCTGAATGTTTTCATCCATAGAACACTTTACCCAGAGAGATATTTTCTGCCGCCGTATGCAAAAGCTTACCGTATGACTATATTTAAGCTATCCAGACTGGTGCTCCGACATTTCTGTGGAGCGCTTACACTGTATGTTAAGTAAGAATGCAGCAAAGAAAGGCAGCGTTAAAAATAAATACACTTAACTGTAGCCTAAACCTTCCCAGCTGCCTCTAGTGTTTTGTATATACATGATTTCAGCACGGCTACATTTCTGATTAATGCGGATGTAATGCACATAAAGGAATCTGCTGCTCATTGAAGGGATTAAAACTGTTGTTTCAACAGAGAGGAGCAATAGCTATTAGAGGTCTGTGCTGAGACCAAACACTGCTCATCACCATGCTAATCTATTTTATCTTTTTTTTTTTAGGGCAGAATTATGTCATGCTGTTGGGTAACTTTTTGGGCATTTTATCTGTTTTAGTGTTGGCACAGCTAGTACATGGATATACAGAAAAATGAACCTAAAAAGCATTTCTGCCTAGAGGCAATAGTCCCAATTGCGACACTACCTACCTGGTGTTGGCATGTTCCCCCTGTACCTATGTGGGTTTTCTCCGGGTATTCTGATTACCTCCCACACTCCAAGAACATGCTGGTAGGTTACTAATCCAGTCTAGGGCCTGGTTCACACTTATGCATTTTTTGGGTGCTTTTTTCAGAAACGCATTACAGTCCATTTAACATTGTTTCCTATGGTACACGTTCACATCTATACTTTTTTTTCAGCCACTATTTTTTGAAAGGAATGGACTTTTATTTTTGTTTTGTTTTGTGACGCAAAAAGATGCGTTTTTAGTTCAATAGGCTTCAATGGAGACACTGCAAAAAAGCTTGCAGTGCTTTTTCACATGTTTTTGATGCATTTTTCATTTTTCACAACAAAAACAGCTTCCCTTTGTAGAAAAAAGCAAAGTGCATTAAACACAAAAAAAAACTTGCCAGTAATATGTGTATAAAAATGCAAAAGGTACTGCAAAAAGCACTGCAGAAATGGATCAAAAGCAAACTGCATAGGTGTGAATCAGGCCTAACTTGTCCCTAGTATGTGTGAATGTGAGCTAGAGGCTTGGGTTGTAAGCTCCTTGAGGGCAGGGACTAATGTCAGTGTACACTATATATGTAAAGCGCTGCGTAAATTGATGACGTTGAATAAGTACCTGTACTAGATAAAGATATGACCAGCACTATTAGGAGGTATTATGGGTTAGTGGTGACCTGCTGTGTGGGGTGACTGATGGTAGAGGTTTGTTTCCACTGCTATGGAGATTCCATACACGGGGGGGGGGGGGGGGGGGGTTATTCACCTCGCTGCCTGACATTCTAGTTCACTTGGTTTAGCGTCAGAATAGCTCATAAAGCAGCAGCAGCCAGGGCACGTAGATTTAACTGAAATTTCAGGCAGATTTAGGACAAATGTACAACAGAATATTTGCATGAGAGTTCGCTGTATAGTTAAGGGACAAGGTCCAGCCTAAAGGAGGTGAGTGACCTGCTTGCCGCCTTGATTTCTTTATTGGACAGAAGCTTCTGTTTCCCCCATACAGAACTTTACCATAACATTGCTTTTATTACAATTCTTTTAGTTTTTTTCTTTCTTTGGTCAGCTGGTCGTTTTTGATGTGCATCATAACTTTGAAACTAGCAAATACTACTAATAATAATATTGGTATGTTTTAATATAGAAAAAAAACATCTGGGAAATCCTCAAGTCCCAAGAAAACGTCTCTTGATGACAAAATGCGTCTGACAGAGCCCTCACGCCAACATTATTGTGCTCCCGGATCCATGCCGGCCTGTGATTTTAATTCATGTGCATTTTTTTATATTGAAATAAATGCGTTGGCGTTCCTTTGGCACTATGGAGAGGCATGTTCTTGTTCTTTCCACATGAATATCCTCTGCTGGAGCTCTGGTATGTTTGCCCATTGGTGATACCCTAGGACAGTGATGGTGAACCTTGGCACCCCAGATGTTTTGGAACTACATTTCCCATGATGCTCGTGTACTCTGCAGTGTAGGTGAGCATCATGGGAAATTTAGTTCCAAAACATCTGGGGTGCCAAGCGGTCTGGGAAGTGTGTTGGCAATTTTTGAGTGATCATGCATGCTTTATATGACTTCTCTTGTAATAAGAGGGTCATGGGTATTTGATAAGCAGATACTCCTACTACACTTTGAGTGATGGTAAATGTTGGTGACCCCTTTTTGGATTGGATTGTTCACTAAGGAACACTTTCTCACAAGTTTACTGGATTTACTTTAATGGACTGTTGATGGACTTTTTATTTCACTTATTATGAATTCTAAGTGCACTATATGATTTATCACTTTGCTATATACAAACTTTGTAATATTTATTTATTTTTCTTTAGTGCAGCACTTTATTCGCTTTATTTATTTTTTGGTGTATTTTGTGGTGCACAAGTGCTTTTTTTTTAAAAAAAAATTTTTATTTTTTTTTTCTATCCCCTTGTTAGACACTGCAGGTGTCCCCCTAGACAAATTCACATCACTTCCTGTTCTTAAGACAACTGTAAAATTTTAGATTTCTTGGCACTTTGGGGGCGATTTACTAAAACTTGGAGAGTGCGAAATCTGATGCAGCTGTGCATGATACCCAATCGGCTTCTAACTTATTCAGCGTTGACAAAAAAAAAAAAAAGGAAGCTGATTGGATTTCTATGCAAAGCTGCACCAGACTTTGCGCACTCCAGTTTTAGTAAACCAATCCCATGATGACAATAGTCTCCAAGATAAACAGACTCTACCCAGTGGGGAGGCAGTAATGAAAACCTGGCCCAAGTTTCTTCCCTACACTGACTTAAAGCTTTCGAATGTTTGTTTTTTTTTGTTTTTTTTTGCTTTAGCTATACTTTTAATAAGCCATTGCATTGTCCAGTTCTTCTAGGTGTTTGCTTGTTATTATTGTGATTCTTTTGGTCTAGGAAATATACATAAACACTTGTTTTCCCAGCAGTTCCAGTAAATATCCAGCCTTTGGGTTGGGACTATATGCTTTATGGTATTCTCCTGCAGGACCAGTGCAGGACGAAGGTGAGGACACTGGATCTTCCTGTAATCTCCTTATTCTTGTTTAGCATTTTTCACACTGCCTTCTGCTGTTGTTCTGTTGAAGCGGTGACTGGTCTTTCATAAAAAACGCCAAGATTAATATTAATCCCTTTAATGCGGCTGCTCATGATATAGTCATTAGGTGACTTGAAACTAATCCTGCCCACCTAACTGGTGTGATTTATTAAATACACATGGAGGATTTAGCCTGAATGCAGCTTGGTAGAGCAGGCATCAAATAAATACCACTCTGTGTCTCTGCTAATGCTGGCAGATTGGGACACAATGGGCAGAAAGAATATGTGGAAGTTTTGGCTGAAAATACAATGAAAAGGGTGTGATGGGAAAACAAAAAGTTCAGAAATTGGGTCTTTTTTCAAACTGTGGAAATCCTCATTTATATCAAACTTTGAACATCTCCTGTGTGTTAAAGTTCCTTGATTTTCTCAAATCATGGCAGCCCCCC
The DNA here is from genome assembly GCF_037356315.1 of Lithobates pipiens. Taxonomy (NCBI): domain Eukaryota; kingdom Metazoa; phylum Chordata; class Amphibia; order Anura; family Ranidae; genus Lithobates; species Lithobates pipiens. Next base: position 56,929,000 of record NW_027507787.1, on the reverse strand, counting down.
CCCCATCATGAATTCCTGTTGTACCCATTAGTAGCAGAATGATATTCCTGCCTGGAGTGTGTGTGTGTGTGTGTTAGGACCCCTTTTAGGTTTTTATCACGGTCTGTGCCCTCATTGGAGATATTCACTCTGTTTGCCAGGGTATGTCCTGCCTTGTGTATACAGATTGCAGTTAAACCTGCACTTATCTTTTTGATGCAGTTACATTTAAAATGTACTGTCCCCTGCCTTCATACTCTTGCAAGTCTTTTACTAACCTGTCCTTAATCTAGCAACCTATCACTCATGAAGCAGGTAAGTCACTTTTCAAAAACCTGCATTTGCAGCACTCTTCAATCAGTCCTATGGATAGTACAAATGCCATGATTACACTATAGAAAAAATCACTAGCATGCTTTGAAAGGCTTATGCTATAAGCCGCTTCTTGGCAAATCATTTCTCATGCTCAAGAGCAATGGTCTCCAAACTTTAGCCCCGGGGCCGGATCAGACCTTTACTCGCCTTAATACAGGCCTTGAGCAATTATTCCTGACACCAACAATGGGGCATAATTCCTTCAACTGACAACAAAAATGAGGCACTATTCCTCCTCCCCCAAAGATCAGGCAATGTTTACTCCAACTGGACATGGTCAAAGTCTGAAGGACAGTAAACTGGCCCTTTTTTAATATGAAAGTTTGGAGACCCCCCGCTCAAGAGCAGTACTATGTTTTGAGTGTCCTTGGTGAGCTCTTTGTTTTGAGAACACAAAAGCTAAAAATGTTGTTTGATCTAATTTCAAACTTTCCACAGGGTGCTTTGTTGTTGGGTAAAACAATGAAAACCCCCAGTCTTCAGTGTAGGACTCCTTTTGGGCTTCATGTACACGGGACAGTTATACACCCTCTCCTGAACGATTTAACTTGACAGATAGTAACCCATGTTTAAGACGTCAGTTTTTTCCACATTTACATGCCACTTTTAGCCACGTTTCGAGTTTGGAAGCGTTTTTTTTTTTTTTTTTTTTTTTTTTTCAAAATAGCCAAAAATGAAAAACTGCTGTAAACGAAACATGGCTAACCAGGAGTTACCATGTTTAGCCTAATTTAGAAGCGTTTGGCACTTGAAATGCCTCTAAACTCGGCTTATGAACCCATTTCTTGCATTCCAAAAAAGCCCCTAAACTCAACTGCCTAGAAACTACTGTAAACGGCTGTGTACATGTACTGATAAGATAACATAGAGAAGAGCTCAGGAGCAGTTGAAAAAAATGCCCAACTGCTCCTAAACGTCCGTTTAACAGCAGAAGTGTACATGAGGCCTTAGAGTTCATGCAAATGATCTTTAATAGCCTTTTATTTATATATTTTTAAGCGGTAGTAAACTGTGTAAAAAAATAAATAAATAAAAAAAAAAAAAAAAGCTGGTCCCCTGAAGCCTCATATCATAATGTGCTAGTGTGCGCCACTCCCGCGCATGCGAGCAGAGTCATGGCTGCAGCACAACCCTCTCAGTGGATGGCATGCCGAATGGGAGGGCAGTGCGCATGCGCCAGTGACCTCACCAGCTGCTACACACTTAAATATATCCTAGACTGTGCACGTTTAGCAGATATTATTATAAGCTTACCTGTAGGTACAAGATAAGCATGAAAGTTTACTACCACTTTAGCAAGTTAGTGGCATTTTTTTTATACTTGGTGTAAATCTTCTGTCGCTTTCCAGCACCTGGGGAACTGCATGCGCCATTGTGAATTTTGCCAAATGAATGGCTGTATACCGTACTCTTGTAAACACAGATATTTCTTTGCATTGCAGTGTTTACCTGCCCATTTGATGGTTTTCAGGCACATGTGCAAGTAAATTCTAATGCAAAGAAGCCAGGGTTTACAAGAGTAGAGCTTTGTACAGCCATTCAGTTGCATGTGGCACATGCTAGTTCCCTGAGCATGGGAAAGCACTGGGAGATTTATGCTAGGCATAAAAAAGGTCTTAACGCTAATCTCCTGGTTTTGTTTGCTTGGTCCAAGCTGGTCAAGCTGTGCTCCGCCATTCATAGGCAACTTTGTATTCTGTGAATAAATACCAAGAGTCCTCTGGCTGAGACAGTGTGTGGCGTCATCAGCCCACCTCTCCGCATCAGCCAATCAGAGGACGTTTTTTATTCAGAGTACAAAGCTGCCTATGAATGGCTGAGCACCACGTAGACTGACTTGGTTATGTTCTGGGTGTGAGGCAGGGAGCCTCGCAGCCAGAACTCAGCACTGTGTGTAGGTGAGGCTACATGCAGTACATGGTGCTTAGAGAGACTGCAGCACTTGGTGAAGGATGTAGTTTGTTTGGACTAAGCTGGACAGCCAGTGTTTTTTTTTTTTATTTTATAACCCATATGCAGGAAATGCATTCAAGTGTAACTAATTGCAAAACACACTTTTTTTTTTTTTTTTTTTGTGATGGAGTGGAGAGGGTATAGAACATCTTTCAGGTTCCTATTGCTGGGTTTGTGCTCCTGTTTACTGTTTTCACTGAGTGAAAGTTAAAAGAAAATCTCAACTTTTGAGTTGTTACCAGAAAAGTAGTAGAGGGGAAATGATCTAATGGGGACAACTAGTTCTTCTGACCTGGGAAGGGGATTCCCTTTGCAATGATTTCCTCTCACTTCCTGTTTTGCCTGAGACAGGATGTGAAGGTAAATTCCCCCAACAGGACACAGATGACTAAAAAAAACTGACGACTTTTATAACGCTCCCTTACTCTCTCCAAAATGGGGGGAAAAAACATTTTGCCTACAATTCTCGTTTAAGGTTAATAATACCTACTCTCCATCCTCTTGCATAAGCACACACATGCAAAGTTGATGATCCAGGCCTGAAATTTTACTAAAACTTCTTTTGGTGGCCGGCTGATAGCTGCACAATCTGAGGTCTATGCCAGTTAGAAAGGATTAGGAACAGTAGCCAGGAAGAGTCTGCCTCCTTTTTGTCTTTGCATTTTGCATTAATTTGTGTAATATGGGAGTATTTCTGGCGACAAAGTGAGAATTTGTTAAGTAAGCTCACACTAAACATAAGTGTCTTGTCAACAGTGTGCCTTCCAACCAGTTACTTGAGTACTGTTAAGACTGAAACGATACAGGCTAAACTGAATAGGCATTAAGGAACCAAAGCACAGAGGATATATGAGCATTTAGTTGGCAGTGCAGCAGTGTAAAGCCCTCCTGGATTGTAGTCTCGTTGTGCTTTAAGATGTGATTAATATCTTAGAGACACATGCGTACGTGCTTGTGCCCAGCCGTGCCATTCTGCCGACATACATCGGCGTGAGGCAGTCCTTAAATGGTTAAAACAGTATTTATGAAACAAAAAAATATTCTTTTATAATATATTATAAAACATATTATTTTTTTGTTTCATAAATACTGTTTTACTTTCAAATGGTTTTATTAAGAGATCAAATCATAAATACTGTTTTAACCACTTAAGGACTGCCGATGTATGTAGGCGGAGTTGCACGGCTGGGCACAAGCACGTACCTGTTCGTTGCTCTTTAAGTGTCCAGCCATGGGCCGGGCACGCCCCCGACCCGGTCCTGAGCTCCGTAACCGTGGCCGCGGGACCAGCGGACCCAATTGCCGCTGGTGCCCCGCGATCGGGTCACAGAGCGAGGAGAGGGCTGTGTAAACAAACCTCTCCCTGTTCTTCCTACTGTGGCCGTCACCGATCGTCTGTTCCCTGATATAGGGAAAGACAATAAGCGACGTCACATGCCAGGCCACACCCCCCTACAATAAAAAAACAAAAACAAACCCATAACGTCATACATAACCCCTCCTCGCCGCCTAGTGTTTAACGCCTTCACTGCCAGTGTCATTTACACAGGAATCTGTGCATTTAAATAGCACTGATTGCTGTATAAATGACTGGTCCCAAAAATGTGTCAAATGTCCGATGTGTCCGCCATAATGTCGCAGTCACAATAAAAATCGCTGATCGCCACCATTACTAGTAAAAAAAAAAAAAAAAAATTAATAAAAATGCTATAAAACGATCGCTAATTGCGTATCGGCCTAAACTGAGGAAAAACATGTTTTTTTTATATATTTTTTTGGGGATATTTATTATAGCAAAAAGTAAAAAATATTGCATTTTTTTCAAAATTGTCGCTCTATTTTTGTTTATAGCGCAAAAAAATAAAAAAACGCAGAGGTGATCAAATTCCACCAAAAGAAAGCTTTGTGGGGAAAAAGGACGTCAATTTTGTTTGGGAGCCACGTCGCACGACCACGCAATTGTTAGTTAAAGGAAGGCAGTGCCGAATTGCAAAAAGGGGCTTGGTCCTTTGGCTACAAATTGGTCCGGGGCTTAAGTGGTTAAACACTTTTTTTTGCATGTTGTTGCAGCTAATCTCCTTCATCCTTCTTAAGCTACTTCTGCCTACATACACTCAACCCATCATCATCTGCTCACCATTGCTTGGGACCTGCTATCTGAGGCCCCATACACATACAGCCATTTGAAATCGCAGAGCAGAATAGCTGCAATTCTGCCCACGATTGCAAATCGTAGCAGAACGCGCATTTAGGTGCCATTACTTTTAATGACACCCCAAATGTGCGGTTAAAAATTGTGCTAAGGTTGTCTACTCAAAGGAGCAGTAGCTTCTTTTGGAAGACAAACAAGCATAGGGCAGCCCATTGAGGCTTTGTTCACATATGGGCAATTCAGAATCGTGGGCAGAATTGCAGTGATTCTCCCCACTCAGCTAAGTTGTGGCAAAATGAACAACACGTGGTTGGTTGCCATTCATCCTGAATGGCACCCCAAACACGGTGTAATTTTGTCACGCGATTGTAAAATGGCTCTGACCAAAATGTAGTCCATGAGCTTCTTTGATGCAAAAAAGGCACGTAGGGTTGAATGGGCTGCCCTTTGCGGGACAGGTGTAAATCCCCACTTTAAGACCTTTTTTTACATAGTAAACTACATGAATGGTACAGCTTTTACTTGGGATGACCAATCTCGGGTTATTTCTAAATTATTATTTTTGAAGGTCTGTCATCCAATTCCTGGTTTACATGAACAGAATTACTGACCTGGAGCAAGCATATTGCCGGGGTAGGGGGGGGGGGGGGAGGGGATGGGAGGGGAATATGTTCTTTATTACTTTTTTATTAGTCAGTGTCTTTTTAAAATGGCTCCAAGCACCCTTTCCTTTACGTCCAAGGAAGCTGCCATCTTAGCCTCTGTTTTGATCTTCAGTTGCCATTTTTATTGCACCAACCATTTGATGGCTTGACTGTTAAGTTGAGAGTACAAGCATCTGTCAGTTAAATTGATGGTTTTAGTTGAACTTTAACTTTTTTATTTTTTTTCTGTTTAAACTGGGACCTGGCTTGATTTTTAAAGTGATTCTAAACCACACACATTTAAAAGTGGACAAAGCACTTCTCTATAGTATGTACTAGCCTAAACTCAAAGCACTGAGTCTGGTTCTTATCTGATCTCTCCACTATCGGCATGACTCACTTATGGACCTCTCAACCAACACCTCAGCCTCCTGGAACCCACCAGCCTACAACCCATTACTCAGACTCGGCTCTGTTTTTTTCTGAGCCTGTTAGATGAGGATTTGTCCGTTCCGTCCAGTTGGCTACCAAATTTAAAGGAGCATTGTGATGTCAGATCCCCACCCCTGCTGTTAAGGTGCTGTCTAAAATGTGTGTTTTGTAAGGCTGTAGAGGAGAGAGGGTTGCAGATAAACAGGTACAACCTGTGTATGAGGCTTCGTATATGTGTATCACCTGAAGCTTGTTGTGTCACTGGATATATGTAAGCGTTTACAACAACTTTAAGCCTTGCAAATGTCCTTAACACCTTCCAGTTTTGTGGACAATATGAGCACTCTCTAAAGCCACACATGATTGGACTTCCATCTGATTTTTTTACGTGGATTTTGGTCCGAAAGGTGTTGGCTGCTAACTTGTTATGCATACACACGCAGAACATTTTCAGCCAACTTTCACCAAATCACGTGGTTTTCCAGCTCTTTACCGCCACCCTTTGGGTAACTTCTGCTATTGTTGTCTGATGTTAAGCAGTGGTTCTGAGCATGCGTGTTTGTACTTTGGACTTTAGTCCTATGGACTTGTGTACACATGATCCATATCCTCCATTGGACATTTGTTGCCGGAAGGTTTGAGAGCATGCACAGCAAACGTTTGTCTGTTGAAAAACCCCACATTTTTTTCGATGGAGCATACACATGGTCGGATTGCCCGATAAAATGGGTCCGTCGGACCGTTCTTGTCAAAAAGTCCGATCTTGTGTATGGGCCTTAATAGAACTCATCATGAAGTTGTAAAGTGTATGAAGTTGTTGGAAATTTCTTTTGCTAATCAAGTTAATGGGTCTAGAGTTTAGAATGGGGTACTGCTTCATTATGTTTTTCTAGCACAATTTTACTTTTTTTTTTTTTTTTTTTTTTTTTAACCGTTGCCAGTTCTTTTGTAGATTGTTTCCTTTGGGCTATTGTTGCATTTTCTATATATAGATCTCTCTCTATCTATATCAGCGGCGGGCTCCTGATTCCTGTTTTTCAAAGTTAAAGCTTTACCCAAACTACAGTTTGGTTTGGGCCTATTTGACACAATTTGGCTTCTGTGTCAGTCTAACTGAACTGTGAGATGTTCAGCCTGGCCACAGGGGGCACTGTCTCTGGTGTCAGGTGTGGAACTATGGTCTGGTTAGGCTCTTGAATTATTCCCTCTCGGAGTCAGGTCAGTGGGAGTGGCCCTCCTGCTGTGCCCTCTGGGAGAGGGTATTTAAGACCCGGACGTCATGTGGTTCTGGGTTCCGGTCCAGTATGTGGTGCTGAGTATATGGTCCTGGGCCTCCTGACCAGCCCCCGGGAAGGCTATGGCCTGGGGTTTGGTTCCACCCGACCTTGATGCCTTGGGGCTGGATAGCCCAAGGCAAGGGAAATAAGGAAGGATTCCAAGGTGGATGGGTGCTGTCTCCGGTCCGGGAGAGACCCAGTGTACTTTGAGCATTCCAGGGGAGGACTCTTTAGAAGAACGCCACGCATGAGGTTGGTTTTCTTAACAAGAGCCTGGAAGGGCTGAAGTAACTGAGAGAATCCGATCTTGGATATCGCCAAGTGGGCTGAAAGATCCGAGTATCCTACAAGTGTTCTACCGCTTAGTTTTCCCTACGTGTTCTGCAACAATGTCGGTGATAAAGACTTTGTTCCTGAGGAAGCACCTTGTTGGCTGCTAGGCCTTGTGAGAGAGGGACTGTCCAACCTGAGTGCTTATCCAGCTGCGAATGGCTATTCTCTGGATGCAGTCAAAGTAAGCAAGTTCCTTAACGTTTATAGACTTTGATATTGAGAGTACCTGAACTTTCCTTTCCAACCCTCTGATCCCAAGTTAAGACTGTTCAATGGTTGACGTTTAGAAATAAAAGCCATTCAACTGGATCTATTGTCAGTCTCAAGTTACTGGGCCATCTACCACGGGACAACCTCTAGATGTGTCACAAGGAGAACGAAAGGAAACGGTAAGCCCAAAAATAACCAGCAGCTCCTTCGAGGATTAGTGTTTTTATATATATATATATATATATATATATATATATATATATATATATATATATATATATATATATATATATATATATATATATATATTTTATTTATGGCTAGTTTAAATGTCTGTTTTCTGACCCACCATCCATTACAGACGATGTGTTGGGGCTGGGAATGTAGTGGAAGCTCCAAGTGCTGCTTTCAGATTTTATTCTCAGCCTTCTCATTATTCAACAGGTTGTTCTATGTTTGACTTCATTCTGTCAGTGAAGAAGCACATTGAATATGGAAAGCATACCAGCAGAGAACATGCTTTCATCATGTTTATTTTGTAGTCAGGATCAACAAAATCCATTCATATTTTGTAAATTAATTTCAAGAACTTGCTGTTCAGTTGGCAGAGGTTTAATATTTTATATATAAATGACTATTTTGTTCTTAATGCCTGACGCTTCTGTTCATATTCCTCATATTTGCAACCCTAAACCAGGATCCGTAGAAAACATTTAAATGGTTTGTTGCAAGTATTTCATTAAGTTCTATGTAACTGTTAGTGCCATGAGGCTTTGCCTAAACACAAGCGCCATATGCAGTACAAATATACAGTTCCTAAAAAAATAAAAAATAAATCTACTCATTCTCTGGGCACCATGCTGAGAATGGACCTCAGCCCGGCATGCCCAGGGCTTACAATGCCACACACTCTAATCTCAAATGACTGCCAGCATTTTTTTTAATAGGTTTGACTTGCAGTTAATATAAAAGAACTCATAACTGAGCTATTATAGGCAGTGACCAAAAGCCTTATAAATGGAAGAATTTCCACAGCGTGAGCAATGTTTCCCACCAAGTCATACAAAGTCCATTGTGTGTCATTGTTCTGCTCCCTAGTATCAGTAGTCTTTTATTTGAACATGTGCAATAGATATTCCAATTCCCCAGAGCATGTCGCTGTCTGTCTGAAGGAATACAGCAGGTGAAAAAACAAGCAGAGAGAACGATCATTTTATTTCTGTATTGCATATCTCTGGTGGACGCTGCAAAGAGTAGGGGTGTGAAATTTTAGTCCGAGAGAAAGCATGTGTTGTAATTTTCCAGGAGAACTTTCCTCCAGCTGTGAGTTAACCCTTTCTACTCTGTTGATGGTAGAAATAAGTCCTGTGATGAGTGTTCAACAATTTTTGGTAAATAGTTTTGAGAACATGCAATTTAATTCACATCAACTTGCATATTGTGTATTTATAACTACATAGACAATGACATTCTAGAAGGACTTTTATCAGTAATGAGACCCATGGAAGATCTTTTCACCCAACATACACACAATCTGTTGATCGCGCTCTACCTGTCAACTGTGGGCAAGTGACGGGTAGAAAGTGAACAGGTCTCTGTGCCGCTAACCCCCGCCTTCTAGGTGCTGGTCCTCTCTCCCCCCCCCAGCCTCCTTCACCATGCTTTCTAGGTGCCTGTTCTCTCTCAGCAGGCACAGCAGGAATTGTTGGAGAAGGAGGTAGAGACCTCATCTGGGTGGATACAGAACAGCAGACTTGTGTTTGATCAGATATAAAAAAAATATAATTTTATTATAGGGTTTGGGGGAACAAGAGCAAACCTGTAGTGCAGCCAAAGTTATATATATATTTTTTTACCCCTTCATTACACTCATCTCTCCAGTCAGCAGGCTGAGGATCTCCATCTGAGTTCCCTCTGAATGCAGCATCACCATTGCTATCAGTGCAGCCTGATCCATGCCCATCTGCAGCCTCGGAGGGGACAGGAAGGGGGGCGGGAAGAGAGCAAAGAGATTGCATACAGGAGAATTTCCTGTTTACTCAACGGCCTCTTTAATACAATGTCCTGCCTCCTTATGATAGAAAGAAGAGTCCAATGCCAGCCCAGGAGATGGGACTTCCTATTACATAGGCCGCCGAGTAAACAGGAGATTCACCTGTATATAATCTGATGGCACTCGTTCCATCCCCCTCCCTGTCCCCCCTGAGAATGATAAATATGGTATAGATCTCTTGTGGCCCCCTAACGAATCCTCGAGCGCCCTCCCCCGAATTGCCAATGGGTCCGCGTTAAACCAGAACACGGGCCGCAATTGGCCTGTGGACCCGCCTTTGGACGTGCCTACTGTATAGAGAAAAAATATATATAAATACTATTTTTTTTTTTTTTTTTTTTTTTTTTTGTGATTGCATTCCCTTTGTTCTCAGCTGCATAACAGCTGGGGGAAGGAGAAACTGCAGCAAACGGAGCTTCCCAGTAAATGGGTGTGTGTGTTAGACGTCGGATCAATGGATGTGCACAGGCTGAATTCCCAGCATACCTAGAGAACTGACCACGATGTGTTCTCTTGTTAGCGCGGCCAGTTTCTAATGGGAAGGCAGAGGGACTGGCAGGAACACCAGGTATTTCACACAAAGAAAGCAATACAAAGAGAACAGGATACTTTTTCATACAAGTAGATGGTACAGCAGGCACATATAGTTACTTAGTTGTATGTGTGCGCATGTCAAATTTGAAAAATTAATCCTTTTAGGAATATGAAATGTTGGGTTTTACACACTATTTAACTACTAAGTAAATATACACTATAGAAGGATTCATAGAAAGAAGGGGGGAGGGGTGGAATCCTACCTGCTACCCTCTGACATGAAGGAGGGTGCTTACCTCTGTTTGACATCGCCAACAGTTGTCTGGCACCATCGGGAAAATCTTATGAAGCACCTGTGGAGTCTTATACCATCTACTTTTGAGCTAATACCCATTTTCCTGTGTATTGACATTGAGAGAGCCTTTGTGTATGTATAAGTGGATACGGTCCCAGCTGGCTTCTCCTATCACCCTGTCTAAGCCCCTGTACACACGGTCAGAGATTCTGCCAACCAAATCCGTCAGATTTTGTCCGTCGGATTTAGTCCGACGGATTGTGTCCGAAACTGTTGCATACACACGGTCGGACTAAGTTGACGAAAAATCCGATCTTTCAGAATGTGATGACGTAATTTCGTTACGATGGGACTACATTTAGGCTAGTAGCCAATAGCTTTGATGTAGGAATTTGATCTGAGCATGCGTGGTACTTGGTCCGATCAAAATTCGCTACACATGATTGGAGTATGTCCGATCGAACCAGTTGGTCGGGAAATATTTCCAACATGTTGGAAAATTGGGTCCGACGGATATTCGGACGGAATCAGTCCGATGCATACCACACGCAGTCGGATTATCCGACGACACGGTCCGATAGGACACATTGCGACGGATTCTCTGACCGTGTGTACAAGGGCTTAGGCTGATTCCCAGAATGCATGGTCTGAGTGTAGAGAGGAGTATGGTTTTCCAAACATAGAGGCATATAAGGCCAAGATTACGTGGCTCTGGGGTGAGGGGCTTGAACCTAAAGGATTCAAACGCTGTGGGGGGGGGTTTCATGAATTTGGTTATTATCGATGGCATGTCTAGAAAGTGTTTTAGATTGCATATAAGACCAAGAGGGGAAAGATTTAGTATTGGACAATGCAGCAAGCTTTTGTAGTCTTAGAAACGTACCTCTGCGAAGGAAGTGTTTAGCCTGCATCTGTGTGTAGGGCCATTCCTTTTGAAGATAGGATTTCGGTAAGCCCGGGCAGGAAGTCTGGGTTGTCTGTAATGGGGGTAATCGAGCAGTCTGTTGCTGACAATGCATGGGCCTTACATGCCCTATCGCAAGCTTGGAGCGTTGCTCTAGTAACAGGATGTGTGTGAAGCTTAGGTGGTACTTATTGATTAGAGACCCAAGGTATCAAGCCCAGTTCGGTTTCCGCGATTCGTTTCTCAAGATTCACTCAGCTTTTGCAACGGGCATGGGCTTTCCAGTCCACCACCCTGGTTTTATGGACAGCCAAATAATATCGCTGTAAGTCCGGGAGACCATTTCCGACCTTTTTCTTTGGGCTAAACTAGCTTTGCCCATCCGATATGTGCTGTTTTTGCACCCCATATAAAGGATCTACACATCTTCCTGTACGTTGTAAAAAAGGTGGGTGGTAAGTGTATTGGGACGGCCTGCATTTTGTAGAGTAGATGAAGTAAGACTGTCATCTTTAGGACAGAGGCCCATCCAAACCATGAAAGGCTGGGCACATTCCACTTCAGAAGATCTCGTATAAGTTTTAGCTCTGATAGGAAGTTTGTAGTATACAGTGTTTTTATAGTAAATGGTAGCTGGATGCCTAAATAAGTGATGGCTTCTTTCTCCCATTTAAACGGGAAATTCGTTTGACATTGTCACACCAGGTCCTTCGCTAATTTAGTGCAGATGATTTGGACAGATTGATTTTTAAATTTGAGATACGCTGGAAAAGATCTAAGATAGGCATGCGATTAGGGAGGGACGTCAGTGGTGAGGAAAGAAAGAGCAGGATGTTGTCCACAAAAGCTGCAATTTTGTACGCTTTTGGTAGACTACAATTCTTTGGATTCTCTCTGATACAACGAAGTAAGGGTTCTAGGGTCAGGATATAGAGTATGGGCGAGAGAGCACACCCCTGCCTAGTGCCATTTTGGATGGGAAAGGCGTTTGATAAGTAGCCGTTGACTCGGACCCTAGCTCTTGAATTCATAGAGGGAGCCTATAAAGGCATTCATACCACTCCCTAAACAAAGAACCAGCAGTATCTCTTCCATATTGTGCCAGGCCACTCGATCGAACGCCTTCTCTGCATCCATTACCAGGAAAAATCCCTCTTGTTGACAGGAGGTAAGCCAGTGATTGAGATTCAGGGCTTTGACCCCATTCAGGTTTTAGTTTGCATACTAGTACATTATAAGAGACTTCTCCGCAGATGGAGCCCTCCAACTCTGGGCTGTCACTGCTCCCTCTACACCCTGGTGCTTCCATCTTAACACGGTCTTCCTTCTGTGTTACGAATCTTTGGGCGGTTGAATGGCCGGGTTGCGTTGATGTCCCTCCTACACATGCACATCGGAGCTTTGCCACGGAGCCAGCTGTATATGCAGTCTGAGCTCCACATATGTGGCTCAGAACAAATTACCCGCTGGCCGACAGGGGTTGCATTTTATGACAGAAGGGACCTTTAGGATCTCTTCTGTTACAAAAGCCTGTCCGTGGGTTTTTTCAGAATAGTTTACAACCATTTTAACAGTGCCCTTCACTGGAAGCACCTCCACTGTAATTTGGAGGGTAACCATATACTTTTGGTCATGTAGTGCAGCTATAAATTTTGGGAGAAATTGGTTAAATGGACAACCAAGAAATGCTGCTTAACCAGTTGCCGACACACAGTAGAACATGCCAGGCACACTCACACCCCCCCTTTACCCCCCGATCACCCCCCCAATTACCCCTGCCCCCCAGTCACAGTGACACCAATGTCATTTTTTTTTTTTTTTTTTTTTTGCATTGGTGTCATTTGTGACTGTAATAACTGTTAGGGCAGTTAGAGTTAGCCCCCTTTAGTTCTAATGTACCCCCCTAACCCCCCCAATAAAGGTTTAACCCCGTGATCACCCCCCGTCGCAAGTGTCACTAAGGCTGGGTTCACATTGCAGCGGTTTATGAGAACGAATGTGATTCGCACCGCAGTGCAAATCACATCCGATCTCTGTGCGATTCGAGTTCAGCCATTCGCCGCACCCGCCGCAAATTCGCACGGGACCCTTTTTTTGGCCCGCAGCAGAATCGGATCGCATGGGTGTTCACACCATGCGATCCGAGTTTGCAGATCGCACTGCGATATGCGAACTGATCTGGGGTTGTCAGTAACATTTCACTGACACTCCCAGCAGTTCGCATAGGGCAGTGTGAACTGCCGCCGGGAGGCATGCGATGCGGGAACCCGCCGCGGATTTGCGGCGTTTCCGCATCGCTCCAGTGTGAACCCAGCCTAATAAGCGATCATTTTTCTGATCGCCGTATTAGTGTCACAGGTGACGCTAGTTAGGCAGGTAGGTATTTAGGTTCGCCGCAGCTTTTTATAGCGCCAGGGACCCCCATATACTACCGCATAAAGCCCCCTGATTGCCCCCTAGTTAACCCTTTCACCAGTGATCACCATATAACTGTTACAGGTGACGCTGGTTGGTTAGTTATTTTTTATAGTTTCAGGGCACCCGCCATTTATTACCTAATAAAGGTTTAACCCCCTGATCACCCGGCGGGTGTCATTTGTGACTAATAACTGTTAGGGCAGTTAGGGTTAGCCCCCTTTAGTTCTAAGGTACCCCCCTAACCCCCCCAATAAAGGTTTAACCCCGTGATCACCCCCCGTCGCCAGTGTCACTAAGGCTGGGTTCACATTGCAGCGGTTTATGAGAACGGATGTGATTCGCACCGCACTGCAGTGCAAATCACATCCGATCTCTGTGCGATTCGAGTTCAGCCATTCGCCGCACCCGCCGCAAATTCGCACGGGACCCTTTTTTTGGCCCGCAGCAGAATCGGATCGCATGGGTGTTCACACCATGCGATCCGAGTTTGCAGATCGCACTGCGATATGCGAACTGATCTGGGGGTGTCAGTAACATTTCACTGACACTCCCAGCAGTTCGCATAGGGCAGTGTGAACTGCCGCCGGGAGGCATGCGATGCGGGAACCCGCCGCGCATTCGTGGCGTTCCCGCATCGCTCCAGTGTGAACCCAGCCTAATAAGCGATCGTTTTTCTGATCGCTGTATTAGTGTCACAGGTGACGCTAGTTAGGCAGGTAGGTATTTAGGTTCGCTGCAGCTTTTTATAGCGCCAGGGACCCCCATATACTACCGCATAAAGCCCCCTGATTGCCCCCTAGTTAACCCTTTCACCAGTGATCACCATATAACTGTTACAGGTGACGCTGGTTGGTTAGTTATTTTTTTATAGTTTCAGGGCACCCGCCATTTATTACCTAGTCTCACTAGTGTACCCCTAAATTTAGGGGTGTCTACTTTCCAAAATGGGGTCATTTGGGGGGGGTTTGTGCCATCTTGGCATTTTATGGCCTTCAAAACTGTAACGCCCTTAGAAAGCCTGAAGGCGGTGCTTGGTTTTCGGGGCCCCGTACGCGGCTAGGCTCCCAAAAAGTCCCACATATGTGGTATCCCCGTACTCAGGAGAAGCAGCAGAATTTATTTTGGGGTGTCATTTCACATATGCCCATGGCATGCGTGAGCAATATATCATTTAGTGACAACTTTGTGAAAAAAAAAAAAAAAAAAAAAAAGTTTGTAATTTTCCCGCAACTTGTGGCAAAATATAAAATATTCCATGGACTCAACATGCCTCTCAGCAAATAGCTTGGGGTGTCTACTTTCTAAAATGGGGTCATTTGTGGGGGTTTTGTGCCATCTTGGCATTTTATGGCCTTCAAAACTGTAATAGGTAGTGAGAAGTGAACTCAAAAATTTACGCCCTTAGAAAGCCTGAAGGCGGTGCTTGGTTTTCGGGGCCCCGTACGCGGCTAGGCTCCCAAAAAGTCCCACATATGTGGTATCCCCGTACTCAGGAGAAGCAGCAGAATTTATTTTGGGGTGTCATTTCACATACGCCCATAGCATGTGTGAGCAATATATCATTTAGTGACAACTTTGTGTAAAAAAAAAAAAAAAAAAAATTTTTTTTTGTCATTATTCAATCGCTTGAGGCAAAAAAATAAAATATTCAATGGGCTCAACATGCCTCTTATCAATTTCCTTAGGGTGTCTACTTTCCAAAATGGGGTCATTTGGGGGGGTTTTGTACTGCCCTGCCATTTTAGCACCTCAAGAAATGAGATAGGCAGTCGTAAACTAAAAGCTGCGTAAATTCCAGAAAACGTACCTTAGTTTGTAGATGTGACAACTTTTGCGCAAACCAATAAATATACAATTATTGACTTTTTTTTTACCAAAGACATGTGGCTGAATACATTTTGGCCTAAATGTATGACTAAAATTGAGTTTATTGGATTTTTCTAATAACAAAAAGTAGAAAATATCATTTTTTTTCAAAATTTGCGGTCTTTTTACGTTTATATTGCAAAAAATAAAAATCGCAGAGGCAATCAAATACCATCAAAAGAAAGCTCTATTTGTGGGAAGAAAAGGACGCAAATTTTGTTTGGGTACAACATTGCATGACCGCGCAATTACCAGTTAAAGCAGCGCAGTGCCAAAGTGTAAAAAGACCTCTGGTCATTTACCAGCAAAATGGTCCGGTCTGAAAGTGGTTAATGAACTCGATTTTCTTTTTTTAAACAGCGAGTGCAGACCCCCTCCCATATTTCAGAGGGGTATCATGAAAAATGCACCAGTTCTTTTGAAGGGGTTTATATGCTTTTTTTTTTTTTAGCTATTTGTCTGTTACTATACTGATGAATTATCTTTTTTTTTTTTTTTTTTTTTTTTTTTTTTTGTATTAAAATGTAATTTTAAAGAAATTAAATTTAGTATTTTGTGTACAAGAGGTACCATGAAAGTCCTGAATGTCTCTCACAATCGTTTCTTCGTTTTCCATGTCTATAGCACAAAGGTACAGTAATTTACTAGATATTTGTAACACAAAAACTGAACGTAGATGGATCCAAATTCTGTATAGTTCAACAGGGAGCAGCCAAATTTTGATCAATCTCTGGCCATTTCCATTTGAGAGAAATTTTGCTTCGATTGGTGCTGCAGCCAACTGGTCAATATATACTCGAGGTGAGGGAGTCTGCAGCGACCCGGCCAAGATTTAAACAATGTGTGGGCAGGCTGATTGTACCCAAGGCAATAAAGCAGACGCGTTTCGACAATAGCCTTAGTCATAGCTGGACGAAGGCTATTTCTTAAACGCGTCAGCTTTGTTTTACTGTCACTCTGATGTACCAATAAACGACACTTCAAGGATTACAGTGTTGCCGGCTCTTCTTACTACTGTTACCGGCGGCCATAGCCACAAGCCCTAACCATTGTATTCTACTGGCTGGGAATGCTCCCTGCGCAACCCCCCATCCGTTTGAAGAATACAATAATGCAGTGGGGGGCATTCCCTCATCGACACTCACTGTGTTGAAAGGGGGATTGAGTGACTTTCCTTCCACCTGTAATGGAAGGAAAGAAAATGGTGTCATCTATGCCCAGACTTTGTGAAACTTTACACGTTTCAGGTTGTTGTAGTAATTGGAATTAAAAATCTGCCTAGACCTATACAGGATCGGTTTATGTGTAGTTGAATCATCATTTTTAAATTTGTGGAAGGTGTATGACATCAAGAAACTGTAGAATACAACACATTGTGATGAGCATGATCAGTTTACCTTGCTATCTTGCATTTCAGTATACATTTCACCAGCTTCACAGTAATAAAATAAGTGATCGCTTGAAATGGATGTAGCACGATGTATTTCTTTATAAAAAAAAAAAAAAAAGTCATCCATCATATGGCGTCTGTTGTGAGAAATCTTTACAATTCACTTAAGACTGGAATGCAGCCGTCCTGGAATAATGTAGCTTCTGTGTAAAGTATGTAAAAAAAACAAATAGACTGTTGAGGACAACAGGTGGTGGATTGTCATGTACCACTACAAGAGCCTAGAAGTTTCTCAAAATTCCCTTCCTTATGTAATGGGTATTGTTACAGGTTTAGTGTATAACTGTATATCAGCCTGACAGTGTTACATAACAGTGAATTATAACATTAGAAGCCAGACATGCCCACTTAAATAATGTTGCATGGATATGAGCTGTGGCTCATTTTTAATCAGTCCTCCATGTAAACAAGGGCTGTATGTTTTCATGCTTGTCAACTTTATACTGTTTGTACGGATTTTATAGAGTGATGTAGAGATCACAGGGAATGTGCTGGTCAGTGAACTGTAGACAGCATTTAAAGCTGACCTTCCCTAGATAGTTTGTTAGTGGCATCACCTGGTGTGGTAAAACATGGTGTCACCCCCCCCCCCCCCCTTAATGACAGCAGATCAGAGCAGTAAACACAGGGCAGGCTAGGGCATCAGGCTTTCTTCTGTCTAGCCTGCCACAGTACCCTGCAGGATGCCTGGGCAGGCTAGCTTCGGGCTGGCAGCGCATGGTCACGGTGCGCACCCCATATCAGCGCACTATCACGGATGGGGGTGACACTGTCGCGGTCGGATATCGGGGGAGATGGCGTTGTCTCACTCACTGTGAACGTGATGCACTGTTAGGTTGATGTAGCGCAGTACTAGATCTCGGCCAGCATGGTTTGGCTGTGCACTTTGTGGCTGGCTACCCTCCAAGTACTTGTCCATGGTTGCTTCGGCTTCATCCAGCAGCAGGGGGGGGCGGCGGCGCCGACTGGGAGACCAGCCTGTGGTGGCCTTTGGTAAGCCTGCTCTCACAGGGCTGCACCAGTGTGCTGTAAGTTTGTCTGCCACAGGAGGGCTCTGTGTAAAGGAGGGATTGGATGTGACTTCACAGCAATGGTTGCAGAGCCTGGGCGGTAGTCACCTGTAGGCTTACTATGGGGTGTTTACTTTTGGCTGTCTCTCCTTTACACTGAAGCGGGTGCTGGGAGCCGATCATTTGACTGGATTGAAGTGCACTCAGCATAGGTAAGTATAGACCTCTTTCCTTTACTGCAGGGGTCGCAAATTAAACATTGTGGTGGTTCAGTCAGTAAAATTTTCTAACAGCAGAAGTCTGAATCCCACATTTGTGCTATATAGTACAACATAACCCCCCTTTACATCACAGTACCCCCTGTACATCAGTGTCTTCAGCCTACCCTTTATATCAAACCCCCTTTACATCAGTCCCCTCTTTTCATCAGTGTCCTCAGTGCCCCCTTTACAGCAGTCCCACAATATCCTCAGTTCCCCTTTACATCACAGTGCCCCTAGCAATCACCCCCCCCCCCAACATCACAATCCCCTTTTCAATAATAACCCCCCTTTCAAACTCTACATCGATCCCCCTTTTTCTGGAAGCCTCACCTGCACAATCCTACCAGGGCAGACACACTGATTAGCTGGGTTTCCTCTCCTGGATCTCTCGCCAGCCTATTAACAAGCGGGTGATTACCCACTTAACTTGAAAGATTCCCGCTCTCTATGCAAATGTGCAGCACATCTGACCCTCATGCTCTGCAGATCTCTAGCACATCCCTCCCGTGCCCTGCTATGAGGATGACTGGCGGCCTGGCGAGGGACCCAGGAGAGGGCACCCAGCTAGTAAGTGACACTACCGTAGTCTGGACAGGACTGTCACTCAGTCCAAATCCAGACCACGGTCCGCCATTTAGTGATCCGTACTTTAAAGGGTAGTTAGAATAGGCATACAATTGGGAGGGTAGGAGCAGGTTTAATAAGCCCAGGTCATATTAACAAAAGACAGTGTGCTGTCTTCTCTCCCCCTCTCCCTCCCTGCCTGTCAGGAATCCCCAGTGGAACTGAGTAAAAGTGGTTGCAAAATGCTAGAGTCCACTCTATTGCAGTATCATATAATGTAAACTGTGTATGTTTCTGTAATATAATTGTCAAATACCTTCTTATAGCACAGCTCAGCGCTTCCGTGACAATTTTTTTTTTATTTCAGGGAAAATCTTTGAAATACTTTGGAATGAATTGTAAGTTAAATTGTTCAGAAGTGTTGGCATTCATCCCTAGTCGGGTTGTATGTTTCCATTTCCAGCTGATTACAAAACAAATTTACACCATTTTCATAGTTTTCAGACGTGTGTGTGTGTATATATGTGTGTATATATAATAAATATATATATATATATAATATAATTTTATTTTATTTTTTTCTCCAATATCCATCAAGCAGCGGATTTGACTGCCCCAAATATACACTGCTAGTCAATCAATTAGTCATTTAAAACCTGTACCAGGAAGAATCATCTGCACTGAATGCTTGTTGACTATCAGATTCACTACTTTTTTTTTTAAACAAATGCAGGTTTATTAATCATAGAAAAGGGTTACAATAAAAAATGGTAGTGGGTGCAACCACACAACTCACACAGTATAACAATGCCATGTTGAACATATCCCTAGCACAGCTAGGAGAACCCATCTAGATAACAGAGTATATTGCCATACGGACCTCCCATCCATCCCTCCCCAAATTGCCTCAAGGCATGAACACCAGGCGTGCTAACTTCAGTCCACACATGTTTCCACAGCATTTAACCATCTGTCCCACACCTTGTTATATTTGGCGGGGCATCCACGGTGACTGTACACTAGTTTTATATAAGGCAGTTTATCATTGACTGCTACAATCCAGTCCCGTGGCACAGGGGGAGCTGGACGCATCCACATCTTTGCTATCAGCTTTCTTGCGGTAAATAGTGTGGACTGCAGGAATGTGGTAAGGTACACATCTATCGTGACATCTGGGAGCAGTCCTAATATACACACTTTCGGGTCCATGAGCAGGGGTGACCCCATGTGGTCGTGTAGGAAGGAAGTTATTTGCATCCAGAAACCTTGGATTTGAGGACATAACCATACTAAGTGATAGAGAGAACCAGAGGGACTGAAACACATAGGGCACCCCGGGTCTGAGTCAGGTCGGAACTTAACTAGCCTAGTAGGGGTCAGGTACGATCTGTGAATGAAATATAGCTGTGTAAGGCGGTCTGGAATACTCAAGGACACCAATTTAACGTTTTCTAACACTTCCTCCCAATCCGACCCGTCCAGTGGGCCCAGGTCACCCTCCCATCTGATCCTAGCCCTCTCCGAAATCTGATTTATTTCCCTCCTCCTCAGTAGACTGTATAGTGTGGAAATTAATTGGGCCGAGTTGTCACCCAGTAACAACTCGACCAGAGACAACGTCTGTACGTTGGGAGGGCCCTCAGCAAATTGGGTTTGAAGTGCATGCCGCAGCTGTAGGTATTGGAATTGCATAGAAGGAGGCAAGTCAAATTCCGCACGTAACGCTGAAAAGTCGCGAACGCCCAGAGGGGTTATAACCTGGTGCAGAAAGACAATGCCCCTGGAGGCCCAACGGGCAGCTCCAGGGACAGTTAATAGTTCATTCAGCGCAGGGTTACACCACAGTGGGGTGTGCGAGTGATGAAAGTCAGCGCCAACTAGTCCCAGCGCCAGTCTCCAAATTTGCCTGTGGTAGGACAGCAGGGGGGTTGCGACACCCCCCGCCCTCCCCGCCCTGAAAAGTAGCTGAAGGGGAGTATGAGTGGGCATACCCTCCCCACCACCCACCAGTGTTTGGTACCTCGCCCCATCCGCCCTGTGCAGGTGAAAAAAATGTGATAGTTGCGCCGCCAAATAGTAAGCTCTAAAATCCGGAAGGGCCACCCCCCCCCAATCCCGTTGGGTTTTTAAGGGTAGTCCACGCCAGCTTATGTCTAGAGGATCCCCATAAAAAAGTACTCAAAATAGTGTCTATTGTTTTGAAAAATCGAAGAGGGATCAAAACCGGGGAGTGCCAGACCGCGTATAGAATTTTGGGGAGCAAAATCATTTTTGTCAGATTAACCCTGCCCATCACCCCAAGAGGGAGACGGGACCAGGCCTGAGTACGTGATTTAAGGAATAAAAACAATGGCTCAACATTAAGTAGTAGGTAATCCCGCGGCTCCCTGGTAATACGTACCCCCAAGTATTTAATTTCGGAGACCCTGGCGAGGGGAAGGGAGGCCGCATCGCGATCCGGTACCGACGCGTCCAGCGGTAAGATCTGGGACTTGGACCAATTTATGGCCAACCCCGAATATCTGCCAAACTCTCCCACCACCTCCAATGCCCTTCGCAACGAAGGACCCTCATCCTCCAGGTACAGTAGGGTATCATCCGCATACATGCTTACGGATTCTACAAGGGTACCACTGCAGAGACCCGCTATCCCTGGATGATGCCGGAGCCTGGCTGCCAGGGGTTCCGCCGCGAGGGCATACAAAAGGGGGGACAACGGGCATCCCTGACGCGTGCCCCGCCCGACCGGAAAGGGATCCGACACCCAACCATTCACCGCGACCCTGGCCGTCGGTTGGTAGTAGAGTAGGGTGACCCACCTCACAAAAACAGGGCCAAAACCAAATCGCTCCAAGCACTCCCACAGGTATTCCCACTCAATGGAGTCGAAGGCTTTGGCCGCATCTAAGGACACCACCACCCTCGACCCCATCGAGCTGTGCCTAGCTTGCACATTCATAAACAACCGGCGAATGTTCATAGCCGTGTTCTTTCCCGGCATAAAGCCAGTCTGGTCTGGGTGTACAAGGGACAGTATAACCTTGTTCAGTCTGATGGCTAAGATTTTAGCTAAAATTTTGATATCGGTCTGGAGTAAGGAGATGGGGCGGTAAGATTCAGGAAGGTGTGGATCCTTGCCAGGCTTGGGTAGCACAATGATGGTGGCCTGACGCAGCGTCTCGGGGATGGTTCCCGAGTCAAGCATATATTTGAACAGTTTCAATAATTCTGGAACTAACACATTAGAATACTGGGCATAGAAATCTAGAGGGATACCGTCTTGTCCGGGGGGCTTTTGCTGATGCCAGTGAGGAAATCGCCAGTGCGACCTCATCACTAGTTAGAGGGGCATCAAGATCTGCAACCTGAGTCGGGGATAGTCTAGGAAGAGATATTCCCTCCAAATAGGTCCTAGTCTCCGTTCTTGGTATATGTACTTGAGAGGTATAAGTCGTCATATAGAACTCTCGGAACATATCCGCCACCGCCTGAGGCTCGGACACCTCAACTCCCCGGTGATTGGTCAAAGAGACCACCACCGGGGGTCTGGAGTCCTGGTGTGCCAAATATGCCAGAAGCTTCCCTGCGCGTTCACCCTGCTCAAAAACCCGTTGTCTGGTGAAAAATAGCTTCCGTTTAGCCTGTTCAAATTGTAGGTGTTCAACCGCTCGGGTGTGTTGTCTGAGCAGCTATGCCTTTGCCTGGGTAGGGTCAGCACAGAAGTCGGCCGCAACCGCATCCAATGCCTCAGTAACCTGCTTCAACTGTGTCTGAGAAGCCTGTTTCAGCCGGCCTATGCGCCGTGAGAGGGTGGAGCGGACATGCAGCTTGAAGGCCTCCCAAACGTGGTCCGTACGGGCCGAGTCTCTGTTGGTGTCAAAGTAAAATCGCCATTCCTCTTCTATATCCTCGCAATCGCTCAACGCCGACAGCCAAAAGGGGTGGAGTCTCCACTGCTTCGGACCTGCCTGGCGTGCCAGCCTGAGAGTTGCCCAACAAGGAGCATGGTCCGAGAGCGAACGGGCGCAGTACCCTGCGTCCGCCAGTCCGGGCAGCAGGCTCTCAGCCGTTAAGATGTAATCGATGCGGGACATAAAGGAATGGGTTGCAGAGAAACAAGAGTACTCCCGTTTCTCGGGATACCTGTGGCGCCACGGGTCCACAAGCGAAAACTCCCGCAGTATGCGACCCAATCTGGTCTCCCCGTGGCCACAGGCATCCCCAGTGATACGCATCCTGTCTAAGTCCCTATTTTGCACCATGTTAAAATCTCCTAGCCAAATGGCGGGGGTGGAGGGGTACATGGCCATATAGGATAGGCCCTCAGTGATAACTGTAGAGTTGTATGGCGGGGGAACATAAAATGCCAGTATAAGGTATTGGGCCCCACAAAGAATACAATGCAAGAACAGGTACCTGCCCTGGGGATCCGTCCGCATAGATAATAGCTCGAATTGGGTAGATTTGGTCACGAGGACAGTGACCCCACGGGAGTAGGGGGTATAGGTGGCATGATATGCCCAGCCAATCCAGGGGCGTTTCAACGCCAGCTGTAATTGTCCGGTAATATGTGTCTCCACCAGCACGATAACATTAGCCCTATAGGATTTGAGACGGTCAAACACTGCTGTACGTTTCAATTTATCCCGCAACCCTCGAACGTTCCAGGACAGGAATTTTAACTCACCCTGAGGTAGTAAGTAATAAACTTAGGATACGGAGGAGGGCGGGCGATCCCCAAGACAGTGACCCCCCCCAACACAGCATAATCATACATTTCAAAATGACTTTTACAAATTATAATTTGTACCGGAACACGTCCTGTGGTCATGTGTAATGTGCGAACAATAGCACCCGAGTAAAACCTGCAACTAAACCTGACATTAACTATCAAACTTCCCAACCCCCCCCCCTCCCTGCTCTCAGCCCCCCCAACCAAGCCGGAGCATACATCCCAAAACAAAACATAACCAGGTTAAGCCTGGTGAAATATGAGAGCGAAAAGTCCGCTGGGTGCTATCCCAGCGATGGAGCACGGCACGCATACACCGCCCGCCGGTACAGCAACCAGCAGACAGGCATATGAGTGAGCCGTGCCCTCAGCACCATAATCATATAGTGCCCAATATAGTCTCGTCAATACAATTGCAAAGCATGAAAGTCGTATAGTATATCAGCATGTCCCCTACTATGGGAGCTCACGAGAAGGGTCAGAGCCCGCCGAGGACCCAACCCCGGGTCTCGGCGCCAGCAGAGAAAATTCGCCAAGCGTCCCGGTGCATCAAACCCCATCGTAGTAGGAACCCAGCCACAAGGGAAATAGAGGAGGGGAAGGCCGGATCAGGTAGGAGCAGAGGGAGAAAAGAGAGAGAGGAATGACGGGGGAGAGGAGGAGGAGAAAGGTGCGAGGGGCCTCGAGATGGGAGAGAGAATGGAACATAGCATGATGGAGAGGGGACCGAGGAGGGGGGACAAAAAGAAAAGGGTGGGGGGGTGTGGGCTGGGGACCAGGTACACCGGGGGAGATGAGGAGGAGTGAAAAGGGGGAAAAATGGAAGGGGGAACCAAGGCCGATATCGGGGTAGGGGGGTACCGTTGCAACGGAGTCCTCACAGGGTAACGGGCATCAGGAAAAGGAGTACGGTCACCGCAGTATAACGATGGCTGGCCGTTGCACGTCCGCTGCAGAGTAAAGAAGCCTTCGGAGAAAGGGATGGCATGGACGTGCCCGAAATCCACAGAAGGAGCAAAGTAGTCTTAGGTAAGCTCAGGTGTCCAAAAGATCAACGATGCGGCCGCTTCGGCAGGGCTCAGTCCGCAAATCCGCCTAAACAGCTCCTAGTGGCCAAGGAGGCCGGGTGCGGACAAACGATGGTTGGACAGGGCCGGGGGGCGATCAATTTCGCGGCGGCCGGTTACGGGCCGCATCCTGTTGATCCAACCAGGCCACCGCCGCTGCCGGGTCCTCAAAAAAATGTGCTCGGTCCTCTCCCGCAACCCGGAGTCTGGCTGGAAAAAGCATGGAGTATTTAATGTGATGGGCTCGGAGGCGGCGTTTAATATCCACAAAGCGCGATCTCTGCCGCTGTACCTCTGCCGAGAAGTCCGGGAAAACGGATATATGGCCATTCTGAAAGGGAATGTTTCCTCTTTCTCGGGTAAGTCTCAGGATAGCGTCCCTGTCCCGGTAATTCAGCAACTTGGCTATAAAGGTACGCGGAGGGGCACCTTCAGGCGGCGGACGCGCCGGCATCCTGTGCGCCCGCTCCACCACAAACGAGGAAGAAAAGGCCTCCCTGCCGTAGGCTTTAATAAGAAGGTTCTCCAAGAATGTAGCCGGGTCAGTCCCCTCCGAGCCCTCCGGTAGACCCACGAACCTCAAATTGGACCGGCGGGCCCTATTCTCCAGGTCGTCTTGCTTCTGGGCCAGTGCCTGCAATCTTCTCTGGATATCCTCCTGCGCATTCTGCAGCGGGAATAGTACATCCTCAGCTTGGCTAATTCTGGTCTCCGTTTCTGTGACCCTGTCGCGCAATTTGGAGAGATCCTGTCGGACCAGGGAGATGTCCACTTTAACCTCCTCGATCTTGCACGTCAGGACAGATTGGCAGGAGGAGATCGCGTCCAGCACTCTCGCCGTCTCCGCCGCGGCAGGCTCCACAGGCTGGGCGGTCGGGCCGCCATGTTGGTCCTCGTGGTCCCGGTCTTGTCGTCGGAATTTATCTAGTGCCGCAGCCGCCGCAGCACTTCTCTTCGATGGGGACATGCTCGCACACTATCCGGACACCGACTGGTATAGCTGGAGAACACAAGGAGATCTGCGGGCTTCAAGGATAGGCTTGTAGGATGTTAGATGGTACGGAGCTCAGCTCACACGCGTCCTACTCCATCGCCAGCCAGGCCACGCCCCCCCGAGATCAGATTCACTACTTTATAAATATACCCCCATATGTCCGTACAACATGTTTTAGCCCCCCCCCCCCCCCTTTTTTTTTTTTATATGTAATAACTGGTAAAATACATTGCATATTTGAAAACCTAGATCCAGTTGTCTAGCAGTTTATCTCTAATATTTGGTTCACACCAATGTGATTTGTCATGCAATTTGACAGTTCAAAATCGCATGACAAGGTCACACCCCATTGCCGGAAATGGAACAGTTCAAATCGTTGCAACTCTGAAAAAAAATTCCTGCACTACTTTTTTGTGATTTCAGTGGGACTTGCATTGACCTCTGTTAAGTGAAGTTGCAAGCCACAATGAAATTGCACTGATTTGTGGCTTTGAAACCGATCTGAAGTAATGGGATTTCAAAGCAGCACAATGTGACCTGCTTTCAGAATGTCGTCAGTGGCAATGTAGATATTTAACTCAGTAGAGGTCTCCTTTAACAAGACCAGCTTTCTGTCCTTCAGGGTCTGAATTGTGTTGTCAGTCGTTCCAGTAATGAATGTATTCTTTTAATTTGGCAAGGCCTCTCTATTCCTGAGACATGTCCACAAAGAGGGTAAAACCTACTGCTATGCCTATTGATCAGAGGTCTGGAAACTCGGATGAATCAGCACTTCCACTTTCTTTTGGTTGAGGAAGAAAAATGTCCAGAATGGGGGCAGACTCACTACAGAATGCTGAGCATGTGTGAGGCAACTACAAACACCAAAGTAGTGTGGGTAAATTCACCCCAAACTTCAACACTGTCACAATTTTACATGGTCTGCGTACCATCAGCCCTATTAAATCTTATGTTTACTACTAGTAAATCAGCTGAATGTAAATATTACTCCTTCCCATCTTGCAAGTGTTTGACTTTATCAACTCCTTGAAAATAATACACTTTCTATGTGCCTGATATGATTATATATATATATATATATATATATATATATATATATATATATATATATATATATATATATATATATATATATATATATAAAATCTCTATCAGGGCTCGACAAACCCCAGGCGCCAGGTCGCCAATGCGACCAGAAATCGCACTAAGCTGCCACCAGCCCACTCACTATTGATGCCCCAGACATGCAGCAGCATTAACACTGACTTCCGTCCTCCTCCCTCCTCCACACTCAGCGGCGCCGCGCTAAGTGTGTGAAACTGACAAGCAATGGAGAGAGGAGGATCTGTCGGATTTCAGCGTGATGTCGGTGTGGGCAGGACCCGGGGGTGGGTGGGACCCGGCCGCTATCAAACACCAGCCAGTGGAATCTGGGCGGGCCGCTACGTGTATGTGGCCCCGCCTCTTTTCTTAACCACTACAATACAGGGCACTTTCGCCCCTTTCCTTCCCAGCCCAATTTTCAGCTTTCATCGCTCTAGCGCTTTCAGTGACAATTGCGCGGTCATGCTACACTGTACCCAAATGAAATTATCATTTTGTTGGCACAAATAGAGCTTTATTTTGTTATTTATTCACGACTCCGTTTTTAATTTTTTGCGATATAAGCGCAAAAAAAGCGGAAATTTGGAAAAAAAAAGCAATATTTTCTTTTTTCTATTTTAAAAGAAATCCAATAAAATCAAATTTTGTCATAAATTTAAGCCAAAATTTTATTCTGCTACATGTTTTTGGTAAAAAAAATTCCATTAAGTGTATAATAATTGGTTTGTGTGATCACGGACATATGTACGCAAATTATCATGTACATGTGTGTGCAGATAATCATTGGGACATGTGATTTTAGTGGGACATATGTGGGGGACATGTTTTTATTATTAGGGGACATGTATGTTTTGGGGACATGTGTGTTTTGGGGACATATGTGGGGACTGTGTTTACACTGTGTTGTGTGTTGACACTAGACTGATGATCAGTGAGTAAAAAGCTGTAAAAAACAGCTCATACTCACTGATCATCAGCTGGCTGCAGCGTTCTGCTCTCCTCTCCTCAGCGATGACTTCCGTGTGAGGAGAGGAGAGCCGATTGCCTAGCAACCGGCTTTTTGTTTACATCACATGACGGCCGTGATTGGACACGGCCGTCATGTGATCAGGAGGGCCAATCACAGAGCCCTCCTGCCGATCTGAGATGTGCCGTGTCCGGGTGACACGAGCACATCGGGATCGCGCCGCTGCGTGGGCTCGATCCCGCTACTTCTGAAGGACGTTCCTGAACGTCCTATCAGAAGTAGACAGGTCCCACCCGGCCGTATATATGCATTGGTTGGGTGGGAAGTGGTTAAGCAGCCCAATCGTTGGCTGGTGTTTGATAGCTGCTGAGTCCCGCGCAGCCCGGGCGGGCCCCACCCACCCCGACTTCAAGCTCAAATCTGACATATCCGCCTCTCTGTTACTTGTCAGTTTCACACCCCGGCTGGGTACCGCCCATTCCGACATTAAGCTCAATTCTGACAGCTCCTCTGTTACATTTCAGCAACAGTGCTCCGTGTGAAACCTGCCAGTGCCACCACCAATCAGTGCCACCTGCCACCACCAATCAGTGCCACCTACCAGTTCCAAACCAGTGTCACCTGCCAATGCCAGTGTCACCTGCCAATGCCACCTGGCAGTTCCACGTGCCAGCCAGTGCCACCTGCTACCGCCAATCAGTGCCATTGCCAGTCCGTGCCACCTGCCACTACCAATCAGAGCCACCTGCCAGTGCCACCGCCAATCAGTGCCAACCAGTGCCACCTGCCAGTTCCAAACCAGTGCCACCTGCCAGTTCCAAACCAGTGTCACCTGCCGGTGCCATCTGGCAGTTCCACGTGCCTGCCAGTGGCAACCAGTGCTACCTGCCAGTGCCAGCCAGTTCCATCTGTTGCCAGCCTTACTCTTTCTGGTCAGCCCATAACCCTGATGTAACAGCGTTTCAATGGAGTTATTGACTGGGTGCTCCATTGTAAGTTAGGGATAGGGGGTGAAAATGAGTGGCCTTACCCCAGGAGCTCCATACCACTCTAAAAAAAAAAAAAAAAAAAAAAAAAAAATGGCTCCTAAATTCAAAGAAAATTTGTCAACCCCTTATTATATATATATATATATATATATATATATATATATATATATATATATATATATATATATCTGAATATCTGAATATCTGTTAGTTTTAGTTTAGTTGCTAATATAATGTGCCTCTAGGGCAGGGTCTCAAACTGGCAGGCCTCCATCTGTTGCAAAACTAAAAGTCCCTTGAGCTATTGCAAGTTACAAGCATGACTCCCAAAGGCAGAGGCATGATGGGACTTGTAGTTTTGAAACAGCTGAAGGGCTGCCAGTTTGAGACTCCTGCTGTAGGGGCCAATCCTACAATTGTATGCATTTATTAAAAAATTATTACTCCCTTTTGACATCATCACCAGGCTTGCAAAATTCTTACAGGAGCAGCTGCTGGCAGGCCAATTTCTCTGACGTAGGTACACGCCCAGAACTGTATTTCCCAAGAGCTGCTT
The DNA here is from genome assembly GCF_037356315.1 of Lithobates pipiens. Taxonomy (NCBI): domain Eukaryota; kingdom Metazoa; phylum Chordata; class Amphibia; order Anura; family Ranidae; genus Lithobates; species Lithobates pipiens. The sequence continues at coordinate 56,899,879 of NW_027507787.1, read as the reverse complement.
CCCTCCACACTGTGTGGACAGGGTTTTGGGAGACATGGAAGCAGCATTGTTTACCTGGGAAGGCAATCAAAATATGCTTGTGCAGTGGGACTGAGAGAGGTTAGGCTGTAGGTGAAGTTTTGGAGTCCTGCAGGCAGGTCTTGATGGTGCTGGAATTTCAGTGCAGCAGATTAATAGTTATTTTTTTGCCTTTATACACACATTAAAACCCATCTCTGGGAACATTTCAAACACTTTTTTTTTTTTTTGTATTTTTTTTCTTGCCCTCTGAAGCATGTTTTTCTCATCCAAGTCCACCATTTTCTCACGTAAATCTACTAGTAATGCAGTGTTGTCTATTTGCTGGCTAGGCCCCTTGTGCTAACATCACTGCTGATCCTCCACACCAGGATCCTGAGAGAACCCCTCCTGCTGGACAGCCAATGGGAAGTGTTAACATTATGTAGGCAGTGACGCAGGCACTCAAAGAAGGACCCCACCCCCTGTAAAGGAAGAAGCCTCAAGGCTCGAGACTGGAAAATTTAAATGTGTCCTCAAAATGTATACAGGGGGTCCCCTACTTACAAAAATCTGACTTGCAAACGACTCCTACTTACAAACGGAGTGAGATAACAGGAAGTGAGAGGAAATCTACCTCTAGGAAGGGAAATTCTCTCCTGTAAGAGTTAATATGGGGAAAAAGGTGTCTCCACTGATGCTTTATCACCAATCCTTGTTTCCCTAACAGCCCAAAATTTTCAAAATCCAATTATCATTGCGACAAAGTGAGGTGAAATCTTCTGTACAGGGGCACAGACAGCTAAAGAAATGTTACAGGGGTGATAACCCTTCTCTATGTTATCCAAAAAGCTTAAAAATTTATTTTTTGGCTGGAGCTACACTTAAAAAATGTACCTGTTCCCACTTACAAACAGATTCAACTTAAGAACAAACCTACAGCCCCTATCTTGTTTGTAACCCGGGGACCCCCTGTACATGTCAAGATCCCTGATTAACCACTAATGTACCAATGTACATCTGACAACGGTGGATTTATGGCCTTTTATTTACCCAGTGCTTTTTTTCTAACTGCACTGGATAAATATCCGTTGCATGCGTGATATGCCGGGTGATTGGTGTGATCCCAGCTGTCAACATTGTTGCTGACCAAGTACTGTACATCCCTTCATTGAAACAATATTCCCCCGAGGGCAGCGGTCTCTTTTAGCAGGATAACGTGCCCTGCCACACTCCTTAAAATGGTTTAAGAATGGCTTGAGAAACTCAACAAAAAATCTCCATATCTCAAACCAATTGAGCATCCGTGGGATGTACTGTATGAAACGGGTCCAACCCATGGGGGCCCTACTTTACAGAATTTTAAAGGATCTGCTAATCTCACCTTGTGCAGAGTGTTAGCCTGGACCAAGGATCTAAGCAGGTCAAAGGGGATCAATTTGAAGATTAACAGATGCTTGGATTAGCGGCTAATAATTTTATGCCGGGTCGAGTTCTCTTTACATACTCCTAACATTTTTCAGTTCTGGGTCACATTTATTTACTTAAACCAGTGTGTGCGCACTTATTACTCATGGTTTGCAGAAACATAGGAAATGTTATTGGTTTCCTAAGGATTGAGCACAGCAGTAGCGGTTTCCTTTCTGATTTAAACTCTGTATATAGGCCCTTCTCTTTAAGCTGCGTGTGTAATCTGAGCAGCTCTTAAGCCCTGTAAAGAACATGCTTTTCATTTTCTGAAAAAAAATACGTTGCAGCCCAACTTTCGACGAAACTTTAGGTTTAGAATGTAATTCACTTTTTTTTTCTGCAGTCTTTTTTGTTGCCATTTATGGAGACTTCCCTGTATAGCTCAACCAGGTGTTTGGTATTAGACCGAAAAGGTGAGGGGACATTTTAATGGGTACATTGAAAAAACCTAACTGTGGTTATATTATTCATAAGTAATATCCCCCTTTTATGTGTTTTTTTTTTTTTTTTTTTTTTTTTTTTTCCGTGTGTGTCCTGAAAGCAATAAAGATAATCTGTACAAAATACTTTCTCCTACAAGACTCCCGGGCATTGTTTTCTACATTCTAGCTTGACACAATTTGGGAAAACCTACACATTGGGCCTTGGTGATCACAGCTGATCAGTGTACCATTAGTGGTTTCAACTGGTGGTACAGCTACCCCAAGGGCTGCTTACATCAAACACGCTCTAAAATGTATTTTTAGAAGTTCTAGAAAGGTCTCTAGATTTACCTACAAGCAGAAGGAAATGATAGTAAAGTTCTTTTTAAATGAGATCATGTTTTTCTAAAGGTCTACGCAATATAACAAGGTTCAGAAACTCTACTCCAACATCCTGTATGCTTAGTCTAAAAGTATGCAGTGGCCTAACAATGTTTTCACAAAGTACTTACTCCTAATTTTCCGGCTAAAGGTGTGTAAGAATCCCTGTCAGATTTAATTTAATGGTTCTTCTAACCTAAAAGGTCATTCTAGAGAAAACATATTAGCAAGGGTCACAGGTTAAACCTAGGAAAAGAAGAGTGATTGTGTACATTTGGCTGTATTCTAAGAGCATTTCTACATTTCATACAGAGGCAAGCAACCATGTGCCCTAAGGGACGGACATTCTGATTGAAGAAGTCCACATAAGAACATGTGCATTGAGAAAAGTCCTGAGCAAACAGACCTTGTTTATCTAGGTGAATTAAAGTTTGTGCTTTCCTGTCATTTTGAGGTCAGTTTGATTGTACCATGTCCACTTACTAGAGGCTGTAATATATCTAGAACAAGCCAATCTCACCTGTTTTGGAAATTTTATAGCAATATGCTGTTATAACTAGCTACACTATCAGTGTGGATGTATTGTTGGTGCTCTAATCGGCATTAGTTTAAGAAAGACAGAAAATTTGAGGCAACCCTGGACTTTCATGGTATGGTATGGACTGAGTGCTCAAAACAGTTGCTTTCAATGAATTCATATTTTTGTGTAACAATTAAAAATACCCACAATATTTTAAGAAAGATTAAAAAAAGATAGCGGAAGTGATGGTAGTCATGAAAAATGTCTCTTCTACGCCAACAACTTGGAGCTCAGTACTGTAAGTTGGTTAAAATGTTTTCCTGAATCCATCTGTCAAATCAATTGCATGATTAGCACTTCATTCCAAAATTATGCCTAATTATAGTGACAATAAGGCCACATTCTTAATTCCTAAATTGTAAAAGAACCCGCTCCCACCCCCTCCACAGCCCAGCACTCCAGTGAGAGGCAGAGCAGAGAGCGGTAACTGACAGTCACCAGCTCTCTGCTCAGGGAGCTCTGAGGACTGAGCGATCGGTGGTGGTAGATCGCGTGGTTCTCGGTGTTAGAGCTGGAGGAGGACAGATGCAGCATCTGGTTGATGCTACAGTCACCTAGGTAGATATTATTGGGGGGGATAAATTACCATACTTCTCTGTAAAGTCTTAATTTCATTAAAAATTGCATGACCAACTGTATAGGCATTTGGTCACATAATTGACTACTATTGGGTTCTGGAGCTGTAGGTTCTGCTGTAAAGGTAAAAATTTCAGTGATTCTGATACCTTTTTTCTGATTTTGAGGTAGCAACATGGGTAGTGTATATGTAGGATGGGAAAGGCTTATCTTGACGATAGATCCAGTTGCTACTCACTATTTTCAACCACCAAACTTTCTGCTGTGTGGACATGGACTTATTTTTTTATTTTTTTATTTTTTTTAAATAGTATTATGTGGGCTCATTGCAGAGGATTGAAAACGCCAAATGATTTAGATGAAATCTTATTTGTAAAAAAAAAAAAATGCTGAGATGTGACATTTTATGTATAGTTACTGTATAGCCTGTTACATTAAGTCCTTTACAACTGGACCATACATATATTCAATGTCAAGGATTCTTTCTTCCTGGGTGCAGCATATACTGTATCTTTTAACTTTGTGTGCTGAAAGCGTGCTCTCCCAGACCGACAGCTGGAAGAACCAGGTCCTGATCATGTGATGACCCACCCTAGAGCTGTTTCTCCTCTTTTTTTGAAGAGGAACTAAATAAGAATTTTATTTTGAAGGATAGTGTTTTTGTTTTGTTATTTTGGTGGTGGGTTAAGGTAAGGGCATAAAAATGTACAGCTAAAAATGAGTGGATGTAAATCCGATTTCCTGAAATTTGACCTAAGCACATTAATCTAGTGTTTTATTATCTCTCTCCAAAGCACCAAGTCCTGTGTCTTTCTGATGTTGCGATGGGGGAGGGTCCAGTGTAAGTTCACCTTATAGATTTTCTGTAAACGTGAACTTGCACTTTAGGTCACAAATATTTATCACTTGGCACCTTACTGCCTTCATGTTAAACACATGTAGTTCTGATATTTTCCTGAAACTATTTACATATACTACCTAACTGTGAATATTCCTAAAACCTATTTTTAGGGTGCCTTCACATGAATGTCATCAGTTTAGTCACATTTTTTGCTAAGGAAAAACTGATGAATACTGATTCTGGTTACATCAGTTTGCACATCTGTCTTCAGTTCCTCTCACTTTAGTTTTAATCAGTTTGCACTTTAGTCCAGTTCAGTTTACATCCATTTTTGAATTTTTTATTTTTTTTTAGAAACTAATCCTAGATTAAACCTAGTATAAACAAAAAATGTTTCTTGTCTAAAATGGACATAAACTGCATCCATTTTACATTGGGTTTAGATCCGTCAAAACAGAACAGGATGCAGCCTTGTTCCCTTTTAAAAAAAACAAAACAGATCTGAACTGACATGGATGTCGGCAGATATAAACAGATGATCTCCAACTTATACCTGTAAAAATGACTCGCTGATCATTTTTCATCCCAAATGAACGATAGGCACGCCCGTGTGAAAGGGCCCTTTTCATAAACAAGTTTCTGAGAATAATGTAAATATATATGCGTAGTGGTCTTTTAATATCTTGAAACTGCTTTGAATTCATTGCAGAACTTAACGTGACATCCAACCTGATACATCTTTGGAAGATACCAGAAATGGTTAAGTAGTTCTCACGGTGCTTAGACTTTTTTGAAGCAATGGTGTCTTTAATACTCAGTTTGCAATAACCCAAAGAGCTTTACTGCTGATTCTTTGTGAATTTTTATGCAGAAAATTGTAGAATAAAAAGATTTCTATTGGCACTCTGGAGAATTGGTTGGGTAGATTGTGTGAGAGAGGTGGTTTTAATTTCTGTAGGACCAATTAATTTTCAATGCTTGGATGTGGGTTTAATACTGCAGCCGTGAGATTTGGACAGCTATATTCTCTTCATTTGTGCAGGGGTGTGATATTCTTCAGGGAGCTTCCTAACTGAGCAGAATTTAATATTTTCCGATTAGCCATTCATTGAAGACTTCATAAAAAGTAATTTTTTATGATTGTTTTGGCAGATTAAAAAACAAAACAAATAAAACCCCAATAATTTTGGTAATTTCATGCCAGAGCCAGTGCTAAAAATGTGGTACAGTGCTCCCCAATTAGTACTGCATAGTAAAATACACTAATATGACACACTAAGAGCACACTACATGTGAGGGTTCTATACATCGTTCAAACTGAAAACATTGTGTATAATATAAAAATAATGAGCCACAAAAGACACTTTAAATAAAACACCACTGTAATGTCTAAACCAGTGATGAATAGTGATAGGCGTTTCCAGTGATATAACGAAAAACTTGAAACACAAAAAGTCCAATATAGTGAGAAGCTAGTCCATGGGTCCCATAAAAGATTCACATCAATTTCCAGTGCCCCTCCACCTTCCAAATTTTGCGCTCATCTGCATTACCGACCTTCCACAGGTCAATATGTGCCTTCTCCTTTAAGGGGTTAAAGAAACCACTGGTGAGTGGTTGGATCCCTGATAAGTAATTCATCTATCTCCTGCAACAATCCTTTATTGGTAGTACTCCTAAAGGAATCGGAAAGCTGACATGGTGCTGAACCGTTTAACCCTTTCGCTGACATGCCCTGTACTCCGTTTTGTACACTCAGGTGGCCAGACCATTTTTGCAATTTTTCCTTTGATTTTTCCCTTGCAGGTTTCAGAATTTGTGAAAGATCCCCAAAACCATATATTTTCTGAAAGCATATGACCTCTAGAATAAAAAAAAAAGGTGCTACTTATTTATTTTTTTTAGACCCTGTGCACGTTTTTGTGCAAATGTTTATCAAACCAATATATTGGCAAAAAATACACTAAAACCATTAGCAGATAAAAACACAGCTAATTTTACAAAATTCCTGCTAAATCCCTACTAAATGTAAAATCTCAACCTGTATTGAGTTAATAATTACCAATAGTTGTAAATTTTTAAATTGCACTTTTTTGCAAAATGGTAAAAATCGAACGTCCCCCAACATTTCTCAAAAAATCTGGAGGTTTTCACTTACAGCTTTTAGAATTTGAAAAGACCCCTCAAACTAGACCTTTTTTACAGCGCGTGACCTGTAAAATACACAAGTGCTACTGATTTTTTTGCGCCTTGCAATAATTGTGCAAATGTTCATCATATAGCTATTTTCCCAAAAAATACACTAAAATCATTAATATTGCACATAAACACAACTTACAGAATTCCTGCTAAATTGGTGCTAAAGCATCATTCACATGTGGCATACTAAAGCATACACCCATGGGTGGCCACGTTTACCCGTACACAAATGCATAGCGGTTCCATGCATCCCTGTACAGGCAATCCCATTTATGTCAATTGCGATTCAACAGCTGCACAGGTATAGCTTCTGTACTCCATCTGACATCCGTGTGGGTACATGACCCCGAACGCAGAAAATGTGAGCTCGGGAACATGCATGCGGACCTACATGGGTGTAAAATTGGGAGCAACGGCACTGTTGGTGCAGGTGCTACATTCCAAATTACATCAATGGGACTGCTTGCACAGAGATGCACAGAATACCTGTGCATCCCTTTTTAAAGGTATGCTGCATATGCCCTGTGTGAAAAAGGCCTTAGGCCCCTTTCACACAAGCACACTGATTTGGGTCTGCCTGTCCATTTTTCAGGCGGGCCCAATCTGACCACCCATTTGATATAAATAGACATGTCTGTTTACACCCTCATGCATCTGATCCAGTCCGCTAAAACCAGGCAGATGGGGATTCCATTCCCCATCAATCTAGCAGAGTGGATCACATGATGTCCAACGGAAATGGGCAGACGGTCCTTTTCCATCCGACCGTCCCATGGAGAACATTGGGCTGTATCTGTGTCCGAGCGGACACAGACCTGTCATCCGCCTGCTCAGCGGGGATCAGCAGAGATATCCCCAGCTGAGCATGCGGATCTGCTTGAGAGTCCACTCCATGTGAAATTAGTCTTACCAGGAGGAGTTTTTTTTTTTCCCCAAGCCACATGATTAGATCACTTGAAAAAGGTTGAGCTTGTGGTGCAGATCATTGAGCCCCGAACCCACCCACCCACTTGTGACTATAGCGAATTAATAGTCGCTATCTTCTTCTGGCTTTTCCTTCTGGCCAATCAGGACAGATTGGGTTGGCCGGTAGGAGAAGCTGAGGTATCGCGGGGGGGGGGGGGGCTGCTTATGATGGTGGCTGTGGGGGATCGAATTGAGGAGAGGGTGGATTGGGGTACTTTGTGCTGGGGGGGAGGGGGTTGAAGAGGGGTAAAGGGCAAAGGCGAGTTGGAGTAGTTTCAGGTGACTTTTAGCAGCAGAGGTGGAGAGGCAAGGGACGGAAGTGGCGGCATGCGTGGGGGTGGGAGACAGCCTCATTAGGGATAAATAACTCTGATCAGTGGTTTGTAATCTACTGATCAGTGGTTTGTAATCTACTGATCAGTTATAGAATTGTTCAGCAGAGTCTGCTGAACAATTCTGTTATAAGCTTATGGTCATTGAAGTGACCATAAGCTTATAGGAGAGGGAGAAAGGAGGTTTGGATGCCATACTGACTTGGCCACCTGCAGGCACTTCTGTACGTCATAATGGACCTGGCAGTGAAAGGGTTAAAACAACTTTAATAAAAATCATAAATAACTCACATTTTTGCAGTGCACTCAGCTAGCATATGTAGAACAATAAGGATGTGCAGTAGGCATCGACCAATATTGTTTCGGTGACAATATTTCGGCCACCTCTCCTGCCGATGGCCAGTATTTTTTGCCGAGATTTTATACATACCGTATATACTCGAGTATAAGCCGAGATTTTCAGCCTCTTTTTTGAGGCTGAAAGTGCCCCCCTCGGCTTATACTCGAGTCATCGCTGTCTGCCCGCTCGATCAGCGTGTCGAGCAGACAGACAGCGGCCATTCTATAGTTCAAAAGCCGCGCCTCCGGCTCCGCCTTCGCCTGTGATAGGCGGAACACTGAATTTCCCAGCAGCCTGTGTTCCGCCTATCACGGACATCGTATCATCCTCATACTACGGACGAGGATGATACGATGTCCGTGATAGGCGGAACACAGGCTGCTGGGAAATTCAGTGTTCCGCCTATCACAGGCGAAGGCGGAGGCGCGGCTTTTGAATTTTACAATGGCCGCCGAGGCGCCGACGAAGAGGGCACGGGACGGAGGCAAGGCAACGCACGGCACGGCACGGGACGGGACGGAGGCAAGGCACGACACGGGACGGAGGCAAGGAGGCAAGGCACGGGACGGAGGCTCGGGACAAAGGCTCGGGACACAGGTAGGCTGGACACACACACACACACACACACACACACACACACACACACACACACACACACACACACACACACACACACACACACACACACACGGATGGATACACACACAGGGATGGATGGATGGATGGATACACACACACACACAGGGATGGATGGATGGAGACACACACACACAGGGATGGATGGATGGAGACACACACACACAGGGATGGATGGATGGATGGATGGAGACACACACACACACACAGGGATGGATGGATGGATGGACACACACACACACAGGGATGGATGGACGGACACACAGGGATGGACGGACACACAGGGATGGACGGACACACACACAGGGATGGACGGACACACACACAGGGATGGACAGGCATGTCTCACCCTCGGCTTATACACGAGTCAATAAGTTTGCCAGTTTTTTTGGGGGTAAATTGGGGGCCTCGGCTTATATTCGGGTCGGCCTATACTCGAGTATATACGGTATACATTTTTTTTTTTTTTTTTTACAATTTTTTATCACTGTTGCTTTCACAAGGAATGTAAACATCCCTTGTGACAGTAATGGGCATGGACAGTTACTCTTTATGGGGAGATTGAGGGTCCCCCCACTGCACTTTAAAGTATTTAAAGGTCAAGAACTGCGTTTTTGAATACTCTTTTTAAAACTGGTGCCTTTAAGATGGTAGTAATCCACAAAGTGATGTCATGACATCGCTTCCGAATTACTAGCCCTGAGACCCGAACGAAGCATCAGCCTTGTTCGGGTCCTCGGCCAGCCGGCTGACGTGTCGGCTGGTTGCTTGGGCCTCCCGGTGGGATGGGAGAGCCCGGACGGGAGGAGGCAGCCCTACCTAATAATAAAGCACTCGCTTTGTAGTGCTGGCTGTACTTCATTCATTCATTTAAAAAAAAGGGAAAATGAAACTTATTTTTACCTTCCACAGCAGCGATCTGGACCTAGGAATAACCTTCATTGGCGATCACGTCTTTGTACACAGCACAATTCAGAAAACCTTTTTTTTCCTGGAGTTCTGCTTTAAAAATTCATCTTTTGTGCATGATATTTTGAGGGGTTTGTGAGAAAAAGGTTCTTGATTAGACGGCTATAAATGTATTTTTGGAATTGTAATTTGAGTTGTGGCTCCAATCCCGTTCCCGAAAGAAACTGTGGCCTTTAGTAGGGCGTTTTTAAAACATGGATAGTTCTAAAGCAACAGCTGCCATGCAATATAAAAGAGCATGAAGCCGATAACTTTGTATGTAGTGTCCCTATATCTGAACAGCTGTACCCTTTGTGTTTCGTCTAAACATGAAACAGGCAGCTGAAATTTGACACAGATCTCCAGTCCTGCTTTTTAATGGAAGTTTTTTTTTTTCCCTCTTCTGATACTCGTCTTGTGTTCATCAGTCTCTTTTTCATGTGTTCCAGTTGGTAAAATAGCAAAGGATCACATAGTGAAACAAAATGCTCTCACCAACATTTGGCCACTAAAATTAATTAGTTTTCCTATTTTAAGCAATATGAGTCATTGTAATGGAAATTGCTGGTAACTTGCTTTTGTAGGTTTACCTCCTCGCTCACTGTAGCAGCAGCAAAGGTTTGTCACATAATATTCATTAAAAGAAGCTGTAAAATGTAATTAAATATAGGCAATACATTTCAAAGATTTCTAAATAGGCTTAGTAAGGATTCACTTCAATTATGTTCTATCTCACTTTCTCCCAGTTATTAATGAAAAATACATCTGGTAGCTCCAGTTTTTGAGCCATACAGGGTTTTCGTTGTGTGTGTATATATAAAAAAACTAAGTTTAAAAAATAAAATGGATATTCTATACTAACTGAGATTCTGCTGGTTCTAGTGCAGGGTGAACAATTTAAAAAAGGCATTTTATTACAGGCTAAGGCCTAGCATTTCTTTACTGCTATTTGTTTTTTTCATTAATACTGTACAGCCGGTAAAATAAGTACTGAACGCGTCACCAATTTTTTATGTAAATTAAGTTTTATTGACATTAAATTTTCACCATGTCGGTAACTGCCCATGCCATCCATATATACCAAAGACACGCAAACCAAAACAAATAAGTTCAGAAATTAAGTTATGTGTAATAAAATGGAATGACACATGGAAAAAGTATTGAACACTCGAAAGGGAGGTGCAAAAAGGAATGGAAAGCCAAGACGCCAGCTGAAATCTATCAGTAATTAGAAAGCAATCCTGCCCCTTGTCAGTGCAAATTAATATCAGCTGTTTCAGTCTCAACTGATGGCCTATAAAAAGGTGTCTCATTACCACAGTGTCACACAAACATCTCATGATGGGTAAAAGCAAAGAGCTCTCTCGAGACCTTTGCAACATTACTGTTGCAAAACATACTGATGACGTTCGTTACAGAAGGATTTCTAAACTGCTGAATGTGCCAAGAACTGTTGAGGCCATAATCCAGAAATGGAAAGAGCATCATTTCACCATGATATAGGCACGACCAGGTGCTCCTCACAAGATTTTTGACAGAGGAGTGAAAATATCAGTCCAAGTCCAAAAGCCAAGGACCACTTGTGTAGAGCTTCAGAAAGACCTTTTGAAAATTATAAGTAAGGCATCCAACCGCTATGGCCTGTACGCACGCCCACCATGCAAACTCCATTGTTGAAGCTTGTTTAACGTTTGCTGCACAACATTTAAACAAGCCTTTGAAATACTGGGAGACTATAGTCTGGTTAGATGAGACCAAAATTGAACTCTTTAGATGCCATACACACCATGAGGTCATATGGCACTGCACATCACTCCAAAAACACCATATCAACAGTGTAGTTTGGAGGTTGGAACATCATAGTGTGGGGCCATTTTTCAGCATATGGTTGAAGGAAGGATGAATGGAAACAATGTACCAAGACATTCTTGGTTGAAAAATCTGCTGCCATCTACCAGGATGAAGATGAAATGGGAGTGGACATTCCAGCAAGACAATTATCCCAAACAAAGAGAAAATAAAGCTGCTAGAATGGCCCAGCCAATCACCTGACTTGAATCGAGTGGAAAATTTATGGAAAGAACTAAAGATCAGAGTTTATAGAAGAGGCCCAATGGAACCCTCATGATATAAAGACTGAAAGAATGGGCAAAAATCACACCTGAGCACAGCATGCGGTTTAGTTTCTCCATACAGGAGGTGTCTTGAAGCTGTCATTACCAACATAGGATTTTTTATGAATTATTAAATTTCAGTTGGCGTGTTCAATACTTTTTTTTTCCTTTTTTTTCAATTTTATTACACGTAACTGTATAATCAGTCTGTATATGTAGTAAAGCAGGCTGGTTATACCCACTGTGGAACCTAAGGGGAAAGACCTCTTCATTGTGTACAGCTGTTTGATCCTGTCTCTCTGATTCTCCTCCTGTTCTTTAACTGACTTTAACCCATCTACTGGTAGAACACAGTATTAGGAGTCAGGCTACACATGCTCAGTTTGGTGTGTATTGTTACTAGAGAGTTCTCGTTTTTGGGAGAGTACATGTGATCAGCACAGAGCCAATCCACACTGTCCAGACAGAGTCGGGAGAATGAAAACTCATCCTACAAGCTTTAAACAGATACTGATAGTCGCAAGACAACTGATGCGAAAAGGTATTTAGCAGTTTATATTTACTGAAACTATTGCATTTCCGTTTTCTGTGTACTGTGGGAGGCCAGATATAGTTAATGCAGGGTCCTGGGTTTAGTAAAACTTTAATTTCTGAACTTGATTGTTTTGGTTTCTTTGTATGGATCGCATAGGTTGTTACTGACGTGTGGTGAACATTTCATATCAATAGCACTTTTATAAATATATTGATATATGATAAAATGGTCCATTGTCATGTAGGGTTGTGTTTTTTTTTTTTTTTTTGGTCCAGACTAAATTCTTTAGATGGAGCTTAGCAAATATGAAGGGGTTTGTTTGGATGGGGGGACTTCAGTAGGAAAATAACTGAAGTCTTGTCTCCCTCTGTGCATGCACTGGTGGATTTTCTGAGACATTGCCTATCTTTACCCCAGTGAATAATTCTGGGTATATGTTCCGAATTTAGCCTGAACTTTGGTAAGGGTACACAGTGAAATTTCCCTACAACTAAGTTCTACATTATACATGATTTTTTTTTTTTTTTTAAGAGAAGAGGTAGTTAAATAAAACCTGTCCTTTAAAATTAGTAACTGTTGGAATCACAAAATATAACTAGCTTGTCTCCATTTTCTTGCAATGGAAGATAAAAAGATATGCAGAAAGTTGAAGACCTGCACTTTGAAAGAACCCACGGACACAGTGGATTGCTAGCTAGGTAGCAATGGGAATAATTTTGTCTGCCCTCAGGTTTTTTTTTTTTTTTTCCCTGCCCTATGAAACCATGCACTTGTTTTTAGGTTAGTAATTGTGGGCAAATTTTGTGTTTTTAGATGCGTTGTAAAGATATGTCTAATGCACCTCTGTATGGGTTTTCTGCTAGAAAGCTGGAGGATGTATCAGTGGTCTATGAGGGTGCTTTTTGGTGCTCATCAGTGCCCTCGCAGTCATTTTAAAACTATAAATAGTCTGCTGCAGTGGCAGGTGGGACTTGTAGTTTTCCTATTCACTTTCAAGTTCTTGTGAATTAACTACACAGCTGTAAGGGTGGAGCCCCATACAGCCAAGCCATTTTCAAATGTGGCAGTATGGAGAGGAACCCCCACCCACTGTCACAGAAGGAGTGGAAAGGGGGGGGGGGGGGGTGCAGGTTTTGATGCTAAAGCATGTTCCAAGTTACACTAAACTTACTGGTGTAATGTGTAACATCCTTCGAGTAGTGAACTTGACCTTTTTAAGGCTGAGGCAGGAAAGTTGTATGTTTGGCTTATAATTTAAAGCAGTCAAATGCCAGCTAGAAAATCACTGCTGGATTCTGGTTGGTTGTATTACAATTTTTTTTTTTTTTTTTACAATTAAAATGAAAATAATCTCATTTTAATTTCTAACCAGTCACTTTTTTTTTTTTTTCTATCTATATCTATATCTATATATATCTATATCTATATATCTATATATCTATATCTATATCTATCTTACACTTTTTGAGCTATAACTTTTCCAGCGAGTTTACTGCTCATTTCTCACCAACCGAATGTAACATTGATTGGTGACCCTCGGTGAAAAGTCTTTTTTGGTGACCGGGAAAAATAGCACATGACATGGCAGGTTGACAAATGAAACTATTTGTTCTTTTGTCCTTAAATTAGGCAAATAGAATAGACCTGACAGCTTTGGTTGCGTTCTGTCAAAATGTATTTGTGTATCACTGTGAACAGTGCCTACTTCAGATCAGGAAGATGGCTCTCTGGAATACAGGCCCCTAGAATTAAACTGAACTAAATAATGAACAAGACTGTCACCATCCACACCATTGTTTGTTTGGGTGGTTAAGGCCTCATGTACACTGCTGCTGGTAAACGGACGTTTAGGAGCAGTTGGGCATTTTTTTTCAACTGCTCCTGACCTCTCCTCTTATCAGTACATGTACACAAAACGACTGGTCTTATCTGTACATGAAACAGTCATTTCTAGGCAATTGAGTTTAGAGGTTTTTTTTATTTTTTGGAACACAAAAAGAGTTCAGAAGCAGAGTTTAGAGGCATTTTTTTTTTTTTTTAACTTAAATTTTTTTTATTGCCTTTTATAAAGGGCAATCCAAGGAGTGTGGACATTCTTAGCTACAGTAAGTATGTTATGGTTAACATTATTTAGCAACAAACAACTGTAAATTTATAAGTAAAATAGTAAACCATCATACGGTACAAGATCTTGCAGTAAAATAAGTTTGTATAGTTTCCTTTTGATCCGTCTACCCCAATGGGTGCCAACTGTAGAGGGCTCCAATTCCACTCTTTATAAAGGTGACCGGTACCATAAGAATAGGTCAGTATTATACATCACAACATTTTAAATGGCATTCTTGCCAGTTTCTTATAAAATTATTAACTGAGGAGTTTTTTTGCGCTCGAACACCTTTAGGCATGTCTCATTTTTGGAATTAAAAAAAAAAATTAAACTGCTTCTAAATGTAAAGATGGCAAAACAGACGTTTTTAAATGTGGATTACGATCTGTCAAGTTAAATCATTCAGGAGAGGTTGTAAAAACGTTGCGTGTACATGAAGCCTAAATCTGAGGAAACCAAGTCTATGATGCTAGTGGAGATCTGAAGTTGGACATATGCTACAGTTTGCTATGTTTTGGGTTGAATTATACAACACGAATGCATCGTTTAGTCTCTCTGATCTGCTAAAGTAGAAATGCATGCATATTGTGTCTTAACAATTTAAGTATAAAATGGAGTCAATAATACTCTGATTAAGAAGAAACTGCATCTAACTTGTATGCAACTGGCAGCACGTTTCTAATCATTTGCACCCCCAGGGATTAATTTTACATTTTCTAACAAACTTTGATCTCATAGATTTTGTATGCTCCAATGAGCTGGACTAATATTGTTAACTCTTTGTAGTTTTTGAAAGCCACAATTTTTTAGGTTTATATTTTTGTCTGTGGCATGATTTTTTTTTTTTTTTTTTTTCCTTTTTTTAAAATCGTTGTTCATTTGGCCCCATACAATAAGTAGGGGTTTGGCCATCACCGACACAAGTAGACAGGAATAAAAACCTTATCAGGAGTCCTAGCCTTTGCTCACTCTACCAAAAGTTTTTTTTTTTTTTTTTGTATGTCTTTTTGGAGAGATCTCGCATCACTTTCTGACAGGAAGTCAAAAGGGGACACAGATTTTAGCAAAAGCCAAAACAAGCTCTAGCACTCCATCCAAAAAAAACTAAAACACTTTGGATGGAGTTTGGCTTAATTATTTCTCCTGCTAATCTCGGGGTAAGGTAGTGTCTTCCATTTTTAGCCTTCTTTCATTGTCGATGGTTATACAAGTATCACTGAGAGACGCTTGACTCTTGTGTTTTCTTAACAAGCAAGCAAGCAAGTAATAGCTGGTTTTGTAAGTTGAGACTAATTGCATCTTCCAATGTTTGATGGGGTTGGTTTTTATTGAAAAATTGTCTGTCTATTTAGTAATCAATACTGGGAGATTAAGAAGACAAAAGACTCAATGAAATTGGAGGAGAAGTGGTTAAACCTTAAGAACCCTCTAAGCTTTACTATCAGAGCAGCAATGATGTGGAACTCCCTTCCACAATCGGTGGTATCAGTGGGAAGTTTCGATAGCTTAAAAAAGCTCTTAGATGGGCATCCTAATGAATGCAATAAACAGGGATATGGGAATTGGTATACATACACAGGTTAAACTGGATGCACTGGTGTCTTTATTCAACCTCTCTAACTCTGTAGCTATACTGATATAGAAAGTATCCAAGGCAAAACCATGTTTATGCTCTGTTAATATTAATGTGACTGTGTTCTGTGTGTAGGGTAATCCATTCATTTTAGTAGGCTGCCCTACTCGCAGAAACGGGTAAATTAGTCCTGGACCCCTTTCTTTAAAGTTGCACCACACAGAATCTCATGTCTGTGGTACCATTCTGTTTTGTCAAAGCGTGGGGGTGCCATTGCGTGTCTGCTAAAGAACAGCATGCTTTGCCTGCAGGTTGGGAATGCGTGCAATTTTGCGAGCATTCCCGACCTACACAAGTGTGCACCTAGCATTAGTCTATGGTCACACTTGCGCAATGCTCTTTTCCAGTGCAGCTCTTTTTAGCAGATGTGCAGGGATATCATGAATTCTTAAATTTATGAAATTTAAATGAATAGACTGCACTGTTCACAGAATGTGTGTTGCAAAAATGTGAAACATGGCTTTTAAGCTGTGTCTTGTTGGAATAAAATAATTCCTCATTGTCTATGGGGGCAAAAATGTAGTGGTTAAGAAAACGTTGTCAGTCTATCACCAGATGTTTCCTTTTTTTTTTTTTTTTTTAAATACATACCTTTTTTCCTTGTAAATTTACTTAAACTGTCTTATAAGATACTCACCATCATAAACCTGCTGTATGCCCTCTAAGCTCCTATTGATGATGTGTAGAGATTTTAAATAGACGTTTTAGGCAGCAGTTTTGAAGATTGAATGTATTAGAATATGATGTGTAGCACTGTCTGGTATGCATCGAACTTGCTTCTTTCTTTCCTTGTATGTTCTTTCTTTTAAACAGATGAAACAACATTCCTTTTCATCTTATATGACATTTTTATGTCCTGTTCTGTCTGCATGTTAATGTTGGATTAAAAGCTCTCTACTGTAAATGTAAGTGTAAGTTTAGCCAAGGTCATAGAATTGATACAAGTGAATGGCATATACAAGCTGGGATCACCTAGAAAAGTGCAAAGTGTTGCTTTGCTGTACAGCACACAAATTGTATGGAGATCCCAAGGAATGTAAGAGACAAAAAGGAGTTATATAAATATCTGTTTGATGCTAGCATTGTGTCAAGGATGACAGTTTCAGATGTGTGATTTGTTGTAGCTTTCATTGATATCCCAAGTTAAAAGCTTGTGAACACTCTAAGAATGCGTTGCCTCATTGACTGGTACTTTAGATGCCTACCAAAGAGCAACATAAGGGAAAACGTCTTAGTCATAACCCTTAAAAACGATTGTGACACTGTGCTGACACTATAAATAAAATGAGAAACACACAGCTATTTTAATACTGCGCTCCTAAAGGTTCATGCCACCTAAACATGGACAATTTGTATTGGAATGGATTTGACTCCCCAAATCAGTTTAAACGAACAGTTTTCTATGTGAACCTTGATGCATTTCTAGCAAAACCTCTCGAGTTCAGAGTATCGGTCTTCTAACCGGTCCTGATGTTGAACCCCTGAACCCGTGTGTTCACTTGTTTAAAGCCCACTCACTCTTTCTTTCAGCCGGCCATACATGGATCAAAATTCAGCCAGTTCAGCCAGTTCAGCGAGGGACTGACAGTCTCGATCAATCTATGGGCAGGCTGATTGTACCGAAGTCGGTCCATCGCTCGTACAATCAGCCTGTTGAAATTTTTAAATGCGATTACTGACGGTGGCTATAGATGCTAGCCGTAATCATGTTCTGTCAGCCGGAAAGGCTCCCTCTGGCAGCAGAACACAATAGCACTACAGGTGACCTTCCCCCAGCAACATGGACTGTGTTGATGGGGAAGTTAAGTGATTTTCTTTCCACCCCCTTCTGTAAGGAAAGCAATTGAATCATCTGTGGGCTGCTTTAGTCTAAACCCAACACAGCCTTGCCCAATTCCAATGGAACATAAGAGGGAGGTTTCACAGCTAAGAATCCTGTGACCAGATACCTTGGTACCTTACAAAGGATTTGTAATTGTGCACAGATATTCCTGAAATACAGACACTTAACAAGACAAATAGCTCTTGAACATTAACTGCAACAGTATAGTCTGCTCAGGAATACTCCCTCAGCCTGCTGATTGGGCAGTGAAAGAGCAGCAATACATTGATGATTTCCTCCTTCCACCTCCTGTCAGTTTGTATTACTTTAGCACATGTTTACTGTAATAGAGGATGATTGGCCTCATCCCTCTCCGTCTTATTTTATTAAGAGGATTACTCTAACAGTTAAAGACAAATTAACACTAGCTATATTCAAGTAGAACTAAAGGCAAAACTTTTTTTCATTTTGGATAGAGTAAGGAAGGGTGTTTAACCACTTGCTTACTGGGCACTTAAACCCCCCTCAGTCCCAGACCAATTTTCAGCTTTCAGCGCTGATGCACTTTGAATGACAATTGCGTGGGCATACAACACTGCACCCAAATGAAATTTCTATCATTTTTTTCCCACAAATAGAGCTTTCTTTTGGTGGTATTTAGTTACAGCTCGGAGTTTTATTTTTTGCTAAACAAACAAAAAAAGATGCAAAAAAAAAAAAATCATGTTTTAATAGTTTGTTAGAAAATTTTGCAAACGGGTCATTTTTCTCCTTCATTGAAGTGCGCTGATAAGGCGGCACTGATAGGCTGCATTGGTGGGCACTGATGGGCTGCATTGGTGGGCACTGATAGGCTGCATTGGTGGGCACTGATAGGCTGCACTTGTGGGCACTGATAGGCATAGTTAAGGCGGCACTAATAGGCACAGATAAGGCGGCACCGATGGGCAAATATGGGCACAGATAAGATGGCACGGATGGGTGGCACGGATAAGTGGCACGGATGGGTGGCACGGATGGGCACTGATGGGTACCACAGATAGATGGGACTGATGGGCACTGATAGGTGGCACTGATAGGTGGCTCTGATAGGTGGCACTGCTGGGCACTGATGGGCGGCACTGCTGGGCACTGATGGGCGGCACTGGGGTGCAGCACCTTTGAGGCAGATTGGGTGGCACTGTGGGGTGGCACTGTGGGTGGCACTGTGGGGTGGCACTGTGGGCATTATGGGCACAGACGGGGGGCACTTACTTTTACTTTGTTATATTTCAGGATGGCACTGCGGGAGGCAGGTGGGCACTGGCAGGTGGCATGTGGTGCCTTTCATTGCTGGCCGTGATCGGGACTGATGTCCCGATCACGGCCGCCGGTGATCGGCTTTTTTTTTTTCTCCTCGCGCTGTCAGCGCGAGGAGGAATAATAGCCGATTACCGGCTCCGTTCTATCACATGATCAGCTGTCATTGGCTGACAGCTGATCACGTGATAAGGGGTCGGGATCGACCCCTTACACGGATCGGTGATCAGGCGAGTCTCACGGACTCGCCGATCACAGAGCGCGCCGCGCGCGCCCCTCAGGGGGCGCGCAGGCCGCTCGTAACCAGGACGACGTCAATAGACGTAGTCCTGGAAATCTAGGTCCGCGCTAATGCCGTCATTCGGCAATAGCGCGGTACCCAAGTGGTTAAACCCTGGCAGATCCCCCCCCCCCCCCCCCCCAATCTGTGTTCTATTGCAGAGATTTCCCTTCACGTCCTGTTCCATAGCCAAAACTGGAAGTGAGGAAATCCCTGCAAATTAAGGCCTCCCTTGGGTCCCCAGAACTGGTGTCTACATTGGAAGATTTACCCTCTATTTCCTTTCTGGGGACAACCCATATGTGGGATTTTCTTTTTACTTTCACTTTTAATAATTGTAAATAGGACAAATGGAGAAGGTGAATCTCTTTTAATGGGGGCACAAACTGCAATAACAACTGACAGGTGTTCTCATCCCCCTTCACTCTATCCATAACATAAAAGCTTTTTACATTATCCACGAAAAACCTTTCAATTAGATTGTCCACAAAATCAGTTTTACTGTAGCTCATCATGTTGTAGCAATCTTGACTTGTTTTTCGCCTATAACTGGCTTCCTCCGGAGATATATAGTATCACACCTATGTTGAGATTATATAAAACAAATCAGTGAAAATGCATAGATCTATAATAAAAAATATATGAAAACAATACAACAGCACACGTATGTCATAGCAACTGATCATCAATGTGAAGTTTAGTGGAGAACATCTTACCAATGACCTCAATCAGGTTGGAAACTAATTCAAAATGATTCTTGTTGCATTATTTAGCATTTAGATCTGCTTGAGGTTTGGCTTTAAAGGTAAAAAAAGTTCCAAAGTGTTTATCCAGGTCCTAGCTTCATTGTGTATGTCTGAAGTTCTTAACTTGGACCATCAGTATCTGCTATACAGATTCCAAAGAAATCCAGTCGGTTACTGCCCCAATCACATACATTCTAAAACTTTTCACCTTCTCTGCATTTATGATCTCAGAAACTACATGGGAGACGCTCTCTACTCATTGTAATGTGCCTGTGAGGGACTTGTAAAGATGCAATGTGGTAGGTTGTCACAGTAATCCTTCTGTTTGTCAATGGTATACTTTTTTTTTTTTTTCCCTAAAAAAAACAAACAAAAAAACAAAAAAAAAAGTTGATCCATGAAATCTCGCTACCTTTTTTATTTTTAAAGCGTGAGTAAACCCGCTGACATTTTTTTTTCACCTGTAAGGGAAAAGGCATAATGAGCTAGTATGCACCGCATACTAGCTCATTATGAAATACTTACCTTAGAACGAGCTGTCGGCATCTCACTCTGTCCACGCCACGGGAGCTGACATGTTCCCTCGGCGTGTCTTCCGGGTATTGTGGCTCCGAAGCTGTGAGTGGCCGGAGCTGTGAAGTCGTCACTCCCGCACACACACGTTGGGAGTTTTGTTCCCGGCAGGGTCTGGCATCTGCTGGATTTTCAGCTGATAATGCCCGGTGCGCATGCGCCGCTGAAGTCAACGGCTTATTGCGAGGGGAATATCTCCTAAACTATATAGGTTTAGGAGATATTCTTTTTACCTACAGGTAAGACTTATTATAGGCTTACCTGTAGGTCAAAGTTAAACATTTGGCTATACAACCGCTTTAAGATTTGAATTTGATTGTCACAAGATTTAATTTATCATTTTTGTTTGTTACAGTAAAGATTGTAACATGCATCAACATTTTCTTTCATATTTGCCGCCTGCATAGTTGTATGCATGAGTGGAAGAGCTGCCAAGATTTCAGTATGAACTATATTGCCTTGAACATATGAATAATGAGATGAAAAGGTTTGAAATAAGACATGATGTAAACAGCTGATTGAGATTGTGTTACAGAAATGAGGCATCACAGCCCTGAAAATATGCTTTAGGACATGCCTGTTAATGAAAACATTAGAGGCCGGAACGCTTACTGTGCCTCAAGTTTACATAACGGTATTGCTTTAGAGGTTTAGTCATGTGTGTTCGAAGAACAGTCTATAAGATCAGTATTCTAACATCAGTTATCAGATAGTCTCATAAATTCTTGACCCTCCTATAGTAAAATATTAGATGCATTTTACTGATGAGAAAATTTGTATGGCGTTTGTTGTTCGTGCTTAGAATATACATTTCTCTTTTCTGTTGGTTTAGAGTAAACCATTTGCAATTGCGTTTCCCAAGCAGGCACATTTATATATGCCCTCCTCTACCTAGTGCCAGCTTATCCCGGGTGACGCCGACACAGTTTGCTTATCTGTGGAATCATCCTTTCTCTTGAAATTGGTTGGCTGGGGATATCTATTTGGGCCCATAAAAAAGAGATGGTTGAATTTCTTGAGCTTATGTCTATGACCAGCATTTGTTTCTCATTTTGCACAATTGAAATGTTCACATAGAAAAGTAGGTAACCTGGTTGAATTGTTTTGGATTTTTATTTCAGCAGAGAAATTGTTATATCTTTTGCTCCATGAACAGCTATTGGGGTCGGTTCACACTACAAATTTGCTATCCAGGTGCCTTTCTGCATGCACTGTTCTCATGCCTTTTTTAGTGAATTTTTCTTCCACCTTTGTTTCCCTTAGTTTTGATTTAGTAGCCGGCGCCCATCAGCATGCTAACAACCAGTGACTCATCGCTGCTGTCAGGAGCAAGATCAAGTAATCTGTTATTAAAGTGGTTCTAAGGGCTGAATTTTTTTTTACATTCATGCATTCTATGCACAAAGGTAAACTGTCATTGTACTTACCTGCGCGCCTCTCAATCCATTGAAGTGCACGAGAGCATTGGCTGAGACAGCAGCAGGAGCCATAGACTCCCACTGCTGTCAATCACAGCTAGACAGCCAATGAGGGGAGAGAGGGGGTGAGGCTGAGTGCAGCTCCGTGTCTGAATAGAGAGCAGCGGCTTGGGAGCACACTTACTTGAGTGCCCCCATTGCAAGCTGCTTGCTCTGGGGGCACTTGACAGGAGGAAGAGGCAAGGAGTGCCAGCTGGAGAGGGAGGATTGGGGCTGCTCTGTGCAAAACTGCTGCAGGTAAGTATAACGTGTGTTTTGTGTTTTTTCCCATTTACACCCCCCCCCCCCCCAATCAATACCAGGCCTAATCACACTTGTGTGGTAGAATTCATTGTTAATGGCACCCCAAATCTTTGTAAAATAGAGCACAGTTCACCCCAAAGCATTTATCATGCATAGTGATATGCTATGTTTTGGGGAAAAAAGTGTCCTATATGTTTTCACCCATTGTGGTGCATTGGCAGCCCATCATAATAATCAGTGCATGTTAATATGTGCAAATGTAAAGTGCAGCGTGAAATTGCTGGCGCTATATAAATCCTGAATAATTATAATAATAATGTGTGCATTTACTCCCTGCAATGGAACGTTTTCCGTGAGACTCTATGCGTTACTTCAGCTGTTTTATGCAATATATTTCTGGTCTTTCGGAAGGGAAAAGTGTTGTGTTGCATGAAAGCATTTCCCCTTAATGTTACTTGGTACGTCTAGACCTACTACATATTAGAAACCATTACTAAGGTCTGCTTCACAACTATGCATTTTTTTTGTGCGTTTTAAGTTTACACACTACAGTCTGTTTAACATGGTTTCCTATGGGTCACGTTCAGATCTGCGCATTTTATGGAAAGGGCCAGGGACTTTTCTGGTTTGTGGTTCCATAGACTTCAACAGATCAAAAATATTTATTGAAAAACTCAAAATGGAATATGCAAACTGCAACCTGCATAGATGTGAACCAAGCCTAAAAGGATATTTATCCAGGGAGAGCAGAATACCACCATGTATTGTCTATGCCCACATACTTTCAATAAAGCGGAACTCCAGCTAAAGCTTTCCAGTAGATGGGAGGATAGTACCGTTCTGTTTCTAACCTCTATAAGCTATTTATTGCAGATTGTATCCCTGTTGAAGAGATTTCCTCTGAACTCCCATCCTGATGATGTGGGTGAAAAATTTAATAACGGGGACCCAGACAGCGATACAAATTTCAGAAGTTTTAAACCTTAACAAAATAATTTAGCTGGAGTTTAATTTTGAAGAGAAACAATTATATTCATTTAGATAATGCAGTAATCTGGCCATTCTCTCTTTAATCATTATGCTTGAACAGACTTTGCATTAAAAAAATGTACATTTCTAATTTGTTTGACTTTATCTACTTTGTTTGGCAGTAGGCTGGATTGTGTGAGGTTGGAACTAAGCTGAAGTCACACCATTTGCTGCTCATCTACTGGCAGTTGACAGGCTGGCAGATGTCAGAATCCATGGTGGCCTCAGCAATACTCACATTGCTCTTCCATAACAGAATTCCTTAAGGGCCGGTTCACACAGCGGGCGATGCGAGGCGACACGACTCGCCTCGCCTCGCTCCCGCAAGTCGCCCCCGTTCTGTACAATGGAACCGTTCTGAGAGGAGCGACTCGAGTCGCTCCGACTCAGAAAAAAGGTTCCTGTACTACTTCTGGGCGACTTCGGGGGCGACTTGCATTGACTTCTATACAGAAGTCCTCTGCAAGTCGCCGCTGAGGTCCCCGCAGGTCGCGGCGAGGCAAGTCGGAGACGCCTCGCCGCGCCTGCAGTGTGAACCGGCCCTAAAAGTAGAACTAAAGGCAACACTTTATTTTTGCGTGGAGCAAGGGGGTTTATAACCCCTCATGTTGGTTGTTGTGGGGTTTTTTTTTTTGCCATCTGTGTCCCATTTTAATAAGATTTCCCTTCATTTCATGTACCGTAGCCAAAACGTAGTAGTGAGTAGTGAGAGGAAATCTCTTAAGTGAGGGAATCCGTGGTCCTCATTTAAAGAATTCCTCCCTTTTTCCTGTTCTGGAGACAACTCAAAATGTGGGATTTTCTTTCACTTTTTTACTCCTGGTGATAACTGGCAACAGGACAAATGGAAAGGGTGATTTCTCTAATAGGGCACCGAGACCAATTAAAAAAAGGTGTTTTAATCCCTCTCCACTCTGTCCAAAACAAAAAAAAAATAAGTTTTCCCTTTTTTTTTTCTACTTCAAAGAACTGAACATTTGGATCTGTTTTGTCGTAGGATATCTGTTATGTGGCCAAATGGATATATAGATCTAGAAATTGTGTTTCTGTATTTGTTGTTCATTCCAAGTTTGTGATTATACAGTCTCCTCTCCTGGACTGTGGAGTGTATTCACAGATTTTTGGATTTCTGTTCTGCATTTATTTTGGCTAGGTAAATAATGTCAGTGTTCCTTTTTTCTTTTTTTTCTTTTAGATATATCTGAAATTGAGCCCAACGTTTTTCTTCGTCCCTTCTTGGAGGTTATTCGTTCTGAAGATACAACTGGCCCCATTACTGGGCTTGCGCTGACATCTGTGAACAAATTTCTTTCTTATGCACTAATAGGTAAGGAGTCTTATTTGTCTGAGATGGCTAACCCTCTAGGTATATAGAGTATAATATATGTATGTGTGTGTATACATATATCTCTCTCTCTCTCTCCGCACATTTTTGCAAATATTTTATTATATCTTTTCATGTGACAGCACTGAAGAAATAACACTTTGTTGCGATGTAAAGTAGTGAGTGTACAGCTTGTATAATAGTGTAAATTTGCTGTCCCCTCAAAATAACTCAACACACAGCCATTATTGTCTAAGCTGCTGGCAACAAAAGTGAGTATACCCCTAAGTAAAAATTTTCAAATTGGGCCCAATTAGCCATTTCCTCTCCCCGGTGTCATGTAACTTGTCAGTATTACATGGTCTTGTGTGTGAATGGGGATCAGGTGTGTTAAATTTGGAGGTTATCGCTCTCTCATACTGGTCACTGGAAGTTGGCACCTCATGGCAAAGAACTCTCTGAGCATCTGAAAAAAAGAATTGTTGCTCTACATCAAAATGGACTAGGCCAGTGATGGCGAACCTTGGCACTCCAGATGTTTTGGAACTACATTTCCCATGATGCTCAACTACACTGCAGAGTACATGAGCATCATGGGAAATGTAGTTCTAAAACATCTGGGGTGCCAAGGTTCGCCATCACTGGACTAGGCTATAAGAAGATTGCCAAGACCCTGAAACAGAGCTGCAGCACGGTGGCCAAGACCATACAGTGATTTAACAGGACAGGTTCCACTCAGAACAAGCCCTGCCATGGTCGACCAAAGTAGTTGAGTGCTCCGCATCCTATCCAGAGGTTGTCTTTGGAAAATAGGTGTCATTGCTGTAGAGGTTGAAGGGGGTGGGGGATCAGCCTGTCAGTGCTCAGACCATACGCCTGCACACTTGCTCAAATTGGTCTGCGTGGCTGTCATCCCAGAAGGAAGCCTCTTCTAAAGACAATGCTCAAGAAAGTCCGCAAATAGTTTTCTGAAGACAAGCAGACTAAGGACATGGATTACTGGAACCATGTTCTGTGGTCTGATTATTTTGTTCAAATGGTGTCTAGCGTGTGCGGTGGCAACCGGGCGAGGATCACAAAGACAAGTGTGTCTTGCCTACAGCCAAGCATGGTGATGGGAGTGTCGTGGTCTGGGGAGCTACAGTTCAGTGAGGGAACCATGAATGCCAACATGTAATGTGACATACTGAAGCAGAGCATGATCCCCCCTCCCTGTGGAGACTGGCCCGCAGGGCAGTATTCCAACAGAACGACCCCCAAACTCACCTCCAAGACTACCACTGCCTTGCTAAAAAATCTGAGGGTAAAGGTGATGGGCTGGCCAAGCATGTTTCCAGACCTAAACCCTATTGAGCATTTGTGGGGCATCCTCAAATGGAAGGTAGAGGAGCGCAAGGTCTCGAACATCCACCAGTTTCATGATGTCGTCATGGATGAGGGGAAGAGGACTCCAGTGGCAACCTGTGAACTCCATGCCCAAGAGGGTTTAGGCAGTGCTGGAAAATAATGGTGGCCACACAAAATATTGACACTTTGGGCCCAATTTGGACATTTTCACATAGGGGTGTACTCACTTTTGTTGCCAGTGGTTTAGACATTAATGTACAGGGTATCATGCATATGACCCCCCTCTGTGCGATCCCCATTAACACCATGGGACCTCAGCCTGGTTCTCTCAACCCTTTCAATAGCCGCCTATTGAACCTGTTGGGTATATTCTTTTCTTTGATTTCACTCGCAACTTGGCCTTACTCCTTAGATCAGTGTTTCTCAACTCCAGTCCTCAAGG
The DNA here is from genome assembly GCF_037356315.1 of Lithobates pipiens. NCBI lineage: Eukaryota > Metazoa > Chordata > Amphibia > Anura > Ranidae > Lithobates > Lithobates pipiens. The sequence goes on along the minus strand of NW_027507787.1, from coordinate 56,873,219 downwards.
CGCCCCAACAGGTCATGTTTTCAGTATTTCCCTCTAATGAAAGGGCTGTGGTAATTGTTAAGGTGGTGAAACTGATCAAATCACCTGTGCAAAATAATGGGAGGCCTGAAAACACGATCTGTTGGGGCGCCTTGAGGACTGGAGTTGAGAAACACTGCCTTAGATCACCTCTGCAAGGCAAGTTCTTAGGTTAGAAGCCTTATACTGTAAGGAGCCTTTTCTGGTGTTGCAAAAAGATAAGCTTGTTTTGGGCCTTTCGTTTTTTTTTTTTTGTTTTTGTTTTTTTATGCGCATTTTTTTTACTGTTGTGAAACATCTCAAAGAAATTTCTCTCCACTGTCTGGATATTGTACTTGTGTGTTTAACCCCTCGACTTCAGCCTCCTTTAGGCAATCGTACTAGCTCTTTGTCCTTCCTGAGTGTTTCGGCAGGGTGCACCCTGTATCTTGCTAGGTGGATTAAACCGGTCATCCATTTGAGCCTATGGTCTAAAGCAGTGGTCTCCAAACTGCAGCCTCGGGGTTGGATGCAGCCCTTGGCTTGCCTTTATCTGGCCCATGGGGCATAATTCCTGCCACTGACATCAGCAATGGGGCACAATTTCTCCACTTGATGCCAATGACGGGACACTATTTTTACTCCTTCTGACACCAATGATGTGGCACTATTCCTCTCACGAATACCAAAGATGCAATGTTTAATTCCAGTGATGCCAGCACAATTTCTACTCCCAATGGCCGCAGTCCGGTCCGCTTAAAGTCTGAAGGACAGTAAACTGGCCCTGTGTTTACGAAGTTTGGAGACCCCTGATCTAAAGGATAAGGCTCTACCTTTCCCTTTTCTAGGTACAGGTTACCAGATGGTGCTTTACAGACTTTTTGCAAGGCTCTAATTTTTATTTTGTGTTTTTTACCAGGTAGATGCTTGGGACTTCTCTAATACCAATTTCAGGCATAAGGTGCTGCAAGCTCTACCATGCTTTCTGGCAAGCCTTTCCATATGCTGTTGCTTTGTGGGCTGGTTTGCAAATTTTGCTGCGTTTCCCACCCCTCAGTTGAACGGCTTTGCAAAGTCCCATGGTTGTGATGAAGAACCAGTACCATTACATTAGGAAGATGTGCTTTTTCGATTACCTGTAAAATATTGTTCCTTTGGATAGGACAAAGGTCCTTCCTCTGTTTTTTTTATTTTTTGTATTGCCCACTTAATTGCTATAAAATTGAGGTTAGCTCAGAGTGGAAGGCGTTCTAGAAGGGATGTCCCTACAATGTATTATGACAGTGTGCAATCACCTGACAATAGCTGCCTAGAACTCATGTTTATGACTAAGATCCCATGTCCCATTCTGTATTCCCCAAAAAAGTATTTCACACCCAAGTATGTGTTTTTTATACTAATCCTTTAAACCAAACCATTATCCATACACTCCATTTTCAGCATGTACTTTATTTTTTATTTTTGAGCAACTTGGACTGCTTTGCTTGAAGCCAGAATACATATTCAGTATATGCAAATATTGTTTTTACTTTCTAAAGAAACTGACTGGTATGCCAACTCCCTCTTCCAATGCTTTACTGCTGGTTGTTGACCCTACCCAACATTTATAGGAAACAATAATGGGGTATATGAGACATTGCTGCCCTCTGGTGCCTGCTATTTAATGTTTATAAATGTAACTTGATAGACAAGGGGTTAAACCATCTGGTATACCAGGGATTTAAACAAGCTCTTGATTGCTACTGCAGCTTGAGCTTAGTGGTGTCTGTTTAAGTCAGATTCTTTTTTTCATCAACCGCTGTATAATTACATAGTTCCATACTCAGGTTGCAAAAAGATACAAGTCCATCTAGTGCAACCAATAAAAAAATAAATCATACAATTCCATATAAAAATCCTTCACCCATAGTTGCTCTAGAGGAAGGTGAAAAACCCCAGCAAAGCATGATACATTTGCTACAGCAGGGGAAAAAATTCCTTCCTGATCCCCTGAGAGGCAATCGGATTTTCCCTTTATCAACTTTACCTTTAAATGCCAGTACCCAGTTATATTACGTACATTAAGAAAATAATCCAAGCCTTTTTTTAAAGCAATCTGAGCTGGCCAGAACCACCTCTGGAGGGAGTATAGTCCACATTTTCACAGCTCTTACTGTGAAGAAACCCTTCCCTATTTGGTGATTTTAAAATCTTTTTTTCCTCTAGAAGTAAAGCGTGCCCCCTTGTCCTCTGTGATGACCTTAAATAGCTCAACACCAAGGTCAATATAATGATCATATCTCCCCTTAATCTCCTCTTCTCAAGAGCGAATAAATTCAGTTTCTCTAATCTTTCTTCCAAACTAAACTACATATTCCAGGTCTTACTAATTTGTACAGGGGAAAAATTAGATCTATTTCTGTAGTCCATACCCCTCAATAAAAGAAAGGGCTTTGCTCGCTTTGGAAAACACAGCTTGGGCATTGCATGCTATTAAGCTTATGATCTACAAAAAACCCCAGATCCTTCTCCACTATGGATTGTCCAATCACTTTCACTGTACTGGCTACGGTGGTTCCCTGTTCCTCCGGGGAGCCCAGGACCACAATAAAACTGCCCCAATTTGTGATTCGTAATTTGTATTATGTGACTTTCATGTTGACAGCTGTCATTCCCTGGCCACCATAGCAGCAGCTATAAGTGGGCACAATCTGTGCTTGATTAGCTGCAATGGAGTGCAGGGGAGACATAGGGTATCTAATAGATCCCTGATGTCTCTATTAAGAGGACTTGGCACCTGCTAATACATAGGGGGTTCAGCCATTGGCCTCCTAGTGAAAGCAATAAAGTTAATTAAAAATTGAAAAAGTAAAAAAAAAAAGTACATTAGAATGGTATATTGAGCTGTATATGTGAAGTATCGCAATGAACATCAAAGAAAGAACAATAATTCTAGGGCCATAATTTACAGTAAAACTCTAAACTGGTAGCTTGAAAAGGCTTTTAAAGAGTCACCCATGGACCATTTTGGATAGTAAAAGTTTTTTTTCACGGGCATGCACATTTTAAGGCTTGATGTGTTTGATATCCATTTACTCAAAACAACCCAATATATTTTATTTTACCAAAATAATGGGTATAATGTGTATAATAATGTTTGTATATACCGTAACCAAAATTAATTTATAGTGTGTTTTTTTTCCCTAAAAAAAAAATATGCTTTTGATAAACAGTCGCACAAATATGGTGTTGCTTAAAGCATCTGCCACCATTTTTTTATTCTACAGGTCCTCTAGTTCCAGAAAATATATATAAAGTTGAGGGGGGGGGGGGGTTCTTGTAGTTCCCCTCAAGTAATGTAGTGCATGTAAACCCCAAATCTATTTAAGTACAAGTAACATAATTCTGTACTGTTTACAGTTTTCTTTAGCAAGCATTTTATTATTTATTAATCGGCTGCAAAGTTTCTTACAATAACTCTTAAGCCACTATCTCCCAATTGGCAGCATCGCTTTTCGGCCTTCTGTGCAAATTTCTTGAATTGGCAGTTGAGCTGCCGCGGACGTGATGGGCAGCTCTGTGGCCAAATGAAGCAATGCACACAGCTGACTGTCAACTCTGCTTCTAATTGAGAGCCCGTGGCCTTAGCATTGTCCGTTTTGGGACAGGAAGTGCTGTTACTTGCAGAATCTTCAGTTAAAACATTTTGCAACAGATTTAGAAAAAAATATTTGCTTTAGAAAACAGGGCTGAGTGAGGCAGGATGCCAAGCATACTAAAAATAGATGTTGGGTTTACATTCACTTTAACCTGCCCCTAGCCCAATGTTTTCATCTGCACTTGGTATATAAACACCTTCCAAACAACCTTCCAGACTTTTTAAACTGAGGAAATCGCAGAGTTGCCGACACCTTACATACAAGTAGAATAATCTATCGGCATTTAGGAATAATGCTCTTTTTTAAACCATTTTTTTATGCCGATTGAGTTGTATGTTAATTGTTTCTACACTATACAAGACACACAGTGTGAATTATGGCCAGAACAACATACTCAGAGGCGCTGGGAACTTTTATACTTGCACGTGTAGTCAGAGGAAAACTTCACTCTCAATTGGTCTGGCAAGGCACATAGCAAGGCTTTCTTCAATAAGCACCGCTGTCTACGTGGAGTAACAACTTGACAGCAGTTGCTGATCAAGAACTTTTTAAGTTGTTACTCCATGTGGAGAGTTCCGTGCTGGTTAAAATATAGATGTGTGACGTCCCTTTCCATCCAAGTTTTGCCCTGATGAAGGAAAGTGGTGTATCCCTACTGCTTTATCAGCAGTTTAAAATTTCCTGGATGCTCTTATTCAGCTTTGATACGGCACTCCATTCGGTGTTTCCATTATTTTGGCCATAACAGCCAATCAAGTTTCATATTTTTTAAAGCCACAGTGCATGCATGCAAAAAAACCCCCCACAAAAATCAGCACAAGACAAATAAATTAGTGAGTGCTGATGCTGCTTCTTTTAGAGAAAATCCTCCTCCATCCATGCCACCATTGCTGTGCAGCGGCAATTAAGAGAAATAAGGGGCTGTCACAAGCTCTTATCAAGAGTGCCAAACTATGCCCACCCTTTTTGCCCAGTTTGACCATTCATAGAAGCTGTACTACAGCTTCTCATAAATGGAAAGCTATTAATGGAAAAGAATGATAGGTCCACCCCTCCATTTGAAGATCCTGTCTCATTTATTGAAGATGTAGTATGTAATGAATAAAGGAGTTGTGCAGAAAGGCCGGGGCATAGTTGGGTGCTCTTGATGAGAGACTGTGACAACTGTTCTATTAAAGTAGAACAATAGGCCAAACGTTTTATTTTGGATAAAGAAAGGATGGGTTATAACCCCTGTCAGATTTATTTTTTATTTTTTTCCATCTGTGTCCCATTGCAGAGATGTCCTTTCACTTCCTGTCCCATAGCCAAACAGGAAGTGAGGGGAAATCACTGCAAATCAAGGAAACACTCTGGGGCCCACAAGTCACCAGAACTGGCATCCCCATTGAAAGATTTCAGCTCTTACTTTTCTGGGGACAACCCAAAATTTGGGATTTTCTTTTACTTTCAGTGATGATGCTAAAACAAGTGGAGAGAGGAATCTTCTTAACGGGGGCACAGACGGAAATAAAAACTGACAGCTATTCTAATCCATCTCCACTCTATCCAAAAATTAAAAAAAGTTTTGCCTTTAGTTATACTTTAACCCCTGTTGCATCAGAAAAAATATGGGAATGGGTGAGCATGGAGGATTTCTGTAGATGGATAGATGGGGCATCAAAGCAAGGGCCTCCTGACCAGAAGTTATGTCCCTTATGCTGATGATTCTTTGTAAAGCCTTGTACACACAGTCAGAGACTCCGTCGGAATGTGTCCTATCGGACCGTGTTGTCGGATAATCCGACTGTGTGTGGTATGCATCGGACTGATTCCGTCGGAATATCCGTCGGACCCAATTTTCCAACTTGTTGGAAATATTTTCCAACCAACTGGTTCGATCGGACATACTCTGATCATGTGTAGAGAATTTTGATCGGACAAAGTGCCACGCATGCTCAGATCAAATTCCTACATCAAAGCTATTGGCTACTAGCCTGAACATAGTCCCATCGTAACGAAATTACGTCATCACGTTCTGAATGATTGGATTTTTCGACAACTTAGTCCGACCGTGTGTATGCAAAAGTTTCGGACAAGATCTGACGGACAAAATCCGACGGATTTGGTTGTCAAAATCTCCGACCATGTGTACAGGGGCTTAGACAGTTAAGTGCAGCCAAAAAAAAAAAAAAGACAGGCTGCAACCACTCAATGTTTTCTCCAGTATTAAAGTGGTTTTAAACCCTTACAACACTGCTTTTACCCACAGGTAAGCCTATAATAAGGCTTACCGGTAGGTACTGGAAATATCTCCTAAACCTGCACGGTTTAGGAGATATTTACCATATACGCTTACGCCGACATCCTCGGCACATGTGCACTGAAGAAAGGGCACGATCATGCCATTTCTAAAGGACCCGTGCTGTGACTGTCGGCTCCCGTGGAGATGAACGAGGCCACCAGTGGGGACATCGCAGGCTTCGTTTGCAGGTAAGTGGCACATAATGAGCTAGTATGCGATGCATACTAGCCCATTAGGCTTTTACAGGGAACAAAATAAATAAGTAAAACCCATCAGAGTTTACTTCCTCTTTAGATTTAATTACATTTATTTTCTATACAAGTCCTTTAACATGCAACATTTTTTTTTTTTTTTTAACATATTTATAACACATTTTTTTTAGGTTTCATACAGAGGTTAAGGGTGTCAAGACAACACTATATTGATCAGTGGCCTTTGTATATTTCAAGCAATGTTTTACAACTGGAATATATGGCATTTATTGCTTAGCTTGTATACCCAAACCTGCCGCTTCTCTCCACACATTAAAAGATTACTTTTTCTTTTTTCTACTTCAGATCCCGTCCATGATGGTACTGCTGAAGGAATAGAGAACATGGCAGATGCAGTTACACATGCCCGCTTTGTTGGCACAGACCCAGCAAGCGATGAAGTTGTGCTGATGAAAATCCTACAGGTAACTCGAGAGAGAAGGGACCGCATCCCCCTGTCCTTATCCAGGGGGCAATTAGATGAATTGCTTAAGCTCTTTGTATCCTGTTACACAGAGACGCGGACCATGTTTTGACTCTGCTAGAGCTTTGCGCCTAATGTTATTTTTAAACACGGGGCTCATGTACCTGAAGTAAAAGCTTTTTCAAATAAAAGATAATTAAACGCTTCAATTAATTGATTTCAGGCATTTGTCAAGATGTATCAGGAGAAGTCCCTATGAAGGGCTGGGTGGGGAATCGGCAGTGTAAAGGATGCTGAACCTCATCAGCGTAATTTAAACAGGAGGAGGCGTAGGCTATCTGTTTACTATGAGGAACATGTTGACTTGTCTAATCAGAAAATAATAGCTAAGCTCTAAATCCGCTCTCCCTATACACTGTATGTTTGACATTGACTTAGCTTCTATTTTTGTGTGTTAGAAAACGCTGATAACATCTCTGAAACTTCCTATAGCTTAAACAGTTTCCAATGGAATATTTAGGACACTTTGTTTACTTGCTTTATATCTTGCTTTTTTTTTTTTTTTTTTTAAAGGTCCTGCGCACATTGCTACTTACGCCAGTAGGAGCTCATCTCACCAATGAGTCTGTCTGTGAAATTATGCAGTCCTGTTTCCGCATTTGTTTTGAGATGAGGCTGAGTGGTAAGTTGTGCATTCAGCCTGATTTGTGTGATGTCTGTATTGCATGTAAAGGAACAGAAATTGGAGAGTGAGAGAGCCCTATAAAACTGTTCAGCCTACATACGTGTGCAGGAAGTGAGGCTTACAGTTAAGCTTAGGGCTCAGAGGTTTGCTTGCTTTAGCGCACGTACAGTGAAAGAAGGCCAATTTATGCCACAAGTAGATTGGCTCAGACTTGCTTTGCTAGGAACCCCTGCTTGAACCGTAAAGAGTGCTTCCCACTTTGCAAGGCTGTCTCTAGGGATCCCTCTTACAATGCTCACCCACAAGCCTCTTACCCTTTGCATACACAAAAATGTAAGCACAGTGTGGTAATGTTATGATTCTAATAGCCTACAGATATTGCTTGTATAAATACACATCTCTGCTTTAATAAAAAGAAATTGTTACTTTAGATTACTCCTTTAGATTGTAAGCTCTATGAGCAGGGCCTCCTATTCCTTCTGTATTTTTATAGTACTGTCCCCATATATATATTGTAAAGGGTTTTCGCTTGGCGCTATATTAATCCTGTATAATAACAATATTACTTTTAGTACTTTGTTGTGCATTTCATATAGTTGATGTCGTTTCATAACTGCACATCAAATAGTCAGTAGTTAGCTATAATGCACTCAAACCTTTACTAATTCTTCCATGAGTTCTCGAACACTGAGATTTCGAATGCTGTGTATGTGAGCCTGTTTTTTTCTTTTTTGGGGATTATATATTTCTCTGTTCTACATAATAAGCTCCACAGCACCATCTAGTGTTTCCTGGCATGGAGCACTACTAGACCAGGGGTTGAGGACTGGGCCTGGTTTTAATAAATTTGCTGTAATCCTTTGTAAACAAGGAATGGAGGGGAGACTGCTTGCTGAAGCCTCTTGATAATATCACACCACGTAATGACACCTGTGTTATTTGTTTTTGTCTTCGCAGAGTTATTGAGAAAATCTGCAGAGCATACTCTTGTCGACATGGTGCAGCTGCTCTTCTCAAGGTAAACCCTCTTGTGTTTGCCTGTGCCTTGCTGACACGGCCCCCTGAGGACTGACATATTCTATACTTATTTGGGGTCCACAGGGCAGGATGTGGCAGTAGTCTTTCTGGAAAGTGGTCAAAAAAAAGATAAATATAATAGTCAGGACCTTGAGGATATGCCGTTAACTACAAGTTCATTGTTTGGCGGCTCATCTCCAGATGATTAGGTCCCATAAAATTATGTCAAAGTCCATCTTTTAATTTGTGACCTGTGGATTTTAAAACATAAATAATTAGCCACATAAAGCCTATTGACACATTGACCATGCAAATTAGGACATGTAAAATGTGTTACTGTGGCCTGTAAGACTTAAATACCACCAGAGCAAAAAGTATGTTGTTTTTTTTTTATTTTTTTTTATTTTTTATTTTTTTTTATATGCCAGATTAACACATAGCATGTAGACCCTAGTTACTGATTGAGCACGGGAAAATGTGTAAAGCATTACTCATACTGTTGGTGCTATAAAAATGCTGTATATTATGATATAATCATTTAAATGGGCTGCAGATATGACAAATGGACCCCCCACCTGCAGGGTAGGGTAAACTTGCCAATCCACAATCTGCCACCTACTAAATTCTTTGAAGCACTTTATTTGTTGCGCTGGTGATGCAGGTTTTCTGGATATGGGGGGGAGCATGTGCGAATAACCAGACTCAAACTCATGGAATGGGACCAGCAATGCCACCCAAGGTAAAATCTGTTACCAGAGCTCAGGGTTGGACTCTTGTAGCGGGAAGTAGGCTAGGGCAATGTTTCTCAACTACAGTCCAACAGGGCATGTTTTTACAGGTGATTTGATCAGTTTCACTGCTTTAGTTATGACCACAGCTGTTTCATCTGAGAAAAATCCTGAAAACATGACCTGTTGGGGGTACTTGAGGACTGGAGTTGAGAAACGTTGGACTAGGGAATGTGACCTTAAGAAGTTGGGCTATCGGGAGACATGTCCATTCTGCCCTGAATGGGCAAAGTCTCTGTGTCCCTTTTTAAATAATAGGTCTTTAAAGAAGATGTACTGAAATCCCTTTGTATTTTCATATTGTCATCACAATGTGCACAACACTTATAGTTTTAAGGCCCTATTATGTTGCTTACACAACATTACAAAAAAAACAAGTGGTTCTTTTAGGAAAAGGAGAGTCTGCTAGGTCGATATGTTATACATAGAAAAATTTGCGTGGCTGTCAACCGGTCATTAGAAATTTGTTAAGCAAAGCTTTATGTGGCATCTTGCGTGACCCAGCAAACTAAACAGTCACCAGCTGCATCACGCTGGCCATCTATATCGTACACGTGAGTTGTCAACTTACTACTTTGTGAATAATAAAGCTGGTATCTCAGAGGACAAAGTACAACAATACAGTCATGTTGGGGGCATTGGACACAACCTTTTTATTTAGTGCTCACTTAAATAAATTTTTATATATATATATATATATAGAATGATCAATAAACTTGAAACGGAACGTGATTTATATTTGGACTTTTGAGAAAATATACCAGAATTTTTTGGAACCCATCAAAGCAAAGTATTTGGTAGATTTTCTCCAAGATTCATGTTCTTCCGCCCTATTACAAGGCATTTCTTTCTCACTGTCGTGAGTTTAAAACCCGCTGATAACAGGGTCATTATTAATTGAATAGTATACAAGGAGGACAGTCTACCCGCTTAGGACTTCAGTTTTTCTTTTAGGCACAGTTGTTCTACATCAGGCCACCCTCATTATGTCTGTTCAGGATGTTGGAACTCCTTTTGAATACCTCTTTGTAATACATCAGACATTCCCCAAAAAAAAAAAAAAACCCCATATATGCTCATTTTTTTCTCGTGTTTAAAAACCGTGATTTATCAAGATGCCAGTACCAAGAAGATTGCTATAGCTGCCAGTCAGACCTTTGCCGGCTTTGGAAGCTGGAATATGAGGATATAGGAAAAGTTACATAGCAAAGGCTTCAGAAAGCTATTTTTTCCACCAAAAAAGGTTGGAGTAAATAGAGTGGACCTTTAGCCCCTAAAAATTAGCTTTTCTTTTTTTTCAAATTTTTTTTTACACCAAAGCATTTACTGCATGGTGCTGATCAAAAAACGGAATCCCCTCATCCACACAAGCGAGGTGGAGGGGAGGAATCATCACCACTGTGTTATTGTATTCTGACAGTAGATTGTCTTCACTGCCATGGTCAAATGAAACGGCCCCATTTGACAAATGTCGATCGTTGGATCGACATCTGTTGGTGGGAACGGCCTTCGATCTATTAAAAAGACCGGCCAAATTTCAATTCATCTATGGCCAGGTTTAATTTTGTATAGTATTTGCTTTCAATCCATTCATTGGAGTTAACTGTTTATTCCAGGCACACTAAGGCTGGTCATACACTGAGCAAATCTTCAGGAACCAGCTAAAATTTACTTTTTGTGGCAGCTGGAAATGTATCCATCCATACTGTGTACCGTGTATGGAGGAATCTGTTGGCTATTTCTATGTGTGTGGCGAGCTTTAGCCTCTGTCTTTAAAGTGTTTTCCCAACTATACACAATGGGTGACAGCCATTTGACTGCATCCTTACATTAGGAGAGACTGACAGTACTATAGAACTGTGGCATGCCTTAGTGATGTCACTAGCATCTTTTGATAAACGTAACACTGATTGGATGCAAAAAAATGGCTACCTTCCCCGGCTACACTTTTACTACTATTCAATTTGTCTCGTTTGGCCCAGCATGCATTAGGTTCTCCATATATGTTGTGCAATTGATAGTGAAGTACTAATAGTTCCTTTTGTTGTGATAGGAACTGGGGAACTAAATAAATTAGATCTGACATTCAGGAAATCATGTTTTGCTTTAATTATATGTCATTACAAATCAGGCAGGTGAAAATTTTAAATTGCAACTGCAAAACACTGACCTTCAAAACTCAATTATCTCTGGGTGTCACGACCACAAGCTCCAACTCATAATTTAAGTGGTGTTCTCACTCATGCAAAATGCCAGGCTGACATTGCTAGAATCTGATATTTCTCTATTTCCCCTTTAGATGGGTTTTTAATTAGCAGTGATTGAAGCACGGAAAAGAGCTATAAGGGATCTGTTTTATAAATGTTTTCACACAAGATTCACATTACCTTTACCCAAAATTCACATATTTTCTAATTGGGTTTTACTGGGAAAAATTTGCAAAACCTGTGTAAAAGTTGCATGGCATTATAAACATACCCATCTATAATCTGCATATAATTATATTTTATACAAGTATAGTATATGCATTGTTTGTATTATCTCATGAACTTTTATTGCAGATTGCCACAATTTAAAGAGGAAGCAAAAAGTTATGTTGGGACCAGCATGAAAAAGGTATTGTAACATTTCCATTTTTCTTTCCAAGGTTGCATGATTCTTGTAGTTTTTGTCATTGGTGTTGTGTTTCTTGAATTGTCTTTTTCTATTGATCTATTTGTTCTTTCTCTGTATCTCATTCTGTTTCCTCCTTGGTTTCATATTTATTTCAAATATATTGCAATTCCTTTTCTGTGTCCTTTTTAAAATTTTCTGATTCCATTACTAATTTTTCTGATGCTGTTTGTGTATATGTAGTTCTACTTCATTAACAATTATAGTTGCAGCAAACTTCTCGCTTGACCCTTTCAGCCATTGCAGATAGGTGGTACTCTTGCAGACACTGTAAAGATCAGTTATCTGATTAATTGTTTTTTTTTTTTAACATCTTTACTCTGCTTTTATCCACATTTTCACATTGGACATATTGCCTATTCTGACAGTGCATGTGGGTAGACTGATTGTACTATGTTAGTATTGCACATTCCAGCATTGGATAACTCATACTCGTTTGATGTTGTGAAGAAGTGCTTGAAAATAAAAGGTTAAGATCAGTTCTGGAATTGTATTCACAGAACTGAATCTGTTCACGGTATATTGCATGGTTATGTGTTGCAGTGCTATTAATTCTTAAAGCTGAGCTCCAGGAATTCAATCACTTCAATCATGTAAAGTGTGATGGCATACTTTGAGTTAAGTCCAACAAGGTGCTTTCCAGCTAGTGGACTTCTTTTATTCACAACTGACCGTTTTTTGGAGCTATCGCTGCACACCCAGGGCCTTGGCAGGAGAAACGCTGCTCTCATACAGCAGCAGGTCTGCCAGCCCCTCCCCTCTCCTCTGCACTATTCATTTGCAGAAGACTTTTTTTGTGTGTGTGAGTTCACATAATACAAAGCACTGTTATTGGACTGGTGGAAGGGAGGGGAGGGCAGAGCAGCTGCATCCAACCCTGCAGTGCCAGAAATGTAGTGACAGCTACGTTCCCAGTGCTCAGTAAAAAAGCCAAATTGTAAATGAAAAATCCATGAGGTGGCATGCATTTCATTGGCCCTAATCCTTAGTGATTCAGCACATTGTACACAGTGACTGTATTCCTTGAGTTCAACTTTAATGGCAGCTCAACGCACCTGCCCAACATACCTGTTATGGAGCACCACAACACGCGGTAGCAAAGTGCTGTGTACTATCGTATGCTAACCTTCCAAAAAAAAAGGCTGCACACTGTTTTTGTTGTGTTTTAATGTGCTATAGAACCCATTCAAAGGAATAGGCTTCCATAAAGCAATGCACATGATCGCTCAAAGTAAGGAACCTCAAAGGTGTGAACGTTGCTGTAGGCTTTGATTTTAGAATTTTTTTTTTTTTTTAATCATCTGAAACTGCACAGTATTTTGATTTATACATAGATGTATTTACACTGGTGTACAATTGCATACAAGTCTCCATCATTGTTATATTTTCTACTTGGGCCTCGTTTACATTTGCCTTGCTGTTTGACGCACAATCCGTGTTGGGGTTGCTCTTCAAACAGTGAAGAGGCTATGCAATCTTCTAAATACCACGCACGTGTGTGGCTGCAGTGCGGTCCTATTTATTCGAACGGATTGCGGTACTGCCCACCGAATGTGATGGGGCAAAGTATTGTGACCCCGAAACATGGGTCAACTGTGGGGTTTTTACCACCCCTCCAATCAAGTTTAAGCAAGCCCTTAAATGTTTTCTATATAAGATGGTAATAAACTCCACCCAGTGATTTACTTATGGTCTTTTCTTCATGCTCAATCAATAGATCAAAAGAATAGTGCAGGTTGTATTAATAGATTTGTTTGCAATGCAGGTGACATGCTTGTTGCTCACTTTCCATGTAATGAACATTGCAGACCTGTTGGCAAGGAAACCTCAGCTCTCAGATGCTCGGTATGAGCTTGAGTTGGGGTATCAGGTTCTTGTATAGCAGGTTCAACCATCAAATTGAATTCCTCATGGTTTTGTTTTTTAAAGTCCTAGCATGGAAGGCTTTCATTCCTTAGATATTAAGTAAGGAAGTGTTGGATTAAACAAATAAGTAATGAACCCCTTGAGAAGAACTGTTTCCACAGCCTTTGCCCTGATCAAAGTTTATTGTTCTTTGCTGCCAAAATCAGAACCTACATCTACAAAGCCCAGCTCATAGTAAATAACCTTTCTGTCCAGACTTCATCCTTGCTCAGAACAACCTGTACCTGATTCTTGAGGAATGTCCCATGGTCTGTGCTTTCTGCACATCGCCACACATGTATGGTGTGAACAGGGCGCATAGAAAACATTTTTTTTTTTTTTTTTGGTGTTACCTGTTCACATCATACATGTGTGGTAATGTGCAGAAAAACGCATCTTGGCACAAATGGTATAAACAAGGCCATCAGAAAAATTATTGCAGGTGCAACGGAGGCTGGTTAAGGATCTTAAAATGCGCAGACAGGTTCACAAGTGGATTTACGACACACGGATTATAAATCCTAATATGGAGATGAAACCTTAACCAGTTGCCGACCGCCGCACGCCGATGTACGTCGGTACAATGGCACGGGCAGGCATAAGGACATACATGTACGTCCCTTGCCTCCCGCGGGTCGGGGGCCCGATCGGGCCCCCGCCCGGTGCCTGCGGCGGTCGGTATTCGTTCGGGAGCGATCCCGGACGAGGGGACGGCCATTCATTCATGGCCACCCCCTCGCGATCACTCCCGACGAATAGAAATCCCCGGTGACATCACTTCCTCTCCTGTAATGTAAACACAGGAGAGGAAGTGATGTATTCTCTCCTCCGTGTCGGTATTTTTCGTTCCGACACGGAGGAGAGCGGATCAGTAAGTTGCACCAACACTCACACACACAGTAGAACATGCCAGGCACACTCACACCCCCCCTTTACCCCCCGATCACCCCCCCAATTACCCCTGCCCCCCAGTCACAGTGACACCAATGTCTTTTTTTTTTTTTTTTTTTTTTTTTTGCATTGGTGTCATTTGTGACTGTAATAACTGTTAGGGCAGTTAGAGTTAGCCCCCTTTAGTTCTAATGTACCCCCCTAACCCCCCCAATAAAGGTTTAACCCCGTGATCACCCCCCGTCGCCAGTGTCACTAAGGCTGGGTTCACATTGCAGCGGTTTATGAGAACGAATGTGATTCGCACCGCACTGCAGTGCAAATCACATCCGATCTCTGTGCGATTCGAGTTCAGCCATTCGCCGCACTCGCCATACCCGCCGCACCCGCCGCAAATTCGCACGGGACCCTTTTTTTGGCCCGCAGCAGAATCGGATCGCATGGGTGTTCACACCATGCGATCCGAGTTTGCAGATTGCACTGCGATATGCGAACTGATCTGGGGGTGTCAGTAACATTTCACTGACACTCCCAGCAGTTCGCATAGGGCAGTGTGAACTGCCGCCGGGAGGCATGCGATGCGGGAACCCGCCGCGGATTCGCGGCGTTTCCGCATCGCTCCAGTGTGAACCCAGCCTAATAAGCGATCATTTTTCTGATCGCCGTATTAGTGTCACAGGTGACGCTAGTTAGGCAGGTAGGTATTTAGGTTCGCCGCAGCTTTTTATAGCGCCAGGGACCCCCATATACTACCGCATAAAGCCCCCTGATTGCCCCCTAGTTAACCCTTTCACCAGTGATCACCATATAACTGTTACAGGTGACGCTGGTTGGTTAGTTATTTTTTTTATAGTTTCAGGGCACCCGCCATTTATTACCTAATAAAGGTTTAACCCCCTGATCACCCGGCGGGTGTCATTTGTGACTAATAACTGTTAGGGCAGTTAGGGTTAGCCCCCTTTAGTTCTAAGGTACCCCCCTAACCCCCCCAATAAAGGTTTAACCCCGTGATCACCCCCCGTCGCCAGTGTCACTAAGGCTGGGTTCACATTGCAGCGGTTTATGAGAACGGATGTGATTCGCACCGCACTGCAGTGCAAATCACATCCGATCTCTGTGCGATTCGAGTTCAGCCATTCACCGCACCCGCCGCACCCGCCGCAAATTCGCACGGGACCCTTTTTTTGGCCCGCAGCAGAATCGGATCGCATGGGTGTTCACACCATGCGATCCGAGTTTGCAGATCGCACTGCGATATGCGAACTGATCTGGGGGTGTCAGTAACATTTCACTGACACTCCCAGCAGTTCGCATAGGGCAGTGTGAACTGCCGCCGGGAGGCATGCGATGCGGGAACCCGCCGCGCATTCGTGGCGTTCCCGCATCGCTCCAGTGTGAACCCAGCCTAATAAGCGATCGTTTTTCTGATCGCTGTATTAGTGTCACAGGTGACGCTAGTTAGGCAGGTAGGTATTTAGGTTCGCTGCAGCTTTTTATAGCGCCAGGGACCCCCATATATTACCGCATAAAGCCCCCTAATTGCCCCCTAGTTAACCCTTTCACCAGTGATCACCATATAACTGTTACAGGTGACGCTGGTTGGTTAGTTATTTTTTTATAGTTTCAGGGCACCCGCCATTTATTACCTAGTCTCACTAGTGTACCCCTAAATTTAGGGGTGTCTACTTTCCAAAATGGGGTCATTTGGGGGGGGTTTGTGCCATCTTGGCATTTTATGGCCTTCAAAACTGTAACGCCCTTAGAAAGCCTGAAGGCGGTGCTTGGTTTTCGGGGCCCCGTACGCGGCTAGGCTCCCAAAAAGTCCCACATATGTGGTATCCCCATACTCAGGAGAAGCAGCAGAATTTATTTTGGGGTGTCATTTCACATATGCCCATGGCATGCGTGAGCAATATATCATTTAGTGACAACTTTGTGAAAAAAAAAAAATAAAAAAAAAAAAAAGTTTGTAATTTTCCCGCAACTTGTGGCAAAATATAAAATATTCCATGGACTCAACATGCCTCTCAGCAAATAGCTTGGGGTGTCTACTTTCTAAAATGGGGTCATTTGTGGGGGTTTTGTGCCATCTTGGCATTTTATGGCCTTCAAAACTGTAATAGGTAGTGAGGAGTGAAATCAAAAAATTACGCCCTTAGAAAGCCTGAAGGCGGTGCTTGGTTTTCGGGGCCCCGTACGCGGCTAGGCTCCCAAAAAGTCCCACATATGTGGTATCCCCGTACTCAGGAGAAGCAGCAGAATTTATTTTGGGGTGTCATTTCACATACGCCCATAGCATGTGTGAGCAATATATCATTTAGTGACAACTTTGTGTAAAAAAAAAAAAAAAAATTTTTTTTTTGTCATTATTCAATCGCTTGAGGCAAAAAAATAAAATATTCAATGGGCTCAACATGCCTCTTATCAATTTCCTTAGGGGGTCTACTTTCCAAAATGGGGTCATTTGGGGGGGTTTTGTACTGCCCTGCCATTTTAGCACCTCAAGAAATGAGATAGGCAGTCGTAAACTAAAAGCTGCGTAAATTCCAGAAAACGTACCTTAGTTTGTAGATGTGACAACTTTTGCGCAAACCAATAAATATACAATTATTGACTTTTTTTTTACCAAAGACATGTGGCTGAATACATTTTGGCCTAAATGTATGACTAAAATTGAGTTTATTGGATTTTTCTAATAACAAAAAGTAGAAAATATCATTTTTTTTCAAAATTTGCGGTCTTTTTACGTTTATATCGCAAAAAATAAAAATCGCAGAGGCAAACAAATACCATCAAAAGAAAGCTCTATTTGTGGGAAGAAAAGGACGCAAATTTTGTTTGGGTACAACATTGCATGACCGCGCAATTACCAGTTAAAGCAGCGCAGTGCCAAAGTGTAAAAAGACCTCTGGTCATTTACCAGCAAAATGGTCCGGTCTGAAAGTGGTTAAAGTGTAACTAAAGTCAAAATTTTTTTTTTTTTTTTCTTCTTTTGGTAAAATATGAAAGGATTTTTAACCCCTGTCAGGCTTGTGTTTTTTTTTTTTTTTTAAACCATCTGTGATGGCAGGGGTGGGTTTCCCTTCACTTCCTGTCTCAAAACCAAAACAGGAAGTGAGAGAAAATCCAAAGTGAGTGAATTCCAGGGTGTCCCCATGGGAAAATTTCCCCTCTTACTGTGCTGATGTCAACCAAAATTTGAGATTTTCTTTTACACTCACATTCAGTGGTCAACAGGACGAATCTCCCTACTGGGGGCACAGACCACATATATTTGTATAATATAAATTATGTGCTCTGTTCCATTGTAAAAAAAAAAAAATGTAGTATAGAGATGATCTAACCACCACCAGCTCAGGAACAAGCCTAACTGAAGACAAAGAACACAAAGTAGCTTTAAGGTGAGTATTAAGACAGTATGCTCATGTTTTGCCCAAAGGCAAAGATAGCTCTCTCCAGAGTAATATATTAATTAGACAGCTGGAAACCGTTAAAGGATAAAAAAAAAATCCACTGGACAAGCGAGTTATTATGAGCATGCCAGCTCAATCGTTGGCACCACATCCCAGAAATAGATAATGGAGATGCATAAAGATTGGGACTTTATAGGTGCAGATAAATTTGAAAAAATATCAAATATAATGTATAAAATATTCCTTTTATTTTAAACAGAATAAAATTTCATTCATAAATGGGAAGAATGAAAAAGAGATACAAATGATGGCTAGTACATTTAGTTTATTACTTTAACAACACAGCAATATATGATGGACTTCTCAACATGTTTCACCCATGTAGCAGGCTTCCTCAGGGGATGCTGGTTGTTTAGGACGTACAATGCCTTCTGTATCTCCTAAAAACAGAGGGACCAAGCACTGCTGGGTCATCTGAATGCTTTGCTGCATCAGAAAACCTTGCGCCAAAAGTGACCATAGATGGCAGATAAAGACCAAAAGGGAAGGTTTTGCAGCAAGATAACACCAGGAGCTACACACCACCAAATGTTCTGACCACTTTGAAGTATCTCTGACAGAAAACATGTGTGCATCCCCTGGTTCCAGCAGCGGGTCAAGCAAAACTTAAGTTTACAGGGAAGTAAAGTCTACACAAGTACATACAGTGCCTTGAAAAAGTATTCATACCCCTTGAAATTTTCCACCTTTTGTCATGTTACAACCAAAAACGTAATTGCTTTCATTGAAATTGCATGTGATAGACCAACACAAAGTGCCACATAATTGTGAAGTTGAAGGAAAATGATAAATGGTTTTCCAAATTTTTTAGTAATATCTGAAAAGTGTGGCCTTCATTTGTATTCAGCCCCTTTACTCTGATACCCCTAACTAAAAACTAGTGGAACCAATTGCCTTCAGAAGTCCTAGAATCCACCCCTATATGTTAATCGCAGTAGAAGAGCAGCTGTTCTGTGAAGCCCTCATAGGTTCGTTAGAGAACCTTAGTGAACAAACCGCATCGCAAAGGCCAAGGAACACACCAGACAGGTCAGGGATAACGTTGTGGAGAGGTTTAAAAGGGGTTAGATTGTAAAGAAAATATCCCAGGCTTTGAATTTCCCATGGAGCACTGTTCAATTCATCATCCGAAAATGCAAAGAATATTGCACAACTGCAGACCTACCAAGATGTGGCTGTCCACCTAAACTGACAGGCCAGGCAAGGAGAGCATTAATCGGAGAAGCAGCCAAGAGGCCCATGGTAACTCTGGAGGAACTGCAGAGATCCACAGTTTAGGTGGGAGAATCTGTCCACAAGACAACTACTAGTAGTGCACTCCACAAATCTGGCCTTGAAGAGTGGCAAGAAGAAAGCCATTGTTGCAAGAAAGCCATAAGAATTCCCGTTTGCCGTTTGGGAGAAACCACGTGGGGGACATGGAAAACATGTGGAAGAAGGTGCTCTGGTCAGATGAGACCAAAATGTTACTTTTTAC
Source organism: Lithobates pipiens (assembly GCF_037356315.1). Lineage (NCBI taxonomy): Eukaryota > Metazoa > Chordata > Amphibia > Anura > Ranidae > Lithobates > Lithobates pipiens. The sequence continues at coordinate 56,853,716 of NW_027507787.1, read as the reverse complement.
CTAAAAACAAAACGCTGTGTGGCAGAAAACTAACATTGCATATCACCCTGAACACATCTCCACTGTGAAACATGGGGGTGGCAGCATTATGTTGTGGGGATGCTTTTCTTCAGCAAGGACAAGGAACCTCGTCAGTTGATGGGAAGATGGATGGAGCCGAATACAGGGCAATCTTAGAAGAAAACCTGTTTGTCTGCAAACGACTTGAGACCCTAAACATACAGCCAGAGCTACAATGGAATGGTTTTGATCAAAGCATATTCACATGTTATAATGGCTCAGTCAGAGTCCTGACCGTAATCTAATTGAGACTTTTTGGCAAAACTTGAAAATTGCTCTTCAGACACTCTCCATCCAATCTGACAGAGCTTGAGCTATTTTGCAAGGATGAATGGGCAAGAATGTCACTCTCTACAGATGCAAAGCTGTTAGCGACATCCCCAAAAAGACTTGCAGCTGTAATTGCAGAGAAAGGTGGTTCTACAAAGTAATGATTCGGGGGGGGGGGGGCTGAATACAAATGCACACCACGCTTTTCACATTTATTTGTAAAAATTTTTGAAAACCATTTATCATTTTCCTTCCACTTCACAATTATGTGTCGCATTGTGTTGGTCTATCGCATAAAATCCCAATAAAATACATTTACCTTTTTTTGGTTGTAACATGACAAAATGTGGAAAAGTTCAAGGAATACTCCTTTTGGCACTGTATACAGTAGACCCCTTTCACATCAAGAGACTTTACAGGCGATATAACGCTAAAAATAGCGCCTACAAAGTGCCTGTCCTGTCACTCCAGCTTGAAAGCCCTTGGGCTTTCACACTTGAGCGGTGTGCTGGCAGAACGTCAAAACAAAGTCCTGCAAGCAGCCTCTTTGAGGCGCTTTAGGAGCGGTGTATACATCGCTCCTAAAGCACCCCTGCCCATTGAAATCAGTGGGCAGTGCTGCTTTGCCAGAGCTTTTGACCCTTTTTTGGCCGCTAGCGGGGGTGAAAGCGACAAAAAATGTAAATAAAATGGCATGGGGGTCCCCCTCAAAATCCATACAAGACCCTTATCCGAGCACACAACCTGGCAGGCCGCAGGAAAAGAGCGGGGGATGAGAGAGCACCCCCCCTCCTGAACCGTACCAGGCCACGTGCCCTCAACATTGGAAGGGTGCTTTGGGGTCCCCCCCATAGTACCTTGTCCCCATGTTGATGTGGACAAGGACCTCATCCCCACAATCCTGGCCGGTGGTTGTGAGGGTCTGCGGGCGGGGTGTTTATCGGAATCTGGAAGCCCCCTTTAACAAGGTGACCCCCAGACCCCGGCCTCCTCCTGTGGCCTTCCAAGTTGCGTGCTCGGATAAGGGTCTGGTATTTATTTTGAGGGGGACCCTTTATAGATCACTATTGCATTTGCACCTGAAGAGTTGGTATACCCCAATGAAACGCATCAGACTTTCATAGACGCATGATGTCCATACAGATGAATTTGTCTCTTACATTGTTTTACTCTGGATTTTCCAACACCGTCCAGCCCTTCCTGTGGCCCATGTTGTGCAGGACTTGTCTTTACCCCATGATATGCCAACTACCATGGCGTCAATATTTATATGTGGTTTTTTGCATGCCCTGCATTTATGCGATTCTTTTTTTTGTGTCATTCAGTATGCTGTACATGATTTTACAAGGTATAATTAAATGTTCTTTGCCAAGACTGCTCTTTAGTATACATCTCTCATTCAATGTCCCTAATAACTCCCTCTTTTTTGTTGGAGCCCATACAAGCAATACTGTGTGTTATATCCCACATGTTTACTCTATACAGTGATTGGCCTCATTTAAATTCCCGCCGACAAAACGTTCTCTTTTTTAATTCAAATTTGGGATGGAGGCCAATTGCTTTTGGTGCCGTGGACCACATCATTCTTTATCTCAGAGTCAATGGTTAGAGCCATGGCCAATGGCAAAAGCTACAGGAATGCTCTAATTCCCTCCCCCTCCACGACAACTATGAGCCAAGCAGCTGTTCTGGATGAGACCTTACCTGTAGCGGGCTCTATATCAGAACACGCTTGAAGATGTGGGAGTTTATGTATATACGCTGTGGTGTTTCAGGCCTGCCATGGTGTGTGCCAGATCATCCTTAAATGCATTAAGATGCATTTTATGTAGTTTTGTGTTGAATCTGTTTATCTGTTTTATGTTGAATGTTGGTGTGCATGTCCATTTCCAGCAAATGCATATTTATAGTTTTATGAACATTTATTAAGTTGCGCCTTAAAAAAAAAAAAAATGTAAGTATTTATAGACCCTTGGTTACGTGCAACGTCCCCTGGGTGCCTTTACTGTATTCCTACCCCATTCCATTAGTCCTAATTTTTGCTAGTGTCCTGAGGTGATGGACATCTTCTCCCTTATGGAGAATGCACTCTTAAATAGTTTATTTTATCTTCAGGATTCTTCAAATAGATATTCATTCAGCTCTTGACTTTCTTGTAATATAGCAATAGAAGCATTGCATCTAGATTGGTGCAACTTGAGAACAGCCTGAATTGTTGTTTTGGGCACTGTTATGCTGCAAGGTTGCTCACCTCAGCACTTTGCGTAACATGTGACCTTATCTTCAGGATGCTATACCACTCCATGGCTGTGGTCCATCCTTATGGAGCCCAGACCCTGGAGACCCATTCAGGGGTATGCTTACCTTGAAGATTTTAAACCTGGGCCCTATTTAAAAGGCCAGTGTCATGCACATGTAAAGCAGAGTCACTCTGTCTTTGACTGTTGTTGTTAAAACTGGGACTTTGTTTGCAATATATTCACTTTACAGTGCAAACTTTTAGAAGCCTTCAGACTTCAACATTAAAACTTTAGTTCTGTCTATCCTTTTCAGCTTAAGACTTGGCCCTCAGTTTGCCAAGTCTTCCCCAATGCCCTCTTCCCAATTAACGGATGCCTTTACTTCTAAGAATGGGGGATGTCTGTTTACAGTTTTCTTCTCTCTGTCCTAGACCTGTAGGTTCAGTTGGTGGTTTAAAACCGTGTTGAAACCGCCACACCTTCACCGTTTTCTTTCTTAAGTTGACTAAAATCTTCCCAAAAACAGTCAGATTTGCAGAATGCCTTGAACCTCCTCTTGTCCAAGGGAGTAGTTGTGCCAGTATCCTCACAAGATGACTTCAAACTATTCTAACCAAACCTGTTCACAATACCAAAACCCTCCAGGTTATTCTATTTATTAACCTAAAATCCCTCAACACATACCTTTTACATTTTAAAATGGAATCCACAAGGTCTGTTATTGCCCTCTTTGAAACCAGAGGAGTACATCCAAGATGCCTATCTGTATGTTCCCATTTTTCCACCTCATTAGTGCTTTTTACATTGTGCAGTAGGAGACCATCACTTACGGTTTGTTGCACAGCCTTTTGGCCTATCCTTTGCTCCGAGTATTCACAAAAGTCCTAGATAACTTTCTCCTGAAGTACATTTCTCCCTTCCAGCTATCTGAAAATGTCCACAGGAAAGTCAGATTCTCCAAGCTTGCGGCTGAGTGATCAATTTTTAAAAAGTTGCTTTTCCACCTTCTCTACTGGAATATTCTGGTCTGATCCTGAAAACCTCTTGTATAAAGAGGTTTTTCTTCTAGAGAAGAAAATGCTCTCTTTGAGCTCTCGCCCAGGAATTAAGGTCAAATCCCCATCCCTCAGTGAGATTGTCCATAAATGCCTCATGGTAGTCTCCTTCAAGACTGTTCCATTATTTAATTTGGAACCTCTAAAGCACAACACCTTGTTGACCTGCAACAATCATGCTCCTTTTCTCTACCTACTCGTACTCCTGTTTACCTAAGCAAGGAATTTACTACCTTGGTAGTTCTCCAGCCCAGCCTTGGCAATTTTTTTCCTTTTACCTTATCGTTGCAAAGTGATATCAATCAATGCCAGTCTTTCAAACAGTGAAAGAGTGTTCTAGCCCCTCACAGTCCAGGAAAACTAGTTGTTGGTGGAAAACAAGCTTCCCAACCACATCCTGAAGTTAAGAGCAATAAAGATGTCTCTACAACACTGGATCCTCCTTCTACAACACCACCCAATCAGACAATGCTACGGCTGTGACCTACATCAACCACTAAGACCAGGCACTAGGAAGAATGCAGCCCTGAAGGAAACGAGCCAGAGCATCTCATGGATAGAGACTTTGTCCAGTAAGCTCTGCTGTCCCAAGATTGAGCACGTGAAAGGCAGATTACCTCCGCCATTATCACCTTTTGATGAAGTGAAATGGGCCTTTCACCTGACATCTTCAACCTTGATATGAGTCGGCAGACCCTGGATATGGATATCCTGGCCTCCAGATTCAAGAACAAGCTTCCTCTGTTTGTCGCCAGGACCAAGGATCTTCTGGCACTGACAATGGATTCCTTCACAATTCTCTGATCAGTTCAGGCAAATCTATGCCTTCCCTCCAGTGCGAATTCTACCTTTTATCTACTGAGACTAAAGCTATAGGGGAAGTTGGTAATTCTCATTACACCAAACTGGCTCAGAAGAACCTGGTACACAGATGTATTGTAACTGCTAGGAGATGACCTTTCCAACAGGCCAGGCAAGTTGTTTCAGGGCTATTTATTCTATCCTGCTTCTCAGCCACTAACTTTATTAGCATGACTGTTGAAACCCAGGTTGTTGGACACCAAGGGATCCAGAACTTGGCCCTAAGCACTCTGAAAGGACAGGTTTCAGTTTTGTCTGTTCTGTTCTTTTTCAAAAACATATGTCCATGCTCTCCCAAAATGTTGTTTCGACTCAGGCCTCCCTTACAACACCCTGTGTTTCCTGGGAACCTCATCTTCCCTCAGCCCTGTATAAACCATGCTTTGAACCCAGCAGGCATATTCTTTGATTACCTCTCTTGCAAAGTGTCCTTTTTGATTACCCTCACCTCTGTCGGATGTGTCTTTTGAGCTTGTGGCTCTCTTGTAACGAGCCATCCCTTTTTCTTCACAAAGGCCAGGTAGTCTTGTGCCCTAGACCATCTTTTGTTTTCAAGGTGATATCAGTCTTCCACTTCAATAAAGACATCATCATTCCATCTTTGTGCGATGCTCCAAAGAACCCAGAGGAAACTGCTCCTTATTGCCTGCATGTAGTCTGAGCTATCAAAGTCTACCTTCTAACACTATTGAACAGCTTCTCTCAGGTAGACGGACTCCCTATTTGTCCTATGCTCTGGTCTTATGAGGGACATTATGCTTTCAAGTGCACCACCGCTCAGTATAAGACAACTCCTTGCTCTAACTTACACTGTAAAGGACAAAACTGTTCCTGTGCTTTTAAATGCCCAAGCCACCAGATTGCTTGGTGTTTCTTGGACATTCTGGTACCAAGCCTCTGTGCCCAGCTTTGGTAAGACTTCTACATGGTCCTCTGTTCATAACTTTTTATTTTTATTTTTTTTACAGTTAAGTCTTTAAGTGTTACTCCTGTAGGTCTAGTTGTTGCCCACTCTTCTCATTCATTGCTTGGAGACATCTCAGGGTCTATGAATACTTGTGTACTGTACAATATTATTAAAATGAATATATAGATATATAGAGAGATATAGTTATATATATCATTTCTATAGGTTGACAAATTTGCTTTGAATTTAGGAGCCAGTTAAAGTTAGGAGACAGTTGTTGTTGTGTTTTTTTTTTTTTTTTTTTCATTTTTTTTTTTTAGAGTGGTATGGATTGTCAGCTCCCAGGGTAAGTAATTTTTACCCCCTATCCCTAACTCACAACGGAGCACCCAGTCAATAACTCCAATGTAACGCTGTTACATCAGGGTTATGGGCTGACCAGAAAGAGGCTGGCAACAGATGGAACTGGTTGGCTTAGGCAGGTGGCACTGGCAGGCACGTGGAACTGCCAGGTGACACTGGTTTGGAACTGGCAGGTGGCACTGGCACGTGGCACTGATTGACAGGTGGCCCTGGTTGGCAGCGTCACTCGTTGTCACTGGCAGATGGCACTGATTGACGGTGGCACTGGTTGGTGTTGGCAGGTGGCACTGGTTGGCACTAGTTGGCACTGGCAGGTGGCACTGGTTTGCACTGATTGGTGGTGGCACTGGCAGGTGGCACTGATTGGCATTGACACTCGGCACTGGCAGGTGGCACTGGTAGGTTGCACTGATTGTTGGTGGCACTGGTTGGCACTAGCCGGTGGCACCGATTGGCAGTGAAACTAGCAGGTGGCACTGATTGGCGGTGGCACTGGTTGGCACTGGCAGGTGTCACTGATTGGCGGTGGCACTGGTTGGCACTAGCAGGTGGCGCTGGCAGGTGGCACTGGCTGGCACTGGCAGGTGGCACTGATTGGCGGAGGCAGGTGGCACTGGTTGGCAGTGGCAGGCAGAACTGGCAGGCGACACTGATTGGCGGTGGCACTGGTTGGCACTGGCACGCGGTGGCACTGGGTTGGCACTGGCAGGCGGTGGCACTGGTAGGTTTCACACGGAGCACTGAAATGTAACAGAGGAGCTGTTAGAATTGAGCTTAATGTCAGAATGGACGGGACCCAGCCGGGGTGTGAAACTGACAAGTAACAGAGGCGGATCTGTCGGATTTGAGCTTGCTGTCGGGGTGGGCGGGACTCGGCCAGGGTGGGCGGGACTCAGCAGCTATCAAACACCAGCCAACGATTGGGCTGCTTAAAAGAGGCGGGTCCACATACACGTAGCAGCCCGCCCAGATCCCATTGGCTGGTGTTTGATATCTGGTGGGTCCCGCCCACCCTGGCCGGGTCCCGCCCACCCCGACATCAAGCTGAAATCTGACAGATCCTCCTCTCTGTTGCTTGTCAGTTTCACACACTTAGCGCGGCGCCGCTGAGTGTGGAGGAGGGAGCAGGACGGTAGTCAGTGTTAATGTGCTGCATGTCTGGGGCATCAATAGTGAGTGGGCTGGTGGCAGCTTAGGTGCCAGGTTGCGATTTATTTATACAGTGACTACAAGTAGTATTCAACCCCCTGCAGATTTAGCAGGTTTGATAAGATGCAAATAAGTTAGAGCCTTCAAACTTTAAACAAGAGCAGGATCTATTAACAGATGCATAAATCTTACAAACCAAAAAGTTATGTTGTTCAGTTAAATTTTAATAAATTTTAAACATAAAAGTGTGGGTCAATTATTATTCAACCCCTAGGTTTAATATTTTGTGGAATAACCCTTGTTTGCAATTACAGCTAATAATCGTCTTTTATAAGACCTGATCAGGCCGGCACAGGTCTCTGGAGTTATCTTAGCCCACTCCTCCATGCAGATCTTCTCCAAGTTATCTAGGTTCTTTGGGTGTCTCATGTGGACTTTAATCTTGAGCTCCTTCCACAAGTTTTCAATTGGGTTAAGGTCAGGAGACTGACTAGGCCACTGCAACACCTTGATTTTTTCCCTCTTGAACCAGGCCTTGGTTTTCTTGGCTGTGTGCTTTGGGTCGTTGTCTTGTTGGAAGATGAAATGACGACCCATCTTAAGGTCCTTGATGGAGGAGTGGAGGTTCTTGGCCAAAATCTCCAGGTAGGCCGTGCTATCCATCTTCCCATGGATGCGGACCAGATGGCCAGGCCCCTTGGCTGAGAAGCAGCCCCACAGCATGATGCTGCCACCACCATGCTTGACTGTAGGGATGGTATTCTTTGGGTCGTATGCAGTGCCATCCAGTCTCCAAACGTCACGTGTGTGGTTGGCACCAAAGATCTCGATCTTGGTCTCATCAGACCAGAGAACCTTGAACCAGTCTGTCTCAGAGTCCTCCAAGTGATCGTGAGCAAACTGTAGACGAGCCTTGACATGACGCTTTGAAAGTAAAGGTACCTTACGGGCTCGTCTGGAACGGAGACCATTGCGGTGGAGTACGTTACTTATGGTATTGACTGAAACCAATGTCCCCACTGCCATGAGATCTTCCCGGAGCTCCTTCCTTGTTGTCCTTGGGTTAGCCTTGACTCTTCGGACAAGCCTGGCCTCGGCACGGGAGGAAACTTTCAAAGGCTGTCCAGCCCGTGGAAGGCTAACAGCAGTTCCATAAGCCTTCCACTTCCGGATGATGCTCCCAACAGTGGAGACAGGTAGGCCCAACTCCTTGGAAAGGGTTTTGTACCCCTTGCCAGCCTTGTGACCCTCCACGATCTTGTCTCTGATGGCCTTGGAATGCTCCTTTGTCTTTCCCATGTTGACCATGTATGAGTGCTGTTCACAAGTTTGGGGAGGGTCTTAAATAGTCAGAAAAGGCTGGAAAAACAGATAATTAATCCAAACATGTGAAGCTCATTGTTCTTTGTGCCTGAACTACTTCTTAATACTTTAGGGGAACCAAACAGAATTCTGTTGAATTGAGGGGTTGAATAATAATTGACCCTCCGAATAAACTTTTCACTATTTAAAAAAAAATTAAACAAAGAAATAACATTCTTTTTTGCTGCAGTGCATTTCACACTTCCAGGCTGATCTACAGTCCAAATGTCACAATGCCAAGTTAATTCCGAATGTGTAAACCTGCTAAATCTGCAGGGGGTTGAATACTACTTGTAGGCACTGTATATAATATATATGTGTGTGTGTGTGTGTATGTATGTATGTGTGTGTATATATATATATATATATATATATGTGTATATATATATATAATTATGATTTTTTTTTTTTTTATTGGAGTAATTTTGTCTTGCTGCCTGTAAATTCCATATATTTTGAGTACAGTACACAGGGCGCCCTCCCTATTCCTTAGTTACTCTGCATTGCTTGCTACAAAACTGAGGGCTCGTGGCCTGGGGTAGGGAACAAGGGTAAGGACCCGGGAGGCAGGTCTTCAAAGGCTTTGCCATGTACCTTTTTTAGGTGTCCAATCACCTGAAGGTATGAGCTTATAACCCAGGATCTAGACTTGCTCCTCCTGTATTCCAAGATATGGAGTTTACAGACAAGTCAAAATTGCAGTTTTTTTTTCCTAAAAGGGGGATTTTGAATGAGAATGCAATGTATACAATGGGGCCACTTTTACATGTTAACTTGCCGCTCGGTCATTAGGGGGCAGTAAAACTTCCACAGCCATATGGATTTTACTCCAGGACTGCTTTTAGCAGAGCATCCTCTCCATGCATGTAAAGTTTTTGTCATACTCCTAAGGGCTTAATCACATGAATCTAAATACAGATGTGTGGCCCTACAGTGTAAATCATGCCACACCCAGGAGCCCCAACTGTGGAGTTTTTCTTCCCTATTCACGGTGTTACAAAATATGCTGTGCTCCAGTAATCTTCTGTAAGAACCCCAGCTTGTGATGTAAACTGTAAATGTTTAGTGTATTTTATGCTGTACAGCCATGCAATTGTATTTACACCTATATGCATAAGCCCTAAGACATTAGATGTTCTCTGCTCCACCGCCAACTAAAAATTTCCTCTGGGTAATTGATCGACCCACTGCAATTCTAGTAGCACATCATCTCTCAGCCTGTCCCTCTATTCATGGATTGTAAATCCTCCAACTGGAACTTGCTGTAGGCATATTTAAAGCCCAATTAAAAATCGCCTCAATATCCTGACCCTCGTTTTGCCAAGGTCCTCTTAAGGAAATACAGACCTACCAGTGGATGTTGCTTATATACACGAACCACACCTCCCCTTAAACATTTAACTCATTACATTTACACTATTGTCTAATATGCATAGATTATAATACCCGCCACATAAATCCTATTGCATCACATTTCAACAGGTTTTCCAAAAACTAATTAACACTTCTTCAAAAATGAAATTTGTGACGGTAAAACAAATAATGAAAGGTCTGTCCACTATCATGGATTTCACTGTGCAAGTCTGAGGTGAGCGCGATTGGTCCAATATATTATAAAGGTTAAAGTTCAGTTCACAGCAGAGCAGAGAACACTTTTTCTTAGACCCCATGCACACGTATGTCCAGAGGCTGCAAGTTTCTTTAGCATAAAATCCCCAGCGCTTGACTATGCTTGTGGAGCAGAAGGTTCCACGTGCTCTGGGGTGATTTTGATTAAATAATTAGTATCCAGTTATATTATGTACATTTAGGAAAGAATCCAGGCCTTTTTAAAAGCAAGCTACATAACCAGCTCCTTAACCACTTTCAGACCGGACCAATTTGCTGGTCAAAGACCAGACCACTTTTTGCGATTCGGCACTGCGTCGCTTTAACTGACAATTGCGCAGTCGTGCGACGTGGCTCCCAAACAAAATTGACGTCCTTTTTTCCCCACAAATAGAGCTTTCTTTTGGTGGTATTTGATCACCCCTGCGGTTTTAATTTTTTGCGCTATAAACAAAAATAGAGCGTCAATTTTGAAAAAAACGCATTATTTTTTTACTTTTTGTTATAATATCCCCCAAAAATATATAAAAAAACATTTTTTTCCCTCAGTTTAGGCCAATACGTATTCTTCTACATATTTTGGTAAAAAAATCTCAATAAGCGATTATTGATTGGTTTGCGCAAAAGTTATAGCGTTTACAAAATAGGGATAGTTTTATAGCATTTTTATTATTATTTTTTTTTTTTTTACTAGTAATGGCGGCGATCAGCGATTTTTATTGTGACTGCGACATTGTGGGGGACCCATCGGACATTTTTGACACATTTTTGGGACCATTGTCATTTATACAGTAATCACTGCTATATAAATGCAGTGATTCCTGTGTAAATGACACTGGCAGTGAAAGGGTTAACCAGTGGGTGGCAGTGTAGGGGTTAAGTGTTCCTAGGGGTGTGTTACTAACTGTGGGGGGGTTGGGCTTTCATTTAGTGAACACTGATCTCTGCTCCAATCACATGGAGCAGAGATCAGCGTCATTAGTTGCTAGGCAGAACGGAGAAATGTTGTTTACAACGGCACTTCTCCATTCAGCCGCTCCGTGAGACGATCGCGGGGATGCCCACGGCGATCGAGTCCGCGGGTCCCGCGACCGGACTCACGGGGGTCCCGACCAGCGCGGGAGCGCGCCGGCGCGCTCCCGATGGCAGGGCGGCAAATTTAAAGGGACGTACATGTACGCCCATTTGCCTGCCCGTGCCATTCTGTCGACGTACATCGTCGTGCGCTGGTCGCCAAGTGGTTAAGGAGTCTATTCCACATTTTCACAGCTTACTGTGAAGAAGCCTTTCCATATTTGGACATTAAATTAAATTAAATTCCTCCAGACATAGTGCCCCCTTGTCCTCTGTGATGACTTTAACTCAACACCAAGTTTACTATATGGACAACCTATGTATTTACATATGTTGATCATATTCCCCCTTACTCTCTTCTTCTCAAGAGGGAATAAATTCAGTTACTGTAATCTTTCCTCATAGCTGAGCTCCTCCGTGCCTCTTATCACTTTGGTTGCTCTTCTCTGCACTTTCTCCAGTTCCCCAACAACCTTTTTGAGAACTGGTGCCCAAAACTGAACTGCATATTCCAGATGTGGTCTTACTAATTATTTGTACAGGGGCAAAATGATATCTCTATGGAGTCCATACCTCTTTTAGTACAAGAAATGTCCTTGCTTTGGAAACTTCAGCTTGGCATTGCTTGTTGGCATTAAAGAGGATCTGCAGTCTGCTCACATAATTTGTAATAATAACATCTTTGCCATTCTGAGGCTTCCCTCCAACCACTTTGCATATTATTTTATATATACGGTACTGTGATTCTGTACTTGCCACATGTGCTGGAGAAATCTTCCTCCACTGAGTCTGGCTGCAACCATTTGTGGGCAGCTGAAGCTGCTGCCTGTTCACTTCCCCCGATTTACACAGAGGCACACCTCCAACTCTGCAGCCCTCATTGGCCCTCTTATGACTCCTCCCCCCTCCCGGCAAACTCTCTTGAGAGTGAGAGCTTTGTACAATGTCATAAGCCTAGGCCAATGACCAGACAAAGAGGAAGAGGGGGTGTATAAGTTATTTAGTGGCAGAAAATGTTTTACTATCCAAAGTTAAAACAACAAGGGAAGAAGTTTTAATAGACGGAAAGTTGACTGAAGGTCCGCTTTAAGTTTATGATCTACCAGAACACCCAGATCCTTCTCTACTATGGTTTCCCCCAGTAGTGTGTAAGGATGTTATTCTACTGCATAGCTTGGTGTCATCAGTACCAGCAGTACTTTTTATCCCGGACCCTATATAATTTTATAAAGATATTAAAAAGTAAGGGTCCCAACACTGAACCTTGAGGTACACCACTAATAACCTTAGACCAGTCAAAGTCATTAACCCCTGCTCTCTGAATTCGGTCTTTTTGCCAGTTTGCTATGCATTTACAAACAAATTTTCCAGACCTGTAGGCTTTCCCCACACAGGGCTAATGTGTAAGGTAACTGTCAAACGCTTTTGCAAAATCCAAGTATACAACATTTTTTTTGTCTAAAGATTTACTTAGTACATGTGAGGAGCCCCTGTGATACCCCAGACATGGGAAAACGGAGGGGAAATTATTCTAGAGGACTTGCAAGCTTCCAGATGTCTGTGTGAATTTAACCTTAGGAGTAAGGCAGACCAAAGATCATAAGATTTTATTTTCTGCAAAAAACGGGAGGGGGGGGGGGGGGTTCACAGGGAGCCTTCCCTGCCAGGAGAACACAATGATTACTGCTAGTGGCTATAGCTGATGGCAATAATCACATGCTAAAAATATGACATGCTGGTTGTACCCAAGTCTATTGATGGATTGACTTGGGTACAATCAACCCGCCGATAAATGGACTAAATCTCAGCTGGTCCCTACTGAACTGGCCGAGAATTGATCCATCTATGGATGGCTTAAGAAACATCTTTATCTGCATAAAGAGAATTCTCTGCCAAGAGTGGTCTGGGTGTAAAATCGACATTGCTGCAGAGTTTTCCTGTCTCCAGTTGCTACATCTAGATACTTTATGATAAAGCTCAAGTTTTGTTATTGTGGTGCCCATGATACTGTACTATCAAAGTGACTGTGTTTGTGGAAAGTAGTTATAAATAAAATATATCAATATATTTAAAAAATATATAAATCCTGTATATTAATACTACTTGGTACAAGAAGGTTGGATATCCAAGGTGGAGAGCGCTGTGAACTTTGATATATACAAATCTACTACATACCTGGCAGCCAGGAGTTTGTTTGCATCCCAGTGCTGCTGTCGCTGTAATGGCTACAGCGATGAAAGGGTTAAAGGTAAACTCTAGTCAGATATTGCAAATGTAGCCTTGAAAGACATACAGGGAGCACAGTGAGGGGAATCTATCCAAATTGGAGCAGCCAAAATCTGCAGCAACTGTGCATGGCAACCAAGCAGCTTCTATCATTTGGCTTTTATTTAAACTTTGGAAATTAGATAATTAGACGACTCCACTGCATAAAATCACCTTGTTACCATCAGTTGTTTAGGAACACCAAATGTTGAAATTGCAGGCCCAAGCTTTCTGTCTTGTCTGCTTTTATCCCCACATGGTCGCTCTCTAACTGATAGAGGGCAAGTTGCACAGTACAGAATCGCGTGATTTTGGACTTGTGGAAAGCAGAGTAACATGTCAGCATAACAGTTTCTCAATGAGAAGAATTCCCTTTTTCTTCCTCCTTCTGGTCACAACTCACAATTGTGGATTTTCCCTCACTTTCAGGCTGGTTTCACACCTATGCAAATTGAATGCTGGTGTCCCCCATCCAATTCGCATGACGGGAGACGCTGACCGTCTCTCAATGGAGCTAGTTCACACATTTCCGGGGCAGCTGCAGAGTGCACAGCAGAAGGGGCCTGTGCATCTTTGGCTCAGGTTCAGGTCCGCATTCAGGCAAAAATTTGGACCTGATTCGCACCTGAAACGGAGAACAGGGACTCAACGGACCCCCTGCTGTGAGCCGTGACTGCAGCTAGTGTGAATCCGGCCTTAGTCCTGATGACAAGACACGAGGACAATAGGGGATGGCGAATTCTCTATGCAGTGGCAATGATGGAAATAAAAACCTTTGCAGGGGTCCTAACCCCTCACCACTGTATCCGAAACAAAAAGTGTGTTTTTTGGATTTAGATATATTTTAAGTAATACTTGTTTTTAAAGACTGAATCCGCTATTTGTGCTTCATGTCAGAATTTTTTCACAAAGAAATGTGTTTGAATAAATGAAGGATAAAGGAATCGCTGTGGTTCCAGCTGTGTTTTTGCATTAATGTACTTTATCTTTTTTTTTCACATTTTGCAATGTTTTGTCTGTGTGGTAAGACCCTTTTGCCTTTGTGCTCGTTTATGTTTGTCCTTATGTTTCAATCATACATTTACCTGTTTCCTGCAGATCTCTTCATGTCTTCTCTGCAAAGTGGACACTAATAATGGTGAACAGTCCAAAAACCTCAACCAATTAGAGAGGGTACTTCTTTTTAAGAGCCTAAAGGTCTTGCCTATATTCCTCCTATGTACAGTGTGCTATTAAAACACAGGAATCCTGTAATTTGTGTAGCCTGTTTGCTTTTCTTTCATTCTCAGTCTAACCTGTTAGCATGGCTTTTTGATGGATGCATGAGGCATAAGGGGCTTTGCTGTGTTGAGATTTCTGCACTCGTGATTTAGAAAGTTACTTCCTAACTTGTGCTTCTGGAATGAAGTTGCTAACCTGAAATAGATAAATCTACCTTGTTTCCATTTGTATGTAACTGCAGCAACACATAAATTGGTATTAGTGAACAGTCAAGTGTGCATATAGTTTATGGTTTATGAAGTGGTATGGGTTGTAAAGCTTCGTGTCTTTTCACCTTAATGCATCCTATGCATTAAGGTGAAAAAACACCTTGCACTCACGCCCCCCCCCCTTTACTTATCTGAGCCCCGAACCTCCATGGGCGCAATCCCGCATTGCTTTCCCCCAGCTCTTGTGGGCTTTTCACTGGATGATTGATAGCAGCGCAGCCGCTGGCTTCCGCTGCTGTCAATCAAATCAATGACGCGGCGCACCAGGGGGTGGGGCCGAGTGATGCACTCGGCAGCTATGGCTGCTGACTGTATCACACGGGAGTGCGCCCGCAAGCTAACCCCCTTGGGAGAGAGCTTCCCGGGGGGGGGGGGGGGGGTTAGCGTTTGTGGAAGAGGAACCGAGACAGCCACCAAGTGACCCCAGAAGATGAGGCTCAGGGCCACTCTTTGCAAAACAAACTGTACAGTGGAGGCAAGTATGATATGTGTGTTTTTTATTTATTTATTTATTTTTTCTTCTTTAAAGTAAACCTTTACAACCCCTTTAAGTGTACAAAATGGCAATTTTGAGAAATCCTGTCCCATTTATTTAGAATTTGTTTCTCCATTGTAATAACTTTTCTCTTTAGTTTATGGAAGTATAGAATGTAATTCTTAGAAGGGTCCCATTTACAGATGTGCTCTTTGCCAAGTACTGAGCTTGCCGCATGCAAAGGTTAAATCGTGAGAAATCGAACTGTCTGTTTCCCCCATAATCTTAAGTTCAAATGGGCATCCTTTAGTGATGTAGAGGTCGACGGGAGGATCCTCAGCAGGTTGGCAGACCAGGAAATCAACACTTTTTTGTTATCTGTAGGACCTTCATTCAATGGTTTCTCTTATACAGAGATCAGTGGTAGAGTAATATAATCCCCCAGGTCCTCTACTATGTGTGTTATGCTGGCCATCAAAAAAGTTCAGTTGAGTTCCAACAAGTGGATCTTTTCTTTGTTTAAAGGGCTTGTAAAAAAGACATTAAAACAAAGGTATTTAAAAAGATCATATCTATAGATGATCAGTATTTTATCATTACATGTATTATTAGCACAAGGCTTAACAAGTGCAATTTGATGAATTTTGTGACTTGTGCCCAGCTACAGTTGCCTTGTGCCTAATAGATCTTTAAACTACTCTGGAGTCACCGTTGGATATTGTGACCACTGGTGTCAGTACACTGCTGACTATTTTGCAAATGCTTTACACATTCCTGAGACTGCACCTTTTTTCAGATACATTCAAAGTACAGAGCATTGCTAACATGGACTGATAGCTTTGGTCACAAATATCCATGTTACCTGCTGCAGGTTGATGTGTTAATTTTTTCTGTTTTGGTGTCAGCTGTTGGCACAGATGTTTAGTAAACCTAGGAAAATTTTCTTTGCTGTGTTCCCAGATGATGGATATGAGGTTAATATCTTTAGACTATTTAAAGATGAGAGATTATTTTAGTGGTCATAAAACCTATACATTTTTACCTTTAATTTATTAAAGTATCCAGTGCCGTGCCCCTCTGCAGCTCTTCTCTCTCTCCTCACTTCCTGGTCCTACTGGCTTTGCTGAGTCAGTGGGAGCCATTGGCCTCCACTGCTCTCAATCAAAGTCAGGGGGCAGGGCTGAGTCCCACTTTGTGTTACTAGACGCAGACCACAAGGCTCAGGAGCAACCCCACAAGAGTGCCTCCATAGAAGGTGACTTTCTTTGGGAGACTCCCGCTGGAGGTGAGGCGCTAGTGTGCGGAGGCGCCAAGAAAAGGCAGTTCAGGGCCACTCTGAACAATTCTGTTCAGAGCAGGTAAGTATAAACCTGTTTAATTTTGATAAAAATTACCTTAAGGAATTCTGGTTTAAATCGTGATATGGGCTGATGTGAAGATAATTGTGTACCAGTTATTTTCAATTTCCAGATTCTGGTACCATTGATATGCGTATTGCCACCTCTCTAACCCTCCTAATTTAAATCGTGCCTAATCGTAAATGCTACTTGATGGCTATTAGCTTTTATTGACCTACAAAAGCGGTCTCTGAGCACTCGTAGAGATATGGCCTCACTTTTCAGAAATGCCTCAAGTTAAGCCTCACCTGCCCTATCCCACTTTTCAATATGAGCACTCCAGTTGCCAACAAGAACATTCTCATTTGATGTAACAGTGGTTGGTAGGAACTTTGTCAGGGGGTCAAGCTCCTTTTTTGACTGTTTGAGCATGTGGTGCCTGGAATACACCGTACGGGATTACTGAAGCTGATTCATAAATCATGGCAGTAGAAAGGGAAACATATTACATATAGTATAGTCATTTCAATGACTATTCACAAGTTAACATCACATAGTACTGTATGTCACAAGTTAGTCTTTTTAGACAGGACTTATTTATGAAAAATAGGAAATTGTCTACTTCTGTAGATACATTTTTCCTTTCAGATGACCAGCCATTTTTCATCATTAAAGGAAATAAGTACTCAAGAAATATAGATGCTGTCATTACTAACCTCCCTTTCTGGATATACTTTTTTGCTGATCCAATAACTTAAGCGTCTAGAGCAGTCATGGCCACCTTACATTAGGAAGCCTCAAGTGTGGTCCCTTACATTGCCAAAGAGCCACACATAATAGTCAATGTAATTCTACAACTGTCAGGCTGTAGACCTGCAACGGCAGAGAATCGGACTACATAAAAGGTCACAGGAAATGGTCAGAAATTATAGGCGTGCTACAGGAGAACGGGGGATTTGCTTAAGGACACAATTTTAGATTGGAGAAACCACTGCCTAAAGTAGAACTAAACTGGAGGATTAGAACATCTGTCTAGTTTTATCACTGTCCCCATGAGGGAGAGTTATCATCTGTCAGGTTTACCTTTATCATCGAAATTGAAAGAAAAAAAACTCAAATTATGGATCGTCCCCAAAACCATAATAAGGGGGAAATCTTCCATTGGGGACACTCGTTCTGGTCATACTCAGGGATTGCCTTACTTTTGAAGAATTTCCTCTCGCTTACTGTTTGGCTACAGGACAGAATGTGAAGGGAAATCTCTCCAATGGGGCACAGATTGAGAAAAGGGATGGAGCACACAGAAGTAAGCAAGATGGTTTTCAAGAAAGTCATCCTATTTAACTACAAGAAGCAAGGCTAAGTAATATATTTTTCCTCCTCAGACTGTCTGCAGGGGCCCCAAGGGCCACACAATAAGTGTCGAAGGGCTGCAGGTTGGGCATCAGAGGCTTAGGATCACTGACCCAGAATAACCAAGTAGATTTGCGTCTGATTTGGTGACTTTCAAACAACTAGTATTTTTTAAGGATGGCAATGGGAGCATTCATGTTTCCCTTTTTAAATCTCTGGGAATTTGGTCACTATGGGCATTTCTGCTTCTTTGGAAAACCTTTCACCTCCATAAATAAGCTTTTGTGCATCATGCACGCACAGCAGCAGAGCACTTTAGAGGAACTTAAAGGATAACTCTAGCCTTCAAGTAAAGCTTAATGTGCTCTCACATGCAGAATATTAAATAGAATGCCAAACCTCAACGTCAACTTTTTTTTTTTTCTAATTCTTTATCAACAGGCATACAGTACAGGAGACATACAAGGCAACTTGTCTAAAGACATTACTTCTTTAGCATAATCTTAATAAAGACAGTAAAACAAATAAATGTTTAGTATGTTAAGGTATAGGTCACATGATATAGCCAATCCTTGCCAAGGAACAGATGAGCCAAAGCTGGCTGAGTCCTAAACTGAAGTTCTCGCCCACTGTATTGCTTGTTTTTACTATTATGAATACAATCCCAATTCCAAAAACATGGACGCTGTGAAAAACCTACTTAAAAAAGAATGCAATGATTTGCAAATCTCATAAACCCATGTTTTATTCACAGTCGAAAGGAGAAAACATATCAAATGTTTAAACTAAGAAAATGTTTAGTTTAAAAAAATTTTTTTGAAATTGATGGCAGCAACACATCTCCAAAAAGTTGGGACAAGGCAACAAAAAGCTGACAAAGTGGTACTAAGAAAGAAGAGCTGGAAGAACATTTTGCAGCTAATTAGGTGAATTGGCAGCAGGTCAGTAACATGACTTGGTGTAAAAAGAGCATTTTAGAGAGTCATTGTCTCAGACGTAAACTTGGGTAGAGGTTCACAAGTCTGTGAAAACTACATCTAAAAATTGTTGTACCATTTCTTAATGTTCCTCGGTGTAATATTGCAAAGACTTTAACCACTTGCTTACTGGGCACCTAAACCCCCCTCCTGCCCAGACCAATTTTCAGCTTTTAGCTCTCACTGTTTGAACAACAATTGCGCAGTTATACAACACTGTACCCAAATTACATTTGTATCATTTTTTCCCCCACAAATAGAGCTTTCTTTTGGTGGTAATTGATCACCTCTGGGTTTTTATTTTTTTGTTAAAAAATACAAAACCGTTTTTATATTTTGATAAATTTGGCAAACGGGTAATTTTTCTCCTTCATTGATGTACGCTGATGAGGCTACACTGATGGGCACCTATAGGCTGCACTTATGGGCACTAATAGCTGGCACTGGTGGGCATTGATGGGCGGCACTGATGGCTGGTAGTGATGGGCACTGGTAGGCAGCACTGCTAGGTGGCACTTATTGGCACCACTGGTGGGCATTGATAGGTGGCACATGTGGGCACTGATTGCTGGCACCTACTACTGTGGGCACTGATTGGCACTGTGGGCACTGATTTGTGGCACTGGCAAGTGGTACTTGTGGGCACATATGAGGAGCTTTGCCTCTTCCTCTTCAGTACCGATGTCCCTTCAAACAAGCTGGCGATTTTGGCTTTTTTTCTTCTCATGCTATTATTACTAGAAAATTTGAACTAAAGAAAAAAGGGAGAAAGAGGAGAAAAGGAAAAGAATAGGAAAAAGCAGATATGTCCACTAATAAAGGGTTAAGTTAATACTACCCTTATTGAGTCCTTGTTAAGGTTTTGGTGCCGTAACCCAATAGCATATATAAACGAAAAGAAGCAGTTCGATTAGCACGGACTGCAGAAAGCGGTTACTTTGGGCACCAAACAACATTTTTTACCTCCAAAGATGAGGTTAATTTAAAATTTACAATTTATTTTAGATTTCAAATACCATGATTAACCATAGTTTCATTAAAAAAAAAAACAAAGACCATTAATGGTCTTTGGTTTTTTAATGAAACTATGGTTAATCATGGTATTTGAAATTTAAAATAAGGTTAATTGAAAATTGACAATTTATCTTTGGAGGTAAAAAATTTTGTTTGGTGCCCAAAGTAACCGCTTTCTGAAGTCCGTGCTAATCGAACTGCTTCTTTTCGTTTGTATTAGCGTGAGAAGAAGAAAAAAATGATTTCCGATCTTCTGTTTACATCACGTGATCAGCTGTCATTGGCTGACAACTGTTCACATGGCAGGGTCGGGAGTGGCCCCTTGCTTGGATCTGTGATCACCCGAGTTTTGTTCACTCGGGTGATCAGTGCGCTCCCCCTTCAGGGGGGCATGGCCAGCTTGCAAAGGGGAGGACAACTATTGATTGCCTCCCAGCAAAGCAGATCCCTGCTGTAGCCATCGTTCGGCTGTAGCGCGGATCTGAACACGTTAAAG
This sequence comes from Lithobates pipiens, assembly GCF_037356315.1. Classification (NCBI taxonomy): domain Eukaryota; kingdom Metazoa; phylum Chordata; class Amphibia; order Anura; family Ranidae; genus Lithobates; species Lithobates pipiens. The sequence goes on along the minus strand of NW_027507787.1, from coordinate 56,833,360 downwards.
ATATCATCATTTTACAGTAATTAATGGCAAAAGATTCAGAGACTCTGGACAAATCGGTGTCCAAGGGAGAAGGCCAAAACACAGTATTGAATGCCTATGATCTTTGGGTACTCGAACAGCACTGCATCAAAAAGAGGCTTGATTCCCTCATGGACATCACTGCATGGGCTCAGGTATATTTCCAAAAATCACTGTCTCAGCAACCGCGCATCTGCCAGCTGCACGAAGACCCGAACAAAGCCAATACTCTGATCTAGTAACCCGAAAGCCATGTCATGACATCACTTCATGGATTACTGGCATCTTAAAGGTGCTAGTTTAAAAAAAATAAAGTATTCAAAAACTCTTCCATAAAGAGTACTTGTCACAAGGAATGTTTACATTTTGCATTTAACATTGCAATTATCAGTTAAAGCGACGCAGTGTTGAATTACAAAAAGTGCTCTGGTCAGGAAAGGGGTAAAATCTTCCGGGACTGAAGTGGTTAAAATGGTACCTTTTCTTGGTTTAAATATTTGATAAGTTTTCTATTGTGAATAAAATATGGTTTTATGAGATTTGCATAGCGTTGTATTCTATTTTTATGTTGATTTTTACACGGGGTCTTTTTTGGAATTGGGGTTGTAAGATAACAGGGTTAAGAAAATGAAAGGGATGAACGAGGGAGTACTAGATTCGATTTATCAATCTGTTGTGTCAGTATGTTACTCCTGCCCATCAAGAAGGTGCATTCCTTTATCTGTAAAGGTAAACTGATGCCTGTAAAACTAGGTCTTATTAAACCCATCCAATCTGTTTGGGCATATGGTAAATCCTCCATTCTATTAATCTCTTCCACTTTGGTTAGCCATAGTTGAATTGAGAAAGGTACATCTACTCTCCAGCCTGCTGGCGTAAAATGTTGGCCGCATTCAAAAGATGCCGCAGAATTGACTTCCTATAGATTTTGGTAAGGATCCGGTTATTATAAAGGAGGAAAAGGGATCCCATGGGATGCTACAGTCAGGGAAACTCTTTGAAATGTATATTCCCTTTCAGAATTATGTGATCTTTGAGCAGGACCAAAAATTTGCAAAAATGTGCCCTTGACCACACCTCCAACAACTGTCTCATACTGCGGGCATCGTTCTATGTGTCAGAGCTGGAGTGTAATTTAAATTATTCTCCTGTATGCTAGTACTTACTGAGGTTATCAACAAGGGAAGATCTATTTTTTTCAATTGTTCAGTCGCAAAGCTCACGGTCACTGCGATCTGTGAACCAATCTGGGGGTGTCATTATCTTTACATTGACACCCGCAGTGGTTCGCAGATGTCGGCGTGAACTGTCTGCAATTCAGGTGCAATGCGAGAACCCGTACAGGATTTCCTGCATCACACCAGTGTGAACCTAGCCTCAAAGTATGTCAACAGGCGGTTAAAATTTAAGGCTACAGTGTGTTCCAGAAAGGTAGCTGATAAGGACCCGTGGGGGAAGATAATGATATGATTACCAGCCAATCTGAGGTACCACAGAAGTGAGAGGCATTATAGAGGTTAGCCATAAGTAAGTTCTGGTAAGAGGCTGTGGTTAGGCTGGGGTTAAAATCTGGGTTTCCTTTAATAGGAGGCATCTGAGAAGGGGCCGGAGCAAGATGAAATCATTTGATTACCTTATGAGTTAAGGTAACTGTTGAATTTATAGTCTGGTTTATGTTTAAATCGTCTGGTGAAGAGTTGGGGAAGGGATATCGTTTTCAAAGGTGACCCAGGGCTTGCTGGATTTGTGTCTGTTCCAGGCAATCATTTTGACCAGATGACACCCCTGATGGAAGGTGGGTAAATTTGGAAGAGCGATTCTTCCGTATGTTTTGGGTCTTATGCGATATTGGACTCCTTTTTAAAGTCTACATTTGCTGCCCACTGGTAGCTCTTCATTGTCTGGGGAACTCAAATTTTTGATGAGCTTTACCTGGCCTGTCATCTCTTTGCAGGCCTTTCAGAAACGAATATTCTTTTTTCTGGCATTCTATTTAATATTTTATATAAGATTTACCAGCAACTGTGCTGTATTGGGGCCTGCATAAACAATCCATTTAATTTGTATCCAGTCAGGTAGGCCCTTATTTTACTTAGTTGGTAAATCTGAAGAAGATAGTATAATTTGTAAAGTGTGTAGATTCACAAGTACCCATTATTCTTTTTAACATTTTAGAAAAAAATGGTAGGGGGGGCGTGGTTTCGCTATGCAGCAGTGAAGACGTGTCGGCTCTGAGCTCCGGCCCTGACCCCGCTTATAACGCACCTTACCACCGCATGAACCCCTCAGCACGCTCGGGCACGATGGGCAGGAAAACTGGCAAGTCCCTGCCGAAAAAGGGCGCTCCCGATGGATCGATTAAGCGCTTTCTGGCGGAGCCGGACGAGGTGGGTGACATGGATGGTCTAGGCCGCTCTCCCCTGAACTCGAGCGGGCTTGCTGGCCCCGCCCAGCGCCTCAGGCCTGATCACAGAGCTCAATCCCCGGCCTCGTCGGCGGGATCTGCGGATGAAGACCGTGAACCGCGACATTCGGAGGTAGCAGCACTGGTGAGCGGTCTCCCCACCAAGTCTGAGCTGGCCTCCATGCTCATGGGGCTCAAAGTCTATTAAGCGGGAAGTGTCCGCTGTCCGTTCGGACCTGGCGCAAGTGTTGGACCGCGTGGAGGAGACGGAGCTACGCTTGGACAAGCACGCAACCGCCATTAGATCTTTACAGGCGACCACCCGTTCCCTGGCTATAGCCCACCGGTCGGCCCTTTACAAGATCGAGGACCAGGAAAATCGGAACCGCCGGAATAACATCCGTATCCGGGGGTTGCCGGAGGCGACCGGTGATGAGGATCTTCTCCCGACGGTCCGGGGTATTTTCAAAGGCCTCCTAGGGAATGCAGCAGATCACCCCTTAAAAATTGACCGCGTGCATAGGGCCCTTAGGCCACGTAACATGGATGTGGACAATCCGCGGGATGTGATCTGCAGGGTTCATTACTTTGAGGAAAAGGATCGCATTATGCAGAAGCTTAAGGGGACGCAGGTGCTGGACTTTGACGGAGCATCGCTTTCTTTCTTCCCCGATCTGGCCAGGGAGACGCTGGAACGCCGCAGGGCCCTGCGGCCCCTAACTGAACAGCTGCGCTCGGCCTCCATCAATTACCGATGGGGCTTCCCGGCTGCCCTAATTGCTCATAGAGATGGGAAAACGGTGATTCTGCGGTTCCCTGAGGACCTTGAGAAATTCTGTGCAGATCTTAACATCTCTCCGCCTGAGCTCCCGGGCTGGCAGGAAGGCATACCGCCTCTGGAGAACACCCCTGAGGCGACATGGCAAAAGGTGTCTCGCAAGCAACGTGCTCCTTCCTTCGGCTTGCCGGCTAGTCAGCCGTAGTGTGCATGCTGGCTATTACCTTTAGATCGGATGTCTGGTCCTATCGACCGGTCGTACCTGGTTCCGCAAGTACATTTTAGTGCATTACCGTGCCTACATTCCTCTTTCGTGTTGTTTGTTCTTTTTTGGTTCTATTTTTGGTTCACAATTTTTTTTTTTTTTTTTTTTTTGCACTTACGCCCTTACTTGCTGCGTTGCACGCTGTGTGCGCAGCAGGGGGGCCCGGAGCTGCCCGGGATTCTTGGAACATGTGCCTGTGAGACTTATGACTGGTGGTTACTTACTTACTTCCTTCCTTATATCATAGGATAAATGTGCATGTGGGAAGCTGGTGTTCCTTATTTCCAATTTTTGCCTCTGGTTTTATGTTTAGTCACTAGGGGTGGTTCATTTACTTTAGTGTTTCCTTAAGCAAGGTGCTTATATGCATAAGTGCGATTATATGTTTGATATATGGGGGTGGGGGTCGGGGCTACGGCATGTCACGCCTGTTATGGGTGGCCGTGGACTGCTGCTGGCTGGCCCCTCCTTGTACCTGGAGAGGGGGCGTCGGATGGATCCTTATCTCCGGACCTCTGCCGGGCTCTCGGCGGGGGGTGGGGGCTTGTCCGATTGCCCCCGCGCTTCAGTGCAGGCGGCTGCGAGCTCATGTTGCCCTCGGACTGATTGGGGCTTCGGCCCCCGGTGCCGAGGAGATGGTGGCTATTGTTATTGCTGACCTGTTCTCTCTCTCTTCTTCCTTCTCTATCTCTTCTCTTCCGCCTTTTTCTCACCCTCTCTCTTTCCCCCTCTGTCTCCCTACCCCTCTGCCTCTGGTCCTGTCTCGTGATTGCAGTATATTTGTTCTAGACCTTGGCGGTAACCTATGGCCACGTTAGAATTGTTATCATTTAATGTGCGGGGCCTACACGCCCCTGGTAAACGCCATAACTTATACCGGGAACTGAATCGCCTGCGAGGGGACGTGGTCTTCCTGCAGGAAACCCATCTCACTCACACCTCGTCGGTGAAGTTGTTCTCGCCGCAATACCCCACTTGGTATTATAGCCTATCTGATGTGCAAAAAGTAAAAGGTGTGGCCATAGGGTTCCGCAAGGGTACTCCTTTTCATTTGATTGACATGTTATGTGACCCACTCGGACGCTTTCTGTTCCTTAAGGGTAGCCTAGGGGGACTGCAGTGTACGCTGGCGACCCTCTATGCACCGAACCGTGACCAGGCCACCTTTATAGCCGCGACGCTGAGAAGGCTGAGGGACTTTGCTAGCGGATGCGTTGTCCTAGCCGGGGACTTTAATACTCCGTTAGAACCCGTGCTTGATACCTCCCTGGGGAGGTCCTCGGTTTCATATAAAAGCCTGGCGTTTATACGTAAACGCCTCTTTGACGCTCAGTTAATTGAGGTTTGGAGGACAATGCATCCGAGGGCGAGGGACTACTCATATTTCTCGAGTGTTCACCAATCTTACTCCAGGATTGACTATTTCTTCCTTGACCATCACCATCTTTCTCTCTTGGCAAATTCCAGTATCGCATCTTCGCCCCTGTCTGACCATGCCCCTATTTTACTTACCCTTAATATTTCTTCACTGCCCCATAAAGCTACCAACTGGAAGTTGAATGAGAGTCTGATTAGTGAGGAGGCAGACATCATATCTATGCGGGATGAACTCACCCAATATTTTCTCGATAATGCCCAACCGGACATTTCCCGGGAACACTTTGGGAAGCCCATAAGGCCCATATACGGGGTAAGTTTATGGAGTTAGGGGCTAGGAGGAAAAGGGAAGCGGTATTGCGACAGACTAAGCTACTGTCGGACATTGCTTCTCTTGAATCCCAACATAAGGCCAGCCTGGCGCAAGCTACCCTTCACTTACTAACGGAGAAAAGGGAGGAATTGAAGGTTTTATTCCATGAGCAATGGAAGCGAGAAGCCCGTAGAGTGTCCCAAACTTATCACGAGTGGGGTAACAAGCCGGGGAGGCTACTGGCGCGCTCCCTACGTCTGACTAAGACTAGGACGTATATTGAAAAAATTAAAACACCTTCTGATACACTTACGTATGAGACCTCCGGAATTGCCAAAGAATTCCAGGCATTTTATCAAGATCTATACCGAGTCCCCTCAGCGGTGCCGGATGTGGAGGCTAAAAAGTCTTTAATCCGGGAGTATTTACAGCAGGCGGATTTGCCCAGGCTGGACCCGGCGGTCCTTGACTCTTTGGATGGGGAACTCTCGGTCCAAGAGTTCAGTGTGGCACTGAGGGCTATGGCGAGTGGCAAGGCCCCTGGTCCGGATGGCTTTACGGCCTTGTATTATAAAACCTTTGCAGGGACCTTGCTGCCCCGCCTTGCCTCCTATGCGAACACGATATCGAGGGGGGGGTCTTTTCGCCCTGAAACTTTGCACGCACATATCTCTGTGCTTCCTAAGCCGGAGAAAGATCCTAGCCTATGCGGGAGCTATCGCCCAATATCCCTCCTGAACTTAGATGCTAAATTATACGCTAAAGTTCTCGCGAATCGGTTACTCCCTCTCCTCCCGCGCTGGGTTTCTAATGCGCAGACTGGGTTTATTCCGGGTAGGGAGGCACGTGACAATGCCCTTCGCACTTTCTCATTGATGGACTATGTGCGGAAGACCTCCCAGTCCACCCTGTTACTTTCCACGGATGCTGAAAAAGCGTTTGACAGGGTGGACTGGGAGTATCTGATGGCTACCCTATCTCATCTGGGAGTCGGGCGGACTCTCTTGTCCCATATCGCGGCTTTATATCAGTCCCCAACGGCTCAAATCCGGGTTAATGGCTCCTTAAGCGACTCGTTTACGCTATATAATGGTACGCGTCAGGGGTGCCCCCTCTCCCCGCTACTCTTCGCCATCTCTTTAGAACCCTTCCTCTCCACAATTAAAAATAACCCGAACATTCATGGGATCACTGTTGCAGCTACCGAACACAAATATGCGGCCTATGCCGATGACATCCTGTTTTATGTCCAACAACCCATGATTACCCTCCCCAATTTGATGTCTGCCTTCTCACAGTTCGGCCTTATATCCAATTTTAAAATCAACATGTCCAAATCGGAAATTTTAAATGTCACCGTCCCGGTGGAGGAGGTTTGTCGTCTCCAAGCTTCCTTCCCATTTACATGGCAAGCCCACAAAATGAAGTACTTAGGTATTTACCTTACCCCCAAGCCCTCTTTAGTGCTAATTACATTCCCCTTATTAACGCCATTAGATCTGATCTACGTCGCTGGTCACAGGTTGCTCATTCATGGCTAGGTAAGATTGGAGTGATTAACCACTTGCCGACCGCCGCACGACGATATACGTCGGCAGAATGGCACGGGCAGGCATATGGGTGTATATATAAGTCCCTGCCTGCCCGCGGGTGGGGGGCCCGATCGGGCCCCCCCCCCCGGTGCCTGCGGCGGTCGGCATTCCTTCGAGAGCGATCCGGGATGAGGGGGCGGCCATTCATTCATGGCCACCCCCTCGCGATCGCTCTGGACGAATGGAAATCCCCCGTGACATCACTTCCTCTCCTGTAATGTAAACACAGGAGAGGAAGTGATGTATTCTCTCCTCCGTGTCGGTATTTTTCGTTCCGACACGGAGGAGAGCGGATCGGTGAGTTGCACCAACACTCTACACACACAGTAGAACATGCCAGGCACACTCACACCCCCCCTTTACCCCCCGATCACCCCCCCAATTACCCCTGCCCCCCAGTCAGTGACACCAATGTCATTTTTTATTTTTTTTTTGGATTGGTGTCATTTGTGACTGTAATAACTGTTAGGGCAGTTAGAGTTAGCCCCCTTTAGTTCTAATGTACCCCCCTAACCCCCCCAATAAAGGTTTAACCCCGTGATCACCCCCCGTCGCCAGTGTCACTAAGGCTGGGTTCACATTGCAGCGGTTTATGAGAACGAATGTGATTCGCACCGCACTGCAGTGCAAATCACATCCGATCTCTGTGCGATTCGAGTTCAGCCATTCGCCGCACCCGCCGCACCCGCCACACCCGCCGCAAATTCGCACGGGACCCTTTTTTTGGCCCGCAGCAGAATCGGATCGCATGGGTGTTCACACCATGCGATCCGAGTTTGCAGATCGCACTGCGATATGCGAACTGATCTGGGGGTGTCAGTAACATTTCACTGACACTCCCAGCAGTTCGCATAGGGCAGTGTGAACTGCCGCCGAGAGGCATGCGATGCGGGAACCCGCCGCGCATTCGTGGCGTTCCCGCATCGCTCCAGTGTGAACCCAGCCTAATAAGCGATCGTTTTTCTGATCGCTGTATTAGTGTCACAGGTGACGCTAGTTAGGCAGGTAGGTATTTAGGTTCGCCGCAGCTTTTTATAGCGCCAGGGACCCCCATATACTACCGCATAAAGCCCCCTGATTGCCCCTAGTTAACCCTTTCACCAGTGATCACCATATAACTGTTACAGGTGACGCTGGTTGGTTAGTTATTTTTTTATAGTTTCAGGGCACCCGCCATTTATTACCTAGTCTCACTAGTGTACCCCTAAATTTAGGGGTGTCTACTTTCCAAAATGGGGTCATTTGGGGGGGGTTTGTGCCATCTTGGCATTTTATGGCCTTCAAAACTGTAACGCCCTTAGAAAGCCTGAAGGCGGTGCTTGGTTTTCGGGGCCCCGTACGCGGCTAGGCTCCCAAAAAGTCCCACATATGTGGTATCCCCGTACTCAGGAGAAGCAGCAGAATTTATTTTGGGGTGTCATTTCACATATGCCCATGGCATGCGTGAGCAATATATCATTTAGTGACAACTTTGTGAAAAAAAAAAAAAAGTTTGTAATTTTCCCGCAACTTGTGGCAAAATATAAAATATTCCATGGACTCAACATGCCTCTCAGCAAATAGCTTGGGGTGTCTACTTTCTAAAATGGGGTCATTTGTGGGGGTTTTGTGCCATCTTGGCATTTTATGGCCTTCAAAACTGTAATAGGTAGTGAGAAGTGAACTCAAAAATTTACGCCCTTAGAAAGCCTGAAGGCGGTGCTTGGTTTTCGGGGCCCCGTACGCGGCTAGGCTCCCAAAAAGTGCCACATATGTGGTATCCCCGTACTCAGGAGAAGCAGCAGAATTTATTTTGGGGTGTCATTTCACATATGCCCATGGCATGTGTGAGCAATATATCATTTAGTGACAACTTTGTGAAAAAAAAAAAAAAAAAAAAAAAGTTTGTAATTTTCCCGCAACTTGTGGCAAAATATAAAATATTCCATGAACTCAACATGCCTCTCAGCAAATAGCTTGGGGTGTCTACTTTCTAAAATGGGGTCATTTGTGGGGGTTTTGTGCCATCTTGGCATTTTATGGCCTTCAAAACTGTAATAGGTAGTGAGAAGTGAACTCAAAAATTTACGCCCTTAGAAAGCCTGAAGGCGGTGCTTGGTTTTCGGGGCCCCGTACGCGGCTAGGCTCCCAAAAAGTCCCACATATGTGGTATCCCCGTACTCAGGAGAAGCAGCAGAATTTATTTTGGGGTGTCATTTCACATACGCCCATAGCATGTGTGAGCAATATATCATTTAGTGACAACTTTGTGTAAAAAAAAAAAAAAAAAGAAATTTTTTTTGTCATTATTCAATCGCTTGAGGCAAAAAAATAAAATATTCAATGGGCTCAACATGCCTCTTATCAATTTCCTTAGGGGGTCTACTTTCCAAAATGGGGTCATTTGGGGGGGTTTTGTACTGCCCTGCCATTTTAGCACCTCAAGAAATGAGATAGGCAGTCGTAAACTAAAAGCTGCGTAAATTCCAGAAAACGTACCTTAGTTTGTAGATGTGACAACTTTTGCGCAAACCAATAAATATACAATTATTGACTTTTTTTTTACCAAAGACATGTGGCTGAATACATTTTGGCCTAAATGTATGACTAAAATTGAGTTTATTGGATTTTTCTAATAACAAAAAGTAGAAAATATCATATTTTTTTTCAAAATTTGCGGTCTTTTTACGTTTATATCGCAAAAAATAAAAATCGCAGAGGCAATCAAATACCATCAAAAGAAAGCTCTATTTGTGGGAAGAAAAGGACGCAAATTTTGTTTGGGTACAACATTGCATGACCGCGCAATTACCAGTTAAAGCAGCGCAGTGCCAAAGTGTAAAAAGACCTCTGGTCATTTACCAGCAAAATGGTCCGGTCTGAAAGTGGTTAAAATGAATGTCCTGCCCAGGGTGTTGTTCCTCTTCCAGATGGTCCCTGTGGGTATCCCGGCGAGTTTTTTCGTGCTCTTGGAGTCTCTGATTGGTCAGTACGTGTGAAGCAGAAGGCGTCCGAGGTTGTCCAGAGCCCTTTTATATAGGCCCAAGCGGCTGGGGGGTTTGGCTCTGCCAAATGTTAAACTGTATTATATGGCTACTGTCTTATGCAGGATTTCAGATTGGAAATTTCATAAAAACTCAAAACTGTGGGTTGCTCTCGACCATGCACTCAGCGGCACTGACTTATACACTCTAGTCTGGATTCCCCAGAAATATAGGTCGGTGGCTCCCAATACCTCCACTCTGACCCACTCTACTCTCCGGAATTGGGACTTGCTCTGTAGAAAACACGGGTGGCTCTTTAACTCCCCCATCATGCCTTTGACCGGCCATAACTACTTCCCTCCGGGAAATATTGACCCCAGAATCTATTCCTGGCAGCTGGCGGATTCACCCCTTTTGCACCATGTTGCCAACCATGCGGGTATTTTACCCTTGCCGCAACTGATACCCTCTGCGCGGGCGACTCTTATGGATCAATGGACTTACAGACAACTAGTGGATTTTGTTCATTCCCTCCCGAAACCTCTTCGCTCTCTTTCGGATTTAACTCCCATTGAATCTGCTTTTCTAGAAGACCAACCGGTGGAGCGACCCTTGTCCTTTTTTTACCACACCTTACAGCTTCTGTCGACTACTGGTATCCCCACCTTTTTGGCCAATTGGGAGCACGATTTGCACAGCACGATCTCGGAGGCACAAAAATTCACTATCTTGTCCATGGCCCACTTGTCTTCTACGGCTTCAAGGACTGCAGAAGTGAACTATAAGTTGTTAACGAGATGGCATTATACCCCGGTTGTCCTGCATAAACTCTTCCCGCAAACGTCACCTCTCTGTTGGAGAGGTTGTGGGGAATGTGCCTCTCACGCCCATATCTGGTGGTTTTGTCCCCTGATCAGACCGTATTGGGTAACAGTTTTACACTGGCTGAAGGTTATTTTAGGGTATGAGGTTCCGAATGATCCCTGGGTAATACTATTTCACTGCACAGGCTCCCCAGCAGGGTCCTATAAGAAGTCTGTGACCCCTCACTTGCTTAACGCTGCAAAAGCGCTTATTCCACGTCAGTGGAAGCAATCCACGATCCCATCCCTACGCCAATGGCTGCTGGAGGTGGATCGTACGTATCATCTGGAAGATCTTACCTACTCCCTCCGAGGAAAAGCAGACTTGGGGAAACGGATTTGGACCTGCTGGGTAGCCTTTAAGTACACATCAGATTATGTGCAAATAATGGCGCAACCTGGGTGAACCCTTAGGTTTTGATGTAATTCTTTCTTTATTTTTTTATTTTCTTGTATGTGTTACTTATTTTCTGGTTCGAGACAGGACCGGGCAGCTCCCCTCTTCTTCTCTTCCCCCCCCCCTGTCACCCCCCCCTTTCCCTTTTTTTCTTTTTTCTCTTTCTTCATCCCCCCTCTCTTTACTCTCTTTGACTATACTCTCTCTTTGTCTTCTTTTCTTTCTTTCGTCTTTTCTTTTTCTTCAGTGACTTGGTTTAAAACACGTTGGTTGGTCCATCAAGGGTTGCAGGATTGTAAAACTACTACCCAATTACTTGGGTCGGAGAACACTTCTGTTATACATATTGGGTGTGCTTCGCTGGTACTCAGAAGCTCCCTAGTTGAAGTGTGGGGTTAGCGAGTTATAGTTACATGTTCCGTCATATGTATCTTTTGTAACCCTGATGTTACTCACTATGTATGGTATATTGCTGACATTACACTGTATGTCACTGTTTTCTTATGCTTTATTCTCTAATAAACACAAATTAAACAAGAAAAAAATGGTAGCATTCCAAATTTATTGTGCTTTATTGCTGTGCTCTTTTATGTAACAGAGACTTTGTGTTTTTAAATCTTCACGTTGGTTATTTTACGTGAACTTGACAAATGGTGCAAATAGTGTGTGCGTGTTATACAACAATACTTCAATTTTTGCATGCATCAGAGGGAACAAGGAGGGGGCGGGACGAGCGCCATCAGGTTACATACAGTGAGAAGCTCCTGTTAACTTGGCGACCTCTAATAGGAAGTCCTGTCTCCTGGGTCGCCATTGGACCACTGTTCTGTCTATCATAGGAGATTCTCCCTGTATGTAATCTGTTGCTCGTCCTGCCCCCCTCCCTGTCCCCTCTAGGCTGCATTGATGTGGACTGATGAGGCTGCAGATGGGCATTGATCAGGCTGCATTGATGGCAATGGTGAGGCTGCAGATTTTCAAAGTTCCTTATTGAAAATGTACGTATTTTATTTTTTTTCCTGAACCTTCCCTCTTAAAATGAATGTGCCTGTTATACACCTGTGGGTATTATATGCCGATAAATACGGTATATACATATGAACCGATTAACCCCTAGAATTATAACCAAAGGTGCATGCATTTATCTTGTCAGAAAAACGTTGTGCACTGGGAATCTCCTAAACCCAGGTATGTGATGCATACAATCCTTGACTTGACGATGTTTTAGGTTGCTTAAAGTGTTCTTCTCTGTAAAGCTGACCTAACACCATATCCCCTCCCTCCCCCCACTGTACTTAACTTTACATGATCCTGAGCTGTCAAGACACCTGCAGCTCCACCAGTTCAGGGATTTGAAATCCCTACTGCTTTCTTTTCACTCTGTCCAGCGCGTACCAGACAGATTCTAATTGGTCAGCACAATTGCATGGCTGGCGCTGACCAATCAGAATCCATCTGGTCTGTACTGGCAGAGCTGGATGGAGAGAACGTAAAGCAGCTGGGCTCTCAAATCCACAAACCAGTGGAGCAGCTTGTGGGGAGCCTTGACAGCTCATGATCGCATGAGATTAATACAGTGGGGGCAGAGGGGTGGGGAGGGGGTAAGATTTTCTGTATTGGTGAACTAACACTTTATTAGGTTTAAATCTTTTCTCATTACAGGCACTCTTTAAGTCTGTATTTGACTCCTTTTCCCCTCTAATCATTCTACATATCAGTTCATCGGAAGTAAAATCAGCCCTTTAAAACCTATTATATTGACATGAGAGGTATTTAGATAATCAAAGGCAGTTAAGGGGTTGAGGAGGCAGACAACATGTTTGTTAGACTGTTCCTGTAAATAGAAGTGTCATGTTTAAGAACTACTTTAACCTTGTGTGCCTTGATGCTGTTTGCTTGTTATTCTGGCAACAGAGCAAAGATAGCACGTGAAAGTGTTGGATAGGACAGGTCTAACTGTTGAGCATTTGAAAGCATTTACAATAAACCAAATTATTTTGGAGTCTTTACAGTGAAATATGCACAGTTTAACAACAAACAGTGCTTAAAATAGGCCTAAACTCAAATGAGGACAAATACAGAGAAATAGTAGAGCTGAGTTACTTATCTTTTCAGGTTCCCCCTAGTGCTAAATGCCTACCCAAAAGCATAGACATTTGGTCTTATGTTCTCTTAAGGAGGCATAAAAATTCAAACCGGATAATTTTCCACTTCAACAGAGACGTGACCTTTTTGTGAGCGATGCGAGTTTTGAAAAGTTTTACAGCAGTAAAGGTGACTCTTTGGTTATTCACCCTAGTTTAAAGTTGTCATATACATGTAGATCTACTTTACCAGCTATACCCCAAAACCTTCATTTAGGAAACAAGGGCAGTGCCTCGCATGTATGAACTATTGTCCTTATGTAATCTTTTTTTATAGCTTTTATATAGGAGCAACACCCAGTTAATCATGATCCAATTCAACAAAACCGATTAAGCCCAAAAAGTCTTAGCCCTTGTACACACGGTTGGAGAATCTGTCGGAATGTGTCCTATCGGACCGTGTCGTCGGATAATCCGACTGTGTGTGGTATGCATCGGACTGATTCCGTCCGAATATCCGTCAGACCCAATTTTCCAACATGTTGGAAATATTTCCAGACCAACTGGTTCGATCGGACATACTCCGATCATGTGTAGTGAATTTTGATCGGACCAAGTGCCACGCATGCTCAGATCAAATTCCTACATCAAAGCTATTGGCTACTAGCCTGAATGTAGTCCCATCGTAACGAAATTACGTCATCTCGTTCTGAAAGATCAGATTTTTCGACAACTTAGTCCGACCGTGTGTATGCAACAGTTTCTCACACAATCCGTCGGACTAAATCCGACGAACAAAATCCGACGGATTTGGTTGGCAGAATCTCCGACCTTGTGTACAGGGGCTTACTTTAGCAAATATGTTAATGCTTTGTACCTGGTAGTGTTTTCAGCCTCCGATATGGTATTTTTTTCTAAATTCACCCCCCTTGGCTTTTTACTTATTTTGTTACATTACAGCCTTTTAGTTCAATGTTTTTTTTAATCTGAATTATATGTGATGGATCAGAACACAATAGTCTAAGTTGGTGAAGTAAAATTTGAAAAATATATACATAAAACTATTTTTCAGAAATAAAAAAACTGATAATTGGCATGTCCGTATGTATTCACCCCCTTTTGTTATGAAGCCCATAAAAAGCTTTGGCGCAACCAATTTCCTTCAGAAGTCACATAATTAGTGAAATGATGTCCACCTGTGTGCAATCTAAGTGTCCACATGATCTGTCATTACACATACCTTTTTAAAAGGCCGCAGAGGCTGCGACGCTTAAGTAAGAGGCACCACTAACCAAACACTGCCATGAAGACTAAGGGACAATGATGTTGAGAAGTACAAGTCGGGTTTAGGGTATATAAAAAAATATCCAAATCTATGATGACCCATAAGGGCACCATCAAATCTATCATAACCAAATGGAAACAACATGGCACAACAGCAAACCTGCTGCACAAGGGACAGCCGCACATCAAAACTCATGGATCCAGCAAGGTGGGCATTAATCAGAGAGGCAGCACAGAGACCTAAGGTAACCTTGGAGGAGCTGCAGAGTTCCACAGCAGAGACTGGAGTATCAGTAAATAGGACGACAATAAGCTGTACGCTCCATAGAGTTGAGCTTTATGGTAGAGTTCTAGAAGAAAGCCATTACTTTCAGCAAAAAAACAAAACGGCACGTTTTCAGTTTGCGAAAAGGCATGTGGGAGACGCACAAAATATATGGAGGAAGGTGCTCTGGTCTGATACAAAAATTTTACTATTGGCCATCAAAGAAAACGCTATGTCCGGGGCAAAGCCAACACATCACATCACCCAAGGAACACCATCCCCACAGTGAAACATGGTGGGGGCAGCATCATGCTGTGGGGATGTTTTTCAGCAGTCGGGACTGGGAAACTGGTCAGAGTTGAGGGAAAGATGGATGGTGCTAAATACGGGGATTTTCTTGAGCAAAACCTGTACCACTCTGTGGGCAGTTTTGCAAGGAGAAATGGGAAAAATCCCAGTGGTAAGATGTGGCAAGCTCATAGAGACTTATCCAAAGCAACTTGGAGCTGTGATAGCTGCAAAATGGGGTTCCACAAAGTATTGACTTTTGGGGGGTGAATAGTTATGCACGTTGACCTTTTCTGTTATTTTGTCCTATTTGTTTGCTTCACAATAAAAAATTTTAAATCTTCCAAGTTGTGGGCATGTTCTGTAAATTAAATGATGCAAATACTCAAACAATCAATGTTAATTCCAGGTTGTGAGGAAACAAAACGCGAAAAATGCCAAGGGGCGTGAATACTTTTGCAGGGCACTGTATCTAGAGTTATTAAAGAGGGAATGAAGGGCTTGATGACTTATGGTCTAGATCATGAACATAACTAAGATAGTTCTAGATCCCAATGCATTGTCGTCAGCTTATCATGAGTATACTTTGGAATAATGTTTTAACATTAAAACGCTAACATTTAAATACATTTGGAACCATGGATCACCCTATTTAAAAGGCAAGATCACAGGAGAGCTTTTCATGCCACCAGTGTTTATATTGGGTTCACTATATGAATATTCCTCATGTAACTATGATGGTCATTGAATATTGGTATGAATGAGAAGACCTCTACTCTATTCCACATGCAGCATTTTCTTTGTTTTTTTGTTCTTGTGTTCTTTTTCATCCTTCTTTTTGAGAAAAGTTTCTCTTGTATAACAGAATTACAGCCTCAAAATCTCAGGCTTATGAAAAGCTCTCATGTGACCCTAGCTGAAGTGTGCATGTTATTGTGCTCTTACCTTCACGTCTTGATGTGTCAACCAGTCCCCTGTCTGCAATCCAAATGTATAGCTGTAGGCACTTTAATTGAATTACTAATTATGGCTCGTGCCATTTTTCCTTGAGGCTTACAATATCTTTTGGAAAAACAAACGGGTTCAGGTAAGGAGGACTGAATCTCCGTGTCCCCTCCCTCATATCAATTTCTCTACCCCTTTGTGAATTTCTTTATCACTTTTTGCTGCGTTGTTTATTTTGTCATGTTGTTTATATATTAATGTATAACGGTTTCATATCTGCAGTAAAAAAGTGTATCCTGATATTTTCACATAATGGATGCAGTTAATTATTTTGAATCCGTAACTGAGAATTAAACCTGTTTCTCAATATACATAATGTATGATTTTACACTTCTTTTTTTTTTTTTTTTTTTCAGTGTTTTTCTAGTTTTAACGTGTAAGTGTAGGAGTCTTAACCTCCCCTTCCCTTGTCATCCTAATCTCTCTTGCACATTACTTCACATTACCCAACTTTTCTCTTGGCTATACTATACTTTGCAGGCAAAAGCTTCACTTTTCTCGTCTCCATACTCCAGCTCTGTACTCTGAGTTACTTTTCTCTTAGATATACAGTTTTACTTGATGCATGCACGTTGATTCCGATTGAAAAAAGCACAGGGGCACAGTTTTTGAAGTATTGGGTTGTAATATGGAAGATAAAATGCTGGAGCAGTGGCCTGTGTGACACGGTCTGGACCTGGGCAAGTTGTGAAATAGGATCATTGTCTAAAAAGAATGAGAATTCAATTGGGGAAGGTGATGGCCCTTGAAAATACTCATACATATTAAAGCGGAGGTCCACCCTAAAGTGGACCTTCTGCTCATCGGAACCCTCCCCCCCTCCGGGGCCACAATTGGCACCTTTCAGGGGGGAGGGGTGTGCAGATACCTGTACAGTACAGGTATCTGCACCCACTTCCGGGATAGCTCTCTGCGGAAAGGGGCGTAGATTACGCCCCTTTCCGCAAGTGCCCGCCCCGTTCCGCAAGTGCCCCGCTGCCTGCTGGGAAACACACAGATCCCAGAGGCAGCGGGACCGTCCTTATTGCGCAGCGCAACTCGCGCATGCGCAGTAGGGAACCGGGAAATGAAGCCGAAAGGCTCCATTTCCTGATTCCCATACCCAAGATGGCGGCGGCAGCACCCGAGAGACGATCTAGAGATCGGCTTCGGGTGCCGACATCGCGGGCGCGCTGGACAGGTAAGTGTCACTATTTTAAAAGTCAGCAGCTGCAGTATTTGTAGCTGCTGGCTTTTAAAAAAAAAAAAAAACGCGGAGTCCCGGCGGACTCCCGCTTTAAGAGGGATTGAACTCTGGAAAATGTACCTTTTTTAAAAAGGCAAGTAAGAGGGCAAAGGACTAGTTGCCAATATTGCATATGGTTTCCCTGTTAATGTTTTACCCAGCACTGATTTACCATGCCTTGTGCTACACTATATCTCTGTGCAGAGACGGCCATCCCGGTTGAGACGAGACTTTGTCTCATGTTGGACGAAGCCTCCAGCAAGGTGCACAGTAAACTGCACAACAGTGACATCACTACTCTCCCTCCAAATTATCCTAGCCGTCATAGACTGCTGTGCATTTGATTTCACACTGCAAATGTACAACTTCTAAACTGTAGGCACAGGAGTGCCTAGGCACACACTTTCATACTAGAAAGTGTGCAGCTATTTTTCAGGAGAAATTCAAGACAAAGACTATATTTTCTTCAAGGCACTGCTTGGGCACAGTTAACATTTCTAAATGTTCCCTAGTATCTAGCGATTTCTTTTTTTCTTTCCTTTCAGTAAATAATGGCCAATAAAAATGTGATCTATAGATTACTAATACATGAGAAATATAATCAGCTATGTTCCCTGGTTATCACATGTATGTGGAAGTTAATTATTAAGATATATATTATATATATATATATTATATGTGTGTGTGTGTGTATGTATTTTTCTTTTTTCTTTTTTTTTTCCTTTTCCTCATAATTGCCTAGGTGGATCCGGCATAGATTCCCTACCAGCTATGAGCAATCAAACACCACTGATCGCTCAGTTCTCTCTGCCTTTTTGAGCAGAGAGCAGTGACTGTCGGTCCTCGCTCTCTGCTCTGCCCCTCCAGTGCTCACTGGCGTGTCGGGCTAGGGAGGGGGTAGAGCGGCTGGCTCAGTCTCCCAGCAGTCTCCCGTATGGTCGTGATCTTTCCCCAGCCTGAAACAACTGTGACGTCAGCCAACGGCGGTCTTTAGCCTGCTGACGGCTGAAAACGGGTCACGGGAGTGCAAAACTGATTGAACTTCTATGAGCAACAGAACAAATACAGGCAAACAAGCTTTGGCTGTACTTCTCCTTTTAAAGTAAATGGCATGGCTCCCTTATCAGGTGGCCGTCGTGCATTCTGGGTAGTTTTCACAATGCTAGGATTTTTTTAAGCACAGGGTGTATGGCATATTACAGTAAATTGTCTTTCTTTGATATGTATCTTTTTAAATAATAACCACTTTTGTGCACTCGTGAAAATACAGGTGTGAAGGAGACGTACAACTGTAGCACAGAGAGCATGGTCCATGCATGGATCCAAACATACAAGTTTGCATCAATGAATGAATGTAACTTCTCATTAATAAAAGTGCTAGCAATGACTCCCTGGTAATACCCAAAAAGGGCTTTCAGATGGTCAGATAATGTTTGACATCCAGAGCGCTGTACGATCTTTATGGATAAAGTGTGGGGTAGGAAATTACAACGTTCAGCTTTCTTATGGCACTGGATGATTTACCACTTTTCCCAAGTCATCCTGCAGGATGGTCACATGAGAGGCTTCTTACTGGTTACTGGTTACCACTCCTCAGTTCTAGTGTTCCCTGTGCTCTTACAATCATGTAGCACATAATCATAATCATAATCATAATAATGTGTGTAATTATCATAAGCATGCTACCTGAGGCAGAAGAGTCATAATCAGTTATGTGTTAAAAGAACAATTGTGAACATTAGCCAGAACATCATGTTGCTATGTGCAGAGAGGTGCAATGCTGTAGGGTAATGTCATGCAACTAAAGTATTTGTTGCATGATTTTACTGTGGGCTTTTTATCAAAGGCGGTAAAGCTTTGTTTTATAGAGACAGAAGTGCCATATTACCAAAGACAAAATTGCCATACTTGCAGCGATACCTTTGCCATCTATCTAGGTAATAAGGTAATTAACATTGTACTAGTCTTGAAAAATATCCCACTTGTATTTTGTGCACATGTTGAATGACAATAGCTACAGACTGAGCGGTAACCTGCAGCTATCAAAACAATCATTTTCTGCCCCTGCACCCCTTCCATCACCTGCATCCTAAATCTATAACTAATCAACCAGATTCTCTCCTTAAAGCAGCAGTCCTTCCTCATAAGCAATACATGTACTATGAAACTGTCACCCAAGTCTAGCTGGAATTGTCTACCTGCTGAGCAGATAGAAGGAAATTGCACACTGCTGCTGTCATGATGCAAGAAGTGGTTAGCACAATTCTTTCCATGCATTTGTGGCATTAGCCACATCAATGAGGATGTAAACATGCTGCAAGGTTTCTGCTTCCTATTATCCATTTGGAACTTGGTAACGTTGAACAGTTCTTTAGTTTGTCTCTGCCAAACCTGCGCCCTGAAGTAGCGCTTACTCTTGGTACAGTTTGCGTCAGTGATACTTGCTAAAGTTGGCTAACATTGATATAACCTCCTTCAAGGTGATTGGTGTACAATTTTGTTTTGAGAATAGATTTAATGGATATGACAGTGACCAATAGAACTCTTGATTCTAACTTTGGTATAAGAGAATAAAATCCTAATAAACCTTATAATATGACAGTTTTTTTGCTTTTTCTGATTGTTCTACACTGCCTCTTTGACGTGTGGGATATGTTTTCTTAACAGTTGAAGATGAGAGCTGGAGGTACCAGTGAAACCTCAAAATGGAAGAAACAGAAGCGATCACCACGTCCACCTCGTCATTTGACCAAAGCAATGACTGGAGTTGATGCTCAGCAGCCTTTAATTAATGGCTCTTCAACAAATTCGGGTAAAATGAGTGGCTCCACCCATTTGAATCCATATCTTATGTTTGCATGTTGTTTCCATGGGTGTAAATCTTTTTTCACAGGACTGTACTGTCCGCTGCTATTTCAGAGATGACCAAAAAATTGACAGCTGCCATTGAACGGCACCCTTTGGTTTTCCACATATATGAAAGAAAATTGCCATTTGGGACCTTCCCCGTCACTTTGTGTGGTTGACAGGAAGGAATATCCCCATATGGAAATAAGAATATATTGCAGAGATTTTCTAACCTGTACCTTCTCCACCTAAAGGGGGGAAACCAGACTGTTTTGGCTAATTCACTTTAAATAGTACTTAGGGGTATAGATGTATTGTTTTGACTATTACTGTAATTAGTCAATGTTTCCACTGTGACATGGAAGGGCAGCACTAGGGGTCAGTCAGGCTTTGCTGCAGTGCAGTGTTGTTGATTTAACACTCACAATATGCAGAAAGGAGGACTAGTCTATGCTCTGTGTTTCTTCATTGTCCAGTCAGCTTGTGTGCTCTGGACCAAGTTGTACTGCTTCATTGCTTTAGAGGTTTAAGTCCTAGGTATGCAGTCTGTCAGATCTGTATAGATTACTAAACTGGGTTAACAGAACTGAAAATCTTTTAACAGGTAAGGTAATTTGCCACTAGCTGCTTGCCTGTAAGTTCATTTAAGTGATCCCATGTAAGAAAATTTTACAGATCTCTAATTTTCTTGCAGTTGGTATTCCTTTCATTGAAGCGTCCTCTCCAGATGCTACCTCCCCTGTCTCAGCTGGAAGCTCAGAGGCCACATCATCTGCTGTCAGCCCCATGACTGACAGTGCACTTGGATTTTCCTCCCAGACTACATCTAAAGAGGATCTATCTGAAATAGATAATGCAAACATTGCAACACTACAGTCATCTGGAGTCTTGTATCTATCCGAACAACCAAACCCAGACGACCACAAGGTAGTATTTTCATTTATTTGTAGAATGGTTTTACATTATTTATTTTAAATGTCTTATTTCATGCATCAGGTGGTGATTGCGGATTTTGTATTGCTGTTCAGTTATTTGTTTGCAATAATTTTAAAACGTGGGGTGTAGAACAAATGTACCTGGGTACAATGTAAAATCCCATTCCCAGTTGGAGGATAATCATATCTTTGTCATGCTTTGTTAATGAGACCTATTCTGTGCAAAGTCCATGCAAGTAACTGTCCACTCCTATAATAGAAATCTAGATGAACGTGAAATGTTGATAAGCTTATGTCTATATAGTTCACTCGCTGTTCCCACAATTCTCAAGTTTTCATGAAAGGTGTAAGAAACGTAGTTGCTTCTGTGCATAGTAATAGTAATGCAATGTACTGCAGTAGATTTAATTCTACTCACTGTGCAATATGCAATGACCTTTTGGCTCTTGTCTGAGCAAGTATGGGGATTAGGTGGGTCCCTAGAGGGTACCAATTTTGTCACTCCTATAATTCTAAAATGGGGCAAAACATTTCTTAAGGGCATGTTCCTATATGGCATATTAACTTTTTTTTCTCTCCCTCTTCTTACCCATCTGTATTGTTTTTCCTTCCTGGATCAAATCTCACATCATTCCCATGTTTTTTGATAATCCAAATTATCTCTCAAATATTATTTCATTTTTAGTTTCTGTATCCAATTTAATTATAGTCTTGTAGCTTCTTGGATAAATCTTTGTACTCAGGTCATTTTTTTTTATTAGGTCAACATTTCCTTAAACTCCTGTCATTTTCTAATCTAAATATTTTTTTCTTCCTCCTCTCCATCAATAACTCAAGTTTTATTTCACAATGGTTAAAAAATGAAACCACTCTTGTTGTGGCCTGTTTATCATTACCGTCATTGGGGCGCACATCCCACCTCAAACGTCTGGGGTTGAAGCCCTCTTTCTGTAACATTGCTATATCCCACCTTGTTCTAATTTATTTATCCATAACCTGTCTTCGTTATGTAAATGTGCCCCCTAAAGCCTCTATTTCCCAAGTGTTCTTCCAGGACAGCCCTTGAGAGATGGAGCTCCTCCCATCGACACAGGAAACACATTGCCACAGTTCAAAAGGCGGTCCCTCAGGTCCCTGACCAGTCATTTGTGTTTCCTCTGTCGGAGGAACATGTTGCCAGGAACCTGGAGGCCCCTCTCAGGGGCTGCCTGAGAACCTGTAAGCCATAAGGGACCGGGTCCTGTTTTTTGGCTGCAGTTTGGGTCCATACCTTTTTTCTTGTGGCTCGGGTACCGTCCAGCTGAATCGGAGCAGACCCGTTACCCTCCTCCTTCCAGTGCCGAGGTGGCCAGGGGCAGAATGACGCCGGTTTCCCCCAGGAGCAGTGAGTGGAACCTTCCATCTCTGCTCCTTGTTGCGGTGGGGTCGGAGACGCCGAGCGTCATTTCCGGCAGAACCGCGTCATCACTGTGTGCCGAGACTTCCGGTTCCGGGTCTCTAGGGTACAAGGAGGAGAGGGAGAGCCAGCGCTGTGCCTGTACAGTTCCGACCAGCGTCCAGCAATACCGGACTAGCGGCGGGATCCGGAGCGGCAGAGGGGGACCATGGAGGCTATTCCCCAGGACACTCCGGCGGAGACAGGCACCAGCCAATCCCAGGTAGGCTGCTGGGCATGCTATTACTCTGGTGGAGTGGTGGTGTTTGTAGGCTGGGTTCTGTAGTGCCCCACGGTGGTGGTTAACTCAGTTAAGGATGTATGCAGTTGGGTGATTTTAAGGGGGGACATGGAGCTGACGCTAAAAAATTCTTTGTCTTCTTATTTTCAGGCTAAAGAGCTACCAAAGGAAGACAAGGCAGGCCGCAAAAAGTGCCCTAATTGTGGGAATAGGTTGTCCTCTGGCTCTAACAAAGCCCTATGCAAGCAATGCATTGCAAGCTTGCTTAAATCTGAGGCAGATTCCCCCTTAGCAAAATTTTTGGGCTCCTTTAAAGAGGAAATGGCGTCGACCTTTAAATCCCTCTGGGAGTTAATCACTGACGTAGGGTCAGCTGCCTCCACAAGTAAAACAACTGCAATCTCCTCCTCACCATGCCTTACAACACCCAGTTCAGGGGTGCCCCGTATGGTCAAGGAGCCTAGCCCCACGTTGATTAGCCCCGATTCCTCTGACACAGACTCTGATCAGGAAGAGGAGCAAACAACATCTAAAGCCTCAAAGTATAGATTGTCTCTTGAGGAAGTTGATGAGCTAATGGGTGCTATCTATGATACACTGGAAATTGAGGAGGAAGAAACTCAGTTATCCAGACATGATCAAATGTATGAGGTTCTGGGGAAAAAGAAAGCAAGGGTTTTCCCTATACATAAGGTGCTTTCTGACCTTGTCCTTAAGGAGTGGTCTGAACCAGATAAAAAGATTTTCTTTCCTAAATCCCTTAAGAGAAGGTTCCCTTTTGATGAGAGCCCAGAGGCGGTCTGGAATAAAAATCCTAAACTAGACGCCCCTCTGTCCAAAGTCTCAAAGCAGGCTGATCTGGCCTTTGAGGATATGGAGCACCTGAAAGATCCCATGGACAGGAGAACAGACATTGTCTTAAAGAGGGCCTGGGATGCCTCTATGGCAGGCTTAAAACCAGCTCTAGCCACTTCTTGTGTAGCTAGAAACCTGGAGTTCTGGTTGTCACAACTACAGGAACATTTAAAAGCAGGCACTCCTAGGTGGGAGCTTCTGAAATCCTTCCCTATGCTTTTTAAGGCCACCAGTTTCATCTCTGACGCCTCCACGGACTCCGTAAAATTTACGGCTAAGTCAGCAGCACTTTCAGTGGCAGCAAGGAGGTCAGTATGGATGAAAACTTGGGGGGGAGACACGGCGTCTAAAACCCGCCTGTGCAGCGTCCCTTTTACAGGAGACTTAGTCTTCGGGCCTGAATTAGATTCCGCCTTAGAAAGGACGGCGGATAAAAAGAAAACCTTTCCCGCAAAAAAGAAAAATTTCCAAAGAAAATTTTTTCGTCCCTTTAAGGAACCCTCTAAATCAGAGAAGAGTTCAACCCCCAAAAAACATTGGTCGGGACAGAAAGGGAAAGGGGGCATACTGTTTAGCCGCCCCAATCAGGATCCCAAACCCCAGTGACGTCAGGGTTCCTGTGGGAGGAAGATTAAGCAAGTTTCTTCCACAATGGGAAGAGACAACCTCGAACGAGTTTGTCTTAAATATAATAAAAAGGGGTCATGCGCTGGAATTCCACAGCAGCCCTCCCTCAAAGTTTTTGGTGACAAAGCTCCCAAGTCACTCAGAAAAGGCCAGGGCCTTACCTTTACTGATAGGGGAAATGGTGGATCAAGAGGTATTGACACCAGTCCCTATTCAGGAACAAGGAGACGGTTTTTACTCGCACATTTTCGTGGTAAAAAAGCCGTCGGGGAAGTTCAGACTAATTATGAACCTCCGACCACTGAATCGCTCCATCCGTTACAAGAGATTTCGGATGGAGTCCATTTATTCCATAAAGAACCTTCTCCAGAAAGAGATATTTATGGCCACCCTGGATCTAAGGGATGCTTATCTGCATATTCCAATAAGGGAGGAATGCCAGAAATTCCTTCGGATGGCAGTGCAGATAGATACAAAAGTTTACCACTTTCAGTGCAGAGCGCTCCCCTTCGGTCTGTCATCCTCCCCGAGAATCTTTTCCAAGGTTCTCGGAGAGGCTTTAGTTCCACTGAGGCTTCAATCAGTCTCAATTATTCCCTATCTAGACGACCTGCTCCTAACAGCACACTCGGAGAGTCGTCTTTCTCAGGATCTGGAGTTGACTCAACTCAGCCTGAGTCGATTAGGGTGGATTGTCAGTCAGGAGAAATCCAAGACAACCCCAACACAGGAGATCCTGTATTTGGGTTACTGGATCAAGTCTGTAGATCAGAAAATTATACTGCCGGAAGAAAAGATTTTGAATCTGTGGCAGAGAACATCTTTTCTTCAATGCAGCCCCAAATGTACGGTGATGGAAGTAATGTCGGTCTTAGGTCTTATGACGGCAGCCATTCCAGCCGTACAATGGGCCAGGTTCCACCAAAGAGACCTTCAGGGATTTCTGTTGGAACAATTAAAGGGCAGAGATCTGAAGGAGGAAGTATCGATACCCTCAAAGATAAAACGCTCCCTCTGGTGGTGGAAGGACAGGGAGAACCTAAACAAAGGGGTTCATTGGGTCCTTCCTGTCACTTCAACACTGACAACGGATGCGAGCAGCTGGGGCTGGGGAGCCCACCTCGGCTCAAGCTGGGTCCAGAACAAGTGGACCCCGGAAGAGAAATGTTTCTCTTCCAATTGGAAGGAGCTAACAGCGATCCTAAGAGCTGTTTTAGCCTTTCACCCCACAATACAGGGTCACCATCTACAAGTCCGTTCAGACAATATGACAGCTGTAGCATACATAAACAAACAAGGAGGTACCAGAAGTCCTCGTTTGATGTTGGTAGCCAGACGCATTTTTCAGTGGGCAGAAGCCAATCTGGAATCCATTTCTGCAGTTCACCTGAAAGAGGAGCTGAACAGCACGGCGGACTTCTTGAGTCGACAAAAAGTTTCGAACCAAGAGTGGTCCTTACACCCAGAGGCATTCAATCTCATAACAACTCACTGGGGAAAACCAGAAGTAGACCTTTTTGCGAGCAAAGAGAATGCAAAGGTTCCCAATTTTTGCTCGCTAAACCCAGGAGATCAGCCCCTGGCTGTAGATGCCTTGCAAACTCCATGGACTTTCAGTCTGGCTTATGCATTTCCCCCTCTTCATCTCATTCCGAGGGTCCTAGCAAGATTCCTCACGGAAAAAACCTGTTTGATTCTAGTAGCACCATTCTGGCCCAGGAGACCATGGTTAACAACGTTGCTACAATTAACAGACTGTCCGCCTCTAAGGCTTCCCTGCAGACAGGACCTCCTGTCGCAGGGACCTCTTTATCATCCACAGGTGGCCACACTGAAGCTTTCAGCGTGGTTACTGAGGAGGAAATCTTAAGGAGTAAGGGCCTGACAGATGAGGTAATTGCGACCTTACTACAGAGTCGCAAACCAGTCACGAGGGCTATTTACAAAAAAGTCTGGAAAAAATTTAATAGCTGGCTGAATAGCCGTGACATAAATACGGCTAATATTCTACAGTTTTTACAGGAAGGTGTAAAGAAAGGATTAACCCTAAGTACTATTAGGGTACAGATAGCTGCCTTAAGTGTGTACCTAGATGAACGCTTACAGGAAAATCCTTTTGTCGCTAGATTCTGTAAGGCAATCGCTAGACGTAAGCCGGTCAGAGTCAGCAAAGTCCCATCCTGGGATTTAGCAGTTGTACTAAAAGCTTTCTTGGAATCACCCTTTGAGCCTATCTCAGAGGCCTCCCTAAGACTTATTACATTTAAGACAGTACTCCTGGTGGCAATCACTTCAGCCCGTAGGGTCAGTGAAATCCAAGCCCTTTCCATCAGGGAACCATTTCTACAGATCCTAGAAGACAGAGTCATACTAAACAGACCCTGGGTTCTTAGCAAAGGTAGCTTCTAGCTTCCATAGGTCCCAAGATATTGTCCTCCCCTCATTTTGTCAAAATGCAGCAAATGAGAAAGAACGTTTTCATTTATTGGATGTGAGGAGGTGTATTCTAGAATATCTTAAAGTAACAAACCTTTCAGAATCTCTGACTCCCTTTTTGTCCTTTTTTCCGGGCAGCGTAGGGGGCAAAAAGCTTCAAAAGTAACCATAGCTAGATGGATTAGGCTAGCTATAGCAGAGGGGTATAAGGCCTTGAATAGAGATCCTCCTGAGGGTGTTAAAGCTCACTCAACAAGAGCGTTGTCTGCATCCTGGGCAGAAAGAGCTGGTGCCACCCCGGAGCAGGTATGTAAAGCAGCCACATGGTCAAGCTTTTCCACCTTTACAAGGCATTACCGACTGGACCTAATGTCTAGTCAGGATCAGGCCTTGGGGAGGAAAGTCCTCCAGGCTGTCCTGGAAGAACACTTGGGAAAACTGGAGTTAGTACTTACCGGTAACTCCTTTTCCGGTGGTCTTCCAGGACAGCACGATCCCACCCTTTATTTGATTATAGTGATGTACTAATGTTATTACCTGTTATGGTTTATATGTTTTTCAGTTCCATCCTTCGGTTCTTGGTGAATGACTGACCAGGGACCTGAGGGACCGCCTTTTGAACTGTGGCAATGTGTTTCCTGTGTCGATGGGAGGAGCTCCATCTCTGTCCTGGAAGACCACCGGAAAAGGAGTTACCGGTAAGTACTAACTCCAGTTTTTTTTTTTTTTCATTTTGACATGAATTGCTAATAAATGTGTGTTAACTCTAGTGCTTAGAAGATCAAATGATCTATAGCAGCAGAATAAAATTAAAATTATTTTTCCCCAATCGTCTTTCAGGACAGCCACCTTAGAGAGACACCGGCTCCTCCCCTCTGAGGAAACACCGCCTTCAATTTCATAATTTAAGCCTCCTCCTCCCTTCGTTCCTCAGTTATGGTGTTTCCTCCGGCGGGGAGACATCGCCAAGGAACCTTAAGGCTAAATTCGGTTGGTGAAACTGAAGCCATCCGAGCGGAGCCCTGGCCCCGTTCGGCTATCCGACCGTTCATCGGTCGGTCCAGGACAGTCCTATCAGCGGGGAGCTGAAGTGTTCGTACTGTCCATATACCCTAAACTCCGCTTGGGGAAAGCGGGAAGTTTATGGGGTCGTCCGTTCGTTCACCCGCGGGGGTTTCAACGGAACAAACAGTCCAGTCGGCTGGGGAAGCTGAATACTCGACTGACCTTTACACGCACTCCAATCTTCGCTTGGGGAAAGCAGGAAGTCTTTGGAGAGGTTCATCCTTGCGTTTCGCCCAGTGGGGTGCTGAACGAAGGCGTCCAGGGCCCCCCTGTGTACGCAGCCGGCTGGGAGCTGGAAGCCGGACCGGTAGGCGGGCGACGTCAGTTCCGGTGGGGGCGGACCCCTTCGTTCGATCCGCGTCTTCCGGTTCCGGACGCGGCATGTGAAAGGGAACCTAGCGTTCGGCTGGTGCAGCCTCTCTTTTCACAGTTGCACAGGTAGCTGTTAGAGGCGCGTTCGTACCACGCTTCCTCAACGGGAGAATGTCCGAGGCAGAGGCTTCAAAAACTCCTGGAGATAATAGCACCAGCCACTCGAAGGTAAGAGGAAACCTGGGGAGGTGTTCCCTTACTTGTATCCAGTAGCTCCACTGGTGTTCCTCCTTGGTGGTCGGGGGGAAGGGTAGTGTGTCTGGGATCCTGGTGATGGTTGATCCTAGGGGGGGCACTCCCGGTGGTCCTCTATGTAGCGCTGGTGTTGCTGTTTTTTAGGCTCATGCTGCCCCTTCCTGTGTTTTGTGTCTTTCAGAAAGCCACGAGCAAGTCCCCCCATGGTTCTAAGAAGAAGTGCCCTTCATGTAGAACGTCTATGGGAGACTCTTGGTCTAAAGCTATTTGCAAACAATGTATTGAGGATTTACTTAAGGAACAGGCAGTAGAGCAGGGTGCAGATCTGGTAGCTTCTATGAAGGAACTCTCTGGTACCTTTCAGTCCTTCCAAAACTTTTTTTCCAGTTTTCAGTGGCCCCAGCCTCCGAGCACTCCTACACCAGCGCAGCAGAGTGTACCATCCAGCCCTGTGGATGTTCCTCCTGCAAGGGGAGAGAATTCAGAGGGTCCCAGGGAGGAAGCTGAGGAGGAAATTGACAGTGTCGTTTCAGACTCCCAGGGGGAGTCTGACGCAGAGATGTTGGATGGGGAATCCAGCAGAATCTCGAGGTATAAGCTTTCCCTGGAGGATGTGGATGAGCTCTTGGGAGCGATTCATACCACTTTAGGCATTCAAGAAGAAACTAAGACATTGTCACTCCATGATCGGATGTACAAGGGCATGGGGGAACAAAAGAAGCGGGTGTTCCCAGTGCATAACGTCTTGATCGATACCATCAAGAAGGAATGGCGGGATCCCGAAAGGAAACCTTTCTTTTCTGGGGCATTAAGACGTAGGTTTCCTTTTTCGGAGGAAGAGACTCTCGTCTGGAATAAATCTCCCAGACTAGACGCTGCTTTTTCCCAGGTGTCCAGACACACTGATCTATCCTTTGAGGATATGGGGGTACTGTCTAACCCTATGGATCGAAGGATGGATTACCTTCTTAAGAAGGCCTGGGATTCGTCACAGGGAAATCTTAAGCCAGCCATGGCAACCACGGTGGTGGCCCGCAACATGGAGTATTGGCTCACCCAGATTAGCGCACACATTGAAGCAGGGACAGCAAAGGAGACTATTCTATCCTCCTTTCCCATGCTTCTTAAAGGGATAGCCTACATAGCGGACGCTTCGGCGGAATCCGTGAGGATGTCGGCAAGGTCCTTGGCCCTGACCAACTCTGCCAGGAGAGCCTTATGGTTGAAGACCTGGCCTGGAGACAATGCATCCAAACTTAAACTTTGTGGAATCCCCTTTACAGGAGATCTACTGTTTGGACCAGGTCTTGAAACAGTGCTAGATCGCACAGCAGACAAAAGAAAGGCCTTTCCTGTTAAAAGGAAATTTGGGGAACAAGCCAAAAGAAAGACTCGTCCCCAGAAAGGGGTGGTACCACCCCGTACGGTTCAGCAGAAGAAAAGTTGGGGACTCAAAAGCAAGGGCCCCGGGGGAGCAATTTTTCGCCCTCCTGAACAGCCCAAAAAATCTCAGTGACAGGGTCACGGTGGGAGGAAGATTGGGGGCCTTCCTCCCACAGTGGGAAATGATTTCCTCCAATCAGTTTGTCTTGGGGATCGTCAGAGGAGGTTACCATTTGGAGTTTTCGGAACTCCCTCCTCTGAGGTTCCTTGTCACCGAGCTGCCAAAATGCGCAGAAAAATCATCTGCCCTTCTTTCCTCTCTTCAGGAGTTGGAAGAACAGGAGGTGGTAGTACGGGTTCCAGTAGGAGAGACAAGCAGAGGCTTCTACTCTCACGTCTTCGTGATTCGCAAGCCTTCGGGAAAGTTCAGGCTCATCCTGAACCTGAAGCCCCTGAATGTCTCAGTTACCTACAGAAGGTTTCGGATGGATTCGGTTTACTCAGTAAAAGCACTCCTACCTCCGAACTGCTTCATGGCATCAATAGATCTGAAAGATGCATACCTGCATATTCCAATCGCAGAGTCCCACCAGCGTTTTCTCAGACTGGCAGTGAGAACTCCAATGGAAGTACTACACCTTCAGTTCAGAGCGCTTCCTTTCGGACTATCCTCTTCCCCCCGAATCTTCACCAAAGTGATGGCAGAAGTTCTGGCATTTCTGCGTCTCAGGGGAATCTCGGTGATCGCATATCTCGACGATCTCCTTCTGTTTGCCCCTTCCCCAGCACAATTAATTCAGGATTTACAGGTCACAAGAAACCTGTTAGTAAGCCTGGGTTGGCTCCTGAACCTGGAGAAATCCAACTTAATCCCTTCCCAGAGGGTCACTTTCCTAGGGTACGAGTTGGACTCAACAGTACAAAGGGTCTTTCTTCCTTTGGAAAAAATTCAAAAGATAGACAGGGCTCTGTTGTTTCTTCAGGGCAACCACCAGATCTCCATAAGGAAGATCATGTCAGCGCTAGGGTTGCTGACATCCGCTCTTCCAGCGGTTCAGTGGGCAGGGTTACATTACTGCCCTCTACAATTATTTGTGCTGAAGGTTTGGGATCACAGCCAGGAATCTTTGGATTCTCTGGTTTCGATTCCAGATCAGGTAAAGAGGTCCCTCTGGTGGTGGAGGAAGGGAGCAAATTTGTCCCAAGGTCTAGAGTGGGTCATGCCAACCTCCAGGGTGGTCACGACCGATGCAAGCAGCTCAGGTTGGGGGGCACACCTAGACTCCCAATTAATACAGGGTATTTGGGAAAAGAGGGACTCGAGGAGATCCTCGAATTGGAGGGAGCTGAGGGCAGTAGACCTAGCTCTCAGAACCTTTCAGAAGGAGCTCCGGGGGAATCACGTAAGGGTAAGGTCGGACAACTCCTCGGTGGTAGCTTACATCAACAGACAGGGGGGCACCAGGAGCAAGTCCTTATGGGCCCTAGCGGAAGCCATCCTCAGATGGGCCGAAGCAAATATCCTGTCCCTTTCAGCAATCCACTTGAAGGGAGAACAAAATCAGGTGGCAGATTTTCTCAGCAGGAGAACTCTGAGAGAAGGCAATTGGGTTCTCAAGCAGGAAATATTCGAAATGATCACCCGGAGATGGGGGATTCCTGCAATAGATCTCTTTGCCGCAAGGGAAAACGCGAAGGTAGCAACGTTCTTCTCCATAAACAGGGGGGACGGGGCATTGGCGGTGGACGCACTAGCACAGAGTTGGGGTTTCTCCAGGTGCTATGCTTTCCCCCCTCCAGTGCTCATTCCAGCAGTATTAAGGAAATTTCAAGTGGAGAATACTACCCTCATTCTAATTGCACCTCACTGGCCCAGGAGGCCGTGGTTCTCGATCTTGAAGGGCCTGTCTGTAGAACCCCCCTGGATTCTCCCAGTGCAGGAGGATCTCCTGTCTCAAGGTCCGGTGTTCTGCCCTCAGGTAGGACGATGGAACCTGGCAGCGTGGCTTCTGAGGAAGAATTGCTAAAAGCCAAGGGCTTCTCAGACCGGTTGGTAGCCACTCTTCTAAACTGTAGGAAAAAGGAAACCCAGTCCATTTACTTAAAGGTATGGAAACGGTTTAACAGCTGGTGTTCAGAGGGTTCCTTCAACGTGCATAGCCCTATAGCCGTTCTAGAGTTCCTACAGGCAGGGGCGGATAAGGGGTTAGCGCTTGGAACACTAAAAGCTCAGGTTTCCGCTTTGAGCGTGTTTTTAGAGAAACATCTAGCGTCAGATCCTTGGGTCGTAAGGTTCTTCAGGGCCCTAGGTAGGCAAAGACCAGCTTCAAGCTCCCCCTTCCCGGTTTGGGATCTCTCTTTAGTTTTACAGGTTCTCACAGGGGAACCTTTTGAGCCGTTAGAATCTTGCTCATTAAAGCTGATCACTCTCAAAACGGTGTTTTTGGTGGCGATCACTACAGCAAGAAGAGTAAGTGAACTCGAAGCCCTTTCTGTCAGGGCTCCTTTTTTTCAGGTTTTTCCGGATCGTCTGGTTTTGAAGATAGATCCGGCCTTTTTGCCTAAGGTAGCCTCTAGTTTCCACAGGATGCAGGAGATTGTGCTACCTACATTTTGTTCAAATCCAGTTAGAGAACAGGAACACATGTTTCACAGACTAGATGTTAGAAGATGTGTTCTTTATTATTTAGACTGCACAAGTCAGTTCAGAAAGACAGATTCACTTTTTGTTTTATTTTCAGGGGCCAGGAAGGGTTCCAAAGCCTCTAGACGTACCATAGCTAGATGGTTAAGGTTAGCCATTGGGCAGGCATACGTGGCAGGGGGATTAGATCCTCCAGCTGGCATTAGAGCACACTCAACCAGGGCCGTGGCAACTTCTCAGGCAGAGTGGGCTGGTGCGTCTCCGGAACAGATCTGTAGAGCTGCAACGTGGTCCAGTTTTTCTACGTTTGTGAGACACTATAGACTGGATCTTCTGTCAGCCAAAGACCAAGCCTTTGGTCGTAAGGTGCTACAGGCAGTAGTCCCACCCTAAGGTAATATACTCGCTTATCCTCTCTAAGGTGGCTGTCCTGAAAGACGATTGGGGAAAAATGGAATTACGTACCGGTAATGTCCTTTTCCAGGAGTCTTTCAGGACAGCACCGGTTCCCACCCAAATTGTTGCAGATCATCGGGAACTCATTACATGAGATCGTCAGGTAAGACTTAAAAAGTTTATTTGTTTGACGTGTTCTTGTGTCTCCCCAGTTTGGCCGGAGGTACTCTGGAAGAACTGAGGAACGAAGGGAGGAGGAGGCTTAAATTATGAAATTGAAGGCGGTGTTTCCTCAGAGGGGAGGAGCCGGTGTCTCTCTAAGGTGGCTGTCCTGAAAGACTCCTGGAAAAGGACATTACCGGTACGTAATTCCATTTTTTGGACTTAAACAAACCTCCTATATCTCCCTCCTACACAGCAACTGTTTAAATATATTAATGCAGATATTCAAATGCAAAAAAAGAAAAAAACGTGCTAAAATATATCTACCAGACTCTTAAATATACTGTAATGTACTTCATGTATCTAATCTTGCCTATAAAGTA
The DNA here is from genome assembly GCF_037356315.1 of Lithobates pipiens. Lineage (NCBI taxonomy): Eukaryota > Metazoa > Chordata > Amphibia > Anura > Ranidae > Lithobates > Lithobates pipiens. Next base: position 56,800,263 of record NW_027507787.1, on the reverse strand, counting down.
CAGTTGCAAAAAAAAAATAATTGGTTCAATCAAGTACATAAAATCTCCAAAAGTAATACATACACATTTCCTTCTCTGAAACATTCTGGATCACAAATCCATAACAATAGTGCAAAAACGTCTGGCACACCTCCATAGTGAGAAGAAAAATGAACGTACTCCATATGATTTGAAGCAAAGAATTTAATCCATTACAAAATAGAATATGGAGAACACCCTCCTGTGCAGTTCACTTGATTCTTTCACAGACAGCTTCAATCAATGATCCACTTGGCTTCTGAATTTGACCTTCTAATTGAATAAGATGTTCAAACTGCACATGTTATGTTGTAATCAATTGGCATGCCTTGAATCCCCGGAGCAATCACAGCTTCCACTAAGCTCTCCATCATCCTATATAGGAAAGAAAAGGATGAAAGGGGTTCATAGGGCAACATGCTTATTACATACATTAAAAGGCACGTAAAAGAATGCACTGACATAGTGCTGATTTTCAGCACTGGAAAAAAAATCACTCAAACTAGCAAGAAAAGCTCCACTTTCTATTCAGGTCGTATGAGCAGCTTCTTGGAAATGACCCACTCAGTTTAGGCTCCACCCAACTAATTTCATCACTAGAAGTCATCAGGAGCTGTGTACTGATGTACCGTCTCATCCCAAGTACTCTATGTAATCACTTAATCTGAGCATATGGGAAAACGTGCAAACAACTCGCATCCCTAAAAGCTTAGGTTTTAAAGCTGAATTCCAGTTGTTCAGAAACTTTGCAAGCACACTCTGACTTAAGTCCAATTAGGTGCATGACTTGAAAAGGTCTTCATACCCCTTGAAATGATCTACTTTTTGTCATGTTACAACCAAAAACCTAAATGTGTTTTATTGATATTTTATGTGATGGACCAACACAGTGTCACATAATTGTGAAGTAGAAGGAAAATGGTGAAAGGTTTTCAATTTTTTTTTTTTTTTTTTTTTACAAACAAATATCTGAAAAATGTGGCATGCTATTTGGATTCTGCCCCCTCTACTCTGATATCCCTAACTAAAATCTAGTGGAATCAATTGTCTTTAGAAGTCAACTAATTAGTAAGTAGAGTCCACTTGTGGACTAAAGTGTCTAATTTTAATCTCAGTATAAATACAGCTGTTCTGCAAAGCCCTCAGAAGTTTGTTAGAGAGCCTTAGTGAGCAAATAACAACATGAGCAAGGAACACACCAGACAGGTCGGAGATAAAGTTGTAAAGAAGATTAAAGCACGGTTAGGTTATACAAATATATATATATATATATATATATATATATATATATATATATATATATATATATATATATATATATATATATATATATATATTATCTCCATCCCAAGCTTTGAAAATTTCACAGATCGCTGTTTAATCCATTGTCCTAAAATGGAAAGAGTTTTGCACAACTGCACACCTGCCAAGACATGGGCCGCCCCCCTAAACTGACAAGCTGGGCAACGAGAGCATTAATACCAGAAGTAGCCAAGAGGCCCATGGTACCATTGGAGGTGCTGCAGAGATCCACAGCTCAGGTGGAAGAATCTGTCCACAGCACAACTATTAGGCCTTTATGGAAGCAGAAAGCCACAAGATCTCCCGTCTGCAGTTGCGAGAAGTCATGTGAGGGACATAGCAAACATGTGGAAGAAGGTGCTCTGGAAAACTAACACTGCACACCACTCTGAACACACCATCCCCACTGTGAAACATGGTGATGGCAGCTTCATGTTGTGGGGATGCTTTTCTTCAGCAGGGACAGGGAAGCTGATAGTTGATGGGGAAGATGGATGGAGCCAAATACAGGGCAAACCTAGAAGAAAGCCTGTTGGAGTCTGCTAAAGACTTGAGACTGTGGCAGAGATTCATCTTTCAGCTGGACAATGAAAAACATACAGCCAGAGCTACAAAGGATTGGCTTAGATCAAAGCGTATTTATGTGTTGGAATGGCCCAGTCAAAGTCCAGACCTAAATCCAATTGAGAATTTGTGGCAAAACTTGAAAAATGCTGTTCACAATCCTTCCTTTCTCTTTCCTTCTGTCTTATTACCTTGTTGCGATTTTTGTTTTGATTCAGACTTGACGTCTGGATCTGCTTATTGTTTCACAACATGTAGAGATGTTACCTGACTCATCCATACCTACTCTAACTTACAGGCTACAAGTTTATTATTAAGCAATATATATTGGATGTTTTTACATTCTCGACAGCTGCTATCTATCTTCTTGACAATTTCAAAGTGCTCATATACCATGCTTTGTACTTTTTACATTTATTTTTTTTTTTTTTCAATAAAAATCTATTGAAAGCGAATATTGCTATTCAGACACTCTCCATCCAATCTGACAGAGCTTGCGCTACTTTGAAAAGAAGAATGGACAACAATTTCACTCTGTAGATGTGCAAAGCTGGTAGAGACATCCCCAAAAAGACTTGCACCTGTAAATGCAGTGAATACAAATGCACGCGAGACTTTTCACATTTTAGTTGTAAACATTTATAAATCCCATTTATCATTTTCCTTTCAATTTACAATTATGTGCCACTTTGTGTTGGCCTATCACATAAAATACATTTACGTTTTTGGTTGTAACATGACAACATTTCAAAGGGTGTGCATACTTTTTCAAGGCACTGTATCTGTTATATGTGACCAGTTTATTACACTCCCAGAGGATACACTCCTGACTGTGAGACGAGAAAAGCACACAGAGCAGCTATGCCCACTCCTTTACTCTGTGCCCTTTTACAGAAGCCCTTGTATTTTGTTTTCACATAATACAAGGCCTTCTGTAAATGTGCAGAAGGAGCATAACTGCTCCAGCAACTCTGCTCTTGAAGGAGCCAAGACCGCAGCGTGCAGCATTAGGGCTCCGGACATTATCTTCCTGGACCAAAAACCTGTCAGATGTGAATAATATAAGTCTTTGAGGCGGCAGGCACATTGTTTGACCAAACTCATGTTATGCCTAAAGGTTTTACAAAGCCGCTGAATTCCAGGAGTTCATCTTTAAAGATGAAGTTTAATTTCCCAAATAAACACCTTCCCTGAAAGCCCCTTCCTGATCATGAACAAGTGAAATTGGTACAGCATAAAACTTGTGTGTGTGTGTGTGTGTGTGTGTAAAACCTGACCTTTTTGAAGCCCTGATGTAGTCACAGGCCCCCTGCAATTCCTGGGCCCAAGCTGGAGCAATTGTAACCATGTATAAAATATCCATACCAGAAATTCTTTAACTGTTTAGGGAATGCTGTGAATGATACCTGCCACAGGCTGTAAAGGATAGGAGAGTTTAGTTCCACTTTAATATTTTAAATTAAAGTATATTTTAATGATGAAATTCCAATCTGATGCATACCATTGTAACCAATTTTCTTCTTTTTCTGTGAAGACTGAAGAATTACTAGGAAGGAAGATGCAATCTGCCTCTGTTGAATCCTTACCTGAAGTTCTAGACGATAGCTCATCGCTGGCTGAACACTCAGACTCTGCCTCTGTACATGATATGGACTATGTCAACCCTCGTGGAGTTAGGTTTACACAGTCTTCACAGAAAGAAGGTGAGGGATCGTCGATAGGGCATATAGCATTTAGTCAGTATAACCATACAAGTTATGATGGCCAAAATGCCTGAAACGCCTTTATGCATTTTGCAAAGAATTACTCTACAATTGCAAATATTTTCACTATACACCAGTGATTTACAATGTGCATTTGGCTTTTGAGGTAATGACTTGGCATGGCTCTGCCCACTGTCCTTAAATGAGAAATAATCCTCCTGTTGAGATGTGATAGAATGGGATATGCAATGAAATGAGACATGCGATTACCTTTTTGTTTTAAGAATTCTTAAGGTGCTACACATTTCATATTTATTAACACTAATTAGAATGTTTTGCTAGCTTTAGTATATTATTTTATAGGAGCAAACTTTCCTTTCTGATTTGTATTGCAGTACAGTACTTAAATGCACTAAGGCTTTCTGGATGAAAGTTTGCAGTGTGTGACGCTCACCACATCCCACTACCTTTTTAATTTTCCCCTCTGTTATTTATGGGCTAGTGGTACAATGAAAAATCAGAACTGAATTGATGTGTGCTGTTGGATTTGCTTAACGTTACATTTTGTTTTTCTAGGAGTGGTTTTGGTTCCTTATGGATTACCCTGTATTCGTGAACTTTTTCGCTTTCTCATTTCACTTGCCAACCCCCATGATCGCCATAATTCTGAAGTCATGATGCACATGGGATTACAGCTGATTACAGTGGCATTGGAATCTGCCCCCATAGCAAATTATTCCTCACTTCTGGGGCTTGTGAAGGATGAGCTCTGTCGACATTTATTTCAGGTAGTAGTGTTTCCTACAATCCCTAGAAGACGATGATTAACACCAGTGTCATTCACTATATGGCATAAATAAAAGTGCCACATACTCTTGTGAAAGTGTTTGTGCATTATTTGTTAACCCCTTGAAGGTCAAAGGGAGTAAGTCTACATTTTAGTAAGCAGCATAATAGATGAGAACATAAATGTACTCCTTCAAATGGGGGGGGAAAAAAACAAAACACTCTCTTGGCCTTAACAGACTGCTGACAGTTAAGATTTTTTTTTTGTGTGTAGGTAGGTAGGTAGGTAGGTGTAGGTACTTGCAAATTGAAGTTTTCTAATTGTAGTTTGCAAATCATTATTAAAGTAATTTGTTACAGACCACCTCCTCTGTCTAGAGCTGATATACAAAGCAGGAGTTCCTTTTGTGTGGTAGGGAATGGAACTGTAGAAGAAGTTAATCACTTAACTATACACCTTAATAAAATGTATATGGCTCCACTAATACTATTTTTGATCTTGGAATGGGTGGGGGGGAAGAGAATGTGTAGAGGATTTATTTGGGGATAAAACATACATTTTTATTGAATGTAGATGCAATAATTTTGCCGTAATATTATAGTATTTTTATATATATATATATATATATATATATATATATATATATATATATATATATATACAAATGTTCAGCATTTTCTTTTATTAAATATTTGACATTCTTTCTTTAGCTGTTAAATGCAGAGCGATTGAACTTGTATGCAGCTTCCTTGCGAGCTTGCTTCCTTCTGTTTGAAGGCATGAGAGAACATCTAAAATTTCAGCTGGAGGTAAGACCTTTCAAAAGTGGGCTTTTCCTCAACGCATGCTTCTCATGAGTCAACATTACTAAGTAACTATATTTTGAGTACAAATGTGCCTTTTACTTAACATGAGTAGCAATCTGTTGTTGCAATAGCTTCATTATGTCCTTCCAGTAAGGAAGTGGGAGAAGTATAACTAGTTTTACTAACTGTTTTCATAGATGTACATAAAAAAGCTGATGGATATCATTACTATGGAGAATCCAAAGATGCCATATGAAATGAAGGAGATGGCTCTGGAAGCCATTGTACAACTTTGGAGGATACCTAGCTTTGTAACAGAGCTTTACATAAACTACGACTGTGATTTTTACTGCTCTAATCTCTTTGAGGATCTCACCAAGCTGCTCTCTAAGGTAGTTATAGCCTTTTTAATGCTGGATCATTTCAATCTGAAATGAGTTGTTCTTAATTTAATATTGTGTGTGTGTGTGTTGGAGTGTGTGTGTATAAGACACCTGTTGCTCATGTATGAGTATTGTTTAACCACTTCCCGACCAGCGCACGACTATGTACGTCGACAGAATGGCACGGGCAGGCATATTGGCGTACAGGTACGTCCAATATTCAATGCCGCCCTGCCATCGGGAGCGCGCCGCCGGCGGCGCGCTCCCGCGCTGGTCGGGACCCCCGTGAGTCCGGTCGCGGGACCCGCGGACTCGATCGCCGCGGGCATCCCCACGATCGTCTCACGGAGCGGCCGAATGGAGGAGATGCTGTGTAAACAACATTTCTCCATTCTGCCTAGCAACTAGTGACGCTGATCTCTGCTCCATGTGATTGGAGCAGAGATCAGTGTTCACTAAATGAAAACCCAACCCCCCCACAGTTAGTAACACACCCCTAGGAACACTTAACCCCTACACTGCTACCCACTGGTTAACCCTTTCATTGCCAGTGTCATCTACACAGGAATCACTGCATTTATATAGCAGTGATTACTGTATAAATGACAATGGTCCCAAAAATGTCCGATGGGTCCCCCACAATGTCGCAGTCACAATAAAAATCGGTGATCGCCGCCATTACTAGTAAAAAAAATAATAAAAAATTATCCCTATTTTGTAAACGCTATAACTTTTGCGCAAACCAATCAATCGCTTATTGCGATTTTTTTTTTTTTTTCTTTTTTTACCAAAAATATGTAGAAAAATACGTATCGGCCTAAACTGAGGGAAAAAAATGTTTTTTTATATATTTTTGGGGGATATTTATTATAACAAAAAGTAAAAAATAATGCGTTTTTTTCAAAATTGTCGCTCTATTTTTGTTAAAAAATAAATAAAAACCGCAGGGGTGATCAAATACCACCAAAAGAAAGCTCTATTTGTGGGGGAAAAAAAGGACGTCAATTTGGTTTGGGAGCCACGTCGCACGACCGTGCAATTGTCAGTTAAAACGACGCAGTGCCGAATCGCAAAAAGTGGTCTGGTCTTTGACCAGCAAAATGGTCCGGTCTGCAAGTGGTTAATTCACATACATTAACTTATAGAAGGTACATCCCACAGAAATACATTGTTTACATCCTGCTATATAAAGGACGATTCTCGTTATCCCCAGAAGTAACCGACACCTGTAACCTAGATCCTGGGACCCCTAATATAGGGTTGTCAGTCTGGATGGTGAGACCTTCTGTGTGTTCACTCATATATCAATTTCAAACTTTGTTGGCTTGTGCACAATTAATGAAATGATCTGCCAACAGAGGCTCTAACTCGTTCAGGTATCATCCATGGTAGAATCCTATTGTGACCTTATTGGTGTCTAAGGCCCTTAGTACTGTCTCAGATTAGAATTCAGAATCTTCAGTCTACTCCTGAACTGTATTTGAACAAATTCCATATGATTCAGAGCAGTAGTAGTGCCCCAAAATAAAAATTCAGTACCAAATTCAGGATGCACTTGGCCAAAATCGAAATTGTGTTTTTGTTTTGTTTTTCTTTTTAAGTATATATATTTCTTTATAAATAATGGTGTTATATTTGACATTTTTAGTTTTAACCACTTCAGCCCTGGAAAATTTGGCTGCTCAATGACAGGCCATTTTTTGCGATACGGCACTGCGTTGATTTAACTGACAATTGCGCTGTACCCAAAGAATTCACATTTGTTTTCCCCCCAAATAGAGCTTTATTTTAGTTGTATTTGATCATCTCTGCGTTTTTTATTCTTTGGGCTATATACAAAAAAAGCATTAATTTTGGGAAAAACACTATTTTGTACTTTTTGCTATAATAAATATCCCCCTTTAAAAAAAATTAAAAAAAATTTTCCTCAGGTTAGGCCGATATGTATTCGACATATTTTTGGTAATAAAAATCGCAATACATATATATATTGATTGGTTTGCGCAAAAGTTATAGGGGATATATTTATGGCTTTTTTTTTTTTTTACTAGTAATGGCGATGATCTGCGATTTTTATCGGGACTGTGACATGGCAGACAGATCAGACACTTTTGACACATTTGTGGGCTATAAAAATGCACTGATTACTGTGTAAATGTCACTGGCAGGGAAGGGAAAGTAGTAGTTGGTCTCGTTTTCCCTTGTTTTGGGTAGTGTGCTCTTCCACCTGTTTTGTGGTGGATGGTTTACTGATCCTCTCATTGAAATTCCAGAACATTTTTTTATGGTAAGTACCACGATCTTTTTACATACTATGCATTTAAATTTATGGCTAATCTCACCATGGAAAATACATTAATGTTGTTGTCCTATTTTGTTCTTGCATATTAAGTGATTTTTGTTTTTTCCAGAATGCCTTTCCAGTATCTGGCCAACTTTATACCACTCACCTACTTTCACTAGAGGCTTTGCTGACGGTCATTGACAGCACAGAAGCACATTGTCAGGCTAAGATTCTGAGTAACACTTCGCAACAGGATAAGAAAGAGATGGGCAAAACCAATGCAGATAATTCTGAGAAATCGCTAGAGTCCCTTAACGGTAAAATGAACATCTCCCAATGTTTATTTTCTATAGTTTTGGAGTATGCATTTCAGTTTTTAATTATACTTTCTTGGTTTTTGGTTCAACGTAGCAATGTTTTTTTTTTTCAGAGAGTGAACATGCTGTGGAAAGCACCACCGTAATCACAAGTACTGAATCCAAGGGGGCTCCAACCAGTGGGCATTTAATGGCAGACAAAATGAGTCTTGGCATTCAGGAGGCAGAGGGGGCCTGTACTGGAGGTTAGCTATCTTAAGATTTTTAAACCTTTCTGAATACATTCTGTAAAAGAGTTTTGTCCTGTGTGTAACAATCTTTTTATCTCTACTTATTGTTTGTTTATATAGGCAAATGGTAACCGGTTTAAAAACAACTATATTCTATTTGAAATAGAAAGCATACATTACTTTTTAAATCAATAAAAGCTGTCACTCAGCAGGTCTTTTGACCAATTATTGTGATTTTTTTTTTTCCTACATGGGATATCAAAGGTGTGTTTTGTGAAAATCTTCTTCATCTCTTAAAGTGATATTAAAGCTTATTTTTTTTCTTATTAAAATAAAAAAGAGGTTATAGTTACCTGCTCTGTTTAATGGTATTGCACAGAGCGGTCCCTTACCTCCTGTTCTCGAGTCCCCTGCTGGCACTGTCTGCTCTTTTGTTCCTATGGGTGCCCCCATAGTAAACCATGTGCTTATGGGGGCACCTGTGCAGCTGTGTTGCCAAGCCAGGATGTATGCATCCATAGACACATACTGTGTGCCTCTGCCACACTCCCTACTCCCTCCTTACAAGATTTGACTGACAGCACTCCCACTGCTGCCATGTGTCACCTGTGAGACCAGGAAGTAAAGGGAGAACAGCTGTAACCTGGACAGCACTGGATCACGGACAAGATTATGTAATTCAGGTAAGTATTTGGGAGGGGTCGGGGGGGATAGTTAGTAGGGAATTGTGTGTTTTTTTTTTTTTTTTTTTTTTGGAAAGCATTAAGGTAAAAAATAGTTAATTTTTGCAAGATATTGGTGGCTATTGCAGGAGGACTAGAGAAATTTGTGTTGAATTATTATGGAGCTAGGAAATTCAATCTTGGAATCAGACAGCAGTTTTTAAGAGTGTTTTAGTGTTTTTGTTTATAGTTTAAAATTGCGAAAAAAAATATTTCTCATCTTTTGAGGAATTTATTACTTTTTAGAATCCTTAGAGCCGGTTCACACAAGGGTGACTCAGAGCCGACTTCAGGTCGCCTCAAGTCGCACTACATGTAAAAATCAATGTAAGTGAATGAGAGCCATCTTAATGCACACTACTGAAGTCGCTCCGACTTCAGAAAAGGTTCCTGTACTACTTGTATCCGACTTCTAGGTGACTGGTACCCATTGATTTCAATGGAAGTCGCCTCCAAGTCGGATCTCCGTCTATACTGAGGCGACTCTCTCAGAATTATCATTTGTCGAGGGAACTTCACGCCAAATTTATTTTAAAAATCCGGCGTGGGTTCCCCCTCTCCGGGAGCATACCAGGCCCTTAGGTCTGGTATGGATTTTAAGGGGAACACCCTACGCTGAAAAAACTGCGTGGGAGTCCCCCCCAGAGCCATACCAGACCCTTATCTGAGCACAAAGCCTGGCCGGTCGGGAAGGGGGTGGGGACGAGCGAGCACCCCCCCCTGGACCGTACCAGGCCGCGTGCCCTCAACATGGGGGGGTTGGTGCTTTGGGGAAGGGGGGTGCCCTGCCACCCCCCCAACCCCAAAGCACCATGTCCCCATGTTGATGAGGACAAGGGCCTCTTCCCAACAACCCTGGCCGACTCCCCCTCCACTAGTATCCTCAAGAGAGTGGATGTGTTTTCTTTAGCTCTGTTCATCTCTGTTCATTTAAGAGATTTTTCTGGTAAGCATAGGTAGTATGCGGTCCTGGTAAAACTTTTGGCACACTCCGTGGGCTCTGTCAGATTGTCAGGATCTTCTGTCTCAATGACCGTTTCCCCATCCAATTTTAGTCACTGGCTTTAACTGCATACCTTTTGAAGCCTTGTTTATTGTGTCAGGGGTATCTGTGAATTTGTATTTAATAAAATGTGAACACCTAGGAAAGATGCTTCCTGTAAGGCTTCTCAGACAGGGAAGGCAGACTTCACCTAATGTGAGCCTTGGGGTTTATACCCTAGAAGTTTCTCTGTGGGGCAAAGTCTCTTCTTCCTGAAACTGAGTCTGGATCAGTGTTTTGCTCTCCGCACTTTCAGGGTGCATGCATCTTCCAGGTCGATCCTTCAGATAGACCTTGCTTGATTTAGCTCCTCTGTTCATTCCCCTGTGACCCCATGAGGTCTGACTTTTTTGCATAAGGACAAGGTGGCGGTGAGGCACAGGGCTGCATTCTTGTCTAAGGATTTTCACCAAAAGCATATTTTCCTCTATCGCCTGGATGTTATTTGGGCTGTGTTAATCTTTCAGCCACTACCACCAGCTTCTCTCTCCATCTCTAGCTGACTCAGAACCATCACCCAGGCTTTATGGTCTTGAAGATTGAGTTCCACCCTTTCCTGTTAAGGCGCACTATTAGATCTGAGCGTGCTTTTTTGCTCTTTTCTGCATTATGCAACTTTTCCTTGTTTGCAAGTCTATCACTTAGTCTTGTATTTTTGTTTAGATTTTTCCAGGCAGATCTTCGGGGCTTATCTGATGCTAGCTTCAAGCATAAAGTCCTTCAGGCAGTGCTTTGAGCTGCAGTTAGTCCTTTTGTTGTTTTTTTTTTGGCGCTGTAAGCCTTGGTAGCTGTGTTGCTCACCTATTTTGGACTGCTTTTGGACATTCCATTTCCTCTTTCAATCGTTATTGTAGAGTTTTAAACAACCTGTATAAAAAAATATACCATATTGACATAAATATCAACAAGAGGCTGCACCCTCCGAAATGTTTAATGGCCCTATTGCAATAATCAGAATGCATATATAACAAAAGTCAGGCCTAACATACAGTCTCTATTCAATGTAGCCTGTGAGTCATGCTGATAAGAGAGGAATCAGGCAGCAGGGGGGAATTACACTCAGTGCTTTGTAGAGAGGCATACACATATGGGCTTTTTTCATATTTCATGTCTGAAGTTTACAACCACTTTTTGAAATCCTGTGTTTCTCAGTGGACTGGAAAGAGAGCTGGATTTTCTAGTTGATGTATAAACCTCCTCTTGGAGTCCATTACGGCAGTAGTCCCCAACCTTTTTGGCACCGGGGACCAGCTGTGTGGAAGAAAATTTTGCCAAGGACCGTGGGGGTAAACAATTTTTCGTGGGCAGTGGCTGGTGCTAGCATTTCAATCATCACGGCATTATGCTTGAATAATAAATTCACTCGCCATAATGCAGAATCGGTGAGAGCCCTGAGCGGGTCACTTGCCACTGTCTGCCACCAGATACGGAATGTCACTTGCCACGCCACCTGCCATGTTGCCTGTCACCAGATGTGGAATGTAATTTGCCACATTACCTGCCACGCTGCCTGCCACAAGATGTGGATTGTCACTTGCCATGCCACCTGCCATGTTGCCTGTCACCAGATGCGGAATGTCACCTGCCACATCACCTGCCACGCTGCCTGCCTCAAGATACAAAATGTCACTTGCTACACCTACCACCACTGCACTGCATTGGTGGCAGTGCTGGTCCATTTAGCAAAGAGGCAGGCCTCTGTGCAGTGGTGGGTTCCAATGAAGGCAGGAGAGCGGTAATGCAGGGCGGGCAATGAGAGATGTCTTCTCTGCTCCCTGCCGCACCTCCAATACTGAGGCTGACAGGACACCGGCTGTGAGGGCAGAAGAGCAGTGATGCGGGGGCGGAGAGAGATTGTCATCTCTGCTTGCCACCTTCTTCATCCACCCATCCATTGCTCTCTTATGCCAGCCACCCGGCTCTGTCATGCCGGCCACTTGGCCCGGCTGCAGAAATGCCACGTCCCGGTAGTGGGCTGTGACCCAGCGGTTGACGAAACCTGCGTTATGTGACACACGTCCTTCTCTAATGTGGTGAGTGTTTATTTATTTTTTTCATGCACATGGTGTGTAGCACGTTAGAGACTACATCTGATTAACCAAGTTGACTTTAGTGTTACCCTGTCATTTTGAATATCCTGTGTTCAAGTCTATTCTCAAAACACACAGCTTTAAGTCGCAGGAGGTACACATACCCCTCCCTTTTGTTGGCTCATATAGGACTGTTGTTTTTGAGCAGTCAAGTAAGAAGGTAGTGCTGGGCTTTATGAGAAAGCCCAGCACTAATGAAAAAAGCACTGTATTGGATGTTTACTTGTATAATGATAATTTGTTTAAAAAAAAAAGTAGTAAATTGACTTATAAACATTAAACAAAAAAAAAAATGAATGAAAACCATTGTTTCCTTTTTATAGGGGTTTCAAACATGCTTAGAATAACAATAGCGTAGACATAAAATGTACCCATTTTAAAAAGCTTTGTGTGGAATATAATTTTTAAATTACTATGCATTTGATTTTCTAGTTGATAAGAAGACCCTGAAGGTACCACTACGGTTTTCTTCTGCGCTTCCAGCTGTGCAAGAACTAAATGATATAAAAAACAAGAAAAAGGTATACAAATCCTAAATGTGTCTAAACTCCCAAGCATGTGTGTGTATACAAATCCTAAATGTTTCTAATTCTTTGTTTTCCTCAGCTTGTAATCACTGGAACCGAGCAGTTTAATCAAAAGCCAAAGAAAGGGATACAGTTTCTTCAGGAAAAGAGTCTCTTGGCTACACCAATGGATAATAATGAAGTGGCTCAATGGCTCAGGGAGAACCCCAGACTAGACAAAAAGATGATCGGAGAATTTGTGAGTGATCGCAAAAACCTTGATTTGCTCGAGAGCTTTGTAGGGTGAGTACAAGAAGTCCTACAGGGTTGTTTCCCAGTCTTACGGAATGCAAAGGAAAACCCTACTTTTAATCATATTTTTCGTAATAAGCAACCTATGCAATTGTTTGTCATGTACAAAAGTGTATATTAAAACAAATTCTTTTTTTTTTTTTTTTTTTTTTTTTTTTGTTTTGAGCAAGGTTTGGAATGTTTAAGGCCTCTTAGTTTTTTATGGGTCTGCCCTGTTATTACACAGGTGCTAAGCTATCCCTCTTAGGTTTTCACCAGAATAGGTTTCCCTACTGTTCCTGTGACAGGTCAAAAATATAAATATTTTCCATCTTTTTCTGTACTGGAGAGAAAAACAATGGTGATGGTGGATTTTACTAGCTGGACCCAGGCAGAAAAAAAAGGTTAATACCATTCCTCTTTTTGTACAGTTACCACAGATAATAAACTCCTTTAATGGCCCACCTCACTATCTGTTCCCTGGACCCTGTCCCCTCACAATTACTTTGACCACCTTCCCACTCTATCCTCAACTCCCTAACCCACATCTTCAACCTCTCCCTCTCCTCCGGCACCTTTCCTTCCCTGCTCAAACATGCACTGGTTACCCTCATACTCAAAAAAAAAAAAAAAAAAAAAAAAAAACCCTCACTAGACCCCACCTGTTTGAACCACTTAAGACCCATCTCCCTGCTCCGTTTGCCTCCAAGCTCATTGAACGCCTTGTCCATGACCAAATGAGTCGGTACCTCATGGACAACAACCTTCTTGACTCCCTACAGTCTGGCTTCCGCCCACAAAATTCTACTGAAACTGCCCTACTAAAACTCACCAATGACCTACTAACTGCTAAAACCAATGGCCACTACTCCATATTCATACTTTTAGACCTCTCTGCTGACTTTGACACAGTTGACCACTTGCTCCTCCTCAGCAAATTACACTCCCTTGGCCTCCGCGTCTCTGCTTTATCCTGGTTCTCCTCCTACCTATGTCAGCACACTTTGAGTGTCACTTCCCATGGTTTCCAATACCACCTATATGCCGACGACACCCAGATCTATCTCTCCATGCCTCTACTCTACTCACCCCCTCAATCTCCTCACAGATCTCAAACTTACTGAATGACATATGAGTATGGATGTCACACCACTTCCTCAAACTCAATCTTTCTAAAACTGAGCTTGTTATATTTCCTCCTTCACGATCCCCCCCATTAATATCAACAACACAACCATTGGTCCCTCCACACATGCCAGGGTCCTGGGTGTAGTCCTTGACTCTGACCTCTCCTTCAGCCCCCATATCCAATCACTGGCTAAATCCTGCCGCCTTCACCTCCGCAATATCTCCAGAATTCGACCCTTCCTGACTAATGACACCACAAAGCAACTCGTTCACTCCTTGATTATTTCCAGCCTTGACTACTGCAACATTCTCCTTAATGGCCTACCCTTAATGGCAGGCTATCCCCCCTTCAGTCTATTATGAATGCTGCTGCTAGACTATTACATCTCACTAATCGATCTGTGACTGCCGCCCCTCTCTGCCAATCCCTTCACTGGCTTCCCCTACCCCACCATGTAAAATTCAAAATGCTAACCATAACATACAAAGGCATCCACAACATCACCCCCATCTACATCAGTAACCTCATCTGCAGATATCGGCCAAATCGTCCCCTCCTGCTTTCTAGCTCTCTTACCTCCTCCCATGCTCACCTTCAAGACTTCCCGGAGCCTCTCCCATCCTCTTGAACTCCCTGCCCCAGTCTGTCCGATCAGCCCCTACCCTGTCCACCTTTTAGGAGATCCCTGAAAACTCATTCATTCAGGGAAGCCTATCCCACACCCACGTAACTCTCCCCGAGCCACCCCCACATCAAATCATTCTCTGCAGATATTACCTTTTGTACCACCACCCCCTCCCTTTACAATGTAAGCTCTATGATCAGGGCCCTCCTGTACCTTTTGTATTGAACTGTACTGTAATTGTCTCGTCCCCCCTATACATTGTAAATCGCTGCGTCAAGTTTGGCGCTATATAAATTGTGTATAATAATAATTCCACATTTTATCTAATTATGAATGAACGTAAAGTATCAAACTTGATTTGACCAGCCAGTTTGTAAGATAGGAGGCAGTGCCCCTCAGTGAAAACTTTAAAGCGGTTGTATACCCGCACATCTAAAAAAAACAACCCTGCAAGGCAAAGTCATAATGAGCTAGTATGCACCACGTACCAGCTCATTATGAAATACCTTAGATCGAAGCCCCCGTATCGCAGCCTGGTCCATACCGAGGGAGCTGGCATCTTGCCCTCTGCATTTCTTTGGGGTTCGCAGCTCCGGCACTGTGAGTGGCCGGAGCCGCAATGATTTCACTCCTGCGCATGTGTGGGTGAGCCTTCTTCTTGGCAAGGTCCGGCAGCGTCTGCCGGGCATTCAGAGCACATTCGCTGCTGACGTCAGTGGCTGCATGCAAAGGGAATATCTCCTAAACTGTACAGGTTTAGGAGATATTAATTTTCCCTACAGTTAAGCCTTATTATAGGCTTACCCCCTGTAGGTAAAAATGACAAATTGGGGTATATACCCACTTTAAAGTTCAGATACCATAATGTTTTTCATTTTTTTATTTTATGCATATTGTTTTCATTTTACTTCAGAATTGTCTCAATATAACCTGTGCGACCTAAAGCATTTCTCGAAATAAGCGGAGGAGATCTTACATGAGTGTATGTTTTAGGCTTATCATAAATGTCTAGGGATAGCTGCATAAGGAGTGGACTGCTTTTCATCAATGTTTAATGTCAATGTCATATTTAGATGAATGAAATAGGTTGTTTCTTTTTAGGACGTTTCAATTCCAGGGTCTTAGAATTGATGAAGCTTTAAGGCTTTACCTTGAAGCGTTTCGCTTACCAGGGGAAGCACCTGTGATTCATCGACTTTTAGAGGCTTTTACAGAACATTGGAGGGTAAGTAACAGCACCTTAGTACTAATTTAATAGTAACTTAATACATTTTTACTACCAGGCACATGTTATGAAATAGTAAAGCACCGCAAGTGCTGTAGTAGTTTGTAAATTTAGTGTTTATGGTGATGCCTCAATCAGTTTTCTTTTTAGATTCTTACAAATCCCAAAAGTGTGAATGCTTCAATAAGATCTCTAGTGTACATTGTGTTTATTTTACAGCTTAAAGTGTTTTTAATAAAAGTTAAAATGTTTGCATTTCCTTCAGAAATCAAATGGGACTCCTTTTGCACATAGTGATGGCTGCTTTGCTTTGGCCTATGCTGTCATCATGCTGAATACTGACCAACACAATCACAATGTTCGCAAGCAGAATGTTCCAATGACTCTGGAGGTAAGATTAGGCCAGAAATTCTGTAATTCAGGTTTTTTCCAAACCTCTTTGAAAAAAAAAAAAAAAGCTTTTTTAACCACTTCCCGACCAGCGCACGACGATGTACGTCGACAGCATGGCACGGGCAGGCATATTGGCGTACATGTACGTCCAATATTCGCTCCCGCGCTGGTCGGGACCCCCGTGAGTCCGGTCGCGGGACCCGCAGACTCGATCGCCGCGGGCATCCCCGCAATCGTCTCACGGAGCGGCCGAATGGAGGAAATGCTGTATAAACAACATTTTCCCATTCTGCCTAGCAACTAGTGACGCTGATCTCTACTCCATGTGATTGGAGCAGAGATCAGTGTACACTAAATGAAAGCCCAACCCCCCCACAGTTAGTAACACACCCCTAGGAACACTTAACCCCTACACTGCCACCCACTGGTTAACCCTTTCACTGCCAGTGTCATTTACACAGGAATCACTGCATTTATATAGCAATGATTACTGTATAAATGACAATGGTCCCAAAAATGTCCGATGGGTCCCCCACAATGTCGCAGTCACAATAAAAATCGCAGATCGCCGCCATTACTAGTAAAAAAAAAATAATAAAAAATTATTAATAAAAATGCTATAAAACTATCCCTATTTTGTAAACGCTATAACTTTTGCACAAACCAATCAATAATCGCTTATTGCGATTTTTTTTTACCAAAAATATGTAGAAGAATACGTATCGGCCTAAATTGAGGGAAAAAAAATTTTTTTTATATATTTTTGGGAGATATTTATTATAACAAAAAGTAAAAAATAATGCGTTTTTTTCAAAATTGTCGCTCTATTTTTGTTTATAGCGCAAAAAATAAAAACCGCAGGGGTGATCAAATACCACCAAAAGAAAGCTCTATTTGTGGGAAAAAAAGGACGTCAATTTTGTTTGGGAGCCACGTCGCACGACCGCGCAATTGTCAGTTAAAGCGACGCAGTGCCGAATCGCAAAAAGTGGTCTGGTCTTTGACCAGCAAATTGGTCCGGTCTGAAAGTGGTTAATTAATCGCAAATGTGATTGAAAATGAAAAATTAGAAGTGTTGTATTCAAAATACTATTGCTTGCTATTAAAGCGGTAGTAAACCGCACTTTTAAAAAAAAATCCTCTGCAAGGTAAAGGCATAACTGGTCCCGTAAAAGCGGGCACGCGCCAAGCTCCGTGAGTCGGGTCGTGGGTCGAGGACTCGATCGCCTCATGGGGAGGAAGAACGGGGAGATGCTAATGTAAACAAGCATCTCCCCATTCTGCCTCGAGACAGTGTCGCTTATCTCTGCTCCGTGCGATCAGAGCAAAGATCAGTGATGTGCCATACACAGCCATGCCCCCCACAGTTAGAATCATGCCCCTAGGACATGCTTAACCCCTACACTGCCACCTAGTGATTAACCCCTTCACTGCCAGTGTCATTTACACAGGAATCTGCATTTGTATAGCACTGATTGCTGTATAAATGACAATGGTCTCATAAATGTGTCAGAAATGTCCAATATGTCCACCATAATGCCGCTGATTGCCACCATTTAAAAAAAATATATTAATAAAAATGCCATAAAACATTCTATTTTGTTACGCTATAACTTTTGCGCAAACCAATCAATCACGTATTGCGTTTTTTTTTTTTTTTTTTTACAAAAAATATGTAGAAAAATATTGGCGTAAACTGAGGAAAACAAAATATTTTTATATATATATATTTATTTTTTTTTTTTTATTTTTTTTTTTTTTTGGGGGGATATTTATTATAGCAAAAAGTAAAAAATAATACCTTTTTTTTTTTCAAAATTGTTGCTCTTTTTTTGTTTATAGCACAAAAATAAAAACGACAGAGATGATCAAATACCACCAAAAGAAAGCTCTTTGTGGGGAAAAAAAGGACATCAATTTTGTTTGGGTGCAACGTTGTATGACCGCGCAATTGTCAGTTAAAGCAACGCAGTGCTGAATCGCAAAAAGTGCTCTTGTCAGGAAGGGGGTAAATTCTTCTGGGGCTGAAGTGGTTAAGAAGCTATATCGGTCCCTCTTGAGATGCTCCCTTTTTTTTTTTTTTTTATATGCATCTACAATTCCCTAGAAAGTTTGCCAATTTCCCATAGGCAATACTTCAAAGCAAAAGATTGTCTGCACTATCTGCAGCTAATAGAAGGTCTGAACTTTGGACACTTTTGTAAAGCATTTCCTCAAATTTTCAAGCCTTTTGTTCTGCTAATACTTTCTTTTTTCCTCAGGAGTTTAGAAAAAATTTGAAGGGGGTCAATGGAGGAAAAGATTTTGATCAGGATATGCTAGAAGATATGTACCATGCGATCAAGTAAGTATTTGTATAGCATTGTGCCAGTTTGTTCATATTTATGCCTTTAAACATTAGTGGGTGGGTATAACATTTTACTCAGCGAGTTTTCTTTTTTTTCTTTGTATGTATAGGTTCAGATTGGCCATACTATGACCCTTTGAAAATAGTGCCCTTAAAAGAGGGTTCACTGTAGTGGTGTTTTTTTTTTTTTGCAGTAGTAATTTCCAAAAAACAAACCTGCAAAATTAGATTTGGCAGTAATTGTTCTGCCCTAGATTCGGAAATACTTTTCTCAGGGATATGGCAGAGGAATGCTGATGTAGATATGCTTTGCTCAAACTTGCAGGCCCAACAACCATTTTAGGCATAGTGACAACAATTACCGACCTGTAAATTGATATAACCCTTTTTGTCCCCAATGAAGAATCCAAGGGGACACTTGATACATTGCCAGGAGACTTCTCTTAAACATTTACCATATATACTCCAGTATAAACCGAGTTTTTCAGCACATTTTTTGTGCTGTAAAAGCCCCCTTGGCTTATACTCGAGTCACTGTGCCCATCTGCAGCCTCATGCTCTTGATCTCCCGGCGCTGTGACATGCAGTCTAGTTAGTGGCTGTGCAGTGTAGCAAAGCTGTGATAACCAGAACACTGACTCACTGCTTGGAAACTGAATCAGTTTTCCCGCATGGACGACTGCACGGCCACTGACTAGACTGCATCTCACAGCGCCAGGAGATCAGGTACAAATGGCTGCAGATGGGCACAGTAGTGGGGCATGCAGATGGGCATTGTTGACCCTTGGGACGAGGCGCTTTAAAAAAAAAAAAAAAAAAAAATTGGGTCACTTTTATTCCTATTACATGGAATGTAAACATCCCTTGTAATAGAAAAAAGCATGGCAGGTCCTCTTAAATATGAGATCTGGGGTCAAAAATTGCTCAGATCTCATATTTGGACTAAAATGCAATAAAAAAAAAAATGTAATTTGAAAAAAAATTGCCTTTTAAGAGCTATGGGCGAAAGTGACGTTTTGATGTCACTTCCGCCCTACTATGTTATGGAGACGGGTGGGGGCCATCTTAGCCTCACTCGTCTCCATACCCATGCACTTAGGGGACCTGATTGCCTCCGCGGCTGCCTGACGGCTCCGCTAAGCGGGGGGGTGTGCCTTTCCCTGCCGCCAATAACGGTGATCTCGCAACGAATCTGCCGCAGAGACCACCATTATCGTAAACACGACCGGCTCCTGAAAAGATGGATATCTCAGTTGTGGCAGCAGCTGCTGCCTTACCGAGATATCCATCTTCAAACTGCCGACGTATATGTACAGGAGCCGGTCGGTAAGTGGTTAAAGGACTATCATCAGAAGAAATAAAAGCAAATTACCCTGTATAAAGCTGCCCTCCTAAAATATAATACCTCTCTCCTCTCTCTAACACCCACTCACCCAGTCCTCCACAGCTCTTTTCAACCTTTTAGCTCTCTACTTCATCCCCCACTACCCCTGCCCACTAGCTCATTCACTGACCAGGACATTGCCAATCATTTCAATAACAAGATAGACACAATTTGTGATGAGATTGCCTCTGTCCAGTTATCTCCCCTAATTAAGGTGTATTTGAACCTAAAAATCAACTCTAACGGGTTCTAGGATCCTATTGGTTTCTTCTGTCATAACTGCTTCTACATTGCATACATTTTTTTACATGGCTCTGTGCCATGACATAACTCTTGTACACTTGTGTGGGAGCTGACGTCATTGCGGCCAATCGAGTGGCTGACCAGTTGGAACCTGGAAATTAGACTGGGAGAAGATGGAGACACCTGTGACAAGCAGGAGCTAGCACGGCCCTGGATGATATCTTTTGACATACAAGTCTTTCATAATGTGCTAATAATGCTGTGCATTACTAGCACACTATAGCTAACAGTTCCTGCAGTTTAATTCCGTTTTAACGTACCATCTCTTCCACCACATTGAACGCCTCTTTTTTGGCACTGTCACTATAGAGGAGGTTGCTAAACTTCCTCAAATGCCCATCTCACCTCCTGCCCTCTGAACCACATTCCCTCTCCTACTCTAGGTACTTATATTTCCTCTCAAAATATGCTGCTAGGTTAATTGACTCTTGTCTAAATTTGCCAGTGTATGTATGCATGTGAGTTTGAGACCTTAGACGATAAGCTCTTTGGGGGCAGGGACTGATGTTAACATACAAGGTGCACAAGCTTACAAGCTGCATAAATTGTCATCTCTGTAATAAATAACATATTAGACATTTATAAGATATGGTTGCTTCAGGTTCCCTCAAGCTGCTTGGGATGTTTTGTAATGCTGTATTTATCACAGTCATTATTGGTATTACAGAAGTGACAAGTTAAAGCGGGATTCCACCCTAAAGTGGAACCTCCGCTGATCGGATCCCTCCCCCCCTCCGGTGTCACAATTGGCACCTTTCAGGGGGGTGGAGATACCTGTCAAAGACAGGTATTTTCACCCACTTCCGGGCATAGACTCCCGTGGGAGTCTACGCCATTTCCTGCCCTGCCGCGCTGTCTGTTGGGACACACACAGGTCCCAGTGACAGCGCGGAGATTTCCTATTGCGCGGCGCGGCTCGCGCATGCGCAGTAGGGAACCGGGAAGTGAAGCCGATTCGCTTCACTTCCTGATTCCCTCACCTAGAATGGTGACTACAGCAGCCGAGAGCCGAGCGATCGATCGGCCTCAGCTGCCGACATCGCTGGAACCTGGGACAGGTGAGTGTCCATTTATTAAAAGTCAGCAGCTGTAGTATTTATAGCTGCTGGCTTTTAATATTTTTTTTTTTTGGTGGAATCCCTCTTTAACTTGAAGCAATTGACTAATAAGCTATTTAAAATTTTGTCATGTGGTAGTGTACCTTTGTTTGCGAATGGAAATGCAAAAATAAATAGTTAAAAAAACAAAAACTTTTATGTAAATTTTGTTGCCATTTGTGAAAGAATAGTGCCGCTTGATGCTGAACCTCAGGATATTGCTAGCTTCTTATAATATTTGATATTCTGTTTATTTTCTTTTTCATATAACTTTGCAGGCCACATAAGCAGTTGATCAGGTTTCTGTTAGCATTGTGCTGTCGTAACTGTACCTTGTGTAGCTGTTAAGAAGCTGGGCTTCCTTTAATGCTCGCAGCTGTTTTAAAGGCAGTTAGAGCTTAAGAACTGTTCAGAAATCCAGTCTGCTCAGTAAATCCAACACCACAGACTTCAAAGATCCAGGGATTACCATGCTCAGGAGACAGGATGTGATCTCTGGCACTACTTTGCTTTCATTTCTCCTTTTCATGCTAGAAGCTTAAAGGAGGTCAGTCTCGGAATGTCGTGTGGGTGATGCACACACTTCTGCACTTTAGCACAAGCTTACCAAGCCTGGTGTGAGAATGAAATAGTTGATCTGCTGCTACTGTCCTTCGAAACAATTCATGTTGCTACTGCTCAAAGAATGACTGTTGCATTGCGCTTACTATACATTATACAATTTCCTTTAGATCTACCAAAATGATTCCATAATTAAACACCTAAACAAGCCATTCAAACTATCAATTCAGGCAGGCCCTTGCAGTACATAGTTAATGGTCGATCTAAAAGAGACTGTACACCGTATAGTCATCTTTAGTGTTTCTAATTTGACAAAACAGACCTAAAAAAAACGCAACCTCTGCTCAAAGGAGAAGTGCAGCCAAAACTCGTTTTGGTTGTACTTCTCCTATGTATCACAGAAGTGAATGCGATCTTTCCTGAGCCTGGACCGACTCGATGACGTCAGCCTACTGTTTGCTGAAAATGGGTCACAGGAGTACAGTTCGTTTTGCACTCCTGTAACCCGTTATTAGCAGACAGTAGGCTAAAGACACTTTCGGCTGAAATCACTGAGCCGGTCCAGGCTTGGAAAAAAATCACCACCATGTGGTCGCAATCCATCCACATCCCTGGACCAGCACCTGGCTCTGTTTCTCAGTGAGCCGCTCGCTCCCGCCCCCTCCATAACCCAGCGCTCCAGTGAGAAGAGAGCTATGAGAACCAAGTGATCAGCAGTGTTTGATCTCTTGGTTCTCAGCCTTCGAGCCGATGGGGGAAAGATGCAGCATTGGATTGATTCTGCATCCACCTAGGTAAGTATGAAGCCACTTTCACGCTGACGTGATTTTAGGGAATGCCTGTGTAAACTTGAGGTCTATGGACCTCAACTCACATTAAAGTCAGACCAAAGTAGTGCAGGGACTACTTTTTGAAGTTGTTGCGACTTGAAGTTGCACAGATATAAACGGTTATCATTAGGAATCATGAGGTACAACTTGTCATGTGACTTTGCACTCCCAAGTCGCAGGAAAAGTTGCACAAGTGTGAAAGGGGCCTGGTTCTAAAATAAAAAACATTCCCATACTTCTCTTTTAAGGCTAGCTGTACAAGTTTAAAGCAGTATTAGACCCCAAAAAGCAAATCTTCAATAAATTGCAGCTTACCAATTCTTAAAATGTGGTAGCTGAATTTTTATTTAGCCTCGTCCCCCCCCCCCCCCCCCTTTTATTTTCACCTTGTGATCCAGCCATCTATCTATTTTTCAAGTTTTAACAGACCACGCTGTCCAGACAAAGTGGCAGTTAAAAAGTTGAAACAAACCATTTAACACTGATAGGAGTGTTTACAATGATCAGATTTTATTAATTTGTGTAAAACCTTTATCCCAAAAGGAAACAACTGTTTGCTGTACTGCTTATAAAGTGTTAGCTGGAATTGAGGTTTTTATTTTATTTTCATTTTTTTGAGGTTTAATTTGTTAGTCAAGTCCACCCAAATCTCCTAGTCTAAAACTACCCTTGGCTTCATGAAATGCTGATTGATGGCTTTGCAAAGTTAGAGTTTTTTTTTTTCTGTTAGCCAATGTAAGAATAATTTGTATTTTTCAAAGGAATATGATCTATATTACATGCTTAACTGGCTAACTCTAATTGATTTAGATATTTGGCTCACCAGTAGGATTTGTATCTGCTTTTCTTTAGAAATGATGAAATAGTCATGCCAGAAGAGCAGACTGGACTAGTAAAGGAGAACTACATGTGGAGTGTACTGCTGCACCGAGGAGCCACCCCAGAGGGCATCTTCTTGCATGTTACTCCAGGAAGTTATGATCATGATCTTTTCACAATGACATGGGGTCCAACTATTGCCGCACTCTCCTATGTATTTGACAAGAGCATGGAAGAGACCATTATCCAGAAAGCTATTTCTGGATTTAGGTAATCATTTACGTCTAAAATAAAAAAAGCAAAACCATATTTGGTGATCTTACTGCCCTAGGAGGAGATGACTGTTTTGTTTTGAATAAACAGAGAAGGTTTTATTGCAGTCAGCGTCTATATTGATGAAATTTCTTAACTACTGTTGGGGAGACTTAGCCCTTTTACACACGGTGGGAGATTCCGACGGAATGTGTCTGATCGCACCGTTTTGTCGGATATTCCGACTCCATACTCCGATCATGTGTAGAGAATTCCGATCGGACAAAGTGGCACGCATGCTCAGATCAAATTCCTACACCAAAGCTATTGGTTACTAGCGTGAACTTAGTCCCGCCGTAACGAAATAACGCCATCACGTCGAATTTTCCGACAACTTTGTCCGACCGTGTGTGTGCAACAGTTTCGGACAAAATCCGACGGACAATATCCGACGGATTTGGTTGCCGGAGTCTCCGACCGTGTGTACAAGGGCTTACACTTCCATTCCTAACAGACATTTAGAGCAGTAAATAAATCAAGCAGTGGCTCTTGCCTTCACCCACTCTACCCAAAACAAACTAAAACGAGACAGATTTGTCTAAAATTGCACTTGAAACCTAAACTAAAACATGGAAGGGAGCATGTTGTACAATTCATATATAGGTTACTCTCCAGTCCAGCAAGAAAATATCTTGAAGAGATGGGCTATATACCTGCAAAGATACTTACCTATAATGTACTATCACTCTCCTTAGGTGCCCCTTCAGTCCCTCAACTTCAGGTTGAATCGAGTCACAAGTGTCCTGAGTTGGCTAAACAGAAAACTGTAATAGAACTTTATTAAGGCCGGGTTCACATATGTGCGGCCACGGTTCCCAGCATGGGGGGGTCCAGTGCGTTCCTGTTCACTGGGTTAAGTGTAAATCCTGTGTGAATTTTTGCCTGAGTTTGCACCTGTACCATACCCAAACACACACAGAAACCTTTTTGTCTTGCAGACCATGGCTGCCTCGGGCATGTGTGAATCGGCTCCGTTGAGAGCCAACCACACCCCCATATGTGAACCAGCCTAAAGTTTTACCTGGATTATGCCCTTTAATTTGCTTACCTTCTGCACTTGACCAACTAGTACTTTATGCTATAACTAGCTGCATCATGTACAGTATACCATGCTTGTATGTTTTATACATTGGTGGAACAATATTGCAGACAACTCAGGCACCACAGGCACATTTGAAGTAAGTATTCTCTTGGTCTAATTCAATAGTAAGGTTGCAAGAGAAATTGCCGGGGAACATAGAGATAATAGTTTTATGTTTTAATTTGTCATTGTTTGCATAATGCCAGAGCCATTTCCACAAATGATTTGGGTTGTCGTTTGGTACTGTGGTGTTTCTTCATTGTCTTTTACTGAATTCAGCTAATAACAGAGGTTGGTTTAATAAAACTGCAGATTTAAAAATCTGGTGCATCTGTGCATGATGGCCAATCCGCTTCAAACTTCAGCTTGTTCAATTAAGCTTTGACAAAAAAAACCTGGAAGCTGTTTTTTTTTTTTTTTTTTTTTTTAATGCAGAGCTGCACCAGATTTTGCGCCCTTCAGTTTTAGTAAATCAACCACAGAATATACATATCCATACTGTTTCGGTGGTGCTTCAGCAATTTTATTATTCACACCATTGTACTTCTGTGTATAGTATATACTTTCAGAGAATGGTGCCAAATAATAAAGTTAAAATAATTGGATGCCTTGATCTTAAACACCCTGTGAAGGAACGGGCTGGGTTTATAACAGTTTTGTACGCCTACCACAGACTTAATTTTGTATTTATTTTAGGAAATGTGCAATGATATCAGCTCACTATGGATTAAGTGATGTTTTTGACAACCTCATCATTTCCCTGTGCAAGTTTACAACTCTTAGTAGTGAGGTGAGATTTTCAAACTGTTAAATTGGCATGCTTTTGACTACTTTGGGGTTTGTATACCAAGTAATTAAATTTCAGTTATAGAATGAGCCCAGTGGAATGAGTCACTCCTTGGCTTGTGTCTCTTGACGTTTCTGTTGGGGAGATCTCCCTGCTGTAACTCCTAGCTCTGTATGCCACCTACCTGTACATTCTAGAGCTCTACATCCACCTCCCATGAGTTTTCACATCTCCTTTTGCAAACTTCACAATGAAAAAATAAACAAAAATATCTTACAAGTATAGTGACATTCTCTTGTATTGAAAAACAAGGAGGAGCGTATAGCTCAGCAATAGGAAAAAACTCTGGGAGGAGATTTCCTAAGATCAGTGGGAACAGTAGGGACTATTGCGGTATCAGATAATATTCAATAAGAAAGAATTTAAATTTAAAATTAAATAGAGTTTTATTTTAAATAACTACACAAAGAATATAAAGGAAAAATCTTGCTTAAATTAATCCTTTGAGGCTTTCTCATAACCATTCTCTTGTATTGACTTCTCTGTTCGCACCTAAGTGTTACTGAACTTTTTTTGGGCGATAGGAGTCCTGTGGTTTTGTGTGCATGATTTTGCAGAGATTTGTCCCCTGACAACCGTGGCATTATCACACCGCAATTGGGGTGCCATTGAAAGTAACGGGATCACAAGTGTGTCCAGTGCCGATTCCACACCCCCCCCGATTCGGAACGCCTGGGTGTGTTGGCTTGGAAACTCGGGTCCAGAGATTTTATCACCAGAGTCCTAGTAGCCATAACTCCCCATCATTGAACAAAAGCTGAACTATGATTTTTGGTTGATTTATTGTCTCTCTAATATACTGAAGCAGTTGGCATATATGTTGCCATGTATTTGATCCACATGGTCGTGCCTATTTTCTTGAAATGCTACTGCTGTTCTTCCATGTGCATGTCTACGTTTAGTTTTTATTGTCTTTGCAGTTTATCAGTGTGTTCTTAAATGCATTCTTTCAACTCAGAATGACCATAATAGTTCTGATCAAGAACTCTTACACTATATAATATCTTTGATGATTGCCTTGTATTTTTAGTTTGTTTTATTGAAGAAGCAGTGTATTGTAGATATGTTTTAATGGTTGAATTTGCCAGCATTTAAGTGTTTACATTTGGTTTAGGCTGTAGAGAATCTTCCTACTGTTTTTGGAAGCAACCCAAAGGCCCAGATAGCTGCCAAAACTGTTTTCCACCTGGCACACAGACATGGCGATATTTTGCGTGAGGGCTGGAAAAATATCATGGACTCCATGTTGCAACTCTTCAGATCTGAGCTGCTGCCAAAGGCTATGGTTGAGGTAAGTTGCTTGAGTTAAAGCTTCTATTCTGTGATTTTGCTACTGCAGGGTGAAAATGATTGATCAAGAAAAAAAAAACCCTTGGACATTGTTATTTATTTGACTTGTAAACCTTTTCAGGTTGAAGACTTTGTTGATCCAAACGGCAAAATTTCTCTTCAGCGGGAAGAAATCCCTGCAAATCGGTGAGTGGAATATTGTTTGCATTAAGGATTCAGATACTTCCTTATAAGATGTCATTAAAATTTTACGTCTTTATTAGATTGGTCCCCCCAGTAATTCAGTTGTAGGTGCAATCTGGTGGGCCAAGTTGCCTTATTTCAATCATTTCCCTTTTGAGATCAATAAAGTATTCTGAATCAGATTTTTCTTAGGAATACTGATGCGGCAACTCCATCCTCCAGATAGTATTGCAGATAATCTTGAGCTATTCTTCTCATCCTCCCATGTTCCTAGAAACCTATAATACATCAGCAGCCCAGTATCAGTGGGATTCACTTATGTTGGTCACAGAAGGCAATCTGTACCTTAGTATTAAAGTCTAGAAACGTTACAGTTGGTGTTCCTGAGAACTTCTCCAGCATTATGACTTTATTTTAGTAATTAGATATTTAGCAGTTACATTTTTAATAAAAATTCTTGTCCCTTGAGGAAACAATCAGTCTTCAACATTCAGGTTATACTGCTGCCTACAGAAGGATTATAAGTATAGCCTAAAGTGGCCCGACCCTGACTGTAACTTTACTTTGCCAAACCATGTCTGATGGGTTAAAATCCCTTAGGGCTCTAACCATAGCTTCAGATGATCCCGTGCATATTGAATTCATGAAGCAGATGGCTGTAGATTTAAGCTACAGTTGTGATGGTTTGATCAAAGCTTCTTGCCCCTTTTTTTGCTGTCACTGCGCTTGGCCAAAGTGTTGGATTGCAGAAGCTTTGTGCAAAAAGGGTTGGCTTTGAATGATTAAAGGATGACTCAGCGGACCACATCTGTATAATAATAATGCTACTGATGACAAGAGCACCCATCTTCTGCTTCCAAAAAACAAACAAACATAGGGAACAGACTGTGAAGTCTTTTCCCTCTGATATTTAAGCATTCCCTTTTTTTTTTACCCACCCCCTTGACCGCCACATGAAGACTACCCCCTTGGGACTCTTTCTGTACAGTAAACTTAGTTGTTGGAGGAATCCTCCTAATCAACATATGGAGCATCGGATGTTTTGGCTGTCTCTGCAGCATTGGCCATCAGATTGGGGGCTCCAGGAAATAAACTGGACAGGTTTGTCTCCATGTACAGGAATACCCAAACAGAAGCATTGTATGCTCTAGTGGTTCCATGGGATCAATATACCCTGATCTATGCCTTTCCTTACCTGAAACTTCTTCCTCGTCTGCATTGCAGGATCAAGATGAAGAGCATTCCAGTAATACTACTTGCTCTGTACTGGTTTTGGTGGATGTGGTACACCAACCTAGTTAGATCTGTGACTCTATGCTCTGCCAGATCATCACCATCTTCTGTGCTGAGATCCGATGTGCCATGCTGCGGCGTTGCTCCTGGCTATCAACATAGAAGGCATAAATTGCTTAGTTTGAGTCTCGGGGCTTCCGCTTTAGGAGTTTCTCTGTAGAATGAATTCTCTTTTTCCAGAAGATGGGTGTGAAACAAAGTTTGATTTGCAGTACTATCAAAGGTCAGATTTCTGCTCATTCATTTTTAAATTTATTTTTTAATGGCCATTGATCTCTCAAATGTAGCTTCCCTCATTTGGTTTCCCTGTTACCCTGTGGGATCTGCATCTGGAAAGCTGTGCTTCAGAAATTGCTGCTTTAACTCATAAGGAACATTCCTCTTTCTAGTCTCACTCGTAAGGTAGTTTTCCTTGTAGCCATCTCCTCTGCAAAAGCAAGTGTCTTTTTAATGTTTTTATTAAAGAGGAAGTAAACCCTAATGAGTTTACTTCCTTTTTCATTCCCTGCAAAGGTAAAGCATAATGGACTACTATGCATCGCATAGTAGTCCATTAT
This sequence comes from Lithobates pipiens, assembly GCF_037356315.1. Lineage (NCBI taxonomy): Eukaryota > Metazoa > Chordata > Amphibia > Anura > Ranidae > Lithobates > Lithobates pipiens. The sequence goes on along the minus strand of NW_027507787.1, from coordinate 56,770,942 downwards.
GTGTCACTTACATGAAACAGGAGCCAGCAATGTCACCGCTGTCCCCTGTAGTCCGGCGCATCTATCTTCTTAGTGGGTCTCGCTGCTCCGCCGCTGTCATTCGCACGGGAGCCGACACGCACGGCATATCGCCGTTGACAGGTGCCGCGCTCAGTGCGCCTGCGCGACGCTGTCTATGGCGCATGCGTCGTAGACAGCGGTGCCTGTCTTTTGCCAAATATCTTCTAAACAGTGTAGGTTTAGGAGATATTTCTTGGACCTACAGGTAAGCCTTAATCTAGGCTTACCTATAGGTCAAAGTGTGTTTGTAAGGGTTTACATCCACTTTAATTTTCAATATACAGTACAAAATGTATACAGATAAATTATTACATAACAAATGTAAATACATTTTCCTTTTTCCCTATCCCTCTGCCCCCCCTCCATATTACAGATAATTCTCCACATATTTTTTTTTTTAAGATGTGTATATATATGTGTATATATATATATATATATATATATGTGTGTGTATGCATATGTGTGTGTGTGTATGTATATGTGTATATATATATATATATATATATATATATATATATATATATATATATATATATATATATATATATATATATATATATATATATATATATATATATATATATAAAGTTTGTGGGTACTAGCTCCGCGGGACTAAGTGCATAAACCGGTATAAGGTGAAACCAAAATATATTTATTTATAATTAAATCAAAAAATAAAGCTTTTCTTCAGCATACAAAAAACATAAATTAAAGTCCTCTTATCTTCAGCACAAATAATACGAAAAGAAAGCACCTACAGTTCTGTAGTCAGGTCTTCACCAAAAAGTTGCTTTAGAGTCCTTGCAGAGATCTTTTTGCAGCCTCCAAAGCGGCAAAACAGCAACACAGCCAGACAGCTCCTCAGACAGGTGTTCATCTCCTTCTCCTCCTCACCACCACCTCTCTACTACTTCCTGTCTTATAGGCTGTCTTCTTGGAGGCTGTTAACCCCCTGTGGGCCGAATCCCTGTGGTCAGGGAGGGAGGGAGGCTCTTTCCCACCCAAATGTCAGTTCAGAGCCTCCCAAATTCCGGTTCCCAACTAACTCTCTTAAATATAGAGGACCGCGAGTCAGTCTTCTCCCAAAACTATCCCCGGAATTTGTCACCCATTTTTGGGTGACCTCCTGAGGCCTACCACGATTCCCTTTAAAGGGACCACATCCCGAATATAGGCGCTACATAGCACCCGTCCAGGACCCAACCTTGGCGTCCTGTACATATCCCCCCCCCCACCTCAAAGCGGAGGTGTTGGGGGCACCATTTGACACCATACAGTGGACCCGGGAGAGGGCATCGGCATTCTGATGTAGTCTCCCGGATCTGTGCTCCACCACAAAATTCAACTCCTGGATAGACAGGAACCACCTCGTTACTCTGGCATTCGTGTGTTTATTTTGCCTCATCCAGGTCAGTGGGGCGTGGTCGGATACCACGCGAAACCTTCTGCGTAGGAGGAAATACCGCAAGGAGTCCAAGGCCCACTTAATGGCAAGACACTCCCGCTCCGCCACTGCTTAGTTTTTCTCCGCTGCCGTCAGCTTTCTACTTAGGAAAACTACGGGGTGCTCTTCCCCATTGATTACCTGCGACAGGACTGCTCCTAACCCCTCATTTGAAGCGTCTGTACTACAAAATCCTTAGTAAAGTCTGGAGCAACAAGCACCGGATCCTGTCTTAAGCTTCTGAAAAGCTTTTTCGGCATCGTTATTCCATTTTACCATCACCGACTTTCTGCCTTTGGTCAGGTCAGTCAAGGGTGCAGCAATGGTGGTAAAGTTGGGGATAAACCTCCGGTAGTAGCCAACTATGCCCAAAAACGCTCTGACCTGCTTCTTGGTTAGGGGACGGGGCCAGTCCTGTATGGCTTTCACCTTACTCATTTGAGGCTTTACCAGCCCTCTACCCACAATGTACCCTAGGTACTTGGCTTCCTCCACCCCAACTGCACATTTTTCTGGATTTATGGTGAATCCTGCTCTTCTCAGGGAGTCTACGACTGCCTGAACTCGGGGAAGATGTGACTCCCAATCAGGGCTGAAGATGACGATGTCATCACAATAAACCGAAGCGTACAGATGATGTGGATGCAAAGTTTTGTCCATGGCCCTTTGGAACGTAGCGGGGGCAGAGTATAAACGAAATGGCATTCGTTTGTACTGGAATTGGCCTTCCGGGGTAGAGAAGGCAATTTTCTCCCTAGCTTCCTTGGTCAGGGGAATCTGCCAGTACCCTTTCGTGAGGTCCAGCGTGGTAATATACCTGGCAGGCCCCAACCTCTCAATGAGCTCATCTACCCATGGCATGGGATAAGCATCAAACTTGGAGATTTCATTCAGTTTTCTAAAATCATTGCAGAAGCGAAGAGTGCCGTTGGGTTTGGGTACCAACACGATTGGACTCGACCACTCGCTCTGCGATTCCTCGATGACATCAAGCTCGAGCATTCTTTTGACCTCTTCAGACACTGCCACTCTATGAGCTTCTGGGATACGGTAAGGCTTTAACCGAACTTTTACATATTCTACACACACAGTGGGGACGGAAAGTATTCAGACCCCCTTATCAAAAAAAATAAATAACCCCATATTGACAGAAAAATACAATTGTTGTGTTTTTTTTCAGATTTATTAAAAAGAAAAACTGAAATATCACATGGTCCTAAGTATTCCTTTGCTGTGACACTCATATATTTACAGTGCCTTGCAAAAGTATTTAGCCCCCTTGAACTTTTCAACCTTTTGCCACATTTCAGGCTTCAAACATAAAGATATAACATTTTTATTTTTTTGTGAAGAATCACCAACAAGTGGGACACAATTGTGAAGGGGAACGAAATCTATTGGATAATTTAAACTTTTTTAGCAAATAAAAAACTGAAAAGTGGTGCGTGCAAAATTATTTGGCCCCTTTACTTTCAGTGCAGCAAACTCACTCCAGAAGTTCAGCGAGGATCTCTGAATGATCCAATGTTGTCCTAAATGACTGATGGGGATAAATAGAATCCACCTGTGTATAATCAAGTCTCTGTATAAATGCACCTGCTCTGTGATAGTCTCAGGGTTCTGTTGAAAGCGCAGAGAGCATCATGAAGACCAAGGAACACACCAGGCAGGTCTGTAATACTGTTGTGGAGAAGTTTAAAGCTGGATTTGGATACAAAAAGATTTCCCAAGCTTTAAACATCCCAAGGAGCACTGTGCAAGCGATCATTTTGAAATGGAATGAGTATCGGACCACTGCAAATCTACCAAGACATGGCCGTCCCTCTAAACTTTCAGCTCAGACAAGGAGAAGACTGATCAGAGATGCAGCCAAGAGGCCCATGATCACTCTGGATGAACTGCAGAGAACTACATCTGAGGTGGGAGAGTCTGTCCATAGGACAACAATCAGTCGTACACTGCACAAATCTGGCCTTTATGGAAGAGTGGCAAGAAGAAAGCCATTTCTAAAATATATCCATAAAAAGTCTCGTCTAAAGTTTGCCACAAGCCACCTGGGAGACACACCAAACATGTGGAAGAAGGTGCTCTGGTCAGATGAAACCAAAATCAAACTTTTTGCCCACAATGCAAAACGATATGTTTGGCGTAAAAGCAACACAGCTCATCACCCTCCACACACCATCCCCACTGTCAAACACGGTGGTGGCAGCATCATGGTTTGAGCCTGTTTTTCTTCAGCAGGGACAGGGAAGATGGTTAAAATTGAGGGGAAGATGGATGCAGCCAACTACAGGACCATTCTGGATGAAAACCTGTTGGAGTCTGCAAAAGACCTGAAACTGGGACGGATATTTATCTTCCAACAAGACAATGATCCCAAACATGCAGCAAAATCTACAAAGGAATGGTTCACAAATAAACGTATCCAGGTGTTAGAATGGCCAAGTCAAAGTCCAGACCTGAATCCAATCGAGAATCTGTGGAAAGAGCTGAAAACTGCTGTTCACAAACGCTCTCCATCCATCCTCACTGAGCTCGAGCTGTTTTGCAAGGAAAAATGGGCAAGAATTTCAGTCTCTCGATGTGCAAAACTGATAGAGACATACTCCAAGCGACTTGCAGCTGTAATCGCAGCAAAAGGTGGCTCTACAAAGTATTAACGCAAAGGGGCCGAATAATTTTGCACGTCCCACTTTTCATTTTTTTATTACTTAAAAAAGTTTCAAAAATCCAATAGATTTCGTTCCACTTCACAATTGTGTCCCACTTGTTGGTGATTCTTCACAAAAAATAATTTTTTTTTATATCTTTGTTTGAAGCCTGAAATGTGGCAAAAGGTTGAAAAGTTCAAGGGGGCCGAATACTTTCGCAAGGCACTTCTAACTCAGGTGCTGTCCATTTCTTCTGATCATCCTTGAGATGGTTCTACACCTTCATTTGAGTCCAGCTGTGTTTAATTATACTGATTGGACTTGATTAGGAAAGCCACACACCTGTCTATATAAGACCTTACAGCTCACAATGCATGTCGGAGCAAATGGAAATCATGAGGTCAAAGGAACTGCGTGAAGAGCTCAGAGAGAATTGTGGCAAGGCACAGATCTGGCCAAGGTTACAAAAAAAATCTGCTGCACTTAAGATTCCTAAGAGCACAGTGGCCTCCATAATCCTTAAATGTAAGATGTTTGGGACGACAAGAACCCTTCCTAGAGCTGGCCGTCTGGCCAAACTGCGCTATCGGGGGAGAAGAGCCTTGGTGAGAGAGGTAAAGAAGAACCCAAAGATCACTGTGGCTGAGCTCCAGAGATGCAGTTGGCAGATGGGAGAAGGTTGTAGAAAGTAAAGTCAACCATCACGGCAGCCCTCCACCGGTCGAGGCTTTATGGCAGAGTGGGGGCCGACGGAAGCCTCTCCTCAGTGCAAGACACATGAAAGCCCACATGGAGTTTGCTAAAAACAAAACAAAAACAAAAAAACACATGAAGGACTCAAAGATGGTGAGAACTAAGATTCTTTGGTTTGATGAGACCAAGATAGAACTTTTTGGCCTTAATTCTAAGTGGTTATGTGTGGAGAAAACCAGGCGCTGCTCATCACCTGTCCAATACAGTCCCAACAATGAAGCATGGTGGTGGCAGCATCCTGCTGTTGGGGGTGTTTTTCAGCTGCAGGGACAGGACGACTGGTTGCAATTGAAGGAAAGATGAATGCGGCCAAGTACAGGGATATCCTGGACGAAAACCTTTTCCAGAGTGCTCAGGACCTCAGACTGGGCTAAAGGTTTACCTTCCAACAAGACAATGACCCTAAGCACACAGTTAAAATAATGGAGTGGCTTTACAACAACGCTGTCAAAAAAACTGTCAAAACACCCCCATCAAATCCTTCTCTGCAGCTATTACCTTTTGTACCACCACCCCCTACCTTTAGAATGTAAGCTCTACGAACAGGGCCCTCCTGTACCTTTTTGTATTGTACTATAATTGTGTTGCCCCCCCCCCCTATACATTGTAAAGCGCAAAGTAAACTGGTGCTATATAAATCGTGTATAATAATAACTCGGTGACTGTTCTTGAGTGGCCCAGCCAGAGCCCTGACTTAAACCCAATTGAGCATCTCTGGAGAGACCTAAAAATGGCTGTCCACCAACGTTTACCATCCAACCTGACAGAACTGAAGAGGATCTGCAAGGAGGAATGACAAAGGATCCCCAAATCCAGGTGTGAAAAACGTGTTGCATCTTTCCCAAAAAGCCTCATGGCTGTATTAGATCAAAAGGGTGCTTCTACTAAATACTGAGCAAAGGGTCTTTCTAGGTCAAGCCTTTTTTTTGGTATTACTCCTTTGGCTGCATTTAACAAAAACTGAACTATTGTATTCTTATATTGTTTTATTGTATCATTTGTAATGTGGAATAAACCACTCCACAGATAATCTTGTACCTCCGTTTCAGTAATCTCGACTATCTTTTGCCGCACCTCCCGCCAATATTCCCGTATCTTTGGGCATTCCCACCATAAGTCGGTCATAGTGCCATGCAAGTTACAGCCTCTCTAACACAATGGAGATTTCTCTGGTTGATATTTGTGCTTTATACACCATCTAGCCAGACATTTATATTTCATCTCAATGGTGTTACTATCTACCGAATAACAGTTTTACAGCTCTCAGTATTTTATTTATTTGTTGCTCTGTTAATTGTGCCCTGTTCCCTGGTAAAAAAATAAAATAAATTGTGCCTGTTAATGAAATTAAGGATGAATTAGTTTCCAATTTTGCTTGTCTGTGCAATCTATCCCAAACTCGGAAAACATTTCTAGTTAGTTTGGGGACTTTTTCATTTAGTGTTCTATATTTATGTGGCACCCACATATTCTTATTTAATTGTGTTTTACTCCGTGTATTCTCTACCTCCACCATTCTTTTATTGTTTGTTTTTTTTTGTTTGTTTTTTATCCTAGTCTACTCAACCATCCGTGCTAACACTATCGCATCATAATATCTTTTTATATCTGGTGCAGCCAACCCTCCCATGTGCTTTATCCTTACTAAAAACTGTGTGCTGTATCCTCGGTTTCTTATTTTGCCATATGAATCTTGATATCATTGCTTTTAATACTTTCAAATATGTCTGGGGTAATGTTATTGGGATCATCTGAAACTTGCATAGTATTTTTGGGAGTATTATCATCTTATTTTCGTCCTATCCAAGAGAGTGGTCTTATGGCTATTATTTTAAGTTCCATCTTAATCTCGTTTAATGGATATAGTTTGATATAATTTTCTTATACAAGAAGTTACTTTTATTCCAAGCTAATTTAAATCTGTTTTCCCCCATGTAAAAGGGAACGCTCCCTGCAAAGCTTTGTTACCCGTTTATTATATTTGAGATTTAATATCTCTCAGTTATGATCTGGGTTAAGGTGTCCGTTTAGTATATTTTGATATTTTGTATCTCTCGAGTTCTCTGCTGTTCTCGGAGATATTTGTTCTCCCCCATGTGGCAGCTTAATATATCATGTAGATCACTTCTCCCATTGAGAATAGATGTGATCTACAAACGCTCTGAGAATCCTGAACGGCTTCTGTTTCTGTAATCTCACGATAGCTCATGAGATTTCAGTATCAGAACCCCAAAGTTAAATACGAAGCATTCCACATACACTGCACATATTAATAAAATATTAAAGATATAATCTCCCTAACCAATAAAGAGACACCCCATAACTGTAAAACATTACAATGATTAATACATAAGCATAACACATGTGCACATTTATGTGAATGGTGTAATCTGAAATGATTGTACTTTATTTATCATGCAGACATGTACCATTCATATAAAAACAATAAATATATATATATTAAATAGTTCTAAATAATTTTAAAAAGCATAACAATAAAAATATTGTTAAATTATAAATTAAATTAAATATTAAATATTAAAAATTAAATATTAAATAAATTAAATAAATTAAATAAATTAAAAATATAAATTAAAAATAAAAATACAGTCACTGCCCTATGCGAACTGCTGGGAGTGTCAGTGAAACGTTAATGACACTCCCAGATCAGTTCGCATATTGCAGTGCGATCTGCAAACTCGGACAGGAATCAGATCGCATGGTGTGAACACCCATGCGATCCGATTCTGCTGCGGACCAAAAAAAGGGTCCTGTGCGAGTTTGGGGCGGGTGCGATGCAAATTCAGCCATACTATTTAGGCCGGGTTCACACTGCTGCGGGGGGAGATCCGGATGTGATTCGCACCGCACTGCAGTGCAAATCACATCCGATCTCCGTAGCGATGCGAGTTCAGCCATACAGATAGTATGGCTGAATTCGCATCGCTCCCGCAGCAAACTCGCACGGGACCCTTTTTTTGGTCCGCAACAGAATCGGATCGCATGGGTGTTCACACCATGCGATCCGATTCCTGTGCGAGTCTGCAGATCGCACTGCGATATGCGGACGGAACTGGGGGTGTCATTAACATATCATTGACACTCCCAGCCGTCCGCATAGGGCAGTGTGAACTGCCGGCGGGAGGTGTGTGATGCGGTAAAACGCCGCGGATTCTCGGCATTCCCGCATCGCTATAGTGTGAACCTGGCCTAAGGCTGAACTCGCATCGCACAGAGATCGGATGTGATTTGCACTACAGTGCGGTGTGAATCACATCCGGTTCTCGTAACCGCAGCAGTGTGAACCCAGCCTTAGGCCGGGTTCACACCGCTGCGATGCGGGAACGCCGCGAATCCGCGGCGTTTTCCCGCATCGCATTACTCCCACTGCCCTATGCGAACGGCTGGGAGTGTCAATGATATGTTAATGACACCCCCAGTTCCATCCGCATATCGCAGTGCGATCTGCCGACTCGCACAGGAATCGGATCGCATGGTGTGAACCCCCATACGATTCGATTCTGTTGCGGACCAAAAAAAGGGTCCCGTGCGAGTTTGCTGCGGGAGCGATGCGAATTCCGCCATACTATCTGTATGGCTGCACTCGCATCGCTACGGAGATCGGATGTGATTTGCGGTGCGAATCGCATCCGGTTCTCCCCCCGCAGCAGTGTGAACCCAGCCTTATAAACAAATGTGAAGGACTCGGAGGATATATCTATATATACACACATACAGATATATATATATATATATATATATATATATATATATATATATATATATACATACACATACGGACACAACAGATATAAATATATACACACACAGATATAAAAAATTGTATAGAAATATATATATATATATATATATATATATATATATATATATATATATATATATATATATATATACATATATGTGTGTGTGTGTAATTGGTAATTGTATAGTTAATGTAAATCTAACTTGCTCTTGATGGATGTTCCACTGCAGTAGAGAAATTTTTTACTTTCAGTATTGACCATGCAGGCAGATGGACGAAGGAAGAATCTATTCTCTCTCAGAGATCTCCTGATATCTCCACCTCTGGGCTGGAGAAGCCAGAAAGGAGAACTTGAAAGAGAATCACAGAGATAAAGTGGCATCTCTGTATACTAAACATGCCGTTTCTATTGCAGTCAATGCAGCCGTTCTGTGGACTGAGATGAGAAGAGAAAAATAGTTCTCCATCTTCTGATCTCAGTATATTAAACCTGCAATGCTCTGAGATGAGCAGAGATCATCCTGATCTCAGCTTATCTCAGTTTACTAAACGGACACCAAAATGAGAGTTCTTTGACCATGAGTGAAAGCTTTAACACAATAACAAAAATGTATCAGTATATAGTAAAATAGGCCTAGACCAATACACACAATCTATTTGTACAGGGAAAGGGTAAAAATCATGGATTACACAAAGAAATACAGAGTATATTCCTTAAAACATTAATCTACCAACAGTAGGACATAAAAGACTTAGCGGAAGTAAACCCTTTAAAAAAAAAAAAAAAAAACCCTGCAGGACAAAGGCGGTAAAGCGGTGCAATGCGGCTGCTAGCGGTCGAAAGAGGGTTAAAACCGTCTGCAAAGCGCCGCTGCAGCGGCGCTTTGCAGGTGGGTTTGCAGCGCTGCCCCATTGTTTTCTATGGGAAGGGGCGCTTTAGGAGTGGTAAATACACATGTATTGAGGTAGTAAAAGTAAACCTGTCATGAGAGGAACATGAAGGCTGCCATTGTTAACACCATGTTATGAATATGATGGTTAGCATATTACAGACCTGAAATAAGCGTGCAGCTAAGGATTTCTGCTTTTTCTCTGACTCCTGGTCTTGCATATTTGTCTGGGTCAGAGAGTCAAAATTTAAAAATGCATTTAGATTATGACAGCCAGGCTGCTAGCTTATTCAGAAATGGGTAGCATTCATATTTCCATATCCCTTACCTTGTTTTAACCCACCAGCAAGTGTCTTTGGACATCTGTAAATGCTAGTATGGTTAGCTTAACCGTAGTGCTCTTTTAAAAGTGCTTTTTAAAGAATACTCTTGTCCTGTGATTGAGTTCAACTTTTTTTTTTTTTCGTAGTGGGGAGTCTTCTGTCCTAAGTTTTGTCAGCTGGCTAACCCTGAGCGGCACTGAGCAGTCAAATCTGAGAGGACCTACTGAAAACCAAGAATCCAAGAAACTAGCATTGGAGTGTATAAAGGTATGTCAAATAAGAACATCATTATGAGGGCAATTCAACAATAAAGTGAATTATACTTGATAAAGCATAATTTATGAAAGCATTACATCTGTTCTTTAACTGTCACAGATTTAAGCCCAGTACACACGGGTCGAATGTCGGGAGACAACAGCCAGTTAAAAAAAAAAAAAGAAAAATGTCCGATATTTGGCCTGTGTGTATGTTGGTCTGTCCAACAGAAGCCGACCAGCTTCTTAAGGACATGCATGCTGACAAACCAGCAGCTGACAGTCTGCCGATCTACACACTCAGCCAATGACAGAGCTAATTGGAGTGTTCTGCCGGTGGGGGGGGGGGGGGGGGGTATGGTGGCGTTGTCAGAACACAACGGCTTTAACAAAACAGTGTGTATCTGGCTTTGGGTAGTTCTTATTTGGACCACTTTCACATTGTTTAGCTGTGGCTGCTACTAATTTGAAAATAATTGCTGCCTTTTGTAGATCACAAAATTGGTCATTTAAAACCCAGTTTATAGAGGCAGGCCAGAGTTATGGCCACATAAATGGTTAGAACTAGTGTTGGGCTGAACACCCCCCAGTTTGATTCACGCCAGAACGCTCAAACACAAACTCTATTAAAGTCTATGGGACCCAAACTTAAAAAAATCAGACGTACCCATTTTGAAGTCTTAAATTCATGTTATTGACCATAAAAAGGGTATGGGGGGCCTGGGTACTGCCTTGGGGGACATGTATCAATGCAAACAAAAACATTTTTAAAAGATTGTTTTTGAAGGAGCAGTGATTTTAATGATGCTTGAAGTGAAACAATAAAAATTAAAAATTCCTTTAAAGTGGTTGTAAACCCTTACAACACACTTTGACCTTCAGGTAAGCCTAGATTAAGGCTTACCTGTAGGTCCAAGAAATATCTCCTAAACCTACACGGTTTACTGAGCGCGCCGCGGTCAACGGCGATATGCCACGAGTGGCGGCTCCCGTACACATACGCGGGAGTGACGTCTTTGCCGAATGACAGCGGCGGAGCAGCGAGACCCACCGAGAAGATGGATGCGCCGGACTACAGGGGACAGCGGTGACTTCGCTGGCTCCTGTGTCAGGTAAGTGATACGTAATGGACTACTATGCGATGCATAGTAGTCCATTTATGCTTTACCTTTGCAGGGAATGAAAGAGGAAGTAAACTCATCAGGGTTTACTTCCTCTTTAAATCTAGTGCCTGTAAAGTGGCCCATATGTACTGTGTATAGTACCTGCTGCAGAAAAACTGACATTTATAAAAGACAATAAAATATTTTCCCTGAAAGCTTTCTTTATTTAGTAAACAAGGGCTTGGGGAGTCAGTCTGTATGATGAGGCCTCGATTTAGTATACTCGGATCGGAACAAGATTCATCATAAATAGGAGGGGGAGCTGGTTGCTTAATTTTGTGTTTTTTTTTTTTTTTATTTTTTTTTTCAACTTTTTAATTTTTTTTCATGTAAAAAAAGGTAGAAAACTTGTTAAAAACATAAAAAAAGAAAAACCAAAACAACAACTTGCTTTTATGCACAATTAGTTCACCACACAAGCAAGGTGTTTGTATTTCTTTCATTGGTTACTAGTATGCAGTCTACTAGTATCCTAGCAACAAATGAACAGGGCTGAATTTGGTCAGAGGCGGAGTCTAATGTGAATACGTAAAGACTAGATCCCCATGGGGTCTGCTATCCTTTGGGAGTGATGGCAATGAAGTGGATTCAATGGCAATGAGGCAGCCCAAAAGCAGCAATGGAATCCACACCCATTTCAGTCCATTGCCTATCACAAGGCTGGTATAACAAAGGGATACGGTATATGGTAAAATTGTATGAAAACTCTTCTCTTAAATTATTTGATCAATTGTGTGGGGAATTTGATCTCCCATGTCAGGTTTTTTCAGCACCTCCAGTTAAGACATGCCAAGTCTCAAACTCATTCACATACATTGCAATATAGCAGATCAACTATTGTCTCTATACTTCAGAGTGGTGATACTAATGCTGCGTACACATGACCAGATTTTTTGACAGCAAAGGTCCGACGGAATGAGTCTGTCGGACAATTTGATCGTGTGTGGGCTGCATCGGACCTTTGCTTGCCAAAAATCTGGCGGACTTTAGAAATAGAACATGTTTTAAATTTTTCCACCGGAACTCTGCCAGACCAAGAAATCCGTTCGTGTGTATGCCAGTCCGACAGACAAAAAACGACGCTAGGGCAGCTATTGGCTACTGGCTACGAACTTCCTTATTCTAGTCCCGTCGTACGTCATCGCGTTCGAATCTGTCGGACTTTGGTGTGATTGTGTGTGGCCAAGTCCGTTCATTCGGAAAGTCCGTCGGAACTCCGCCGAAAGACCGTCGGACCTAGTCTCTCAAAGTCCAGTCGTGTGCACGCGGCATTAGGTCTTCTTTCCAAATTTCACTCCACTCTTCAAGTCCAAAGATTTGGGCCCTGTAACAGAACACCAGTGGAAAATGGTGTTGTCTGAACTCTCACAGGTTAGCTTTTTCCCCACCTGCAAACTCAGTTATTTGTTCTGCATTGGACATACCACACTGCAGAAAAACTGTTTGCTTGGCATTGTAGAGAGAATCCCTTTTGTCCTAAATGTAACATTGACCCTGCCACCTTAATCCACATGATGTGGAGATGTCCAGAACTCGATACTGGAAAGAGGTTCTGACTATAAGATCCATCTTTCAGGTTGCCTTAGCAGAAGATCCAGGGATATGTTTATTGAACATGTTGGTTGAGGCTGCTTTACCAGAAAATATATGATGTCCCTATCACTCGAGTGTTATTTGAAGCCTGCAAATTAATTGCCCAAAAATTGTTATCCCCCCACCCCATTCCCCCACCATGTAAGAACTGAAAGCACAAATTATACTATATCTAAAGAAAAGCTAATCTACCGACACAGAAATTACCCAAGCAAATTAGAAAAAATTTGGAATAGGTGCCTTGCTACCCCGGGTTTAGCTCAGACTTCATTAATTCTAAATAAATTATCTGACAAGAGGGGGAGACTGGCTGGTGTGTCCTATATTGGAGGGTATGTAGGTATTGATGATCAGCCAGTTGTTATATTGCTTTTGACTGTGTGAAAGGCAAGGCACGGAGTGTGTGGTTTTTGTTTTGGTGTTTAGTAAAGTTGTATTGGGCTTGATTATTGGTTACGTATTAGAGCGATTTAAGAAGATATTTGGATAAATCATTTCTAGAAGGCTTACAATTATATTGAGATTTAATTGTAACTAAGAGATTGGATTGTACAATTGTTGGTATTGTAAGAGAAAATGTTTACAATGTATAAAAAAATTATTGGGAAAAAAAGGCAGGCAGACAGACCTGATTGGGAGCTTGTTTCTGATTTTTCAACATCAGGTCGCATCCCTTGTGATTACCAGCCAGTGGCAGTAGGTGAAATTCATACCTACTATTGAGCCAACTGCTATGGCAGGGTCCCGCTGCCATCTGCTGTTAATCAGAGAGGCAGACCCAGTGAGGAACTAGTCTTGGAGTTCCCCATTGCCCTACCCACGATAAAACTCCTTAGCCAGTGTGCCTCTCTACAGTGTATTACAAGCATACTGGGAGCTCAGTAATGGGCATTATATATATTTAATATACAGGCTGTATGCAGCAGGAGGATGAACATGTCATTGTGCAAGATAAAAGGTGAAGGGGTTAATATACAGGTCATCTACAGAGACAGGCTGAAGATCAGAAGTACAGGAGAGGAGGGGAGTTGAAGGGTAAAAAAGGGACATTCCCACTTTCAGTGATAAGTCTACAATTACAATTCTTCTCCTTTCTCTGTTGAAACAAGGAGAGGAATCCATACTGTAAATGTTTTTCCACATGTCTAGTTGTGATCATTGTGAATGGTTATCAGTGATCACATGGCACAGAGCTGGTTGGATCCACTCAGTACATTGTGTTTGTGAACTGAGCCATCCAATAACAGCTGCCCAACTATTTTTCCAGTGCTGTCCATAAATGACACTAGGTAACTTAAAGTGGTTGTAAACCCCATTCATGAAATCTGACCTTGGCACATACAGTGGATATTAAAAGTCTACACAGCCCTGTTAAAATGTTGGGTTTCTGTGATGTAAAGAAATGAGACAAAGATAAATAACTTCAGAGCTTTTTCCACGTCTATTGTGACCTATAAATTGTACAGCTCAATTGAAAAACAAACTGAAATCTTTTAAATGGATGAAAAAAAAACCCTCAAGTATTATGGTTGCATAAGTGTGCACACCCTTAAACTAATACTTGAAGAACTATTTGATTTTATTACAACACTCTTGGGTATGAGTCTATCAGCATGGCACATCTTGACTTTGCAATATTTGCCCACTCTTTGCAAAAAAAAACTCCAAATCTGTGCATAGCCCTCTTTAGACCACCCCACTGATTTTCATTTGGATTCAGGTCTGGGCACTGACTGACCTATTCCAAAACTTGTATCTTCTTCTGGTGAAGCCATTCCTTTGTTGATTTGGATGTATTTGGTTTATTGTCATGTGGAAAGATGAAGTTCCTCTTCATGTTCAGCTTTCTAGCAGAAGTCTAAAGGTTTTGTGCCATTATTGACTGATATTTGAAATTCTTCATAATTCCCTCTACCTAGACTAAAGCCTCTGTTACAGCTGAAGTAAAACAGCCCCAAAGCATGATGCTGCCACCATCGTGCTCCACTGTGGGTATGGTGTTCTTTTGGTGATGTGCAATGTTGTTTTTGTGCCAAACATATCTTTTGGAATTATGGGCAAAAAGTTCAACCTTGGTTTCATTAGACCACAACTTATTTTACCACATGCTTTTGAGGGACTTCAGATATGTTTTTGCAAAATTTAACTGGGCTTGGACGTTTTTCTTTCTAAGAAAAGGCTTGCCACTCTACCCCATAGCCCAGACATATGAAGAATACGGGAGATTGTTGTCACATGTACCACACAGACAGTATTTGTCAGTCCTGCAGCTCCTTTAATGTTGCTGTAGGCCTCGTGCCAACCTCCCTGACCAGTTTTCTTCTAGTCTTTTCATCAATTTTGGAGGGATATCCAGTTCTTGGTAATGTCACTGTTGTGCCATGTTTTCTCCACTTGATGTCTGTATATCCTGACTGATGCCTATTAACAATAAGATCCCTCTGATGCTTTGGACAATGGCTTTTGCTGTAGGATGCGACTAAGAAAATGTCAGGAAAAACCTACTAGAACAGCTGAACTTTATTTGGGGTTAATCAGAGGCACTTTAAATGGTAGCAAAATATTTCAGTTTTTGTTTTTCAACTGAGTGGTACATTTTATAAGTCACATTAAAGGTAGAAAAAGTTCTAAAATTATTTTTGTCTTGTTTTTTTTTTAACATCACAAAAACCTGGCATTTTAACGGGTGTTTAGACTGTATATCTGTAGTGTTTACTTCTCTCTCTCGCCAAAGCACTGTCCTGTGTCTTTCTGTATTCCTCTGTTCTCGGCATGATAACTTCTGACAAGTTTTCAGACGCAGACGATAAAAGCAGCTGGAAATTTGTGTCGGGGAAGGAGCTTAGGGATAGATAAGCAGAGAGCTTGTCTGTTCACAGCACAGTTTCTTCGTTCCTATGTGGTGGGGGGGGTGAGTGCCTTTCCTCCAATCATCTTGCACACTGTATGCCCAGACTCCCCTCTCACTGCTGAATGAAGAAACAAAATTTGTAACAAGATGTGCACTTTCTAAACAGTGTAGAAAGCTGAAGACAGCAGCTATACATGTAAAAGGTATGTAGGAGGATTTGTTTCATCTCTGTGTATCTATTCAGGTTATTCATTTTACTGGGTATATGTGAGGATTTGCATTCACTGTAACAGTCCACAACTTCATCCTTGATAAACATTCCATGGTAGAAAAGCAGTTACAGAACTAGCTTGTAAAATATAAATGTTTTTTACTTTTTGCAACCTTTTTTCCATAGTTATGTGATCCAGAGAAACTCATTACAGAGAGCAAATTTCTCCAGCTGGAGTCCTTGCAGGAATTAATGAAGGTAAGTAATTCCGTATATAACTTTTGTTTTTCCATTGGAACTTTCCCAGGGCCTCCGTTAGCCCATCTCATGAGCAATGACCGCTTTGACTTTCGTGGGATCAGAACACAGTGGAAATGCTACTAGTCAATAGTATTACTGTGTTATAGGGGTTGATTAACTTATGGCATGATTGCGTTCCGTTCCATGTTTAATTCAAATTATGGCTTTATATAAACAAATGTAATGACGTTTTCAATAAAAATAGTCAACTTCTTTAGATGGCATTAGGGCTGTACACTGTCTGCACTCGGTTAGCTTGGCAGGTGAGACTTCATGAGTCTAAATGACCCCCGATTTCTCATTAGAGGACCTGTCTTAAAAATATTATATCACATAGGGGACTTCTTGTCCCCAGCTGACATAAAGTTTTAGTTAAAGTAAAAAGTCAAACCTATAGTAATACCCAAGCACTTCAAAACCCCCCAAATTTTGTATATACTGTACACTTAATGAGACAATGTGATCTGTGTACAGTGTTTGCAGCACTGAGGCTAAGTGGTTAGCACTTCCCCCTAGCAGCACTAGGGTCGTTGATTTGAATCCCAACCATGGCACAGACAGGTTGCATGTTCTCCCTATGCCTGCATGGGTTTCCCATGTGTAGTCTGGTTTCCTACCACATTCCAGAGACATGGTGGTCAATTAATTGGTTCCTGTCTAAATTTGATCATAAATATATATAATATATATATATACACACACACACACACCTTTGGTAAATAAAATAGCCGAACAGGATTTTTTATTTTTTATTTTTTTACACTTACATACAGTAATCACTGTAATAGCAATCTTTTGAACTGTCATGAATGGGTTACATTCGTAACAGCTGATTGACCCACAGCTATCACACGCTACACAATGCTGTGGTTTACACAGGTACCATCTGACAACCGTGCGCCAATCACAGCATCACTATAGGAATCACAGCTGTTATCGATTAAATTAATTCATTACAGCTTTTTTGACATTGTGATCATGTGATTGCATAGTGATGACATGATCCCCGGGCCGCCGACAGCAGCCGGGGGTACTGGCATGCGCAACCACACAGTGGTCATGTAAGGCACCCCTAACCCAGAACAGGCTGGACGATGTGCAGGTATGTGATCCAGCCTGCCTCGGCCGGCTGCCTGCAGTAAATGCACTATGGGAGGTCGGCAAGTGGTTAAAGTCTTCTTAATATTTTATTATGTCACAATAGCCAACTTGAAGGTATGTTTGGTTAGGTTTTGAGATGATTGCTCCTATTCATGTGCAAGGATGATCAGAAATGCGAATATGTTTGTTCCTTCTCTGTGTTTGGACAGTTTATCTGTGAAACCGAGAACACAAAAGTCTTTCTTAAGAAACAAAATGAAACAGTTTTGTGATATAGAGTGTGCATAACTGCCTGTGTCTACTGTATTCCTATGGAACGTGTTTCTTTTTATTTAGGCTTTGATATCTGTGACTCCAGATGAAGAAACATATGATGAAGAAGATGCTGCCTTTTGCTTAGAGATGTTGCTGAGAATTGTTCTTGAAAACAGGTGTTATGAAAAATCATGGTTTGGGCAGGCCTATGTTTATTTGCAGGCATGTAGTACAACCTCCATTCCGAAAAAGTTGAGACATTGTGTAAAATATACAAAAAAAAGAATGCAATGATTTTAAAAAAAATCACATAAACCCATATTTTATTCACAATAGAAAATAAACTGAGAAATAGTACCATTTTGAATCTGATGGTAGCAGCATGTGGGACAGGGCCAGGTTTACCACAGTGCAGCATACCCTCTTCTTTTAACACTTTGTAAACATCTGGGAACTGAGAAGACCAGTTGCTGAAGTTTTGGGAGAGGAATGTTATCTCATTCTTGCCTGATATAGGATTCTTACTGCTCAAAAGTCTTGGTTCTTGTCATATTTTTCATTTTAACATGCACCAAATATTTGCAATTGGAGAAAGGTCTGGACTGGACGTTTTCCACTTTGTAACAAACCATTTTAATGAGCATTGGCCCAGAGAAGATGATACCGTTTCTGGATCTAGTTCAAATATGGTTTCTTCATAGCATAATAGAGCTTTAACTTGTATTTTTGGATATCATGGCAAACTGTGCTCACAGTATTCCTGAGCCCATGTAGTAATGTCCATCACAGAACCATGCCTGTTTTTATAGAAAAAGTTCACCTTTAGCATGTTACCTGTTCCACCCCATGTTCCTTCATCTGCACAACCCCAGCCCCCCCCCCCCCCCCCGTGACACGAGCAGGGGAACCTCTCCCCACACCCACTGTCACAATTTAAAAACAACGTTGCTGTATGGGGCTCCGCACACATGACCAGATCATTCAGTTTCCTGTGAATGAATGCCTATAAAGCACCATCAGACATTGTGGCTGACAGTGTAGATAATGATATAGTTAAAGTTTTTGCAATTTTATTTTGCGGAACTTTATCCTGAAATTGTTCCACAGTCTTTTGATGCAGGGTTTCACAGATTTTTCAACCTTTGCCCAATTTTTTGTTAGTTTTTTTTAGATTACAATGCACACAATGTCATACAGCAAATAAGGAGCCCTAAAGAATGGCTTGCAACCTCAGTCGAGCATAATTCACAAAACACAGGATTTTAAATGTTGGTTACACATGGTATAAAATAGTGCAGTGCAACTGTTAATCATCAACATATAATACAAAGAGTGTTCACTGAGTGGGACGCTGGTTGATGACGAGAAAAAAAAGAGAACTCTGGGGAAGAAAAAAAATCTATCACGTACCAAATAGTCACACATCATTGTTTAGAAATGTGATGCGTACAAACTGCTTAACCAGGTAAGATGGGTTATGACTGCTCCTGCAGACTATCGCACAAATTCAGAGCTGGATACATGAAGGTTTACCTCCATAAGTGACCCTCAATACACTTATGCCCCATACACACGATCAGAAAATCCGACAACAGATTGTCCGACTTTATTTGCTTACTAGTCGCAAGTAGAAATGTAATAGGTTACTAAAGTCACGAAAAATTCTCTTACGACCGAAAAAAGAATCGGAAGTGATGTCATCTGTTGTAGTGTATTTGTATTGTATTTTCGGACAACAACTGTACTGACTAAATGAAAATCGTACGATCTGGTATCGTACAAGGAAAATTTTCATGCTTGTCCGATCGAATAATATCGGATTAACTGTTGTGATCGGCCCTCAAAAGTTCTGTACTAACAATCCGATTAATGTACGATTGTGATGAAATCTGTCTTTTTCATCCGATTTTCGGATCATGTGTGCGGGCCATTACAGGGGGAATTTAAGAACAATATTAATAACCCCAAACCTCTGCCCATCTTTACATGTGAAATGCTGTCAATCTAAGATTCCCTTTTGATCACTAATCATGTTACTGACCTGTTGCATAATGTACTTTCAGTTCTTCCTTGCACTTTGCCAGCCTTTTTTTGCCCTGTCCCAACTTTTTTGAAATGTGGTGTTTTCGGAAATCTAAATTTATTTTTTTCCGAATTATACATTTTGTCAATTTAAACACTTGATATATTTTCAATTGTGAATAAAATATGGGTTATAAAGTTTTTCAGATCATTTCATTCTGTTTTTGTAAATTGTATGCAATGTTACAGCTTTTTTGGTATGTGGTGGTCTTTTTCTGTGAAGTCTGTTGTAGTTTTCTACATTTAAATAGATCCCGTACCTCTGGTGTCAGTGTTGACACTAAAACCCCAGGCATTGCCTCTCAATGTCCAAACAGCTTTACTGCTAACAAATTTATAAATAAGATGCAAATATAGCTCTTTAACAATTTTCAAACTAGACATTGTTGATTGTCACCAGAATAAGTATAACAGCCATGTTGCTAGTACACCTTATACAAAGTCAACAGTGGCTTTGCATACCAGCCTTTTCCATATTTTACCTTTATGTATTAAGGCTAAGATCATTAATGGTTGGTTAATGTTCATTACTGTTGAACATTCTGATGGCATGGCTTCTTGTGGAGGCTCTGATGGTAGTCACATACCCGGTTCATATAATTTGTGCCAGTAATGGGCTTTCCTTGATGTAGTCTGTCAGAAGACAAGTAGGCTGTTGAGCAGACGGAAATATAAGCATATTCAACAAAATAATAAACTCTGGCAAGTGTGTCCTTCCAATTTATTACCAGCGTTTACCTTCCTATCTTACCTCCATTGGCAGGGATATCCATAAATATTGGCCCTCTTTGGGTCCACAGAAAATGAGTGGCCAGTTTCTTAACCTATTTTCAGTTGTAACATGTAACAAAAAATGCAGTCATTTCTAGATGTATCAAGACTTCATTGTTATTTCCAGAGAGCCACTTGATTCATGAAGATTAAGCATTCTCCAAAAGTCAAGTAGACAAACTGGAAGAAGATGAATTGCTTTATATATCAGTGGGGTGCGGTGCATTATATAAGAACAAACTGAAAGCAAAAAGTAGGGTTCAGCTTGGAATTCTGTTAGCTTTATTTATATGGTCAGGGAACTTTTCAGTGAGTCTTATTCTTAGAGGAGGTTGACCCTTGGGGGTGAGTGGGAGGGGGGGGGGGGAGAGATTTTAAGTCAGCAGCTACAAATCCTGCAGCTGCTGACTTTAATAAAAACACACTTATCAGTCCAGGGATCCAGCACTGTCCTAACCTGAGCTAGTTCATCACTAGCCTTCAGGTTCCTGGTGATTGCATCATAACTGTGGGCAGCTAGCTGTGCTGCTTGCGGCTTCACAGACGGCTGCCCACTAAGCATGAGTGAGCTGCGCTGCTCTTTGTAATTGGCCCGCAGTTATGTATAAACTGCAGTTATCTGTACCGTAATACTGGAGAAACACTCTCCAACACTTTCCCTGTCCCAGAATAACCTGCTTCAATTTTAGCTGGCCTTTTCCTGGTCACCCATTTTGCACATGGTGCTCGCTATCTATCTTTTACACTTTCCTGAACATGCTGTTTGTGTCATACCCTGCAGCACTCCTCTCCTGCAAATACTGCCCTTGCTGTCATACCCTCCAAACTCCTTACCTCCAAATACTGCCCACTGTCTTCTTTTTTTTTTTTTTTTGTAAATCGTGCAGACAAGTTCTAGATTGAGAACGTTGAAGACACAGCAGATCTTCACTTGAACATAGATAGCCAGCATGATGTGGGCTAATATATTTTAGTTGGAAGGATATAACAATACTTGTGCTTTTACAGAAATTCTGTTTTAATCTGTATGTTTACTGACATGCTTCCTTTGTTTTTGTTTTGTTTTTGTTTTGTTTTTTTCCACTATAAAGGGACCGTGTTGGCTGTGTGTGGCAAGTTGTGCGCGATCATTTTTACCATCTTTGCGCTCATGCAATGGAGTTCTGCTTCCTTGTCGAACGTGCTGTGGTTGGACTGCTACGACTTGCTATTCGACTTTTACGGCGTGACGACATCAGTGCACAGGTATCTTATTATGCTGCCACTTTTATCATTTGTCTTTACAGACCTAAATTGACATATTCTAAAAATGTAGAGTAATTCATTCAGTCTACAAAATCAGCATAATGATAACGTAGGGAGCAGAGATGTTTTTCAGCCAAAGCAAAATGGAATAACCTGTATGAAATATGATTAGTAATAGTTTGTATGAAAGTATGTTGTGAAAGAGCTTTTGATCCTCATAACTGCACTGTATAGTTTAATGCATAATGCTTAATGTAGGAGAAATGTCTGATGTAGTCATCTTCCTGTAGCAGCTCATTGAGATTATTTTTTACTTTTTTTTTGTTTACAAACTATTTTTATTTGGTACAAAAGGTGATACAAAAAGCTTTGTCATATATCAAAAAAAAAAGTACAATGCAGGTAGTTTACACATAAGAGAGATCAAATTATAATCTGTAATGGTTGGTATATATATTTTGTTGTAGTATGTTAACATTTTACATTAAACTCTATGCTTGTTGTGTATATATACATGCCTTATGTTCTTCGGACATGGATTACTAGTAATGTCATTCAGGGTTGAAAAAAAGATTGGAAAGGTTAAGCCATGGGTCCCATTTTTTATTTTAAAAAAGGATTGGTGTTCTGTAGTGTGTGGAATTTTTTTACCGTAAGATTAGTGTTATTAATTCTGGTTTTCAATGGTGTTAGGGTGGACTGATGGGTATTTCCAATGGAATGCTATCAACCAATGAATGCATTGCTATGCATATTGTGTGGATCTGTCTCATATTATGGGTGGTGTGTCCAATGATAGGGGAAAATAGGAGACAATTGTGGAGAGTGAGGTTTACACTACTATCTGCAATTTTGGAAGCAATTTTTTTCTAATTGCTTCCATATATATGTGACCTTCTCACAGTTCCAGAAAATGTGCGAGAATGAACCTGTGGAGTTACAACCTCTGAAGCAAGTCTGTGACGTTGTGGGGAAAATGGCATGAATTTTAACTAGAATATAATGCTAGAGATTCTTTTTTCTTTTATTTAAAGCAGAACTAAACTCTCTGTGAATCAACATTAACCATTTGTAATTCTTCTGTTACTAGCATTAGTAAATAGGAAGGTGTATTATATTTACTGGTTTTAAACTTTTTTCTTCAGTTGGCTTCTGGTTTCTGGCCTAGACCAAAATTGTCATAAATGCCAGGAATCTTCATGGGCATCTTTTTTTTTTTTCATCTGGAGGAGGGTTTTTTCAGCTAAGCACACCCTCCTGCCTGCGTGCCTGGGCAAAGAGCAGATGGATTCCAGGAAGTAAATTCTACATGAATCGTCTGCTGTTACACAAGATGCCAGCTGCTAGAAATGCTAGAAGGGTGTTTTTCAAAGTGATGTCTAAACATAATAATGTGCAGAGACATGGATGCATAGCTACATTTTCTCTGAATATGTAAAACAAATAGTGTTTTCAGTTTTTGGTGCAAAGATACAATTAGGTTCAGATTTATCATATGCACAAAACAAGTTGCTCAGGTCATATATAGATGAGAGAACTAAAAGGCCCTTTACACATATCAGTCAAAACTGAGTGCGACCAGATGAAATGTTTTTAGCAAACCTGCTTAGTAGGAACACGTCTGCTGTGAAATGGTACTTTATTCTGCATTTAAATTCATTTAGCATGTGTCTGGTTGTTGAATTCGCCTTGTTAGTCCTGATGGTCCCCTCTTCAATGCCAGAACGTGGTATACCATGTTTATGCCTGATGATACATGCTATGTATGAAATTCTGCATCTAGCTTGTCTTTGTATATTTTGTAAAGATAACATTTACTCAAATGTTCTAAAAAAAAAATAAAAGTTCTAAAAAATAAAAATAAAATGTCTTTACAAATTTTACACACATTCTGCTTATTTCCTCAGGTTCTTCTTTCCCTCCGCATTCTGCTAATGATGAAGCCAAGTGTCCTTTCCCGAGTAAGCCGCCAAGTTGCTTTCGGCCTTCATGAACTGTTAAAGACCAATGCTGCCAACATCCATTCTAGCAATGATTGGTATACACTGTTTTGCCTGCTGGAGTGCATTGGTGCAGGGGTGAAGCCTCCACCTGCCCTGCAGGTGACAACCAGGAGCGATAATGACACAGGTACATGGAGAATGTGCACTAATGAAATCCTATGCCTTTCAGAGATAAGCAGCTGTTTTATGCTGTGCCAGATTACAACGAAGGACAGATGAGCAAAACAAATCTCTTGTTTAAGTACATTAGTGAAATTAAACAGGATCTGCTCTGCATATTAACCACCTGAAATGTGCCCACTGGATATCTTATATCCTAGATAGTGATGTGGCTAAGAGTTTATAGGAATAAATTTACAGCGTGTGTGCGTGAGATTTTATTTATATATATATATATATATATATATATATATATATATATATATATATATATATATATATATATATATATATATATATAATCTTTCTCTCTTTTTCTTTATCTCTCTCTCTTTTTCTGTCTCTCTGTCTCTCTGTCTCTCTGTCTCTCTGTCTCTCTGTCTCTCTGTCTCTCTGTCTCTCTGTCTCTCTGTCTCTCTGTCTCTCTGTCTCTCTGTCTCTCTGTCTCTCTGTCTCTCTGTCTCTCTGTCTCTGTGTGTGTGTATATAAATACTTTTCCAACAAACATCTATTTTTAGGAGCCCTGCACTATGTAGGTTTCTTTTTTCAGGTCAATACCTTTTATAGGCCATAAACTAATTTAACCACTTCAGACCCGGAAGATTTGGCTGCTCAATAACCAGAGCACTTTTTTTTTTGCAATGCGGCACTGCGACGCTTTAACTAACAGTTACGTGGGTCGTGCGACGCTGTTCCCAAACAAAATAGACTTCCTTTTTTTTTTCCCACAAATGGAGCTTTTTTTTTTTTGGTATTTGATTATCACTGGTTTTTATTTTTGGCGCTATAAACAAAGAGTGACAATTTTTGAAAAAAACACTATTTTGTACTTTTTGCTATAATAAATATCCCTAATTTTTTTATTTTTTTTGATAAATATAATTTTTGTAAGTTTTTCTTCTGTATGCTTGACCTGGACTCATATTTCCAAGAGTACTGCCTACCAGTTTACCAGGAATATGCCTGTTGGATACAGTGGATATAGAAAATAATCACCCCTCCCCCCTTTTTTTAAATTAATCACATTTTGTTTTGCAGCCTGAAATGAAGAGACATGTTTTTTGTTTTATCCAGCTGCAACTTTTAACATCAAAGTAAAAAATATAACACCAACATGTCAATAAAAAAAATTCAAAAACCGAATGACAGAATTGGAAAAATAATCACCCCCTTATGTCAGTATTTTGTTGAAACACCTTTTGTTTTAGTTACAGCCTTTAGTCTGTTGGGATGTCTCTACTATTTTTTTACATTTAGACTTTCCAATATTTGCCTACTCTTCTTTGCAGAACTGCTAAAGTTCATTTAAATGTGATGGTGACCATTTGTGGACTGCAATCTTCACGTCATTCCACAGATTTTCATTGGGTTTTAAGTCTGGGCTCTGACTAGGCCATGCAAGGACGTTTTTGCCCCATTCCTTGGTGCTCCATTCCTTGCTGTTGAGAAACCCCTCCAAACCAGGATCTTACCCCCCTCATGCTTTACTGTCAGAATGGTGTTATTTGGATGGGGAGTTGTATTGGATTTCCGCCAGACGTGTGGTGTTGAGGCCAAATAGTTACATTTTAGTCTCATCCAACCATAACACCTTTTTGCATGTGGAACCAGAATCTTCAAGGTACGCTTTTGATAGAGCTCAGTCGTGACTACGCGTGGTTTTTCTTGTGGAGTTTTTTTTGCGACCCTCCCATACAAGCCACATTTGTGGAGAATTTGTGATATTGTCTAATGCATGTAATGACTACGCTCATAAATTCCTGCAACTGCTTCAGAGTACCTGTAGGCCTCTTGGTAGCCTCTCTGATCAGTTTTCTCCTGGCTCTTTCATCCAATTTAGAGCGATGTCCTGATCCATGGAGGGTCGGTGTTGTACTAAATACCTTCCACTTGTTAATAAGACTCCACTGTGCTTCTAGACATTGATAAAACCCTTTAACCTTTTTTTTTTTTGGATCCATCTCCTGTCTTGTGCCTGTCCACAACTTTATTCTCGGAGATCTTTTTGACAGTGCCTTGCCACCCATAGATGATTGCTTAAATTGCACTACCAGGGCCTGAAATGCTCCAGGAAAGCTTAATTTTATTTCTGTAAAAAAAACTTGTACAACCAAGTCTTGAATAAAAAGAATGACAGAGGAAAGAAAGACCAGCTTAAGTGCTGAGCTAATCAAAATGACCACGTTTAAAAGTCAAATGGCTTTGTGTGTAATTGAGAAGGTGATTAGCTACACCTGATTGAGGTAACAAGTCATTTTTAGAAGTCATTTTCCAACTCGGTGACTCTGTTTTTGATTTTTATTTTTTTTTTTTTTTCTTTCTGACATGTTGGTGTTGTAGCTTTCACTTGAATGTTATAAGTTACTATGAGTAAATACCGCTGGATAAAACAAAAATTGCTTGTTTTCATTGCAGGCTGCAAAACAAGAAAATGTGATTATTTTGTTTACCCAATGTAGTTTGTCCATCGCAGTTACTTTTCTTATGTTTTAGATGTGATATTTCTGTGGGTTTATTTTTTTTTTGTTTTTTTTTACATTTTTTCTCTCTTGTCAGGTGCACAGTCAGACAGTGAAGTGTCTTCATACCACTCAACTGATGTAAGTCTGGATCGTGGGTACACCTCAGACTCTGAGGTATACACAGAACATAGCAAGCAATCAAAGATGCACCGATCTGTCACTGATGTAGATGTGGTGAATAGTGGTTGGCTGGTGGTAAGGGACCTTTATCTGTTCTTCTTTTTTTTTTTTTTTTTTCTTTTTTTTTTTTTCCTTATCAAAAAAAAAAGAAAAATTTTCAAGAAAAATACATGTATAGTGGGTTACAGCAGATCTTGGCTCATGGTAAGAGAGGATCTTGCAATGGAGTAGAGTATAAAAGACATACCAACAATAAGCATCATGTAGTAGAAATCTAGAAGTCTTCATATTAGCAATAATACCATCCTTGTTGGCAAACTGAGTAACTTAAATCCATAAATCTCCCAGAATTAACAATATCACTTTAAAACTGTACAGATAAGATTATGAATATGTGACTTCCATTGTTAGATCGTATGTAGAGTCAAAAAGAAGTGTCCTCTGTAATAGAAATTGTACAAGTCTTGAATAAAAAGATTGACAGAGGAAAGAAAAACAAGTAATTAAAAAAAAAAAAATAGGAGAAAAAGATGGCACTTCCATCCTTCTATCTCATAAAACCATCAACAAACAAGTAGATTGTTGCTTTTGTGACAGTTTTACTGGATTTTTGCTGCTTACTAGGTTTACAGAACATTAAAGCGCTCCCAGATACAGCAGGAAGTGAGTGTAAATCTCCTTTAGACCTATGTGACTAGGCTAGATAGTCTCTAAACTCCTGTTTCAGCGATAACCATAGCATTTTGGAATTTCCATCCTTCTCTGTCCTATTGACAACCATACAATTCTGGAAGTTCAATCATTCTCAGTAATAGACCGCAATCTCCTGAAGGACTCCATAGACACCAATAAACCACATCCACATAGAGAGTATTAGTGGTCCCCTATGAATTTCTTCAGAGACGGGTTTTCTTCACAAAAATTATTCACAACACACTTCATTTCTATGTGGCCTGTTATGTAGTGAATTGTCTGCTGTAGAAGTATTTAGAAAATGCACACCGCCTGTTAAACCAAGAAGCTCAGCTATCATATTGGCAGGTGCTGACACAGCTGGACTGAAATCATGGAAGAACGGCCCCTGTTGCAACAATTAAAAAAAATATATAATTTTAGTTTTTGGGTGAAGCTTTGTGTCTTGATACTTTTTTTTTTTTTTTTTTTTAATGTAATATGTTATGAGCAACTGTCGGAGAGACCCAGAGAATATAATTAAGAATCCAGGTAAACACATCGATAATCGCATCATAAAATAAAAAGACCTGTAGACCAGCAACTATTCATAGAATATCCATAAGGAAATATGGAATTTACCAAGGAAGTACAGTAAGGGCTGCTGTTAGAAATCACAGGGCCTCATACAGCCTACCCGACGGGGCCCCCCATGCCTGAAAATATCAGTTATAATTTTACCAAAAATTCACTAAAATCATTATTAGCTGACACAAACCTAACATGACTTACAAAATTCCTGCTAAATCTAAAAGATAAAACTGTATTGAGTTAATAAAGTTTTGTGTGCGAATGTGGTCTTAGGGCTCTTTCACATGGGCAATGTGACCTGTGCAGTGTGAATCAGTGTTTTTTTTTTTTTGTCTCGTGTTTTTTTTTTTTTTGGGGGGGGGGAGGGGGTTGTGTAGCTGAAGCTGTGCGCAGGTTGCCTATGTTATGGGGATGCAGCAGCTGTATGAACCTAGCCACAGGTCCTAATTTGACAGGCGTGTAGGTTGCAGGTGTAAGGCCCCGAACACAGACAGTGTGTATTCAGGGCAACTCGCCCACCCCTGCACACTTCTCAACTTAGGACCTGCCGCACAAACTGCTTATTCACACTGTATGGCTCCAAGATCCCAAGTGAATGAGCCCTTAATTTTTTTTTTTTTTTTTTTTTTTTTTACAATCTACTAAAATGTATTTTTTATTTTTTTTACATTTATTTTACATTTTTCACAATTTTTTTTTTTTTTTTTTAAACTTTGTTGGGGGGTCTTTGGTGAGAGATCAGGGGTTTAAACAGAGCTGCGGGAGGGAGGCCTGGGCATACGGGAAGGGATGCCCTGTGTCTCTCCCTTTAGCTGCTGCAGAAATCTGCACAGGATATAGTTCTGTATTTGTCCCCCCTGCCCTACTGCACAGATCCCCCTGTTGTCTGGACCATACTTTGGGCCTGGGCCTCCTACAGAAAGACCAGGGATACCCCCTATCAGCGGCCCTGGGTACATTGGTAACCCCTGAAACCTAAATTTAAGACTTTCTCCCTTGGCTGGGTCATCTCCCAGCACTCCACCATGAGAGACTCCATTGTAGTTTTTATGGGGAAGGGGGTAAGAATCAAAGATATTCCTTAGACGGGAAGAAAGGGGAATTGGGGGGGAATAGCAGGGATAAACTATAAATAAACTATAACCTGCAGCTGCTGGGAGATGGCAAAATAGAGGGATGGAAATGAATCAAAATAGGCCAATAATGAAGATCCTTTGTGATACAACTCCATTCTATTTGGATACATTTATAAAGTTCAATATATTCAAACTTTTTATCCGAATTGGCTACTTTCAACTACCTGGGATGTAAAAGTGTGAAGCAAGTCATGTTGCAATTTACAACACATCAATGAAGCTTCATTTTGCACTTTTTACTATATAAATGGTTTGTCTTCTCCACACAGGTTGGAAAGGAGGATGTGGACTCTTCTAAAGTGTCTGCAGCAGTGACCAAGCCTAGTGCCAGCACTCCAGTAAACCAGTACAGTTTAGTAATTGGTTTGGACTTTGGTGCACACGATACAAAATCTCTCATGAAGAGCGTGGAGTCTCTTTCTTTCATTGTCCGGGATGCTGCACATGTTACACCAGAAAACTTTGAGTTGTGTGTGAAGACTATTCGTGTCTTCGTAGAGGCGAGTCTAAACGGAGGTGTGTGTAAGTGTTGCTAGGATTTTTTTTTAACTAACAAAATGATACATTCTTTACTTTGTTTTTGCAACATAGGAAGCATTGTTGAATGCATAACTATTGTAACAAATTGTTAAATGTATACATGTCAAAAGCATTTTATAGCAATAACAGTCTGTACAAAAAATATTTTATAGTGATGGCGATTTTCATTTTGTATAAATACAAAGTGTGATTGACTGGCACAAAAGGAGTTAAAGAACACCCTATCCAAAACTGATCTTTAAAGAAGTTGTAACCCTAAAAAAGAGAGTTCCTGTTCCCTTATAGCAAGTTAAACACAGTGCTTGTACGGTCCAATCTGTCCCTCTATACTGTAAAAAACCTGGTTGATCCTGCCTGTTCCCGTGTCCCCCTTAGTGTGCTGACCACGGGAATCATGGCTGCTGATCCATGATTACTGTGGCCAGGTTACATGCTTTCCTTCATCCCGCTGCTCTCCCCCTCCCTCCCTGTCTGTCATCTTGTGTGTGTTTGTGCCACCCCCTCCGCCCTCCCTCTGCTGCTATTAGGAGCTGGCAGTAAAGTTAAAGATTACTGCAAGCCCCTATGTTCTTCTTAAGCTATCCTACACTGTGTAAATATTTGTATAAAATTTTATAAAAGAAAAAAGTGCAGAGCTTAACCAATAAATATTACTTTGACTATTGAAAAAGTGCAAAGAAAGAATGCCAAAACGAATACACAAAAACTATTAAAGATGAATCAAAAAATATAAATTCAAGTGTCCATATATAAATGAATACAAAAATATGTAAAATATAAATTCAAGTGTCCATATATGAATTGATACAAAAAATATATAAAATGTCCAGTGTAAGTATAGTACTAATTGAAACTTGATTATTCAATCAAATTGTGTTTGACCACATGGACCCGTCACCTCTAAACACCACTATTAGATGGAGGCCTACCAGATCCCCAGTGACCGCCCTATTAGGGCATATGCGTTATGGGTGTGAGCATGGCTACCCACATATCACACGATTTGGCGCATTTTTGTTTTTTATGGTGAAGGTTGCGAGACATCCAAAAGATAATCTCCAGCATCTAGGTATCTGGACGTCTATGGGACCTGAGATCGAATTTGCGCAGTTCGACCTCCCCTAATAGGGGGGTCACTGGGGATCTGGTAAGCCTCCATGTAACAGTGGTGTTTAGAGGTGACGAGTCACTGGACATTTTATATATTTTTTGTATCAATTCATATATGGACACTTGAATTTATGTTTTACATATTTTTGTATTCATTTATATTTTTTGATTCATCTTTAATAGTTTTTGTGTATTCGTTTTCACAATTTTTTTTTGTCATTCTTTCTTTGCACTTTTTCAATAGGCACAGTAATTAATATTTATTAGTTAAAGAGGAAGTAAACCCTTCCAAACAACTTGGACCTATAGGTAAGCCTAGATTAAGGCTTACCTGTAGGTCCAAGCAATATCTCCTAAACCTATATGGTTTAGGAGATATTTGCCCGAAAATGGGCACCGCTGTCTACGGCGCAGGCGCCGTAGACAGCGGCGCGCAGGCGCACTAAATGCGGCAAATCCAAGAATGGATTTGCCTAATTTGTCGACTCCCGTGCGCATGCGCGGGAGTGACGTCATCGCGGCTTCGCCGTATGGCAGCGGCGGAGCTGCGAGACGCGACTCCCGTGCGCATGCGCGGGAGTGACGTCATCGCGGCTGCGCCGCTGTGATTCGTCGGAGCTGCGAGACGCCACCAGCAACATGGATGCGGCGGACTACAGGGGACAGCGGCGACTTCGCTGGCTCCTGTGTCAGGTAAGTGACACATAATGAGCTACTATGCGATGCATAGTAGTCCATTATGCTTTACCTTTGCAGGGAAAAAAAGAGGAAGTAAACCCATCAGGGTTTACTTCCTCTTTAAGCACTGCACTTTTTTCTCTTATATTTTTTTGTGCCTAGTATCTTGGTTATGGTGTTCAGCTGCTGATTTCTTTATTGCTTTTTTTACTAAGCGCAGATTTTTTTTTCTATTTTTTTTGTATAAAATTTTGCCTGTGAATAACTTCGTTCAGATTGTTTTTGGCTGGACATGTGACCTCCGGCTGCTCTCCTTCCCCGATCTAAAGGCTACAGGAGGAGGGGCTGAGCAAAGAGCACAGCAGTCACGTGACCCCCTGGCTGATGTCAGGGGGATCTCAGCCCTGCCGCTGTTGCCTTTAGATCGGGGGGAGGAGAGCGGCCAGAGGTCATGTGAAAAAGGTATTTACAGACTAAATTTTGTACAAACATTTACACAGTGTAGGATGGCTTACTAGAACAGGAGGGCTGGCAGTAATCTTTATTTGACTTTACAACCACTTAAGTAGATCTTGGTGGGGGTTTTTTTTGTTTTTTGTTTTTTCTTGTTTATTGGTAAGATCCATGTTGAATTTTCTTTATTTGTTATTTACATTGTGAAATTTTAACGGGGTGCTGGAACACTAAAATTGGCAGCTATGCCCTAAAAAACTAGACAGAAACCTGCTGCTGACTTTTAATATTGGGACACTTGCCTGTCCTGGAATCCAGCAATGTCAGCACCCCAACCGATGTTTCCATCGACTCTCAGGTGCTGCCGCTGCCATAGCCTGTGAGAGAATCCATCAGTCTGCGTAGATGTGAAGTGCACTGCGCTTTCTGAATGGACTAGCAGTGGGGGAAAAAGGAGGGGAAGTCGAACTTATCAAAAACAGGTACCTGCGCCTCCCTAAAGGTGCCAAATGTGGCACCGGAGGGGGGGGGGGGGTTGGCGCAGATAAGCGGAGCTTTCCACTTTTGGTCGAAACTCTGCTTTTAATTGTATGCCTGTTCTCTTACTTTTCCTATTGTCTTGTCACTCAGACTTGACTGTTGTAATCGATAGGTTGACCATGAGTTAGAATAACAGACATAAATGAATTTCCTATGAGCTGAAAATTTTCATGTGCATGAATGAATAAGTGATCACTATGCCCTGCAGAGCTAGTTTTTATCCAAGGTGCTTGGTACATAATACAGTAAACTTGAACCAGTGCCTGGGGCCATCCGCTTATAACCTAAAGCAGAAACACTCAATGCTATTTATCTCACCCACTTTAAAAACAAAATTGCACTGTGCTCCAGTCCCGGTACCCCCAGCCCCATCCTCTGCTGTGACAGTGACCATTTTTAAAACGGTACAGCTGTGCGGGTCTTTGCCCACACAGCTGTGTTATTCATTCGCAAAGTTCTGTGCATGAATGAACTACAAGTCCCATATGCCATCACGGCAGACAATTTTGTTGTTTTCATTGAACTGTGAGGGTGCTGATGTACTCACTTTTACTTCATTGATTCTTTCTGCAATTCAGTAATAGTTTACCCGTACGGGTGGCATGGCCAGACATCTATATTGAATCTCTGCAGAAGATCGGCATTGCACTGATCGTGGGTGCAATGCTTTACCAGATACAGTGTAAAAAAGTAATGCAAATTTTTTTTTTCCTTTTTACCTGCAAAACCATGTACGTTTATTAGTTTTTTTACAAAAGGTGAAATACTTTTAAATTGATGCAATCTCTTTGGTCATTGTCTTTGGATGGTCTTTGGATTTTAGTTGTTTTGACACAAACTGCACATCCCACAGAAAATTGGAGACCTTTTAGCATCAGATTGTCAGCTCTTGGGCTGAATTTGGTGGCCTAGCCAGTCCTGGAAAAATTGGCCACTTTTTATATTAATTGACTATCTTTTTAAACCCCTTGGAAGATTGACATCCACCGCTTTAGAGAGCCCTTTTGATCCTGACATGACACAATAGACATCGATATTAACGAGCATACCAGAACTTAGATATTGGAGGCTTAAATACTGCTATTGCCAAGTAGGTTCTACTCATTGGCACCTTATCTGGAACACCATGTTCTAATTTTATGGATTTAAAGGAGTATACTTTTTCCATGTGAATCTGCATTTTATCCTTCTCAATTGAGGGACAGAGGAATCCTTTAATTGTTTATTTCTAGTACCACCACCCAAAGGAGATTGAGGCACTGGCAAACAACTGTAGGCTGGTCCAGGATAATCCATCCCACTACCAGCATGTTTTTTGCCAGTGTCCTATAGGGATGGATATCTGTTTACAGTTCTGCTGTGTTTAGACTAACTTATTGTTTTTGCTAGCACATTTTTTTCCTTTAATCAAGACTCTTCTCTCCATTGCTGCTGGAGCACTGTCCTCTCCCATTCCAGCTTACTGACAGTCGACCTCGACTTCAGCCTAACCCTTTGACACCGCGTCTGGACCTTGATGGACTGGACATTGCAGGATATCTTGAAAGATATTCAAGATATCCAGACTCTGTTCCTGTAAGAATTGGCTGTGGAACGCTTTCCAGATCCATTGGTGTTGCCTAAGCACTTTCCTGATCTCTGAAGGCTTGCTAAGGTCTCATTTATACTTGCTTCTGTCATTGCTGTGCCTCTGAAAAGTGATTCATGGTGGATTACCTTTCATAAGTATTTGACCAGTGTCTTGAAGGTGAAATGTTGCCTCCTGGATGCCCATTTTACCTCAGAGATGAACAGCAGTAAAAATGCTGATCAACCACCGGTTTTAGCTCCCTCCAGCTGCAAGGGTAGACAAGGCCTTTGTGCGTAGGCTGGTCGGGTTGAGCCGTGAGAAGTACCTTGTTTGTTTTGTTCACTGTAATGGGTGCCCTGAGCTCTTAACCTACTAACAGTTCTTGGCTGGCAGTCTCTTTTGGAGGATCTTCATGATGTATGCCAGCCTGTCAGGTTGGAGAGGGGGTACTGGACACTCTGCTGGTGCAGGGTAGTCTTTGTCATTTGAAGGGTTTTTTTCTCCCAGTCATACATTACATTACCCTTCTATTGGAGGGTCATCCTAATTGAAGCCCAGACAATGTCATGGCGGTGGTGTACATCATTCATCTGGAAGGAATCGGATGTCTCTGTGGCAAAGAGGTAGATTGGATCCTATAATGAGCAGAACTTCACCGTCTAACCTTGTCAGAAGTGTGAATTGTTGGTGTAGACAATTGACGGAATTCCTTAGCCAGGAGCTCCTTGAACCTTGGAGGTCACTACACCTAGAGATGTTCCAGGTCCTGTGTTGCAGGTGGGAAACACTGTATGTGGGCCTCCAGGTTCAACAGCAAACTGTCAGAAAGAAGAAATTGCAGTGGGTGGATGAGATTTCCACCTTTCAAAAACGGTTATCTTAAGAGACTAAGCGGCATATACCAGATAACGTATAAAAAAAATCAATTTTACTGAAGTTTAAAATCACTCAATGGTGGAAGACTAGCTGCGTTACAATCTAGCCCCCATTCTACATAAATTTGAGCTTAAGAGGACCATCTGGAGAAAACTTCCCTTATTGCAAACCGCATAAAAAAATATTTGGGCCCCTCAATTATTGCACGTTCTCCACAACTCGCCCATCTGGATATCCCTAAAATGGTTTAAACAGATGCGCTGTTTTGCATATTGCTATGGAAATTTAAAAATCCTAGGATCTAATTTTCCACTCTTCAGTTGACTAAGTATGGGGGTGGCCTAGCGGTTCCTCAACCAAGAATATATTTCATGGCTTCCCAATTGCAGCACTTCGCTGACTGGGGAGTGATGAATTGGGCAGATTCTATACAGGCCCTCCTATTAAAGAGGGATTCCGCCCAAAAAAAAATATTAAAAGCCAGCAGCTATAAATACTACAGCTGCTGACTTTTAATAAATGGACACTCACCTGTCCCGGGTTCCAGCGATGCCGGCAGCCGAGGCCGATCGACCGCTCGGGCCTCGGCTGCTGCCGCCGCCATTCGAGGTGAGGGAATCAGGAAGTAAAGCGAATCGGCTTCACTTCCCGGTTCCCTACTGCGCATGCGCGCGCCGCGCAATAGGAGATCTCCGCGCTGTCACTGGGACCCGTGTGTGTCCCAGCAGACAGCGCGGCAGGGCAGGAAATGGCGTAGACTCCCGTGGGAGTCTATGCCCAGAAGTGGGTGAAAATACCTGTCTTAGACGGGTATCTCCACCCCCCGCCCCCCTGAAAGGTGTCAATTGTGACACCGGAGGGGGGGGGGGGGGGTTCCGATCAGCGGAGGTTCCACTTTAGGGTAGAATCCCGCTTTAAGTCCTAATCCCCGCTATTACCTTTTGGCCCAGTTAAAATCAGGGGCTTTTGCCTACTTCCAGTTTAACCCAACCCTGACACTAATAAATAAAGAGAATCTCTGAGTATGCACCGCTTTGGGGTTTGGGGAATAGACATTATGAAGAGTTGTCTAAACTGGAGAGGTTTGAATGCTGGCGCACTCAAGGGCTTCAATGTATAGCACAGATTTACTCTCAAACCGTACTGAAATCATTTAGGAAACTGCAGGAGGCCTTTCAAATCCCCCGCTAGGACTTCTTTAACCACTACAGCCCCGGACCAATAAACACCTTAAGGACGAGAGGTCTTTTTACATTTTCGCACTGCGCTGCTTTAACTGGTAATTGCGCGGTCATGCAATATTGCACCCAAACTAAATTTGCGTCCTTTTCTTCCCACAAATACAGCTTTCTTTTGATGGTATTTGATTGCCTCTGCGATTTTTTTATTTTTTGCGATATAAATGGAAAAAGAGCGAAAATTTTGAAAAAAAAGATATATTTTCTTCTTTTTGTTATAAGAAAAATCGAATAAACTAAATTTTAGTCATACATTGAGGGCAAAATGTATTCAGCCACATGTCTTTAGTAAAAAAAATGTCAATAAGCGTATATTTTTTGGTTTACGCAAAAGTTATAGCGTCTACAAACTAGAGTACATTTTCTGGAATTTACACAGCTTTTAATTTATGACTGCCTATCTCATTTCTTGAGGTGCTAAAATGGCAGGGCAGTACAAACCCCCCCCCCCCCCCCAAATGACCCTATTTTGGAAAGTAGACACCCCAAGGAAATTGCTGATGGGTATGTTGAGCCCACTGAATATTTTTTTTTTTTTGTCCTAAGGGATTGAATAATGACGAAAAAAAAAATGTACAAAAAGTTGTCACTAAATGATATATTGCTCACACATGCCATGGTTATATGTGGAATTGCACCCCAAAATATATTCCGCTACTTCTCCCGAGTATGGGGATACCACATGTGTGGGACTTTTCGCGAGTCTAGTCGTGCACGGCACCCCGAAAACCAATCACCACCTTCAGGATTTCTAAGGGTGCAAATTTTTGATTTCACTCCTCGCTACCTATCAGTTTCGAAGGCCATAAAATGCCAAAATAGCACAAAACCCCCCAAAATGACTCAATTTTGGAAAGTAGACACCCCAAGCTATTTACTGAGAGGCATGTTGAGTCCATGGAATATTTTATATTTTGCCACAAGTTGCGGGAATATTACAAACTTTTTTATTTTTTTTTGCACAAAGTTGTCACTAAATGATATATTGCTCACACATGCTATGGGCATATGTGAAATGACACCCCAAAATACATTCTGCTGCTTCTCCTGAGTACGGGGATACCACATGTGTGGGACTTTTTTGGAGCCAAGCCACGTACGGGACCCCGAAATCCAAGCACCGCCTTCAGGATTTCTAAGGGCATACATTTTTTATTTTACTCCTCACTACCTATCAGTTTTGAAGGCCATAAAATGCCAAGATGGCACAAAACCCCCCCAAATGACCCCATTTTGGAAAGTAGACACCCCAAGCTATTTGCTGAGGGCCATGTTGAGACCATTGAATATTTTTTTTTTTTTTGTCCCAAGGGATTGAATAATGACAAAAAATAAAATAAATTTTTTTTTTACAAAAAGTTGTCACTAAATTATACATTTGAAAATATAGCTGAAAAACAGCAGCTAATAAACTCCGCGCCACTTATACAAATGTAAAAAGAGAAATAAACTAATAGTCAGTGAATCAAATAAACTAAGTGAAACACTAATAGCTCCTCCCTAGAAACAAGAGAAAAAAACTTGTCGTGCTGAAAATAAGGTAATACAGTGGTGTGAAAAAGTGTTTGCCCCCTTCCTCATTTCCTGTTCCTTTGCATGTTTGTCACACTTAAGTGTTTCGGAACATCAAACCAATTTAAACAATAGTCAAGGACAACACAAGTAAACACAAAATGCAATTTGTAAATGAAGGTGTTTATTATTAAAGGTGAAAAAAAATCCAAACCATCATGGCCCTGTGTGAAAAAGTGATTGCCCCCTAAACCTAATAACTGGTTGGGCCACCCTTAGCAGCAACAACTGCAACCAAGCGTTTGCGATAACGTGCAATGAGGCTTTTACAGCGTCCTGGAGGAATTTTGGCCCACTCATCTTTGCAGAATTGTCCTAATTCAGTTACATTAGAGGGTTTTCGAGCATGAACGGCCTTTTTAAGGTCATACCACAACATCTCAATAGGATTCAGGTCAGGACTTTGGCTAAGCCACTCCAAAGTCTTCATTTTGTTTTTCTTCAGCCATTCGGTGGTGGACTTGCTGGTGTGTTTAGGATCATTGTCCTGCTGCAGAACCCAAGTTCGTTTCAGCTTGAGTACACGAACAGATGGTCGGACATTCTCCTTCAGGATCTCTTGGTAGGCAGCAGAATTCATAGTTCCTTTTATCACGGCAAGTCTTCCAGGTCCTAAAGCAGCAAAACAGCCCCAGACCATCACACTACCACCACCATATTTTACTGTTGGTATAATGTTCTTTTTATGAAATGCAGTGTTCCTTCTACGCCAGATATACTTGGACACACACCTTCCAAAGAGTTCCACTTTTGTCTCATCGGTCCACAGAATGTTGTCCCAAAAGTCTTGGGGATCATCAAGATGTGTTGTGGAGAAATTGAGACGAGCTTTGATGTTCTTTTTGCTCAGCAGTGGTTTTCTCCTTGGAACTCTGCCATGAAGGCCATTTTTGCCCAGTCTTTTCCTGATGGTGGAGGCATGAACGCTGACCTTAACTGAGGCAAGTGAGGCCTGCAGTTCCTTGGACGTTGTTGTGGGGTCTTTTGTGACCTCTTGGATGAGTCGTCGCTGCGCTCTTGGGGTAATTTTGGGCGGCCGGCCACTCCTGGGAAGGTTCACCACTGTTCCATGTCTTCGCCATTTGTGGATAATGGCTCTCACTGTGGTTCGCTGGATTCCCAAAGCTTTGGAAATGGCTTTATAACCCTTTCCAGACTGATAGATCTCAATTACTTTCTTTCTCAATTGTTCCTGAATTTCTTTGGGTCTCGGCATGATGTGTAGCTTTTAAGGATCTTCTGGTGGACCTTACTGTGTCAAGCAGCTCCTATTTAAGTGATGCCTTGATTGTGAACAGGTGTGGCAATAATCAGGCCTGGGTGTGGCTATAGAAATTGAACTCAGGTGTGGACAACCACAGTTATAGTATGTTTTAACAAGGGGGGCAATCACTTTTTCACACAGGGCCATGATGGTTTGGATTTTTTTTCACCTTTAATAACAAACACCTTCATTTACAAATTGCATTTTGTGTTTACTTGTTTTGTCCTTGACTATTGTTTAAATTGGTTTGATGTTCCGAAACACTTAAGTGTGACAAACATGCAAAGGAACAGGAAATGAGGGGGCAAACACTTTTTCACACCACTGTAGTAGGGGCGCTGAAAAAATATAAATATAAATGTCAATTACAAATGTGAAAATTAATAATCATAGAACACCTCAAGTAATAGACAACCTATCACCATGAATTAAAAAACAAATGGTTGCAAAGAAATGGATAATATAGATAATACAATAAAAAATAATAAATAAAGTCCCAATTGGATACTAGAAAAACAAAAAAAAAAAATTATATCCACAGTCCAAGGCAGTGATTCATTCAGTGAAAAACTCCGTCTAAATCCATGTGCCAGAAGGCGGCTGAAATCTTCTACAAAGTTGTGACACGTCCCTTCACCAAAAATTTTGGACACAGAAAACACCCCAACTGTGAAGATAAAGGTGTCTTCTTACCAGATGCTGTTGACTACTTTATTTAAAAAGATAGTCAAATAGGCTTATGCAGGTGAATTCCCTGCTCACATGGAATAAGGTGGACCTCTTATGGAAGAAACCTTCTCCTCATAGATTCAGACAGGTCATAAAAAAAGGAGAGCAAACAAAATCCATAGCGTGACACCGTTTAATAATAAAAAAAAAAAACATAAGGCCAAATGGCTGCTTACATATGCTGGTGCCCGACCTGGCACTGGGGCTGCTCGCTTAAAACAATTGTTTCGTAATGGATGCGTAGTTCCTCGTTGTGTAGGGCGTGCGTTCCACCAAGAAACAGCCGACAACCAAAAACGTCCCGAACTGTACGTGTACGAACGTGACTAGGTACCGCCTCTACGTACGTTTCGTTTGACGCGTCATCAGGAAGCGTACCTAGTCACAGAGTCAACGTTCTTTATGGTGTCTCGATCGATCGAAAAGACCAATAGAGAAACACTTAATTTAGTACGCAGCCTCAGTCCCACTCAAGGCTTAATAGAAATCCATTGTTTATAAAACATAACTAGCAAATAAAAACTAGACATAGTTCACCCTAGATCACAGGGAAAAACTATACATAACGAAAATTTTATTAAAAAGTAAAAATTAAAAAAATAATAATAATCCTGTCGAATAATTCCTATTAAAAGAAAGGAGAGGGAGTCGCTTTCTTGTAATTTACAAGATTAACCTCAAGATGTCAGTCTATAGGTGAAAGTATCTGATGCCACTCATTGAACAGAGAATGTTTTTTACACCTGAATAATTAGTTACACTTTTTATAAGATATATTAGTGCCATTCCTAAAAAAATATTTAGCAATAATCTTATCTATATATGTATGGAAAAAACAAAACAAAACCCTACATCATAAGATAAAAAATTTCAAATTAAAAATGGGAAAAGAGAAGCTCTAGAGCAAAAAAAGGGGGATTTTAATCATTGGACAAAAAACAATTTAAATCAAGCTCTATGTTCATTCCTAAAGGCTGCATTGTCTTTAATTTATATATCCATTTTGTTTCATTCTTTGATATTTCCCTTTTCATGTGTGTTCCTCTCCAATGTTTTGAAATCTTATCGATCCCATAGAATTTGCAAAGTGAAGGATCGCTATCATGATGTGATTTAAAGTGTCTTGACACACTATGATTGGGAAAACCTTTCTTAATATTTGTGAGATGTTCATTAATTCTAATTCTTAACTGTCTAGTAGTTCGACCTACATACTGTATAGAGCATGGGCATTCTAGCACATAGGTTACATGATCCGAATTACATGTGATTAATGGTTTAATTTTGTACTCCATCTTAGTGACTTGGGATTGAAACTGAATAACCTTTTTTGATGAGCCGGATCTTCTGGTTAACTTGCAGGCTTTACATCTAGTACAATAATGAAAACCGGATCCATCAAGAAAGGTTACAAGCTTTTTAGGGGGGTCTGGAACATTACGGGCTAATTGATTTCTCAAACCCGGTGCCCTTCTGTAAATTAATTTAGGGTTCTGTGGAAATATAGATACCAGATCTTTATCTTGCTGTAAAATGGGCCAATACTTTTTAAAAATAGTTTCTACTTGTCTATACTGCCTATTGAACCCTGTCACAAAGGCTGTAGCTCCTTGGTGCTCTGGTTTAGCTTTTGATACCAATAAAGTTTGTCTATCCATCTGTGACACCTGTGTTGCAACTTTCTCTAGAGTTTTTTGGGAGTAGCCTTTTTCTAGAAACCTACTGGTTAGAACCTGAGCTTGTAAATGGAAATCAGACTCCTCCTCGCAGTTCTGTTTTAATCGCATATATTGTCCTTTTGGAACTGCTCCTATCCAGTGTGGGTGGTGACAACTATGTGTGGGCACATACCCATTTCTATCTGTGACTTTAAAATAGGTTTTGGTGACAAACTTGTTATGCTTTTTAGTAATAGTGAGGTTCAAATAGTTCACTTCCACCTTGCTGTATTCGGCTGTGAACTTCAAGCAGTATTGATTACCGTTCATTTTATTCAAAAATTCCTTAAAACTCTCCAAAGTACCTTTCCAAAAAAGAATTACATCATCAATATATCTTTTATAGAAAATAAGGGATTTATTCATGTTTTTATAGATGGTTTCTGATTCCCATCTATTCAGAACATAATTGGCTACACTGGGAGCATAACGTGCTCCCATGGCCACTCCTGCTATTTGATTATAATACTCATTATTGGCCCAGAAAAAAATGTTACTCATAGCAAGATCAAGGCCTCTAATCAAATAATTTATCTGAACCTTCTTAAGTTTGGATTCTTTTGTTAGTGCCCACTTTATTGCTGTGAGTGCATCCTTATGTTGGATATTAGTGTACAGTGACTCAATATCCACCGTAATCATGATGGTGTCTTCTGATGCTACTAAATCCTGTAGAAGTACTAGCAGATCTCTGCTGTCTTTCCAATACGAAGGACTTTTGGTCACTAGTGGTTTAAAAAAGCCATCTAGATATTTTCCCAATCTTGCAAACAGGGACTCCATCCCGCTTACTATAGGTCGACCCGGTGGTCTCTCATTATTTTTGTGTATTTTTGGCAAAATATACATTACTGGAATTTTTGGAGCATGTGGTATAAGGTAATCAGCTTCCTTTTGATTTAAGATGTCTTTTATATAGGCCCTCTGTTACCCAATCTGTGAGTAGTGTTTTTAATTTTAGAGTCGGATCACCGTTTACCCGGCTCATCAAAAAAGGTTATTCAGTTTCAATCCCAAGTCACTAAGATGGAGTACAAAATTAAACCATTAATCATATGTAATTCGGATCATGTAACCTATGTGCTAGAATGCCCATGCTCTATACAGTATGTAGGTCGAACTACTAGACAGTTAAGAATTAGAATTAATGAACATCTCACAAATATTAAGAAAGGTTTTCCCAATCATAGTGTGTCAAGACACTTTAAATCACA
Organism: Lithobates pipiens; assembly: GCF_037356315.1. NCBI lineage: Eukaryota > Metazoa > Chordata > Amphibia > Anura > Ranidae > Lithobates > Lithobates pipiens. Next base: position 56,728,524 of record NW_027507787.1, on the reverse strand, counting down.
TCATGATAGCGATCCTTCACTTTGCAAATTCTATGGGATCGATAAGATTTCAAAACATTGGAGAGGAACAGGGAAATATCAAAGAATGAAACAAAATGGATATATAAATTAAAGACAATGCAGCCTTTAGGAATGAACATGGAGCTTGATTTAAATAGTTTTTTGTCCAATGATTAAAATAAAATGATTTTTGCTCTAGAGCTTCTCTTTTCCCATTTTTAATTTGAAATTTTTTATCTTATGATGTAGGGTTTTGTTTTGTTTTTTCCATACATGTATAGATAAGATTATTGCTAAATATTTTTTTAGGAATGGCACTAATATATCTTATAAAAAGTGTAACTAATTATTCAGGTGTAAAAACCATTCTCTGTTCAATGAGTGGTATCAGATACTTTCACCTATAGACTGACATCTAGAGGTTAATCTTGTAAATTACAAGAAAGCAACTCCCTCTCCTTTCTTTTAATGGGAATTATTAGACAGGATTATTATTATTATTTTTTTAATTTTTACTTTTTAATAAAATTTTCGTTATGTATAGTTTTTCCCTGTGATCTAGGGTGAACTATGTCTAGTTTTTATTTGCTAGTTATGTTTTATAAACAATGGATATCTATTAAGCCTTGAGTGGGACTGAGGCTGCATACTAAATTAAGTGTTTCTCTATTGGTCTTTTCGATCGATCGAGACACCATAAAGAACGTTGACTCTGTGACTAGGTACGCTTCCTGATGACGTGTCAAACGAAACGTACGTCGAGGCGGTACCTAGTCACGTTCGTACACGTACAGTTCCGGGACGTTTTTGGTTGTCGGCTGTTTCTTGGTGGAACGCACGCCCTACACAACGAGGAACTACGCATCCATTACGAAGCGAGCAGCCCCAGTGCCAGGTCGGGCACCGGCATATGTAAGCAGCCATTTGGCCTTATGTTTTTTTTTTTATTATTATTAAATGGTGTCACGCTATGGATTTTGTTTGCTCTCCTTTTTTTATGACCTGTCTGAATCTATGAGGAGAAGGTTTCTTCCATAAGAGGTCCACATTATTCCATGTGAGCAGGGAATTCACCTGCATAAGCCTATTTGACTATCTTTTTAAATAAAGTAGTCAACAGCATCTGGTAAGAAGACACCTTTATCTTCACAATTGGGGTGTTTTCTGTGTCCAAAATTTTTGGTGAAGGGACATGTCACAACTTTGTAGAAGATTTCAGCCACCTTCTGGCACATGGATTTAGACGGAGTTTTTCACTGAATAAATCACTGCCTTGGACTGTGGATATAATTTTTTTTTTTGTTTTTCTAGTATCCAATTGGGACTTTATTTATTATTTTTTATTGTATTATCTATATTATCCATTTCTTTGCAACCATTTGTTTTTTAATTCATGGTGATAGGTTGTCTATTACTTGAGGTGTTCTATGATTATTAAATTTCACATTTGTAATTGACATTTATATTTATATTTTTTCAGCGCCCCTACTATTACCTTATTTTCACTAAATTATATATTGCTCACACATGCCATGGTTATATGTGGAATTGCACCCCAAAATACATTTTGCTGCTTCTCCTGAGTACGGGGATACCACATGTGTGGGACTTTTTTGGAGCCTAGCCGCGTACGGGACCCTGAAATCCAAGCACTGCCTTCAGGATTTCTAAGGGCATACATTTTTTATTTTACTCCTCACTACCTATCACTACCTATCACAGTTTTGAAGGCCATAAAATGCCAAAATAGTACAAAACCCCCACAAATGACCCCATTTTGGAAAGTAGACACCCCAAGCTATTTACTGAGAGGCATGTTGAGTCCATGGAATATTTTATATTTTGCCACAAGTTGCGGGAATAGTACAAACTTTTTATATTTTTGCTCAAAGTTGTCACTAAATGATATATTGCTCACACATGCTATGGGCATATGTAAAATGACACCCCAAAATACATTCTGCTGCTTCTCCTAAGTACAGGGATACCACATGTGTGGGACTTTTTGGGAGCCTAGCCTCGTACGGAACACCGAAATCCAATCGCCACCTTCAGGATTTCTAAGGGCGCAAATTTTTGATTTCACTCCTCACTACCTATTAGTTTCGAAGGCCATAAAATGCCAAAATAGCACAAAACCCCCCCAAATTACCCCATTTTGGAAAGTAGACACCCCAAGCTATTTGCTGAGAGTCATGTTGTCTGAACGAAAAAAAAGATTGATCGGTGGGTATGCCCACCATTAGAATACTTCCCTTCATCCACCCACTTCTAATGATGGACATACATGCACCATTTATATATGCCGAAGCATGGGGGCATCCTCCCGCAAAAAAGTTATGCCGCATACACACGGTCGAACTTTTCCACGGGCAAGCATGCATTGGAATTTCGACCGTATGTACGCGGCATTAGGAGCAAAATCGCTCCTCCACCCCTTATGCCCCCATGCTTCGGCATATATGCTCTTTTTTTTTAACTGTAGTGGTGAAAACACCTCCTACAGTGTTGGAGTCGCGGCTTTATGTATCGTGGGAGCAAACGCTGTTGCTGTCGAGATAAATAAATCCACGCTGCAACTGAATGGCGTACCTGCTAAGCAAATTATGGTTAACGTTAAAACAAAGTAACATTACAGTATAACAGTAAAACCTTACCATACCTGCAAAGCAAATGCCAAAAAAAACTGTAAAAAATAAAACATTTTTTAACACAACCTGTGCCTAAAATATATATATGCCGAAGCATGGTGGCATCCTCCCGCAAAAAAGTTATGCCGCGTACATACGTTCAAACTTTTCCACGGGCAAGCCCTCCGTCCGAATTTTGACCGTATGTACGCGGCATTAGGAGCAAAATCGCTCCTCCACCCCTTATGCCCCCATGCTTCGGCATATATGCTCTTTAACTGTGGTGGTGAAATCACCTCCTACAGCACTGGAGTCACGGCTTTATGTATCGTGGGAGCAAACACTGTTGCTGTCAAGCTAAATAAATCCACACTGCAGCTGAATGGCGTACCTGAAAACATGAAAAATGGTTAACAATAAAACACAGTAAACAATAAAGTATAAAAAATTAGAGAGAAGAGAGAGAGAGAACAATAAAACGACAACTATTTTTGGTTTTTATATTTTATATATTTTTTTTTTTATTATTTAACTTTTTTTTTTTTTATACACTTTTTTTTTTTAACTGTAAACTGTAACAACTGTAACATTGCGGGTCTCTCAAAATGCGATGGCATCTTGGGAGACTCTGTGTTAGTGTGCCTAGCCTGTGAAATGCTGTACCCTACACTAATACTTCACTAGTGTGTGGTAGCGTTCAAAACACTCACCAAGGCAAAGACCAGGATTGCCAAGACAGCGTGGACAATAACAACGGGTGTCACGCCTAAATCCACGCTTGGTACAGACACGACATCTTTTTTGGGGGGCTCGTTGGGTAGGGGTACTCGGGATGGCATAAGAATAATGCCTCTCATGCAGCCGGCTTACTGCATTTGGTTGGGAATGGTGAGGTGCAGAACCGTCTGGATACAGAAGCTCTGTGACAACCTCTCTTTGGAAGAAAAGAAAGGTTAAAGTCCCGCCTGAAGTTTTGTATAGCACAAAAGCATTCAGCAAAGCCAATTGAAATAAGTAAGCAGACACTTTTTTGTACCAGCGTCTGGCCTTACGGGAAGCTAGATACGGCGCCAACAACTGGTCATTGAGGTCCACCCCTCCCATATTTTTGTTATATTCGTGGACAGAGGGGTTTCTCCACAATACCAGTCGCCGTAGAAATTTGGACAGTCGTGTCTGCATGAAGGGAGGTAAGAACGAAAACATTCTTATTATCCCTCCACTTCATAGCGAGCAAATTATTACACCGATAACAGGCTCTCTCCCCCAGCCTAAGACTGGAATCTACAAGCCGCTGGGGAAAGCCCCGGGGATTAGGTCGCACGGTGCCACATGCTCCAATCTGATTATCAAACAAGTGACTAAACAGTTGCACGCTGGTGTAATAATTGTCCACGTACAAGTGGTACCCCTTTCCGAATAAGGGTGACACCAAGTTCCACACTATCTTGCCAGCGCTTCCTATGTAGTCAGGGCAGTTCTCCGGCTCTATGTAACTATCTTTACCCTCATAAACCATAAAGCTCCATGCATAGCCTGTGGCCCTGTCACAGCACTTATAGAGCTTGACCCCGTATCTGGTACGCTTGTTGGGAATGTACTGTTTGAATGACAAGCGACCAGTAAACTTAATCAGGGACTCATCAACGCAGACAACTTTTTCGGGAGTAAACAAGTCTGCAAAACGTTGGTTGAAGTGGTTTATGAGGGGCCGATTTTTTTTGTAGAGCCGATCGTATTCTGGGTCTCCACGATGACGACAAAGTTCATTGTCACTGAAGTGCATGAACCGCAAGATCTGCTTGTATCGTTTCCTGGACATGGAGTTAGAGAACACGGACATGTGGTCAGTCGGATGCGTGGACCAATAAGCCCGCAACGTCCTGAATTTATGTGTGCCCATGTTGAGGGAAAGGCCCAGAAAGGTCTTAAATTCGGAAACCGTAACTGGTTTCCAATCTCTGGCAAGGGAAGGCAACTGGGGATTAGCGGGGAAGTGTTGAGCAGCATATAAATTGGTTTGGTCCACAATAGATCTATAGAGATCTTCCGTGAAATACAGAGAATAAAAATCAAGTGGCGTAAAATCATCTGTATCCACCTGAATACCGGGTTGGGCAGTGAATGGGGGAAGTACTGGTGCTGCAGAAGTGGTGGGCACCCAATCAGGATTGGCGAATTCTGCAGGAAGGGCACTATGGGAACGACGGGCCTGTCTTCGTCTTCTTCTTGGTGGCAGCGGGACACTACTTGTGCTTGCCACCTCGCCAGCTTGAACTGCACTTATGGGACTCACCACGTCACCACGTGATACTGCAGTGCTGGATGTACGTCCAGGGTGTACTAGGCCGCTGGTGCTTGCCAGTTCACCAAAAGGATGAGCGGCGCTAGTACTGGCTCTATACTCCATACGAGGGACTTGCGGTTCCTGCACCTCAACAACATCAGAAGATCGGGGTCGAGTACGCCTGACGTTAGCAGGGACCTCTTCTTCATCGTCAGAGCTATCTGACATGGAGGCGCTGTCCTCTACAGGTTCGTATTCTGAGCCTGAATCTGACAGATCAGTGTCTTCCTCTTCACTATATGTCATGCTCAGAAACGTGTAGGCCTCTTCACTAGTGTACCTTTGCTTTGCCATTTTGGGCTCTAAATTTAGGGGTACACTAGTGAGACTCACAGGTAAAAAAGCACCTAGCCTGTCAGCGACTGTATAAAACGCTACAAAAAAAACTGTTAGCGATCGCAGGGATCAAGCCTGACTCTGCGAACGCTGCAGTTATGTGTGTTGTGTTTTGTAAGTAAAAGTGATCGATCAATACTGCACTTGGGTGGGCTGGGCTGGGCGGAGGGGCAAAACGCAGGTGCTAGCAGGTATCTGGATTGATCCTGCTAACAATGCGTTTTTTTTAGAACCCTAAATTGCTGGGCACGCTAGTATAGATCTGATCAGATCAGATATTGATCTGTTCGGATACTATGCCACTAAGGGAGGTGTATGCTTTGCGCGTGGGTGTTAGCGGTACTGGAACTAACCTAGCACTGCCTGGGGCGACGCAGACCCTTTCTGACCCTAAAACCGAATTGATATCACCCGCCGGGTGATCAGGGGGTTAAACCTTTATTAGGTAATAAATGGCGGGTGCCCTGATGCTATAAAAAGCGAACTACCTAGCCAGCGTCACCCGTAACACTTATACGGTGATCACTGGTGAAAGGGTTAACTAAGGGAAATCGGGGTTAAAACCTTTATTGGGTATTTATATGGGGGTACCTGAAGCTTTATAAAAACCTGACGGGGAACCTAAATAACTAACTGGCTAACCAGCGTCACCAGTGACACTTATACAGCGATCGCTGGTGAAAGGGTTAACTCTAGGGGCAATCAAGGGGTTAAAACCTTTATTAGGTTATAAATCGGGGTACCTACCACTATAAAAACCTGGCGTTGAACCTAAAAAAAACTAGCTTCCTAGCGGGACCAGTGACACTAATGCAGCGATCAGAAAAACGATCGCTTAGTGACATTGGTAAAAGGGGGTGAAAGGGTTAACTGGGAGGGCAATCAAGGGGTTAAACCTTTATTAGGGGGGGTAGGGGGCTACCCTGGACCTAAAGGGGCCTAACACTAGCTGCCCTGACACTTTTTACAGTCACAACTGACACTAAATGCAGTGATCAGTAAATAAATGAACATTGCAATTAGTGACACTGTGACTGGGGGGGGGTGACTGGGGTGAAATGTGTGCCTATGTGTACCTATGTGTCAGTGTACTGTTGGTGCACTTACTTGTATGTCTTCACTCCGCACTGTCCGGTCAAAAAGACCGCCACGAGGAGTGTGACATCACTTCCTCCTTCCTGTATTTACATTTTCACAGGGGAGGAAGCTTCTCATTGGCCAGGAGCGATCGAGAGGGGATGGCTCCCCTCATCACGGATCGCTCCTGCAGTGAACCGGACCGCCGTATCCAGCGGGAGGGGGTCCGATCGGACCCCCCACCTGCTGGAAGGCAGGCACGTACATGTACATGCTTGTGCCTGCCTGTGCCATTGCGATGACGTACAATGACAATACGGCGGTCCTTAAGTGGTTAAATACCTTCAACTATGCCATACGTTGCAGGCTCAGATTAAAAATGCGTTCGTTTAGATGTAGATCCTATGCCACTTTTAACCTCTCTAACGGGCTACTGAGAAAAAAGGCCTTTATATCATCTTTATATGGCCAACTAATGTCCAGTCTTCAGGATGTACCTGATTGGCCAGTTAGGAGAGGGTGGGAGAAGGATGTAGGAGTTCAATCGGATGATGATTGGTAGCCTATTCTGGAAAATGTACCCTCTGTGTCACTCATCTGCACACCACCTGATCCAGCTGTTCACAGGATATATAGGTCTCAGTTAAAGCTGTTTAAAGTGGAGTTCCTCCCCCAAAAAAAAAAATCATTAATGTGCATGGAAAAAATAAATGTGGAGAAAATGTTTTTTTTTTTTTTTTTTTTTTTTTTTTTTACTCATACCTCTAATGCTTGTTGCTAGGGGGTCCTGCATAATCTGCTTCCTTCGGCGCCTGGGCTCCTGATGTCCTTTTCCTCAGTGCAGGAAGGGAGATCTGCTCTCCCCCTCCCTCTAGGCCAGGCATGTCCAAAGTCCAGCCCGATTTTGAACAGCCCGCCTAGTTATCTAAACATATTTATCTTTTGTGGCCCCCCGACGATCTCCCAGCGCTGAGGCCACAAAAGATATATAGTCTGGCTGTCTTGGAGGGAGGAGGCGGGACGATCGCCGTGCACACAGGAGGAGTATTTCCTGTTTACACGACAGCCTGCAAGAGGAAGACCCGTCTCCGGCGCTGCCATTGGACGACTGTTCTGTCCATCAAATTAGGCAGGACTTTCACTTAAAGAAGCCACTGTGTAAACAGGAGAGTCTCCTGTAGGATATCTTTGGTACTCTTCCTGCCCCCTCCATGTCCCTTCCAAGGCTGCACTGATGGCACATGGTGAGTGCATTCCTGGCAATGGTGGGGCTGCATTTCTTGCAATGGTGCGTGCATTCCTGGCTAATGGTGGGGCTGCATTTCTTGCAGTGGTGAGTGCATTCCTGGCAATGGTGAGTGCATTCCTAGCAATGGTGGGTTCTGCATTCCTGGCGATTTGGGGTCTGCAAGATGGGCACTGACCCTTAATTTTAAGTTTTTTTCCTGAAACTTCCATCTTAAAGTGAAAGTGCCTGTTATACGCCAATAAATACAGTATATCCAAATAATACGCCTGAGCTCATCTCTTTACTCACACGCAGCCACAAAGGCAAGAGAATTCTTGTTGGGCAGTATATTAGTGCTCGAACAAACACACTTAGACCGAATTTTAAATGGTTCAAAGAATGTCAGGCAAACGGGTCAGCCCTCGTGCATGTTTACTTCATCAAATCTGGCCTTCTTTGAAAAAAGTTTGGACACCCCTGCTCTAGGCAATCATCTGGGACACGTGACAGGTTCCCGATGAGTACGTGGCCAGTCACAACTCACGTATGCGCAGTGGGTACCCGGCTGTGAAGCCACAGCTGGGCACCCACAGTTAAAATGCTGGCGCCACTGAGAGGAGGGGGAGAGGAGCCGGGCTTCTATCCCTCGCAATGCTGGACCCTGGGACGGTTAAGTAACCGATTATTAAAAGCCAGCAGCTACAGTAACTTGTAGCTGGTGACTTAAAATGTTTTTTTTTTGTTTTTTTTGGGGGAACTCTGCTTTAAATGGGGTAGGAGAGACACTTCGGAGTGCACGCGTTGTCAGCAATCTTCTGCAGATTTACTTTATATGCTGTGGAAGTGTCACAAACTGGTTAGGTATTGGCGTGAGGTGGTGCCTACAATTATCAGTGCTTTTCTTACGCATGTTGATCTGGACCATAAGATATCCCTATTGGGTTGTTTTGATGAGGAACTGTGTATCTGAAACAATAGTACCTAATGATTGTTGTCTATAGCACAAACTTATTGCCATGACATGGTTGTCACCCATCCCTCCATTATTTGAGGAATGGCGTTCTCAGGTAAATGATGCATACACTTTACAAACTGGGGGCCATGCCTAGCAGCGCCTGGTCTGGCTACATTATCACTGGTCTCATTCAGGTTTATGGAAAGTGGATAACTCTGGTGTGATGCAAATAATTTTGGGTTATATCGATGTGTACTAAGTAATCTTGCAAAAATTAACCAAGCAGCTAGGTAGAAATATGTTGCTTAATACAATCAAAAGATGGTTGCTTAAACATGAGAACTGAGCCAGGGGAGGTAGAGATTCTGGAAGCATGAAGGTCATGGTGTGACAGTCATGATGTTAACCTATGATGGTATACAACCCTATACATATAATCTCTGAGCAGTCCATATTCGAGTGTGTGTGTGTGTGTAAGACTATGCTTATGTAGGGATGAATGTCTACATATACGTGCAATTGTAATGTGTAATTGCATATGAAATGTCAGTTAGTGTATTATGCACTTTTTTTTTGTTCCATTTTCATTTTGGTTGTATGTATGCAGAAACAAAAATTTCAATAAAAATTGTTAAACAAAACACTCAATGAATGACAATATCAAATGCAAAAAGATATAAACACCTTACATCCATCCCCGTTTAAAGTGGAAGTAAACCCTCCTTTCGTTTTCGAAACAGAATATGGTTGGTAGTACCCTGTGAGGCACCTCCATCCCCATTATACTTACAAATACATAGTTTTGTCCATTGGGACTTTAGATGAAGTGCCACTTAAAGTGTTACTAAACCCACAACCGTAAAACCAGTCTCTGTATGCAGTAAAGCATGCATGTTATACTCTCTGAGGAATCTAAGGGGTTAATCCTCTGCATTGTGTAAACAGGCTTTTTGATACTGTCTTCTCTGATCCTCCCCCTTTTTTTACTGTCCCCAATCCATCATGCTGAGCTTGGTCTGTATTGCTATAGCTTTTATTTTTTTATTTTTTGGGAGGGTACATGTGTTCAACACAGGGCCAATCGGCAGTGTGCAGACAGTCAGGGGTCATGCAGCCTCATAAACTTATAAACGGATACTGATAGAAATCACAAGACTGTCGGATACGGCTGATGATTACTAAAATAATTGCAATTTCATGTTTTGTGTACTGTAGGAGACCAGATATAATGAATGCAAGGTCCTGGGTTTAGTAACACTTTAGGAAAAGATTTTTCAGTCAGTACAAAAATCCTATGTTTAATTTGTTTTGATTATGAGAATGAATACACCATGTCCATTTGTTTCATTTGTTCAGGTGTATCATCTTTATCTATAGGCATTGTTGAGTCAAGATCTTAGGCTTGCCTGTTCAAATACATTGAAAAAGTCAACAAGAAGAAAATAATTTTCACGTTTAAAGAATGAACCGTGTTTGTTCGTGCCCATTCACACAGGGGCAACACGACTTGCAGCGCGATTCACAGACGCGATCTGCACACGACTTCAGCAGCGACTTGCAAAACGACTACTGTATAGAAGTCAATGCAAGTCGCCTGAAGTCGCCCCAAAAATAGTACAGGAACCTTTTTCTAAGTCGGTGCGACTTGAGTCGCTCCTATTAGAACGGTTCCATAGTACAGAACAGAGTGCGGCTTGTCAGGCGGCTAAGTCACCTGACAAGTCGCAGTAGTGTGAACGGGCACTTAGACTGCAGAGTGTTTTCATTGTTACTATTTGGCTTTAAAATAAATGGTGTTATCACAAAAACACTATTTGTTTGTGGGTTGTTAATGTTTCAAAAATGTGCCATAGACACACATTTGGATCAGATTTTGATCAGCATTCAGATAGCTCTAATCCCTTTAATGCCAAATGTATCTCTCCAAATTGTGTGTTTTTAAAGGGTACAAATCACAGGATAAGAGAGCGAAGAGCCATAAGTATGACAATAAAGCTAGCCGTTTCAAGAAGAAAAATAAAGAGAAAGAGAACACATTGCGCCGCTCAAGAGTCTCCAACCAGCGCCAGTATCGTTCTCACAGCGATGATGAGGAAGACGAGACTGTGCCAGCTAGTTACCACACTGTGTCATTACAGGTTAGTCACGACGTAAGTATGGCAGGCCTTTCCTCCTCCTTCATATTTTCCCTTGTGTGCTGAATTAGACAAGACAATGGGGACTTCTTGATTTCTTCAGCAAATTGTTACCTGTGTTTCATCTTTGCTGAGACATGACTTTTCTGCTGATTAACAGATCTGTTGTCTTCAAAGCATTTGTGCTACTTTTCTGAATGGGTCTGCCTCTTCAATAGAACTAACAAACATTTTTATAATGTAGCTGATGACATTGAAATACCTTCTGTTCTTAGAAGGCAATTTTATATTTTAGTGAGTTTTTTTTTTTTTTGGTTCCTTTTGGCTCACTTACCACAACCTAACTTGTTAAAGTTGTATGTCATAGGTGGCTTACTACAATCAAGTTGTTTGGGGTCACCCAGGGGCTCTTTATTTGTCAGAGCTTCCAATCCCTCCCTCTCTTGGTGTTAACCAAACATTTATCACTATAGTTGGTTGGACAAGATGTTCCAAAAACCATGACGGCTCCAAAAGCAGACAGCACATTAATGGATTTTAAATATTATAAGCTTAATTACCTACCCATTGCTCTCAGGAAGGCTCTTGTTTTTATTGTTGACCACTTTAATAGAAAACTGCACTTAAAAGTAGAACTATACCCATAACAGGTTGATAACAGAGTTTGTTCTTTAAAAAAAAAAAAAAAAATCGACATTCCACATTTAATATTTAAGCTACCAAAATTAGCGTGTGCTGTAAATTGCCTCCAGCATTACTCCTTTTTCTGCTTTCTGCAAGCTGCTATTTTGTTGAAGCCTAGAGCAGTAATTTCCTTATTCAAAGCTCTGCCCCTCTCCTAAAGCCAGCCATAGCTGGAATCTCTACCAGTTCAGCATGGACCGGCTGAGATTTGAATCATGTATGAGCTGACTGATTGTACCCAAGTTGATCGACCTGCCAACTTGAGTACAACCCGCATGTTGAATTTTTCATGCGATTTATTGCCATCAATTATAGTCGCTAGCAATAATCACTGTGTGCTCTCCCGTGGTTGCAGGAAAGATGAGTATACCATCTACTGTCGGCTTTAGTCTCAAAGGTTTTCTGCAATTAAAAAGTGTGCATTTCTAGCCATTATTGTGGGTCTTGGCTCAGCTGGAGAGGAAGGCTACAGAAGTTTTACAGTGTTAAAGTTCATTCATAGTATTGCCCTACCAGGAAGAAAGGAGAAAATATCAGGGACATAAAATAAAACACTATCCTTGTAAGTTGAAAGGTTCAAGGTTTTTTACCTTTTTTTGCATTCTTTTCTGTGTAGTAGCCCCCCAATACTTACCTGAGCCCAATCTTGATCCAGTGATGTGCATGAGAGCCTCGGCTCTCCGGGGACTCTCCCTCACTGGAGCTGAGCCAATGGCTCCCACTGCTGTCAATCACCACCAGTGAACCAATGAAGGGAGCGGGGGTGGGGCCAAGCCACGGCTGTGTGAATAGACATACAGAGCAGCGGCTTCTTTGGAGCGCTTCTGCTTGGGTGCCCCCATTGCAAGCTGCTTGCTATTGGAGCATTCAACAGGAGGGAGAGGCCTGGAGGGCTGCCGTGGGACCCGAGAAGAGGAGGATTGAAGCTGCTCTCTGTGCAAAACCACTGCACAAAGCAGATAGCATGTTTATTTTTTTTATTTTTGTTTTTTATTCTTGCTTTTAATATCACCTTAATTCTTATGTCTTTCTGACAGCAGAGTTTGTCCTGTCACTTCCCCCGGCCTTTCTTTTCTCTCTCCCTAATCCCTCAGCACAGTCTGCCAATTCTGTTTCCTTTGCCCTAAGCTGCAGTAAATCTTTAGGCTGTCAGCTAGTCAGCCTCTAGTGACGCACAGTGCCGAGAATACATGACATCTGAGGCTGTGTCACAATGCATTACTGGATTTTATATACAGTGGATATACAGAAGCATCTTCCCTTTAAAACAATCACTTTGTTGCTTTGCAGCCTGAAATGAAGACACACATTTTTTGTTTTATCCAGCTTTATTTACTAATGTAACTTATAACATCCTAGTGAAATGTATAACCCCAACCTCTCAGAAAAAACAAAAGCAGAATCGCTAAGTTGGAAAAAGGATTACCACCCGCCTAAAAATGACTTGTTAACTCAATCAGGTGTAGCTAATCACCTTCTCAGTGACGCACAAAACTATTTGACTTTCAACTATGATCAGCTGTGGTCATTTTGATTAGCTCAGCACGAGAAAAGATTTTCAGGAGCATTTCAGTCCCTTGTAGTGCAACTTAAGCAAACGACTATGGGTTTCAAAAAATGTAAAGTCTTTATCAATGCCTAGAAGCACCGTGAAGTCTATTAAGACTTGGAAGGTACTTAGTACACCACAGACCCTCCTGGGATCAGGACGTCACTTCAAACTGGATGAAAAAAACAGGACACTGGTGAGGGAGGCTGCCAAGAGGCCTACAGCAAAACACTGAAGCAGTTGCAGGAATTTGACAAAGAGTGGTTATTGTGTGCATGTGACAACAATATCACAAATTATCCACAAATATGGCTTGTATGGAAGGGTTGTAAGAAAAAAGGCACTCCTCAAGAAAGGCCAGATGCAGTCAAGACTGAACTTTGTCAAAACACACCTTGAAGATTCTGAGGCCACATGGAAAAGGGTGTTAGGGTTAGATGAGACTAAAATGGGATGGGGCAAAATACCATTGAATTCTCGAAGAAAATCTGCTGCCCTCTGCCAGAAAGTTGTCAATTGGGAAGAAGGTTTACCTTCCAACATGGTAATGACCCAAAGTATATAGCAAAAATGACCAGTGCTTAAAAGAGAAAAAGGTGAATGTCTGTTTTTGATTGGCCTAGTCAGAGCCCAGACTTGAGCCCATTAAAAATCTGTGGAATGACTTGAAGACTACAGTCCACAAACAGGTACCATTGCGTTTAAATGAACTTGAACAGTTCTGCAGAGAAGAGTGGGCAAATATTGCAAAGTCTAGATGTGTAAAGTTAGTAGAGACATATCCCAACAGACTAAAAGCTGTAACTAAAGCAAAAGGTGGTTCAGCAAAATACTGACATAAGGGGATGATTCTGACATGTTGGTGTTCCATCTTTCACTTGGCTGTTATAAGTTGCACTGAGTAAATAAAGCCGGATAAAACAAAAACGGTGTCTCCATTTCAGGCTGCAAAGCAACAAAATGTGATCATGTTAAAGGGGGTGATTCTTTTCTATACCCAATGTAGTTATACATGTAAAAGGGGCCAGCATGAAGTAACCTATCAGGGCTTTAGTTTCTAACTACAGTTCCAGAAATACAGTGCCTGCTGTTGTCAACATCTGGATGCTAGTTGCCTGGCTGCTTTGCTGACTCTCTGGATTCATGCTTTGAGTCACTGAGACTGCAAGAAATGTGGCGATTAGTAGTGATGACAACCAGGTAACCAGCATTTTCTGTAGGAGAGCTCTGTAAAGGTAGTATCCAGATTTCTCTCATGTAACCAATTCTGACTTGACCAAAGTGTTCTAAAGAATGATTTGCATGGCTTCACCTACTCTTCTGAACCGAAAACTATACCACTTCTAGATTTGTCTGGAAATTGATGGCGGCATGCAAATAACTTCTCTTATGCCGCGTACACACGATCGGAAATTCGGCCAGCAAAAGACCGATGAGAGCTTTTGGTCGGAAAATGTGACGGTGTGTATGCTGTATTGGACTTTTGCTGATCGAATTCCCACCCACGAAAGATTAAAAGCAGGTTCTCAATTTTTCAGTCGGAAAACGTTCTGATCGGAAATTCCGACGTGCAAAATTCCTACACATGCTCAGAAAAATTTGACGCATGCTTAGAAGCATTGAACTTAATTTTCTCGGCTGGTCGTAGTTTTGTACGTCACCACGTTCTTGACGGTCGAAAGTTCAGCAAACTTTTGTGTGACCATGTGTATGCAAGCCAAGCTTGAGCGGAATTCCGTTGGAAAAACCATCCAAGATTTTTCCGAAGGAAAATCTGCTTGTGTGTACACGGCATAAGAAGTTCTGTACTACATGCTGTATGTTTCTTTAGTTTTCATTAATTGTCCCTGACTGTGAGATGAGGGAATGACAACAAGACAGAGTGAACAGTTGGGTACATAGATGGGAATATGCCATGCAGACACCAATGTCAAGCCTCCATTTATGCAATGATAGAGGTCTTAATGATTCAATAAGGAGCATCATTTATGTGCGTCTTTATTTCTGTGATGTTAATCACCTTTACTCTTTTTGGTGAAGGATGCTTGATTCTTTGTGACCGTTTGGTGTGAAATTTATAATTCTAAATTATAAATGTCCTTTCTTTCTGGAAATTGTTTACTACTATCTATGGAGCTGCTACTTCCTTCACTTTGAGGAGGACATGGCCTGTATAATTGTAGGTTATATGAGTGAATGTGTGTCTTGAGCTTGTGAATTTTATTCCAGTTCAGTGTTAAACAAATAAGGTAGACCATTTCCATCCAGGATTAATTGGGGCTTTGCAGAAGCTATTTCTATGTTTTCAGCAGGAACATATCTACAATTGAGGTTTATCCACCCAGAAACAGAAAATTGTGGATTAAAGGAGGAAGGACTGTCGGGCATTTACATCATCCCTTGCTCCTACTCCCTTCATGTCCTCTACATGACTGTTGAGGTGGTCATACATATTCCTGTTCAAATGCATCACTATTTTAACAGAAAAGCAGCTGGAATTACTATTCTTCCTTTTATAGGAGACATATAATGATAAAAATACAGGGATTACTATCCCTGACGATAATAAATGATTGGCTGATATGGTGGCCCAATAACTTTAATACTTTGAGTCGGTGACCCAGAACAAGTTTGCGGATTAGCAGTCTGAGAAAAGTCAGCTGTCCTCATCAGCATTCTTGGTCAGGATCAGTGATTCAAAGTATTGCTGCCAGAGAATCAACAGTACAGACCAGCATGTAGCATTTTCAGATCACAGCTTCCATGTTTTTTTTGTTTTTTCATAGCGCACAAAACAGTCTTGAGTAATAATCCATAGCTCGTAAAAAACGCATGCCGAAAAGCCTTGTTGGGGGCCGTAATCTGTAATTTTAGGGCCCTTTGCAACTGATTCGCTTTTGATGCATTCCCATTTACTTGCAATGGAAGTTGCGCTATTAAACGTGGACTTTTCTAACCGCAGCTGCAGTGTGAACAGTTGCGTAGGATTTATTTAGGCATCGTTTTCATGCACTTTTGGCAAAGCACTGCAAAAGCACACCAATCTGAAAGGGGCCTTATGTTTGTGGGATAACTTTTATTTTTAATTACGCAACTGCAGTAAAAAGGAAATGCAGATGCACTGTTTATTTATAGGACGACTGTAGTAAGCAATACATGTTACACAGGCATATTCCTAACTTAATTTTACAGATCTTGCATATTTGATTTATTTCTTGTTTTGATTTTAGCTTCTTGACTTGATGCACACACTTCATACAAGAGCTGCAACCATTTACAGTTCCTGGGCAGAGGAACAGCGCCATCTGGAGACTGCAGGAGAAAAGATCACAGCCGATGCTAGAACTTTGTGGTCAAACTGCTGGTGTCCATTGCTGCAGGGTGAGAAACGTGTAATGGTACAGTGCTAGTAAAAAATAATCTTTTTAGAAATGTTCACTTCTTCTAGCTGTATTCTACACGGTAAAATAAAATAAAATTTTTAATTTTATTTTTAGTAAAGAAAACCTTTCTGAAGGTCTCTAATAATCAGTCATATGTTTATTGCTATTTATTTCAGGTACTTGTATAGCGCCGTCAATTTACGCAGAACTTTTACATATAGATTATACATTCACATCCATCCCTACCCTCAAGGGGCTTACAGTGAACCATGTTCACTTTGTGGCATAAGCTTCCCTATTTTATTTTAGAGGTTTGGTGCATTCATAGTTCCTTTGTGTGTGCACACACAGTACAGCCGTAACCTGTGGTTACAGAAAAACTTGCTCCGTGTATGGTCTGCATTGCCATGCATGCCTAATTGAAGATGAGATTCTTTGTTGGTGGGAAGAGGGTGTTAGGAGGAGTCATACGTTTTTAAAGGCTCAGTCACGGTATTGCATTCCAGTGACAGGCTGCACAATAATGAACCTATACATAGGAGTGCTTTATTAATTTCATGTGTTTTGATATGTGCAGACAAAACTTGGTGCCTGCTCTGCAGGGATGGATACTGGAGCTTGTTTGGAGTGTGCCTTAAATGCATCTTTGTATATCTGATTTCGGCTACCTGTAGACATGATCCAGATGTTTTTGGAGACACTAACTTCATTAATTCAGGGTCCCACCCTCTACCCGGCAGCATACTGCTTTTTGCCATGTGAAAAAGATGTCTGGATCACCATTGTTTTTGATAGAAAAACTGCATAGGGTGCCAGCATCTCTCCTCCTTCTCCAATATCTTTTTTTTTCCCATAAAAGTAAATATGCCTTCTGGCCGAGCAAGGCTGTCACGGGTAGTCTGCTCAAGTCTACATATCCAACTGCCGTATGAAATCTATGGGCAGCTTTATTTAAAGGGGTTTTAAACCCACAAAGTTTTTCACCTTAATGAATTCTATGCTCTGTCTGTAGTGCAGTAGTCCCCCAGAGCCCCCCTTACTTATCTGAACCCGATCGTTCAATCGATGGGGACGAGCATAGCCGCTCCAGCCACTGTTTCGGGTCCTCATTGGATAGATTGATAGCAGAGCAGCCATTGGCTCCCGCTGCCGTCAATCAAATCTAGTGACATGGGTGTCTGGGGCGGGGCCTTCTCGAGTGCCCCCTTGGAACGTGCATCTCCAAGGGGGCACTCGAAGGGGGAGGAGCCAGGAGCGCTGATGGGGACCCCAGAAGAGGAGGATCAGGGCCGCTTTATGCAAAACCCTTGCACAGAGGAGGCAAGTATACCATGTTAAACAAAACAACAAAAAAAACTTTACAACCCCTTTTAAAGAGGTTGTAAACATCAGACATGAAATATGAACAAAGCATATCCCTCTATAGTGTGTACTTTTCTCAATCTAGAACAGTGGTTCTCAACCTCAGTCCTCAAGTACCCCCAACAGGCCATGTTTTTGGGTTTTCCTTTACTTTGCACAGCTGCTTTAAATTAATATTAATGACATAGTATTAATAAGAGCTATATTTTCTAAGGGACGTTACCAAAACATGGCCCGTTGAGGGTACTTGAGGACTGACGTTGAGAACCACTGATCTAAAAAAAACAAGTGTCATTACTGTCTGCTGCCTCATTTCTCTGCTACATGCATTAGTCACTTCTGACAAGTTTTCTTGACACCAAGAGAAAAAATTTGACTGGGGAAGGATCTCCAGAACACAGCCTGTGATTGACATAATAGCATCTTGCAGTTGCTGCATATTTGTCGGCTGCACATCCATGATACCAATCTCCCATTCCACCACATTCCAAAGGTGATCTATTGGATTGAGATCTGGTGACTGTGAAAGCCATTGGAGTACAGTGAACTCATTGTCCTGTTCAAGAAACTGGTGGTGAGATTTCACCTATGTGACATGGTGCATTATCCTGCTGGAAGTAGCCCTCAGAAGATGGGTATACTGTAGTCATAACGTTTTTTCCAATCTTTTATTGACCAATTTTTGTGAGCCTGTGCATATTGTAGCCTCAGTTTCCTATTAGCTGACAGGAGTGACACCCGTGTAGTCTTCTGCTGCTGTAACCCATCTGCTTCAAGGTTCAATGTGTTGTGTGTTTAGAGGATGGTATTATGCATACCTTGGTTGTAATGAATGGTTATTTGAGTTACTGTTGCCTTTCTATCATCTCAAACCAGTCTGCCCATTCTCCTCTGACATTGAGGACTTTTCTACCACACAACTGCCGCTCGCTGGATATTTTCTCTTTTTCAAACAGTTCTCTGAAAACACGTAAGATGGTTGTGCATGAAAATCCCAGTAGAACAGCAGTTTCTGAAATACACAGACAAGCCCATCTAGTGCCAACAACCATACCATGTTCATAGTCGCTTAAATCCCCTTTCTTCCCCATTCTGATGCTTGGTTTGAACTTCAGTAAGTCGTCTATCTACCGTAGATGCCTAAATATATTGAGTTGCTTCCATGTGGTTGATTAGCAATTTGTGTTACCAAGCAGTTGAGCAGGTGTACCTAATAAAGTGGCCTGTGCGTGTGTGTGTGCGTATATATGTATGTGTGTATATGTATGTATGTGTGTATATATATGTATGTGTATATATATATATATATATATATATATATATATATATATATATATATATATATATATATATATATATTATGTTGGAAGGCTGGCCGCAGGCTAGCCTGAATTTGTAGGAGGAGTCTGAGGGCTTTAAATCCCTCCTCCTCCATCAGAGCCTTCGTCGGCTCATTTCTGGGTTACGGCCGGCGCACGTCACTTCCGGCCAGAGGCAGTAGTTCCCTTCCATGCTCACGCGGGGTGCCATCCATCCACGCCTTGAGGGGACCGGCACCTGCTTCTCCAGGTTCTATCTGGCCTCATGGGGGGGGGGGGGGGCGCCTGCCTGCTTGCTCTTCCCGGTGGTCACGCCGGGAGGAGGGGGGTGGCGTCTGTTCACACATGTCGCGCTGTAATGGTGGGGGAGCGGGCGAGCGGTAACCACATGGTGCTGCGAGGCATTTGGTGCACGGGACAGTTCCGGACACGTTCGGGCAGCCGAGCCCCCCCTCCATTCATTCCAGCCGGCATGTCATTTCAGCCGCCCTGGCTCTGCTTCCTCCGCTGACAGTTGGGATTCCTTCCCTGGGTAATCACATTGGGAGGGTCCAGTGGACATCACACCCTCTGCTACTGTTAGTAGTGCTGTGCCTGGATCCGTTTGAAGGGGCACCCTGTGTCCTCTGGCTTTCGGCTGGGGGGCGGAGCTCCAAACCTGCAGCCTGTACTCCAGCTCCTCCTAGTCTCCGCACCTCCTGTTCTCCCTTGGCATCTTGTCACTCTCCTGCACTAATCACTACTTTATCATGTCAGGACACAGGAGGACAGTATAACCACTCAAAGACCTTCAAAGGTTTTTCATGGCCCCTCGCATAATATAGATCAGGGTCTTTGATGTCACATTCTATTAAGATCAAGCAGGATTTGGGCAGTTTGTATGTCAGGGCCCTACCGCAAGAGGCATGTTCCATTTATTGGCTTCATGTTGAACCCACAAGTTTTCATCCACCCATCTTCCCAGCTGCCAATTACGGGGGGGGGGGGTGTCAGCCCTTACGCAGGGTGAGCTCTGCTGGGGGGGGGGTATCCGTACGGTCACTGGGGGGTCCATCTGCCCTTAGCATGCCCCCATTCATCATATATGATAACTCAGGGTCCACAGGAGTTGCGGTATGTGCACAGCAGGGGTAGTTGGGCGGTAGCTACCATATTTGGATTGTTCCATGGCAATGGTGTCATCTTTCGGGGGAGAGTTATTTTTTATTTTCAGTGGGCATAGTTTTTTCCTGTCTTGCAGTGGTTGGGGGGGTTAGAGAAGCCTGCTGGTTTGTTGCTGGATGTCCAGGGGGAGGGAGCGATGCATGCTGGTAGTTGATGAATGTACTGGGCATGAGACTTCTCTTCTGGTCTTCTGTCTCAGCGTTTTCTGTCCACTTGTCGCTTGCCAGCCAGTTCACCTCCCGGGAACTCTCGCCATGCGCTATGGAAGGGATGCCCATACGCTTTCCGGTTTTCATGGGGGGGCACTCACCCACCTGTTCACCTCCCGGCACTCTCACACCCCCCCCCCCCCCCCCCCGCACGTCCAGGCACCTATTTCAGTCACGGGGGTTTATCACGGCTCTCAGCCCCAGGTTCCTGTCTTTGCGTTCTTCTGTCATCACGTTCTGTCCAGGGGTTTTCGTCATATCGTTCGGTCCAGCTTTCTGTCAGTTCGTTCGGTCCAGTGTTTCTATCATATCGTTCGGTCCAGTGTTTCTATCATATCGTTCGGTCCAGCTTTTCGTTTGGTCCAGTTTTCTGTCATATCATTCGGTCCAGCTTTTTTCCGGCATAGTGTTCTGTCCTGCATTTCCGTCATAGCGTTTTCCTTCCTGCATTTCCGTCATAGCGTTTTCCTTCCTGCATTTCCGTCATAGCGTTTTCCTTCCTGCATTTCCGTCATAGCGTTTTCCTTCCTGCATTTCCGTCATAGCGTTTCTGTCCTGCATTTCCGTCATAAAGTTTTCTTTCCGTCATAGCGTTTTCCGTCCTGCATTTCCGTCATAGCGTTTTCTTTCCGTCATAGCGTTTTCCGTCCTGCATTTCCGTCATAGCGTTTTCCGTCCTGCATTTCCGTCATAGCGTTTTCCGTCCTGCATTTCCGTCATAGCGTTTTCCGTCCTGCATTTCCGTCATAGCGTTTTCCGTCCTGCATTTCCGTCATAGCGTTTTCCGTCCTGCATTTCCGTCATAGCGTTTTCTGTCCTGCATTTCCGTCATAGCGTTTTCTTTCCGTCGTAGCGTTCCTGTCCTGCATTTCCGTCCTAGCGTTTGCGTCCTGCATTTCCGTCCTAGCGTTTGCGCCCTGCATTTCCGTCCTAGCGTTTGCATCCTGCATTTCCGTCCTAGCGTTTGCGTCCTGCATTTCCGTCCTAGCGTTTGCGTCCTGCATTTCCGTCATAGAGTTTTTCTTTCCGTCGTAGCATTTCCACCCTGCATTTCCATCGTAGCGTTTCTGTCCTGCATTTCTGTCAGATCTGTACGGGCTGAGGTTTGTTTCATTTTGTTTGTTGTCCCTTTATTTTCTCCCCCATATAACACACCTCATACGGTGCACGCTCATTTCTTTGCACGTCTACCCACCACGGTTTGTGGGTATACTAGGCCGGAGGGTTGTTGCTACCTGTCTGCTTTCTGTCATGGTGTTTTGTACGTAGCTTTTCTGTTAGCCAGGGCTCATTTCCTGGTCTGTCACGCCTACGGACCATACGGGCTGAGGTTTCGTTTCAATTGATTGCCGTTCCACAATCTTCTCACCTGCATACCATACGTTATACGCTGCATGCTTTTTCATCTCACTTGTACATCTACCCACCACGGTCTGTGGGTACACTAGCCCTGAGGGTTGTTTGCTATCTGTCTCTGTTGTTCTGCCATAGCTTTTCCATTCGTAGCATTATGGTTGTTCGTAGTGTATGTTAGCTGGGGCTCACATCCAGGGTCTGTCACGTCTATGGACTCATACGGGCTGAGGTTTCGTTATTGATTGTCGTCCCACAATCTTCTCGCCCGTATACTGTACGTCATACGTTGCACGCTTATTTCTTCACTTTTGTACGTCCACCCACCACGGTCTGTGGGTACACCAGCCCGGAGGGTTTGTTTGCTATCTGTCTCTGTTGTTCTGTCCTAGCATTTAGTTTGTAAACTTTCATGTCATAGCTTGATGTTCGTAGTATGTCTGTTACCTAGGGCTCACATCCAGGGTCCGTCACGTCTACGGTCCCATACGGGCTGAGGTTTCGTTTTTAATTGATTTCGTCCCACAATCTTCTCGCCCGTATACCATACGTCATATGTGCACGTTCACCATACCTTTACTACTACCCACCACGGTCTGTGGGTACCTCAGCCCTGAGTGTTCGTTTTGAATTACCTGTCTTGGCGCTGCAGGTTGCTCGGGCTCACTCACTACATACACTAGGGTTGTGTCAGCATTAGGTTCATATTCACGCGCTGTTGGTCTTGTCATTTCTGCACTTACATCCTCATACTTGTTAGGTACGTAGGGGTATTGTTTCATGTGTTGGTTGTCTGTTCTCTTTTCGCTTGTTGTGTGTTTCTTGGTTCAGGGTTTGGGGTGGGTTGCGGAGGAGGCCGGTGCACATTCATCCCTCCACCGTCGCATGGGGGTTCAGTGCTTGGTAGCACCCCATTTTTAGGGGTAGGACCAAACTCTCTTAGCTCAGTTATCGCCGGGGTACCCCTTTCCCGGCCTCAGCTGGGGGGGCAGTATTCAGTGGGTTATTCCCCACTCTGTTCAAACCTCTTACATCCACCAGTGCAGCGCATGTTTCGTGCAGGATTCTTCAACCCAGTTCATGAAGTTTCTCTATGCGCTCTTATTTGTTAGTCAGGATGGTGGGGTTCATAGCCCCTTAGGCTTGCACTGAGGTCTCATCTGCGGCTCCTGTTCTTCTCAGTGCGCCTTCAGGTGTTGTTGGAATTTCTCACAGTGGCTTGTAGAACTGGGGGCAGTGTGGTCTCGCATAATCAATCTGGCCATTGGTTCTTATCCAGAGTTTGCAGTGGGCTTCTCACAAGGCGGGATGGTCTCATAGGTTCATGTTTATGGCTTTCGCTGGGTATTGCATCGGCAATTTGGCCTCATCTGCCAATTCCATGAAGTTTCTAGCAGGTGACCAGTTTTCAGGACCTACAAACTCCTGTCAAGCTGTCCATTTTTGCGGCTAACCATCAAGGGAGGAGAGTCAGGGATGTTTCTCTTTGGCACGGCTACCAGTTAGCGGACAGGTTTTCGTGGTGTTTCAGACTTCCTGTCTCCTTCCCTTGGCAGTTCCCAGTTAGTGCTCTAGGCAGTTTCTCTCTTACCACTTACCCATCTATACCAATAAAGGGGATGTTGTAAGCTAGGGGTTTGTGGTCATATTTCGGTACCTTAGCGTCGGGCAAGTAAGTTGGCCTTCTCTGCATCATTCCGTGGGTCTGCGCTTTCTCCATCCTCTCACTACAAACAGTTGTTCTCACGCCCAGGTTACTTGCCAAACCAGGCTGGAATCCTAAACCCCCTTTTTCTGGTTATTCATCTGGTTCCTGGGCAATTTTGGTAGGTCTCGCAGGGGGTCCTTTCTTTACATCAGGTTCATGGGGCGCTGGAGATCCTCCATGTTGGCAGCTACATACGTAACCCCCTTTCCTATAGTCAGCCGGGCATTCGCATTTTCCGGACTAAACGATTGTTGCGGGCCGCCTTTGTAGCTTTCACATCACACCTACTTTGCGTCTTTTTGCCCTCTTTTAAGCATACTGTCCAGCCAGGCCAAGGCACACCTCAGGCCTTGGTAGTTGGGGTCATCGTATTTCCGTATGAAGACTCTGACTACAAATTATATATAATATATATATATATATATATATATAATATATATAATATATATATATATTGTGTGTGTGTGTATAAATATATATACCACTGCTATCATATACTAGCTATATTAGAATTGCTTCATACTACTGTATATTGTGCCTGTGGATATTCATGTAGCTATACTTTTTTAATGATACATACTTAGATTTTTAGTACCCGCACAGTTGCCTCTCTTGAACTGGAGATTTGACATGCTTTTCCTAATTGGAACATTTGACATCTTTGAATGTTCAGACATGGCTTTTTACTTTGTGAATTATAAGCAAGTGAGATTGCAAACATTTGCATAGTAAGGTCAATGATTTTAATAACCTATATGCCTGCAGTGTTCTGTTTAACATGCAAAATGTACACTATGCATAAAAAAGAAAAGAAATGTAAAAAAGGTATAAAAGACAATGATTGCCATGTGTCATTTGCAGGAATTGCATGGCTTTGTTGTGATGCACGACGTCAGGTTAGGATGCAGGCTCTTACCTACTTGCAGAGAGCACTTTTGGTCCATGATCTCCAGGCATTGGATGCACTTGAATGGGAAGCCTGCTTTAATAAGGTGAGAACACTGATACTTGTGCATTTCTGTAATTCTTTCTCTGAAAACTTCTAGGTAATCTTTAATACTTGCAAATTTTCTCATTGACTTTTAAAATAACAAAAAATGTAAAAAGTAATGTGTTTTTTTTTTTTTTTGCTGCATTATTATTTATTTTTTACAGTTTTTAGTAGCTTTCTACTAAATTACTGACATTTGAAAGTACAATTTGGGACAAGGGGGCAGCAGGATTTTCTCTGTGCCATCATGAGACCTCACACAATTGTATTTGAAAAACATATTTTATTTTTACATATAGTTTAACAATACAGTATAAGGCATCAAAAAAGGAATAAACCTACAAATTGATAAAATATGTGTCCCTCTTGATATTTGCTACACCTCCCACATATATGGGGTCACCTCTACCTGGCAATACTCCAGGGAGGGCATCAAGTAGCTCAAAGGACTCTTGACATGTTTTGCGGTGACCCGCTTCTTCAGAAGATAGACAAGTAGAGGACAAGACAGTAAAAAAAATAGATGTAACTAAATCATGATAACATCACTCATAGCGTGAATTTTGGTATATAAGTCATACAATGTTTCGAATGGTGATATGTGAAACATTTACCTCAAAATGCCGATCGAATCAGCCGACAACTACCAAAGACATCAAGGCATGTACCACTGGGCGAGCATGGGAATAACTAGTACATATAACATGGTATACACAAAGCATAAAATCAATATGTACCTAATTTGCATGGCAGTATATTGCTGGTCAAAACACGAAGTTACACAATATATATCATTGTGATAAGTTTTCTAAAATATTTTTTTAGGCGGTGGGATGTATGGAATTTAGGCTGAACCCCAAAGAGCGTAAACTATAAATATTCCTATGCTGGGTATAGAGCAAAGGCATACCAAAATGGTTCTGTGGATAGAAAGAGCTGGATATTGTGTTGTATCTGGGATTACATAAACCCCCAAAAAAAAGTACGCTACCTTCATATCCCAGAGTGCAAAGGCCCCCGCTTCTATAATTTGATTGGTGTAGATAAAGATAGAAAATTACTTTAAAATTAAGAGGAACCAAAAAGAAATGCATCTGGCAGGGCGGGGATAAATTTGCTGGCTCAGTTTATGATGGCTATATTTACTCAGCAGTTATCAAAGACCAAAGTCTCCTGGCCTGGTACAGGTCCTGCTTTAACACAGAATATGGTCCCATAAAAATCAATATAAGCTAGTGCTATTGCAGCAGCAAAGTATACAGTTTAGAGTAGGTTGCCAGATAATGAAGAGATGTATGTACCTGATGGAAGAGGGTTTACCAGCGTGCATCCACCTCCATACTAACATTGATTGAGGAGAACGTGGCCTTTATACGCTATACCAATCAATTTATATAGCGGGCCCCTTTTTTGGGGTATGAAAGTAGCACACTTTTTTTTTTGTATTTGTGTCATTCCCGACAAGTTGTCCCCTCCTGCGAGTCACTGCGAAACATGTCGAGAGTCCGTTGAGCTACACTTTATCTCCTCTCTGGAGTATTGCAAGATAGAGGTGACCTCATATACGTGGGGGTGTAGCAACTATCAAGAGGGACACACATTTTATCAAATATGTATGTTTATTCCCTTGTTTATTGGTGCCTTATACTGTATTGTTAAGCTATACTGTGTGTATAAAATGTATTGTTTTAAAAACAATTGTGTGATGTCCCTCAACGGTACCGAGAAAATCCTGCTGCCTCATTGTCCCAATTGTACTTTTTCATGAATCTTAGAATGTCGGTACCGGTATTTTAGAATTCATTTAGCACGGAGCAATTACTCTATAAATTACTGGCATTGCTGGCTTTTTGAATACTGTTAAGCCCCACACACATTTCTTCCTTCAGATTTACCAAAACCCTATAATATAAGGTCAAACCTTAGGCATTTCAATTTGTGTGCAATCGGGCAGGCCCTTGCACTACATGGTTTTGGTAAATCCGAAGGAGAAAATCTGATAGTGTGTATGGGGCTTTAGGGTATTTTTGGTCAGCAAGAGGCTTGTTCCCTCCAGTCATGCCCATACGCATTTCCCCACAGGTCATGGAAGAAATACACATATAGGGCCTCACTTCTCTACTTTGACATAAACTGTTTTTCCTAAACTGTATGTATACTCAAGTTTTTCTTTCTTTGTTTTGGATAGTGTAGGGAAGGATTAGAACCCCTTTTTAATTTTGAGCGTTTCAAGTGTCAAGTTTTGACCATAATACATCTATCAGAGAAAAAGTGATGAGAAATCCAAACTTAACGTAAACCAAATTTTAACGTAATCGCTCAAATAAGAGGTGAGGGTACATCTTTTAATGAGGGCACCTGTTCCTGAAACAACTAGTTAAAATTAATTGCTTTACCTTCCTGTTGCATCTTCAGGACAGTAAGTAAAGGAAAATCACCCCAAATGTCAATAAAAAAAAATAGTGGGTAATTAAAATAACCTTTCCTACCCTATATAAAATTTGAAAAAATAAATTGTCTCTACTTAACTTTAAACTTTAGTGGTTTCTCACTGTATTTCCCTACATCTGTATGGCTTGATTTATTGCTGTTCATACTGCATAAGGTTTGGTGTTTAAATAACTGGTATGATTTTCTATTTTGCAGGTGCTATTTCCACTGTTGACAAAACTCTTGGAGAACATAAGCCCAGCTGATGTGGGAGGTATGGAGGAGACGAGAATGAGAGCATCTACCTTGCTTTCAAAGGTAAATGAGAATTTAAGGGAAGATGAGTTTTGTAATGTGTTTTTCAATACTGAGGCCTTGTTTACTCTGTGCAGATTTCACATGCATAGAATATTTTGGGGATTCCACATGGCTGCTCTGTACAAACAGGAAGTGCCTGGAGATATAGGTACCTCCACTGCCTCTCCCCAAGCTAACACTTTATAAATGTTACACCAATGCACTTTAAAAGCTGTAGACATGGTAACAGGGCAGTTATACTACACTAATGAATGAAAGCAGTTGACGAGCAGCAACACGCTGCTTAATCTTTAGAACAACACTACCGCATCTGTGTGTACTGTACTGTGTGGTGCCCATTGTAAATATCAATGGCAGGTACTGAAGGGCAGTTAAGAGGCTTTAAAAACACTGTTTAAACATGTAAATAATAATTGCAGCGCTGAATAATAAGTGAATATATATTCCACCCTAAATAAACATACAAGTGTCCATATATCAAAAAGGTATATAAAGCAAAAAGTTCTTGCAATGATGAAGTGATCTCGGCACCATTTTGTTGTGGTATAAATCACAAACAAACGGCGGCCATTTTATTGTAGACCCACAATGCATCTGGATCACTAGCAAAAAAAATAGTTAGCAAAAAGCACTTCCTGTAGAGTTTCCAACACAGAGGATGGTAACAATAATTTCCATAATAGAGTAACAAAAATAATAGAACGCTCATATGTGGGATAAATATCACAATTTTGTAAATAACCATAACCAAATAAATATCTTCTTCTAGTGGCGAGAAAAATGTACAATAAAATAAACCTAACAAAAATATTCTTTACATATAAAATTGCTGGTATATTACAATAAACTGGTAAATAAAAAGAAAATGAATATCAATCCTAATTTGTATCGGTGAAACAATTTGTCCCTGTCGACATGAAGACCGAATGGGGGTACAATTTTAGTTCATATAACCACTTCATTTCCATTTTAGATATCTCCCTCATTCTATGACAACCTCGCCAGTGTTGCTGCAATTTGTCAATGCCCACAAATTTTAAGCCTCTGGGATCCTTATTATGCCATTGTCTAAAATTTGCAGTAAGGCTATGCTTTTTAAAACTCATCTTAATATTATAGACATGCTCTCTTAAACGCCCTCTTGTAGTCCTGCCTACGTACTGTTTGTGACCAGGACTTTCTAACATATAGACCAGGGGTCTCAAACTGGCAGCCCTCCAGCTGTTGCAAAACTACAAGTCCCATCATGCCTCAGCCCATGGGAGTCATGCTTGTAACTGTCAGCCTTGCAATGCCTCATGGAACTTGTAGTTTAGCAACAGCTGGAGGGCCACCAGTTTGAGACCCCTGATATAGACTATATGCCTAGATTCACAAGATATAAACTAATTGATAGAACACTCTCTATTAGTAACAGTTGAGGAAAATGTTATAATCTTATGTTTCCTGTTCTTATTGACAGTTCATATCATGCATTTATTACAAGAATAAAAACCTTTTAGTTCAGTAAAAACAATATTGTTCAAGGATTCCCTATATTTGGGGCTAATCGATCCCTCAAGTTTGGAGCCCTTCTAAATATCACTTTAAATAGAAAAAATGTGCATCTATCACAGGGTGGTCCTGTGGATACACTATAAAAGAAAAACCAAATGCCACGTCCTTTATATATCTTGGATAAGGAGGAAGGGAAAAGGGGAAGGGAGCGAAACGCAAAAAAACCTCAACAAAAATTGTTAATTGTGTTGGACTTTTTAGGCATAATAATATATGTGAATGTAACAAAGGGGGAAAGAGAAAATGTATTTTAAATAAAGAAATTTTTATTTTTTTTTATAAAAAAAGGAGAAAAATGGGAGATGTATATAAAACATACCAAGTCATATTGTTCTATATCCTGTTTAGTCTAGTACATTGTAACAATATCTAAATGTGTTCCCATTAGGTATGTAAACCCAAAAACAGCATTTAACACTTGATATAGGAATTGATTACAGTAGACAAGATATTAATTAAAGAACCGATTGGATGTATTCTGATGCTCTACATGTTTCACGTTTTGGCTAACGCTTCCTCAGGAGCTTTAACAATTTTCTAAAATGGAGAGGTGTATCAATCAGATAATCCATAAAGCATTTCATACACATTACAATTCACCCCTGAAAGATTACACTTACAAAATAAGTAAAAACGAAACTTGCTCCGGGGTAGAAAAGGGGGAGGGAAGGGAGGGAGGAGAGAAATTTAAAAATAATTAAATTAATTTGTCAAATGGGAAACCTTTACTGGGTGTGGCCGGGCTAGTGAACGTCACTTCTGCTTTTCGCGGAGTGACGTCACTACCGGGACGGCTGTGCACAAATTGGACGCGATGGATCAGCGTCCGTGCACAGCGGTCGAAACCTTGGATAGAAGAAGGCATCTGAGGGGTTGAACTGTCCCCCTTGCACTTCAAAAATACCGGAACACGTATACCTATATCCCGCTGAAGAGGTCTATGTAGGAACCCATTGATTGCAGCAAAAAGAGGTGATTTAAATGTAAACATTTTTTTTTTTCACTAACATGAACACGAGATATAAATAATTTACAAGTAATTATATACACTATAATAATAATTTATGGCTTGATCACCTAGTACTCTGCACACAGCATGGCTGTCTATTAACCCTTTGTTACATTCACATATATTATTATGCCTAAAAAGTCCAACACAATTAACAATTTTTTGTTGAGGTTTTTTTGTGTTTCGCTCCCTTCCCCTTTTCCCTAAATATCACTTTAGGTTTCTCAGGTAGAACTTCCCTGAGAGTAGGATCTAACTTTAATATTCCCCACCTCCTTTTTAAGAATTTGTTTTACTTATGAATGTTGCACTGAATAATTGGTAATAAAGGGACAGAACATCTTTTCCTCCCCTTTCTTACTAGTAGCCAATAAATGCTCTCTATCCATATGGGCAACATTCTGTAT
Organism: Lithobates pipiens; assembly: GCF_037356315.1. Classification (NCBI taxonomy): domain Eukaryota; kingdom Metazoa; phylum Chordata; class Amphibia; order Anura; family Ranidae; genus Lithobates; species Lithobates pipiens. Next base: position 56,698,373 of record NW_027507787.1, on the reverse strand, counting down.
GTTTTGATTTAAAGTAGACTCATAATATCCTTTTTCTAAGAATCTTTTAACATTAATGCAAAATCAAAATCTGAAAATTTTGTTTTTGTGATCCAATCATGCCACCATTGATTTTCGAAATTCGAGCTTTTAAAAAAAAGATTTAATATGTTACCCTATTATTTATTTATGATATTTAAATCCAAAAAACTCACTTATTATTGAAATCCAAATAAGACATAAAATTAATGTTTCATCTCCTTTCCACAATAGTAGAATGTCATCAATAGTTTGTAAAAAATCAGATAATCCCATCGTTTATCCAAAATAACATGGTTTAAATGCAGGGTATTAATACACATGTGAATGAGCCCTGAGGGAAAATATGTTGTATAGAAAAGTTTAAAGTTGTTCTATAGGCTCAAGGTTTTTTTTACCTTCATGCATTCTAAAAAAAAAAACTCCCCTGTGCAGCAGCCCCCCTAATATGTACGTGAGTCCCATCTCAATAAAGCAATGTGCCTGAGGACCTTGGTTCTCTGGGGGCTCTCTATCCTCATTGGCTGAGACACTGCTGCCAATCACAGCCAGTGAGCAAATGAAAGAGGGAGGGGGCAAGCCGTGGCTGTGTGTTAATGGAACAGGAACAAATCTGCCTGAGTTCCCCCATTGCAAGCTTGCTCTGGGGCAGGAGGGAGGGGCCATGAGTTTTGGCAGTGACCCAAGATTAGGAGGATCTGGGCTGCTCTGTGCAAAACCACTTCACAGAGGAGGTACCGTATATACTCGAGTATAGGCCGACCCGAATATAAGCCGAGGCCCCCAATTTACCCCCAAAAAACTGGAAAACTTATTGACTCGTGTATAAGCCGAGGGTGAGACATGGCTGTCCATCCCTGTGTGTCCGTCCATCCCTGTGTGTGTGTCCGTCCATCCATCCCTGTGTGTGTGTCCATCCATCCATCCATCCATCCCTGTGTGTCCGTCCATCCATCCCTGTGTGTGTATCCATCCATCCCTGTGTGTGTGTGTGTGTGTGTGTGTGTGTGTGTATTCATCCATCCATCCATCCCTGTGTGTGTGTGTGTGTGTGTATCCATCCATCCATCCCTGTGTGTGTGTGTGTGTGTGTGTGTGTGTGTGTCCGTGCAGCCTTGTGTGTGTGTCCAGCCTACCTGTGTCCCAAGCCTCCGTCCCGAGCCGCCGTCGTCCCGTGCCTCCTCTGTCCCGTGCCTCCTCTGTCCCGTGCCTCCTCTGTCCCGTGCCTCCTCTGTCCCGTGCCTCCTCCGTCCCGTGCCTCCTCCGTCCCGTGCCTCCTCCGTCCCGTGCCTCCTCCGTCCCGTGCCTCCTCCGTCCCGTGCCTCCACCGTCCCGTGTCGTGCCGATGGATCGCCGCTCTTCTCGGCGGCCATTCTACGATTCAAAAGCTGCGCCTCCGTCCTCCGCCTGTGATAGGCGGAACACTCAATTTCCCAGCAGCCTGTGTTCCGCCTATCACGGACATCCTCTCATACTCGTCCGTAGTATGAGAATGAACGGATGTCCGTGATAGGCGGAACACTGACTGCTGGGATATTCAGTGTTCCGCCTATCACAGGCGGAGGCGGAGAAGGAGGCGCGGCTTTTGAATTTTAATGTCCACCGTCTGTCTGCTCGATACGCTGATCGAGCAGTCAGACAGCGGTGACTCGAGTATAAGCCGAGGGGGCACTTTCAGCCTCAAAAAAGAGGCTGAAAATCTCGGCTTATACTCGAGTATATACGGTAAGTAACATGTTTGTTATTTTAAAAAAAAACAAAAAAAAACTTTAATATCACTTTAATTGGGCATTCTCTCTAGGTATTCTCCCAATAGAGAAAGGGGTTGGCTTATCAGTGTGTCTAACAGGAGTGTTGGTATTTTGCATGAGGGAGAATGGCAGGTTGTAATAATGAAACGTAAAGGTAGTAGAGGAGAATGTGGTTGCCATGTGCTCACTGTCCACAACTTTTTAGCTCTAAATACAGCCGAAGTACACAATGTATTGTCTTCTGCTCAGAAGCATTGTTGTTCAGCAGAAATATCAGGAAATGTTTCTTTCAATTTAGGTCTTCCTACAGCATTTGTCTCCTTTACTGTCTCTTCCCACCTTTGCTGCTCTGTGGATGACAATACTAGAATTTATGGACAAGTACATGCACGCTGGCTCAAGTGACTTGCTGGTAAGTTAATGCTACCTGTTTATGCCTTAATGTAAAACGGTAGGAAGCTCAAAATTATTCCTTGCACAATGTACAAGATGTAGCAACCAATTTTTTATTTTTTCTCCAAGCAATAGAAAAGCTTAATATAATAGTATAGGGAGAAGTAAGCAAATTAAAAGAAAGTAGTAAAGTAGACCATTGCAGCCAAAAAGGTTCCATTCTTGCTTTCTCTGCCATCTTCTGGGTCCTGTGCTTAACAGCTGACCCTGTAATTAGTGCCCTGATTGGAGAAGGTAGAGAACAAGTCTCTTCTCCACTCCAATCAGAGAACTTTTTGTATTCATAAAAAAATACTATATGGATGGAATATTAGTCTGTGAGGATCCAATACAACAAATTATATTTTCTCAATTGCCGATAGATCAATTAGTGCAATTAAAGTGGTTGTATGGTAAATTTTTTAACTTTTACCTACAGGAAAGCTTATAATAAGGCTTACCTGTAGGTAAAAAAAATATCTCCTAAACCTGTACGGTTTAGGAGATATTCCCCTCGGTATGCGCCGCTGACTGCAGCGGCGCATGCGCACAAGGGGGTTCTCGCCGTGAAAATCCGGCAGCGCTCGTCTGGCCGGACTGAAATCTCCCGCGCGCATGCGCGGGAGTGACGATATCGCGGCTCCGGCCACTCACAGCGCCGGAGCCGCGATACCCGGAAGAGACGCCGAGGGAGCATGTCAGCTCCCTCGGCGTGGATCGGGCCAGATGTCGGGGCCTCGTTCTAAGGTAAGTATTTCATAATGAGCTAGTATGCGGTGCATACTAGCTCATTATGCCTTTTGCTTTGCAGGTTTAAAAATAAATAAATAAATAAATTTGCGGGTTTACTACCGCTTTAATAATAGCCTACCACTTGTATAATGTATATATCCTACATTTTTTTTGATACATAGGATTTGGACTACTGTTCCACAAGAAAATCTGTATGCGGGATATACTCAGTAAATGCCCATGTGGAATAATGTACAATTGCCGGAAATGGCGATGCTTGAAAATTTTGATTTATGGATACAGTCTGGCATTTTGCTTCTCAGCCAACTCTTTGATAATTATGTGAAAACCAGAGAAAAAAGGGTTGGGGTTTTGAATGAGGCATGCTGATGTATACAATGTATGAGATAATCATGAATAGGTTGAATGTCACAATCCCCTAGGGGTAGATGATGATAATCATGATAAAACCGATAAAGTTGACACATTTATGATAAAGAATGTAGTCCTAAAGAATCAATAAATATAATACATTTAATGGTGAATAATAAATTGCGAAACATGATCTGTGACAAACAATATCAATAATAAAACATCAAATACATACAAATACCTGATATATGGAGTTAAGAGTTGTAATATGATACAGTTATCAGTGCAAACTTATACTTGCCACCCATGGATGAATGCTTAACTCGTTTCATGGCCTAGTGCCAATCATCAGGTGTTGATGCGTGAATGAGCTAGAAAATGAATAGATAAATTATTAAATTGTCTAGGGATCCAATGTTCCCCATAGATGGGGAAAGAGGCAAAGAAGAGAGAAGACACTTTCAATATTACTTGCAAAGCAGCCCATAAATTATGGCCAGCTCTAAGAGATGGGATAGAACGGTAGCCCGGCGTGAGTGGTGCCAATCGGGGTTGAGGTGGAAGATCCTCAAGATAGGACCTCGAGAAGAGTTGTGCCAGACAACCACTACACAATCCCATATTGTGGAATGTGTGCATAATTGGCATCTGCCCAAATCGGTGTATAAATATAAAATTAAAATAAGAAGCAATAAAACGTAAATTGCTTGAGTGTGTGTGTATAAGGTGAGTGTGGGTGCATGTGAAAATAATTGTATATGTGCAATAGCAGAGAAAGTATGAATTGAATTAATAAACAATATATATATCAAAAATTGGTGCGGATGCAGTAGTGGTGTGTATGTATGTAGTGTTGTATTTAGATGTATAGTGTGTGTGTGTGTGTGTGTGTGTGTGTGTGTGTGTGTGTGTGTGTGTGTGTGTATGTATGTATATAAATATATGTATATGCATGTGTGTGAGGTATGTAGAGTGATAAAAAAAAAATCTCCAGTTACCTGAACTGAAAGTGAGTGTGACACAGAGGTCTGTTCCCCGTGGTAATAGCATGTGGAGTGAAATGCCGGCCCCCCAGTCCTGGGGGGATCCTAGGCCAACGTCACGTATACCATGTGACCGCCAACGACAGGAGCATTGGGCCCCCAACAAATCTGCGGGCGCCCGCTCTCCTCTGCTAAAGTGTGGGGTGAAAAAAATGCTCTCTCACGTAATGTCGACAACATACTGAATTAAGCGCTGCCTGGTCCCATAAGTGTCCTACAAATACCATCATAAATAGAAACGTAAAAAATAATTCCGTTGATTAAAATCATATGGTTAAAAACATTTACACGCACTTGCGTGTAAAATGCAAGCAAAATACTGAACCAGTTTGCAACATTGTGCATTTCACCGGCCAGAAATGATGCCTTTTGATAACACGCCGTTGTGAACTTCTGGTTTGATACTTTGCTCAATTGGCTGTCATGGCAGTTGCATGATCGTAAAGCTCCCGATTGCAAGTAGCAATTGGGAGCTTCCCGTTAGCCATCTCTAACTGTGTCGGGAGCACAGCTGGATTTTGTTGCACGCAAATATGCGGCCGCTCAGTGCCAAGGCCCACCTGCCAAGAGGCCGCATATTTGTGTGGCGTCAGCACAAACGGATTAACGTTTCTAACTTGGTGATTCAACAGAAATTCAATTTGCTACTTCAGATTGTGAGCAATCTTTTTTTTTTTTTTTTATTTGTTTTTAGATGGAGGCCATACCCGAATCCTTGAAAAACATGCTGCTAGTTATGGACACGGCTGGAATATTCCACAGTGCAGACTCTCGGACAGGATACTCAGACCTTTGGGAGATTACATGGGAGAGAATAGACTGTTTCCTGCCTCGGCTGAGAGAAGAGCTTTTCAAGCAGACAATAATACAGGGTAATTTCTTAACATCTATCTGAGACTTAACAGCGCTTGTGATTTGAGGAAAATCTCCAGTCTGTTGAAATTTAAACAGAAAACATTAAAAATATCCATACACCTTCCCATTTTATTTCAAAAGGAAAAGCAGCTAATATAAAATCCTTTATCTAACACCCTGAGAACTTTGATGCCACTCCATGTATTATTTTGCCATCACATCTTACACAAAATAGACAAACCTCCCATTTGCATACTGGTTGCTGGGTTCTTTCCTCGGTTGAGACCTGCCCGGCAATGACATGCTGAAGAGGACTGGACATCCACAAAGCGAACTAAGCGGGAGTTTTTTCTGTTGTGTCTTTATTAAAATAGAAGCCATTGCCCTGTGTCATTGCCTAGCAGTTCCTTTACCTGGCCAACTTTTAGATGCAGATAGCGCCTGGCAAATTATTCTTGAGCAGTTTAGAGCCACAGTATTTTATGACATTGCTGTTGCTTTCCTTTTAGCTGGCAGGAGTGCATGATTATGGGGTGATTCTATAACTATTGAATAAATCTTTAAAGTGTATGTAAACTTTCACGTATACCCAGTGAAGTGAACAGCCTCAGATGATACAGAGAGATGAAACAAATCTCTACATAAGTTTTACATGCATATCTGCTGTCTTTGGCTTTCTATAGTCTTTAGAAAATGAACATTGTGTTAGAATTTTTACTTCCTCTTTCAGCATTGGGAGTGAAGCCTGGGCATACACTGTGTGACAGCTGATTGGAGGAAAGGCACACACCCCCTCCACATAGGCAGGAGAAAGAAGATACTTGCTGTGCTGTGAATAAACAAGCTCTCTGCTAATCCATTTATAGAAACCTCCCCAACACAAATTTTCAGCTGCTTTTATTTCCTGTGTTGGAGAGCTTGTCAGAAGTTATCATGCTGATAACAGATGACTGAAGCAGCAGAAAGGCATGGGACTTTGCTTTGGAGCAAGATAAGAAAACACTACAGATATGTGCCCAGGTCAAATTTCATGAATCAGGTTTACTTCCCATTTAAAGTGAAGTGATCTAAGGTAAAACAGGAACACTTGCATGTTCATTGATAACATTTCCTGCTCCGTTACAGTGGGTAAAATAAGGATTGAACACGTCACCATTTTTCCAGATAAATATATCTCTATGGCTCGGTTCACATTGGTGCGATGCGGGAAACCCTGAGACTCCACTGCGGGTTCCCGCATCGCACCTGAGTCGCAGACATATCACACAGCCAACCGCCTGATCGGTGCGTATATCGCAGTGTGAACCGTCAATTTGGACAGGGTTCACACCCATGCGATCCAAATCTGGTGTGGACAAAAAAGTTAGGCCCAAATGTAATGCAAAGTCAGCCATACAATCTGTATGGCTGGGTTTGCATCACACAAACATCACATGTGATTTGCACAGCAATTCGGTGCGAATCACATGCGAGGTCCGACATCGCACCACAATGTGAACCCAGCCTAAAGGTGCTATCATCATGAAATTTTCACCACATGTCAGTAACAACCCATGCAATCCATACATACAAAGAAACAAGTTCAAGTGTTGTTGACGTTGTATAATAAAAATGGAATGAGACAGGGAAAAAGTATTGAACACATGAAGAAAGGGAGGTGCAAAAAGGCATGGAAAGCCAAGACACCAGTTAGAATCTATCCATAATTAGAAGGCAATCCTGCCTCTTGTCAGTGCAAATTTAATATCAGCTAGTTAAGTCTCAACTGATGGCCTAAAAAGGTGTCTCTTTACCAAGGTGTTGCACAAGAAACATCTCATAATGGGTAAAAGCAAAGAGCTCTCCCAAGACCGTCACAACCTTAGTGTTGCAAAATATACTGATTGCGTTGGTTAGAGGAAGATTTCGAAGCTTCTAAATGTTCCAGTGAGCACTGTTGGTGCCATAATCCGGAAGTGGAAAAGAACATAATTTCACCATAAACCGGCCATCACCAGGTTCTCCTCGCAAGATGGAGTGAAAATAATTATCAGAAGAGTTGTCCGATAAACAAAGACCACTTGTGGAGAGCTTCAATAAGACCTGGAATTAGCAGCTACAATTCTTTCAAAGAAAACAATAAGCAATTCACTCAACCGCCACAGCCTGTATGCACGCTCACCACACAAAACTCCATTGCTGAAGAAAAAGCATGCTGAAGCTAATTTTTAAGTTTGCTGAACAACATTTAGACAAGTCTGTGAAATACTGGGAGAATACAGTCTGGTCAGATGAGACCATAATTTAACTCTTTGGATGCCAAAATACACACCATGTTTGAAGGTCAAATGGCACTGCACATCACCCCAAAACCAACAGTGAAGGTTGGCGGTGGGAACATCATGGTGTGGGGCTATTTTTCAGCATATGGTACTGGCAAACTTGATATGCATTAAAGGAAGGATGAATGGAAAAATGTACCAAGATATTCTAGCTAAAAATCTGCTGCCATCCACCAGGATGATGAAGATGAAACGAGGGTGGACATTTCAGCATAAACTTGATCCCAAACACAAAGCCAAGGAAACTATTGGTTTAAAAAGAAAATAAAACTTAGAATGGCACAGCCAATCACCTGACTTGAATCCAAAAAAAAATCTATGGAAAGAACTAAAGATCAGAGTTCGTAGAAGAGGCTCACGGAACCTTCAAGATTTGAAGACGGTTTATGTGGAAGAATGGGTCAAAATCACATCTGAGCATTGCTTGCATCTAGTTTCTCCATACAGGAGCCTGCGTCTTGAAGCTGTCATTACTGACAAAGGATTTTGTATGAAGCATTAAAAAGATTTCAGTTGGCGTGTTCAATAATTGTTCCGCGTGTCATTCCATTTTATTACACAACTTAATTTCTGAACTTATTTGTTTTGGTGTCTTTGAGTGTATGGGTTGCATGGGTTGTTACCGACATGTGGTGAAATGTTTATGTCCATATCACCTTTTAGAAATGGATTTACCTATAAAAACGGTGATGTGTTCAAAACATATTTTACCGGCTGTTTATTTTGTTTTCAACAAAGATGAATATTTTGATGAACCGCATTAATTTTATCTGGTAAATTATCATTATTGTACCTAGAATACTACTATTTCTGTATTCCTTAAACATTTAGGTAACATAAGTTGAATATTTTGTCATATCTTCATAAAATTGGCCTGACTTTTGACTTTAGATAGATCTGTCTTTCAAATTTAAATAAGCAGTGATAGTATGACCGTCCCTCCTAATGTGTAATACTGAAGGTAGAGTTGCATGTTTCATTTACAGACCCACCCCATGTATCTGCAAGTGAAGCACATCCTCAAAAGACACTAGTGGGTCCTGCTTTCGTTCCAGCTCCTACAGAGCCCAGACCTGTGCCACAGCCAGCTCAGCCTGAGCAAATACCAAGTGGTAAGTCTTGTATATGGCTCCCCATTCTGTTTGTCACCAGTCTTTATTAGCAGATTTTTTTTCAAAACTTTGAACTGAAAAAAAATGGGTTAACCTAATAATAAACCTGTACAAATAATACAAGCCATAGCAAATTCACACAGTGCATTTGAAAAGTATTCATACATCTTGAAATGTTTGTCATGTTACAACCAAAAACGTAAATGTATTTTATAGTGATTTTATGTGATAGGCCAATACAAAATGGCACATAAGAGTCCATTCACACAGGGGCAACACGACTTGTAGGCGACTTGAGTGAGGCAACTTGTACACGACTTGAGTTAAGATCACAGCGCGACTTGGGACGACTTCAACACGACTTGTGATGACTTCAACCTGACTTGGGACGACTTACAAGTCGCCCCAGGCCAGGCGACTTTTGCCGTGGCCAAGCAGAGAATGAGCTCAAGGGGGAACTCCACGCCAAATTTCTGAAAAAAATTTGGCGTGGGTTCCCCCTCCGAGAGCATACCAGGCCCTTAGGTCTGGTATGGATTCCAAGGGGAACCCCCTACGCCGAAAAAACGGCGTGGGGATCCACACCAGACCCTTATCCGAGCACGCTACCCGGCCGGCCAGGAAAGGGGGTGGGGACGAGCGGGCGGCCCCCCCCTCCTGAGCCGTACCAGGCCGTGTGCCCTCAACATGGGGGGGTACCCCTACCCATTCACCTGTGAAAAAAAGTACAAAAAAAAACACAACACAGGGAAAAAATATTTTATTGCACAGCTCCGGGGGTCTTCCGTCTTCGGGGGTCTTCTCGCTGGACTCCTCCGCTATCTTCTTGTAGCTCTTTTGCTAGAGGAGGAGTCCGGCTTTCTTCCTCGCCGCCGGCCTCTTCTCCCGACTTCGGGGGTCTTGTCCCCCTCTTCGGTTCTTCTGCCGGGCCACCGCGCCTTCTTATAGCTCTTTTACAGGCGGTGGCCCGGTCTTCTGTCGCCGCCGCCGCCTTCCGTTCTTCTCCTTCTTCTTCTCCTGGAGATGTTGACTCGACGAGCTCTCCGGCCGCAATGCCAGGGACGCGCTGAGCTGCCACTTATATAGGGACAATGGGGCGGTGTCACATGGGTTGATGTCACATGGGTTGGTCACATGGGTTGATGTCACATGGTAAGGGGGCGGGGTCACCAGGTGACATCAACCCATGTGACATCAACCCATGTGACACCGCCCCATTGTCCCTATATAAGTGGCAGCTCAGCGCGTCCCTGGCATTGCGGCTGGAGAGCTCGTCGAGTCAACATCTCCAGGAGAAGAAGAAGGAGAAGAACGGAAGGCGGCGGCGGCGACAGAAGACCGGGCCACCGCCTGTAAAAGAGCTATAAGAAGGCGCGGTGGCCCGGCAGAAGAACCGAAGAGGGGGACAAGACCCCCGAAGTCGGAAGAAGAGGCCGGCGGCGAGGAAGAAAGCCAGACTCCTCCGCTAGCAAAAGAGCTACAAGAAGATAGCGGAGGAGTCCGGCGAGAAGACCCCCGAAGACGGAAGACCCCCGGAGCTGTGCAATAAAATATTTTAACCCTGTTGTTTTTTTTTGTACTTTATTTCACAGGTGAATGGGTAGGGGTACATTGTACCCCATACTCATTCACATAGGGTGGGGGGCCGGTATCCGGGGGCCCCCTTATTAAAGGGGGCTCACGGATTCCAATAAGCCCCCCGCCCGCAGACCCCGACAACCAACGGCCAGGGTTGTCGGGAAGAGGCCCTTGTCCTCATCGACATGGGGACAAGGTGCTTTGGGGTGGGGGGGCGCATGCCCCCCCTCCCCCAAGGCACCCCCCCCATGTTGAGGGCACGCGGCCTGGTACGGCTCAGGAGGGGGGGGGCGCCCGCTCGTCCCCACCCCCCTTCCTGGCCGGCCGGGTAGCGTGCTCGGATAAGGGTCTGGTGTGGATCTGGGGGGACCCCCACGCCGTTTTTTCGGCGTAGGGGGTTCCCCTTGGAATCCATACCAGACCTAAGGGTTTTTTTCAGAAATTTGGCGTGGAGTTCCCTCTTGAGAGCTGATAATTCTGTCAGAGTCGCCTCCGTATAGACGGAGATCCGACTTGAAGGCGATCTCCATTGAAATCAATGGGTACCGGTCGCCTACAAGTCGGATAGAAGTAGTACAGGAACCTTTTCTGAAGTCGGAGCGACTTCAGTAGTGTGCATTAAGACGGCTCTCATTCACTTACATTGCTTTTTAAATGTTGTCCGACCTGAGGCGACCTGAGGCGACTAGGGGCGACCTGAAGTCGGATCAGGAGTTGCCCCTGTGTGAATGGACTCTAATTGTGAAGTAGAAGGAAAATAATAAATGTTTTTCAAAATTGTTTACAAATTCCTGAAAAGTGTAGCATGTATTTGTACTCTGCCCCCTTTACTCTGGTTTACTGTTTTATCAATTGTCTTCTGAAGTTAACTTGTAGAGTTCACCTGTGTGTAATTTAATCTCAATATAAATACAACTGTTCTGTGAAGCCCTCATAGGCTTGTTAGAGAACCTTGTGGAACAATCTGCATCATGAAGGCCAAGGAACACACCAGGCAGGTCAGGGATAAAGTTGTGGAGAAGTTTAAAGCAGGGTTAGGTTATAAAAAAAAATCCAAAGCTTTGAACATCTCACGGAGCACTGTTCAATCCATCATTCCGAAAATGGGAAAGAGTATGCCACAGCGGCAAACCTACCACGATATGGCCGCCCACCTAAACTGAAAGGCCGGGCAAGAGTGCATTAATCACATAAGTAGTCAAGAGGTCCATGGTAACTCTGGAGAAGCTGCAGAGATCCACAGCTCAGGTGGGAGAATCTGTCCACAGGACAACTATTAGTCCTGCACTCCACAAATCTGGCCTTTTATAGAAGAGTGGCAAGAAGAAAGCCATTGTTGAAAGAAAGCCATAGGAAGTCCCATTTGCAGTTTGCGAGAATCCAGGAGGACATAGCAAACATGTGGAGGAAGGTGCCCAGGTCAGATGAGACCAAAATTGAACCTTTTGGCCTAAAAGCAAAACGATATGCATGGCAAAAAATTACGCTGAACACATCATCCCCACTGTGAAAAATGAAGGCAGCATCATATTATGGGGATGCTTTTCTTCAGCAGGGACAGGGAAGCTGGTCAGAATTGATTGGAAAATGGATAGAGCCAAATACCAGGCAATCTTAGAAGAAAACCTGTTAGTCTGCAAAAGACTTGAGACTGGGGCGGAGGTTCACCTTCCAGCAGGACGATGACCCTAAACATACAGCCAGCGCTATAATGGAATGGTTTAAATCAAAGCTAATTCATGTGTTAGAATGGCCCAGTCAAAGTCTAGACGTAAATCCAATTGAGAATCTGTGGTAAGACTTGAAAATTGCTGTTCACAGTCACTCTTCATCTTATCTGACAGAGCTTGAGCTATTTTGCAAAAAAGAATCTGCACAAATGTCACTCTAGGTGTGCAAAGCTGGTAGAGACATCCCCAAAAACACTTGCAGCTGTAATTGCAACGAAAGGTGGTTCTACAAAGTATTGAAAAAAAAATGTATAATTTTTCTTCCACTTCACAATTATGTGCCACTTTGTGTTGGTCTATCACATAAAATCCCAATAAAATACATTTTATGTTTTTGGTTGTAACATGACAAAATGTGGAAAATTTCAAGCGATGTGAATACTTTTTCAAGGCACTGTATATAAACCATTAACAGTATACCAAATATAAAAAGATAGTTCAATTATAGTTCTTCAAAGCTTTGTGTGTGTATGTATGTATATGTGTATGTGTGTGTGTGTGTATATATATATATATATATATATATATATATATATATATATATATATATATATATATATATATATATATATATATATATATATATAAATTATCTCTTCAGCCAATCTTAATGTGGTGTAAAACTCAAAACTGTGAATGTAATACAGACAGAATAAAAAATAAAAAAAACGAATGCAGCCATCACATCCAAGGATTGTTAGGCTGCTATGTAGTTTTTGCTTTTGGGTTTAATGCCACATTAGGGGAGCACTTCTGTATCACAGTATCCAAATATTGGGAGTTTTCTATTACTGAAGTTTAGATGCACAGTCAGCTCTTTAAATTGTCCATCAAAACTTGAGCCGATGTTCACCTCTCATCTCGGGGACCTGAGGAAAATCAATGCACCATGAATCACCAATACCCAAACAAAGCAATACATCTAAGCATGTAATCCAATATTATTAACTGCAGAAGCAAAATAACTAAAACGCACTTAATTTGAAAGGTGCAGAACAGCGCATAAAGCACACCAGTATTATTTACTTGTCCCTGAGCCTCATTGGTGCTTCTAGGAAACAAGTTGGTGTCAGAGCCATATACAGACACCCAGCTAGCCTCAGGACTCAATTGCAGTTGAAAGCCGGTAGGGGCAAATTCCACTGACCATGCCCTGCGTGTTTCGTCGGATGCCTTTTTTCTGGACACAGGCCATTAAGAGTTTGTTGTGGCCATTAAGAGATTGTTGTATAAATTGATTACTTTGTAATTGGACATAACAAAATGATCTGCTTGAATTCATTTTATATTTTTTCCAAGTAATTGATAGAGCGGTCTGTTGTGTTTTAGGACATACCTGGTATGCCCAAGGTCTGAAACTGGTTAAATACCCAGGAAATGTAAATCACATTTGTGTATGTTTTATGAGTACAGGGCTGTCTTTGAAAACCATTTATTTTCTCTATCCACAGAAAATGACTGTACAAGCCTTGGATTATCTGCCGTTCCAATTCCTGGATCTAGCCCCTCCTGTGCACCCATGAGGATAAGCCCTGTAAATGAGATGCCTCCTCCTCTAAGTCAGTCTCCTCTCATCTTGCACCCCTTAACATCTCACTTGCAGGTTGGAGTTCCACCAATGTCTCTGCCAATCATCCTTAATCCTGCATTAATAGAAGCTACCTCTCCTGTACCCCTCCTGTCTACTCCTCGACCTGCGGAAACATCACCATCACCAGTCTCGGAGGTCAACTAATCACCTGCTGTTCAAACTAGGCCTGATTTACTTGTGAACTACTTTTTGTTTCTGGCATGGGAACCAATCGCCATTTTATTTAATGAACATAGTAATCTTAAAACAATAAACAATAGAAACCATTTGCAAAGGGTGGTTCTGGAAAACAAGCCTCCTCTTGAAAATCTGTTTTGGATCATCTGTCTAGCCATGCTGGTTGCGTGTGCTACAATCTTGCCATTGTAATGAACTCTGTACACTGTAAAGATATTTTATATCAGAGAAAAAAAACAAAGGTAGATCTATAGTTCATCCTTACATTGAGTTCTAGTTATTTTAAATGCGTGTGAGAGTCATCATTTGTCTTTAGGACATTCCTTCTTGTAAAAAAAAAAAATATAAAATCTACTGGATAATGACCCTTTCCTGAAAACTGTATTTATCACATACAATGGAGGTGCACAATTTTGTGGCACACAAACAAATTTGCCTGTTGTTGGAACTGGAAATACTTGGATGTTTGAGAATTTGTTCTAAATGATATGCCGAATTCTTAATGAATTGAAAACTCATTAGCCCAGCCTTCAAAATGCCTGCCTCCAGTGTGTGCTGGCAGTAAACACGCGTACATCTGTCATGATGTTTTTAGCATGCAGTCATATTTTATTTTTACTTAAAAACACCAAAGGAAGCACAGGTGCTATTTTACTTCCATGCCTGGATATATAATGTTTCTTTCTCCACAAGAAAGGTCATCTTACTGCTACTCTGTAACAGTGCTGCAATAAGAATCTGTCCACTCTTCAAAAAATATGTTCAAAACACAAATACTCTTTACATTTCATTGGTTGTATCACCTTGATAGATGAGCTACATTTACCAGAATAGATCCAAAGTGTGAAAATGCCCTTTTAGGTGAAGCAGCACAGTAGCTGGAATATTGCTACTTCAATTGAGGATGTTCATAGAATTGATTTTTAAATTATTAAAATGTTTGCACGGACTGACGTTTATCACATAGGGTTTGATTTACAAAGCAAACATGGGGATGTTGCCCATAGCAAATAGTAAAATGTGGCTTTCTTATTCCACTTTAGAGAAATATCAGGTGGATCTGCTTGTTATGGGGAACACCACCTAGTGTTTCTACATGTTTTAAATCGGTAAATCTGCTCAGATGGATTTTAATCAGTTTTTATTCTATGTAAGAGTTGCTATCCACATTTGTACAGCTTCTTTGTTTTTTGTTTTTTTGTTATTAAATAGTATTAATTACTTTGTTTAACCAGTTCTTTTTCTTAATGGCCCTATGTAATTGGTTACAGAGCGTTGTAGCTTTCCCCTTTCAAAGTTTACACTTGTACCCAGGCACTGTGATTTCTCTGTCTAGTGACCATGTAGATTAATTCAGTAAGATTTTCGCATACATTTCTATTTATTATTCCTGTTTTATTTGAGGTAGAGAGTGCAATTTATTTTCCATGCAAAAATCTCAAAATATTCTCCCTATGTTCATTTGTCTCTCCTGTATGGTTGCTCATACCTACAAACCGTTCATCAGTATACATATACAGATACATAATGTATATAATGAATGCAAAATAAAATGTACTTTTTATGATGTAATAAAGTCAGTGTATTTTTAATATACTGCACTTCAGTTCTCTGAAGAGTTTGGGATACAATTTGAGGCCATTGCTTGTGTTGCATAAAGGCATTTTTTGGGAGTTAAACCTTTAGTTAAATGAATGTGATCAGCTTGGGCTTGTGGTCATCCATGCTTCCTGCTGTGTCACTGGGACCAGTAAAGTTTGGAGCATTCGGCCCGTGTGTACGGCAACTGCTCCGACAGAAGGCAGCCATTCGGCCAGTTTCTGTTAAAGGCTCATGACCAAAAAAGGCATGGCGACTGTCTCCCGATCAGCGCTTACAGCCAATTGCAGAGCGTGCTGACCAGTGTGTTCTGGTGAAGCTCAACAGGGAAGATCACTGTGCTAACATTGGATTGTTAGTACAGAGGCTCCGACCTGAGCTGTCAGCCTTTTTTTTTCGTTCAGCCCGCTGGGTAGAATGGAAAAAAATATATAGTAGTGGGTACAGGGCTTTAGTGCGTGATTATAAGAAGGTGAGCTTGCTGTAGTGATGATGATTATTAATTGTTACTATAATGCAAGATATTCCAGCAGCAACCCAGTTCTTCCAGAAAGATGGCATTTATTTAGACTTCATAATGGAAGAAAGTCCATAAGATACTTGCAACAGATGAAAAAATAGATTAAATATTACAATGTACAGTAGTCTTCAGAGTTTCATTCGCCCTAGACTATAAGCTAGACCTTATCTTAATGGAGAAAGAATGCCTTTCTTCTTACAAATTAAATGATCAGCCAACACATGCTAGAAAGTAATTCAGATTTAATTGGATGAATACATATCCCAGGTTAGAGTGTATTCACACAGGCTTCATCTTGTGCAACAGCAAAAATGTGTAAAGCTAGCTTTTTGCAGCTTTGAAGTTTCACAGTAGCCTAAAGCTGGCCATAGACAGTTCGAAGCTCGGCCAGTTCACCGGGGACCGGCTGAGATTCGAACCATGTATGGGCAGGCTGAATGTACCCAAATTGATGGGCACACCAGCCTGTCGGATCTTGCATGCAATTATTGCTAGCAGCTATTATAGCTGCTTGGCGTAATCGTTGTGTTCTCCCGCCAAGAACTGCTTCCCCTGCCAGGAGAACACAATGGCTCCACGAGAGGGATTTCCTCATCAACACAAACTGTTGATGGGGAATCGAGCGATTTTTCTTTCCTGCAATTGCTCGCTCCATCTATGGCCAGCTTTAGTTTGTGGATGGTAAACATTGATCTAGTAAGGAATTCTGCAGTGCTTAAAGTCTACTTGAACCTCTTAACAGTTTTTTAGTTTTGCAGCTGAAGATAACAAAAAGAATAGAAATTTGACACTTCAGGGCTCAGAAATCACAAGGACTCATGCCATAGGAACCACATATGAAATACCAGTGGGCTAGATTGAACAAGTGCTGCAGCCCTCCTCAGAACGGGGAATCCAGGTCTGCATAAAAAAACAAGAAACAGAGGACACATAGCACATTATCCCCAACACTTTTAGAGGGTGACGGACAACACATATATACTCACAAATCTATTCAAATAGATGGCATAACAAAAAGCGCAGTTCCAGAAATCTACTCTCCCTATGCCACAAATGTGCAGATGACAATTTCAGTTTAATTATTTTGTTGGGAACTGGTCCCCTTCTGCAGAGCGATGGCCCACTTAGACCTTGTTCACATGAACTTCACTGTATACGAACGGTGTGTACAGCAAGTTTTTACAAAGTTTTGAACAGATTTCTTATAACATTTAAAGCACCATTCAGCCCTTTATTTCTAAGTAGCTCAATTATTGCTGTTTGATATTGATTCCTCAAACTCCACATGTCAGTTGCCAGCTTCTCCAGGCTCCCTTTATAACTTCTTCCTTGTTCCTCACACATTGGGACCATGTGAAGAGAATGGACAAGGACCAGCCAACATTGTGTTAACCATAAATGTATTGGGTGGGGGCGTGACTAGCATGTGAAGAGGAGAAGACTTGTATCGCTGGACTCTACATTACAGCTGGCAGCACTCATTCTGCTCACCGGATCCTGGTACCCACCCTCCTGCTTCCCTAAACCTCGCTCCAAGCCAGCAAGCAGTGCGGATGGGTCCTCCCAAGACCTGTTACAAATGGGATCGAAAGCTCCCTGCCCCTCTCTGCCAGTGGCCATTTTGTCCACGAGGTCTCCTGCTTCTGTCATGGCTGCTAGAACAGACTGTTACCAAGATGGGGACGGCTGACTCCCCCCACCGGAGCAGAGATCTTGGCTATCGCAGTTCGCAAAGAGTCGCTGACAGAAAAGAGACCTTGAATGTCAGCCTTATCCACCAGAACAGGGATAAGTTCCAGTCCCGAATCTCTGAGGTGGAGGGCAGGGTCTTCACAGTGGAGGACACAGTGTGCTCGGATTCGAGGGAGGCAAAGGCGCTCTAGGCGAGGGCAATAGACATTGATAACCGCCTTGGGTGGCACAACATCCGCATACTGGGTTTGCCCAAAAGAGCTGAAGGGCCCCAAACCAGCTGAATTCACTGAACAGCTCCTGTCCTCCCTATTGAACCTTAACAATATGCCTCCCATGTTTGCAGTGGAGAAGGGAGCACAGGGTCCCACCACTTTTTCCAAGGCATGGGGCCCCAGCGCCCTCTTTCCTTCTGCGCCTACTAAATTACAGAGATCACGACGTATACTGGTGGCTAACCATGCAATGCCTGAAATAAAATGAGAATGCCCCACTGTTATTTCCGGATTTCTCCCAAGAGGTGCAACAATGTTTGAAAGATGTACAATGTCGGCTTTAGGAAAAGGGATTCGCTTTGGCCTTCTATATCCTAGCAAGCTTAGAATTACAGATGGCGATAACACCCGTTTTTTTTTGTTTTGTTTTTTTATATACCTGAGGCTGCCTCGGCGTGGCTGGATACCCACTAACGACGCATCTCCTAGAAGTTAGTTTGGCATAACCTTGCTGGGGTCAGCTAAGTATAACATTCTCCAGTGCTGTGTTGCCTTATGTTATACAGGGGCCTTTAGTTTTGTCCCCTCTATTCTCCCATATTTCTGATGATGCCTCCAGCTTCCACCCCAGTTTGTTCACTTTTTTTTCAATGCTGTTGGACTGATGATCACTCCTGCCTGAGGAGCTCCAGTGTTAACCCCAAGTTTTTCTGCAAACTCTGGAATAAGAACTTTTAATTTTTTCACCACACTGGACAAATAAACAGTTTTCCCTTCCCCCATCTCATCGCTCTGGCTTAGTGAAGACATTTCTGCTTGTTCTAGCAGACTTCGCCTCCCACCCTGGTTCTGGGACTAGAGCCTTAACCTGTGATATGCCCTGAATTCACAGAGGCTCTTTTCATGTTTATTGGACAAAATATTGCACTTTTGCCTGTTAAAAGGTTCCCCTGTTTAAAAGATGGCCACAGATCTGGGCAGGGTAGGCACTTTGGTGCCCAATGGGTTATTGTTTTTGGTTTTATGTTTTCTTTAGGAATCCCTTATGATTTTCTCTGCTATATCTTGGTGTTGGATCCCTTGGTCTTTGCTGCTCCCAAGTTGTTCTAGGAGACCCCTGAATATCTTGCTCTTTCATACGATGGTGCCACCAAATAGTTCCACGTTTACTATCCTATCCTGGAATGTATGTGGTTTAACTACTTGCCGCCGGTGCTATAACCGAAAGATGGCTGCAGTGCAGGCCTTAATTGCCAGGAGGGCCTCCATGGATGTCCTCTCAAGCAAGCACTGTCTGCGTGAGGGGGAAAAAAAAGGCTGATCACCAGCTTCTGTCAGAAGAACGTCGGTTCCTCACACAGAAAGCCGCGGCTGCATTTTCTGTGCCCACCAGTGTCAGTTACCAGTGCCCACAGTGCCACCCATCAATGCCCACCAGTGTCTCAACAGTGTCACCTACCAGTGCCTATCAGTGCAGGAGAAAAATTACCTGTTTTCAGAATTTTAGAACACTGAAACGGTTTTTTGTTTTTTCAATTTTCGTCCTTTGTGTTATTTAGCAAAAAATGAAAAAAACAGCAGCAATTAAATACCACCAAAAGAAAGCGCTATCTATGTGAACAACATAATAAAAATGTCATTTGGGTAAACTATAGCAAGATTGCGCAATTGTCATTCAGAGAGTGACAGCACTGAAAATTGGTCTTGGCAGGAAGGGGGTTTAAGTGGCCCAGTAATCAAGTGGTTAAATTCCAAATTTAAAAGGGCTCTGCTATTTCGCTACCTTTTAATCTCACTCCCCTAACTTAATACTTTTCATGGCTAATAGATCTACTGACATGAACTTGATAAGATTGCATACCAATATTCATGGACAACACCTTAACACAGGCTCCAGGGTAGTGGCTTCGCTGGACATCAAAAAGGCTTTTGATATAGTAGAATGGCCTTTTTTTTTTTTTTTTTATGGAAGGTCCTCTGTAGGATGGGTTTCCCCTTAATATTCATACAGTGGTTGCAAACCATCTACAAAAGCCCTACCTTGGCCATTAAGCTAGGGGAAGGGCTTTCCCAACCCTTCTCACTGTCTGTCTAGGGATACCCGACAGGGCTGCCCTCTTTCTCCAGCTCTATTCACCATTGAGACATGGCAGAGGCTCTCCGCACTTCCCTATGTATTAAGGGGCTGCAGATTGGCTGGCTGGACGAGAGGGTGGTGCTGTATGCGGACGACCACCTGCTTTTTCTCAATGATGCAGGACTATCGCTGGAGGGTGCAGTCCAAGTTTTAAATGAATTTGCCCCATTACTGGACCACTAGTGAACTGGTTCAAAGCTTTTATTCCCCATCGATCCAGCTGCTTGAGAGGCCCCCCCCCCCCCGGGATCTTCCACTTCTATGGGTGGAACAATTCAAATACCTTTGGGTGGAAATATCCAGACAGGCCACAGACTACATAACCCTAAATCTGTCTCCACTAATCGAGGAGGCTCAGCTGAAGGCATGGGAGTCCCTGCCCCTATCGTTAATAGGACGCATCAATCTGATCAAAATTAAGGTTTTTGTCTAAATTCACCTACCTTTTCAGACATTCATCACAGTGGATTCCAAAATCCTTTTTCACCCAGCTCAACAAAATGTTTACCTCCTTTGTCTGGGACCCTCAGTCTCTAAGATATAGGTGGACCACATTGATGCGCCCGGCCTCCCAGGAAGGCCTGGCATTACCAGACTTTTACAAATACTACTTGATCACTCAATTGATTACTGCAGTGTGTTGGCTGGACCCTGATACTACCAACTCTGTGGTGCTACTTGAAGAGGCTGTGGTACAGTCACTAGAGGCCTTACATTTTTATTTTTTGGTGGCCCATGTGCTCCCTATGCATTAAGCCTCTCTGGAAGATGTCCTCAGGTTTGAATGTCCAAAAATATCCTGGATATATTTGCATCTCATTAGAATTTCATTACCAGCCATGGAGAAGCTCAGGGCCCACTGGCTCCAAGATGTCCCGGAATGTGACGGTGGTCACTGGGATGATATCTGAGACTTTCCATTCTGGTCCTTTCCCTCAGAGACCGCTTGATACAGTTTAAGCTGATCCACTGGGCCTACTATACCCCATATAGGTTACCTAAAATGAGCTCCAGCTTCCCTCTGGAGTGCTGGAGATGTGGGAGACCTCTGGGAGACTTTACTCACATTTTCTTGACCTGCCTAGTTATCACATGGTTTTGGGAAGAAGTGTTATCCTACATACTTTTGGTCAGTGATATTTCCTTACAGCCTTCCATGTCAGTTTGCCTGTTAGGACTTGTTGAGCAGATGATCCCCACTGTGGCAGGGCGTACTGTGGTGAGTTTGCTATTGTTCTATGCTAGAAAAGCCATCACACTTCATTGGAAACAAAACGGTCCCACCAACGAGTACTTTCTGGAAACAGCTGGTGAATACAAAGAGACGTATACCAACAGAGGATGTCCCAAAAAATACCAGAAAGTGTGGTCTAAAATCGTTAGCAGAGCCGTCTATGGCTTAATTCAATTTTTCTGTGTTTGAACGTGGAGTAGTCCTTAATTGAAGTGCTAATCAGAAATTAATCTTCCACAATATACTTTTCTTGAGGTTTTTTTTTTTTTTTTGCTATTGGTCATTTGGACACGTGGGAGAAAAAAGTTGGTAATTCCGCTGAGCACAAATAAAAGGGAACCTTGCCTTTTCTACTCAAAGGTGACATGCACTTTATTGGGTTGATTCTCTCACAGTGTATACACAAATGACCGTGCGTGGGTCACCTTTCTGGTGGTTATCTGTACGTGTTTTTAACACCAATAAAAAAAGATTAAAAAATAAAAATGTATTGGGTAAAAAACTGTGAAAATTGCACTTGCAGCAATAAACATGTAATGGAGCTTTAAACATGTGCCTGTCTGGGATACCCTGCATTCCATGGATTGAAGAATACAAAACCTGAAGTGACGCAAGTGGCTGCTTTATTTATTTTTATTAGTGTTTTTTGGGGGGATCTGCCAGTAGAAAAAAAAAAAAAAAAAAACGTGAAAGCTCCTAATGCTGATAAAAGCTGGCACAACAACGCTATTATGAGTGTTTTTCATCCACATTTTTTATTTTATTTTGTTAAACATATAGTGTGCATGGAGCCTTAAGCCTAGTAAACACGGGCTGAAATTCGGGTGGAATCGGCCAGTTCAATGGAAACCGGCTGATATTTGGTCCCTGTGAACCCATTTAGCTGACTTGTCGAAGGGGGCATGACCGAAAAAGGTCTGCTAATCGGCAGCCAATGGCTGAGAGCACTGTTCTGGCGTGGGGGGTGGGGGCCTTCCCCCTGTCATAATGCAATAGCTCAGCAGGGGATATTGCTGTACTAACATTGGATTGTTAGTACAGCAGCTACTCCAGCCCACTGGGTTGAATGAAAAAAAAACGACTAGTGTGTACCAGGCTTTGTTTTCTTTTTTAACACCTAGTATAGATCTTTATTGAAACATAAGTTATACAAGAAACGGCATTAAAAAAAATATTGCACAGCAGTAATACAGCGCACAGAAGGTAGAAAGGTACATACAATGTATACACTGGTATTTTACATGAAACCAGTAAAGAGTCATAATTGTAATAAAAAGTAGGATGC
The DNA here is from genome assembly GCF_037356315.1 of Lithobates pipiens. NCBI lineage: Eukaryota > Metazoa > Chordata > Amphibia > Anura > Ranidae > Lithobates > Lithobates pipiens. The sequence goes on along the minus strand of NW_027507787.1, from coordinate 56,675,979 downwards.
CGCCTAGTATAGATCTTTATTGAAACATAAGTTATACAAGAAACGGCATTAAAAAAAATATTGCACAGCAGTAATACAGCGCACAGAAGGTAGAAAGGTACATACAATGTATACACTGGTATTTTACATGAAACCAGTAAAGAGTCATAATTGTAATAAAAAGTAGGATGCCGCCGCCCCCCCCCCCCCCCAGCATGTTAATCAAAAAAGTTACAATCCCAACTTCTCTGTTAAGGAAATATTCAACAATCCAGCCATGGTTACCAAAGTTTTTTCATATTTCCTATTAATGTACGTCAATTTATACATAGGCATCACCACATTTATTGTAGATTCCCAATAGGTAATTTTTTTCATTGGATATGTTTTATAGCAGAAAGTAAAAAATAGTTTTTTTTTTTTTTTTTTTTTTTTTTTAATTGTCAGTTTATAGCGCAAAAATAAAATGGATCAAATACCACCAAAAGAAAGCTCTATTTGTGGGGAAAAAAAATGACATAAATTTTATTTGGGTACAGCATTGAGTGACTGTGTAATTGTCAGTTAACCGCTTCAGCCCCAGATTTTACCCTCTTCCTGACCAGAGCACTTTTTGTGATTCGGCACTGCGTCGCTTTAACTGACAATTGCGCACTGTGTGTCCTAGGGAGTGATTCTACCTGTGGGGGATGGGCTTTAAGTCATATGACAGGGAGCAGTGATCTCTGTCATGACACAAGCCAGAAGGGGGAAATGCCTTGTTTACATAGGCACTTCCCCGTTCTAAAACTCTGTGACACGATCGCGGGCATGGTCACGCTGTACGCGCCTGCTATCCCTGGCTCTTAAAAGGGGCGTACAGGTATGCCCATTTGCCCACCACTGCCATTGTGCTGATGCATATCGGCAAGCGGTCGGCAAGTGCAGCGGTCGGCAAGTGGTTAAAGTAACGCAGTGCCGTATCACAAAAAATTGCCTGGTTCGGGGGGGGTAAATCTTCTGGAGGTCAAGTGGTTAACCACTATAAACAAAAAAAAAAGGACTGTGATTTGCGGCGGACAATCAGACGACACTGACACTTTGCGGGAACCAGTGACACGAATACAGTGATCGGTGCTAAAATTATACACGTCACTGTACTAATGACACTGGCTGGGAAGGGGTTAAACATTTTGGGGCCGATCAAAAGGTTAACTGTGTGTCTAGCCTGTGTTTGTGTACTATATGTGCTTCTTTTACTAGAAGAGATGGAATGCTAGTCCCTGCTTTGCAGGAACACAGAATCCATCCCTCCCTCCCTGTCAGAACGGTGATTTTCTTTGTTTACATAGGCAGACCCCCTGTTCTGTGGTGTTTACATCGACATCAAATGCCGGATGTTCTGCCAAAAATTCCAACTTGCCAAAATCTCCAACCAACCACGTCACTTCCAGTGACTGTCCAGCAGCAATAATGGTACATTTGGATGAGTTGCCTGTTTTCACAGAGTATCAGCGGCGTATACACTCCGGTACGATTTGGCTGTTTTGACAGAACACCGTGTAAGGAGAACAAAAAAAGGTGCCACCTTGGAGGCGGCCATGTTGTTGGTTAGTGTCGGACAGACTAACAAAGTCCACTTTGTTGTACTGTATTGTATATGCTGCAGGCGTTTTGTGAAAACAGGTAACTTGTCCAAATCTCCAATTATTGCTGCTGAGATCTGGAAGATTGGCAAAAAACACACCAAACATTATTATACAGGATTTATATAGCGCCAACAGTTTGTGCAGCGCTTTACAAAATGAAGGCAGACATTACAGTTACAATAGCATTTGGTACAAGAGCAATCAGAGAGCCCTGCTCATTGGAGCATACTAAGAAAGTCATGGTAGTATCAACTACCACTGGTAAGAAAAAAAAAAACACTATCTGTGGTCCAGTAATGGTTTAGAGATGACACATATGGTGAGGTGTAGCATTACTCCACTCTTAGCCATGGAGCATCTATAAGCAGATTAGTCAGGCTGCTCTGTTACAACTGGCCCATGAACAGTAAGGGCCGGTTCACACAGCGAGGCGATGCGAGGCGACACGGCTCGCCTCGCCTCGCTCCCGCAAGTCGCCCCCGTTCTGTACAATGGAACCGTTCTGAGAGGAGCGACTCGAGTCGCTCCGACTCAGAAAAAAGGTTCCTGTACTACTTCGGGGCGACTTCGGGGGCGACTTGCATTGACTTCTATACAGAAGTCCTCTGCAAGTCGCCGCTGAGGTCCCCGCAGGTCGCGGCGAGGCAAGTCGGAGACGCCTCGCCTCGCCGCGCCTCGCTGTGTGAACCGGCCCTAAGGGAACCTATATTCATGTATGTTAGGATTAATGCGAATGATGTGGTAGCTCCTAGCAGCCAAATTCTACTCCAAACAGAAATATCATAAATTGTGTATCATTTCTGTCACAAAAATCCCAGTGTTATACACTAGGAGGGAGCGGTGATGTTAGTCTTTTTGGTCATGTGACAGTTCTTTTAACCTATTAATCTGATGGGGTTAAACTGAAGGATAGCGGTTGGAATAACTATCAAGGCACTGTCTCCAGACCAGGCAGGGTTGGAAATCAATCGGGTTTTATCCTCTCTATGTAATAAGAGGTCAAAACTTTTTGGGATGTTTGGAGCAGATGGATTGCAGTGGTCTTCTGCACAAAAGAAAAGCACATGGATATGGACTAAGTTGTGTAGTGCCCTAATCCAGGATTACAATAGCAAACAAATAACCCTCTAGGAATGGGACTATAGAGGCAATGTCAAAATTAGTCAATATTGATTAAAAAGTATAATTTATTGATACAAAGAAGTTTAAAACATATATCTGAAAATACATATTTTGCAGCAATAAGAGTACAGATATCGCAGTATTATTACATAGAAGTTATACAAGCAGGACATATGACACTGATGTGTTTTGATGACTCTTCTTCATGAGGTGTCTAAAAGGTGGTGCAAATTGCTATCTGGAAAGTAAGTGGAAATATAAGTACAAATTACATCATATATGTCCAATATGTGGCAACCTTTCAAATTAATAAGTATAGGCAATGCCATATTAACTGGTAAAGCACCACTAGAAATATATGTAGAATACATTCTGCTGAATATTCAAACCAAGAAAAGATATGCCGATGTCTCCCCCAGGAAAATAGCCCACCGCCAGACCATGAGAGATATGGAGTGCAGAGATCTCCCTAGACTTAGAGACACACAGGAATGATCAAGCCACTTGTTGAAGATGCTGGAGAGGGCCAGCCTATTGGGATGGTAAGGGCTGTAGGCTGGGCCGGACTTACCATTGGGCTTGACTGGGCTCAAGCCCATGGGTCCCGCCCAATAGGGGGCCCCGCCGAGATACATAGCCGAGTGTACTCGGCTCAGCTCATAGTCATGCCCAGTCCTGCCCTATGATGGACATAACACAGGAACTGGGCATGACTGTGAGCCGAGCCGAGTACACTCGGCTACTCTCAGCTCCGCTCAGCACTGCCAGAGGACCCGAGAGCCTCCGAGATACACAGGGCTCTGTAACTTGGCGGCGCAATTTTTAAACTTCAAGACTGTAATGACAAGGCTGCAAATGACACTGGGGCAAGGCTACAACTGACAAAGCTGCAATGACACTGGATAAGGCTGCATTGATGGGCATTTAAATGTAAGTTTTTTTCCTTAACCACTTGAGGACCGCCGTATTGCCATTGTACGTCAGCACAATGGCACAGGCAGGCATAATCACGTACATCTACGTGATTGCCTTCCAGCGGGTGGGGGGTCCGATCGGACCCCCTCCCGCTGGTTACGGCGGTCCGATTCGGTCCAGGAGCGCTCCGTGATGAGGGGATGGCCGTTGGTTTTCGGCCACCCCCTCTGGATCGCTCCTGGCCAATGAGAAGCTTCCTCCCCTGTGTATTGTTTACACAGGAAGGAGGAAGTGATGTCATTCTCCTCGGGGCGGTCTTTTTGACCGGACTACGAGGAGAACAGTAAAAGTAAGTGTGCACCAACACTACACTGACATGTAGGTACACACAGGCACACAAACCCCCCCCGATCCCCCCCCCGATCGCCCCCCGATCCCCCCCCCGCCCCCCCTCCCCCCCCAGTCACAGTGTCACTGATTGCATTGATCATTTCTTTACTGATCAATGCATTCAGTGTCAGTTGTGACAGTAAAAACTGTCAGGACAGTTAGTGTTAGGTCCAGGGTAGCCCCCTATCACCCCCCAATAAAGATTTAACCCCCTGATTGCCCCTAGAGTTAACCCTTTCACCCCCTTTTGCCAGTGTCACTAAGCGATCATTTTTCTGATCGCTGCATGTGTCGCTAGTGTCGCTAGGTAGCTAGTTATTTTTTTAGGTTCACCGCCAGGTTTTTATAGCGCTAGGTACCCCGATATACTACCCAATAATGTTTTTAACCCCCTGATTGCCGCTAGTTAACCCTTTCACCCCCTTTTGCCAGTGTCACTAAGCGATCGTTTTTCTGATCGCTGCATTAGTGTCGCTACAGTCGCTAGGTAGCTAGTTATTTTTTTAGGTTCACCGCCAGGTTTTTATAGCGCTAGGTACCCCGATATACTACCTAATAATGTTTTTAACCCCCTGATTGCCGCTAGTTAACCCTTTCACCCCCTTTTGCCAGTGTCACTAAGCGATCATTTTTCTGATCGCTGCATGTGTCGCTAGGTAGCTAGTTATTTTTTTAGGTTCACCGCCAGGTTTTTATATCGCTAGGTACCCCGATATACTACCCAATCATGGTTTTAACCCCCTGATTGCCGCTAGTTAACCCTTTCACCCCCTTTTGCCAGTGTCACTAAGCGATCGTTTTTCTGATCGCTGCATTAGTGTCGCTACAGTCGCTAGGTAGCTAGTTATTTTTTTAGGTTCACCGCCAGGTTTTTATAGCGCTAGGTACCCCGATATACTACCCAATAATGGTTTTAACCCCCTGATTTCCGCTAGTTAACCCTTTCACCCCCTTTTGCCAGTGTCACTAAGCGATAATTTTTCTGAACGCTGCATCAGTGTCGCTAGTGTCGCTAGGTAGCTAGTTATTTTTTTAGGTTCACCGCCAGGTTTTTATAGCGCTAGGTACCCCGATATACTACCCAATAATGGTTTTAACCCCCTGATTGCTGCTAGTTAACCCTTTCACCAGCGATCACAGTATAAGTGTCACTGGTGACGCTGGTTAGCCAGTTAGTTATTTAGGTTCCCCGTCAGGTTTTTATATAGCGCCAGGGACCCCCATATACTACCTAATAAAAATTTGAACCCCCTGATTGCCCCTAGTTAACCCTTTCACCACTGATCACCGTATAAGTGTTACGGGTGACTCTGGTTAGTTTGTTTTTTATAGCATTTTATATTCAAATCCGGAAGGCAGTGCTTGGTTTTCGGGGTCCCGTACGTGGCTAGGCTCCCAAAAAGTCCCCCACATGTGGTATCCCCGTACTCGGGAGAAGCAGCAGAATTTATTTTGGGGTGTAATTTGACTTCTGCACATAGCATGTGTGAGCAATATATCATTTAGTGACAACTTTGTGCAAAAAAAAAAAAGTTTGTAATATTCCCGCAACTTTTGGCAAAATATAAAATATTCCATGGACTCAACATGCCTCTCAGTAAATAGCTTGGGGTGTCTACTTTCCAAAATGGGGTCATTTGGGGGGGGTTTGTGCTATTTTGGCATTTTATGGCCTTCGAAACTGTGATAGGTAGTGAGGAGTTAAATCAAAAATTTGCACCCTTAGAAATCCTGAAGGTGGTGATTGGTTTTCGGGGTGCCGTGCGCGACTAGACTTCCAAAAAGTCCCACACATGTGGTATCCCCGTACTCGGGAGAAGCAGCAGAATGTATTTTGGGGTGTCATTTCACATATGCCCATAGCATGTGTGAGCAATATATCATTTAGTGACAACTTGGTGCAAAAAAAAAAAAGTTTGTAATATTCCCGCAACTTGTGGCAAAATATAAAATATTCCATGGACTCAACATGCCTCTCAGTAAATAGCTTGGGGTGTCTACTTTCCAAAATGGGGTCATTTTGGGGGGTTTTGTGCTATTTTGGCATTTTATGGCCTTCGAAACTGTGATAGGTAGTGAGGAGTTAAATCAAAAATTTGCACCCTTAGAAATCCTGAAGGTGGTGATTGGTTTTCGGGGTGCCCTGCGCGACTAGACTCCCAAAAAGTCCCACACACGTGGTATCGCCATACTCGGGAGAAGTAGCGGAATATATTTTGGGGTGCAATTCCACATATAACCATGGCATGTGTGAGCAATATATCATTTAGTGACAACTTTTTGTAAAAAAAATTTTTTTTTTTTTTTTTTGTCATTATTCAATCCCTTAGGACAAAAAAAATAAATATTCAATGGGCTCAACATACCCATCAGCAATTTCCTTGGGGTGTCTACTTTCCAAAATGGGGTCATTTGGGGGGGATTTGTACTGCCCTGCCATTTTAGCACCTCAAGAAATGAGATCGGCAGTCATAAATTAAAAGCTGTGTAAATTCCAGAAAATGTACTCTAGTTTGTAGACGCTATAACTTTTGCGCAAACCAAAAAATATACGCTTATTGACATTTTTTTTACTAAAGACATGTGGCTAAATAAATTTTGCCCTCAATGTATGACTAAAATTTAGTTTATTCGATTTTTCTTATAACAAAAAGAAGAAAATATCTTTTTTTTTCAAAATTTTCGCTCTTTTTCCATTTATATCGCAAAAAAAAAAAAATCGCAGAGGCAATCAAATACCATCAAAAGAAAGCTCTATTTGTGGGAAGAAAAGGACGCAAATTTCGTTTGGGTGCAATATTGCATGACCGCGCAATTACCAGTTAAAGCAGCGCAGTGCGAAATTGCAAAAAGACCTCTGGTCCTTAAGGTGTTTATTGGTCCGGAGCTGAAGTGGTTAAACTTCCCTCCTAAAAGTTTTTTCCCTTAAAATTCCCTCCTAAACTTGGGGTGCGTGTTATACGCTGGCGCACAGATACACAGATAAATATGGTCATGTATAGAAGGTAGGGACCAAAAGTGACTTAAGCCCAGGGGCCCCCACCACCCTAAGTCCTGCCCTGGCTGTAGGTACATGGAAAATACATGATGGGTGATGGGCTTTACATTTTATGAAAAAAAAAATATATATCTATATATTGGATTCTCCCTATATAATGCTGAGAAATATATAGGAAATGCACTTAAATTTTAGTTAAAGGTCAAATCAGAATAGTCAAAAGCAGTAGGCTAATATGGGTCCCCTCAAATGCAGAAGAATTTTCCATGCATAGATGGTATGCCTCACAGGATTGGTAATCTTTAGGACTAGGCAAGAACATAACTGAGCAAGGCCTGGTTCACACCTAAGCAGGTCGCAATTTGCATATTCCAGGTGCATTTTTCAATACATGTTTTTGATCCATTAAAGTCTATGGAACTAAAAACCAGAAAAAAGTCCCTGGCCCTTTCCATAAAATGCACAGATGTGAACATGATCCATAGGAAACCATGTTAAATGGACTTTAGTGTGTTTCTGCAAAACTGAAAATGCACTAAAAAAATGCATAGGTGTGAACCAGGCCTTAGAGGGTCTAAAAAAATCAAATGCCAGTAAAGTTAGACATATGGGGTCCACAAAGGTGGTAAATCAGCTGGGAAGTTCATTACTAAGTAGTTGCATTGATCAGCATACAGCTCACATACGTGGAGACCACTGCCCTAGCAGATCACTGTCAGCCTATTAGGTAAGGGGGAGGATTTACCTTGGTAAGTAGTGAAGATTAAAAAAGAGAGCAATCCTAACGCTACCTAAATGGTTAGCCCTACCAGGTCCTCAATATGATCTGACTCAAGGCACAGAGTGACCTTGCGCAGGAGAAGCCATTCCGGCCACAGACAGAGCTGCTCGAGTCGCAGGAGAAGTCGCTCAGGCCACAGCGGGAGTCACAGGAGAAGTCACTCCAGATCATATTCTAGACACAGCCACTCCTACCATAGAAGATCTCCTGTGTATAGACAGCGATCCCCAGTGCGACCCTCCAGAAACGCATGCTGGATATGCGGGGCCGCAGCTCTCCCCGACAAACTGACATGCCGTAGGTGCTTCGAGGAGGCTACTAAGGAAAAAGAACCACAGTCTAGAGAGCCTGTAGCTCCACAGATTCTTACTCCGGAGACAGAGTTGTTGACGCAAAGTGCCTCATCTTCTCCTCCGAGTACATCAAGAGAGCAGGATTCCCCGTCTGATAATGAGGGGTTGGAAGCATCTGCCGGTTTTGACTTTTTGCTAATAGAACCCTTTGTCAAGTCAGTTAACCACTTCAGCTCCGGACCAATAAACACCTTAAGGACCAGAGGTCTTTTTGCAATTTCGCACTGCGCTGCTTTAACTGGTAATTGCGCGGTCATGCAATATTGCACCCAAACGAAATTTGCGTCCTTTTCTTCCCACAAATAGAGCTTTCTTTTGATGGTATTTGATTGCCTCTGCGATTTTTTTTTTTTGCGATATAAATGGAAAAAGAGCGAAAATTTGGAAAAAAAAAGATATTTTCTTCTTTTTGTTATAAGAAAAATCGAATAAACTAAATTTTAGTCATACATTGAGGGCAAAATTTATTCAGCCACATGTCTTTAGTAAAAAAAATGTCAATAAGCGTATATTTTTTGGTTTGCGCAAAAGTTATAGCGTCTACAAACTAGAGTACATTTTCTGGAATTTACACAGCTTTTAATTTATGACTGCCTATCTCATTTCTTGAGGTGCTAAAATGGCAGGGCAGTACAAATCCCCCCCAAATGACCCCATTTTGGAAAGTAGACACCCCAAGGAAATTGCTGATGGGTATGTTGAGCCCATTGAATATTTATTTTTTTTGTCCTAAGGGATTGAATAATGACAAAAAAAAAAAAAAAAAAAAAGTTGTCACTAAATGATATATTGCTCACACATGCCATGGTTATATGTGGAATTGCACCCCAAAATATATTCCGCTACTTCTCCCGAGTATGGGGATACCACGTGTGTGGGACTTTTTGGGAGTCTAGTCGCGCACGGCACCCCGAAAACCAATCACCACCTTCAGGATTTCTAAGGGTGCAAATTTTTGATTTAACTCCTCACTACCTATCACAGTTTCGAAGGCCATAAAATGCCAAAATAGCACAAAACCCCCCAAAATGACCCCATTTTGGAAAGTAGACACCCCAAGCTATTTACTGAGAGGCATGTTGAGTCCATGGAATATTTTATATTTTGCCACAAGTTGCGGGAATATTACAAACTTTTTTTTTTTTGCACCAAGTTGTCACTAAATGATATATTGCTCACACATGCTATGGGCATATGTGAAATGACACCCCAAAATACATTCTGCTGCTTCTCCCGAGTACGGGGATACCACATGTGTGGGACTTTTTGGGAGTCTAGTCCCGCACGGCACCCCGAAAACCAATCACCACCTTCAGGATTTCTAAAGCCCCGTACACACGAGAGGACTTATGTCCGACAGACTTCCAAAGGAGTTCCTCCGGAATTCCGCCGGAGTTCTGACAGACTTTTCGGCCGAACGGACTTGGCCACACACGATTACACTAAACTCCGACGGATTCGAACGTGATGACGTACGACCCGACTCGAATAAGGAAGTTCATAGCCAGTAGCCAATAGCTGCCCTAGCGTCGGTTTTAGTCCGTCGGAGTAGCATACACACGAGCGGATTTTTCGAAGGGGACCGGGTCCGGCGGAGTTCCGTCGGGAAAATTTGAAGCATGCTTCATTTCTAAAGTCCGTCAGACTTTTGCGAAGCTAAAGTCCGTTGCAGCCCACACACGATCGGATAGTCTGACGGACTCGGTCTGACGGACTTTGGATGTTAAAAAGTCCGCTCGTGTGTACGGGGCTTAAGGGTGCAAATTTTTGATTTAACTCCTCACTACCTATCACAGTTTCGAAGGCCATAAAATGCCAAAATAGCACAAAACCCCCCCAAATGACCCCATTTTGGAAAGTAGACACCCCAAGCTATTTACTGAGAGGCATGTTGAGTCCATGGAATATTTTATATTTTGCCAAAAGTTGCGGGAATATTACAAACTTTTTTTTTTTTTTTTGCACAAAGTTGTCACTAAATGATATATTGCTCACACATGCTATGGGCAGAAGTCAAATTACACCCCAAAATAAATTCTGCTGCTTCTCCCGAGTACGGGGATACCACATGTGGGGGAGTTTTTGGGAGCCTAGCCACGTACGGGACCCCGAAAACCAAGCACTGCCTTCCGGATTTGAATATAAAATGCTATAAAAAACAAACTAACCAGAGTCACCCGTGACACTTATACGGTGATCAGTGGTGAAAGGGTTAACTAGGGGCAATCAGGGGGTTCAAATTTTTATTAGGTAGTATATGGGGGTCCCTGGCGCTATATAAAAACCTGACGGGGAACCTAAATAACTAACTGACTAACCAGCGTCACCAGTGACACTTATACTGTGATCGCTGGTGAAAGGGGGGTGAAAGGGTTAACTAGCAGCAATCAGGGGGTTAAAACCATTATTGGGTAGTATATCGGGGTACCTAGCGCTATAAAAACCTGGCGGTGAACCTAAAAAATAACTAGCTACCTAGCGACACTAGCGACACTGATGCAGCGTTCAGAAAAATTATCGCTTAGTGACACTGGCAAAAGGGGGTGAAAGGGTTAACTAGCGGAAATCAGGGGGTTAAAACCATTATTGGGTAGTATATCGGGGTACCTAGCGCTATAAAAACCTGGCGGTGAACCTAAAAAAATAACTAGCTACCTAGCGACTGTAGCGACACTAATGCAGCGATCAGAAAAACGATCGCTTAGTGACACTGGCAAAAGGGGGTGAAAGGGTTAACTAGCAGCAATCAGGGGGTTAAAACCATTATTGGGTAGTATATCGGGGTACCTAGCGATATAAAAACCTGGCGGTGAACCTAAAAAAATAACTAGCTACCTAGCGACACATGCAGCGATCAGAAAAATGATCGCTTAGTGACACTGGCAAAAGGGGGTGAAAGGGTTAACTAGCGGCAATCAGGGGGTTAAAACCATTATTGGGTAGTATATCGGGGTACCTAGCGCTATAAAAACCTGGCGGTGAACCTAAAAAAATAACTAGCTACCTAGCGACTGTAGTGACACTAATGCAGCGATCAGAAAAACGATCGCTTAGTGACACTGGCAAAAGGGGGTGAAAGGGTTAACTAGCGGCAATCTGGGGGTTAAAAACATTATTGGGTAGTATATCGGGGTACCTAGCGATATAAAAACCTGGCGGTGAACCTAAAAAAATAACTAGCTACCTAGCGACACATGCAGCGATCAGAAAAATGATCGCTTAGTGACACTGGCAAAAGGGGGTGAAAGGGTTAACTCTAGGGGCAATCAGGGGGTTAAATCTTTATTGGGGGGTGATAGGGGGCTACCCTGGACCTAACACTAACTGTCCTGACAGTTTTTACTGTCACAACTGACACTGAATGCATTGATCAGTAAAGAAATGATCAATGCAATCAGTGACACTGTGACTGGGGGGGGAGGGGGGGCGGGGGGGGGGGGATCGGGGGGGGTTTGTGTGCCTGTGTGTACCTACATGTCAGTGTAGTGTTGGTGCACACTTACTTTTACTCTTCTCCTCGTAGTCCGGTCAAAAAGACCGCCCGAGGAGAATGACATCACTTCCTCCTTCCTGTGTAAACAATACACAGGGGAGGAAGCTTCTCATTGGCCAGGAGCGATCCAGAGGGGGTGGCCGAAAACCAACGGCCATCCCCTCATCACGGAGCGCTCCTGGACCGAATCGGACCGCCGTAAACAGCGGGAGGGGGTCCGATCGGACCCCCCACCCGCTGGAAGGCAATCGCGTAGATGTACGTGATTGTGCCTGCCTGTGCCATTGTGCTGACGTACAATGGCAATACGGCGGTCCTTAAGTGGTTAAAGAGGAGACAGGTTGGGAGGAACCCCAGGAGGCTCAACCGAAACTGAAGAAATACTTCCCGAACCTCAAAAGGGACTCAGAGGCTTTACCATTCATTGAGGAATTGGACGATTTAATTAAGGAAGAATGGCAGGGACCCAAGAAGAAATTGAGTCTGAATAACAGGCTTGCCAAATTGTATCCCCTTAAAGGGCCTAAAGTGAGTCCTCTGGTCTCCCCTCCTATTGTAGACACATCTCTTATGCGGTTAGCCAGGCATGTGACACTGCTGATTGAGGACGCTGTGACATTCAGGGATGTTCTGGATAGGAGGATTGACACGGATATGAAAAGGGCCTACCTAGTGGCAGGAGGCGATTGCAGACCGGCAGTGGCACTTGCAGCCGTAGGCAGGGCCATCTGCAGCTGGTCGACGAACACCGAGAAGTTGGTCTCAGAAGGCTCAGATCAGGAGAGCATAGTGAAAGCTCTGCAGGAGTTGAGTCTCGCAGGGGACTTTGTGGCAGAGGCCTCGGTGGATGCAATTGAATCGGCATCAATGGCCATGTTGGCCTCTGTAATGGCCAGGCGGGCACTGTGGCTGAAACCCTGGGCGGCAGATCCTGTCTCTAAATCTAATTGGTGCCGCATCCCAAATGACGGCGAGAACCTCTTTGGTGCAAAGCTGGATTCAGCAATTTCAAAAGTGTCCGGTGAGAAGTCGGGACTTATACCATCAGACAGGAAACCAAAGCAACAGAGGCCTCCTCCCTTTAGGCGTAATCTGCCAGACAGATACAGGGACGCAAACCCCTATAGGCCTGGGAAAGAATACAGGAGGAGCTGGAAGAACCCCCAAACATCTTTTGTGAAGTTCCAGAAACCCAAAACTCCCGCTTCCGGTGACCAAAAGTCTTTTTGAAGGTGCGCCCGCCCAGCCAGCGGTAGTGGGGGCAAGGCTTTCAATATTCAAGCTGGCCTGGGCGGAAGCAATAAAGGACCCATGCACAATGGCCACTGTCCATTTTGGGCACAGATGGTCTTTCAGAGGACATCCCCCAGGGGATCATTTTTGTCCAACCAGGCTTCCACCATCCGGGGGAAAAATGGTTACTGCTGACCAGTTATGTTCAAGAGCTTCTCCAGAAGAAAGCAATAATAGAAGTATCTATATCACAGAGTGGACAGGGATTCTACTCCCCGTTATTCCTGGTCAAGAAAAAAATCAGGGGACCTACGTCCAGTCTTAGATCTGAAAAACCTCAATCGCTCCATCCGAGTGGAGTCATTCAAGATGGAAAGTTTACAATCGATCCTCCAAGCCATAAATCTGGGAGACTGGATGCTTTAGTGTTACAAGGGAAAAGTCTACGTTATCAGGTATGCCTTGGTTTTAACCAATATTAATGGGTGTAACCATTTAACTGAAAAGTGAATCCCTACACCTTCCTCCCTAAGTGAAAAAGCAAACAGATGCTGCAATTAAAAAACCTGAATACAAGATTTAAATATCAATGAAAGAAAACTTAAATTGTGCAACCTGAATTTGTTAATCAAACGAGTGTTTAAATGAGTCTCCGGAATACAAATTTTCGTGCCCAAGCTGCTGTGCCCTTCACTCTCACCAACAACAAAATCAATAATTGATTGATCAGTGGTAAAAAAAAACACACTCCGTGATAGTAACAAAGTGTCCCTGTTATGCCACTCATAAAATGTGTAAAAATAAAGAACATAACGATAATGAGTCTGTATGTCACACAGGTCAGCCAAACCCAATTATCAAACACCAGAAAAAATAAATACAGAAATACAGACTTCCACTGTGATGTGCCAAACACTCTTACTCAGTAGAACTGCAAGTGAAAATGAAACATTGCTAGTGATAGATAACAAATTATTACTTAATCAAAAAATGTCCACATTACCCAACTAGTGAAAAAAACTGAAGGAAAAAGTCCATATAATGCATAGATCAAATGGATATTGAACTTCAAACAAAGTTGTTTCTCCAGAGATGTAGCAAAAACTGACACATTAGCAACAGTCTATCTTTCTGCCCTCTCTCCATGCAGCAGTAGCGCACATCACTCTGCGGGTAATAGCTTTACAGGAAAGTTGAAATGTGACCGATTGGCCGCTTACCAGATCCCAGGATCAAACGAGCATGTCTCAGACCAGAGCCTCCACACAGAGCAATGTCCACCTCCAACTCCTCAGCCTGGATCCTCCGCTCTCTCAGTATACAGCAATCACCTCCACTCCGTGTCTCAGCTGCAGACCACACAAAGCTCTTCACCTCCTCCACTGGCTAAACGCACGCCACCTCTTCCTCCGTCCGGCATGCAGGGCAGAAAAAACTAATAGTGCAGTATTGTTGGATGGGTGTTTGATAATTGGGTTTGGCTGACCTGTGTGACATACAGACTCATTATCTTTATGTTCTTTATTTTTACACATTTTATGAGTGGTATAACAGGGACACTTTGTTACTATCACTGAGTGTGTTTTTTACCACTGATCAATCAATTATTGATTTTGTTGTTGGTGAGAGTGAAGGACACAGCAGCTTGGGCATGGAAATTTGTATTCCGGAGACTCATTTAAACACTCCTTTGATTAACCCATTCAGGTTGCGCAATTGTTTTCTTTCAGACTGGATGCTTTCCATAGACCTCCAGGAAGCCTACCTACATATCCCAATCCATGTTGCCTTTCAGAAGTTCCTTCGGTTCTCGGTAAATCAGGGCCATTTCCAGTTTTAGAGCCTCCCATTCGGGATCTCTACTGCCCCCAGAACTCACAAAGGTCCTGTTACCAGTGATAGCGTCCTTAAGGGAGAAAGGGTTGAGAGTCCATCACTAAGGCTTGGTTCACACAGGGGCGACACGACTTCAGGACGACTTTGTGAGGCAACTTGGAGACGACTTGAACACGACTTTTAGACACGACCTGGGGCGACTTACAAGTCGCCCCAGGCCAGGCGACTTTTGCCGTGGCCAATCAGAGAATGAGCTCTGAAGGGGGAACTCCACGCCAAATTTCTGAAAAAAATTTGGCGTGGGTTCCCCCTCCGAGAGCATACCAGGCCCTTAGGTCTGGTATGGATTCCAAGGGGAACCCCCTACGCCGAAAAAACGGCGTGGGGGTCCCCCCCAGATCCACACCAGACCCTTATCCGAGCACGCTACCTGGCCGGCCAGGAAAGGGGGTGGGGACGAGCGGGCGCCCCCCCAAAGCACCTTGTCCCCATGTTGATGAGGACAAGGGCCTCTTCCCGACAACCCTGGCCGTTGGTTGTCGGGGTCTGCGGGCGGGGGGCTTATCGGAATCCGGGAGCCCCCTTTAATAAAGGGGCCCCTGGATACCGGCCCCCCACCCTATGTGAATGAGTATGGGGTACAATGTACCCCTACCCATTCACCTGTAAAATAAAGTACAAAAAAAAAAAACACAACACACAAGATAAAATAATTTATTGCACAGCTCCGGGGGTCTTCCGTCTTCGGGGGTCCTCTCGCCGGACTCCTCCGCTATCTTCTTGTAGCTCTTTTACTAGCGGAGGAGCCCGGCATTCTTCTTCGTCGCCGCGGCCTCTTCTTCCGACTTCGGGGTCTTATCCCCCTCTTCGGTTCTTCTGCCGGGCCACCGCGCCTTCTTATAGCCCTTTTACAGGCGGTGCCCCGGTCTTCTGTCGCCGCCGCTGCCTTCCGTTCTTCTTCTTCTTCTCCTGGAGATGTTGACTCAACGTTCTCTCCGACCACAATGCCAGGGACGCGCTGCGCTGCCACTTATATAGGGACAAGGGGCAGTGTCACATGGGTTGATGTCACATGGGTTGATGTCACATGGCGACAGTCCCAGCATCCTCCGGGACTGTGACATCGTAAGGGGGCGGGGTCGCCATGTGACATCAACCCATGTGACATCAACCCATGTGACACTGCCCCTTGTCCCTATATAAGTGGCAGCGCAGCGCGTCCCTGGCATTGCGGCCGGAGAGAACGTTGAGTCAGCATCTCCAGGAGAAGAAGAAGAACGGAAGGCGGCGGCGCCAGAAGACCGGGTCACCGCCTGTAAAAGAGCTATAAGAAGGCGCGGTGGCCCGGCAGAAGAACCGAAGAGGGGGACAAGACCCCCGAAGTCGGAAGAAGAGGCCGCGGCGACGAAGAAGAATGCCGGGCTCCTCCGCTAGTAAAAGAGCTACAAGAAGATAGCGGAGGAGTCCGGCGAGATGACCCCCGAAGACGGAAGACCCCCGGAGCTGTGCAATAAATTATTTTATCTTGTGTGTTGTGTTTTTTTTTGTACTTTATTTTACAGGTGAATGGGTAGGGGTACATTGTACCCCATACTCATTCACATAGGGTGGGGGGCCGGTATCCGGGGCCCCCTTATTAAAGGGGGCTCCCGGATTCCGATAAGCCTCCCGCCCGCAGACCCTGACAACCAACGGCCAGGGTTGTCGGGAAGAGGCCCTTGTCCTCATCAACATGGGGACAAGGTGCTTTGGGGTGGGGGGGGCCGCACGCCCCCCCCCCCCTCCCCCAAGGCACCCCCCCATGTTGAGGGCACGCGGCCTGGTACGGCTTAGGAGGGGGGGCGCCCGCTCGTCCCCACCCCCTTTCCTGGCCGGCCGGGTAGCGTGCTCGGATAAGGGTCTGGTGTGGATCTGGGGGGACCCCCACGCCGTTTTTTCGGCGTAGGGGGTTCCCCTTGGAATCCATACCAGACCTAAGGGCCTGGTATGCTCTCGGAGGGGGAACCCACGCCAAATTTTTTTCAGAAATTTGGCGTGGAGTTCCCCCTTCAGAGCTAATAATTCTGTCAAAGTCTCCTCCATATAGACAGAGATCCGACTTGGAGGCGACCTCCATTGAAATCAATGGGTACAAGTCGGATTGAAGTAGTACAGGAACTTCTTTTGAAGTTGGAGGCGACTTCAGTAGCTTGCATTAAGACGGCTCTCATTCACTTACATTGATTTTTAAATGTTGTCCGACCTGAGGCGACTAGGGGCGACCTGAAGTTGGATCGCAGTCGCCCCTGTGTGAACCGAGCCTAACTGGATGACATCCTCCTCCTTTCAAGCAGCCAGGAGTCCCTTATCCAACATCGAGAGGTCCTAGTTGCCACACTACAAGGACTGGGCTGGTTAATAAACTGGAAAAAGAGCAATGCTCGTCCCACCCAGAGGATGGTCTTCCTGGGTGCGGAGTTGGATACCCGGACAAACACGGTGGAACTACCGGTAGAGAAGATTTCCCCCCTGATTCAGAGGGTGAGAAGAGCAATCTCTGCAGCATCCCTACCAGCCAGAGCATGTCTCAGTCTCCTAGGCTCTTTTTCTGTGACCATTCCTATGGTCCAATGGGCCCAATGGAATGCGAGACCCTTTCAAACTTCCTTCCTGCGCCAATGGGATGGCTCATCTATGACCCAGCTGATCTACATCACGGAGGAGGTCAAACAATCCTTACAGTGGTGGACCCATCTCTGCAATCTGAGGAGATGCAGGCATATAGTCTCCCCTCCTCAGGAAACGGTAACCTCGGATGCCAGCCTGGAGGGATGGGGGGCACACTACCAACATCATGCGGCCCAGGGGCGCTGGCGATTCAGGATCCAAGATTCAGTCTCAAACGTGCTGGAAATGAAGGCAGCCTTTCAGGCCCTCCTGGCCTTCAGCGCTTACCTGAGAGGGAAATAACTTCTCCTGAGGGTGGACAACAAGGTGACCGTCGCCTACATCAACAGGCAGGAGGGCATCAGAAGCTCCTCCCTGATGCAGGAATTTCAACCCGTGTTTGAGTGGGCACAACTGAACCTACTGGATCTTAGAGCGGCCTATATTCCAGGGGTTGAGAATGTCCTGGCCGACTCACTCAGCAGAAGCTTTGTTTCCAACAACGAGTGGTCTCAGCATTCACTCTTATAACTCAGACCTGGGGCCCACCGGACATAGATCTGGCGGCTACACCAGCAAATGAAAAATGTCAGAGGTTCCTATCAAGAATCCCCTTTCCTTCAGCGGAGGGAGTAGATTGTCTTCAACATCCCTGGAACTTCAACCTCGGCTACATCTTCAATCCGACTCTCCTCATAGCGAGGTTCCTTCTGAGGCTCAAGAGGTCGGCAGCACTAGTAGTGGCAGTGATCCCCTTTTGGCCAAGGAGGCCATGGTTCACTACTCCCCTACAAATGAAAACGGCGGATCCAGTTCCTCTCCCGCTGTCAGCAGACCTGCTCTCTCAGGGCCAGCTTCTACATCCGAACCCAGAGAGACTACAACTGATGGCCTGGAGGCTGAGAGGATTAGGTATTTAGAACAATGCTGTTCTCAGAGGGTTAGGGAGACATTGCTCCAGGCTAGGAAGCCGACTACCAACAACACCTACCGAAGGATCTGGGAGAAGTTTACCACCTTTTCTCAACAAGGTTGGGACATATCTTCACTAGCAGCCTCTCAAATTCTGGAATTCCTGCAGTCAGGCCTAGAGAAAGGACTTCGATCCAGTACTCCGAAAGTCCAAGTATCAGCCCTATCCTCTCTAACCGGGGTCAAATGGGCACATGATCCTCTAGTCATCCAGTTTCAGAGGGCCTGCTTTAAACTAAGGCCCCCTAGGAAACCTTCATTCCCAGTATGGGACCTCTCAGTTGTCCTGGAAATCCTGTCTAATGAACCATTCTCTCCTCTTGACAACATCTCCCTTTGGGATCTGACGCTCAAGGTTTCATTTTTGATTGCTATAACATCAGCAAAGAGAGTCTCGGAGATGCAAGCCCTGATGGCCAAAGAACCATACCTGGTCGTCTATCCGGACAGAATAGTACTAAGGCCTTCAGACCGTTTTGTACCTAAGGTGTCCTCCTCCTTCCAGCCCTTATCACAGATCAAGGTGATCCTCATCCTCTGGACGTCAGGGGCAACATTCTAAAATATCTTTCAGCAACCGAGTCAATCAGGAGATTGGAGAACCTCTTAATTGTTCCTTATGGCTGTAGGAAAGGTCAGGCGGCACCAGCTCGCACCATCGCTTCATGGCTGGTAAAGACTATCAAGAAGGCCTACTCGTTGAGTGAACTACAGATTCCGGAGGGCTTAATGTGCATTCCACCAGGGCAGTGGCAACTCCTTGAGCAGCCTATTGCAGGGTCTCGGTGGCCACCTGGTCTTCCAGAAACACCTTTATATCACATTATAAGGTGGATTCTGCACGACTTTCAACAATGGATTTGGGGAAGGCCAATTTTCCAGGCCAACTCCTCTATTTCTTGTTAATAAATTTTCTTTTCTTGCATTCACACCCAGTCTGCAAGTTACTCCGTAATTTTCCCTTCCTGTCGCATCTTCATGGCAGCATACAATGACCCACCCATTGAAGGTAATTCATATATACAGAGAATACTGGGGCAGGGGCCCTCTCATCATCTTATAGCTATGTGGTCCTATCAGGTTGTGGAGGCAGAGTCACAACCCAGAGTGTATGCTGCCATGAAGATGCGACAGGAAAGGAAAATTCCAGAAAGGTAAGTATACAATTTTCCGGTTTCTAGGTCCGTCAGATTTTTTTAAAGAAAAACAATCGGACTATCCCACACACGATCGGACTACTCGGCAGAATGAGTCTATCGGACCTAGTCTGCCAGAAAGTCCGGTCATGTGTATGCGGCATAACAAACCTTTGAGAGCTTCACAGATCAGCTGTATTTATACTGAGATTACATTACACACAGGTGGACTCTATTTACTAATTAGATGACTTCTAAAGCCCCATACACACGAGAGGACTTATGTCCGACAGACTTCCGAAGGAGTTCTGCCGGAGTTCCGACAGAGTTCTGACGGACTT
The DNA here is from genome assembly GCF_037356315.1 of Lithobates pipiens. Classification (NCBI taxonomy): domain Eukaryota; kingdom Metazoa; phylum Chordata; class Amphibia; order Anura; family Ranidae; genus Lithobates; species Lithobates pipiens. The sequence goes on along the minus strand of NW_027507787.1, from coordinate 56,656,156 downwards.
TTCGACTGAGCGGACTTGGCCACACACAATCACACTAAACTCCGACGGATTCGAACGTGATGACGTACGACTGGACTCGAATAAGGAAGTTCATAGCCAGTAGCCAATAGCTGCCCTAGCGATACACACGAGCGAATTTTTCGAAGGGACCGGGTCCGGCGGAGTTCCGTCGGAAAAATTTGAAGCATGTTCCATATTCTAAAGTCCGTCAGACTTTGGTGAATCAAAAGTCCGTTGCAGCCCACACACGATCGAATAGTCTGACGGAATCAGTCCGTCGGACTTTGGATGTTGAAAAGTCCGCTCGTGTGTACGCGGCATAAAGGCAATTGGTTCCACTAGATTTTAGTTAGGGGTAGCCTACTTCCTCTCCCGCTGTCAGCAGCCCCAGTAAATGGGGCTGAATGCAAATGCCTGCCACACTTTTCAGGTATTTGTAAATAAAATTGAAAACCATTTATCACTTTCCTTCCACTTCACAATTATGTGCCACTTTATGTTGGTCTATCACATAAAATCCCAATTAAATAAATTTACATTTTTGGTTGTAATATGATAAAATGTGGAAAATTTCAAGGGTTTTGAATACTTTTTCAAGGCACTGTATAACCCAATTTGATGATGTTACACCGAGTAAATAGATACCTAACATGTCATGCTTATGGTACTTAAAAATCTCCATAGTCTGCGCTTTAAATTTTTTTACTGGTTACCTGTTTAGAGTTACAGAGGAGGTCTAGCACTAGAATTATTGCTCTTGATCTAACGTTCTTGGCGATACCTCACATGTGTTGTGCTAACACCGTTTACATATGCATATTTTTTTTTCACTTTTTATTCCTATTACAAGGAATGTAAACATCACTTGTAATAGAAATATGGATGATAGATTCATAAAGATTAAAAAATACCCCAAATCTCTTCTTTACCTTTAAAATCAAAAGGAAAAAAATACTTCCAGCCTGGGGCAGAAGTGACGGCATGACGTCACTCCGGTCCTTCAAGGCCACAGAGAATAGTCTTTTATCGCCTCTTTGAACAGCTTACGGCACTGTCAAATCATTTCTCGGGCTCCCTGGTAAAACCGGTAAGCCTGAGAAACACCGGCGGGAGGGGGAAGCCGCTCTGACCCCTTTCATGAGAAAACCAGCCATCAGCTGAAAAATGAAAATACCAGAGTTATGGCTGATATCTTCAGCCATAACTCCAGTAAACCACTTGCAAACCGCAACATAAATGTACAATACGTATTGCTGTCGGCAAGTGCTATAGTGGCAGTTACATAAAAATTCCTACCCAATACTACAAGGTCTGCATATATAGACTTGAGCCAGGTGGGGGAGTTCTCCCCACAATTCAATATTGTCATAAGATGCGCACGGGTAAAGCGCTCTGGCGCACAGTTGTGCGCAATAGGAATAAGCTAAAGCACACAAGCACATACACACAGGGTGTGACCCCTTGCTGACATATAAAGGAAGTGAGGTCATCCAAACACACTGCTGGTTAGTCTTCAGCTTCCTGTGATTCCCACGCCTGCTCTTTTGATCTGTATTACCCGTTGTGACCCGGATTGCCTCATCGACCTCGCTGATCTTCTCCTGACCCGACTTCTGGCTTGACCTTGGACTCCCGCTTTCTGAACGTGTTTGACCCTCAGCCTGCATCTGGACTTACCTGCTATCTCCTGTGTTCGACCCCTGGCTTGTCTTTGGATTACCCGTCTGTCTCAGCATTCCTGGTACTTGTTGTCTTCTGATCTGGACTGTGTTTGACCCCTGGCCTGCCTCCTGGATTCTGTCTTTGCCTTACGGTCTTGCTATCATTGCTTCTGGACCTTCTCATGGGACATCACCTTTCAGCTCTGCTCAAGCTACCTGCTGATCTACTAGCAAGTGACTGTCCTACTAGTAGCTTGTGCCTCTTGGTGCAACCACCCTCTGTGCCACCTTCAGGGGTGGTCTGTGCCGAGTCGCAACAGCGACTGCTCTCGGCATATTGGACTCTGTGAGTACATTTATATGATAAATATACTACAAACTCCAAGGGAAATGGATATGGGCTCAAAATATAATCATTCTCACAAAATGCATGACATGAACTCCATGACAGCACCCAATTGATTAATAAGCATATAATACCTTTATTCAGCTAGATTAAAAATACACAAATAAACAAAAAAATATTAAAAAGCTACCTATCACCAAATCACCTATTATAATGATTTCAATAGGTCTACATATTTCAGATCAACCTTTTACATAAGTATATCATGTGTATTATATTGGTGGCAACCAAAAGAACTACCAGCTACTATTATATTATTGGTTACTGAGCTTTCAATGGAATACTACATTAGGATATAAAAGTGTGGTGTCCTACTAACTCCTACGATATAGCATGTCATCGCCAAAAGAAAATTGCATGCAGGTTTATGTAATGTTGATCAAAGGCTCCATAACGGAGGTGCAACATAATCTGAAAACCCAACCATCCCCATCTCTCTGATGGTATCAGTTTATGAAAGATGTTGATAATATATGGTCCCAAAGATTTTCACACTTTTCTTATGAAAAATGTGTATTAAAGTAAACACAGTGATTGCATTTTGTATGGCTATATTTCAAAATTTCAACTTCAATTGCTTCCCTCTCACAGGTGGCAATTATACTGTACACAGCTTTTCTCCCTTTGATAGGAATTGTATGAAATAGAGATATTGTTTACATTAAATCTCTTAAAATGGTAGTAAACCGCAGGTGAAAAAAAAAAAGACTCCCTGAAAGGCAATGTCATAATGTGTTAATAGGCATGACTACTAGCACATTATGAGACACACCTTAAAACAAAGCCCTCCAGCGCCGCGCTGTCACCACTAAGAGGGCATCCATCTTTCCCTGGTCTTCCTTCTGGGTTTGCGGGCTCCAACTACATGAGTGGTTGCGGCCGTGATGACACCATTCCTGTGCATGCGCGCAGGAGCCGCCATTTTTCGGCACAGGTTCTGAAGGTCCGGCACTGTATCCATAAGTGTAAACAATCTGAGGGGCACTAGTGACCTTCATTGAAGACATCCAATGCAAATAGACAAATATGTTAATAAACCGTGCAGGGTCTCATCCAAAAAAGTTCAGAATCCTGCATGTTTAACAGTAGCAAAAATGAAACATCTCAAACTCAGTTCCACAACAGATTCCAAACAGAGGTCTCCTCAGTGGCGTCGCTATGGGGGTGCAGGGGTTGAGGACCGCACCCAAGTGACACCCGCCAGATGCAGAGCAGAGAGCAGGAGGAAGAACAGAAGAGAGAAACAGCAGCGCTGAATAGACAGCAGGAGGACCATCTAGCAACCAATCACCTGCTGGTTAACTTGGAAAGTTAACTCACACAGCTCCCGCTTTCTATTCAGTGCTGCAGTGTCTCTCTCCCTTTCTGCCCCCTGCTCCACTGTGTCTCCCGCTCTGCATGCCCAAATAATCTAGGAAGGGGCAGAGCTGCAAGGGGTAGGGACTGTGTAATGTAAAGGGTCTGGAGGTGTGGGGGGAGCTGTGTAATGTAAAGAGTTCCTATTTCCAGAGGTGTGGGGGAGCTGTGTAATTTAAATGGTCCAGAGGTGTGGGGGAGCTGTGTAATGTAAAGGGTTCTGAAGGTGTGTGGGGGGGGGGGGGGGGCGACTGTGTAAGGTAAAGGCTCCAGAGGTGTGGGGGGCTGTGTAAGGTAAAGGGGTCAAGAGGTGTGGGGGGCTATGTAATGTAAAGGGTTCAGAGGTGTGGGGGAGCTGTGTAATGTAAAGGGTCTGGAGGTGTGGGAGGCTGTGTAATGTTAAGGGCTCCAGAGGTGTGGGGGGCTGTGTAATGTAAAGGAGTCCAGAGCTGTGAGGGGGCTGTTTAATGTAAAGGGGTTCAGAGGTGTGGGGGGCTGTGTAATGTAAAGGGGTCCAGAGGTGTGAGAGGGCTGTGTAATGTAAAGGGCTCCAGAGGTGTGGGGGGCTGTGTAATGTAAAGGAGTCCAGAGCTGTGAGGGGTCTGTTTAATGTAAAGGGGTTAAGAGGTGTGGGGGGCTGTGTAATGTAAAGGGGTCCAGAAGTGTGAGGGGGCTGTGTAATGTAAAGGGGTCCAGAGGTGTGAGAGGGCTGTGTAATGTAAAGGGGTCGAGAGGTGTGGCGGCTGTGTAATGTAAAAGGGTCCAGAGGTATGGGGGTCTGTGTAATGTAAAGGGGTACAAGGGTGTGGGGGGTGTAATGTAAAGGGGCCCAGAGGTGTGGGGGGAGCTGTGTAATGTGAAGGGGTCCAGAGGTGTTGGGGCTGTGTAAAGGGGTCCAGAGGTGCGGAAATGTGAATGTAAAGGGGTCCAGAGGTCTCTGTAATGTAAAGGGGTCCAGAGGTACGGAGCAGTGTAATGTGAATGGGTCCAGAGGTACAGGGGCTGTGTAATGTAAAGGGTCCAGAGGTGCGGAGCTGTGTAATGTAAAGGGATCCAGGGGTATGGAGGTTGTGTAATGTAAAGGGGTTCCAGAGGTGCAGAGCTGTGAAAGTAAAGGGGTCCAGAGGTAAGGAGCAGTGTAATGTGAATGGGTCCAGTGGTACGGGGCTGTGTAATGTAAAGGGGGTTTTCCTACATTTTACTTGCAGTTATAGCTGCAGTCCTATAGATTTCTATTAGGTTGCGCGTTTTTTTCGGCATTTTCTAAAAGCGCATTAAAGGTCCGGCATGCTGTTTCTTTGGCGCACTTTCAGAAAACAATTTTTTTTTGAGGGGAGTAAACTATGTTTTACTGTACCAACTCTAGTGGCATGAGTGAGTGAGTTTCTTGTAAATAATTACTCTTTGAGGTATATTTATCATATAAGCCATAGTTGTTCCCAGCTGGTGTCCAACAGATAGGTGAAATTGGTGGTAGGAGGAAAAGTCTAAACGGTTTCACCAGGTAAACCAGCTGCATCAGAGGCAACAAACAGATGTGGCATGATTTCTAAATATATAGCAAAGATAACCCAAAAAATGCCGGTGCACATGCACGGTGGGTAATGACATGACGATGCTCGGCGTGATGACATCATACATCACCGTCATAGCCTTATGCCGCGTACACACGATCGTAATTCCGGCCAGAAAAAGACAGATGAGAGCTTTTCATCGGAAAATGCGACCGTGTGTATGCTCCATCGGAATTTAGCTGAATTTCCGCCAGCCAAAAATTGATAGCATGTTCTCAATTTTCCCGACGGAAAAACTTTCTATCGGTAATTCCGATCGTGTGTATGCAATTCCAACACGCCAAAAATCACGCATGCCCAGATTCAACTACGAGACAGAAGCTATTGGCTACTGAACTTCCTTTTTCTAGTCACGTTGTACGTGTTGTATGTCACCATGTTATAAATGATAGGATTTGATGTGACTGTGTGTAGGCAAGGCAGCTTGAGCCGAATTCCGTCTGGAAAATCATCAGAGCTTTTTCCGATGAGAATTCCGATCGTGTGTACGCGGCATTACAGTATCTTATATTGTGAAGAAAATAATAAGGCAGAGAGCCAGCAGAGTGAGAGCAACAAACAAAATAGCCACTAGATGTCTCCCTATGCTGGATTGTTACGTACAAGAAACACTCCATGGCCATTATTGAAACCCAGATAAATTAAAATGAATTATACACATCATTGTTACCATTCTTATCAATGTTGTTGACCATCTCCCTGACAGCTCACATCCTCTGAACCCAAACTACCACATTTAATAATAATAATCATAGTTCAATTGGGGGCTGTCATTTCAAATGATTCTTAATAGAAATAATCAACCTCTAATACCCACAGAACCGTTTTTCACAATTTCAACATTCTAGAAAATTCTCTAATTCATGCGTAGGTGTCTAAAATGTCAAAAAATATGTATATTAATAGCATTTACTCCAAAACATCTCCAACTACTCTGAAGGTGCTTTCTCTAATAATATGACGTCACACGGGTATTAGTTAAGGCAAAAATCATGTACAATGTACATCCATATGTCCGGCCCCTTTCAGGATCCTGGATGCATGTATTCCCATGGTAGGGTGGGAGGGGGTGGTACTTTTTGAAGCACCTGATTAGAGCCAGAGGCTCTAATAGGCTTCAAAATAGGGTGGGCTCAGGGCGCAGAGAGTGTGCCCTGATCCCACCCAATTGTGTGACGGTAGCGAATTAATTTTCGCTATTTGACATTAACCTTCCTCCCTACCAATCAGGAGGCAGGCCTGCTTCCTGATTGGCCAGAGCGCCTGGCCACCCTATTGAATGCCTGGCGCGTAGGAAGAGGAGCGAGGAGACACAAGCTTGAGTGGAGATTGCCGCCGCTCTGAGAGGAGCTGCTGCAGTAAGTCCACTCGGCTCTGTTAGAGTCACGTGCGCACGCGGGGCAATTCCAGAGCTGAAAACTCCGCGAGTGGGGGGGGGGGGAGTTGGTGGGCATAGTGGCTGTATTTGATAGGCTCAGTGGCTGCATATACTGGCACAAGTGGCTTTATTTGATGGGCAAGTGGCTGCATATGATGGGCACAGGTGGCTGCATTTTATGGGCAGAGGTGGCTGCATATGATGGGCACAAGTGGCTGCATTTCATGGGCAGAGGTGGCTGCATATGATGGGCACAAGTGGCTACATATGATGGGCACAATGTAAACACCTAAGAAAGCTCCCACCTTCATTGTGGGGTACATAAGAACCGGGGGGGGCTGCGACGCAGGATTACCACTGCCCACCTAAACTAGGGCATGCAACTGCTCAGGACTGTACACATGCTACAGCCATGGCAAAAATTAAATAGTATGTCACATTTGGCAAATGGTACCACTGTCAAATGCAACTCATTCAAGCGAATGGAGCTGTGCAACAATTGTGTGCAAGGTATGCATAATGGAGAGTCTGCATTTTGAGGGTTAAAGCAGACAGTGAAGAGGTAACATATTACCTCCTCACCACCTATCAACCCCCCTCTGAAAAGCAATCCACTGTGGACTGCTTTTCAGATGGGGGTGGGGGGCAGTTTAGTTGCCTGTGTAAACAAGCCATTAGACTACTCATAAACAATGATCGCTGCCTCTAAATGAATGCAATTGAACAGAGATACTCTATAGATTGCAATTGTCCTGTACCCTACATTAACAGGAACTTGTGTTTTTCATGTACTGAGAAATACAACAGGTTCACTTTCAGGGCGGCCGCACTAGCCCCTTTTAGTTACCTTCCCTTTGTTGCCACTCTGTTCAGCCATCAGGGATAACAAGACTTACCCGATTCTTAGCCCTTGTACACACGGTCGGAGAATCTGTCGGAATGAGTCTTATCGGACCGTGTCGTCGGATAATCCGACTGTGTGTGGTATGCATCGGACTGATTCCGTCCGAATCTCCGTCCGACCCAATTTTCCAACATGTTGGAAATATTTCCCGACCAACTGGGCCGGACGGACCTAATCCGATCATGTGTAGAGCATTTTCATCGGACCAAGTGCCACGCATGCTCAGATCAAATTCCTACATCAAAGCTATTGGCTACTAGCCTGAATGTAGTCCCATCGTAATGAAATTACGTCATCACGTTCTGAAAGATCGGATTTTTCGCCAACTTGGCCCGACCGTGTGTATGCAACAGTTTCGGACAAAATCCGTCGGACTAAATCCGACGGGCAAAATCCGACGGATTTGGTTGGCAAAATCTCCGACCGTGTATACGTGGGCTTACAGGTATGGGGAGCATGTGACAATGGTGGTGCTTGCCCACTCAGACACTGGGTGTTGTTCCATGCGGGATTAAAAGTCACAGGTTCACTTTTAAATCTGAAATTTAATGAATATTTATAATAAAGTGAAAGAAAAACATAATCAGTGATGCCAACCGTCAGTATTTTTACTGGCAGCCAGTAAAAAACAGGCAATTTTCTTCTGCCAGTAAATGCCAGTAAAAGTAAAAGGTTGCCAGTAAAAAATATGGCTGTTGCGCTCGACTTGGTCTGGAGTTGGCTGAGACCATGCCAATGCCTGCTACAGTGTGATCGGCGGCTCTGGCGGAGGCAGTGCCTGAGCATGTCATGTGATGTCATGGTGCAATGGAGCCAAGCAGAGCGGCCAGAGCCTCGCTTGCGGGTCTGCGGTATGGGAGCAAGGCAAGCTGGGCCCGGGACCGTCAGTGCTGTATAGACTGGAGTGGACTGGAGGGAACGCTTGGCTTGGAGAGAGACTGTCACTGTGACTCAGGAGGGGATGTGTCATGTCAGTGAGGTGTCATCATCATCTGTGCTGTTGCACACTGCTGTCAGTGTCACTGTGAGAGGCAATTTTATGTGTGTGTGTGTGCGCCCATTCTAATTTCTTTCCCTCCTGAGTCCTGTCCATGAGCTACTTACTTACTATATCCAAAATAAAATAAGAAATATGTTTTTTTCCTTATCTACTTTAAATCATATTGCTAATTGCATATTGTATTTGTTTGTAACTTAAATACTCTCATTTGCACCTAAAACTGTAATTTTGTAACTTTTGGAAATGCCAGTAAAAACGTGGCTGTGCCAGTAAATTTTGGGTGTTGTGTCAGTAAATTTCAATCTAGTAGGTTGGCAACACTGAGCTTAATGCTAATTATTATTAAAGATGTTCCCTCCCCCCTCTCCTATGTATCTTGCCTACCTGCCTGCACAAATGCTGCAGAGAGCCGTAGTGCTCACCTGCCAGAACTTGTGCACTGCTGGTCCCAGCCAGGTCCCAAATAAAGGGCAGGAAGTGGGGGCATATCTGTGCACACATTGGATTTTGTAAGATGGCAGCACAGAAGAGAGGCAGGGGAGGAAATTTCTTCATCAGTTGAGTTCTGCTTTAAAGAAGAACTAAAGCCTACCACTAACTATTGTTAAAAATGTGTTCCTTCCCCCTCCTCCTACCTATGCTGCCTACCCTCTGTAAAAAAAGATCTGTACCTTTTTTCAGTCCTGTCTGATCATGTGATCCTGCAGGTCCTGCTCCCCTGTCTAATGGAGCTCTTGACAATGGCTGAGAATTCTGAAATTACCAATAGGCTCCCAAACTCCAGCCATTGTTGGCACACCCTCTTCTCCCCTGCAGCCCTCGCTCACGACACAGGTGAGCCAAAGAAGCAGGATCACATGACCGCACCAGAGTGGGCCCAAAAAAGAAAAGCATACAGATCTTTTTTTTACAGAGGGTAGGCAGCATAGATAGGAGGAGGGGGAAGGATCACCTTTTTAACAATAGTTATGCCCCGTACACTTGATCGGAAATTCGGCCAACAAAAGACCATTAAGAGCTTTTGGTCAAAAAATACCACCGTGCGTATGCTCCATCGAACTTTTGCTGGCCGAATTCCCACTAGCAAAAGATTGAGAGCAGGATCTCAATTTTTCAGTTGGAAAAAATTCCAATTGGTAATTCCGATCGTCTGTACAAATTCCGACGTGCAAAATTCCTACGCATGCTCGTAAACAATTTGACACATGCTAGGAAGCATTGAACTTCATTTTCTTGGCTCGTCATAGTGTTGTACGTCACCTCGTTCTTGACGGTCGAAAGTTCAGTGAACTTTTGTGCGACCGTGTGTATGCAAGCCAAGCTTGAGTGGAATTCCGTCAGAAAAACCATCCAAGTTTTTCCCGACAGAAAATCTGCTCGTGTGTACAGGGCATTAGTGTTATGCCCTGTACACACAGTCGGACATTCCGACCACAGAATCTGTCTGATTTTTGTGGTCAGAAGTGTCTCCATTCACAGTTTCAGGTCCAATTTCAGCCCAAATTTTCCTCTGAATTTGGACCTGAAATGGATCAGAAAATGCACAGGACTCCTGTGCAATTCACACCGAAGCCACTGCCGAGATGTGTGAACCGGATCCATAGAGAGCCGGTCCCAATCTGCCGACGTGAATTGGATGCGGTGAAATCCACATCCAATTCGCACTGGTCTGCACCCAGCCTTAAATTTGTTTAATTACTTTTTTATAAATGTTTTGCCTGTAGATATCCCAAGTATTTAGATTGTCTAGAGATACCAGTTCAATTATTAGGTCTGTGTCTTCCATTACTATTGGTCCTCAGCTATTGTTTTTGTTAGAATGTTGCCATTGTTTTCTGGATTGTTGATTTGTCCTCAAATCTTCTGAATCATCGACCCTCATATACAGGGCCACTGTTAGAAATCATTGGGGCCCTGTACAGCTTACCTGACCCCTAGAAACAATTCAGCTTTATCTTCAAGTGATATTTATCATTCCTTGTGATGCCTTGGGTAGTGACAGATTATCATTAAGCTAATGATGATGATTATAGGACAGTGAAATGCATCCTTGGGCCTCATTTAAGGCTCATTCACACAGGGCACAGGCAGCCATGTCCCATGCAGAGACTATTACTGGCATCATGTTGTGTTGTGTGCATCCCCACTGCTCTCTCCCAGCCACATACTACACCCAAGTGTTCTGGGGATGGAAAACCGTCTCTTACTGTCTTCCTCTGCTTCAATGCCTCCGAAAACTGCCAGAATCCTCCTCCTTCTCTTCTCTCTTCTCTTGTGTGTTCTGTGGCATAGGAACAATGGTGTCTGCATAAACTAAGCCTTGAGAGGAAAGGAAGTCCTCCTCTTTGTCCTGCTGCTCTTCTTTGAGTGTCCTGTCTAGGGAGGAGCCGAACACCCCCCCCCCCCCCCGGTTTGGTTCGCACCAGAACTTTCGAACGGATCCTAAATTCGTACAAACTTTAGAACCCCATTGAAGTCTATGGGACTCGAACGTTCGAAATTAAAAGTGCTAATTTTAACGGCTAATATGCAAGATGCTGTCCTAAAAAGGATTTGGGGACCTGGCTCCTGCCCCAGGGGACATGGGTCAATGCCTAAAATGTTTTAAAAAATGGCCGTTTTGGCGGGAGCACTGATTTTAATGACGATTAAAGTGAAAAAAAAAGGGAAATATTCCTTTAAATATCGTGCCTGGGGGGTGTCTGTAGTATGCCTGTGAAGTGCCACATGTTTCCCATGTTTAGAACAGTCCCTGCACAAAATGACATTAAACGGAATTAACATCATTTAAAACTGCTTGCGGTTTTAATGTTATATCTGGTTCCTGCAATATGGTTGAAAATCATTGAGAAAAATGGCATGGGTAGCCCTCCCTGCCCATTACCAGCCCCTTTGGGTCTTGTACGCATATTAAGGGGAACCCCGTACCCATATTAAAAAAAGGAAATGCGTGTGGCCCCCAGGCCCTATATACTCAGAACAGCAGTATACAGGCGGTGCAAACAAGACAGGGACTGTGTAGGTTTGTTGTGTTAAGTTGAATCTGTTTGTAATTTTCAACGGGTACATTTTTAAAGTGTAGCTCCAGTCAAAAAAACTATTTTTAAGCTTTTTGGAAAACATAGGGAAGGGTTATCACCCCTGTATAATTTGTTTTTTCGTCCATCTTTTTTCATCTCACTTGCTTTTGTCTCCTTCCGTTTGCAAGTAGGAGATGTTTGTAAGTTGGATGTTTGAAAGTAGGGGCCTGCCCTATATGCTCTGCAGAAATGGCGGAACAAGGTGTTGGTTTTGCCACAAGATTGTAAGCCCTCAAAGTGACTCTTGGTGGGCGCTGGAGCCCCCTGCTGTGAACGATTATATCAAGAATTGTAATTGCATGCCATTGTTGAACAGTGGTAGAAAAATTGACCTTTGGTGGTTGTGGTGCTGGTGCCACAACACTATAAGTCCTCACAGTTACTCTGGGTGGGCACAGGAACGGGCCCTCCTGTGAAATATTATATCAAGAATTGTAATTACATGTCCCTGTTAAACAGGGGCAGATAAATTGGGCCTTAGGCACTGGTGCTGGTGCCACCACACTGCAACCTCTCCCATATACTCTAGTTTTATTGCAGGAATTAGCCCTGCTACAAAGTATTGCATCAAAAATTGTAATTAAACGCCCCTGTTAAACAGGGGCAGAAAAATTGGGCCTTAGGCACTGGTGCTGGTGCCACCACACTGCAACCTCTCCCATATACTCTAGTTTTATTGCAGGAATTAGCCCTGCTGCAAAGCATTGCATCAAAAATTGTAATTAAACGCCCCTGTTAAACAGGGGCAGAAAATTGGGCTGATGGCATCACCCAGAACCAGAAATGTTCTTCCAACATATCAGCGGAGGAGGAAGAGGATAGACAATCAACATAACAGGACAGTCACTCAGCATCAGCATAGGCAGTCTTGAAGGGATGTGATATTTAAAAAAAAATTATTCGGTTACATCAGCTTCAGGTGCTTGGTAGCTGTGGGTGATCCAAGACTGATTCATCTTGATGAAGGTCAGTCGATCAACTGATTCAGTGGACAGGCGCACCTTGTGATCGGTAACAAAGCCACCAGCAGCACTGAAGGTGCGTTCCGAAAAAACGCTGGATGCAGGACAGGCCAGTAGCTCAATTGCATACTGTGCAAGCTCTGGCCAGTGATCCATCCCCAAGACCCAGTAAGCCAGAGGATTTTCGGTGGGAAAGGTGTCCAAGTCTGACCTTGCCCCTAGGTATTCCTGCACCATGTAAATCAGATGCTGGCGATGGTTGCTGGAACCGATCATACCTTGGGGCTGCGGACTAAAAAATTGTCTGAAAGCATCAGTCAGACGGCCACCTTCTCCACCGCTCCTTCTGACCAATGCCTCAGCAACACGTTGTCCAGGACCAGGAGTTTGTAACCTCCCAGTCTCTGGGAACGCGTTGCACAGACCTTTTTGCAAGGCCTCCTGGAGATGTCTCATCCTCTGCTCCCTCTGCAATGGCAAGATAAGGTTGGCAACCTTACCCTTGTACCGTGGATCAAGGAGAGTGGCCAGCCAGTAATGGTCCCTCTCCTTGATCCGAAGAATATGAGGATCCTTCCGCAGGCTTTGCAGGATCAGGGAGGCCATGCAGTGTAGGTTAGCTGAGGCATTCGGTCTGGAGTCCTCTGGGTCACTAAGGACAACATGATCCCCAGCTACCTCCTCCCAGCCACGTACAAGTCCACGGGTTTCTTGGGACTGTAAATCATCCCTACAAGACTGCTGCTGCTGCTGATGCTGAGTGCCAGCCTCCACCTCCATGCTGACACAATCATCCTCCTCCTCCTCTTCCTCCTCCTCTTCCTCCTCCTCTTCCTCCTCCTCATCCTCTTCCTGTGTGATGGGTGGCACAGCAGGAACACTGTCTGGATAAAGGGGGCCTTGAGAGGCAAGGAAGTCCTCCTCTTCCTGCCTCTGTTCTGCCTCAAGTGCCCTGTCCATTATTCCACGCAGCATATGCTCCAAGAGGTGGACAAGAGGTACAGTGTCACTGATGCATGCACTGTCACTGCTCACCATCCTTGTGGCCTCCTCAAATGGTGACAGGACAGTGCATGCATCCCTGATCATGCCCCACTGACGTGGTGAGAAAAAAACGAGCTCCCCTGACCCTGTCCTGGTGCCGTAGTCACACAGGTACTCATTGATGGCCCTCTGCTGCGTGTGCAGCCGCTGCAGCATGGTCAACGTTGAGTTCCACCTGGTGGGCATGTCACATATAAGGCGGTTCTTGGGCAGGTTCAACTCCTTTTGGAGCTCAGCCAGCCGAGCACAGGCATTAAATGATCGGCGGAAATGCACACAGACTTTCCTGGCCTGCTTCAGGACATCCTGTAAGCCCGGGTACCTGCCCAAGAACCGCTGCACCACCAGGTTAAGGACGTGAGCTACACAGGGCACATGGGTCAGTTGTCCCTGTCGGAGGGCGGAGAGGAGGTTGGTGCCATTGTCGCAAACCACCATTCCTGGCTTAAGCTGGCATGGCGTCAACCACCTCTCGGCCTGCCCCTGCAGAGCTGACAAAACATCCGCCTCAGTGTGGCTCCTGTCCCCCAAACAAACCAGCGCAAGCACGGAATGGCATCGCCTACGGAGCACCGCTGGTTCTGAGGACAGAGCACTGGAAGAGGCCATGGAGTAAGAAGAAGAGGAGGGGTGGAGGAGAGAGGTGTGTCACAACCAATAGTAGCATTTTGGAGGCGTGGTGGCGGAACAACCTCCAACACTACTGCACCTTGTCCTGCATCCTTCCCAGCTGCCAGAAGAGTGACTCAATGGGCCGTGAAAGACAGGTAACGTCCCTGTCCATGCCTGCTGGACCATGAGTCAGCGGTAATATGCACCTTACTGCTGACCGCCCTGTCCAGCGAGGCAAGGACATTGCCTTCCACATGCCGGTAGAGAGCCGGAATCGCCTTCCGTGAAAAAAAGGGGGACCTGCCACTGAGGAACCGCACATTGTACAAACTCACGGAAGGGGGCCGAGTCTACCAACTGAAAAGGCAGCAGTTGAAGTGCTAGCAATTTAGCCAAGCTAGCATTCAACCGCTGGGCATGTGGATGGCTGGGAATGAACTTCTTTCGCCGGTCCAGCAGCTGGGGCAGGGACATTTGCCTGCTATAATCGGACGTGGGTGTACTGCTAGCAGAGTGCCCGGAAGCACTTGGCTGTGACACACCTAATTCTACACCTTCATTCCTCTCAAAGCAGGTTTCAGAGAGGACTGAAGGTCTAGTGGGGTTGGAAATGCCAGCTGATGAGGAGCAAGGAGAGGTCCGCTTTGTTCTTTGGTGTGGGTCTTTGAGGTACGCTTGCCAACGAGCTGCATGGCAGGTCAACATATGTCTGGTCAAGCATGTGGTGCCCAAGTGGCTGATGTTTTGGCCACGCGAGATACGCTTGAGACATATGTTGCAAATAGCAGCGGTGCGATCTGATGCACTCGTCTCAAAAAAGGCCCACACCAAAGAACTTTTAGAATAACGCGCAGAGGCAGCGCCCTGCACAGGCGGAGCTCTGCGGTGTGATTCAGTCGGTGTGCTGCCCCTAAGCTGGCCCCCGGAGGGCATCCTGCCTCTTTGGACATGTGCCTCCTCCTCCTCCTCCTCTCTCCTACCAGGCACCCATGTGGAGTCAGTGCCCTCATCATCCCCTCCCTCTTCATCGCTGTAGCAAACATGGCAGTATGCTGCAGCTTGTGGAACATGACTGCCAGATTGCTGTCCTTCTTGAGCATCCCCTCTCTCTGCATTCACGCTACTGCCTTCCTCTAGCTGAGTATCATCATCAGAGCATCCTGCCTGTGGCCAATCATGGCTCTCCTCGCTGCCGGCGCTGTGATTGGCCAAGCATGCGGGGTCACAGTGCATGCTTGGCCAATCATGAGCCAGCAATGCACTGCGCCATCGCACTGCATTGTGGGCCGTGAGCGCCACACGAATTTGGCGCGAACGGCCCATAACGTTCGGAATTCGCCGAACGATCGAACAGCCGATGTTCGAGTCGAACGTATATGTTCGACTCGAACACGAAGCTCATCCCTAGTCCTGTCCATAATACCACGCAGTCTGCTCCAGCAGGTATACAACAGGGATTGTGTCACTGGTGCATGCATTGTCACGGCTCACCATCCTTGTGGCCTAATGGTGACAGTACAGTGTATGCATCCTTTATGAGCAGCCATTGGCATGGGGAAAAAAAAGCTGAGCGAGCATGAGCTTGTCGTTGTGCCATACTCACTCAAGTACTCTTTGACGGCCCTCTAATGCATGTGCAGCCGCTGCAGCATTGCCAAAGTCGAGTTCCATCTGGTGGGCATGTCACAAATCAGGCATTTTAGGGGCAGGTGGAATTCCCGCTGAATTTCAGCCAACCGAGCACTGGCTGTGTATGACTGTCTAAAATGGCTACAGACTCTTCTTGCCTGCTTTAGTAGATCTTCCAACCCTGGTTACCTATTTAGGAAATGCTGCACCACCAAATTGAGGACATGTGCCAGGCATGGCACATGTGTCAACTTTCCCTGTCTAAAGGCAGACAAGAGGTTTGTGCCATTATCACACACCACCATTCCTGGCTCCAGCTGGAGTGGTGTGAACCACCTCTGGGTCTGTCCCTGCAGAGCTGCAAGAATCTCTGCTCTGGTGTGGTTCCTGTCCCCTAGACACACCAGCTGAAGCACTGCATGGCACCTTTTAGCCTGACTCATTGAATAGCTTAGGGGGTACTTGATGTTCATAGGACAATTCAGCAGAAGAGGGAATGGAGGAGGAGGAGGAAGGGGTAGAGCTAACAAATCTGTAATCATCACCAGCTGTATAGAGACATGGTGGAATCCTTTCTGAGTTGCATCCCATCCTTCTGAGCCCTGTCCTGCATCCTTCCGAGTTGCAAGCAGAGTTATCCAGTGTGCTGTGAACTAAATATATCGCCCCTGCCCATGCTTGCTGGACCACATTTCAGCAGTAAAGTGGACTTTGCGGCTGACTGCCTTGCCCAACGATGCTACAACCTTGCCTTCCATGTGATGGTAGAGAGCTGGAATGGCTTTACATGAAAAGAAATAGCGACTGGGAACCTGCCATTGTGGTACAGCAAATTCTGCAAATTCACATAAGGGGCAGAATCCACCAGGTGGAAAGACAGAAGTTGTAGAGCCAGCAGCTTTGACAAGCTTGCATTTAGACTCTGGGCATGTGGGTGGCAGGGACTGTAGTTTTTTTCCACTGCAGAAGATGGGGCAGAGAAATTTGCCGGCTATAGTCTACAGCTGGTGGTGTGCTGCTGGCAGATGTGCTGCAAGTACCTGGCACACCCTGCGCTATACAATCATCCCTGTCAGTAGAGGCTGCTGAGAGGCCAGGAGGTATAGCAGGTACAGACTGAGGTGAGTAAGGAGGAGGGACAGACTTGTGTGGCTTTTAGGTGCTCTTGACAACGGGCTGAGTGGTGTGAGGTTAAATGTTTTGTCAAGCATGTGGTACCCAAATGGTTGGTGTTTTTGCCACGTTTGATGTGCTTGAGACAAAGTTTGCAAATAGCAACAGTGCAATCGGCTGCCCATGTACTAAAAAAAAGTCCCAGACAGCTGAGCTGTGGGAAATGGACTGGGAGATAACAGCACAATGTGATGGAATAGGATAGCTGCTCTCTACTCTTCCATGATGGCTGCTTTGTTCATTTTCCTGCTCTGCTCTATCTGGCACCCAAGGCGAGTCAGTGACCTCATCATCATCTCCTCCATCCTCATTACCACTGGAGACAACTTGGCAATGCACTGCAGCTGGGGGAACATGAATGCCAATTTGTGAACCAGTGTTCTCCCCTTTCAGTAGGCTCATGTTCCTGCCTTCCTCAACCTCAGAACTAATATTTGAATCGAGTAATGGCTGTGCATCGTCAAGGAGCAAGTGGCTGACGCTGTGATCAAATAACTCTGCTGACTCCTCCATGCCTGATGATGCAGGTCCAGTGCAGTAAGGCAATTAAATATATGGCATTAAACTTGCAGTAACACAATGAAGTATATGGCTTTAAACTTGCAGTAACGCACAGACCTATATGGCATTAAATTTGCAGTAACGCAATAAAATTGACATCGTTAAACTTGCAGTAACGCAATAAAATTGACATCATTAAACTTGCAATAACGCAATGAAATATACGCCATTAAACTTGCAGTAGCGCAATGAAATATATGGTGTTAAACTTGCAGTAACGCACAGAACTATGCAGCGTTAAACTTGCAGTAATGCACTGAACTGTACAGCGTTAAACTTGCAGTAACGCAACTGAAATTTACTGCGTTAAGCGTACAGAAATGTACTTTGTAACATAATATACTGTGTTAAACGGTCACTACACTCACACTGACGGAACTATCTCTACATTCACACTAATGTAAGGATAAATGGTCGCACTACACTCGCACTGACTGATCTATCCCTACATTCACACTAATGTAAAGCTGTATGGCCTCACTACACTCACACTGAACTATCCTTAGATACACAGTAAACTTACACTCAACACTGACAATAGAATCAGAATAGCACACTATAGCACACTGTCTAATAGCACTGAACAGAGACCTGTTCTATCTCTCTCCATGCTGCTATCACACTACCAATGACCGCTATGGAAAGAATACTTTTATAGTGTGGGGCAGGATTAAGAGCAATAAGCCATGATTGGATACAGTCATCATGACAGCGTCCAATCATGGCTCTGACAGTGCTCTGTGCCCTGATTGGGTGAAGCTTTCATTGCTTCAGCCAATCAGGGCTTTCAATGCACTGTGCGGCGGAGCAATGCATTGTGGTTGTTCGTCAGGGAAGATTGTGACGTGTCCCACAAGATTGCTGTCCTGAATGGCCGAGCAATCTTCTGGGACTTTGACATGTCCCAGAAGATTGCAGGGAGGGAGGGGGAGAGGAGGAGTTGCCTAGACCAGTGTTTCTCAACTCCAGTCCTCAAGGCGCCCCAACAGGTCATGTTTTCAGGATTTCCCTTAGATGAAACAGCGGTGGTAATTACTAAGGCAGTGCAACTGATCAATTCCCCTATGCAAAATAATGGAAATCCTGAAAACATGACCTGTTGGGACGCCTTGGAAGCTGAGGACCTGTCAAAACTAGGCATCCCCCCCCCCCCCCAAATGTGGCATGTAAGGGGGTTAGGAGTCCTTAAAGCGGAAGTTTCACTTTTGGGTGGAACTCTGCTTTAACACCACAAAATGATACTTTGGCTACTGTTGTTGGGTGAAGGTATATTGTTGCGGGAAATCTATTGTTGCTTGGGGGATATATACTTGTTAGCTGCATGGGGATCTATTGTTGTTGGGGGATCTATTGTTGCTGGCTGCAGGGCATCTATTTTACTGCTTTTCTTGTTATCATTAACAAATTACTTAACACAAAAAACACTCCTCTAAAAGGGGTGGTACTGGGAAGTTGGTAGGTGGTGGGACCAAGGCAGGGTGCTAGGAGGTGGGTAGGGGCGGAGACAAGGGGGGGAGTACCTGCAACTATTTTCTGAGAAAAAAAGCCTTGCTGGTTACATACTATAAATACGGCCAACAGATGTGGGGTTTGGCTCCCCTGGTCTCCACCTCTAGCAGATGGGGTTAACTGATATATAACCCCTCTACAAATAATCCTGATTAGAGCTCAGCAACCCCCCCTCAATATTCAAATCATAATACATGGAAAATAAAGAATGAGGCTGCTGTGGAAATTGAAATTTTATGAATAGAATGTTAGTAAGTAAATGATCCCCTGCGCTACTAGCAAAAAAATAGTGCTATAATAATAATAACCAGAAAAGATACATATAATCTTCATGCACACGAACGTTTAAAAAAACTGGCTGCAAAGCTAGCTCCGATGCCTGGAAAAATTGGCATTAAAAACACGATTTTTACCACGTTTTCCTGTGATTCGAATTTTTACAGCTCTAGCTCTGCTTCAGTGAACGCACTGGTCCTGGCTTTTTTTTACAGCTTAAAAACGCCTAGGCCATTTGCAGCTCAAAAACGCCTAGGTGGGCATGAAGCCATAGACTAACATGGACAGGTGTTTTTAAGCTGCAAAAAACGCTCAAAAAAGTGGCTGTAAAAACGTCCGTGTGCATGAGGACATATTCTGATTGATATATTACGTTAAGATCTGCTGCTGAATACCTAATAGTGTTCTATATATTTGTGGGCAATGATAAAAAATGTGTATAAATGGCACAGCGCTCCCCAATAATGCTCTTTAAACGATCACACTAATGCCGCGTACACACGATCAAACAATCGGGTGGAAAAGTTCGGCAAACTCAAGTCCGCCGGACAATCCCCCAGTGTGTAGCCTCCGGCATACTTTTTTGACCCGAAAGTACGGCGGACTTAGAAAGTAATTTTGCACTCCAATCTTCCCGCCGGACTCGCATTTCGGCGGACAATCCGGCCGTGTGTGTGCCAGTCCGCCGTACTTTTGAAATTAATGGACTTTTCCCGCCCGGAGAAAAGTCCACTCATTTCGAGCGGGTCTCCAGGTAGGCGGGGCCCGCGAAGGAGATGTCGCTGGCCCCGCCACCTGGTATGGACTTAAAGGGGAACCCCAACGCCGAAAAAAATCGTCGTGGGGGTCCCCCAAGGTCCACATCAGACCCTTGTCCGAGCACGTTACCCGGCCGGCCAGGAAAGGGGGGGGGTGAGCGAGTGCCCCCCCTCCTGAGCCATACCAGGCCGCGTGCCCTCAACATGGGGGGTGCCTTGGGGAAGGGGGGGCCGCGCGGCCCCCCCACCCCAAAGCACCTTGTCCCCATGTTAAGGCCTCTTCCCGACAAACCTGGCCATTGGTTGTCGGGGTCTGCGGCCGGGGGGCTTATCGGAATCCCGGAGCCCCTTTAATAAGGGGGCCCCGGATACTGGCCCCCCACTCTATGTGAATGAGTATGGGGTACAATATACCCCTACCCATTCACCTGTAAAATAAAGTACAAAAAAAAACACAACACACAAGATAAAATAGTTTATTGCACAGCTCCAGGGGTCTTCCGTCTTCGGGGGTCTTCTCGCCGGACTCCTCCGCTATCTTCTTCTAGCTCTTTTACTAGCGGAGGAGCCCGGCTTTCTTCCTCGCCGCCGGCCTCTTCTTCCGACTTCGGGGGTCTTGTCCCCTCTTCGGTTCTTCTGCCGAGCCACCGCGCCTTCTTATAGCTCTTTTACAGGCGGTGGCCCGGTCTTCTGTCGCCGCCGCCGCCTTACGTTCTTCTTCTTCTTCTCCTGGAGATGTTGACTCGACGCTCTCTCCGGCCGCAATGCCAGGGACGCGCTGCGCGGCGACTTATATAGGGACAAGGGGCGGGGTCATCGGTTGATGTCACATGGGTTGATGTCACATGGCGACAGTCCCAGCATCCTCCAGGACTGTAACATCGTAAGGCGGCGGGGTCACCATGCGACATCAACCGATGACCCCGCCCCTTGTCCCTATATAAGTCGCCGCGCAGCGCGTCCCTGGCATTGTGGCCGGAGAGAGCGTCGAGTCAACATCTCCAGGAGAAGAAGGAGAAGAAGAAGAACGGAAGCCGGCGGCGGCGACAGAAGACCGAAGAGTCGGAAGAAGAGGGCAGCGGCGAGGAAGAAAGCCGGGGCTCCTCCGCTAGCAAAAGAGCTAGAAGAAGATAGTGGAGTAGTCCGGCGAGAAGACCCCCGAAGACCCCCGGAGCTGTGCAATAAACTATTTTATCTTGTGTGTTGTGTTTTTTTGTACTTTATTTTACAGGTGAATGGGTAGGGGTACATTGTACCCCATACTCATTCACATAGGGTGGGGGGCCGGTATCTGGGGGCCCCCTTATTAAAGGGGTCTCCCAGATTCCGATAAGCCCCCCGTCCGCAGACCCCGACAACCAACGGCCAGGGTTGTCGGGAAGAGGCCCTTGTCCTCATCAACATGGGGACAAGGTGCTTTGGGGTGGGGGGCCGTGCGGCCCCCCCTTCCCAGAGGCACCCCCCATGTTGAGGGCACGCGGCCTGGTACGGCTCAGGAGGGGGGGCGCTCGCTTGTCCCCCCCCTTTCCTGGCCTGCCGGGTAGCGTGCTCGGACAAGGGTCTGATGTGGACCTGGGGGGACCCCACGCCGATTTTTTTCGGCGTGGGGGTTCCCCTTTAAGTCCATACCAGGTGGCGGGACCTGCGACGTCTCCTTCGCGGGCCCCGCCTACCTGGAGACTCGCACAAAATGAGCGGACTTTCCTCCGTGTGTGTGGGCGAGTCCGTTCATTTCAAAAGTAGGGCGGACTTAGTACACCGTATTAGTCCGCTGTAAAAGTGCCGTGTGTGGGCAAGTAGCTCGTTCGGAAAGTCCGACGGACTATGAGGCTCTATAAATCACAACAAATAAATATAATGTGTAAAACTAAGGGAGTGAATCATATACAGTAATAAAACACAAACAGGGAACACATTTAACCCCTTGATAGCCCCTAATGCTAACCCCTTCCTTGCCTGTGTCATTAGTACAATGTCAGTACATATTTTTAGCACTGATCACTGTAATAATGTCACTGGTTCCCAAAAAAGTGTTAAAAATGTCAGTTAGTGGTCCGATCTGTCCACCGCAATGTCGCAGATCGCGGATAGTAAAAAAAAAAAATTAAAATAAATAAAAATACCATAAAACTATTCCCTATTTTGTAGATGCTATAACTATTGTGCAAACCAATCAATATACGCTTATTGGGATTTTTTTTTTTTTTTTACCAAAAATATGTAGAACACATATCGGCCTAAACTGATGAATAAAGATTTTTTTTATCTTTTTTGGATATGTATTATAGCAGAAAGTAAAAAATATTGTTTTGTTTTTTTTCAAAATTGTCATTCTTTTTTTGTTTATAACAAGAAAATAAAATAAAAAAAGGAGGTGATCATATACCACCAAGAAAGCTCTATTTGTGGGGAAAAAAAGGACTTTGTTTTGGTACAATGTCGCACGACCGCGCAATTGTCAGTTAAAGTAACGAGGTGCTGAAGCGCAAATAATAGCCTGGTCATTAAAGGGGGTAAATCCTTCAGGGGCTGAGGTGGTTAAAAAATAATACTGAAGGTTTAAAACCTGTCTAATTTCCCAGGAAGAGAACCCCCTTTGATCACAGAGGGGTACTGCCGACCTTATTATCACACTCACTCCTCCACAGAAGGTTCTGGTTATCTATTTACCCCCCCCCCCCCCCCCCCCCCTCCATGATAGGTGAGAGCTGTGTACACAGAGAGGAGGGGGGATATGACACTTCTCCTCACAGCACACACGTGCTCCCCCTCACCACGGTGTGGGCGGGGCCTAACACTCCTCCCTGCTCTCTCTCTCTTCGGGGCGGACCCCTCCCCTCACATACACGGGGGCGGTCCCTCCCATCACACAAACACACGCGCGGGGCGGTCCCTCCCCTCACACACACACGGGGCCGGGCGGGGCGGTCCCTCCCCTCACACACACTGTTTGGGAGATTGGAGCAGAGTGTGTGAAGTGGAGGCGCTGAGTGTCTGCCAGTCCGGGGGACTCCGCTCAGTGTCCGCTCTTGGAATTAGATGTCGGTGCCGCCTGCACTACATGAGGAGAGAGTCCGTGCCGGTGGAAGCCGCCAGCGCTGAGCTGTATCCTGGGCTATGGGAGAGGAGCGGCTGAAAGTTTTGTGGAGCTATTGGGAGAAACCCCCACCTGGACCGCTCTCCTTCCCGGGAGCCCGCCGCCCCCTCCTCAGCTGAGAGCCGCACACAGCCGGGACACGCCGCGCCTTCCGGATGCCTCTGTCCAAGATGCCCGGCTGGGTCATCCTACCCATCACCCTGCCCGCCTTCACCATCACCGGCATGTGGATCGTGTGAGTGCGGGCATGAGGGGAGGGGTGCACAATGCACACAGAGCAGGCATGGTGACACCCCCCATTACATGATATGGAAGGGGAGGGGTGATACCCACTATTCATGGTGTCTGATGATCAGAATTTCTCTTCATATCACTACTGTACATCTTCCGTACACCGCAACTTCCTCCACATCACCTCACCACAGATTCACCACACTGTTCTATGGCTGATCTCTATATAAGGCGTCCCCCCCCCCCCCCCCCCATCGCTGATCTCTATATAAGGCGTCCCCCCCCCCCCCCCTCATCGCTGATCTATATATAAGGCCCCCCCCCCCCATCGCTGATCTCTATATAAGGGTCCCCCCCCCATCGCTGATCTCTATAGAAGGCGTTTCCCCCCCCCCCATCGCTGATCTCTATAGAAGGCGTTTCCCCCCCCCCCCCATCGCTGATCTCTATAGAAGGCGTTTCCCCCCCCCCCATCGCTGATCTCTATAGAAGGCGTTTCCCCCCCCCCCCATCGCTGATCTCTATAGAAGGCGTTCCCCCCCCCCATCGCTGATCTCTATAGAAGGCGTTCCCCCCCCCCCCCCCATCGCTGATCTCTATAGAAGGTGTTCCCCCCCCCCCCCATCGCTGATCTCTATAGAAGGCGTTCCCCCCCCCCCCCATCGCTGATCTCTATAGAAGGCGTTCCCCCCCCCCCATCGCTGATCTCTATAGAAGGCGTTTCCCCCCCCCCCATCGCTGATCTCTATAGAAGGCGTTTCCCCCCCCCCCCCCATCGCTGATCTCTATAGAAGGCGTTCCCCCCCCATCGCTGATCTCTATAGAAGGCGTTTCCCCCCCCCCCCCATCGCTGATCTCTATAGAAGGCGTTTCCCCCCCCCCCCATCGCTGATCTCTATAGAAGGCGTTCCCCCCCCCCCATCGCTGATCTCTATAGAAGGTGTTCCCCCCCCCCATCGCTGATCTCTATAGAAGGCGTTCCCCCCCCCCCCCATCGCTGATCTCTATAGAAGGCGTTCCCCCCCCCCATCGCTGATCTCTATAGAAGGCGTTCCCCCCCCCATCGCTGATCTCTATAGAAGGCGTTCCCCCCCCCATCGCTGATCTCTATAGAAGGCGTTCCCCCCCCCATCGCTGATCTCTATAGAAGGCGTTCCCCCCCCCCATCGCTGATCTCTATAGAAGGCGTTCCCCCCCCCCCCCCATCGCTGATCTCTATAGAAGGCGTTCCCCCCCCCCATCGCTGATCTCTATAGAAGGCGTTCCCCCCCCCATCGCTGATCTCTATAGAAGGCGTTCCCCCCCCCATCGCTGATCTCTATAGAAGGCGTTCCCCCCATCGCTGATCTCTATAGAAGGCGTCCCCCCCCCCCCCATCGCTGATCTCTATAGAAGGCGTCCCCCCCCCCCCATCGCTGATCTCTATAGAAGGCGTCCCCCCCCCCCCCATCGCTGATCTCTATAGAAGGCGTTTCCCCCCCCCCCCCATCGCTGATCTCTATAGAAGGCGTTCCCCCCCCCCCATCGCTGATCTCTATAGAAGGCGTTTCCCCCCCCCCATCGCTGATCTCTATAGAAGGCGTTTCCCCCCCCCCATCGCTGATCTCTATAGAAGGCGTTTCCCCCCCCCATCGCTGATCTCTATAGAAGGCGTTTCCCCCCCCCCATCGCTGATCTCTATAGAAGGCGTTCCCCCCCCCCCCCCCATCGCTGATCTCTATAGAAGGCGTTCCCCCCCCCCATCGCTGATCTCTATAGAAGGCGTTCCCCCCCCCCCATCGCTGATCTCTATAGAAGGCGTTCCCCCCCCCCCCCATCGCTGATCTCTATAGAAGGCGTTCCCCCCCCCCCCATCGCTGATCTCTATAGAAGGCGTTCCCCCCCCCCCCCCCATCGCTGATCTCTATAGAAGGCGTTCCCCCCCCCCCCCCATCGCTGATCTCTATAGAAGGCGTTCCCCCCCCCCCCCATCGCTGATCTCTATAGAAGGCGTTCCCCCCCCCCCATCGCTGATCTCTATAGAAGGCGTTCCCCCCCCCCATCGCTGATCTCTATAGAAGGCGTTCCCCCCCCCCCCCATCGCTGATCTCTATAGAAGGCGTTCCCCCCCCCCCCCATCGCTGATCTCTATAGAAGGCGTTCCCCCCCCCCCCCCATCGCTGATCTCTATAGAAGGCGTTCCCCCCCATCGCTGATCTCTATAGAAGGCGTTCCCCCCCCATCGCTGATCTCTATAGAAGGCGTTCCCCCCCATCGCTGATCTCTATAGAAGGCGTTTCCCCCCCCCCCCCATCGCTGATCTCTATAGAAGGCGTTTCCCCCCCCCCCCATCGCTGATCTCTATAGAAGGCGTTCCCCCCCCCCCCCCCCATCGCTGATCTCTATAGAAGGCGTTCCCCCCCATCGCTGATCTCTATAGAAGGCGTTCCCCCCCCATCGCTGATCTCTATAGAAGGCGTTCCCCCCCATCGCTGATCCCTATAGAAGGCGTTCCCCCCCATCGCTGATCTCTATAGAAGGCGTTTCCCCCCCCCCCCCCATCGCTGATCTCTATAGAAGGCGTTTCCCCCCCCCCCATCGCTGATCTCTATAGAAGGCGTTCCCCCCCCCCCCCCCCCCCATCGCTGATCTCTATAGAAGGCGTTCCCCCCCATCGCTGATCTCTATAGAAGGCGTTCCCCCCCATCGCTGATCTCTATAGAAGGCGTTCCCCCCCATCGCTGATCTCTATAGAAGGCGTCCCCCCCCCCCTATCGCTGATCTCTATAGAAGGCGTTTCCCCCCCCCATCGCTGATCTCTATAGAAGGCGTCCCCCCCCCCCCCCATCGCTGATCTCTATAGAAGGCGTTTCCCCCCCCCCCCATCGCCGATCTCTATAGAAGGCGTTTCCCCCCCCCCCCATCGCCGATCTCTATAGAAGGCGTTTCCCCCCCCCCCCATCGCCGATCTCTATAGAAGGCGTTTCCCCCCCCCATCGCCGATCTCTATAGAAGGCGCCCCCCCCCCCATCGCCGATCTCTATAGAAGGCGCCCCCCCCCCCATCGCCGATCTCTATAGAAGGCGCCCCCCCCCCCATCGCCGATCTCTATAGAAGGCGCCCCCCCCCCATCGCCGATCTCTATAGAAGGCGCCCCCCCCCCCATCGCCGATCTCTATAGAAGGCGCCCCCCCCCCCATCGCCGATCTCTATAGAAGGCGCCCCCCCCCCCATCGCCGATCTCTATAGAAGGCGCCCCCCCCCCCATCGCCGATCTCTATAGAAGGCGCCCCCCCCCCCCCCCATCGCCGATCTCTATAGAAGGCGCCCCCCCATCGCCGATCTCTATAGAAGGCGCCCCCCCCCCCATCGCCGATCTCTATAGAAGGCGCCCCCCCCCCCCATCGCCGATCTCTATAGAAGGCGCCCCCCCATCGCCGATCTCTATAGAAGGCTCCTGTCCCATGCCCCCCCCCCATAAAAATAATGAAGTGCTGACCTGACAGAACCAGGCACTTGTGTTGCAGGCAAGTTGTAGTATACCTGAAGGATATTTACACAGAAGCCCAGGTTATGTTGAACAACCTTTTATTTAAGAATGTACTTGTTCAATTAGAGATACTTGTGCTCCCTTAAAGTGATACTAAAGTCTCATGTTTATTTTTTAACCAAGAATAAAAAAAAGTCTATGGTTTTTCACAGAGCAGCCCAGATCCTCTACTCATGTCCTCCTTCGGTGCTCCTGCCTCCTCTCTTCTGTTTAGTGCCCCCACAGCAAGCAGCTTGCTATGGGGGCACCCGAGCCAAGCTGGAGCTCTCTGTGTCTATTGAGGAGGGAAAGTCTCAGACAGCCCAGTTTCTCATGGCAACATCGATGGACCCCAGGTAAGTATTAGGGGGGCTGCTGCACACAGAAGGCTTTTTATCTTAATGCTTTAAAGTGGTTGTAAACCCTTACAAACCACTTTGACCTACAGGTAAGCCTAGATTAAGGCTTACCTGTAGGTCCAAGCAATATCTCCTAAACCTATATGGTTTAGGAGATATTTGCCCGAAAACGGGCACCGCTGTCTACGGCGCATGCGCCGTAGACAGCGGCGCGCAGGCGCACTGAGCGCAGCATTTCCAAGAATGGAGCTGCCGCGCGTTTGGGCTCCCGTGCGCATGCGCAGGAGTGACGTCATCGCGGCTTCGCCGAATGACAGCGGCGGAGCTGCGAAACGCCACCAGCAAGATGGATGCGGTGGACTACAGGGGACAGCGGCGACTTCGCTGGCTCCTGTGTCAGGTAAGTGACACATAATGGGCTACTATGCGATGCATAGTAGTCCATTATGCTTTGCCTTTGCAGGGAATGAAAGAGGAAGTAAACCCATTAGGGTTTACTTCCTCTTTAAGATAATAAATATATATATATATATATATATATATATATATATATATATATATATATATATATATATATATATATATATATATATATATATATATATATATATATATATAACCACTTTAAGCAGATCATCTATTTTTTCTTTTTTTGCATGCTAGTCTCGTATTGAAAATGCATGGACACACAGCAGTGGCTTCGGAGTGAGCCTGCTTAGGTGCCACCATAACGAGCAGCGTGCCCTGGGGGCAATCGGCAGGAGGGAGGGGCAGGAGTGCCAGTGGGGGACCTGAGGAAAGGATCCGGCTGCTCTGTGCAAAACTGCTGCAGCACAGTAGGTAAGTATAACGTGTTTTTGAGATATAGATAGATATATATATTTTTTTTAAATATCCCTTTAGTTGGTTAGCACCTGTGCCTGCCAACTCTGATCCCAACCACAACACTACCTGCCCGGAGTTTGCATATTCTCCCTATTCCTGTGTGGGTTTAATCGGGTGGTTGTTTAATTGCGTCTTGTCTAAATTGTCCATAGTACTGTATATGTATGCATTTGAGATGGGGACATTAGATTACAAGCTCTTTGGGCAGGGACAGATGTGAATGTACAATATGTGTAAAGTGCTGTGTAACTTTTCGGCAGTATATAAATAACTGTAATAAGTAATCAGATTGTGGAGGGTGTGTGGCCAGTGCAAGCGTCATCTTTTATACTGGACGTATATTTAATTCCTGGGCTGGAGAGTGTTGCCAAATCCTTCAAAATCTAGTTGGTTAATGAACACTTGCCAGTGCACTCTGGCTGTAAAGTTACCTGTAATTTGCTATACCCCGGTTGTTTTGCTTTGTCTTAATGTGTTACTAGAAAAGATTTAGTGTATACTTCTGTTCCAACTTGTCTCCTACTAGTTAATCATAAGCTGAAAATAATGTATGATAAGTGACTGGTGTTTAACTAAGGACAGAATCAAGGGGCCTCTATCTTCTTGAGAAACATGCAGAGAGATACTTGACTGCCCTTGAACAAGTCATCTTGGTGTAAGGAGGTGCTGCAATCCTTGCCTGAGGGAGACAGTGGTGCATATTCAGTAACTGATGCTTTCCTTTTGCTCTGTAATAAAAGGACCAAGCTTGTGTATATGGAATTTCTTCAACTAGTGTGAGCACCACTATGACCACCCTATGCAATCCAGGTTCAAAGGGCCATTGGGCAGAGAGCTTAGTAAAGCATTTGCTTCACTTTTCTGCAAGAATGGCCCTTTAAATAGTTCAGCCACCAATTATAGTAGTTTTACCGAAATGTACAACTGTTTCAGGTAGTGGTGTTTTTGTTTATTTATTTATTTTTATTTTTTTTGGGCACCAATTCACATCTAGAAGGCTACTAGAGACCCGTAATGCTGATATGGAGCCTAGCGGGGAAGCTGGGGGACTAGTTCCCAGTGTCTGAATCCTCATCAGGCCCTGTCTACCCTGCTACAGACCACCTTGGCGGCTGCACTAACTGATGTGGTGGCAGGGAGGAATCTTGGCTGAACTGAGTATCTATATGGACACTCTGTCCTTTGCGCCTCAGCATGCTAAATGTCGGTGCTTGCGCCAAACTTTATGTACCGTGTCTGTTTGTGGTACATACAAGGACCCCAGATGGAGGTTCCTAGTGATTAGCTGAGGGAGGAAGCCCCATTATAAGCAATGGGAGGCTGCCAGCTCCTGCAGCTAAACGCAGCTGCTCACATGTAATTGCACAATGATCTGATTGACCCTGAATGCAGACAGCCTGTATCCAGGGCTGATCACTCGCAGGTGAATGCTCCATGAGCAATTACATGTGAGCGGCCTTGATTAGCTTTGTGAGCTGGCAGCCTCCCATTGCTTACAAAGGAGTTGCTTCATGCAGCTAATCACTGGGGTTCTCGCATGTAATCATTGTTGCACACATACACAAGTGTGAATGTAGCCTTGCAGCTTGTTGTAAAAACTTCTTTTATGAATACCCCAATTTAAGTGTTTTAAAATCCTAGCTTGGCATCATCTTTGGAACCTGGTTAATCAGATATGCATACACTTATGTAAATGTTATCAATGAACATCTTCTTTGCCACCTTTTTGGTCTATTAGTGTATCTATGGTCAAAATATTAAAATAGATTCTCTAGCCTATTCCTATTTATTTTGAAGGATCTTGAAGTTTATAAACATTTGTGAAGATCTCCACATTTTTTACCAACTTGAATTCCGTGACATGTTTACTATGCTCAGTGAGTAGACACTGCTGAGTCGCACATTTCAGAGCCTGCCTTTTGAACTACAGAGGTGCTGTTAGTATAGGAATCGCTGCTTGCAGGCAGCAAGGTATCCTGGGATATGTAGTCCTTGGAAATAGAAGGTTCACAGCAGAGGAGAAGCTGCCCAGCATTGCAGGGATTCCAGGACGGTGTGGAAGTAAATGGCCAACAGACAGGCAGAACTCCTAACACAGATTTTTCAAGTAAGCTTATTATGGATTGCCAAAAAATAACTGTATTACAACACTGATGTTCTAAAATAAGTGCATGCCGTGACCATAGATCTCCTTTTTTTAAGTATACCATTGGGAGCATTTAGTTACATCTGATCATATAAATAAAACCAAGAACAAAATGTCGTATATTGCAGCTTCCTACAGTGAGGGGGGAAAAAAGTATTTGATTTCCTGCTGATTTTGTACGTTTGCCCACTGACAAAAAAAAATAGTTTTTTTTTTTTTAATGGTAGGTTTATTTTAACAGTGAGACAGAATAACAAGAACAATATCCAGAAAAATCGATTTCACAAAAGTTATAAATTCATTAGCATTTTAATGAGTGACTTAAGTATTTGACCCCTTCGCAAAACATGACTTATGCTGGCCATACACTATACGAAAAATCATCCGACATTCGGTCATTTAGACAGTTTTTTTATTTATTTATTTTTTGGCCAGTTAATGGGCACAAAACTATAATCGTCGGGTCATTTTTGAGCCGAAAAAACTAAGTACAAGTTTAGAAATTTTCTACCAAACGAATGATAAATTGAAAGGTTAATGTGTTTCCTATCCGACCTGTTTTGCACTAGGTATATGTAAAAAAAAAAAAAAAAAAAAAAAAAAACGAACAGAAAAATTTATTTGTTTATGTCCACTGAAAGATTTATCAGTCATTACATGAAGACATCATTGTTTGCTCTCACAGCGAGTGTTCGTTTTTTCAAAAATAGGTTCGGCCGATTTATTTTGTATAGTGTATGGCCAGCTTTCGTACTTGGTGGCAAATCCCTTGTTGGCGCTCAGGTCAGACGTTTCTTGTAGTTGGCCATCAGGTGTGCACACATCTCAGGAGGGATTTTGTCCCACTCCTCTTTGCAGATCCTCTCTAAGTCATTAAGGTTTCAAGGCTGATGTTTGATAACTCAAACCTTCAGCTCCCTCCACATTTATTTACTATGGCATTAAAGCGGAGGTCCACCCTAAAGTGGAGCTTCCGTTCATTGGAACCTTCCCCCCCCCCTCCGGTGCCACAATTGGCACCTTTCAGGGGGGAGGGGGGTGCAGGTACCTGTACAGTACAGGTATCTGCACCCACTTCCGGCGTAGATTCTGCAGAAGCTACGCCCCTTTCCAAAGGTCCCCCGCTGTCTGCTGGGAAACACATGGATCCCAGAGACAGCGGGGACCATCCTTATTGCGCAGCGCGACATGCGCAGTAGGGAACCGGGAAATGAAGCCGCAAGGCTCCACTTCCTGATTCCCATACCCAAGTTGGCGGCGGCAACACCCGAGAGACGATCGAAAGATCGGCCGAGGGAGGACAGAAGAAGAAAACTACTGGGTTGAGTGCACCGCTGGACCATAGGACAGGTAAGTGTGTGTTTATTAAGTCAGCAGCTACACTTTTTGTAGATGCTTACTTTTTTAATAAACACATAATTTACCATATATTTGCTATAAACTGCAGTCTGTGAAGGAAAAATGAAAATGCCAGGAGCAAAACAGAATTTCACATGAAGGTGAGGAAAATCTGTCTGTTGGAGTGACACTAAATATCCTTCAAAAATAATTGTTACACAATCACTACTTATGGCCCTGTAACTTTCTTTTTTTCTTTCCTCAACACTAAGCTGCACATTGGGCAGTATAGAAAACACTAGTGCATACAAGTTTTTACACGGCAGTCATTTGAGTTTGCCATTATCCGTATGCCAATAATGCTGAACTCCAGGCAGAATGGAGCTGTGTATTGCTTAGTACATATCGGTCAGCTTACATGGGGGTGAGGATTTTAACATTACGCATGGCACAGGGCTGAGTGTAATCTGACACCTGAGTTGAGTTGCACACTAGGGGGGGGGGGGGGGGGGTTGCAGCTGTCAGCATGGATTGCCTGGTGTCAGGGAAAACTGTCAAATGACATGCAGATTGCAGGTAAAGGAGAGAGCAGCCAGGATCAACACCAGGTGCTATGGACTGAGGCAAGTACACTTTTTTTTATTTTATTTTTTTATTTGTGAGAATATGCTTTGTTTTGGGTATTTTTTTCCAAAGGTTCCCAACCTCTCCAAAATGTAAAGTGCCAGTAACCATCCTGCGTGTTAATGCCATAATGTGCTAGTATGCACTCCCCTCTGTGCATAAACGGACCACTTCTGATGCTTTAATTTTTTTCCTTGGCATAGCACAGGCTTAGAAATGTGTTGCTGTTCAACCCCCTTCCCGGTGACTTCATCCCACAGATGCCACGATACAGTGCCATCCAGGATTGCCAACTTTTGGTAAATTTATGAACAGTGTTAAATCCTGTAATTTTTGCAGCTGTCTGTGAATGTCCATTACAGACATGCAGACCGAAATTGCCAACCCTGGTGCCATTTTGGAGGATTCCGATCTGGCTTCTTCACACCACTGTGGCAGGAGACCTTGGCAGATGTAACCCTCGGTGTCCTGGAATTTGTATAGTGGTGAGCCTATTCATGTACAAAATCTGAGTGGCCAGTTTTGATTTGTACAGTCTGCACTTAGAGGCACTTTTCCTTACCTTTTTGTCTGATTATCCAATGAGCCTGCTTCTGCTCATTGGATTAGCTAGCTCTTGTGATTGGTCTTCTATGGATTGTGAGGTGCTCTGACTCTGGTTGCACCTACATCTTTCCCTTTTCATATACATGGGTCACCATTGTGGCACTGGTCTCTGCAATTGGGGCACACTCAGTGTGCCGTGAATTCAAAGCTCTGCACATGCGCCATCGATGGCTGCAGCTGATATGAATATATTTTAATGTTGCCTACCGGACTTGCTTATTAGATTATCTGTAGGTGCAAGCTTATACTTTTGGGTTTACTACTGTGGTGGTTAACTTTGATGTAGGGACTATCAAGTGTGGGATCTGCCAGCACCAAGGGGTCACACATATATATTCAGTGGATGTATATGTCAAAAGTGCAACAAAAAGCTGTTGGACAGAATACAAAAATGTTTTTATAACTTTATAAGTGCCAAAAACACTAGCTGCAGGGGCTCTGAGCCCCACACTAAGTTCACAAAGAGCATAGAGCCTTTGTGTAATTGTGATGGGCCTACACATGCCTTCCACACAATCCACTCAGTCCTGAGCTTATTTGGCATACACATTCTTCATAGGATTGAATGGGCAGTGTTTCATGTATGTGCAAGCCCAGCACAGAAGAATTTGAGAAACAGTTGTGGAGCGCTGTAGCTGCTTTTCAGTCTCTGCTTGAGAATATATTGTACAGTCTAAAGGCCCGTACACACGGTCGGACTTTTTGACAACAAACATGCAAATTAGCTGTTTTGGAGCAACATCCGACCGTGTGTACGCTCCATCGGACAAACTTTTTCTGTTTTCATCTGACTTTTGTTGGCTGTGCGAACGGACAAACTTTTTGACAACATAAGTCCGATGGAGCAAAGTCCGATCGTGTGTACGCAAAAGCATCGGACTTTTGTACAAGGTACAAACACGCATGCTCAGAACCAATGCAAAAGATCAGACTACAATACAGAAGTTGAGCAAAGGTGGCGCTGGAGTCATTGAACGTCCTCTTTTGAAGTGTCTTCAGTACGTTGTGACGTCACTACGTTCGTGTTTGTTGTCAAAAAGGCTGATCGTGTGTATGCAATACAAACTTGTGGACTATGCCCTTTGTACAAAAGTCCACGGGAAAATTTGTACAAAGTCCGATCGTGTGTATGAGGCTTTAGGCTTAATGTGCACGGGACATTTTAAAACCTCTCCTAAACGATTTAACTTGACAGATGGTAACTCACGTTTAAATTGCGACATCACATTGTGTAAAGCTTGATGCCCAAAAAGGAGCAGGAGCTTATTTTGGGCTTCATGAGATGCGATTTACCATGCAATAAATCACTGCAAAACCACACCGCAATTTAGGTGCCATTGAAAACAATGGTACCTGAACCTGCATTTTGCCATTGTAGTGTGTTTTGAGATCACGGGCAGAATTGCAGCAATCCCAAAATGCCCAGGTGTAAATCTGACCTTAAAGCGGTGTTGTACTCAAATTTGCAAGTTCATCTTAATGAAATCTGTTAGGGCCATAGATGCTCAAATACCCATTAAAAAAAATTAATAATTTTGCAGTAATTACCTTTTTAAGCATAATTAGTATCTTGACTTCCGGGCTCTCCTCCCGTGGGAGTAGGCGTGTTTTATCGCCTTTCCCCGGCTACGCAAAGACCCCTGGGAGCTTTGTCGGAGTCTTCCCAAGAATCAGTGGGGAACGCAGTCATGAAAAAATCTCGCGAGATCTCGGAAACTGTGTGACGTCGGTCACGTTGCGATGGCAACCCGGATTTTGACGGCGCTGCTCGCTGTTATCATTGAGCATGCGTTTGATCGAGCGGTGAATGCTGGGAGCACAGCATTCACTGCCTCCCAGAAATAAATGCTTGTAGGCTTCAAATGCCCACAAACAAAATGACAACGGCCAGGATACATTTTTATAAATTATTGTTGTTGACGAAATCGGCAAATGAGGGAACTTAAAACCACAAAAAGTGAGTACTATCACTACATTAATAAAGTATACAAATGAACCTGGAAAAAAAAAATATAGCTGGGCGGAATCCCGCTTTATACTTTCTTGGCTTCACTTTTTATTTTTTATTTTTTTTATATATTTTTTTATTTTTCTGGCCGATTTTTTGAAAGTAATTTTTTTTTTTTTCCATCGGAAATGTGTGTGTGTGTGTGTGTGTGTGTGTGTGTGTGTGTGTGTGTACACCGATCAACCAGAAAATTTAGTAGGTCCCCTTTTGTTGCCACCAAAACAGCCCTGACCTGTTGCGGCTAGGAGCGCTACTAGACCTCTGATATGCTGTGGTATCTGGCACCAAGCCATTGGCAGCGGATCCTTCAAGTTCTGTAAGTTACAGGTGGGGCCTCCATGTATTGGATTCCTTTCTACTGCACAGGCCACAGATGCTCGTGGATTGAGATCAAGCGGATTTGGAGTCAGCACCATGATCTTGTTGCTGTGATCCTCGGACCCTTTTTGTAGTGTGGCAGGGCACATTATCCTGAAAGAGGCCACCGCTATCGGAGTACCATGAAGGGGTGTACTTGGTCAGCAGCAATGTTTAGATAGGTAGTACGTGTCAAAGTAACATCCACATGAATGGCAGGAACCCAGCAGAACATTTACCAAAGCATCACACTGCCTCTGCCAGCTTTCCTTCTTCCCATACTGCATCCTGGTGCAATCTCTGCCCCATCCAAGTGTCACATCCGACCATCCACATGACATAAAAGAAAATGTGATTCAGCCATTGCTCAGTGGTCCAGTTATGATGCTCACATGTCCTTTTGTAGGAGACTTTTGGCTGAGGACATAGGTCAGCATGGCCACCTTGATTGCTCTGTGGCTATATACCCCCCCTCATATGCACCAAACTGCGTTGCTTTTTTTTTTTTTTTTTTCTGCTTTCAACACATCAACTTCATGGACAACATGTTTACATGCTGCCTAAAATATTCCACCCACTATTAGATGCAGTTAAAATGACATAATGTTTGCTTTACCTGTCAGTATCTGTATGTGTATAAAATTGATGTGTGCATATTTTGAGATCCTTTTGGCATGTGTGCTTAGTCGTGTACATAGTGTATCTGTTATTGCTGGTGGTTTCTCCCACGCACATCATGTTTATATCTAAGGCTTGAGTCATCCTCTTTCCAGAAGGAACTGGAGAATGATCAAAATTTGCTTATGTTACAGATATTTTGTGGGGCTGAGAAATTTACATTTTCATGTGAATGCAGGCCCATCTATATAGGTACTTATTATAGGTTAAATGGTAATGGTTTTGCACAAGGCACCCCCGATCCTCCTTTTTGGGTCCCCCATCGGCACTCTTCCTCCTTGACCAGTGCCACTTGGTGTGGGTGGTACTGGTGCGTGCTCGCTCCTGAGCCCCACTCTCTCCTCATTGACTCACTGGCTGTGATTGACAGAAGTGGGAGCCAATAGCTATATACCTTAACTACTTAAGGACCGTGCCTATTTTTCAGACTCTGTGTTTAGCGTTAAGTTGAAATCGTTTTTTTCTTTACTAGAAAATTACTTGGAACCCCCAAAGTGTGTGGATGTATGTGTGTGTGTGTATATATTTTTTTTCAAATTTTTGTAAATATTTTAATAGATCTTTTCATGTGACAACACTGAAGAAATGACACTTTGCTACAATGTGATGTAGTGAGTGTACAGCTTGTATAACAGTGTAAATTTGCTGTCCCCTCAAAATAACTCAATAAACAACCATTTAACCACTTGACCACTGGGCACTTAAACACCCTTAATAACCAGACCAATTTTCAGCTTTCGGTGCTCTCACATTTTGAATGACAATTACTCAGTCATGCAACACTGGACCTATATGAAATTTTTGTCCTTTTTTTACACAAATGGAGCTTTCCTTTGGCGGTATTTAATCACCGCTGGGTTTTTTATTTTTTGTGCTATAAAAGAAAAAATACAGAAAATTCTGTAAAAAAAAAAAAAAAAAAAAAAAAAAAATTTTCTTTGTTTCTGTTATAAAATTTAGCAGATTAGTAATTTTTTTTTCTTCTAAAATTTTGGCCAAAATGTATACTACTACATATCTTTGGTAAAAATAAGTACAAATTGGTGGATATTATTTGGTCTTTGTGAAAGTTATAGAGTCCACAAGCTATGGTGCCAATATCTGAAAATTGATCACACCTGAAGTACTGACGGCCTATTTCAATTCTTGAGACCCTAACATGCCAGAAAAGTACAAATACCCCCCAAATGACCCCTTTTTGGAAAGAGGACATTCCAAGGTATTTAGTAAGAGGCATGATGAGTTTTTTTGAAGTTGTAATTTTTTCCCATAATTCTTTGCAAAATCAAGATATTTTTTTTTTTTTTAACTTTTTTTTTTTTTTTCCACAAAATTGTCATATCAGTTTATTTCTCACACAGCATATGCATACCACAAATTACACCCCAAAACACATTCTGCTATTACTCCCGAGTACGGCGATACCACATGTGTGAGACTTTTACACAGTGTGGCCACATACAGAGGCCCAACATGCAGGGAGCGCCATCGGGCGTTCTGGAGCACCCAGGACAATTCTGACATTTCTCTCCTACATGTAAAAATCATCATTTATTTGCTAGAAAATTACATAGAACCCCAAAACATTATATATGTTTTTTAGCAAACACCCTGGAGAATACAATGGTGGTCGTTGGAAAAAAAAAACGTTTTGTGCTTAAAAAAAATAAAAAAAACACAGTAAAGTTAGCCCAATTTTTGCATAATGTGAAAGATGAAGTTACACCGAGTAAATCGATACCTAACATGTCACTCTTCAAAATTGCACAGGCTCGTGGAATGGCGCCAAACGTCGCTACTTAAATATCCCCATAGGCGACGATTTTTTTTTTTTTTTTTACTGGTTATATGTTTTGAGTTAGAGGAGATCTAGGGCTAGAATTATTGCTCTCGCTCTAACGTTCGCAGCAATACCTCACATGTGTGGTTTGAACACCGTTTTCATATGTGGGCGGGACTTGCGTATGCGTTTGCTTTTGCATGCGAGCACATGGGGACAGGGGCGCTTTAAAAAAAAAAAAAAAAAAAAAATTATTGTTCATTTTACTTTATTTTAGTTTGACATTTTTTTTTCCCCCAAAAATAAATTTTTTGATCACTTTTATTCCTATTACAAGGAATGTAAACATCCCTTGTAATGGGAATATGGCATGACAGGTCCTCTTTATAGTGAGATATGGGGTCAATAAGACCCCGCATCTCACCTCTAAGCTGGGAAGCCTGAAAAAAATAAAAATAAAGATTCTGGATTTGATCGTATTGGCGAGTCGGTAGAAGCACCGGAGGGCGGCG
This sequence comes from Lithobates pipiens, assembly GCF_037356315.1. NCBI lineage: Eukaryota > Metazoa > Chordata > Amphibia > Anura > Ranidae > Lithobates > Lithobates pipiens. The sequence continues at coordinate 56,618,144 of NW_027507787.1, read as the reverse complement.
GGAGGGGGGGGTGTCTATGGCTGGGTATTGCAGGGTATCACCGACTATGGCTGGGTATCTCAGAGTATGGCGTTGCAGAGTATTGCGTTGCAGAGCATTGCAGGATATTGGAGGGTGTTGCAGAGTGTTGCACGGTATTGGCGGGTGTTGCAGAGCATTGCAAAGTGTTGCAGGGTATTGGCGGGTGTTGCAGGGGTTAATTTTCGGTGAGCAGCGATGTGGGCACTGCAGATGCAGCCCATATCGCTGCTGACACCGATCTCTTCCCCCCTCCGCTGTTCCGATCGGTACAGAGAGGGGGAGGGAGGAACCGGCGTCATAACATGACGCCGGTTTGTTTACAAGTGATCACTCCGTCATTTGACGGAGCGATCACGTGGTAAACGGCCGCTATGGGCGGCCGTTTACCATGATGCGCCGGGTCCCATGGACCCGGCGGTCACGGATGCTCTCGAAAGCGCGCCCGAGAGCGGAATTCTGGGAGGACGTCATATGACGGCCTCCCAGAGTTAAGAAACCGTCATTCGGCTATAGGGCGGTTGTTAAGTGGTTAATATCTAAACCGCTGGCAACAAAATTGAGTGGAAATGGAAAATGTCCATATTGGGCCCAAAGTGTCAATATTTTGTGTGGCCACCATTATTTTCCAGCACTGCCTTAACCCTCTTGGGCATGGAGTTCACCAGAGCTTCACAGGTTACCACTCCTCCATGACGACATCACGGAGCTGATAGATGTTAGAGACCTTGCTCTCCTCTGCCTTCTGTTTGAGGATGCCTCACAGCTGCTCAATAGGGTTTAGGTCTGGAGACATTCTTGGACAGTCTATCACCTTTACCCTTAGCTTCTTAAGCAAGGCAGTGGTAGTCTTGTAGGTGTGTTTGGGGTTTTCATGTTGGAATACTACCCTGTGGCTCAGTCTCCAAAGGGAGGGGATCATGCTCTGCTTCAGTATGTCACAGTACATGGTGGCATTCATGGTTCCCTCAATGAACTGTTGCTCCCCAGTACCGACAGCACTCATGCAGCCCCAGACCATGACACTACCCCCACCATGCTTGACTGTAGGCAAGACACACTTGTCTTTGTTCTCCTCACCTGGTTGCTGCCACACATGCTTGACACCATCTGAACCAAATAAGTTTATCTTGGTCTTATCAGACCACAATACATTGTTCCAGTAATCCATGTCCTTAGTCTTGTTCTCTTAAGCAAACTGCAGGCTTTCTTGTCTATCATCTTTAGAAGAGGCTTCCATCTGGGAATGAAGACAGATTTGATGCAGTGTGCGGTGTATGGTCTGAGCCTTGAAAGGCTGACCCCCCCACCCCTTCAACCTCTGCAGCAATACTGGCAGCACTCATACATTTATTTCCCAAAGACAACCTCTGGATTGAACACATGCACTCAACTTTTTTGGTCAACAATGGTGACGCCTGTTCTGAGTGGAACCTGTCCACTGTATGACCTTGGCCACTGTGCTGCAACTCAGTTTCGGGGTCTTGGCAATCTTCTTATAGCCTAGGCTATTTTTGTGTAGAGCAGCAAAATTTTATTTTTATTTTTTTTTTTTTTTTTCAGATCCTCAGAGAGCTCTTTGCCATTAGGTGACCAGTATGAGAGAGTGAGAGCAATGACACTAAATTTAACGCACCTTATCCCCATTCACACCTGAGACCTTGTAACACTAACGCCTCTCACAGTGGTCCAGGTCTGTGCTCACCTGAGCCTCTTCTTTTCTGTTCTTTGGGTCACTGGCATCGGCATGTTTACTGTAGGCAGCTGGCTGTGATTCCTTGCGCCTTCCGTCTCCATCTTCACTGCACATATGCGAGCTGCGCTGTGCTTTCTGAATGGTCTTGCAGACTTCTGTGACCGGTGACATGTCCCATAAAGTTGGGGGGATGTATTCTGGTGGGTCCCTGCAGCAATCCAACCTGAAGTGGGTCCTGTCAAAGCCGCGTACCTAGTCCCCAACAAAAAAGTGGCAAAAATAGATGTATGCACGGTAGAAGAATGGTTTGGTTTATTATAGGGGGAAAACTAAGCACTGAATGTGTGCACAAACTTGCTTTTATTTAACCCATATACTACCTAGTAATAGCTGGCTGTGACATATCTTAAAGTTTTATACATATAGGGAAAACAGCATATTGAAATGGCAACATTTTTAAATCTTAAGTATATTTTAATCTAATTTTATAAATTAGAGGCAATATGGAAAACCTTTTGTGTGTTGTCTGCTAACAAGCCCGAACATGAGCTCAGCTGATGTCTGCAAACCACGATCTCTAACTATGTCCTGTGTAATTTGACCATCCATGAACATACGTTTCCATGTTAGTCTGCTACATGCAGCTGTTTAATTACAAACTTGAAAGAAGGTTCTTGTCAAAGGAATTGCCTACAGGCTTGACTGTGTGTTGTCTGAGCAGAAAAAAGGAAAAGCTTCCTACCAATAATTTTACTGTAAATTTACAAGATTGTATTGCCACATCAATAATGGCCTAAATGCTTGTGGTAGAAATACATTTATCCTACCACTACCTATGGAGAAGCTACTTTGTCTAGGTTAGGGCTCTGTTGCTTGCCAAACACCATTGAAATCATAATGCTTCTACTATTACAATGAAGCTTTATGCACGCTGCAGCTGTCAAATGCCCATTTTACAGGCTTTTGACTTTTTTTTTTTTTTTTGCTGTGTCCATGCTCATACAGTGGATATGAAGTCATGTCCAGGTTTCTGTGATGTAAAAGAGACACAGATAAATCATTTCAGAACTCTTTTCACCTTTTTAATGTGACCTATAAACTGTACAACTCAGTGGAAAAAACTAAAATCTTTTTAGGTGGTGGGAAGTAAAAATATGGTTGCAGAAGGGTGCACACCCTTGAACCAATACTTTGTAGAAGCATCTTTTGATTTTATTACAATACTCTTTTTGGGCATGAGTCTATCAGCATGGCACATGTTGACTTGGCAATATTTGCCCACTCTTCTTTGCAAAAAACACTCCAAATCTGTCAGCTTGTCCTGTGTACAGCCCTCTTCAGATCACCCCACAGCTTTTTATTTGGATTCAGGTCAGGGCTCTGACTAGGCCTTACTAAAACATTTAATCTTTTTCTGGTGAAGCCATTCCTTTGTTGATTTGGGTTTGTTTTGGGTCGTCATGCTGAAAGATGAAGTTCCTCTTCATGTTCAGCTTTGTAGCAGAAGCCTGAAGATTTTGTGCCAATATTGACTGGTATTTAAACTGTTCATAATTCCCTCTACCTCGACTAAGGCCCTTGTTCCAGCTGAAGAAAATCTGCCCAAAGCATGATGCTGCCACCACCATGCTTCACAGTGGGTATGGTGTTCTTTTGGTGGTGTGCAATGTTTTTATTCCCAACATATCTAATTAAAATTTTATGGCCAAAAAGTTCAACCTTGGTTTCATCTGACCAGAAAACATTTTCCCACATGCTTTTGGGAGACTTCAGATGTGTTTTTACAAAATTTAGACAGGTTTGGATGATTTTGTTTGTTTCTGTTGTATCTATTCTTTGTTTCTTTGTTTCTATGGGGTCTTGCCATTCTAACCCATAGTCCAGACATATGTTAAAATAAACCTACCATTAAAATGATAGCCTGATCATTTTTGTCAGTGGGCAAATGTACAAAATCAACAAGGGATCAAATAATTTTTTTTTTTCCCTCACTGTAGGTCAGGATGACATTCCAGTCTTCCTGGGTTAACGCTGTTGCATATCTGTCATTCCTCGCTTCTATTCATTTAACGGCATGCAAATAGACACAAGTCTAAATTTCTGTCTACATGTGTGAGAGATCTTGTTCTGCGTCATTGGAGTCAGCTACAAGAACTGGGAACAGACGGCCATCTCCCTATGAGGAAGATGGTGGCTTGGAACAGTATCCTGTAGTAGGGCAGTGAGTGAGAAGAGGACCATGCTGGATGTGCTGGGTTTGTAATTGCATTAAGCGGTGTAAGAGAGGGCATGAGTGGTAAGGGGGCGGGGGGGGGGGGGGACTATAATTGAGAGGTGGAAGTTCCTCTTTAAAATTGTGCTTTACCCATGTAAAGCATATATAAAGCAACCCAAAAACACAAATGTATTATTGCAGCTTACCAGTCCTTAGATGTGATGGCTGTATTTGGCGTGTGTGGGTTTTATTTTATTTTCATCTGGTGTGGTCCCTTTTCTGGTTGGCTTTGCTCACTCCTCCCTCTGTATCTATGGAAGAAGCCAGAATTGTTATCCAGGGTTGACTACAAACAGGTCTGCCTTTGTTTTATCTTTAATACATGGGGTTTGGAGCTTTGTTCTTCTTTAGTAGAATTTTCTCCATCCTACTCCACCCCCACTGCTGTTTTCTTCCAGCGTGGCGGTGGTTAATGCAACTGAAGGAGTGTCGGAAGCTTGCCTATACCTGCCAGTTACACCATTCATAGAAGCCATACTCCAGCATTTATGAATGGAGGGAGAAGAGCTAATAAGCATCCACCTGGAGGAAGATCTCTCCTAAGGCTTCATTCAAACCTAAGAAATTTTAATCGTGACAAAACGTGGGATGCATTTGCAATGCTATTACTACTTAATGGCACCCCAATCTCGGTGCGATTTTGCCACGATTGCAATCGCAATGAACAGTAGCCTCTTTTGAGCAACAGCGTTGTGATTTGTTGCAGTTTGATTTATCACGCCAAAATCGCACTGCAATTTTGGTGCCCTTAAGAAGTAACGGTGTCGCAAACGCATCCTGTTTTGCCGCAACTTGGAATTGCGGGCAGAATTGTGGCGATTATGCCCCGTGGTTCAAATTGGCTAGGTATGATTGGAACCTAAAGGCAGAAGAATCCATACAAGGGACAAGTTATACTAACATGTTATGTCCCTTGCACAGATTTTTATGGTTTTGCTTTTTAGGCTTTAAGGGCCAGTTCACACCAGATGTAGTTCCGTGTGCTTTTTTTTCTGCACTAAAAATGCATGCACAGTATTTTACATGTATTCCAATGGCTCTAGTTCACACCATGCCATTGGAATACATGGAAAACACTGCGTGCATTTTGTGCAGAAAAAATGGAACGGAACTGCGTCTGTTGTGAACAAGCACTCAAAGATAGAAACTGATGCAGCCACACGTCTTGGTAAGCTGCATTTTGTTACATTTTTAAATGTAATTATCCTTTTAATGCCTCTACTTGGCAGAAAACACATTTTCTTTTGATCTGTGCAGGTATTTATTTGAAAGATTTGTTATGTTACTGGAAGGTCACGTTCTAAAAAGGAAGGGCCTATGTTTGTAAATACACTCCATGAAGTTCCTCCTCATTGTAACACATCCTCCATTATTTGTAACAATTCGTGTTCTAGATCCAGGAAAAGCTCCCCACAGAATCCTTTCCGACGGCACCTGCCTCACCCATATAAAAAATGTTTTGTAGAAGTACAGGTCTTGATCTCCTCTTGTTCTTTCTCTTGTTGAAGCCAGTTCAAACAATTCAAATATCACTCTTTTATATGCATCTCCAAATGTAACTGGTCAGAACAATAATAAAAACTGAAGACTATCTCATATCTACGTCTGGTCCCTAATTTTATTTTGACAAAGTTGAGACATTGCTGGTCTGTCTGTTCTAAATACCTATTCTGATTAGCTACACTTAATATTTATATATGCCTGTATCTTTGTATTGTTTTGGGTGACATGTTAAATGTATCTTATCTGAACATGCAAAGAAGCTGCATTAGACATGTAAATGTACTGATAAGTCTGCATCTTATGTACATTCATGAGAACTTTCCAAGTGTTATCCTGAGATTTTACTATCTGAGATGTTTTTAAAATGGTACACTTCTAACAATGCAAATGTTAGGGTAACCCTCAATATAAAATGATAGTTGTCAGATATGACCAGCCTATTACTAATCTGTTCTGTTTACACAAAGACATCCTCAGCACTACAAGTAATACAAGTGATGGGCCAGTTAAATTCATTTTAGACTCCTGCTTCTCCCACTAAGATTGGTCAGCCTAGGATGTGACACTGCAAGTTGAGGGTGAACCATAGCTGTAGTAGTATTTCTTGTCCTAACCATTTTGGGATACTTTGGAGCACAGTCTCCTTAATGCTATGGTTTTAGTGCTATTCAGGCACCAGAGTTAAACTATTCATAGACAGTAGATGATCATAGATGTAGATGCCCTAGTAACTTTCCAGCAATCCATGAAGTGTGACACTGACATGTCTGCATAGAACAGTTAGACCCGCATTTCCAACCTTTTTGATCTTTAGTATGAAGGGTTTGTCCCTTGATGTTCTGTTGGTACCTGAATTTCTACATTATGCAGTACAGTTTACTCATCATTCTTGTCAACCCCCCCCCATGCATGTCACCTTAACCATTCAGCATCAAAATTAAATCTTACGAGTTTCTCACTTCATATATTTTATTAAGTTTTATAATAAGAAGCCTGATGTCAGGCTATTAAGTTACTACATAGTACACAAACAACCTCAGCACTGGGCTTTCAGTATAACTTGAAGGCTGGACATGAACATGTTATCAGCACGTTTTTATACATGTAAATGGTTGCATTAAAACATACATTGGCTCCACAGATCTATTTCAAACAGGACAACAAATGAAGGCAACAGTCATCATTCTATAGTAAAGTTAAAGACCCAAAGCACATCCCCCCCCCCCATATAAGTGTAATATAGAACACCCTCCCCCCCCCCCCCCCCTTTTTTTTTTTTTTTTTTCCCCCTTTCTCCAAACCTAGATTTACTTTTTGTGAAGAACTTACAATTTCCTGAGAGTCACGCCACATCAGTTTAATTGGACACTGTGTGGGTGTATTGTTTATCCAACCACCCCATACTTTGTCATACTTGGTAGGTATTCCCCTACTAGTATATGTAGCTTTATACAAGGGGAGGGCTTTGTTAATAAGTGCCTTCCATGCCGAAATGGACGGGGGAGTGGCCTTTTTCCAGGACAGCACTATTCCTAACATAATAAAACAAAGTTTAAAGTGGTGTGTATGTCACCCTTCTAAGGGCTAGGGCATCAACAAGCCCCAGAAGACTCCTCAATAGCTGGCCGTACACTTAAGTGTAGTAACCTTCTACACACATTCAGTGACCCCCCCAGAAAATGTGGGTTGCCAAACAGTCCTACAAAATAGGTGTAAAGTCTGAGCTGGTTGAAGTGCACCACCAGCAGCAACAGGGTGACTGGGTGGGAAAGATCTCTAGTTTGTATATAGTGGACAGGGCCTTGGCCAAGGAATTATCTCTAAGGAAAGACTCTAAATTACCCACTTTAATCTGAAGAATTGTAGTACCAAACTGAGTGTTGTATGCAAGCCTAAGTTGCAAGTACTGAAACAAGAGAATTAGGCAAATTTTATTTAGTTTTCAGGGTGTCAACCTGAAGGAGCCTCACATTGCATACAACACCTCTAACCTTCTTCATACCAAATTTGGTCCAAATGACTGGGTCAGGATAGGCAAAAAAATGCAGTAATTGAGTGTTTTTCCATAATGGAGTATGAGGGGAAATCTCTATACAGTCACCTGCCATGGCCTTACTAGATGCTGCCCATGCTCTGACAGTTGCACACATAGAAATTGGAATGGGGTACTGAGCCCTACGTCCCTGAAACAACAAATGCATCACTGCTTTGTAAGAGCCCACTATGGCTGCCTCATATTCTGGAACAGTTAGCCACCTATGGGCAAAGACCAACTAACCTGCCAAAAAGTACCAATAAACATCAGGAACCGCTAACTCCCTTTATTCCCATGGCTGTTGCAGCACCTGTAGATTGATCCTGGGATTGCGCCCCTACCACAGTTTTTTTTTTTTTTTTTTTTTTTTTTTTTTTTTTTTTTCCTGGTCTATGCTCTTAAATGTGTATTTCGACTTCCAAACAGGCGTATTCCGAAATATATACAGGAAGAGGCAACAGTGTCATCTTCAAAAAGAAACTTACTTTACCTATGAGTGTAAGGGGAAGAGTCTGCCAGACTTTTACCGTAACTGCAACAGCAATGGAGTGACATTCTTAAAGTGATAAAATCGGACACTGATCTGGTGATATGGGGGCATTTTATGGGAACCCTACTAGTTGGAGATGGCGTGCTGAGCTGGAGAATTTGGTATTTACTCAAATTAACCGTCGGGCCAGAGAATATTGCAGAAATATTGAGAAAAAGAACCATGTTGTCCGCGTAAAGTGCGGTCTTGTCAGTCAGGCTGCCCAGCCTGAATTTCCATGGAGGCTCTCAATGCTGCAGGCTGGGGTTATAGTGGTACTGCAAAAACACCAGGAGATGTAAGACATCCTTGTCGAATACCCCTGCCCACTGGGAAGAAGTCCGATAACAGACCATTAAGTTTGATGGCCACGGTTGGACTCTGGTATAAAATGCTGATATACTGTCTAATATTTTATTTATTACATATTCTCCCCTCCTTTTTGTAAAAAAAAAAAAAAAAAAAAAAAAGTTGTCTTTAGCAGACCTTACAGCTTTTTAAACAAAGTTAAGTCAATGTGGTGTGTGTGTTTAATAATTTTCTGACAAACAATTTGTTTTAAATATTTAAGTATAAAAAAATAAAAAGCAATTACATTCACTTTAAATCGGTGCTTCTCAACCTGGGAATCAAATGATTTGCCAGGGGTCTCCAAATCCTTGGCTGTTCCTGAAGCCCACACCAATCTCCCAGCCTTTTTTCAGAGCCTGTGGCCACCCAGCTGGGCTTTTCTTGAAGCCCACGTCCACCCACTCAGCCTCTTCACAGCCGTCCATTCAGTTCATGTAATAGCTGGGAAGCAAAGGCTAGAGTTCAGCTGATTGGTGAGGAATGTGAAGTGGGAGGGGCTGGTGGAGACACTAGCTCCCGATTGCAGCATAGGTGTCACTGCTACAAGACCCAACAAAGTCTGAGACTGTGAGTAACGCTACCTGCAATTTATAGTTGCCATTAAAAATCCCCACTATCGTTCTCAGATCAGCAGATTACTTTGTTCAAGAGCACCTAAGTTGGCTGATCAGAACCCCCAGCACTGCCACTGATCCCATCCCCTGCCAGCACTGCCACTTGTCCCATTCCCCACCAAGGAGTAAGAAGGAATAAAAATAGAGAATACATGTTTTAACCCCCGCAAGCGGCCGAGAAAGGGTTAAAACCACCCGCAATATCTGCGTTTTGCCAGCAGTATTGCAACGCTGCCCCATTGATTTCAATGGGGAGCAGCGGTGGAGGAGAGGTACACACCGCTCCTTCACCGATACAAAGAAGCTGCTGGCAGGACTTTCCCTGATGTCCTGCCAGAGCACCGCTCCGGTGTGAAAGCTCTCGGGCTTTCGCACTGGAGACGATGCAACAGTTTTAGGGCAGATTGCAGACACTATTTCTAACGCTATAGCGCCTACAAAACGCCCTCGCGTGAAAGCGGTCTAACATGAATTCCTCTGCGCAATGCTGAGGGAATAATCTGAAACCCTGACAATATTTCATAAATGGAGAAGGAATAATATCTAACCCTGAATGTTTTATGTGAATGTACCAGGCTAGTACAATTTGATATATTGAGCTCCTGTTCTATGGTACAGAAACTTTGGAGGAGTTCAGGATTCCGTACAGAAGATGGATTGTCTATTTTGTTTGCTTCATTCCACTCTTGCTTTTTTTGGACTCGCATATAGGAAGGGGCCAGAACAAGGGAGAGGAAAAGTTGTGTTATCCACCCCTCTGAAGCTGTAGGCAGCCGAACCCCTGATGTGTCTCGGACCTAATAATGTGTATGAGTGAGTGGCTTGTTATACAGTAGAACTTGCAGATGGAGCTCTCCCTGTTGCACTTTCTGATGGTCACTTCTGTTTGAAAGGGGCCTGCGGCTTCTTCCTTTAGATCAGGCCTTGGCACCTAATAAAAGAATTTTTAAATGTTCCTTCCGGCAGTGTTCCTATGTCTGGAATGTCTTGAAGTTTGAGAAAAGGCATTGGTAGTGTCCCACAATTTTTAGGGCAAGTAAAGACTGTGTTTGTTTTTTGTAGATCCTGGTAGTAATCTACAATAGGCCACTGTATTGTTTGCAGGTGCCCACAACAAGAGCTTTGGTCCAGTTAGTGTAAGCAAGACCTGCTGCATTCCAAATTCTGCTTGGTGTATACTAACCTCTTCAATACTGGGCACTTTTACCCCCCCCCGCCCAGGCCAATTTTCAGCTTTCAACTCTGGTGCACTTTGAATGACAATAGCATGGTCATGCAACACTGTACCCATATGAAATGTGGGTACTGCACAGTACAAATATCCTCCAAATGGCACTTTTTGGAAAGTAGACCAAGGTATTTAGCAAGAGGCATGGGGAGTTTTTTTGAAGTTGTAATTTTTTTTTTTTTTTTTGTCACAATTTTTTTGGGAAAATTAAATAAAATAAATACATTTTTAAAGTCAATTTATTTTTGTAAATATTTTTTCTACATGCAATAACCAGTGCAGAACAGCGCCATCATATAATCTGTGTGGCGGTGATTAGGGACACTTGTAACAGTATGTAAAAAATAAATTCAATTTTTTTTTTTTTTTTTTTTTAACACTATATGATTGCTAATAACTGAATGTTAGGCCTCATGCACACTGGGTGTTATAAAAATGGCAGTGGCTGTAGAATTAGTTTTTCATTAGCATATTTTGCTAAAAAGTGTAAAATAAAATAAAAAATATACTCCTCCCACAAAAGCTTATGGCTCAAATGCTGATAAAGGCCAAATAGCCACGGTTTTCAGCTTTTATCGGAGTTGGAGCATTTACAGCTGAAAACCTCCTCTTAAAAAACCCACTAGTTCTGGGTTTTTCCTTACAGCCAGAAAACGCTGATTACTTAGTTTACTGGCTGCAGAAAAAAACAAAACACCTGAAACCAAAAATCAGCAGCTGTACAAACATCCAGTGTGCATGAGGCGTAAAGGATAATATTCAGGGTGTAACATGTTACAGATGAACCGGCCCCCGAACCTCCAGTCTGAAAGCTAGTGGGGGAGCGTCTCCCTTCTGCTAGCTAGTGGTCCGTCAGATTTGGTAACAGAATTGACGTTCAGTCGTCGCCATCTTGCTACACCCCACACTCCTCCACAGTAACGATACATCGAGAAGGGGGCAAGTGGACATCTTGTTGCACCCACTGGAGCTTTGCATGTTTAGTTATTTTTAACAGGAAACTGAGCTTATATGGTGAAATACAGTATTTGAAAATCCATCGGACTGTTTACATGTTGAATTATAAAAGCAGCGGTGTTCTGTCACATTATCAAACCTGTGAGGTCAGCAGGTTTGCCGCTGCTTATAAAATTCAACATCTAAACAGGCTGTTGGAATTCTATATCCTGTATTTCACCTTATAAGCTCAGTTTCCTGTTAAAAATAACTGAAATGCAAAACTCCGGTGGGTGTAACAAGATGTCCACTTGCCCCCTTCTCAGTGTATCTTTACTGTGGAGTGCGGGGTGTAGCAAGATGGCGCCGATGGAACGTCACTTTCGTTACAATATCTGATGGAACACTGGTAAAATCTGTAAAAGACGTGGCAGTGTGGGTCTCCGCTTGCCAGGTCATCCATTCAGTGTTCTGTGAATCAAGATTACAAGGTCTGACAGCCTTTGCGGCTGTTGGCTTGTAGTTCTCAATGAACTGCAGCAGCGTTTTCCCTCATATGCTCATCATCCCCAGTACCTGAAGATCCATTTCAGTTACAATTTTCCATTGATCATATCTAAAGCTTTCACTCCAAGGAAAGAGCATGAAACGGAGCACTCTCCAGGGTGAGGATTCTTTTTGGAAGTCTGATTATTGGATCACAGTGGTTGTAAACCTCAGATATTAAAATATGAACAAAACCTAACTCTCTATAGCAAGAGGGTCTGACGACCCTCCAGCTGTTGCAAAACTACAATTCCCATCATGCCTCTGCCTGTGGGAGTCATGCTAGTAACTGTCAGCCTTGCAATGCCTCATGGGACTTGTGGTTTTACAACAGTTGGAGGGCTGCCAGTTTGGAGACCCCCCTGCTCTTTAGTGTGTACTTGTCTCAATCCAGAGCACCAAGTGTAATTTCTATCTGCATGAATCGCTTCTGAAAAGCTCTCTGGACACCAAGACAAAAGTTGACAGGCAGGGAGCTGCAGCACACAGCCTGCGATTGACAGCCTCCACTCTATTGCTTTGTAAAGGGATGTGTCTATTTCCTCCAATCAGCTGTCAGATTTCTCCTCACTAAGCTCTGCAGTGTGTAATTTCAACTATACGCCCTCTGTTTTCCGACAGCTCAGACGAGGTTTATAAACGCTGGACTTTGAATGGATGTAGAAAAGAGAAGACTGCAGATAACGTTTGGCTTTATTTCATTTCTTTGTATCACCTGAGGCCAAGTTACTTCTGGGTATATGTAAGGGTTTACAACCACTTTAAATACTCTAACAAATTTAAACTGAACTCTTAGGGCTCATTCACACTGGGCTTAAAGCGGAGTTCTGCCCATTTAAAAGTCAGCTGCTATGAAAAGTGTAGCTGTTGATTTTTAATAAACACTCACCTGTCCCACAGTCCAGCGATGCGGCTCCCCAAAGCCTAGCTCCTCTCTGCAGCGCCTGGCTGTGACAGCTTGCGAGTTCACAGCCAGGTGCGCATGCTCTGCTGCCTTGATTGGCCGGGCAATCTTCTGGGACCTGTGATGTATAACAGAATATTGCAAGGAGGGAGAGGTGAACTTCCATTCGGCGCTGCAGCACTAAGAGGAAGTAGGAGCTGGGTACCTGCCAAAACCATGTAAACCAAAAAAAACATGCTAACTGTAGCATATCCAGGGGTTACGAATGCTTAAAGCGGAAGTTCCATTTTTGGTTATTCAATCAAGCTTTGGCAATAAAAGCTGGAAGCTAATTGGTTTCTATGCAGAATTGTGACTAATTTTGCCCCCTCTAGCTTTTGTAAATAAACCCATAAGCAACAAGACTTGGAAGTGAAGACCCTGTATTGTCAAAAGTATTGGGACACCTGCTTTTTACATGAACTATAATGCCGTCTTAGTCGATGGGATTCAATATCGAGTTGGCCCACCCTTTGCAGCTATAACAGCTTCAACTCTTCTGGGAAGGCTGTTCACAAGGTTTAGGAGTGTGTGTGTATGGGACTGTTTGACCATTCTTCCAGAAGCACATTTGTGAGGTTAGGTACTGATGTTGTACGAGAAGGCCTGGCTCGCAGTCTCCACTGTAATTCATCCCAAAGTTGTACTATCTGGTTGAGGTCAGGACTCTGTGCAGGCCAGTCAAGTACCTCCACCCCAAACACGCTCATCCATGACTTTATGGACCCTGCTTGGTGCAATGGTCCAAATCATTTGGTGGGATGGGGGCGTAATGGTGTGGGGTTGTTTTTCAGGGGTTGGGCTTGGCCCCTTAGTTCCAGTGAAGGGTACTCCTAAGACCCGTTTTCAGACTGGTTTGTTTTTTTAGACATTTTTAGGCTAAAAATAGTGCCTTTAAATGCCTCCCCTGCAGCTCCAGTGGGAGAGCCTGAGTGCTTCCACACTGGAATGGTGCACTTGTAGGACTTTAGAAAGTCCTGCAATCGGCATCTTTCGGGTGGTGCGGGAGTGGTGTATACGCCGCTCCTCCACTGCCTTTGCCATTGGAGTCAATGGGCACCGCTGCCGAAGTGTATGGGCTCAGCAGCGTTGCTTTGTGGGTGCTTTTCAACCCTTTATTCAGCTGCTAGCAAGGGTTAAAAGCACCCCACTCACAGCTGTAAAGCAGTGCTATAACGCCAATGCCCCCTCGCCCCAGTTTGAAACTAGCCTTAACGTGTTTGTAAACCCTTACAAACCACTTTGACCTACAGGTAAGCCTAGATTAAGGCTTACCTGTAGGTCCAAGAAATATATCTCTTAAACCTACACTGTTTAAGGGATATTTACAAAGACAGTCACCGCTGTCTACGGCGCAGGCGCACTATTGCTGTTAGCAGCATGCCAATATGGCGTTAGTGGCGGCTCCCGTGCGCATGTGTGGGAGCGACGTCATAGCTGTGAGTGGCCGGAGCAGCGATACCCGGAAGAAGATGGACGCTCCATACTACAGGGGACAGCGGTGACATCGCTGGCTCCTGTGACACACAATTGGCTACTAGGTGATGCATAGTAGCCCATTATGCTTTACCTTTGCAGGTAGACAAGAAGTAAACCCATCGGGGTTTACTTCCTCTTTAAGGAGTCGACATACCAAGACATTTTGGACAATTTCATGCTCCCAACTTTTTGGGAACAGTTTGGGGATGGCTCCTTCCTGTTCCAACATGACTGCACACCAGTGCACAACCCCTGCTGGGAGAAAACAATGATTATTGCGAGCGGCTATGACAGCCGTTTCCAGTAATCGCAGGTAAAATCCAACAGGCTGGTTGTACCCAAGTTGATTAAAGCGGGAGTCCGCCCGGAGTTCCGCCGTTTTTTATTTTTTTTTTATTTTTATTTTTTTTAAAGCCAGCAGCTACAAATACTGCAGCTGCTGACTTTTAAAATAAGGACACTTACCCGCCCAGCGCGCCCGCGATGTCGGCACCCGAAGCCGATCTCTCGATCGTCTCTCGGGTGCTGCCGCCGCCATCTTGGGTATGGGAATCAGGAAGTGGAGCCTTTCGGCTTCATTTCCTGGTTCCCCACTGCGCATGCGAGAATAAGGATGGACCCGCTGCCTCTGGGATCTGTGTGTTTCCCAGCAGGCAGCGGGGGACTTTCGGAAAGGGGCGTAATCTACGCTCCTTTCCGCAGAGAGCCATCCTGGAGGTGGGTGCAGATACCTGTACTGTACAGGTACCTGCACCCCCCCCCCTCCCCCCTGAAAGGTGCCAATTGTGGCGCCGGAGGGGGGGAGGATTCCAATGAGCGGAAGGTCCACTTTAGGGTGGACTTCCGCTTTAACTAGGGTACATTCAAGCTTGCCTGAAGGGCACATGGAGATGTGTACTGTGTCCTGAGAATGTTTATGTTGAGTTTAGATGTACTCAGATTACAGACCTGCAGTGTAGCAGGGATGCCTTGAAATTTAAATGGAATAAAAAAAAAAATAATTGCCTGGCAGGACGGTTCACATTCATGCAAGTCAACTATTTATTTAGCTGTTTGCCTGGAGTTTATCTTGAATAAAATTGATATGTATGTTTGTTGCATTTACTATAAGATAACTAGATCAGACCATATTTACAGTGGGCAGGCCATGCCACTTGGCTTTTGTATTTTCTTTTCTTGTAAGAATTGTTTTTACTAAATGCTCAGTGATTCCAGCCATTATAGTGTTGCCTGACAGTATCTTCCACATCCATTACTACAATCGTAGGATTCCCTGATTGGTATTTAGCCTCTTCCTGAACTCAGAAAAAAGCATCTTGTACACGTAAAAGGAGAAAACTGGTAATGTGCTTTGAGGCGTGCTGGAGCCCTCCCCCAGCTTTTGCAGTATTTGGTCATCTCTGAGGAGGCTGTGAGCAACCAAATGATTAAGTCCTGGTTCACACTGGCGAGATGCCAGACATTGCAAGGAATATGCACCACGTTGCAGTTCAGATCACATGCGATGTCTGTGCGATGCGACTTTAGCCATACAAACTGTATGGCTGAAATTGCATTCAAACCAAAATGGTGCAGGACCCCTTTTTTGGTCCGCACTGGAATCTGATCGATTGGGTGTTCACACCTATGCAATCGGATTCCTGCACCATCTCACAGTTCGCACTGCGATCTGCGAACCTATCTGGGGGTGTCGTTAACTTTACATTAAGATCTGCGAATCGTTGCAGGTGTCAGTGTGAACCACTGTGTGATTTAGGTGTGATGCAGGAACCCACACTGGATCCGCAGGGTTCTCGCATCGCACTAGTGAGAACCATGATGTTTCCGCCCTTTTTCCTTTATAGTCTTCCTTGCACTATTTGTAGTTTTTATGAGTTCAGATGTCATTGATGTAATCTACCTTGGTCAGATATGGGCTTTGGGCTTCGTAAGAATCTTGCTGGTTGGCTTTGGGTTTTCTAGCTTGCCCAGCTGAGCATGAATGGTGCCGCGGTCTCCTGGGAGCTTTGACGTGTCCCAAGAGACGGGGGGGGGGGGTCGAAATTCAGGTAGCTGCCCCCCCCCCCAAAAAAAAAAAGAGAAGTAAAAGGAACTTCCATTTTAAAGTACCAGGCTGGGAAGACTGAATCTGCAATAGGCAAGCTGCTTGGTGTGAAGAAATCAACTGTGGGAGCAATAATTAGAAAATGGAAGACATACAAGACCATTGATGATGTCCCTCGATCTGGGGCTCCACGCAAGATCTCACCCAGTGGGGTCAAAATGATCACAAGAATGGTGAGCAAAAATCCCACTACAACATGGGGGGACCTAGTGAATGACCTGCAGAGAGCTGGGACCAACGCAACAAAGGCTACCATCAGTAACACACTGCACCGCCAGGGACTCAGATCCTGCAGTGCCAGACGTGTCCCCTGCTTAAGCCAGAACATGTCCGGGCCCGTCTTAGGTTTGCTAGAGAGCATTTGGATGATCCAGAGGAGGATTGGGAGAATGTCATATGGTCAAATGAAACCAAAGTAGAACTGTTTGGTAGAAACACAACTCGTGTTTGGAGGAGAGAGAATGCTGAGTTGCAGCCAAACTCCATACTTACTGTGAAGCATGGGGGTGGCACCATCATGCTTTGGGGTTGTTTCTCTGCAAAGGGAACAGGACAACTGATCCATGTACATGAAAGAATGACTGGGGCCATGTATCGTGAGATTTTGAGTGCGAACCTCCTCCCATCAGCAAGGGCACTAAAGATGAATGGTGGCTGGGTCTTTCAGCATGACAATGATCCCAAACACACCACCCGGGCAACGAAGGAGTGACTTCGTAAGAAGCATTTCAAGGTCCTGGAGTGGCCTAGCCAGTCTCCAGATCTCAACCCCATAGAAAACCTTCGGAGGGAGTTGAAAGTCCGTGTTGCCCAGCGACAGCCCCAAAACATCACTGCTCTAGAGGAGATCTGCGTGGAGGAGTGAGCCAACATACCAGCAACAGTGTGTGACAACCTTGTGAAGACTTGCAGAAAACGTTTGACCCCTGTCATTGCCAACACAGGATATATAACAAAGTATTGAGATGAACTTTTGATATTGACCAAATACTTATTTTCCACCATAACCCCTTCCCGCCGAGCGTACGCAGATGTGCGTACTCTGCTTCTGGAGGGTATACCGGGATGATGCCTGCACCTGGAGGCATCATCCCGGTACCGGTTTTTACAGCGGACGATTGGCTATCCAGCCATAACAACTGAAGCGGCTAAAAGCCTCTCGGCTGTTATGCCGGAGGAGCGGGAGGGGACATCCCCCCCCCCCCCCCCTCCCGCCGCTGTTACCAGTGCTCCTGCTCGATCGGGAGCACCGATTCCACATCCGCTGCCTCCGGCTGCTGGGGAGGAACTGGAATGAAGCCGTAATCGGCTTTGTTCCAGTATCCTAATAGTAAACACGGAAGCGATGTCATGACGTCACTTCCCGTTTACTCAGCTGCCAATGGCGCCAGTTTAAAAAAAAAAAATATATACGGTATTCAGAATTGTCATTTTCGGCGATCTGAATACACTGAAGTGTAAAGGAGGGATGGGGGGGTTTTTTAGACCCCCCCCCCCATCCCTCCATAAAGTGTACCTGTCACCACCTATTACTGTCACAAGGGATGTTTACATTCCTTGTGACAGCAATAAAAGTGATCAAATTTTTATTTATTTTTTTAAAACAATTTAGTTATTTTAAAATAAAATTACATTTTTTTTTTTTTTAAAGCGCCTGCCGTCCCCGCGAGCTCGCGAAGCAAAGAAAACGCATACGGAAGTCGCGCCCGCATATGTAAACGATGTTCAAATCACACATGTGAGGTATTGCTGCGATCGTCAGAGCGAGAGCAATAATTCTAGCACTAGGCCTTCTCTGTAACGCTAACCTGGTAACCATAAAAAAAATTTAAAGCGTCGCCTATTGAGATTTTTAGGTACCGTACTTTGTCGTCAATCCACGAGTGCGTGCAATTATAAAATGTGACATGTTTGGTATCTATCTACTCGGCGTAACATTATCTTTCACATTATGCCAAAAAATTGGGCTAATTTTACTGTTTCGTTTTTTTTCTATTCATGAAAGTGTCCTTTTTCACAAAAAGTTGTGTTTAAAACACCGCTGCGCAAATGCTGTGTGGCATAAAAGATTGCAACAATCGCAGTTTTATTCTCTAGTCTCTGCTAAAAAAAAAATTATATATATATATATATGTATGTATGTATGTATGTATGTATGTATGTATGTATGTATATATATATATATGTGTTTGGGGGTTCCAAGTAATTTTCTAGCAAAAAATATGTATTTTAACTTGTAAACACCAAATGCCAAAAATAGGCTTAGTCATGAAAGGGATAATTTGCAAATTCTTTCCAAATCGGACAATGTGATTGTCTGTCTGTATTTGTTTCCACATTTTGTCTCTCATAGTTGAGGTATACCTATGATGACAATTACAGGCCTCTCTCATCTTTTTAAGTGGGAGAACTTGCACAATTGGTGGCTGACTAAATACTTTTTTGCCCCAACGTATAACACACAAGACCGCAGATATACATGTAAAACTTATGTAGGGAGATTTGTTTAATCCAGGGATGTCCAAACTTTTTTCAAACGGGGCCAGATTTGATAAAATGAACATGCGTGAGGGCCGACCATTTTGCCTGACATTCTTTGAACCATTAAAATTCGGTCGAAGTGTGTTCGTTCGAGCACTAATACACTACCCAACAAGAATTCTCTTGCCTTTGTGGCTGTGTGTGGTGAAGAGATGAACTCAACTGTATTATTTGGATACACCGTATTTATTGGTGTATAACACGCACCTTCACTTTAAGAGGGAAGCTTCAGGAAAAAAAAAATTTAAATTTTTTTTAAATAAAGAACTGTGAGGCAAAATAAGGGTCAGTTCCCATCTGCAGCCCCACCATTGCCGGGAACGCAGCGCCCACCATTGCCAGGAACGTAGCCATTGAGGGCAGGACAAGCGCCAAAGACATCCTACAGGAGAATTTCCTGTTTACACAACAGCCCCTTTAAGAGAAAGTCCCGCCACCTCTGATGGACAGAACAGTCGTCCAATGGCAGAGATGGGACTTCCTATTACAGCTGCCGTGTAAACAGGAAATTCTCCTCCTGTATGCACGGCGCTCGTCCTGCCTCCTGCCTCCTCCCTCCGAGGCAGCCGGACTATATATGTTTTGTGAACCCCGGCGCTGGGAGATCGCTGGGGGCCACAAAAGATGTATATGTTTAAATAACCAGGCGGGCCATTCAAAACCGGGCCGCGATTGGCCCACGGGCCGGACTTTGGACATGCCTGGTTTAATCCCTTTGTATCATCTGAGGCTGTTCACTTCACTAGGTATATGTGAGGGTTTACATCCACTTTAAGTCAGCAGCTACAAATACTGTTGCTGCTGTTGAATTTTAAAATAAAGGACTCTTGCCTGTTTCTGGCTCCAGCGATGTCCTCACCCAAGCCGATTCTTCACTAAGGCTTGGTTCGCATATATGTGGTGCAGGAAATGCAGCGACTCCTGTGCAATTGAAATGGCATAGCCTTCATGCGAACCGCAACGGGTGTCAATGTATTACGTTAACGACATCCCAAAACGGTTTGCAAGACAATGCGATTGACAGGAGCGGATTACATGGGTGTGATTATTATAGCAAAAGTAAAATTTCAAAATGGTCACTCTTTTTTGTTAGCGCAAAAAATAATCATAAAGTGATCAAATGCCACCAAAAGAGAGCTCTATTTTTGGGGAAAAAAAATACCTCAATTTTGTTTTGGGTACAACATTGCACGACTGTGCAATGTAAATGTGTTTTTTTTTTTTTTTTTTTTTGTCTATTATAAAAAAAAAAAAAATTCTAAAAATATTTTTTCGTAAATTTATGCCAAAATGTAGTTTGCTACATTTCGTTGGTACAAATAACCCAATGCAGTGTAGATTTAGTCTGTGAAACAAACTGTGATCAATTTCTGATGGCCTATCTCTAATTTCTGGAGCCCCTAAAATGCCAGGACAGTACATATATCCCCCAAATGACCCCTTTTATGGAAAGTAGACAGTCCAAAGTATTTAGTAAGAGGCATGGTAAGTTTTTGAAGTTGTAACTTTTGTCACAATTTTTTTTATTAAGATTATTTTTAATAATTGCATTTTTTATTTCATTTTTTAAACCCTTTCATCACCCGTAGTAATACTGTACTGAAGTGGCGATCAGGTTTTTTTCCCCACCGTTGCTTGAAACCGAGTATAAGTAATAGTTAACCATTTATGACCTCTTGCTTACTGTTGACTTGCTATTAATTGGCTACAGCAAATTGCATAATACAGGGTGCGGTGATTTGGCCCAGGTATCATGTGATAGCTGTGGCCAATCAGAACATCACAATACATTCCTGAATGGCTTCCGTTCATGACTGTTGAAATTGTCATTTTGTGATTACTATGACCAGTTATAGTGGTCACCTAATGCTCCCACCCTGAGCTCTCACAATGACCGGTTACTGAGCGCTGTGATCGCAATGGGACCCTTTTTCTGCATGCCCCATTGAGCATGTTCTAGACAGTTTAAAAATACATTGGCTGTGCCACCCCTCCCCAGTAAAGGTACGGCATCTAAAAAAATTTTTTTTAATAATGTAACTGTATTACTTGTGTTACATCAGTGTTTGTGTTTCCCTTTTACTTTTGATGCATGCTTGGGTGGCGTTATCCATACTTGTAAATTTAATATTTTTAGATGCATTACCTGGATTAAAGATTGTTCGCCAACTGCAGTTTGGACAATCTGTCCCACATAGCTTACCTTTACACCTCCATACTGGCAAAGCTGAAGATATAGAATAGTGGTATAAGGGGGAATTTTGTTTTCTTACAGAAAAGTCTGGAAAAGGATTTTCGTCTTGCGTTATCTTTAACATCAGCTCTGTAACCATATTCATTTTTTCCCACCACTGGCTTTTTCAATGTGCGGCTCAGTTGCAGTATTTGTACTATTGTAAAGCGATTCAGTCTATTGACATTTGGCCAGCAGAGTTCAGAGAATAGAGCGAGTGTTTATCACCAAGTGACATCTCGCCTTTGTGCAAGGATTGTAGGGACACTCCATTATCTTTTTCCTAGATATTAGAATAACAAACTTGCCCTTCGTTTTGACTGAAGTTTTTTGAATTTTACAGACTTTTGAGGGCATTTTGAAAGGAAGCGTCAATCCCAGTGGAAATGTCTTTAAGAATAGTATGTGTCTTTTTTTTAATTTTAACCTGTAATCCTAATGGTTAGTACTGTGCAGCATGGGCAGGCAGTCCTGATTCCACCTCCTCCTATGCGTGACTATATTTCTGACCTTTTCACATTCCTCCAAGGCCTCCTTCCTAATGCTGAAAGGCCAGAGTCTGAACTGTTACTGTATAAGCAAATGTAAACAGTACTCTGTAGACAATGACTTCTGCCACTTCTTCATGGACTGATATGATCTACAACTGGACGCAGCAGATTTCCATGTTTATAGACTGAAGCGCAACATTGACTAAGCTCTGTAACTGATGTTTATAGTGTCTGACCTCGTTTGTGGGGGAACTGTTAAATGCCATCCCTGATTTATTTTAATGTGGCTAAAATAAGGAAGTGCATAAAACAATTATATGGATCTCCAAGTGTTTTCTTTATGAAGGTAACTACGTTTTTAGATTTAAAGCGACATTAAAGCATCAGTTTTTTTTAAAATCAAAATGTCATACTTACTTGCTTGCTCTGTGCAATGACTTTGCACAGAGCAGCCCCAATCCTTTTTTTCTGGGGAAACCCACTGGTCTCCTGGCTCCTTCCTTTTGGCGAGTGCCCCCATAGAAAAATTAGCTGCACACCAACATCCATCCAACAGGTTTATTGAAAGACTGGCACCAGTACTAAAACAATGGAGCAAGGGGAGACTGTTTCACACACTACTTCAAACCACAAAGTATGTGTGAAACGTCGTCACCGCTTGGTCTGTTTTGTATTGTAAGCAGCCATTTGGCTTTTCATTTTCAATAAATCCTATTTTAAATTGTATTGCACTATAGGAGCTTTTTTTTTTTTTTTTTTTTTCTTTTTTTTTCTTTCTTTCTTTCTTTCTTTCTTTCCCGTGTATGATTATCTCCTACCCCAGATGATTGGGAGGTCCCACGGTGAGGGGTGACTACAGTGAGGAATTTATCCGCCTCTTTATTGCCCTTGGATGTTACATTCTTGCTACCCAGCAGAGGTTATTCTGTTTGACCATCTTGGGGATAGGTGATTCTGACCATCTGGTAAGAGTCCCTGATTACTTATGTGGTGTGCCACTGAAAAATCCTGTATCCAGTCACTTGGTGGTGGAATATACAAATATTCTTGGACCATTTTTCTTTTTACTTTAGACTCATGTTTTACTAAGGATTTCATCGTTTGTTTTTTGCACATTGCACTTTATTTTGTTTCACTTTAGTGAGTCTCAGCATTACAAGGAGTGTTCTATTCACTGACTAGCGCAATTTTATTTTTTGATTCTTATACTCACCTGGAGCAGTGATCTGTCTCATTTCTCCTGCCCCCAATAAAAGCTACTTTCTATAGAGGGCACTTGTGTGGGCTCACTCCCAAGCCATCCTGTCTGAGTCTATTGATGCAGACTGGGTGGCTTGGTCCTGCCCCTCGCTCCCAGCGGGCACAGCTTTTGATTATCGGCAGCTGGACACGATGGCTCCTGCTGCTACGAATCTGCCTAAGGGATGGGCGGATTGATTAAAGCTCCATTCACACCATGGCGTTCCGTTTTGTGGGTGAACACCACAAATCGTGGGGCGCCCTTGCGATTCCCGCTACATTGGCACCAAATTGTGGTGCACTTTTTACACGATTGTCGCCCGGCGAATCGTGATTAAATTGCAGTTAAAACGCGCAAACAGAATTGCGGCACACCCAAAAATAAGTTCTTGTACTTTCGGATGTTGGCGTCCCGCAATTCTGTTCTATTCAGGTGACAATCGTGGCAAAATCACGCTACGATTTGGTGCCATTCAAAATGGTGAGGATTGCAAGGGTGTCCCGTGATTTGTGGATTTTACGAATTGTGGTGATTCAGCCCACAAAACGGAACGCCGTGGTGGGAATGGAGCCTTAAGGCTGTGATACAGGTTCAGTTGTCCCTTTTTTCTTTTTGATGCTCATCTCCAGATAGATGGATTTATATTATCAGTAATACAGGGAACCTTTTTTTTTTATTATTTTTTTTTTTAAACAGTAAACTAACTAAATGTTGCTAAGAATACCAACCAAACTGCACAGGTTGCTAATTTTGTCGGAACACCACCTTGTAGAGTTCAGTAGACTATATTTAAGTAGATAAGCTCACTCAATTGCTGAAATTCATTCGCCAATTCAAAAACGGGATTTGGGATAGCAAAGTGTCCGCTGCCCTGCCACTGTAGCTCTTACTGTAGGTGTGATGAGATCAAGTGTAAGGTGTAGTAGTAGTAGTTAGTTTGCTTCTAATCCCATTGTGGAGGCTGCCATTTGTGGATGGACATTTTATGGTTACACAATTTCACATTGCTATAATCTTTTTATATGGACTTTAAAACTGAAGGCTTTATGAATAAATGGTTGTGAAACAGATTCACTTTAATATAAAAGTGCTTTGGATTACAAGCATGTTTCTGGAACGAATAATGCTCGCAAGCCAGGATTTTACTGTAAACTGGTTGCTTTAAGTATCTGCTTCAGATTCTTTGGTTTTAAAGCATTGGCCATGGAGTGAGCTGTATGCTTGCATTGTGTGGATTTTTCTTTTTGCTTTAAGAACTGCGTGAAAGCTTTCATATTTGCAGTCATTTCTTATGAATGAGGGAGCTATATGTTTCGTACTGTGGTGCTTTCTTCATGTTGGATGTTTTGGAATGTAAGTAAGCTAGCCGTGAGTCTCCCAGTGTGCAGGCTTCAGTAAATAGACTTCCACATACATTCTTCAGTCAGGCTGTATCAGGCACTGTATAAAGCATCTTGATCCTTTCCCCACTTTTTAGAATGCATTCTTAAACATACAGTAGCAATGGAGCTGTTGTGCTGCTAATGTTTACATTCAAGGCTGCGTGTCCAGTGGATATAAAGTCTACACACTCCTGTTAAAATGTCAGGTTTCTGTGATGTAAAAAAATGAGACAGATAAATCATTTCAGAACTTTTTCCACCTGCAATGTGACCTAGAAACTGTACAACCCAATTGAAAAACAAACTGAAATCTTTTAGGTGGAGTCAAGTAAAAGTGAAAAAAATACAATAATATGGTTGCATAAGTGTGGACACCCTTAAACTAATACTTTGTTGAAGCACCTTTTTGCTTTTATTGCAGCGCTCAGTCTTTTTGGTATGAGTCAATCAGCATGGCACATCTTGACTTGGCAATATTTGCCTACTCTTCTTTGCAGAAGTACTCTAAATCTGTCAGATTGCGAGGGCATCTCCTGTGCACAGTCCTATTCAGATCACCCCACAGATTTTCAATCAGATTCAGGTCAGGGCTCTGACTGGGCCATTCCAAAACTTAAATCATCTTCTGGTGAAGCCATTACTTTGTTTTGGATGTATTCTTTGGGTCGTTCTCATGCTGAAAGATTAAGTTCCTCTTCATATTCTGCTTTCTAGCAGAAGCCTGAAGGTTTTGTGGCAATATTGACTGGTATTTGGAACTGTTCGTAATTCCCTCTACCTAGAGTAGACTAAAGCCTCTGTTCCAGCTGAAGAAAATCAGCCCCAAAGCATGATGCTGCTACCACCATGCTTTACTGTGGATATGGTGTTCTTTTGGTGATGTGAAGTGGTGTTTTTGCTCCAAACATATCTTTTGGAATTTATGGCCAAAAAGTTCAACCTTGATTTCATCCGACCATAACATTTTCCCATTGTGCTTTTGCAAAATTTAGCCAGGCTTGGATGTTTTTGTTCATAAAAGGCTTCCGTCTTGCCATTCTACCCCATAGCCCAGGCATATGAAGAATACGGGAGATTGTTGTCACATGTACCACACAGTCAGTACTTGCCAGATATTGCTGTAGCTCCTTTAATGTTGCTATAGGCCTCTTGGGAGCCTCCCTGAACAGTCATCGTCTTGTGTTTTTTTTCATCAATTTTGGAGGGATGTCCAGTTCTTGGTAATGTCACTGTGCCATATTTTCTCCATATCACTGTGTGTTCCATGGTATATCTAATGCCTTGGAAATTCTTTTGTACCCTTCTCCTGACTGATACCTTCTAATAATGACGTCCGTCTGATGCTTTGGAAGATCTCTGTGGGCCATGGCTTTTTGCTGTAGGATGCGACTAAGAAAATGTCAGGAAAAACCTACTAGAACAGCTGAACTTTATTTGGGGTTAATCAGAGGCACTTTAACCACTAGCCGACCCCTTTCTGCCTAATGACAGAACACTGTCTGCTCCCTGTCATCGGGGGGCAGCGATCAGTGTTCACGTCACACACAGACCATCCCCCAGGCAGTTAGAAACGCTCCCCTAGGACACACTTATCCCCACCCCTTCACTGCCAGTGACATTTTTACAGTAATCAATGCAATTTTATAGCATTGAACGTGCTATTAATGCCAATGGTCCCAAAAATGTGTCAAAATTGTCCGATGTGTCCGCCATAATGCCAGTCACGATAAAAATCGCTGATCGCCACCATTACTAGTAAATAAATAAATTAATAAAAATGGCATAAAACTATCCCCTATTTTGCAGACGCTAAAACTTTTGTGCAAACCAATCAATAAATGCTTATTGCGATATATTTTTGGTAAAAAAAAAAAAAAAAAATGTAGAATACGTATTGACCTAAACCGAGGAAAGTTGTGCTTTTTTATTATATTTTTGGGGGATATTTATTACAGCAAAAAGTTAACAAAAAATTTTTTTTTTATTTATTTATAGCGCAAAAAATAAAAACCGCAGGAGTGATCAAATGCCACCAAGAGAACGCTCTAGTTGTGGGGGGAAAAAAGACGCCAATTTTGTTTGGGAGCCACGTTGCGCAATTGTCAAAGCGACGCAGTGCCGAATCTCAAGTGGTCTGGTCTTTGGCCAGCAAAATGGTCCGGGGCTCATGTGGGTAAAATTGTGCACAAACATGCAGCGGCGACAAACTACTTACATTTTTAAAATTCCCTTTACAGGTTACCACTTTAGATTTACAGAGGAAGGCTACTGCTAAAATTACTACCCTTGATATGACCTTCGTGGTGATACCTCACATGCATGGTGCGTCTGCTGTTTACATATGACACCAGACCGATGCTTGCCTTTGCGCGAAAGCACGGGGGGACGGGTGATTTTATTTATTTTTTTATTTTTATTTTTTCAAATTTTCAACTCCAAAAAGGGGTGAGGCCCTCGCAGTATAAACGTGTGTATATTGCCAAGGTTACAGGGTGATTCTTTTTTTATCTCAGGAAATGTATCCCCTATGATAGCAATAGGTAGTGACAGGTACTCCTTTAAAAAAAAAAATAAAAAAATAAAAAAATTGGGGTCAAGATTGGTGTGATAAAATGCTTTCCCAATGGCACTGTTTATATCTGGCAAAACCTAAGTCATGAAATGCTCATAGCATCCTGCTTCTTAAGCCATAGAGATGATTGAAGCCATTCTGGTCTCTGATCAGCTCTATTGTCAGCTGGTGGAACCACCGCCTGCATTCTCGGGTTCCCTGTTGAGACAGGAGAGCCCGAGAAAATCATGGCGGGGGGGGTGGGGGGTGAGAGGATGTTTCCTCCCACTGCTTGTAAAAGCAGTCTAGAAGAGGTTAATTGGCCAGTAGGATTGTTTTTACATGAAAGCTGACTGCTGGCTGAAAAGAATACCAAGATGATGCGTAAACCTGCAGGCATCATTCTGGTATAACCACTCAAAGTCCAGCAACATACCAGTACGTTGCTGGTGCTTGTTGGGCATATATTGTAATGTTGTTGTTTTTTTTTTTTTTTTTTTTTTTTTTCATGCAGCCTGTGGACTGAATGAAAAAGATTTATCGGTGGGTATGCCCACCATTAGAATACCGCCCTTCATCCACCCACTTCTAATGATTGGCATACATGCACCATTTTTTTTTTTTTTTTTTAACTCTTGGTGAAATCACCTCCTACAGTGCTGGAGTTGCTGATTTTCATATCATGAAAGCAAACGCTGGTGCTGTCCATATGAATAAATCAGTGCTGCAGCTGAATGGCTTACCTGAAAAGCAAACTTCTGCTTCTTCCCCTTCTTCCCCAGGAAGGACTTTTAAATTCGGAGGCCATAATAGCTCTCCAATCTCTGGCAAGGGTCTACTGGGGATTAGCGGCGATGAATTGACCAGCATTCACCAGAAGAATGATCGGCACTAGTACTGGCTCTCTGCTCCATACGAGAGCCCTGCGGTTCTTGCATCTCAACAGCAGAACAACTGGGTCGGGTACTCCTGACCTTAGCTCTGACGATGGAGTCGTGGTCCCTGCCATCTGTCAGGGTGCTGCTGCTGTCTACAGGTTCGTATTCTGAGCCTGAATCTGACAGATGGGTGAGTTCCTCTTTACACATCTGTCATGCTCAGAAGCGTGTAGGCCTCTTCACTAGTGTACCTTCGAGTTGGACATTTTGGCCTCTAAATTTACTGGTACACTAGTGAGACTCACAGGAAAAAAGCACCTGACTGTCAGCGCCTTCTTCAAATGCTACCAAAAAACCTGTTGGTGTTTGCAGGGGTCAGGCCTGACTCTGCAAATGCTGCAGTTGTGTTTAGTGTTTTGTAAGTCACCGTGATCGATTGATAATACACTTGGCTGGGAGGAGGGGCTAAACACAGGTGCTAGCGGGTATCTGGGCTGATCCCGCTAACACTGTTTTTGGGAACCCTAAACTATTGGGGACGATAATATAGTTCTGATCAGCTATCGATCTGTACAGACACTATATTACTAAGGGAGATGTATGGTGCGTGCATGGGTGTTAGTGCTACTGGCACTAATCTGACACTGCCTGGGGTGACGCAGACCCTGATGCTAAAACCCAACTGATATCACTCGCCGGGTGATCAGGGGGTTAAACCTTTTATTAGGTAATGTAGAGCGGGTGCCCTAACGCTATAAAAAAAACTAACCAGCTTCCCCCGTGACAATAATATGTTGATCACGGACGTGGTGATCAAGAGGTTAAACCTTTATTATGGGGGGGGGGGTCCCTAGACATAACTCCGATCGGGGGGTGAAATGTGTGCCTACATGTACTCTGTCAGTGTCGTGTTGGTGCAACTCACGTTTGGCTGTCTCCTCCTCTGGAGCGGAAAAGAATTCCAGAGGGAGATGACATCACTTTCTCTGCCTGTGTTTACACTTGCAGGCAGGGGAAGCATTTCCTTCGTCAAAACCGATCATCAGGTCCAGGCCAGAAAAAATTTGGCCTGTGCCTGGAGACTGACCGGTACTGAAACTAATCCGATCATCGCAGTAGCCGTCGTAAAGCAATATAGTTTCGCCCACCTGTGCCAATCGGCCTGGCCAATGAGAGCAGCTGGCAATCCATTATCCGGAAGCCAGACACTCAGATGTCAGTGAAAGGACCGGAAAAAAAAGCTGCCAGGCGCCTACGATCTGCCTCTGTGAGGCACCCACAGTAATGAAGGGCCTCTCAGGTGACAGTTCTACTATAACTGAGGGTGGAGCCACATGATGACATTGCTGGGTGACCCCGCCCCCTCTGATGCACAGGGACATTCCTATGGCTTCCCCATAGCGCCGGGGTGGGGCCACCTGAGTGACCCCGCCTCCTGACGCTACAGGAAAGTCATATGGATGTCCCCGTGCATCAGAGGGGGGCAGGGTCTCCCGGTAAGAGTGTGGCCCCGCCCTCAGTTATAATAGAACTGCCATCTGAGAGGCCCTTCATTACGGCGGATGCCTCCCATGGAGGCAGATCGTAGGCGGCTTGCAGCTTTTATTTTCTTTCGGGGAGCAGAAGATGACTCCGTGGGCCAATTTTTTTATTTTTTTTATAATAAAGGACTTGTCCTAAGAAGATACTGCACGCCTTTTTTGTGTGTGAAATGGTCGAAGTACATTGTTACCATTTCACATGGGGGGCAAGATCTGGGGGCCTTGTTAAAGGGGGCTTCCAGATTACAATAAGCCCCCTGCCTACAGAACCCCACAACCACTGGGCAAGGGTTGTGGGCAAGACCCAGGTCCCCAAACACTTTTTAAGACAATACTATGCATTTAAGCCTTTAAAGTGGTTGTAAACCCTTACAAACCACTTTGACCTACAGGTAAGCCTAGATTAAGGCTTACCTGTAGGTCCAAGAAATATCTCCTAAACCTATATGGTTTAGGAGATATTTGCCCAAAAACAGGCACCGCTGTCTACGGCGCATGCGCCGTAGACAGCGGCGCGCAGGTGCACTGAGCACGGCATTCTCAACTACGGAGCTGCCGCGCTTGTCGGCTCCCGTGCGCATGCGCGGGAGTGACGTCATCGCGGCATCGCTGAATGACAGCGGCGGAGCTGCGAGACCCCACCAAGAAAATGGATGCGGCGGACTACAGGGGACAGCGGTGACTTCGCTGGCTCCTGTGTCAGGTAAGTGATACATAATGGACTACTATGCGATGCATAGTAGTCCATTATGCTTTGCCTTTGCAGGGAATGAAAGAGGAAGTAAACTCATCAGGGTTTACTTCCTCTTTAAAATTAGCACTTTGGATTTTTCATGTTAGTGTTCCATAGACTTTAACGGTGTTCGTACAATTTTTTTTTTTTCCTGTTTGCATGTTCTGCAGCAAACCGGACAGGGGTGTTCAGCCCATGCCTAGCGTGAACCTAGGCTCCATCATTGTTTTCAGCACTTGAGTTGTGTTCAATTCTGGCACACACAGGTTTTAATCTTGTAGTGGTGGTATTATCTGATTTTATTTTATCTGAGTATATTTGTAGGTCATCTCTTCATTGTGATCTGTTTATACAGGTTATATTAAAGCCCAAATCTAGACCATGACTGCCCCCCCAATTAGTGTGTTTGTGGCAGTCATGAGAAAGGGGTCCTCTTCCTCTTTGATCAAGTACATCGTCACTGCTCTCTATCGTCTCCCTGTAAGTGCCTGGCGTCCCCTTGGGGTTAATATGACACCCTGCTTTCACAGAATGTTTTCATCCACATTGAATGATACTGGGGACATCTAGTGGCATAAAGGAATTACTGCTGGAGACCGTGCCAGAGTGGAGGTGATTATTGCAGGATAGCTGAGCCTAAAGAAAGTCTTTACTACATTTAAGTGTTATTGGTAATGTACTCTTCTCCTATCACCTTCCAGGACAGCACACCTTAGGCCGCGTACACACGGGCGGACTGTCTGACGGACTTGGTCTCAGCGGACAATCCGCTCGTGTGTGGGCTTCAGCGGACTTTTTCAGCGGACAGTCTGGCGGACTAAGTCTTTCGGAATTTCCGTAATATTGTCCGTCCAAACTTGGTTTCAGCGGACAGTCCGCTCGTGAGCAGGCTAGTTCGACGGACTAAGTATGGCGCATGCTCAGAAAGGATTTACACGGCCGAAGGTTGCATTGCAGTGTATTGGACGTCGAATTTCTAGTCCCGTCGTACGTGCCGTACACGTCATCGCCCAAGCTTTCAGAGGACTGTCTGTTCGTCGTGTGTGGTCAAGTCCGTTCATTCAAAAGTAGGACAGACTGTCTTATCGGATTGTCTGACGGACTTAGTTGGACGGATAGTCCGCCCGTGTGTACGGGGCCTTAGAGATGAGGGATCCTCCCTACAGGAAGCGCAATCAATTGACCGCTTGTTATATGTACCCACGCTTCCCCTTGATCATTGGTATTGCATGTTTGTTTTGTTTGAGACCAAATGTCCAGTGAGGGTCGGATGGTCTCCTGTTGAGACAGGTTCTAGGGAAGCCAGTTAGCTGACCTAACCTGCAGGCTTGTCCTCACAGGTCGCCCTCAAAGCTGCACCAGCGCTCTGGCCGCAGGGAGGGTGTGCCATCAATGTAAGTGCAAAAAACATCGCTGCCAGCTGCTCTCTTCTTCATAAAGATGCTGGGGGAAAAGCCATCTTGCATTGGAGGAGGTGCAGCGCTCCAGGCCTCACTCTGGATAGGGTCACAGCAGCCTCACTGGAGATGGGCTGAGGAGTAGCGTGACCCGGAGGTACTTCTAAAATGCTGGGAGAACATCGTGGGGAAGGAGAGACAGCGAAAGGCAGCGAGCAGTGGTCTGCTTGCTGTACTAAGCTCTCAGCGGTACCAACAGCCCAGGACTGGGCCAACCTCCTCATGGAAGGGATGGCGACTACAACTGCATGTAGATCCAGGCCCCCCTTGGAAGGGGGGGGGGGGGTGGAAGAGTCCCTGGCTTCTAAGGGCTCTGAGAATCCCTGGGCCAACCAGGACAGGCTGGGTCTCACTAATAATCACCTCCCCCACCCCCCCTCCTAACACAAGCCTGCAGTTAGGGGGAGGACAGAGTAAGTCACGTGTGCACTACCGCTTGTCTTACAGCATCCCCCAGCAGAACCCAGGAGGTCCCAGATAAACAGCCCCCTGCTGCAACAGGGCATAGCTCCTCAAAAAAAAAAAATGTGGGTACTGTAAAGATATGCTTCCAAAGTCCTATTCCAAGCCCTTCTGCTATAAAATGTATTAATAAATTGTCAGGGAAAGAGGCTTCAACCTTAACGAAGAAGTTCCTTTCATCTATGCAGGCGGAAATGCTGGCAACAGTCAAATCTTTCCGTGAAGCTGCCAGGCATTCAACAGCCCAGGGCCCTGACCCAGAGGAGCTTGCCCCAACAGAAGGCCCATCCTCCCAGGAGAGCCTCTCCACGGAGGAGGACCTAGTGCACTCCTCCTGACCTCAGTCACTACCGGTAGAGAAGGATGGGGGAGAAATGGAAAGCCAGGTCAAATCTGACCACAGCTCAGATGGGGAGGTGAATCCAGACCAGCTAAGGAGACGCCTCTTCACCCTGGAGGATCTGGATGGGCTCCTACAGGCAATATTTGCCACAGAGGAGATTTTGGCGACCCCCAGAGTGACCTCTGCACAGGTCAAGGTATACAGGGGGCTAAGCAAGGCTCAATCCAGGGTGTTCCCACTCCACCAGTCCCTAAATGATCTGATCCTACAGGAATGGAGGGAACCTGAAAGGAGATTTGTCAAAAAATTGAAAAGGAGATTTCCCTTTTTAAAGAGGATGACAAGACATTTTTTAAGCTCCCAAAACTGGATGCTGCTCTGTCTCAAGTCGCCAAACAGTCTGACCTCTCCTTTGAAGAGGCAGGCAGTATTAAGGATCTGATGGACCGGATTCAGATTAGAATCCCTTCTTAGAGTCCTGCCTTAGCGGCAGCCTGTGTCCCGAAATGCAGATTTCTGGGTAGAGAAGCTGACCAAACACCTATCGCAGGAATCCGATGAGTTCTGGGGTCCCGGCACCAGCAAATGTTAAGGCCCATTCAACCAGGTCACTAGCAACTTCCTGGGCTGAGAAAGGTGGCCTCCTGGAACAAATCTACAGTGCGGCCACCTGGTCCAGTTAGGATACCTTCCTGAAGCACTAACGTGTGGAAGTGTTGTCACCAGCAAGACTTGGCTTTCGACTGGAAGATCTTACAAGCTGTGGTTCCCCTCTGAAAGTAGGCCTGTGTTTACTTGATTATCCTCTCAGGTATTCTGTCCTGAAAGGTGATAGAAGAAAACCTAAGTTTGACTTGCCAGTAACGGCATTTCTTTGACCCTTCCAGGATGGCAGGCCTACTTCTCACCCTATGGTGAAGGGAGGGATAGTGACTTGAACACTAGGTGGTGAGTACCTAATGTGGAGTGATTCTCCTTGTGAACGGTTCTGGATTACTTTATTACAATCTGGGGATCAAGGGGAAGGTTTGGGACTTATAACGGGCTTTCAATTGATAGCCTAGAAAACCTACGTTGGTTATGTGAGGTTAGGTGACCTACATCATTGGGTACCTGGCAAATAATGACTTTCATATAGGAGTTTAACAATTTAATAGTGTTGAGAAACCTTCTCTTGATACGTTTTTGATTGGTTGAAACTTTACAATGTATGTAAACACCCACAACCCTTGCTATGTAAGTTTCTTCTATTTTGACATGTTAACCTGCCAGTAAGAGATTTCCTCACCTAAGGTGACAACGCTGACAAGAGTCTATGAATATGCAGGAGCATTGTTGTCCCCATAGGACTCGCTAGCAAGCGTGCCTGACAATCCTGTTGCACAGCATTCAGCTTATGTACCGTCCACGGCTATGATATATCGAAAGGTGCAGTATGGAATTGGAAAGCCGCACTTGGTTTTCATTGTAATAAAAATGCATATTTTAGTTTAGTGTTGACTCTTCATTGCTACAGTGTGCTACATCGTGTGTACAGTAGTTTTTTACATTGTAAAAAAAAAAACACGTAAAGATAAATAACATGGACTTGGGTCTAAGTGGTTTATGCCTTGCTTTATTTAAGGCATGGCTTAGTGAAAGAATGAGAGCTTGTTTCCGTCTTTGGGGGACGTGATAAAAGTCCTGTTTGCGGTTTTGTAGTTCCATGTTCAGATTTGATCAAAGTTGATGCTTTAATGCATATGTGAGTAAACTGAAAAATAACATGCACTTTAGCGTGATGCTGCTATTTTTAAGGGCGGATTATTTGTTCTCTTCATATAGTTTTCCAGATCTTCTGCTCTACACTTGCCTTGAGAGGTTGGCTCGTGTCTGCATATTTTCTGTCTGATTTATTTTTTATTTTTTTTCCCCCCTTTTCTGGGAACTGTTAATGTGTTTGGCGTGCTTAATGGTGGTGTCATCAGAATATCTTTAGCTTTTCAGTTAGATCTAAAAAAGTTCATTTGAATATTGGTTTAACTGCAAAAAGCAACTGAAAACATCCCAGCTAAATTTGGACACATCTATTGCAGACAATTACAAATTGTTACAAAATCAAAGCTAGTTTTATTAAACAATAGTTGCGACAATATAAAAATCACAAGTGCTGACAACATGGTACGTACATTTAGGGAATATTGATGCTAAATAATGAGCTTGTTGAATAATTGCATACAACTGTACTCTGATGGCAGCAGCAACAGTGGTGGAAAAGATGCAACAAAATGCATATTTAATAATACGCATACGAATATTGTATATGCAACACATCTTGGAGGCTAAAAAAACACCAAAATGCTGTACATCTACTTTTTGTAATCTGCATACCCTAATAAGTATTTTGCTCGCCGGTTCAGAAAGCACACAAGGTTAGAAGAAAACATTTGTGCTCCCTAAAATCTAGCGTACGCTCTTCTTTCTGTATTGACCTTTATTAAGTATAATCTGAGTTGCAACAGGCTTAATAGTTTGATGCAAAGCAAACCATATACTGCTCTCTAGTCACCTCCTCCTTTGCTCACCTTCAGGACTTTTCCAGAGCCTCTCCAATCCTATGGAACTCCTTACCCCAATCTGTCCGATTTAACTCCTACTCTATTAGCTTTTAGATGATCCCTAAAAAAACTCCCCTCCTTCAGAGAAGCCTATCCTACCCACACCTAACGACTGCATTTTCATTTTTCTCCATCCGTTCACCCACCACAGTTATTACCTTTTGTTTCACTTGACCCTCCTTTCTAGATTGTAAGCTCTATCGAGCAAGGCCCTCTGATTCCTTCTGTATTGATTTGTATTAATTGTACTGTCTGCCCTCATGTTGTAAAGCTCTGCACAAACTGTTGGCGCTATATAAATCCTGTATAATAATATAATCAGTTTTTACATGTCAAATTTAATATGCACAAAAGAGATTAGTAATGTGCCACATTATCGAGGAATAATTTCAGATGGAGCTCAGAGGAACAAGTCAGCTGCTGACTCAATGGTGATCAATTTAGTAAATAAAGGGGGCCTCAAGTGCAGCCCCCAATGTGTCCAAGTTTCATTATTAAAAATTTGTATCACACTGGTACATTGTGGGAAATGCATGTTTTACTGCACAGCAACACATGCAACACTGTTCTTGCATTGAGGTGTTATGCATTTTGAATGGCACTCATTGCATGGTGCTTGACAGTGCCCCTGCAGTGCAGCACAGCAGAATGCATGTGCCGTTTGGTGTGTTTTTTTTAAAGTGTGCTGTTGGTCTATTTAAAATGAATAGACTGACTTGGCACACGTTAAGTGCCTGTGGTAATGCACCACAAATGTGAAGGCACACAGTTTTGCATTTACAACCAGAAATTGAACAATTCTTCAGCACTCCATTTACACAAGGGAAATATTGCACTCCACAGGGCCTTACATGGCCAGATCACCTCCTGACAAGCCCAT
Organism: Lithobates pipiens; assembly: GCF_037356315.1. Taxonomy (NCBI): domain Eukaryota; kingdom Metazoa; phylum Chordata; class Amphibia; order Anura; family Ranidae; genus Lithobates; species Lithobates pipiens. Next base: position 56,582,558 of record NW_027507787.1, on the reverse strand, counting down.
GTGCCTGGGATTGTACAGACGGCTAACTTCCCCCACAGCTGGGAGGTCACAATTCAGATGGCTTCTCTGCTGCTTATTTCACTTGTACCCCTGCTACTATATGTTGCAGACAATCTGGGAGCCAGTGTGCAAGTAAATGTCAGCGGTATGCACACTGAAAATGTTTGTTGTTGTAGGTATGTTTACCTGGTGTCTATTTTAGCAGGAAACCTGCAGTCCACAAGCCAATTGTTGAGCCCGGTGCTTTGGCTTCTTCTCCATTTTGTATTTTTTAGCAGGAGGTTTTGGTTATTCCAGCACCTCCTGTTATAGTTTTTATCAATAAAACTGAGTTAGAGCCGGTTCACACAGCGGGCGATGCGAGGCGACACGCCTCGCCTCGCCTCGCTCTCGCAAGTTGCCCCCGTTCTGTACAATGGAACCTTTCTGAGAGGAGCGACTCGAGTCGCTCCGACTCAGAAAAAAGGTTCCTGTACTACTTTCGGGCGACCTCGGGGCGACTTGCATTGCCTTCTATACAGAAGTCATTTGCAAGTCGCCGCCGAGGCCGCTGCAGGTCGCGGCGAGGCAAGTCGGAGTCGCCTCGCCTGCAGTGTGAACCGGCCCTAAGAAGCTGTCACAACTGACACAGCACATTAGCATTTAAGGTCTAATTTTCAATATTAGAAATAAAATCCTGCAAAACTGAAATATTCTATTGTGAAGTTGGGGGGACAGGTGTCTGAACTTTTGGATTCTCCAGATCGATATCTTACAACTGGTCTATTGTGGGGGACATTGCACAATCCACATTGTGGTCAAGCCCAGTAATATGTCCACAATGGACTTCTAGTTTTACCATCTGCCAAAAAATCTTGTGCGAGCAACTACATGTTGGATCTGTAGTACACGCAAAGTACAGGTTTAGGTTTGTGAAGCAGTGTACGTTGTCTAAGCACTTAATGGATGTCTTGCCAGTTTTCTGGCAAGTCTGTGGGATTAATATCTGTAACAATAGTATTCAGGATATTTAATTTATTTTGTTTCACATGCCCTTAATTATATATTGTAATTGTACAGAACATAGGCCTAATAATCATAGATCATGGATTATAGGCTGGTACTTTCAGGTCATTGAACAGAGGAAAGCTTTTGGGGACACACCCCCAGGGTATTAACCCTATGACCCTACCTTACTCCTTGAGTTCTGTTTTTTTTTTTATTTATTTATTTATTTTTTGTTAGTGTCCTAAGGCACTAGAATTCAACCACTCAAATTTCAAGAGAAACTCCTCTTCTTTTTTTTTTTTTTTTTTGAGGATTTTTTTTCCATCCAGGTGACTTGTATACATTGCAAGGTTTTTAACAAACCTTGTTGCAGATTCTAACCTTTGACTATTCTGAAGAAATTCATGTGTTTGTGCCAGTGAGTGAGCCTACTGGGAGTGGTTTCATAATTCTAAACCAGCTGCTACACCTGCAGGGTTCGCTCTGTGGGGCGGCATTCCTTTAGACGCGATTTCCTATTGGGAGTATCACACCAAAAATGAAATTTTTGTTGCAGGTGATGCCTGAAATCTGACTTGGTGCAGACTTCTGGGAAAATCAGTGAGCCAATCACACAAGCAGGAAACTACATAGTTGGGTCCATATGTATTTGGACACTGACACCATTTTTGTTCTAGTATTTACCAAAACTTCTTCAAGAAATAGTTATATAATGGATATGGGCTGAAAGTGCACATGCTCAGGTTTAATTTGATGGTATGTACCTCCAAATCGGAGGAAGGGTTTAGGAATTGCAAAAATAGCCATCCTTCTTTTTCAATGGGCCAAAAGTAATTGCACAATTTAATCAAAAGTTGTTTCATGGGCAGGTGTGGGCTACTCCTTCTTTTTTTTTTTTTTTTTTTTTTTTTTTCATCAATTAACCACTTAAGGACCGCCGCATGGCAATGTATGTCGGCACAATGGCACCGACAGGCACAAGCACGTACATGTACGCGCTTGCCTTCCAGCGGGTGGGGGGTCCTATCGGACCCCCTCCCGCTGGATGCGGCAGTCCGTTTCGCTTCAGGAGCGATCCGGGATGAGGGGATGGCCGTTGGTTTCTGGCCATCCCCTCTCGATCGCTCCTGTCGAATGAGAAGCTTCCCCCGCCTGTGTATTGCAAACACAGGCAGGGAGGAAGTGATGTCGCTATCCTCGGGGCGTTTTTTTTGACCGGACTGCGAGAACACAATAGTAAGTGCACCAAACACTACACTGACATGTAGGTACACATAGGCACACAAATCCCCCGATCGCCCCGCCCTCCCAGTCAGTGTCACTGATTGCAGTGATCATTTATTTACTGATCACTGCATTTAGTGTCAGTTGTGACAGTAAAAACTGTCAGGGTAGTTAGTGTTAGGTTCAGGGTAGCCCGCTACCCCCCCTCCCCAATAAAGGTTTAACCCCCTGATTGCCCCTAGAGTTAACCCTTTCACCCGGGTCACTAAGCGATCGTTTTTCTGATCGCTGCATTAGTGTCACTAGTGCCGCTAGGTAGCTAGTTATTTTTTTTTTAGGTTCACCGCCAGGTTTTTATAGCGCTAGGTACCCCGATGTACTACCCAATAATGGTTTTAACCCCCTGATTGCCCCTAGTTAATCCTTTCACCAGTGATCACTGTATAAGTGCCACTGGTGACGCTGGTTAGCCAGTTAGTTATTTAGGTTCCCCGTCAGGTTTTTATATAGTGTCAGGGACCCCTATATACTACCTAATAAACATTTTAACCCCCTGATTGCCCCTACTTAACCCTTTCACCAGTGATCACCGTATAAGTGTTACGGGTGACTCTGGTTAGTTTGCTTTTTATAGCATCAGGGCACCCACCATTTATTACCCAATAAAGGTTTAACCCCCTGATCACCAGGCGGGTGATATCAATTGGGTTTTAGGGTCAGGGTCTGCGTCGCCCCAGGCAGCGCTAGGTTAGTGCCAGTACCACCCACGCGCAAAGCATACACCTCCCGTAGTGGTATAGAGTCTGAACAGATCAATATCTGATCTGATCTATACTAGCGTCCCCAGCAGTTTAGGGTTCCAAAAAAACGCATTGTTAGCGGGATCAGCCCAGATGCCTGCTAGCACCTGCGTTTTGCCCCTCCGCCCAGCCCACCCAAGTGCAGTATCGATCGATCACTGTCACTTACAAAACACTAAACGCATAACTGCAGCGTTCGCAGAGTCGGGCCTGATCCCTGCGATCGCTAACATTTTTTTTTGGTAGCGTTTTATATTTAATTTCCGAAGGCAGTGCTTGGATTTCGGGGTCCCGTACGTGGCTAGACTCCCAAAAAGTCCCCCACATGGAGTATCCCTGTACTCGGGAGAAGTAGCAGAATTTATTTTGGGGTGTAATTTCACTTATGCCCATAGCATGTGTGAGCAATATATCATTTAGTGACAACTTTGTGCAAAAAATAAATAAATAAATTGTAATATCCCTGCAACTTGTGGCAAAATAGAAAATATTTCATGGACTCAACATGCCTCTCAGTAAATAGCTTGGGGTGTCTACTTTCCAAAATGGGGTCATTTGGGGGGGGGGGGGGGTTTGTGCCATTTTGGCATTTTATGGCCTTCGAAACTGTGATAGGTAGTGAGGAGTGAAATCAAAAATTTGCACCCTTAGAAATCCTGAAGGCGGTTTTCGGGGTGCCGTGCGTGGCTAGACTCCCAAAAAGTCCCACATATGTGGTATCCCCGTACTCAGGAGAAGCAGCAGAATATATTTTGGGGTGCAATTCCACATATAACTATGGCATGTGTGAGCAATATATCATTTAGTGACAACTTTTTGTAAACTTTCTTTTTTTTTTTGGTCATTATTCAATCACTTTGAAAAAAATATTCAATGGGCTCAACATGCCCCTCAGCAATTTCCTTGGGGTGTCTACAAAGTGGAGTCATTTTGGGGGGGGGGGTTGTACTGCCCTGCCATTTTAGCACCTCAAGAAATGAGATGGGCAGTCATAAATTAAATTAAAAGCTGTGTAAATTCCAGAAAATGTACTCTAGTTTGTAGACGCTATAACTTTTGCGCAAACCAATATATACGCTTATTGACTTTTTTTTTTTTTTTTTTTATTACTGAAGACGTGGCTGAATACATTTTGGCCTAAATGTATGACTAAAGTTTAGTTCATTAGATTTTTTTTTTTTTAATAACAAAAAGTAGAAAATATATATTTTTTTTTCAGTCTTTTTCCTTTTATATCGTAAAAAATAAATATCGCAGAGGCAATCAAATACCATAAAAAGAAAGCTTTTTGTGGGAAGAAAAGGACGCAAATTTCGTTTGGGTACAACATTGCATGACTGCGCAATTACCAGTTAAAGCAGCGCAGTGCGAAATTGTAAAAAGACCTCTGGTCCTTAGGCTGACAATTGGTCTGGGGCTGAAGTGGTTAAGCAAGTAAACGATCTGGAGTTGCTGACTGATTCCGTTCAGAGTGTCCTTTCATGGGCTAAAAGAATGGTACCCGGGCCTCATGTCCAAAGAAACAAGGTTTTGCTTGCGAATGCTTCTCTTTTTAGAGAGATGGACCCTGGGATCCAGTACTTTTTGGTAGTAAGGCCATAAAGCTTTTACTGGCAGAGTGCTGTTGCAGGTCCAGGATTGTGGGTAACCTCTAGGTTCCCCTGTTCCTCAGATAACCCTGCAGCGAGGAAAGGAAAGTGGAGCTTTTCTTATGAATTTCTCCCTTTTGAGTTATGTTGTCATGCCTATGTGTCACCACTGGGGGCTGTATTGAGCACTCGCCGCCTGATGCTGGAAACAGAGCTATGTCAGAAGCCTTAATTTCTCCTCTCCTCTGGCCACAAGCAGATCCTCCAGTAAGAAAGGGGGGGGGGGGGCTGGTTTCCTCCTCCTGCGCCCCCAATGTTGGTATCTTCCCCTTTGGGGGACTTAAATGCCAAAAGCATTTATTTTTTGGGAAAAAAAAGACAAACCGCGTGGCCGCTCAGCAGTAGTTTTTACCCCCGCCACCATATCGTCTCTCTCTGTCTCTCTCTGTCTGTCTCTCTGTCTGTCTCTCTGTCTGTCTCTCTGTCTGTCTCTCTGTCTGTCTCTCTGTCTGTCTCTCTGTCTGTCTCTCTGTCTGTCTCTCTGTCTGTCTCTCTGTCTGTCTCTCTGTCTGTCTCTCTGTCTGTCTCTCTGTCTGTCTCTCTGTCTGTCTCTCTGTCTGTCTCTCTGTCTGTCTCTCTGTCTGTCTCTCTGTCTGTCTCTCTGTCTGTCTCTCTGTCTGTCTCTCTGTCTGTCTCTCTGTCTGTCTCTCTGTCTGTCTCTCTGTCTGTCTCTCTGTCTGTCTGTCTGCCTGTCTGTCTGCCTGTCTGTCTGCCTGTCTGTCTGTCTCTCGGTCTCGCTCTGGATCATCTATTATGCCAATTGGTGATATGAGAGGTTCCCTTGGTAGAACAGGGCCAGGTTTTTATTCAAACCTTTTCATGGTTCCAAAAACTGAGCGGTAAGACCCATTCCAGATCTCAAAGCTTTGAATCGGCACTTAAACATCTGATCCTTTCGCATTTGGCGTCAATCTGATCGGTTGTTTTCATCCTGCAAGGAGGGGAGTTTTTGGCTTCAATCAATCTCAAAGATGCATATCTCCATGTGCCAATATTTCCCGCTCACCGGACATTTCGGCTCTTCGAAATAGAAAATCATCATTTTCAGTTTGTGGCCCTGCCATTTTTGGTCTAGCCACAGCACCACGGGTGTTCTCAAAGATTCTGGCACCTCCCTTAGCCAGATTAAGGGCTTAGGCATAACGGTACTAGCCTATTTAGACAATCTGCTTTTAATAGATCATTAGGTCTCAAGTCTAAACCAGAGTCTGGTTACAGCTGTGAACTACCTGGAATCTCTAGGTTGAATACTCAACCTAGAAAAATCCTCCCTAAAACCATCAAGGAGATTACAGTACTTGGGGCTGGTCATAGATACCATACTGAAGAAGGTACTCTTACCCCAGACAAGAATCGGTTCCATTATAGGATTAAAAAGAAAAATCCTTCCATTCGGCTGTGCATGAGATTTTTGGAGAAAATGGTGGCCTCCTTCAAGGCTGTCCCTTACACGCAGTTTCACTCAAGACTGCTTCAAAGCACCATCCTGTCATTCTGGAAAAAAAAGATTCAGGCCTTGGATTTTCCAATACGCTTGGCTCCTAACATATGTCAGAGCCTAAATTGGTGGTTAACATCCAGCAACCTCCAAAAGGGAAAACAATTTATACCAGTATCCTGGAAAGTGGTAACAGATGCCAGCTTTCTAGGCTGAGGAGCAGTCCTGGAAGAAGATTCTGTCCAGGGGAGATGGTCCAAGTTAGAGAGGACCTTGCCTTTCAACATTTTGGAGATTCGGTCAGACTACAGGATTGTCCTGTCAGGATTCAGTCTGACAATGCCATGGCTGTGGCTTACATAAATCACCGGGGGGCGCGAGAAGTCGTGCAGCTCAAAAAGAGGTGAATCATGTTCTAGCTTGGGCAGAACACAACATTCCTTGCCTATTGACTACTTGAATCGCCAACAATTATTTCCGGGGGAATGGTGTCTTCACCCCGACATCTTCCTAGTGATATGTCAGAAATGGGGTATTCCGGACGTGTACTTGTTCGCGTCCAGATTCAACAAAGTCGGCAACTTTGTTTCAAACGAGGGATCCGCTAGCATGCGGAACAGATGCATTAGTCTTCCCATGGGATCAGTTTTCACTGATATATGCGTTTCCTTCAGTTCTGCTACTTCCGTGTCTTCTCTGCAAGATCACGCAGGAACGAAAGGCGGTAATTCTGGTGGCCCCAGTGTGGCCAAGATCGTAAATATGGCGGTAGGAGTCCCTTGGACTCTGCCATTATGGCCAGACCTTCTTGCGCAAAGGTCCGGTATTCGATCCCGTCTTACAGGCTCTAAATTTAACTGGTTTGGCTATTGAGACCCACATTCTAAAGGATCATGGGTTGTCTCCTTCAGTAGTGTCTACCTTGATTAATGCCAGGAAGCTGACCTCCAGAATCATTTACTCTAGAGTCTGTAAGGCATATGTTTCTTATTGTGGATCCCGGGGTTGGCACACCAGGAAATATGTCATAGGTAGGATCCTTGATTTCCTGCAAATGGCATTAGAAATGATGCGGCCTTAAGTACTATCAAGGGCCAGATCTCAGCCTTGCCAGTATTTTTTATTTTTTTTTTTTAATTTTTTTTTTTATTTTTTTTTTACGGCCTCTTGCTCCTCACTTTGGTGCGTAGCTTTCTTCAGGGGGTAACACGGATTAATCCCCCTATCAAGTCACCTCTAAATCCTTGGGATTTAAATTTTGGTCTCATCGGCTTTGCAGAAGCAGCCGTTTGAGCCTTTACGAGAAATTCCCTTGGTTCTTTTGACGAGAAAGATAATCTTTCTGGTTGCCATTTCTTCTGCTAGAAGAGTATCGGAACTAGCGGGTCTGTCTTGTAAAGAGCCATATTTTATCATGCATAAGGATAAGCTAGTAATACGTTCTCATCCTGAATTTCTACCAAAAGTGGTAACAGATTTTCATTTAAACCAAGATAATATTCTTGCTTCTTTCTTCCCAGAGCCTTTATCTAGGGAAGAAAAGGCACTACATTCCCTTGCTGTAGTAAGAGCGATCAGAAACTATCTAAAGGCGACCGCTCAGGTTCGCAAAACAGGTGTTTTATTTGTTCTGCCAGAAGGTCCATAAAGGGGTCAGGCAGCATCAAAATCTACTATTTCCAAATGGATTTGTCAAGTCTTTATTCAAGCTTACGGCTTAAAGAAGAAAATTTCTCCTTTTTCATGTTAAAACACACTCAACTAGGGCAATTATTGCCTCTTGGGCGGTGCATCATCAGGCCTCTATGGCTCAGATCTGTAAGGCTGCAACTAGGGCTGGGGAAAAAAAATCGATTGAAATCTTGAATTGAGTTGAGAGGTCAAATATATTTCAAAATTTCGGCAAATTGATTTTAGATTTTTATTATTTTTCTACCAGGACCGGTGCTGGTGGAAAATCACCAAGCTCTAGCTGCAACTTTGTCTTCAGTTAATAGATTTGATAGAATCTGGAAAACATATGTTAAAGGTCATGAGGATATTGCCTTTGGGCGCAGTGTTCTGCAGGCTGCAGTATGAGTCCTCTGGCCTCCTGTTTTTTTTTGTCTCCCTCCCTTTAGTTGCCATTGCTATGGGACATCCCACATGGTAAGTACTATGGCTCTGTGTCCCCTGATGTAAGAAAAGAAAATAGGATTTTTAAAACGGCTTACCTGTATAAGCCTTTTCTTTGATGTACATCAGGGGACACAGAGCCATAGTACTTAATATGTGGGTTATTGGGCCACTGATAGGTGATGGACACTGGCACACCCTAAGGCGAGAAGTGTACTCCCTATATAACCCCTCCCACTACTGGGAGTTCTCTGTGTTTTTGTAGTCAAGCAATACAAGCATATACCAAGAAGGGAGGGACCTCTGCGTCAGCTGACGTACATCAAAGAAAAGGATTTTACAGGTAAGAAGTTTTAAAAATCCTATTTTCTTTTCTTACGTCAGCTGACGCAGAGGTCCCTCCCTTCTTGGTATACGCTTGTATTGCTTGGCTACAAAACAGAGGACTCCCAGTAGTGGGAGGGGTTATATAGGGAGTACACTTGTCTCCTTAGGGTGTGCCAGTGTCCATCACCTATCAGTGGCCCAATAACCCACATATTAAGTACTATGGCTCTGTGTCCCCTGATGTACATCAAAGAAAAGGCTTTTACAGGTAAGCTGTTTTAAAAATCCTGTTTTGTATGTAATCTGTCGTTTCTGAGCATGCGTAGTCTTGTTTGTATAATATTTTTCAGATGAAACGAAAAGTCGAGCGTTAAGTTCACATATGACAAAAATTTTATGGTCCACGCATCCAGCTTTTGCCGGACAAAAAATTGGAATTGGCTGTCAAACACCATACGAACGATCCGAAAATCGGCAGATCATTCAGATGAAAATTTGCTTCCGTTTTTCATAGCGCACATATGGGCCTTAAAGCGGGAGTCCGCCGGGAGTTCCGCCGTTTTTTTTTTTTTTTTTTGTTTTTTTTTTTTTATTGAAAGCTAGCAGCTACAAATACTGCATTGGTGTTGATGTGACAGAAGCAGCTAGATGAATTCTGCAGTGTTTAGAGATAGTCAGCCCAGATTCAGCCAAATTCAGCAAAGTTGATTGGACGGTGCTTCACAGTACAGATGGACAATGATCCAAAACGCACTGCAAAAGCAACCCAGGAGCTTTTGAAGGAAAAGTAGTGGAATATTATGCAATGGCCGAGTCAATCGCCTAATCTCAACCCAATTGAGCATGCATGTAACTAAAGGCAGAAAAACCACAAACAAACTGAAGACAGCTGCAGTTAGAGCCTGGCAAAACATCAGAAAGGCGGAAACCCAGTCTTTGGTAATGGTTATGGGTTCTAGACTTCAGGCATTTATTGCCAGTAAAGGATTCTCCACAAAATTTTAAAGTGGTTGTAAACCCTTACAAACCACTTTGACCTACAGGTAAGCCTAAATTAACTCTTAATCTAGGCTCTTTAACAATGAACATTTTATTTATGATTTCATTTGTCCAATTACATTTAAGCCTCTGAAAATGGGGACTGTGTATGAAAATGGTTGCAGTTCCTAAAACTTGTACTTGATATTTATGTTCAACCCTTTGAATTAAAGAATGCCTGCACTTAAAATTCATTTGGATTTTTTTCATTTAAGTTTTATTCTGGTGGCTTATAGAGCCAAAAGTATGAAAATTGTGCCTGTGTCCAAATTAAATATGAACCTGACTGTATCTGGGGGGGGGGGGGGGGCATTTAGTACACATTCTGTTTACAGAACACCTCCAGGTAGCCATATTGCATTGCATTTTACAGAAAATGAGAGCTGCAGATTTGAAAGGAAAGGTCATTTTTAATGACATTCAATTATAATATGTCTTGTGTCTCAGTTGTAAATGCTATACTTTTTTTTTTTTATTTTATTTTTTTTATTTGCTATATTTTTTTCCATGAAAATGGAGTTATCCTTAAGTCTCAGTAAAGTGTGTCGCCAGTGGTATAATGTGAAACCTGTCTCTCACCTAGGTCCCCTTACTTGGGTGTTTTATCACGCCCTTTTTGAATGCTACAGGATGGTCTGCACGGGGATTGCTGCATACGCTTTCTCAGACAAACTCGCAATGTTTCCACAACTTACTTTGTAAGTAGCAATGGCAGAAACAAGGAGAGGGAGGCTCTGCTAAAGGCCCGCAAAACACACAGCCTCAGTGATGGGGCTTCCCTTGCATCAGGGCAACACCTGATTTTAACACTGATCTCTCCATCGGATTTTAGCCATCTCTCAGGCATGCAACTAGCAGCCAACCTGACTAAAGCAGACTTTCTAGCAACTATGTCACAATTCCTCAGATAGCTAATGGCTTTTATTGGGGTGGATTTAAATCGCTAATAAAAAGGCTTGATTTAAATCCTACTTTTTAAAGAGCAACTATCCTCTTTTTCCTGCAGTGGCTCCCCCTCTGACCCGCTGTTGATTCACCAACAGTCCCATTGACTTTAATGGGGTGGCTGGTGATGCGGCAGTGACACAACAAGGTGGGAAACATGACCGCAGGTGAGTGGATGCCTGCTAATGGGCGCTGCCATGATGGATCTGAAATGACAGGTGCTCTTTAAATATAAGGACCCATGATTGCTGGTATTAAATATTAGTTTGTAGTGTACATTACATAGATTTGCAAACCAATGTTATAAAGGCTATCTTAAATAGAAAACTATCCTTTTAGATTTTTTACACCAAACGCATTTTATTAAAATTAATTTGATAAATCACTTTATTTTTTATCGTTGATTTTTATCCACCCTGGCTTTTAAGGCAAGCCATCACTGCCCAAGGCTCAAAACGCCTAGCTACTTTTTCCTTCATCTTTACCCAGGTCAATAATGTTACAGCCAAGGTGGGGGGAAGAGCGAAGAATGCCTCCAATAGTGTAATATGTCTAAAAATAATGTAGGTGCGTTTATTATAGTAACAAATGGATGGACTCTTGCATTGATGACACTAAAAACAAGCAAGCACAGTAAAATGGCGTTCTCAGCGACGCTAGAAGTGACCTAAGAAGGCGATGAGAACGCAGTTTTACTGTGTTTGCTTGATTTAAATGTCATCAACGTAAGAGTCCATCCATTTGTTATTATAAACACACCTACATTATTTTTAAACATATTACACTATTGGAGGCATTCTCCCCAAACCACCCCCCCCCCACCCTAGCTGTGACATTAGGGGTGTTCTCGCTCCTAAAAGTGGGTGGGGGGGAGAAATGTCTGTTATACTTAGTAGGTAGTGTAGCTGAGGATACAGCTAATCAAACATAATCTGTGTGCCCTTGCAATTGGGGCTTGTTAGCACCCTTGTAATAACAATAAAGTTCTTTTAAAAAGGTGTAAAAAAATATATATATCTTTGTGAAGGATTGAGTGAGCAATATATCTAGGGCCATATTTTATGGCCAACTCTAAACTGATGACATGTAAAGGTTTTTAAAGTATTGCCTAAGGAGAATCATGTGTACCATAGTTTTTTACAATTCCACTGCTGTGTGCATTTTTAAGACTTGACATGTTTGATATCTTTTTACTCGACGCAACCCTATCTTTTATATTTTGCCTAAAAATTGCGTATCGCGTTAAAATTCATTTTTAGTGCGTTTTGCTTCAATGTGCATTTTCTAAATCTCTGCTCAAATATCGTGCAACAAAATTTTTTATTTATCAAGTAACCCATCTGGGCAGATTGATCAACTGGTGCTGTCACGCAGAACTTAAACTGGCCATAAATTGAACGGGCTCAAAGCCAAATACCACTCCAACAGTTCTATGTGAATCTACCACCCCTCCTTAAAGCACATACTGATAGGCTTGGCATTGCGCGTATGGTCCACTTTCTTTACCACCACCTCTGTTTCCGGGAATCTACCCTCTGTTCTCAATCTTAGGTAATCTGGACCTTTTAAAGATCATGTAAACCTTCCTGTATAATTTGTAGAATAAAGCTTACTTTTAGGTACTCTAAATATCTCCTAAACGTGTACCGATTAGGAGAGATTTACTTTATACTGCTCCAATGATGGAACTACTGGCCATGCCATTTCTTCAGTAGCGTGTGCCGTGACCGGCGGCTCATGCTCAGGAATGATGTCACACGGCTCCAGCCAGTCACACACACTCAGTCCGCGGCACTAGAAGGAAGATGGATGCGGGCTTTGTTTGCAGGAAAGTGTCACATAATGTGCCAGTATGCGATGCATACAAGCACATTATGCCTTTTACTTTGCAGGGAAGGGGAAAAAAATGTTTTACTTCCTCTTTACCAGTTTCTCCTTGCCTTTCAGGCATCTCATTTTTTTGGAGGCAGGCTCTTGGCCATCCTTGTAGACTTGGCCATGATGGGATGGTATAGCCTGAATTTTTGGAGGGCTCTAAAAAGTCATAATTGCTTTCTTTCCCCTGATAACTTCCAGCGTCGCTTGACTACTCTGGAAGAATGTTCAAAATCTCGATGTGGTATCCACTCCCTTCCCTTTGCATATTTTGGCCCACTTCGGACCTATGCTGGGGGTGCCAGGAGGAGCGGGTTATTCTCCTGCTTATTTTTTGGTCCTGCTCTAAACAATCATTGGACAGAGGTTTGTCGGATTGTCCAAAAATTTACGGATTATTCTGTACTGGATCGCCTGGCTTTTTATTCCTTCCATATTTCAAATATGCCTACAAAAATCTACACAATCTATTACCCGCCACCTTCTCAACGCCACTAAATCAAGTATTTCCCTCAAATGGAAGGATCTGCAACCTGGATCCATTGGACTATGGCTTCACAAAGATAACCAGCTGAATATAATGGAGGATCTTGAGCTGACGAATCAACATGAATGAGAGGTGTATACTAAAAATGGGAATTTATTCAAGTTTCTTCATAGAACATACTACACCCCGCTAGATCAGCAAGCATTTTTCCTGCGTACCCGTCAAACTGCTGGAGGTGTGATGCACCTGGAGCAGATTTTTTATTTTTTTTGCATGTTTTTTGGCTCTGCCCACACATCCTGCACTTCTGGGTGGGTGTGATGGACTGTTAGGTTGGAAACTACAATTGCTATTGCACCAGGAGGGGCAAGTCTCTTAAGGTGCATCTCACTGGTTCGTAGGTACATGTGACTCTTCCATCCCAGACTCTAATTTTATTTTTATTTATTTTTTCCTTCCTCCCCTTAATCCATTATTCCTCTCCTTTTCCTCTAGCTCTTCTGCTGCACACGAAAAAAAAAAAAAAACAGCTGCGTCCTCTTGTCGTATCCTTATTCATGCATCTCAGTTTCACATTGACTTCATGATTTTCTGACTGCACCACATGGTACAACTTTAGTCGTCTCCATCTGCCCCACTAGTCTTCTGTTCCTATTCTACCTATGATGGAGCGACATACCTGGCTAATACATTTTTGTTTTTTTACGGTTGTTTGGTTCTTGTTGAAAGCAGCCAGCTTGGTATACTTTGTCTATTATATTTTGATCTGATTGAGACTGCCATTTACAAAGTTGAAAACATAATTGTATTACCACCATTTTTTGTTCACTGGGGTCTCTGCTTTCAGAAAATGTACTTTTGGGGTGGAAACAGTAATTTCTTGTAGGGATGCAACAATACCAGCTTTTAAGAACGGGTACCAATACTTTTTCTCAAATCTTCACCAAAACCTACTTTTTAGTGGCCTGTCAGGGCTTGTTTACACAATACATGCAGACTTCACTTGCAGAGACACCAGTTTCGCATTGTTTTTTGTTAGCATTTTCAGTGATTTTTTACAACCTGTTTATGTGCTGGCAGGCTGCTGTATGATTTTGAAAGATTCCTGTGCGATTCAGTCCGGTTCAGGTGTGATTTAAAACCTCATACACTGCAATTTGCATTGGAATCCCACCTGAACTGCTGAATGAATTCGCCCATGACCTGGCTTTGAAATTGCACAGAAAAGCCGGCCTGCACGTGTGTGAACCGAGTCTAAAGGTATCCGTTTTAGTATCAGAGCATTGGAAGAGTACCAATGCTTAGCATCAGCACTGATATTGGCTACCGGTATCAGTACAGTGCTAACTTCTAGCAAAATATGCATGTTTTAATGTGTCCAAAAATTGGATATATTGATCTGGTAAGCCGTTAAAGGTTTTTCCCTTTTATCCATTTGGCTTTTATGCTGAGTGCTCAAGATTGGTTGCCTTATCAGGTAACAGCCTTTATCGTGGACCTTCCTTTTCCCTAATGTCAAAGGTTAGGGGGTATGTCGACCTTTGGACATGCTATTACTGGCCAAACTTCCCTTCCCTTCAGAGGTTAAGTATACTAGTCATCCCATCCCCCCTTCCTAGTACTTGGCCCAGCATACATCTCTTCTTGTTGATCATGTTATTGGGGGGGGGGGGGGGGGGGTTTATTGTCTCCTGTTTCAGTATGATGCATCATTTGTTTTTTTAAATGGATGGTTGTTTTGCCTGCCACCTTTTGCAGGTACATTTCTTCAGGTGGTTTGGTCTCCCTAGTGGCGAATATTGTTCCTGGTCTTGAACACTAGTTTGATTCTTGGTGCTTGGTGTTCCCCTCCTGTCTAAATTGTCCTGAAGGGGAACATGATTTTAGAGCATTGGGTTTAAAGTGGAATTCCAGTTATACCCTAGCTAAGCCTAAATCCACCCCCATGCTGACCATTATATCTACCCTGTAAAAGGAAAAGCTGCCTATACTTCCCTATTCTAGAGCCGCTCTAGTCCGATTGTATGATGACCAGCGTCCAATGCTGCCTTCAGTATAGAATCTCACAGGCTTTTCAACCGTTGTCGCTACCTCTCCTCCACACTAAAGCCAGCACTGGAAGTCTGTCCAGGGAGGCTTTAGTATAGGTAAATATAAACAAACATATTTTCTTTTACAGGGTAGATATCGTCTTGGGGATGGGAGTAAATTTTTTTATTTAGTTAGGCTCGGTTCACACAGGGGGCGACGCGAGGCGACACGACTTGCCGTGCCGCGACCTGACAAGTCGCCCCCGTTCTGTACTATGGAACCGTTCTAAGAGGAGCGACTCGAGTCGCTCCGACTTAGAATAAAGTTTCCTGTACTACTTTTGGGCGACCGCTGGCGACTTGCATTGACTTCTATACAGAAGTCATTTACAAGTCGCCGCTGAGGTCGCGGCAGGTCGCGGCGCGGCAAGTCGTGTCGCCTCGCATCGCCCCCTGTGTGAACCGAGCCTTAGTGTTTGACTGGAATGCCACTTTAAAGAGGAAGTGAACCTTCCTGTATAATTTATACCTATAGGTAAACCTAGAATAAGGCTTACCTATAGGTACTGTAAATATCTCCTAAATGTTCTTTGTTCAGGAGATATTTACTGTATACTGTGCCAAATATTGTCGGTGCAATGAAGGAACGACCGCCTGTGCCGTTTCTTCAGATGTGTGTGCCGTGACGTCACGTGGCTCCTGCCAGTCACACAGCCAAAGATCTGTTTACTTCCTCTTGCTCTTTTCATATTTGTGCGTTTTGGGATCCGATTTATGAGACCCCCAAGTCTCAGGACATGTCAAGTTCGATATTTCTATGAGAGCCATTCCTACGGACACTACAGAAGTCACTGCGACTTCAGAAAAGGTATCTCCACTACTTTGATCTGACTTTTAATGCAACATTGGTCCAGAGAATGTGATTTCAGATCAAAGTTGCATGAAAGTTACGCTGGAAATTGCGTAACTTTAAAGACGCGCCAATGTAAAAGGGGCCATTTTACTGTGAGTGCAAAAATCTCATTTTTCAGTCTTAAATTAACAATCATGAAGGCTTAGTTTGGAAAGGTTTGTTTGCTCCCAGAGTACTGCATGAGGATGACTGAGGGTCTAGAAGTTAGAGAGAGATCACCTAAAATTTGACAGCTGCTACCAAATAGTCCTATAATTAAAAGGAATGGAACTAACATATTTTTAAGTTTATGGTTTAGATGCTGCTGGCTTGCATCAGACCCTCAAAAACTCACTGAAAGGCTGAGCTGGCTGCCTGTTCAGGCATCTGGGTGGATCCAGACGTTAAAGTGGAGATCTCTCAAGAGCCTGGACTGGCTGAGTGAGGATAGCCGGGAGCAGACTTTTAGCCCGCTCTCAGGTGAATAGGGGTTGCAGAAGTGCACTCCTGTGACCCAGAGGAGTAGGGAAAGAAAACTTTGGTCCTACTTCTCCTTTTAAATGTAAATAATCCCTCTTGAAAAACCTGTAGAAATAAAATTAAGACTGAATGTTCATTTTCTTTATTGAACACCATAGAGATTGGTATTTCACAAAACCACTAGACGGTAATAGTTGAAGAAACTTTTAATTCAATTGGTTGCTGTTGGGCGGCAATTGCACAATTCATAATTCATTGAAGCTTGATCATGAGGACTTAAACAGTTTAAAACGTTTGGAAGATTCAGTGTACATATTAAGATTAGATCATATAAAATTGTCAGTGGAGTGTAACAATACAGTAAGATTGTTTAATAAGCTAAATAGTCTTGTTGAGCATTATTAGAAAAGGGACATTCTTGCTTGGGTGCAGAGAAAAATGTAATGAATATCTTAACTTGAATGAGTGTGTAATTGTGTTTTTTTTTTTCATCATTTGCAGGTATGCCATGGCATTATCAAACAACCACATATGCCCTGTGTCTAACTGGTAAGACTAATTTCACCATTTATACCTATGTGCAGATGACTATAATCCATATGTACAGTTCTAAAACAAATTTAGTGCGTTTTTGTACATGAGTGCTTGTGTATCTTATTTTAGACCAAGTGATGTTATCACTAGGTCTCTGTGTACTTCACTATGGAGTGCAGGCAGATCATGGCTGACGGGATGGGTCAGTAGGGGGCTGTACAGTGAGGGGAAAAAAAATATTTGATCCCCTGCTGATTTTGTATGTTTGCCCACTGATAAAGACATGATCAGTCTATTGAATTTTAATGGTAGGTTTATTTTAAGTGAGAGACAGGAACAACAAAAATATCCAGAAAAATGTATTTCTCTAGTCTGTCCAGGGCGGCACTAGAGAGATGGGCTCCACCTCCGGAGGCAGGAAACACAATAGTTTAATCCATAAAAGGCCGGCTCTTGTCCCTCTTCCCCAGCCTTTGTTTTCTCCACCGGAGGAGGAGGCTGGATGGAGCTCTCCTTTCCCTGTTCCTAGGTAGGGCTGCCCATGGAGAGGGGGAAGGTGGTCTGCAGGTATCTAAGCCCTCTGGTCAGGCTGCTGGAAGCTGGTACCGGCGCCGTCCTCCATAAGTAAACTGGGGAGGGTTAGCACTCTCTCCGAGCAGGTCTCAGAGGTGTGCTGGCTGGATACTGTGGTATCCCGGCATGAGTCCAGCGGGGGGGGGGGGGGTAGGCTTCAAGTTCCAGCCTGTGGAATGCCGGAGGAGGGCGGGACTTCTGGCACATTAGTTTCGGATCGCGCAACACTCCAGGAGGACAGCATGGACCCACCAGAGCCAAGTGGCAGTAGTGCGGCCCAGCTCTGGTAGGCAGACACTGGGGTGGTTTTGGCCTACAGGGGGGGAGGGGCTTAATACTAGGTGCCCGTCTTCTCCCTTCTTCCTCTGTGAGTTTGGATTCACAAGACTGGATCCTGTCAGTGGCTGGCAGGGGTGCACATAGCTGTTGGTGAAAGCACACACACTTGTTGGCTAAGATATCTGACAGCATGTCCTTGTTTTCTGCCTCCCTTCTCTTCCCTCCTTCTCTTGTTTTAGGCTCAGCCCAAAGAACCAGAGAGGTCACGGGGGAAGAAGAGGTGCCCGTCTTGTGCAAACAAATTCAAAGAAGTGTGGAACAAATAATTTTGTAACTGATTGTTTTGTAACTGTGACTATTGATATATTGGTTTACAAGGAGGCAACGGGGGGGGGGGGGGGGGCATGCAAAGAATTGATTTCTGGCCTTAAAGAAATTAAGGCTATTAACTCAATGCTGTCAAACCTTGAAACCCCAAAACAACCAGCTGAAGTTCCCCTCGCTTCAGCCCCAGAGGAGGGTAACGAATTGGGGTGGGGGGGGGGTGGAAATCGCATTCCTTGGAGGAGCTAAGTGAGACGCAGTCGCCAAGGGACAAGGTCACCCAGATAAAGGCTCTCGCTCGAGGAGGTAGACTCTTTATTGGGTGTGATTTAGAAGTTGCTTGATATTAAAGAGCAGGCCTCTTTACAGGACCAGATGTATCAGACCCTTCAAGAAGACCAGAGCAGGGTATTTCCTGTACACAGCATGCTGGCCGACTATCAAACAGGAGTGGGTGGATCCGGAGAAAATGTTTTATTTTTTCCTAAGAGCCTCAACAGGAGATTTCCCTTTCAGTGAAGATTCCACTTGTAACCCTCTAACTGGATGCAGCTTTTTCCCAGTGCGCAAAATCTACAGACCTCACATTCGAGGACATGGGTGTCCTTGAGGAACCCATGAACAAAAGGATGGAGGTACTGCTAAAACGGTCATGGGAAGTAGCCATGACAAATTTTAAAACCAGTAATGGCTACAACTGTAGTGGCTCATAAATTGGAGGTTTGTTTGGACCAGCTACAGGCCCATTTGGAGAGTGAAACCTCCCGCAAGGAAATTCTAGAATCCTTGCCCATGCAGCAAAAGACAGTAGGTTATGTGGCAGATGCTTCTGCAGATTTGGTTGCGCTATTTGCAAAGGATGCAGCTCTAGTAAATGCCTCCTTGGTTAAAATCCTGGTTGGGGGACCTGGCCTCAAAAGTAAGGCTTTGTGGCATCCCATTTGAAGGAGACCTCTTGTTTGGGCAGGATCTAGACAAAGTTCTAGACCATACCGCTGACCAGAAGGCTTTTTTTTTTAATTAAAAAAATAAGAGCCTCAGGAAAACTTTTTCTGCCCCCAGAGACAGCATGGTTTTCCATGCTGTTGCACATGGCAGGAGAGCCTTTCCTCGTGTTGCCCGAGAGGAAGGATCTGTTGTCTCAGGGCCCAATCCTGTTGCCAAAAATGCACGTCCTGAAATTGTCAGCTTGGTGTCTGAGAAAAGCCCCCTAAAGTCTAAGGGGCTCTCGGACAGGGTGGTAAATATTCTTTCCAGTAGAAAGTAACCCAAGCAATTTATGTTCAATTTTGGAAAGTTGTAGACACCAAGAAGGTGGCTGCAGGTATTCCAAGCCATCTTGGAGTTTTTACAAGAAGGTGCTGACCAAGGACTGGCCATTAGTACACTTGATTTTTTGATTTTTTTTTATTTTTGGAGCAACTCCTGGCGTTAGACCCTCTAATTAGCAGGTTCTTTAAGGGGTTATCTAGGATTAGGCCTATTCCGTTTAAAGTTCTTTCAAAGTAGGATTTGTTGATAGTATTGCAACGGTGGATAAAACCTTTGCAAGAGGAAGAGCTGTCCTTTAAAATGGGCAACTCTCAACTGTCCTTTTTTAGTGGCAATCTCCACAGCCAGGCACATTAGCAAGCTGCAGGCATTTTCGATTAAGGAACCTTTTCTGCAAATGTTTGAAGACAGATTGGTATTGCGTACAGACCCGGAGTTCTTGCCTAAAGTGGTATCAAATTTCCACAGGACTGTTTGTCTCCAACCAATCTGAAGGGAACAGAATTCCACCAACTGGACGCAAGAACCTGTGTCTTACGGTATTTGGAGTTGACTGAAGGCATTAGAAAATCCAATGCCCTTTTTATTTTACATTTGGGGGAAAAAGTCATGGCTCTAAGCTTTGAAAGGCACAATTTCAAGGTGGATCAAACAAGCTATTGTGGAAGCTCATAAAGTTTTAAAGAAGGAATGCCCTTTTTTCTCCCATGGCTCACTCCACATGGGTGCTGCCTGCTTTTTGGGCAGAGTGAGCTGGTGCAACAGAAGAACAAATTTACTGAACAGCATCGTGGTCAAGCTACTCGACTTTAACCACTTGCTTACTGGGCACTTAAACCCCCCTCAGTCCCAGACCAATTTTCAGCTTTCAGCGCTGATGCACTTTGAATGACAATTGCGCGGGCATACAACACTGTACCCAAATGAAATTTCTATCATTTTTTTCCCACAAATAGAGCTTTCTTTTGGTGGTATTTAGTTACAGCTCGGAGTTTTATTTTTTGCTAAACAAACAAAAAAAGATGCAAAAAAAAAAAAAAAAAAAATCATGTTTTAATAGTTTGTTATAAAATTTTGCAAACGGGTCATTTTTCTCCTTCATTGAAGTGCGCTGATAAGGCGGCACTGATAGGCTGCATTGGTGGGCACTGATGGGCTGCATTGGTGGGCACTGATGGGCTGCATTGGTGGGCACTGATGGGCTGCATTGGTGGGCACTGATAGGCTGCATTGGTGGGCACTGATAGGCTGCACTTGTGGGCACTGATAGGCATAGTTAAGGCGGCACTAATAGGCACAGATAAGGCGGCACCGATGGGCACAGATAAGGCGGCACTGATGGGCAAAGATGGGCACAGATAAGATGGCACGGATGGGTGGCACGGATAAGTGGCACGGATGGGTGGCACGGATGGGCACTGATAGGTACCACAGATAGATGGGACTGATGGGCACTGATAGGTGGCACTGATAGGTGGCTCTGATAGGCGGCACTGCTGGGCACTGATGGGCGGCACTGCTGGGCACTGATGGGCGGCACTGCTGGGCACTGATGGGCGGCACTGGGGTGCAGCACCTTTGAGGCAGATTGGGTGGCACTGTGGGTGGCACTGTGGGTGGCACTGTGGGCATTATGGGCACAGACGGGGGGCACTTACTTTTACTTTGTTATTTTTCAGGATGGCACTGCGGGAGGCAGGTGGGCACTGGCAGGTGGCATGTGGTGCCTTTCATTGCTGGCCGTGATCGGGACTGATGTCCCGATCACGGCCGCCGGTGATCGGCTTTTTTTTTTCTCCTCGCGCTGTCAGGAGGAATAATAGCCGATTACCGGCTCCGTTCTATCACATGATCAGCTGTCATTGGCTGACAGCTGATCACGTGATAAGGGGTCGGGATCGACCCCTTACACGGATCGGTGATCAGGCGAGTCTCACGGACCCTCAGGGGGCGCGCAGGCCGCTCGTAACCAGGACGACGTCAATAGACGTAGTCCTGGAAATCTAGGTCCGCGCTAATGCCGTCATTCGGCAATAGCGCGGTACCCAAGTGGTTAATAAAGTATTATAGACTGGACCTTATCTCAGCGCAAGACCAATCGTTTTGGAGAAAGGTCCTCCAAGCGGTAGTTCTCGTTAATCCTCCATTTTGTTCTGGACAGATGACTAGGGAAAACCAGCGTTGCACTTACTGGTAACTCTGTTTCTGGGATTCTTCCAGGACAGCAGGGATTCCCTCCCTATATGCTGCTATAACCTTGGGCGAGTGTTTTTGTTTAAGAAGCCGTTCAGGGAAAGTTCTCGGATAAAGCCCAGGGAAGAGGGACAAGAGCCACCCTTTTATGGATTTAATTATTGTGTTTCCTGACTCCGGAGGTGGAGTCTATCTCTCTAGTTCTGTCCTGGACGACTCCCAGGAACCGAATTACCAGTAAGTCTAACTCTGGTTTTCAAAAAAATTATTCATTGATTTGCATTTTAATGCGTGAAATAAGTATTTGACATCTTCTCAAAACATGACTTGGTGGCAAATCCCTTGTTGGCAATCGGAGGTCAGACGTTTCTTTTAGTTCGCCAGCAGGTTTGCACACATCTCAGGAGGGATTTTGTCCCACTCCTCTTTGCAGATCCTCTCCAAATCATTTAAAGCGGAAGTCCACAAAATTATTATATATCTATATCTATATCTATATCTATCTATATATCTTTTTTTTTTTTTTTTTTTTTAAGTCAGCAGCTACAAATACTGCAGCTGCTGACTTTTTTAAAATAAGGACACTTACCTGTCCAGGATGCCCGCGATGTCAGCACCCGAGGCCAAACCGTCCCTCTCCTCTGATGCCGTCACCATCTTCGGTAAGGGAATCGGGAAATGAAGCCTGGTGGGAAGGGAAGAGGCATAGACTCCAGGAGTCTATGCCGGAAAGTGGGTGCACCCCCCCCCCCCAAAGGAAAGGTGCCAATGGGGAGGGTTCCGAAAAGCAGAGGTTTAGTTTTTGTGTGAACCTCCGCTTTAAGGTTTCAAGCTGACGTTTGGTAAAAGCATAATGGACTAGTATGCTAGTATTCACTTTGGAAATTTTCGTGCGTAAATTCAGAATCTGCTGTCAATAGTTGTGTACCGTACACACTATATGAAAATCAGATGAAAATTCTTTAGACGAAAAATGTTGCCTGATTTTCTTATAGTATGTATGAACTTTAAGTGTGCGTTTTTTTTAAATGGATGTTTTCTGACATCTTTTTTTTTTTTTTATTTTTTTTTTTTTTTTTATTGTGATTTCATAATCTATTTATGTGTGGATATAAGTCTACACACCTGTTAAAATGTCAGGTTTCTGTGATGTAAAAAAGACACATAAATTTTAATTTTTAAATGTGACCTATAAACTGTACAACTCAGTTTAACAAAACACTGAAATCTTTTAGGTGGAAGGAAGTAAAAATAAACTAAAATAACATAGTTGCATAAGTGTGCACATAAACTAATACTTTGTTGAAGCACCTTTCAATTTTATTACAGCACTCAATCTTTTTGAGTCTATCAGCATGGTACATCTTGATTAATAATTTCAAGAGAATATGGGATGTCCGGCGCTACCTTTTATCAAAGATGAGTACCACCCTTATTTTCACTAGACACAATATTACCACAAGACAGTAGGTTAATCGTTATAAATTTGTTGGAAACAATCGAATCCTCACCAAAAAATACAATAAACTGTGCATAAAGGGACTACAGAAAATCTTATAAAGTGCTTTGTGCAAGGATAAGTGCTACATATAATACTTGTTGTGAATCACATGCAATTCACACAATTCCCTATATGTGTTATATTATTCAGCATTCATAAACTACAAAAAATTAGGCTATGGTGCAACCTCATGAAAAACCAAAAACAATATGGCTATAAAAAATTTTTTCTATAGGCACCAGACCCCAAACCTCATGTGCAAAATAGCAAGATAACTTTACCAAATATATGCATATACAATAAATATCAACCAGGGTATTTTATATATTATATAAAGAAAGGGAAAAAAGATTTTTTATATATATTATGTGCATAAAAAATAAATTTAAATCAGAAATAAAAAGTTGTTCAAAAACATTAAGCAAACAATAGAGCCAAAAAGTGATAAACAAAAAAAGGAAGAAAAAGAAAAAAACACAAAAAGTCTATTAATATCCACACGTGGAAAAAAAAGAAGAAAAAATAAAAAAATGGAAAAAATCATCAAACAAAATCCTTGATTGTGCAAATCCAGCAGGAATAAGGTGACTTTTGTGCTTGTGACTGAATTCTCCAGGTGACTGTGTGCTCCCCCACAAGGTTCCCCACTCACCAGAACGATACACCCCTGCAGGGGTAAAAAGCCTTCAGATCAGTCTTTGTGTGATTCCAAACTTTCAAATCCCGTATACGATGCGATTTGCTTCAAGAAATACACCCCTCCCGGGGTACTCCACCTTTAAATGCGAACCCAGTTTTCAGGCACCATATGCGCAATCCAAAGAAAGGAGGGAGTCCAATTTAATCCTCATAGGAGAAAAAATAAAATCTCCATAGTGCAGTAATTTTAAATGTGATCAAAAAATAGGGGCACTAATTGTAATGGCAGAAGAAGACTTTTATTTTTAAGAAGCACATATGCCAATTTTTTTTTTTTTTATAAAAAGTGTGTGTATATGTGTGTGTGTGTGTGTGTGTGTGTGTGTGTGTGTGTATGTATATATGTGTGTGTATGTATATATGTGTGTGTATGTATATATGTGTGTGTATGTATATGTGTGTGTATGTATGTGTGTGTATATGTATGTGTATATATATATATATATATATATATATATATATATATATATATATATATATATATATATATATATATATATATATATATATATAGTATGTATACACACACACATACACACATACGCATATACACACATACGCATATATATATATATATATATATATATATATTATAATAATTATCACAACCTTATAAAAAAATAATAAAAAACAGTCTCAGACAAGTTATAATAAAGTTTTGAAGAAAAGCTAGCAGAGGGCAGAGTAAAGACTTAGCTCACTCCATAATAGGTCCCAAGTTAACAGTCAGCAAGGGGCCGGCAAACTAAAGAGGACATACATCCATTTCATAAATAGTTAGTAGTGCCAGCAGTCCGCCGTTTAAAAATGCGGAAACCCCACTGCTAACCCTCGGGTTGTGGCTAGAAAAAATACATACATACATACATACATACATACATACATACATACATACATACATACATACATACATACATACATACATACATACATACATACACCCTCTGCAGGCTTCAAAAAACGTAATAGGGACCCGATCGGAGGATACGCAGCATGCGCTCCAACTGCGTTCCACCCGTTCACGGCGACCCGGAAATGACGTAGTGTGCGTGGCTCAGTCGGACGCGTTTCGTCATTGACGTCTTCAGAGCTTGGTGATTATAACTTACACCACCGCCACATTGATCTTCTGAGTATCCCATGTGTGCTCCTCAGCCCCCCTTCCAGAACTTTCAGGATGGAGAGCAGAAAAAAATGTAAAGGAAACCTTGTAATTCTTTTAAAATATATATTTTGTGCTTTGTGGCTTCCGATACTGCGCCTACGACTGCATGGCTATGTGTAAGTGACTATTAGGTGGGTTTTTCAACCTCCCTATGTTCCATCATTGCAATTATTAATTTACTACTACTCTGTATTTTCAGACCAATCACGAGCTTGCTCCAGATGAGCGGCAGTAAGCCGCGAAACGCGTAGAGCTACTAGTTGCCGTGTATTCTGGTACCCCAATTCCAACAGCATTGATTTTTGAAATACTGTACAAATCATGTTTTTTTCATTAATTCACTGCAACAACCAAGAAGTCATAGATTCTTGTAGTTGCCATACTTTATGAATTGTCCATTCTATTATTATTGGTTATTTTATGTATATAATTGAGGTGCGCCTTTATAACTTATTCTGTATCGGTCATTACAATTGTATAAAGTGAAATGTTGATGTCAATGATGTGTCTGCCCGCGCACCTCTCCAATATACATGTAATCATGCCTTGCTAGATAAAAAATGAATAAATAATCTTTTCAATAGCCATTTTGTCTCTTTTTAACCCCGTACTTCATATAAAGTCCGGCCCAGCTCTTGTTTTTAATTTTTGCCTTACATTTGATAGGGATGGAGGCTATGACCTCATTTAAAGTCCCAAATTTTCCCCTTTTCCCTTTCCCCATTATGTGATATATTTTTTGTTATTTTAAAAGTGCCACTGTCGCATTAAAAAAAAAGGTATCGGCGAGTACTTGAGAAAGTATCACTACTTGTACTCAGTCTTAAAGTGGTATCAATGCAACCCTATCACAGGCCATAGTGAATGTGTCAAGTGTGTGTGTGTGTGTGTGTGTGTTTATTTTAATTTTTTTTAACTTGTTCCATTCACCAAGATTGTTTCTACTAATAGGAGTAGGCTAGAAATAATAATTGAAATTCAGTGTGGAAATCAATGTGGTGATTTAGAAGCTTTGACTGTAGATTTGCTTTCAAAAAATGTTTGAAACCTTTTTATAATCGTTTTTGTGTCCTAGTAGGGTTTGTAGGTGGCAGTCTGATGGACCTGGCCTGTACCATTTATTTAAAAATGGTTAGTGTGGTTTTCAGTTTTTGCCTGTTTCTTTGTTGCAATGCTATTATGTGTCCCAGTAGGTGATTATCTTCCACCCCTCTGGATTGCTGCTAAAAAAAATATATATATATATATATATATATATATATATATATATATATATATATATATATATATATATATATATATATATATATATATATAATTTTTTTTGCACTTCTGTCATCGAACAAAACTTGTTCCATAGTGTGGGGGGTTCTGGCCACCAGCAGGGGCTTTCCATGAGCTATCTTTTTTTTGTTTTCTAGTTGTTCTTTAGCACACTACTTCTGCTGGTGGCAATACCCAGGTGATCTAAAGCGGATCTGTACATTTTAAGATTATAGGCTATTGCCACGTATGAAAAGTATATTTTCTGTTCTTAAAATGTAATTGCTAGCAGATATGTGACATTATTTCATGCCACTGGCCATTTTTAGTAGGTCTAATTTTTGTGTCTGGTGTTCCACAACTCTAGCCAGCAAGATAGCCAAGTATAGTCTGAGCCATGAGGATGACAATGTTATTGCCCGCATGCACTGAACGAATTGTCCTATTGCAAGGGAAACCAACTATAGGGATCTGTATGCTGGGTGATATTGGGGTCCCTCTTTGTCCCTCAAATAACAATACTGGGACTATTTAACCCTTTCTATGGCAGCCTGAGTGCCACTCTGGGATTAGAGAATGGATCCGCTACTAGAAGTGTCAGTGACCATGAATAAAATCCTCTGATATGGCTTATTCAATTCTGGTGACATTCCTCCTGAAAAAGCTGTGGTCAGCAACACATGTAGAGGAAGCAACAGTCTAGCCTTTATAAAAGGGGCAATTGGTCCCAAATTCTGCTTTTATATGGAAGATGAAATTGGTGACAGGTAAATCCTGTTGGTGTATTTTACAGTCCTGAATTCTATGCAGGACCGGGCTTTCCTTTTCCTGGTGCAACCGCTGCTGCTGCTTATAGAGAGGCACAACTTAGAGGTAGAGGCCATACAGTCTATAACACATTTAATGCAGCAGCACCTCCACCTGTCCCAGCTTATGGTGTTGGCGTTTATCAGCAGGGATTTTTTTTGGTGGAGACGATTATATTTTACACTATGGAGGCCTGCTCTCTTTATGGGGGTTGTGTGATCGGGCGGCGGAGGCTTGACAGCGATTCCCTTTGACCAAAGGGCCTGGCTGGGTTTAAAGCCACGTGTGGGAAAGACCTCCTGTAATAAGAGGTCACAAGGAGATGGTAAGCAGCCATTCTTATGAGGTGGAGGCTTTCTTTGAAATTCACATACTACTTTGGTGAAGGTGTTTAACCACTGAGGGATTTATTGGACATCACGTCTTTTATATGGACTTCCTTTAATGTGTTCACTATAGTTTCACTTATATGCTTTTTTCTTTAGCGTGGTTTATTTGTGTTCTGTGCGTATCCCACAGGAAGGTTGCTGCTTTTATATTCACTCATATTTGCTTTTTTTATATTCACTTGTTGATTTGTGACAACACAGTAATACCCATTTTTTTTTTTTTTCTATTCGGGATGCACCGAAATTTCGGCATGTTGGTGTTTTCAACATATTGCCGAAGAAAAATAATGCAGATAATAGCGCAGTAGTGGGGGCATTGCTGCCCATTGCGGGGTGTCATCCTGGCAGCTCAAGGTCCTGTCCTCCCCTCCCTTCTCTCCTTGCAGAGCAGCGATCTCCCTTTTGTCAAGGAGCTGAATTGCCTGGGCCGCATTAACAAATGTCCCTCCGCTCTGATCCGGGCACTGGTGAGGGGCTGCATCCGCAGGCACGGCTGCTGATACAAGAGATGGTTGGAGACTGCAGACTGCATTTTTGTTGAGCTTTTCTTGAACTAAAGGTGCCAATAATGGCCAGCAATAAATTAATGATTTAAATTGCTGATATTATAATACAATGGCATATAAAAATATAAATATTTGTTTAAAAACTGTAATTTTTGGTTTTTGGAAAAGTGCCTTTTCGGTTTCTATTCAGCCAAGTATAGTCAACTGAAAAAATAATGTAAATGTTTTATTTTCACTTTTTTTTTTCTAATTGGGACTGCAGTTTGTGTAACAACAAAACTTTTTTTTATTTTTTTTATTTTTTTTTCAGATTTGGTTATTTTTCATTAGCGGTAAACTGCCAAAATTTTAGTAGTTAGGACAAATCCTGTATCCAGGCCTCTTCATATGCGTTTAGATCTTGTTTTTTTTTCTTTTCTTTTTTTTTTATTTTTTTCAGTTGTCACATCTGTTGTCTCCCCTGTGGTGTTTTGGCACAGTTAATTGCCTTAAAACCTGGATTGAACAGGTCCGTGTACCGTATTTTTCGGACTATAAGGCGCACCGGATTATAAGGCGCACTAGCAACGACCGGCTGATAAAATGGATATTTCCATATATATAAGGCGCATCGGACTATAAGGCGCACGGTCGATTTTGTGAGAAAATTTAGGCTTTTACGTGCGCCTTATAGTCCGAAGGTTTACGTCAAGAGACCGGGTGGCTTTTTCCACGAATCTCCATCCCTATTGATCTGTGACTCCATGCGCGCCCATCTGACAGATACTGTTAACAAAGAACTCCAGCGATGTCAACAGGTCATATATAAGGCGCACCGGATTATAAGGCGCACGGTCGTTTTTGGGAGAAAATTTAGGCTTTTACGTGCGCCTTATAGTCCGAAAAATACGGTACATGTCAGCTTTCTGTTTTTTGCTTTTAGTTCAGTCAATTGAATGTTCTCCATGCAAAATAACAGAACATTAGTGGGTTTAATATCTTTTGTACGAGCTATAATTTCTAGATTGCATTTTGGATGGCAAGCACACATTTTCTTCTCTTGCACACAATCATGCACCACATCACTTGCACATTGTCCACATAATCCCTCCCCCCCCCCCCCCCCCCTCACCCCACACATTTTGTTGCTGTTATCCTTTCACCTGTTTATTACTGGTTCCTCACTTTCTCTTTTTACTTGCATTGTTTTGTTTGTTTTCCTTCCCTTTTTTTTCTGTGTGACATCAACTTCAAATACCCGAGTCCGCAAGCTCTCTTTTTATTTATTTATTTTTTTTTTTCTTCCTTTTTAATATATAGATATATCAAAATATCTGGGTGTGGCTATTTTCCACACATACAGATTAGGGGTATTATAATAGATTCATGCCCTGCACACACCCATTGACCATATTTTAAAGTGTAGGTCCCTAATTTTATATATATATATATATATATATATATATATATATATATATATATATATATATATATATATATATATATATATATATATATATATATATATATATATATATATATATATATATATATATATGGAATTCTATCACAGGTGCGACCTGCCACACTGTCCGGCTGCCAATGTCCGCACCCACTCCCTATGTTCATGGGGGGTGAGGTAGTAGTGTGACCTCTCGTAAGCCACGACGCTGGACCCTTATTTTTCCTCTTGGCACTTGGTGACATTTTGGACCTGGGGACACTCTAGATATGTGAAGGGAAATTGAGGCAGTCGTTCTAAGGGGGAACTCCACTGAAAGTACTTCGCTCTATTTCTTTGGACGTGCATCATTGGGTAAATTATACTAAAATATCAGGTATTCCCAGTATAAACAACTAATATTTGATGTATTTATTCATTACATCTTTGTTTTATAACAGACCATTTCTCTGAAGAAGACCCCCTGAGTGGGTTGAAACGTGTTAGGACTATACCTTCACTGTTGTCATATTTGTACAGTGTCAGCAATAGTCGGGTCTGTTTTTGCACATCCATTGTTATCATTGTACTTTTTATACAGCCCTTATGTTATTTTATTTTTTCGTTTGGAGTTTTTCAATTGTTCAGGTGGAGCTCATGGTTTTTACCTATGTGCCATGTTGTTTTTTTATGGTAATAAATATTAAAACCCTTTTTATACTATCCTGTCATACATTTATTGCTTTTGCTGCCTAAAAACCCCTATTGTGGGGGAGTTTGTTCTATTTTTCATATCCTTTCGGGGTGAGCAGCACTCTCCAAGCCCCTTGGGCAGTGTGTTCTTTTTTTAGTGGCATTTTTGATTATTTTCCCCTTCTGTAGCAAATTAGGTCAAGCTTTTGCTGTGTGTGTTTTTTTTTTTTTTTTTTTTTTTTGCCTTCCTCTGGATCAACCATGGTAAAGGATTGTGTATGCGGGATTGTATGTGGTGGTCCCCCCCCCCCCCCCATATTGGTTGAATGGACTTGTGTCTTTTTTTTTCAAACGGACTACGGTAACTATGCAATTCAGGATGTCTACAAGTACTACACAGCTATTTGATGGTGAAAACAGATAAAATGTTCAGAAAACCACACAATCTCTTAATGGTGCTTGGTGGTTTGCATATACAATAGATAAACTTGCATCAGATCTTTGTATAAGCAAATTTTTGGATGCTACTACAACCCTGATTCCAAAAATGTTGGGACACAGTGTAAAATCTACATAAAAACTGAATGCAACGATTTGTAAATCTCCATTGTTCACAATAGAAACCATATCAAATGTTTAACTTCTTCGTGCCAAGCGCACGCAAAAAAAGCAGCCAATCCTTGGTGCAGAGCGGCCACATATTTGAGTTCGTTAGCGCTGACGGTGCTGTGCTGAGAGTGCGCACGCCTTGTGCACTCCTGGCACAGTGACCGGCAGCGAATGGAAAATTCCTGTTCGCCTTATGTAATCGGGACTTTTCCGATCATCTGACAGCCAATCGCGGTGGCCATAAGCATACCTAATAGCAAACCCCTTAAAGGTCCGGCGCCAAGGGGTTAAACTGAGATGTACCAGTCTCAAAAAGTTGGGACAGGACAACAAAAAGCTGACAGTACAACCCCAATTCCCAAAAAATGTTTGGACAGGTAATTTTTACCATGGGGTAACAGCACCTCTTCAAAATTTTCTTCCAGCTCTTCCTAGTTAGTACCACTTTATCCATTTCAAAATTACCTTTTGTTTTTTTCCTTTTTAAATGGTGCATTTTCTCAGTTTAAACATATTCTCAAACCAATATATATGAAAATCATTGCATTTTTTTATTTAGGTTTTACGCAGCATCCCAACCTTTTGGTGTTCTACAATATTCCACTGTACTAGCTTTTACGTTTTCATTGCTGTTTTCTTTCTCTCTGAGTAGTGACAGAGCTTTCCTTGTGTGACCTGACACATTCTGTAACATTGTTATCGAGTACTATTTCTGTGTAGCGATAATCCAACAACATAAAACAACTTCGCTGATGTCATCTCTTTGACTTTTTATTCCAGTTGGAAATGCTGTTTCTCTTGCAGTGCACAAGACAAATCATAGAGGTATGCACCAGACTGAAAATAAGCTGCCAAACCATTAGTTTTAGAGTGAAGGCCATTGTTACTCATTGTGTACATTTGGTAACTTCCAGTGCAGTGGAATATGTTTTTTGCGTATATATTTTCCTGTTCCCTTGTACCTGAAGTGCACAAAAGATGACTTATTCACTTTAAAACTGGGCCAACTACTAAAACCCCCAAGCATATATATTTTTTTGAAAGCAGATGCCCTGGAGAATAAAATAGTGGTTGTTGCAGTTTTCTGCTCAGCCATTTTTTATACCCAAAATTTCAAGAATACATGTTAACTATTTATTTATTTTTATAAACTTTTTTTTTTTTTGCTGTCCCAAGGGATGGACAACTTCCCTTGTGGTAGAATGGGCAGTGACAGTCCCTTTTACTGATCTCCCACCCTCAAAAGCATCTGATCAAACCAAGATAAGTTTGATCAGATGACACAGTGGTGTTTGACCAGTAGGTGGTGTGTGTGTGTATATATAGTTTTATCTCCAAAACCTCTTTATCACTGTGTGCATGCTTTGTAATTTACCATGACTTGTTCCGCACTGTACCTCTGTGTGGAGGCCATCGGGTACACCTTCCTATCCTGCTAGGAGAATAGTGAGAAGCACATTAGTGACCTTACCAAATCTTGAGACTGCAGTCAACACAGCTGACCATGCTGCCAATTGTGATGCAATAACTTGGTCGTTGTCGGCTTGCAACGGGCAATCCTGTTACTGACCGAGTCCCCACTAAAACTTTGCAACAGATTTAAAAAATATTTTCTTAAAATGTATACAGTGAATCATGATGCCAGTCATACAAAATATTTTTTGAATAGCATGGCCTTCAGCTCTATATGAGGAAAAAGCTGGGTCCACCCTAAAGTGGAGCTTCCGCTCATTGGAACCCCCCCCCCCCTGCGGTGCCACAATTGGCACCTTTCAGGGGGGAGGGGGTGCAGGTACCTGTACAGTACAGGTATCTGCACCCACTTCCGGCGTAGATTCTGCATTAGCTACGCCCCTTTCCGCAGAATCTACGCCCCTTTCCGAAGGTCCCCCGCTGCCTGCTGGGAAACTCGCGGATCCCAGAGACAGCTGGGACCATCCTTATTGCGGAGCACGACTCGTGCATGCGCAGTAGGGAACTGGGAAATTAACCCGCAAGGCTCCACTTCCTGATTCCCATACCCAAGATGGCGGCGGCAGCACCCGAGAGACGATCGAGAGATCGGCTTCGGGTGCCGACATCGTGGGCACGCTGGGCGGGTAAGTGTCATTATTTTAAAAGTCAGCAGCTGCAATATTTGTAGCTGCTGGCTTTTAAAAAAAAAAAAAAAAGGCGGACTCCCGCTTTAAGACAAAAAGCGCTGGAGAGTACTGAAATCCCAAAGAGCACCTGTGGAGATATCACAAAACAGCAGTTGGGGGAAAAGGAACCCTTCTAATCTGAGAGACCTGGAGCAGTTGAAAGAGTGGTCCAAAATTCCAGTAGAGAGGTGTAAAACTCATTGATGGTTACAGAAAGCAATTTATTAAATTAAGGGTGACCATTTTGCCCAGTCCTTCTTCTTTTTTTTTTCTTTTTTTTTCTTTTTTTTTTTTTTTTTTTTTTTTTTTTTTTTTGGAGTTTTGCATGGAAAGTGTCAGATTGGGCTTTTTTCTTCACTTTTTCTTTGTATCATACCAATACACACCAAGTGAAACATGAGAATGCCTAAACATTTATAATTGAAAAAAAAATGATGGTCAAAGTGGTGCATTATCTAACAAATGCAGGGGGTGCCAATATTTTCGGTCATGACTCCCTCTACAGTTTTTCCGTAGCCAGATCAGATAGGTTGGGTTGTCAAGTTATTTATTGGAAACTTTTTGGTCTGGAATTTATATTGGCAACTCTTTTTCTCAGTGCTCTGAGGTTCTCAAAACACTGGCACAGTTTATGGAAGATGGCTGCCTATCCATGTTTTGATCACTGGTGATTCGGCAAATCTATGGACTCTAAAGCAGACAAATATATTCTCTTGAAGCTAACATGCGTTAAGTTACAGGCTCATTACCCAACAGTACAGCTTATGGGTGAAATATAGAAGATGTATATTGAGGGCATTGAGAGAATTACCTCTGTGTTTTGAGGGAGTGCCTCTTCCTTCTCACCCAACCTTGTTACTTGATGTATTCTATAGCCTACACTTATCGTGGGCTTTGTCCTAAATACAGTTTTACCATAGGCCCTACCCAAACTTTATCTGTCATCTATTATTTAATTAAATTTTTTTGTTCCAATTCCTCTGGATTTCTTTATAGAAATTCCTTTTCTGATAATTGCTCCTTTGTGATTACTATGTCTGGCTTGAGTATAGAAGGCAGATGTGTATTTAGTGTAATGTTCTTAATTACCCGAATGCTTTCTGTACATTCCTTGGTTTGGTGGCTGCTCTGTGAATGTACAGCTTGTAGAACAGTGTAAATTTGCTGTCCTCTCACAATAACTCAACACAGTCATTAATGTCTAAACCACTGGCAACAAAAGTGAGTACACCCCTATGTTAAAATGTCCAAGTTGGACCCAATTAGCCATTTTTCCTCCATTGTGTCATGTGACTCATTAGTGTTACAAGGTCTCAGGTGTGAATGGCAAGCAGATGTGTTTAAATTTGGTGTAATCGTTATTAACCACTTCCCACCCAAGGACGTCCTGGACTTTCAGTGGGAATATCGCATCATTCAGAAATCCTCGTTTTTAGCCGGTGATTCTGTGCACCATAAGAATGATCATAGCGGCAGTTCCGCCGTTTGATCGTTCTTACAAGCGATGGGATGGGCATCCCCCCTCCCACCGTAATCAGGTGCTTCTCCGGGCTCTCCCGTGCCATCGGTACCCAGAGAAAGAATCGGCCACCGTCGGATGAGGAGCATAAAGATGTCCGGTGACCAGATGGTTACCGTGGTGTATATCTTTGACCGTCGGAGGCCTGGGCGTGACGTTATGACGTTGCGTCCGGGTAAGCATGAGATTGTGGATTTTTTTCGTCATCTCATGCTTTACAGCCTGGAAGAGCGATGTGAGGTCTTAACCTCCCCGGCTGTATTCCTGAATCTGGCTCGAGGGGAGATTTCGGTACCAAAAGTGTTAACCCCGAGCCAGACGGGATCGCATCGCAGGATCCATGTAGAGGTTGCTTACCTTGTCCCCTGGATCCTGCAATGTCTCCCCACTGTGATCTGCGAGCTGCTGTGTCTTGCTCAATCTGTCACAGTGCCGGGTTCCGTTCCCTGTGAGCATTGCAACGCACGGGGACTGAGTTCGGTGCCAAATTCAAAAAGTAAAGAACAGTCTAGATACAGTATACTGTAATCTTACAGATTACAATACAATACCTTTACTGCTTTATGCTATGCATACTAGCTCATTATGCCTTTGCCTTACATGGTGTTTGTTTTTTGTTTTATTGTTTTTTTTTTTGCCTTTACTTCCTCTTTAAGTGAGTTATTTCTAAGAATTTCAGGCCTACAATATGAAACGCCAAATTTCCATGCAAAATAATGGTACCGCTTTCAGCACCTAAAATCTGAAATGATCATACCGCCAGGGAGGTTAATGACCCCACATCTCTCCATAAAGAGGACCTGTCACAAATGATTCCTATTACAAGGGATGTTTACATTCCTTGTAATAGGAATAAAAGTTTCATAGTTAGTAAGGTTGAATAAACCATCCAGTTCAACCTGAGTGTGTCTACAATTGTCCCTATCCCTGTACATTGTACACTTACTTTGGTCCCTATCCTCAAGGAGCCCACAATCCAAGGTCCCCCATTCATATACTAGGGCCAATTTTGGACAGAAGCCAATTAACCTATCTGCATGTCTTTGGATTGTGGGGTAAACCAGAGTAACCGAAGGAAACCCACACAGGCACAGGGAGAACATGCAAGCTCCAGGCCAGTTGTGTCGTGGTTGGGATTCGAACCAGCGACCCTTCTTACTGCTAGGTGAGTGTGCTAACCACTTCACCACTGTGCCGCCCTATAAACCACTGTGCCACCCTAAAGTGAGCAAAAAATAAAAAAAGTTGTAAAAATAAAAAAAATGTAAGTATAAATTTTTTTTTTAAAATGCTCCTGTCCCCGGGAGCTCGTGTTCAGAAGCAAATGCACACGTTTACCCAAGGCATGTCTGTCAGATGGTGTCAAGCGTGTGTGGTGGCATCCAGTTGAGTACAAATACAAGTGTGTCTTGCCTACAGTCATGCATGGTAGTGTCATGGTCTGGGTCTGCATGAGTGCTGCCAGCACTGGGGAGCTACAGTTCGAGGGAACCATGAATGCCAACATGTACTGTGACATACTGAAGCATAGCATGATCCCCTCCCTTTGGCGACTGGACCACAGGGTAGGATTCTAATATAATAGCGTCTCCAAACGCACCCTCCAAGACCCCTGCCTTGCTAAAGAAGCTGAGGGGAAAGGCAATGACTGGCTAAGCATGTCTCCATACCTAAAACCCTATTGAGAATCTGTTGGGCATCCTCAAACAGAAGGTGGAGGAGCACAAGGTCTCGAACATCCACCAGCTCCGCAATGTCATGGAGGAGTGGAAGAGGACTACAGTGACGCTCTGGTCAACTCCATGCCAAAGAGGGTTAAGGCAGTGCCATCAAAACATTGACACTTTGTGCCCAGTTTGGACATTTTCACTTAGGGGTGTACTCACTTTTGTTGCCAGTGGTTTAGACATTAATGGCTGTTGAGTAATTTAAATTTGTTATGCAAGCTGTACTCGCACTACTTTACATTGTAGCAAAGTGTAATTTCTTCAGTGTCACATGAAAAGATGCAATAAAATATTTACAAAAATGTGAGGGGTGTACTCACGTTTGTGAGATACTGTACAGTGAGCTGTAGTGTTGGCTAAAGCGAACAGGGGGGCTTATTTTTAAAGCGGGAGTCTGCCGGGAGTGCGGGGGTTTTTTATTTTTTATTTTTTTTTTTAAAGCCAGCAGCTACAAATACTGCAGCTGCTGACTTTTAAAATAGTGAGACTTGCCTGTCCAGCGCGCCCGCGATGTCTGCACCCGAAGCCGATCTCTCGATTGTCTCTCGGGTGCTGCCGCCGCCATCTTGGGTATGGGAATCAGGAAGTGGAGCCTTTCGGCTTCATTTCCCGGTTCCCTACTGCGCGTGCGCGAGTCGCGCTGTGCATTGAGGATGGACCCGCTGCCTCTGGGATCTGTGTGTTTCCCAGCAGGCAGCGGGGGACTTTCGGAAAGGGGTGTAATCTACGCCCCTTTCCGCAGAGAGCTATCCAGGAAGTGGGTGCAGATACCTGTACTGTACAGGTACCTGCACCCCCCTCCCCCTGAAAGGTGCCAATTGTGTCGCCGGAGGGGGGGAGGATTCCAATGAGCGGAAGGTCCACTTTAGGGTGGACCTCCGCTTTAAAGTGCATCTAAACCCAAAAACAAAAAATTGAATATATTGCCATTTCTTTTTTTATTTATGAAATAACATAACAAAAATATCATACAAAAAACTCATTTGTCATTAACAACCACTCTTGTATACAGTATTTATATATTCGACTATCCAATCATCCCCCCCCCCCCCCCCCCCCCCCCCATATAAAATGCCAATACACCATATATCCACTCATTTTGATTTTCCCGTACTTGATATATTCTTATTTTTTCTCAGAGGCTACTCAATTTAATTAATCTTTATATCCTACTCCAGATCCATCACTCACCAGGGGACATTCATTCTTTGCAACCAGGGTTTCCACAGCTTGGCAAACTTTAGTTACCTTGTCTAGTTAGCGTTGCTTTTACTATCCATACTAACTTATCCATAGTTCTGACCCATTCTTCCGGTGTTGGGGGGGAGTTCCCTGATTGCCAATTCTGTGCAATTAATTTTCTTGCCTGGTGCAGGCTTCTCGCTATAGCTGTCGATGTACTTGTCGGCCCAACTTCTTTTCTAATATAGCCTAATACACATGCTCTAGGTTCCGGTTTGAGAGTTACTCTAAACGTGATATTGATTATTTTCAATATCTCTGTTCAATATATTGGTCCAATATCGATGCAGCCTTGGGCATCTCCAGAATATGTGTATGAGGTCCCTTGGTCCCCGGTCGACGGCCGAACATGTACATTTTTCTTAGGTGTATAATGAGCTATGTGCAGTAAAAACAAGTGGGATGCTTTTTGCGAGGGGGAGACCGACACAAACGGTCCGAATTCTAAAATCCTTGCCCATTGCTCTGCTGTAATTTCTTCCACATCCTCTTCCCATCTTGTTTTATTCTTAAAAAGCCTTTCCTTATTACTTTTACCCATTATTTGCGTGTACACTTATTGATATTAAACACTTATTAGTGTCAGCTTTGATTATCCTTTGGAGAAGGGGAATCTTGCACCATTCTGGTGTACAGTTATTATACCGTTTACCCAAGGCATGTCTGATCTGTAGATAACTGTAAAATGACTTATTTGATATCCCATATTCTTGTCTCAGCTCTGTAATTTTTTTTAAGATGTTACCCTCATACAGTTGGGCTACCCGATTTACTCCGTGTCGCTCCCATTCCTCGTTCTTCCCTATAGTAAGAAGTTCTTGCAGATTTGTATTATTCCAAATGGGTGAGTATTAATTCCCCTGTACCCCATCATTCTCTTAACTGTTAGCCATATTTTAATTATCAATTTTAATGTTGGTCACCCACTATCTAGAGAACCTGCCTCTAACGCTTCTACTATAAATGTGGAGAATCCAACAACAATCTGTCGCTAGCCTCCCCCCAATGTAGCACATAGTTACATAGTAAGGTTGAATTAAGACACCGGTCCATCCAGTTCAACCTGAGTGAGTCGACATCCTCCTAAATGTTGCAACTGAGCTGCCAAATAGCTATACGGTAGGGGGACAGCCAGACCTCCCTCATTTGTTGGACACTGCAATACTTGCAGATTAATCCTAGCCTGGCCTTTCTTCCAGATTAATTCTCTAAAAAGTGTCTATCTTTTTAAACTATTTTTCCCCAATTAAAATTGGAGAATTATGGAGCAAGTAGAGCAATTGTAGCATCCAGATCATTTTGATCAAATTGGCACATCCTACCACTGACAGAGAAGAAGTCTACTCCAGATGTCACACTTCTGCTTGAATTTTAACAGTAGTGGGGCTAAGTTGTCAAATATATATTGATTCGGATCCTTTGACACCACTATCCCAAGATATTTCATTTTTTTTTCTACTACTTTTAACTGGGGTATTCCTATTGGAATGGAATTAATGAGTAGGTCAACTGGCAAAAGTGGTGACTTCTCCCACTAAACCCGAATATCTACCAAACTCCTCCACTATGTGCATTAATTCAATTAGTGAACCCTCTGTGCCCCCCCCCCCCCCCCCCAAAAAAAAAACAGAACATCATCCACATACAGAGCTATCCTTTCTTCCCCACATTTCCTTTTTTAATCCCTGCAGTACAATTGATCTGACTGCGCATGCCAGAGGCTCCATCGCTAAAGCGAACAACAGGGGTGATAAAGGACACCCCTGTCTCGTCCCTCTTTCATGTGGGATCTTTTCTGAATACTCATTATTGGTTTTTGACTTTGCATTTGGATGATTGTATAAAGTTTTCAGCAATCCTATGAAAATCGGGCTGGATCTTTTCCAGGACCCGTCAGAGATAACCCCACTTGAGGCTGTCAAACGCCTTGGCTGTGTCCAAGAACAGAACCGCGCTCGAGCCAGTAATCTGTTGGGACCTGGAGGTTCATATATAACCTTCTTATATTGGCACTTGTAGATCTACCAGGGATAAACCCTGATTGATCTAAATGGAAAAGTTTCAATATACATTTATTCAACCTAGATGCCAGCACCTTTGCCACAATTTTAACATCGGAGCACAGTAACGATATTGGTCTATATGCGGATGCCTCAAGGCAGTGCCGGAACAAGGTAATCCGGAGCCCAGGGCAAACATGCCAAACTGCACCCCCACCCCCAAGGTGTATGAGAATTGTCATCAAAAATCACTCCCCCACAAAAATAAAGACTGAGCACTAATCTTTTTCACCCCCCCAAGCATAAATGCCCCCCCAGTGCAAATCTGCTTCCCTGCTGAAATCCCCTCTCCCAGCACAAATCTTAGCTCCCATCCACCAAATCCCCCCAATTCAAGTGCCCCCCCAAAAGAAAATCACTCCTCCTAGCACAAATTCTCTACCCCTAAAATTGCCGCCCCCCCCCCCCCTTCCAGCACAAAGTGCCTCAATCATCCCTCCTAGCACAAATCATCTTCCCCCATTCCTACTCCTACTACATTTTAGCATACCCCCCCCCCCCCCCCAAATTGTCTCCTAAAACAATACTTATTCCCTCCCCCATTTTCCATGTGGTGCTCCCCCCCCACTTCACATGATACCACAGTGCCCAGGGCGGCCGCCCCTCCTGCCCACCCCTTGTCCCGGCCCTGCCTCAATGGGATCTTTCCCTTCCTTCTGTAAAACTACTATAGTGGCTTCCGTCATCGAAGGAGACAAACTCCCCCTCTCAGCTGCCCAGCTTAATGTCGTTAGGAGTTCTGGGAGCAAAACCTCCCCAAAAATATTTATACATTTCCGGTGGCAACCCACCAGGGCCAGAAGATTTACAATTGGACATGCCAGCTACTGCTTGAGTCAGTTCCTCCAAAGCTATTGGGGAATCGAGCATATTCCTGTCGCTCTCCGAAAGAGTGGGCAGTTCTATTTTCCCCAAAAACCTATCCATCTCTCCGCAGTCTGCTCCCTGTCTTGACTTGTACAATTCCCTGTAAAACTCAGAGAATGTATCTATAATCAACCCAGGTTCAGATGTAATTCTCCGCCTGGAGTCCTAATCAAGGATATACCCGAAGAGGGGGAATTGGTTCTCGCTAGGAGCACCAATAAGTGCCCCATTTTTTTCCCCTTCTCCAAAGGAGTTGTGTCTCTGGAAAGGTCTTATTTTTTGCATTCCTAGTTATAGCCTCTTTGTATTCCTGCTACTTATCAAGCCATATCTTTTGCTTCTCTGGAGTTGAATCTATCACATACTGTCTTTCTGACTCTGACACCTAATTCTTATATTTTCCTCCCATACCTTAGATTTATTCTTGATTTTTGCAACTTGTTCTATTAGCAACCCCCTAAGGAATGCTTTGAGGGTGTCCCCTTCATTAGTTTCCACAAACTCTTCTTAATCTCACCGTTTATTTCTTCTGGGTTTTAGTTCCAACCATAGTGGAGTTATTGTCCACCTTGTCGGAATACTTCTATTATTTAAGTTTACGGTAATGACTATACTCCCCTCGGCCAGTACTCTATATTTTTTTATTTTTTATTATTAACTGAAAAGAGTCATGAATACCACTGCCATGTCTATACGGGAGAGTGTATGGTGTGTGCCAGAAAAGCAAGAATAAGGCCGACTACTTCGATTCCTAGCTCTCAATAAATGCCGCCAACCCACTTCCTCCAAAAATGTACTCAAATGGCCCTCCACTGGCCTATCTGTCCGAACCCCGGGTGGAAATCTATCCTGGCTGCTATTAAGACTGCATGCAATCCCCCATGACTATTACTGGAGTATCTGCCCTATCCTCTACAAATTTTAGTAACCAAAATAAGATCTCAAGTTTAAACGGGGGGGGGGGGGGGGGGGGGGATACACATTTGCAAGAATATATGGTTTGTTCTCTATCAGACAATCCAAAAAAATATAAAAAGAGGGAATCGCAGGGACCATGACTAAAAATGATTTGCCCGCTACCACCCATCCCCCTATAAGTCCCCTTTTATTGTCTTCCAGCCATTTTGTAGCCCCTCTAACTGTATAAAAAAATAGGTTGTGCCTAAGGGTGTTGTACGTAGGCGAGCTAGATAAAGTATTGCATATATGATCTTATGGCTCCGCAGACTGCGCTTGACTTCTATGAATTCTGCCCTGCATTTTTGTAAGTCAGGCGAGTAATCTGGATATAAAGAAATCCTTACTCCGTTGTAGAAGATTTTCCTAATTTCTCTATCTTTCTGCATCAGGGCCACCTTGTCCTTGTAATTGAGCATTTTCATTATTACTGATCTGGGGCGTCCTCCTCGTGAAGGTGTTCAAATTGTCACCCTATGAGCTCTCTCAATCACAAAAGAATGTGAACATGTCTCTGCCCCAAGTATTTCCTTAAGCCATTTTTCCATAAACTCTATAGGGTGGGTACCCTCACTCCATTCTGGTAAACCCACCACCCTCACGTTGTTCCTGCGAAGCCTATTTTCCGTTTCATCTATTTTAACTTTATAGGTGTCCAGTTGCTCTTGCATGGTTTTAAACTCCTGCTTCATTGGATATAAGCTATCCTCCACCTGGCTTAAACTCGCCTCCCAATGTGGTTGTCATTTCTACTTTTTTTTTTTTTTTTTTTAATTCTTGACTCATTAAAGATAGCTCTTCATTAATGTCTTTTAATTGGTCGCACAAACTACTTGGCAAACTATTACAAACATTGACTGCATACAGTATATCTTTTAATGTTTAAACCTACATTTAAGCTGGGAGCGTTTACAGCCACATTTCCTTTGGTAGCCCGCTCTGGGGGGGTTTTTACTTAGTTTTTGCAGTAGGAGGTGCCACCGACATTTGGCCCTGGCTCCTTCTATCTCCAGTACCACCTGTCTGGGATTTTGCCTGGACTTGCTGGTTAATCTTAGCTGGCGATTGCGTAGGAGTATGCGCGTACCTCTCTAATTCGGCCGTACTCACTTTTAGAGGTCGACCGATATATCGGCCGGCCGATATATCGGCCGATATTTGCCGTTTTTTAAATAATCGGCATCGGCCGATTTGTGCTGATAAAAAGCCGATTTAGAACTACAGCGGGACTTAGACTGTCTTCTATACAGAAGTCATTTCAAAGTTGACTGAGTCGTCATAGCAACCCTTTCCTCCACTCTGGGCAGGCTGCCAAGAAAAGAACTAAATGATACAATGTTTACACTTGAATGAATTAGGTCATCTCTGTGTGTAGAAGTTCTCAGTTTAACCATTTAAAGACAAAATCTTTTCTGACACTTGTTGCTTACAAGTAAAAATCCTGTGTTTTCTGCCAGAAAATCACTTAGACCCCGCAAAAATGATATATATATTTTTTAGCAGAGATCCTAGGGAATAAAATAGCGGTTGTTGCAATATTTTATGTCACACGGCATTTGCACAGAGGTCTTTCAAATGCATTTTTTTGGGAAAAAAATACACCATTTAAAAAATAAAAATAAAATAAAAACAGTAAAGTTAGCCCATTTTTTTTTTTGTCCAAAAGTTTTGACTACCTGTTTTTATTTAATATATATATATATATATATATTTTTTTTTATCTAAATCATACATACAAGTAAACTGATTGGAGGTTTGTTTTGTTTAATAAATGTTTAAGTGTAAGAAATTTTCTGTATCACTAATGAAGGCCGCTTTCACACTGGAGCGGGCAGGCGTTGATGGTAAAACGCAAGTTTTAGCGGCTCTTTACCATCATTTTAGCGGTGCTATTTGGCTGCTAGTGGGGCACATATAACCCAGCTAGCGGCCAAGGAAGAGGTTAAATGAGCCCATGAAGCACCGCTGCCAAATCGCATTGCATGCACTCCGGCAGTGATGCCCATTCATATCAATGGGCAGGAGTGGTGGAGGAGCGGTATACACCACTCCAAACGTGCTGCTTGCAGGACTTCTTTTTAAGATCCTGCCAGCGCATCGCCTCAGTGTGAAAGCACTCTGTCTTTCACACAGACTGCAGGGGAGCCATTTTACAGGCACTTTACAGGCGCTATTTTTAGCCCAAAAGCGCCTTAAAACGCCCCAGTGGGAAAGGTGTGTTAGATCAAGGGGGATTAAAAATAAATAAATAAAATAAAATCGGCCTAACATATCGGCCCAAAAAAATCGGCATCATATATCGGCTATCGGCCGCCATGATTTCTAAATATCGGCATCGGCATCGGCCAGAGAAAAACCCATATCGGTCGACCTCTACTCACTTTTGTGAGATGCTGTGTAAATTTTACCTATTTTTAATCTGCTCCAGTCAAGTAATGCCTCAGCTTCGGCTCCCATGTGTCATAGAGAGGCTGCTGCAGGCGAGAGGAGGGAGTGCTTACAGTGGCTGGGCCAAAAGAGCCTATGGGTGATGTTACAGCTCCAGAGTTCCCAGTCACAAACTATATGCCCTGTGATGGGGAGCCTGCTACCTGCGGTGGGGAGGGGGGGGGGGTTACTCTTCTGAATACCATTAAAAATGGCCTTAATGAGATGTGCTGAAAATATAGAGGGCCTATCGGGGTGCAGCAAGGACACAAAGTGTTGGATTCCTGCAAAATATGTCTCATTGGTGTTGTGAGAAAATGTAATTTGTAAGTGGCAGTAGGCCATGAAAACAAGTAGGTATTGAATGTTGTAACAATCAAGCTTGGGGTACAGAGATTGGAATGACTTGAAAGTATTCCAGGCTTTTGTTATAAGGCTCTTTTCACACTGGGGCGGTGGGTTCATCGGCGGTAAAGGACCACTATTTTTAGTGGCGCTTTACCGTCAATTTTGAGGGGTGATTTTTACCTCCGCTAGCAGCCGAGAGAGGATTAAAACCACCGCAAAGCGCTGCTGCAGCGCTATGCCGGTGGTATAGCCATGCTGCCCCATTGATTTCAATGGGCAGGAGTGGTGTCTACACCGCTCCATCACTGCTCCAAAGATGCTGCTTGTAGGAGTTGTTATTTTTTTAATTTTTTTTATTTACATCCTGCAAGCGCACTGCTCCAGTGTGAAAGCACTCGGGCTTTCACACTGGAGAGACAGGCACAGCGCTATTTTTAGCGCTGTAGCGCCTCTAAAGCACTTCAGTGTGAAAGGGGTCTAAGCCTTTCTTGTGTTGGCTGATAATGACCTGTTGATCACTGCTACTGTGCCAGGCCAATGAGTATCTAATCCATCTTTAAGACTGAGAAGTGCTGGGATGGGGTGGCACAGGCATCCATGTCTGGGGCCTGCTGGAAAACGGGATAGAGCATCTGCAGCTGTATTGTCTACACCATTGATGAACCTAGAGGTGAATATGGAATTTGAACTGGAGGGACAGCCAAATGAGCCTGCGTACAAAAGACATGATTAACAAACATGACCTACCTTTTGTTAATGATTTTGAAGGTAGCCCGATTGTCTGTGGAGAAAACGACAGTGTTACCTGTCCATAGGTGACCCCACACCTGCTCTGCAGACACTATAGGGTAAATATCAAACAATGCTGATGTTTGCGCAAACCTGGGAATTGCCAGACTTTGGCCATGGTCCTGCTAGCCAGTGAGTGCCAAAAATTGCTGCATAGCCTTTGTTGGCTGCAGCATCAGTAATAACCTGAGGAGATAACAGACACTGCAGGGATG
Source organism: Lithobates pipiens (assembly GCF_037356315.1). Classification (NCBI taxonomy): domain Eukaryota; kingdom Metazoa; phylum Chordata; class Amphibia; order Anura; family Ranidae; genus Lithobates; species Lithobates pipiens. Next base: position 56,537,752 of record NW_027507787.1, on the reverse strand, counting down.
AACATGGTGAATGCCGTTCCAGTGCTGGAGGCACTCGTCAGACATATGTAAATCTGATAAAGCCATGGAATCTAGTTTGACCCCTAGAATCAGTTGGGGGGGGGGGGGCAGAGGGGCAATGGGCAACAGTGCCAACTACTGAGAAATTAAGACCCACCTTGGGGAATGATCCTCATGGCAAAGTTTAGCATACATGACGGTGATTACAATACATTCCTGGAACAGGCTTGGGAGATCGTAAACGCTTTGATACGGTCTCTGATTCTTGCTAACTTGTCTGCAGGCAGATTAGCCTGCATGGACTGAATGTCTAATGTGATCCCAAGGAAATTAAGGGCAGTAGCCGGGCCTTCAATCTTCTTAACTGCCAGTGGGATGTTAAGTGCAGAAAAAACGGTCTGTTTTTTGCACTTATAACACTTATAAGATCAGTGGAGGCTTGTTTAGAACTTCCAATAAGGAGGTAATTGTCTAGATAGTGGATGACTTCCTGACTGAGTTATTTTATGCTTGAGAATCCAACTAAGTGCCTGTGTGAAAGTATCAAACAGCCAAGGGCTGCTTTTGGACCATGAAGGTAAATTTGGTAGCAAAACAGACCTCTCCACTTGATCCCATGCCACTGCCAAAGGGAAGGCAGAATGGGGAGAAGCTTGAACGCATCCGATATGTCGGCCTTAGACAGCCAAGCGTTCCTACCAATACTGATAATGTGTTATATTGCCTGATCACCTGATGCATATTTGAGTGAAAATTCCTCAGATGGGTTCAAGGAATTCAGACTAGGTACGTGAGAAAATCAAGGGACTGATGTAAAAACTATTTCCCCTTTAACCAGGCCAAGGGGGTTAACTCTCCAATTATGGAAAGATGTTGTTGAGAATGGCCCTATGATAAAACCCTTTGGTCTGGAGTAGCAAATCCATTGCCTCTGTCTGTGAATCACCAAAGTTTCTACCTTTTTATTAAAAAAAAAAAAAAAAATATATATATATATATATATATATATCTTAAAAAAAAAATGTAGAACGGGGGGTTCCGTATTGGGGCAATGGTAGGTAGTGTGTGTGTGGATGACTGGCATGTCGCACAAACTGGCGACCTTAGCCCAGCAAATTGCTGACAACCGCTGTCTGTTGCTCCAATCTGTTACTACCTGGTATTGAACAAAAATGGCTGCGGCCTTGGCGGAATCAGTCGACCCCCACCCCGTATTTCTGACCCAATTCCACTACTGCGTAAAGGTAGAGCTCAAGCTCCTCCCTCTGTCAGCTTACAGAGAAAATTACATCCCTGAATATACTGAAGGCAAGAACAAAATTTGGGATGGAAAGTTTACGGTTAAGCCTGTGGTTCCTGGTCTTGACTACCACGGAGACCTCACCGCAAGCATATGACTTGTCAACTACATCATGGGCAGCTATTAAAAGGGAAGCCAAATTTATGTCTTTTCCATCAAGAATATCTTTCTTGATTTTTCCCGGGAATGAAATGTGCTGGGGTAACTGAGTACTGGCGCCTTTACCTGAGACTAAAGGGACGGGGCTTGAAACCAAGGGGGTCCTAGAAACTGCTGAGCTCCTGGGAATGGTGTGGCCTCTGGGGCTGGGCCTTTATGGTTTTCCAAGACCTTGACCCTGGCTTGTAGCGCCTAACTGGAGGTTGCCAGTGAGCTCAGGGTGGAGTGAATTTTGTGAGAGGGATGAAGTTACCATATGTTAGGGTGTCTTGCTCAGCACTGGACCCTGGTGCACTGGGGAATAAAAGTCTGAAAAGTTCAGCTTTGCAAGCGAAAAGCCGGGTACAAGATATCCCCTGTGCTGCAGTTCAGGGAGGGTGTGCTACTATGTTCTGAACCCCTGGCCGCAGAAGGAGTGGTGGAGGCAAAATCTTCAATATTCGCTGCCTGTGACATGACCTATAACTGAGAACAAAACTGTTGCTAGCCTATATTCATAAAATATGTATATTTCCTATTTATTTTTTCTCAAGAGTGAATGTGGTTCTACAAGTGGACTCCATATGGTGATGTGGGTTAGTTAACAAAATTCATGTTGTGTAGGACTGAAAACATGTCCATCTTATGACATTGATAGAGGCGTAGCAGGCAAATTAAAAGCGCAAACTCAGGCCTTGGATACCTGAAAAAATGTTGGGTAAGAGATATGAGGGTTATGTCGTGACTTATGTGTAATTGATGCAGAGGCTTGCCACCGCAGAAGTCATTTGAAGAACGATCGCCTAAATTCTTTAGTACCCATAAACATGATTGGTAACAACTGTAGCAGTGTAACGCTGTGAGATGTAATCAGTTATATATGTAAAAATAACTTTTGCCACGTAGGTGATGACAAACGAAATTGGTCAACATATTATACCAACCTGTATTGACTGAACCGAAAATTGAGCCTTATGAGTCCTGTTGATATGTAGAAATAAGAACTATAGAAAAGGAACATAAGAAAACAAGGGGCTACCACCTAGTCAATGTATGTGAAGACCTGCCCGCAGTCTTTAAAAAAAAAAAAAAAAAAAAGTGAAAGAAATGGCTATTCTGATATTAATCAGAGTAACGTGTTATTTTCTGGCATGTCATGGCTCCCTTATAAGGTGAACTGCAAAAGCAACAACTCAATAAAACTAATATAAAACATCACCAAACCAACCCATGTGTATGTTTTATACCACAATGTGAACTGTAATCAATGGAAATTCACAAAATCATGCGTATTTAATCTAATCAAGCTTATATACACCAACATACACTGTAACCTAACTGCTATATATTGTATGACATGAGAAATATGCAAAAATCCTGTATACTGATGTTTTAAAACAACCCTCGTCATCAGACGAAATGTAAGTACTGAGATAATCAAGTAAAAACAAAAAACGGGTACGCATATTCGTCAACTTAATGTATGCGTGAGATGCAGATAGGAAAGGTACAAATCTTGTACTGAAATCGTACGAATATCGAAATCGTGACACGGTTAACCAGTATTGACGTGTACATTTCACAAAAATTACTCATTTAGAATGAAAAAGGCAGGTATTAAGAAATCCATACGAAAAACATTTATCATGTCCTGCTGATACTGAAACGCAACCCAGGAAAATTACCAGAATCTGAACTATTAGATGGCAGCTACTCTTGAAACGAATTCAGTGATCAACTCTGAACAATCAAATCTTTTTGTAGAAACTCATACAAACTTCTGCGGTATTGGAAAACCTTGTGGCAATGTTGGCGTCCTGACTTCAAGAACCGGAAACGGAAACATTGACGGAATGAGTGGATTGAGGGCAGGAATTGATAGGGCAAGACTCTTACAAATTTTGGCTTTACACACAAATATATAAAATGTGTGTATGTAAAATATATATTTGTGTGTGTGTGTGTGTGTGTGTATAGAATGAAAGGTAAGATATTTTGAAATAATTAAATCTAGTTATTGTATGTACATTTGATGCTTATTGAGAATAGCAACTATAAAATTATTATTGAGCCTATTAATACAAAGTAAACGAGTGAAAGTTTGAACAGTATTGTGACGAAAGAAAAAAAAACAAGTGTGTTTTTTGGTATGGATGTCCTGTTCCAAAAAGTAAGGTATTCTATAACTAGTAGTGGCAGCACTTCGAGTTTTTACTTCAATCTGATTTTATTTTAGGCCAGTGACTCGGTATTGAGCTAGACGCAGAGGTCTCAAACTGGTGACCCTCCAGCTGTTTAAAAACTACAACTCCCATGAGGCTTTGCAAGGCAGACAGTTACAAGCATGACTCCCTCAGGCAGACTTGTAGTTCCGCAACAGCTGGAGGGCCACCAGTTTGAGACCCCTGAGCTAGAGACTGGAAATCGGCCCTCCTTTTCTTTGGTTTCCGTTAAAGAATAAATGTGCTTTTTTTATTTTTATTTTTTTATTTTTTTTTTCCTTTCAAAAGTGCATTTTGCACCTTCCCCTGACTTAAAGTGGTTCTAAAGCCTAATGTTCCATCAGCTTTAGGCGCATCCGCCTACTATTCTGAGCCCTCATTCGATCCAGTGCTGTACACATCTGCAGATAGTCTCTCCCTTCCGGGTCTCACTGGCTTTGGGGCTTCCTGTGCTGTCAAGCAAAGCCAGTAAAGGGGGGGGCGGATCCGAGTCCTTTGGTCTTTGTCAATGACAGAAGCGGGGCTCAGGAGCTTCTTCCCATGGGAACACTGGACAGAGGAGGGGCCAGGCACGTGGGCAGGGAACCCAAGCATAGGAGGCTCTTGTCAATTCTATTGCACACAGCAGGAAAGTATAGACATGTGGTGGTCGGTTTTTTTTTTTTTTTTTTTTTGTGTTTTATCTTTTTACAATCTCTCTTTAACCTGACTTTATGCCCCCTTCCCTACCTTTTTACAGATTCAGGGGCACTGGTTCCACTGTTTACATCCAGCGAAGCAAGTCTTCTTTAGTCCTCGCATGCCTGCACACAGGGTCGTTTTTAAGGCAGGACAATATGGGCAGCTGCCCTGAGCCCTGTCGTGGTTGTGGAGCCCAAAGCAGGAGCCTCATACTTGCCAACTATCCTGGTTTAAATTCTCTTGTACCTCAAAGTTTTAGTCCCATGCTGTGTCCCGATATCTCAGTGTGAAGTTGTTACTAATGCTTCCCAGCTCTGCCCTACTGCCTTGTACATATGACTCCCCTGCAGACCCCGTGGTTGCATGTAAATAGCGGCTGCATTGTTAGGTAAATAGAGGTGGCATTCATATTTAACCACTTACAGACCGCATCATTTTGCTGGCTTAAGACCAGACCACTTTTTGCGATTCGGCACTGCGTCGCTTTAACTGACAATTGCACGGTTGTGCGACGTGGCTCCCAAAATAGAGCTTTCTTTTGGTGGTATTTGATCACCGCTGCGTTTTTTATTTTTTGCGCTATAAACGGAGACACAATTTTGAGAAAACCGCATTATTTCTTACTTTTTTGTTATAATATTCCCCAAAAATATATAAAAAAACATATTTTTTCCCTCAATTTAGGCCGATACATATTCTACATATTTTTGGTAAAAAAAGGCAATAAGCGGTTATTGATTGGTTTGCGCAAAGTTATAGCGTTTACAATATAGGGGATAGTTTTATGGCACATCGGACATTTTTGACACATTTTTGCGACCATTGTCATTTTAAACAGCAATCAGTGCTATACAAATGCAGTGATTCCTGTGTAACCGACACTGGCAGTGAAGGGGTTAACCAGGGGTGGCAGTGTAGGGGTTAAGTGTTCCTAGGGGCGTGTTACTAACTGGGGGGGCGGGGGCTGGGCTTTGTTTTAGTGGACACCGATCTCTCCTCCAATCACATGGAGCGGAGATCAGCGTCACAGGTGCTAGGCAGAACGGGGAGATGCTGTTTACAACGGCATCTCCCCGTTCAGCCGCGCTGTGAGACGATTGCGGTTATGCCTGCGGTGATATAGTCCGCAGGACCCGCGACCGGACTCACGGGGGTCCCGACCGACACGCGAGCCGGCGGCGGTGCGCTCGCAATGGCAGGGCGGCATTTTTAAAATTGGACGTACCTTACGCCAATATGCCTGCCCGTGCCATTCTGCCGACGTACATCGGCGTGCGCCAGTTGGGAAGTGGATATATTATGCCCCCCCCAGTGGTCATATCCACCATCCGCTCTGCTGAATGCTTGAATGTTGTCCACAGGAGGTGAAGGGGCATGTTTGAAAGTCCTGCCTGCAGTTGTGATCACCACCATCAGCCTTTTCTGCGAGGATAAGCAAATTGGAGGGGGTGAATGGGAGAGTAGTGTGGGTTGTGCAGAGGTAGGCAGATGAGGAATTTGTTTGGGGTGCACAGGTGAGCAAGGAGGGGATGTATAGAAGTAAGGAAGGTGGGTGCAAAGATGAGGGGGGGCAGGTGGAGTTAAGGGAAGGGGGGTTGGAGTGGAGAGGGTGGGGGACGTTTGGGGTGCAAAGGTTAGCAGGGGTTTTAGGATTCAGATGTACTGACAGGGTGGGTATAGATGTAGGGCGACCCATTAATTTCAGTGGACTGCTGTATGCACTAGAAATGTAAAAAGCACAAAATGTCACATTATCATAGAATTTTGGTGCATGTGAAAATGCACTTGTCAGCAGATGCGTGAGGGCGTCATTAACAACTGCTGTGTATTTGCTAAGGGGCAGCACATTTCTGTGGTGTCAGGAAAGTGATTTTGCATGCATTCTCAAAATACACAATATGAACGCAGGCTAAATGTCTGTTACATTTGGTGGTCACTGTAAATCTTCTCATTACACTGGTTGTTACTGTCAATGCTACTATTACATATTTTTTTATTTTTTTTTTTTACCAACTACCAATATAATTTTGCAATTGTAGTCAGGAGCCAGTTTTTTTTTTTTTTTTATTAACCTTAGAGGTGGAACATGTTTTACAAATTGTGTATATTTCTCGAAATAAAGGTTTTCACTTCATATCTGGCTTTGTTCATGTGCCTCATGCAAAGTCCCAACCCTTCTCTCTTTGCAACAAATAGGGATGGCGGCACCTGGTTATTACAGGTACTTCATTCAAAGTCCCAACTTCTCTTCCTTTATCAGATAATTATTTAGTAACATTCCAGTTTATGACCGTGAGTGTCTGGTTTGACCCTTTCCTATTGGCAAACTACTGCTTTCTGGCATCAAACATCTGTTTCCCAGGTTTGCAAGGCTTCCACCTGGTCGTCTGTTCACACATTCTCCCACGTTCTACCAGGTGGATGTTTTGGACTCGCCTGATGCCGTCTTCGGCCGTCAGATTCTTCAAGTGGCTCTTGGACGCTGTCCCCAGTTTTTCTGTTGCTTTTTCTTGGTCCTGTTTACCATTTTTTCGCTTTGTTGTACACTCCTTTCAGGCGTTTTTTGGACATCTTGAAGGTTAAAGACAACTTGTGTTCCACAATGGCCAAAAAAGAAAATAGGATCTCTTGTACTCGTCAGGAAATGTATTTTCTTGAAGTCCATTGAGGGACCCAGATTCTACACCTTCACACCACCACAAGACAGAAATAAAACCGCTGATTAAACTGTTTCCAAATGAAAGCTCAAGATAGAAATGTTAAATGTTGTCAAATCCTTAATCAAGCATAAAAAATGTTTTCTCTATTTTTAATTTACATTGCTTAATACTTCATATGTGCACTGTGTGCTTCATTCAAGGTATACCTCTGGTGATAACTGTCAGTTGGCAGTGTGCTTCCCCCCCCCCCCCCCCCCATGTGGCTGGTGTCATAACTAGTCACGTGTATCATCACGACAATTACAAATCTAAATGGAGGCCAAGATGTTGCCATCCTAGCTATTCCTTGGTTTAGTTCCTCTTTAAAGTGGAACATTTAGTCAGAAAATGAAGTGCTGCTAGATCACTTCAGGCTGGCCCCTTTTGCGTGTATAGCTTTGAAAAACATTAAAAATAAGTTACTTATAGGCTACTTTCACACTGTGGTGTTGGGGGCGTTGGCAGTAAAGCTCCTCTATTTGAACAAGCACAATGATTAATAACCCCCGCACATATCCTGGGCTCCTCTTGCCCATCTGTGACCTGGGACAGGCATGGCGCGTGATGCTGGGTATAGAATTGGGGGGGGGGGGGGATAGTAGACACACGTCTGCTCTCCTCCCCTTCAAGTGATGTCATTTACATGTCCCCGTTGACCATTTCCCCTGGATGTTTCATTAAGGAGAACCCGGCACCAAAAAAACATATTCCCTATTGGATGGGGGGGAGGAGAGAGTTAAGTAAAAAAAAAAAAAGTATGTAAAAGCCACCCCCCCCCCCCCCCCCCCAAATACATACATATATGCATGTACAAACATGCAGGAGGCTTGTGCCTGAAAACATTGATTGTGATAAATGTTACATATTGCTGCGCACGCTGGAATGAGAGCAATAATTCTAGCAGCAGACCTTTCGTAACACTAAACTGATGACCTATAGGGGTTTTTTTAAGTGTTGCCTATAGAAAATATAGGGTACTGACATGTTAAGATTTGGTATCTATTTACTCGGTGCACAGTAATATCGTCTGGCATAAAAAATTGGAACTACTGTTTTTCTCTAGGTTGGCTCCTAACTTTTTTAGCTGGCTCAGATTCTAAGCAAATTTGTCAAGCCTGCGTTTGACGGTTTGGTTGGGAACTCAAGCAAATGTGGCAGTTCCATTCCTAGAATGCCAGGGTTGCTGTTTTTTTTTTTTAAACTGTTAAATCGATGGGTTTAGTTCAGCTTTATGATTTTATTGCTTTTCAGGTGCTCTGGGCTTTAGCAAAATGGCAGCCTCCTAAAGCTGCACGATTCTGGCCAAAATGAGAATCACATTTTTTTTTTTTTTTGCTTGGAATAAAAAGATCATGATTCTAGCAATGTCAAATATTTCACATTATCCCCAAAAAAGGGGGGCTAACTTTACTATTTTTTTTTTTATTCATTAAAGTAATTAAAAAAAATTGCATTTGAAAGAGCACTGCACAAATACAGTGTGACATAAAATATTGCAACAACCACCATTTTATTCTCTAGGGCAGCCTTTCATCAACCTTTTTCAACACAAAGGAACCCTTGAAACAGTTCTCTGGGGAGGGGGGGGGGGGGGTTCTAAGTCATTTTCTAGCAACAAAAAAAAGCTGATTTTTAACTTGAAACCAACAAATGTCAGAAAAATGTTTAGTGTTTACGTGGTAAAACTTTTTTCACTTACACACAGTCTGTTCCATTGACAGATTGTTACAATTTTTATACTTCAGTTCAACTGATAAAGAATGTGTTGATACTTGGCAGACTGCCCAGTTTTTCTCTTCCTTTCTTTTGATGGCTGTGGCTTTAGAAGAGTAGAGAGAATTCTTTGCATAGAAAGAATTGTGAAACACTTTATTCAAGATCACGATAACGATTCTTGACTATTGTGCAGCTCTACAGCCTCCTGCAATAAGAAACAGGAGCAATGCTGGAGGCAATTTACAGCACACACTAATTATGGTAGCATAATTAGTAATGTCGAATGTATGTTGCTTGCTAAAGAGCATGTTTTTTTTTTTTTTTTTTTTTTTTTTTTTTTTTTTAACCCAAGTTATGGGTAAAGTTCTGCTTTAATCCAATTTCATTTTACAAAATAACTGATGCAAATAACTGTTGGCTATCATCCATGCCCATTTGAGATGAATCAGAAAAATCTGCTTTAAATCTAAGCTTAATTTTTCTTTTTGTACTTAATGGGTTTCTAAAATGGAAACTTCACATGTGGATATGTTTCCCAAAGTTCCTAGGAAAGCTGACTAATGCATTTTATGTTTCCTGCATTCCTTCCTATTATGAGAGTTCAGAAAACCTATCATCCCCACTCACTTCACGTTAAATAGTCTGGTTGAAAAAAGACACAAGTCCATCTAGTTCAAACCATTAAAAAGGCGGAAAAAATATATATATGTGTGTGTGTGTGTGTGTGTGTGTGTGTGTAGATGTAGATAGAGAACCCTACTGAGAAAATCGGATGTTCTGTGGCTCAGCTTTACCTATAAATGTTAATATTCAGCTCCTGACAGAGTCTATTCCACATTATCACAGCTCTAACTGTGAAGAAGCTTTTTCATATTTGGAGATTAAATCTCCTTTCCTCAAAGTGAACAACTATACACAAAGTTCACTATTTTGGACCACTTGTGTATTTATATATGTTGATCATAACCCCTTACATTCCTCTCTTCTCAAGGTAATAATTTCAATTCCTCTAATCTTTCCTCATAGCTGAGCTCCTCCATGCCTCTTATCAGTTTGGTTGCCCTTCTCTCCGTTTCCCTAATATCCTTTTTGTGAATTGGTGCCTAATGATTTGTACAAGGGCACAATGATGTCTTTCTGTCTGTCAATACCTCTCGATACAAGGCGATTTTGATTTATTTGGAAACCGTTGCTTGCCATTGCATGCTATTATTAAACCTATGATCTACCAGAATAACCAAATCCTAGTATGATACATGCATATTTTTATCCCCCAAGTGCATAACTTTACATTTATCAACATTTAAACCTTATTTGCTCCATAGTTGCCCAATTAAACAGTGCGTTGAGGTCAGCTTGTAAGATGGAGACCTCATGTAAGGACGTTATTTGACTGCATAGCTTGATGTCATCTGCAAAGAATAAAATGGTACTTTTAATCCCAGACCCAATATAATCAGAAGATTTAATGTGCTTATCTTTGTAATGTATTTCACATAAATGTTTTTATCTTGTATAAAAAAAATATATATTTTTACACAAACTATGTTTTTATAGGAAAATAATTTTTTTCTTTTTGTGTGCCAAGTGTGCACACTGGTGTATATTCAAAGTCCCAAAATACTCATTCTTTTTGCTACTATATCGAGATGATACCCTAGTGTTCACACACTTTAGCTTTCTTGCACTTTTCCCCCAAAAACAAACTTGAAACGTATATTAAAAAGTAATGGTCCCAAAACTGAACCTTGGGGTACACCACGATTAACATTAGACCATTCAGAGAATGAATCGTTAACCACTACTCCTCTGAATTCAGACTTTTAGCCAGTTTTCCATTGATTTACAAACTGATTTTTACACCATGTGTGGGGAACTGTGTGAAATGCTTGTGCAAAATCCAAGTATATCACGTCCACAACCACCCCTCTGTCCAAGGTTTTATCCCCTCTGTCCAGGGTTTTATCCCCTCTGTCCAAGGTTTTAACTGCCTCCTAAAAAAGAATTCAGGTTTGTCTGATGACTTCTTTCTTTAATGAATCCCTAAAAAATAGAAACAATGGCTTTGAAATTAGAGCTCAATTCTTTTAGGATTCTTGGGTGGATGCCATGTGGTCCTGGAGCATTATTCACCTTTATGCTGTCTAAATATTTCTGGACCAAATCAATTTTGAGCCATTGTGGATAATTTGTCAATACCACCCCCATGCTCCTTTTGTATGCACGGAGCTGAAGAAGGTATTTAATAAATGTGCCTTCTCTTTGTCCCTAGTCACCTACTCTAAATTATTTTGTAAAGAGCCAACATGCTCAGACCTGACCTTTTTTACTATTAAATATATTTGCATTTCCTTGGCCTTGATTTCTATTTTACATATTGTTATATTCTTTGCAATATCAAAAAATAGTGTTCCCTCATTCTTACATTTTTTTAAAGTTATTTTCTTATTTATAGCTTTTCTAACTTTGTCTGTGAGCCACATAGGTTTTATTTATAGCATTTTAAGCTTCTTGCCCATGGAAATATGCTTTGCAGTGAGTTTGTATACAGTCTTTTTGAAAAATTCCCTTTTCTGTTCTATCGATGCCAATATTCCCTCCCAGTCTAAGTTTTTTGGAGAGCAGCCCTAATCCCTGGAAAATTTGCTCTCTAAGTTAAGTGTTTATTTTTATATTTCCGAATCATATGAAAAATACCACTTTCGAAGCGATTGTAAGTTAATCTAATTGTTAGTACACAACTTTTAAGAGCTGATCATGACCATTCATCTGATATTATCCGATGGGACATGCATGAAACTTTTTCTCATATGATACAAGATTGTACGGTTTTCTTTTAATCAGTACAGTAGTTTGAAAATACACTACAACACATTACATCACTCCCGCATTTTTATTTTGTTGTACAAGAACTTGCATCACTTTAGTAAACCCCAAAAAGGACGATATGTTGTACGATTTTCGGATCGTGTTTGTAGGGGCTACCGCGAACATTAAATGAAATCCTGTTATGATTACTGCTACCCAGATGTTCTTTTATGTGTACATTACTAATAAGCTCTGCATGGTTTGAGATTACCAGGTCCAACAGAGCATCATTCATAGTCGGGGCCTCTATGAGCTGGACCATAAAATTGTCTTGTAATAAGTTTATACATTTTTGCCCCTTTTTTTTTTTTTTTTTTTAAGTGTAAGGTCACCCTAATACAATACTAAAATCTCAACATCTACAGGCATCCACGATCTAAGACTGACCTATCTAGGAAGAAATTGCTATACATACCTTTTTGAAGCCAATTTGGTCTGGTCTTCAGCAGTGGAAGCTCTGCAGAGGAGACAGCCGACAAGGGCTGGGAAAGGAATGTCAGGTGACATCACCCATAGTTACTATGAGGCTTCCGTTGTCCTGTGCTTGTTCTGCACCCACCTCCACAGTGAAGCCGCAGCTGACAGCTAAGCGTGGGACCAGGCTGGAGCAGCTTCAAAAAGGGTATGTATTAGTTTTTTTTTTTTACAGGGCTAGATAGGTTAGTCTTAGATCATGGATGCCTGTAGATTTAGAGATTTTAGTGTTGGGGTGGACTTATACTTTAACAGTTCGTGCAGTGTCCTTACTCCAGTCAATCTTCAGGTAGATAAAATCCTCCATTATCATTCTCCCAGCCTTTGCTGCTTTTTCACTCTTTGCAAGAAGCGGAGTCTCCACCACCTCATTATAATAATTTTTTATTTTTATTTTTTTAAATGAGTTGTATCGTTTTAAATTTTTTTTTTTTCCTTTTTAAACATACAAAACTAATAAACATGCTAAACGTACAAAACCAGTGTTTCCGGTTCCATGGTACATTTATATGCTTTCAAAAAAAAAAAAATATATATATATATATATATATATATATATATATATATATATATATATATATATATATATATATATATATATATATATATATATATTCGGATGCTGTAATGTCACATTGAAACTCTGCCAGACCTAACCTCTTTAATATTTTATTTTGGTTATTTTACTTAAGATTGTTTAACATGTTAAATTCTAATGTAAAATATAGTTGATAGACATTCTGCTTTGGGGCTTCTAAGTAATTTTTCCAACAAATTATGCCTTTTTAAGATGGCAAAAAAAAAAATTCCCGTCAAATGGTTAAGTAAGACTTTTGTAAAAAAAAAAAATGGGTTCATACTTTTTTTGAGCCTGTTGTGCTGAGTTCTAATGTAGGCTACCGACTTGATTTGAATAACTTGGCTGCAATACAGTAGTTATATAGTTTAAAAATTTACTATTTTTTGTTGTGGTTTTAGTCTAAAGTTGAGTTAAATATTTGCTGGCCAAAATTTTCTGTCATGAAGATTAACTATCATTTTGTCACTTATTTATTTTATGGTACTTCTCATAATGTCAAACTTTTAGCCTCTTATTTTTATGCTCATAGTTTTACTACTTCATGCAGTTAAGGTTTTAGTTTGGTGTTTCATTTAGTAAAAATTACTTTTCAAAACCTTTGCAGAGGGAGAGTAAATGGACTTCTAATAAGACCAACTCGATCAGTTGGATTGGTTGTAATATGTCAATGAATTCTTTAGTCACTAGAGTGTAAGTGCTGTTGGAACTTCTCTACCGCAAGAGAGAACGAGAAATTGGTGAAGTTGGAGACAGCCTAAAAGGCAAAATAAGCAGCTTATATCAGTTCCTGAACATACTACACAGACTGATAATCCATGTCCTGTGCATAGCACTCAAATTTGGGGTTTTTCTTATGCTGACTCAACAGGGCCATTGAAAACATCTTAATGTACTGAAACATTAGGGGGCCGTTTTTAGTGGCTAATACCAGGTAGTCATGGCAACCATACAATGTCTCTCATTTTCAAACTGGAACTAAACTTCTCCCATCTTTTTCAGCCAAGGAAGCTGCCATGTTGGCCTCTGTTTGATCTTCAACTGCCATGATTCTGCACATTATTATTATATACGATTTATATAGCGCCAACAGTTTATGCAGCACTTTACAGTGTATGGGGGGGGGGGGGGACAACGCAATTGCAGTACAGCTCAATACAAAAGGTACAGGAGGGCCCTGCTCATAGAGCTTACATTCTAAAGGGAGGGGTGGTGGTACAAAGGGTAATGGCTGCAGAGAATGATTTGATGGGGGTGGCTGTCTTAATCTGTTAACTTGTAATACCCATCCAAAATATCCAAACCTCCATCAACATCTGTGACTTTGTACATGGTCACTGCGGTTGGCAAGCAAGGTGAAGTCCCAGGAACTTTGCAAAATGAGTTACATAAAACCCAATAAAATTCAACCTTGGTCTGGAGTACCTGTTTCTCATGCTCTTTCCAATGAGCTGAGCTAAAGCTTAAGAGTCACGTTAGCAAATAAAAACTGTGCTTCCCTTTAGTTGCAAATCTCATAGTTGATATGCTTTTTATTGCAGGGTTTACAATCACACCTGTGACACGCTGAATGATGGGACCTGCTGCACTTTAGATCACATCCCGCTTGTGAGGTAAAATTCAATTATAGTTAAGTGTAATATTTATGATTGACGTGTTCATGTAAACCTCTTTTACCTTCATCTGTCTTGAAAAATGATCTTTTATTATTTCATCTTTGGTATTTCAGTAGGAGGTCTCAACACCCCCCCCCCCCCCCCCCCCCAAAAAAAAACGCAGCTTTGCCAAAGTCCTTCCATTGCAGGAGTGCATGTAAATATCACATGGTGTTGCAGCCTCTCACTAAGAGCGGAGCTTTAAATGGCACCCCTATGCACTAAAGAATGTGCAGTTTCCCGCACATGGAATTGCATGGCACCAAAGGACCATGCGGTTTCCGTGCAGCTGCTTTTAAAAAAAAAAAATGTGCAGGGGCCTTTTTCTAGCAAGAAACAGAGCAGCTTATTCAAATCTATAAGTGCCCATGCAAAGAGACACATCGATGTGAAAAATAGTGCTTCTGCAGTTGTCTTTTCACAACTTCTTGTCAAGAGAATTATTTTAGATATATCTGCTAGAAAACTCTGGAGCCTTTTTTAGGAAACTGGTGTTCAATGATCTTGTGACAATTTAATTGCAAACAGACTCATTACAAAATGTATTGGCTTCTGAGGGCATTTGGTTTTTACAGCGAATACATTTGGAAAATGTTCTGGATTTTACAAGTCCAAAGGATCAAATAGCGGTAGCCCCCTCATGCTGAACCCCCAGCAACTTAAAATGTGCATACATAATGTTTTCCAATTATCTTTGGTTTGATCTGCTGATGGCAAAGATCCTTTTCGCCCTTGTGTTTTTTGTTTTTTTTGTTTTTTTGAGTGGATCCTAAATGTTAAAGCTCTCTGCACCATGCTCTTGTGCTACCAGGGTAGGAGTGGATC
Organism: Lithobates pipiens; assembly: GCF_037356315.1. Lineage (NCBI taxonomy): Eukaryota > Metazoa > Chordata > Amphibia > Anura > Ranidae > Lithobates > Lithobates pipiens. The sequence continues at coordinate 56,522,597 of NW_027507787.1, read as the reverse complement.
ATTGAGGTTCTGAGCTCACATAATAGTTAACGATAAGAGCAGTGGATCTGCATCACTGGATCAGTGAGTCTAGGGGACTGTGCCAGAGATCAGGCAAGTATAGCAACTAGAGCTACACTCACAAACTCCTCTACACTCTCGTTCCAGCCTCTTCCCCTCTGTATGCCAAGGTAGTCATAAATCCTGCATTAGATGTGAGGATCCTGAAGGGACCGTCTGCTGCCTTTCCCGGGCCCTCAGACCTAAATGAGCATTTAAACCTTGCAGTGCAGGGTCAGTAGAAGAGGGAATATGTGAACGATTTCAGAGGTCATCTATGTAGTATACCTGCTCTCCTGTTGAATGCCGTGGTTCCTTGTACTGTCTTGCTAGTTGAACACATCTGGGTAGTAGTAGTGTTTCAATATAAACAAAAATAATATAGCTGCGCGAATGGTGAAAAATGACGTGATGATAAATTCAAACGGCAGCTGTCCAGACACCTGACATACAGTAAATATATAAGAAAGTAGTGCAGCGTTAAATTCAAATGTATAAATTCAATCAAAAGTTCATAAGTGAAAAAGTTCATATGTGAAATCCCATGTGGGTATCCAAAAGTAGTTAATGCTTTTGCGCATATTCAGATGATTCAGATGATTCAGAATGAGAAAGAAGTCCCTCCAACCATGAGAGTGATGAAGGTAAGAATTTGTCACCAAAGTAATTGCAGCTGCACTTACCAGAGGATATGTGACCCCTAATAAGAGTGGTCAATTGTGCTTGATTTATAATATCCAAGCCAAAGGCTCAAGGTATCGCCTACAGCCACACCCATCATCGGATATGCGCCAAACAGTGACCGAGTCAGACCAAGAAATGAACTCTCAAAGACGACTCATTCCCAGTCTGACAAGGTACCTGCGGAGGGACAAAAAACACCCCTGGTTTTGCAAGCCGAACAAGCCTGCAAGCAAATCTGTTTCCGCATGAAGGTCCGCCCCCGCCCAACTCTCGAGTGGGAGGCCACCTTCGGTAGTTTGCAGTCTGATTGGCCACTCTCCTTTCTGACCAATGGGTCTGCAAACTGGTTTTGTCGGGCTACAAGATAGAATTTTTTAATTCTTGTCCGCCAAACAGATTTTTTTTTCTTTTTTTCCCTCCAACCTTCATCGTCTGCCGGCTCGTCTGGAGGCCCTGTCTGGGGCATTCTTAAGGTCAAGATGAAAGGTGCTGTGTCTGTCAATGAACTTCAGAGAAAAGGATTTTACGATGAGTCCAAAAATCCTATTTTCTAAGCCCCGGACTCCTGACTTGGACATACCGGGGCTTAGAACAGGAGATTGTCGTGGTCCAGGTCAGCGGGATCTGGGGGGGGGGAGGGGTCGAGGAGGTGGTCCCATGTAAGCTCACCTTACAGATTTTTCTGTAAAGGTGAACTTACACTTTAATTGTTTCAATATAACCTGTACAAGAGCTACTTACTGCGGGAAATGGTTAACATAAAGGCCTTATGCACAACAGGTGATTTGCCAACTCCCTTAGAAGTCTTTTTCTCCTGGCAGCAGCGTTTTGGCAGAAAAAAACAAACCACCTGGCACTTATAAAAGCATGTAAGGTGTTTTTGATGCTTTTTCAGAAGTGTCAAGAGCTTGGGTAATAATTCATTCCATCGGCCAGAATAATAACATATTCTGGTAATTGACACGAGTTTGCGCACAAGTGTTGGACGCGCCTAGTGTTAACGCACATTTAAACACATTTACACACATTTAGAAGCATCAAGAGTTTTATTTTCTGCCAAAACCCTGCTGATCTTGGAGGCACTGGCAGTGGGGTTTTTTTTTTTTCTGCCTCTAAACTCCTCTAACTGCCTGTGTGCGCATGGACACATGTTAACATGCAGGGGTGTTTAGAGGCAGGGGAAAAAAAAGCCAGACTCCCCTAGGAGCAGCTGAAAAAGCATTCAGTGTTCATGAAGCCAAATTCTAAACACTTGTATGAACTGGCATAAATTGGAACTAAAGAGAACAGTGCAGCAGGTGAGTGTGTATTACTTTTTTTGCATACTTCCACAATTATTGGAAACAAAAAATATATAAATATATTTGTTTCCAGTACTAGTAATCTCCCGCCTTGTCCAGTTCCAGGTGACCGCTAACCTCTTTGCCCCTTTTGAAAGGTAATTTCAGGTTTTGTTAGGCTCTGGTAGCCTATGGCTGTGCGATAATAAGCAGACTATAAAAACAAAACCTGTATGGCAGTCGGTTAGGTGCCTGTTTAAACCTGTGTTTGTTAGTTTAATTTATTTATGCCTACCTGAACACTAACACACTTGTGTAAAATATGTACATCCTGGCTTGCAGAGCATAAATGAGCATGCTGCTGAATATGTAGACTTGCACAGGCAGTCAGTTTCCTCCAACCCTCCCTAATGTTCTGTATTGGTCTTTTTACCAAGTGGTGCTCCTCTGCTTCCACACACCTGTCCATCCTGGAGATGCGAGATTTATACCAATAAGTAGCATCTTTATTTTTTTTTTATTTTTTTTTTTTTTTTTATTTTTTACTGTGTAACTAATCTTTCATGTTCTAACTCCATTTCTGCAAGAGATGAAAGTATAAAATGTGCTTGGTGTCTGACATCCTAGTTGGAAACCAGTAAGGTCGTCATCTGTCTTTGGTATATTTTGCCAATTTTTTCAATATTCAGATACAACTATGCAAGTTTGTGTTGTGTGAACTTGCATTTTTATGCCCATGGAGGAGAGAAACTGACTTTAGAAAAACAGCATAGGCCAAGAAAATCTATCCTAGACAAGTCAGTCAAGTCAGCAACTATAGGTTATGCTCATAGAAATATCTCGTAACATTAGAGCTGCACGATTCTGGATAAAATGAGAATCACAATTTTAATTTTTTTTGCTTAGATTAGAATAAAGATCACGATTCTCAGTGTAACATCTTTCACATTATACAAAAAAATTGGGCTAACTTTAATGTTTAGTTTTTTTTTTTTTTTTTTTTTTTATATATTCATTGAAATGTATATTTCCCAAAAAATTGCATTTGAAAGACCGCTGCACAAATAGTGTGACATAAAATAATGCCGCGACTGCCATTTTATTCTCGAAGGTCTCTGCAAAAAAAAAAATGTGTAAGGCTGACCAGGGCGTAGCCTGTAATTGTGGGAGGAGTTTGAGGGCTATTTAACCTTCCTCTGTTCAGGGTCGGCGTTTCTTGGTTGACGTGGCCGGTGCACGTCACTTCTGGCCTCCTTACAGAGCGGCGGCCAGCTGCAGCAATGATGTCGGCTCCTCTCCTGGGCACCTTCGGGGGACCGCCTGCCGTTCCCCTCCTTTCATCCCTGGGTTCCGTCATATCATGGGGGCCCCAGCCCGTCCTCCCTTTCAGCACCATGTTCCATCCAGCATCGTGGGGGCCGCCCCACCCACTTCTTCCGGTGCTCATGCCGGGGGGAGGGCGTCCGTCCATCCTCCACCCACCTGCTTTCCTCAGGGCTCCATCTGGCATTAGTGTGCCACCCGCCTGCGATGTGTTTCTGCCATGGCATTTCTGCCCCAGGATTTCGGTCATTGCATTTCTGCTTCAGCGTTCAGTTTCCGCATTTCTGTCATAGCATTACTGTCCTTGGGTTTCTGCCTCAGTGTTCAGTCTCAGCATTTCTTTTATAGCATTCAGCCTCGGTATTTCAGCCTTAGCGTTTCTCAGAGGGGGCCGTTTTTCAGTCATGGGATACTCCGGTAGCTGTTTTCATCTTTGTTGGTTGTCATGTCTCATCGTATCTTTGTTCATGTTTGTACCTGGGTCAGTTAGCTAGGGCTCACATTTCAGGATCTGTCACGTCTACCGATCCATATGGATTGTTGGCCACAATCTTCTCGCCCGTATACCGTACGTCATATGACGCATGATCATTTACCACACTTGTACGACTACCCACCACGGTCTGTGGGTGCACTAGCTCTGAGTTTTTTTTTGTTTTTGTTACCTTTCTCTGTGCTGCAGGTTACTCGGGCTCACTTGGTACTTACACAATGGTGGGGGGAGGTGGGTCCATTATCAGGTTTCATTTACATGCAGTGGTTTTGACATTTCTGCTCATGTTCATACTTGGGTAGGCACAAAGGGGCATTGTTGTTCTCATGTCTGATTGTCTGTCATTTCTCTAGTTTGTGTTCTCAGGTTCAACCATGCTTGCAGTCCCTTCCATCAGTCCTGAGCCTTGTTAGGGCTAGTTTATTGGTGCAGATGTCGTTTTGCCACTGGGCTCACCCTTGTGTCGGAAGCAGTTGTCTATTTTCTTTCAGTTGACGTCCTGTTGCATAGAGGCCCTGGTTACCGCCCAGAGATTTATCTCTCTATACTCTCAGGGTGTGCTGAGCCACGTCCCCTTGACGGTCCTTAAACGGTAGGTTTGGGCAAACTTCGTCATGATTCTGGATTCCACTCTCGGCTCTCATCGCTTGTCTAGGATGTTGCCTGGAAAACTGCTCAGGGACGTCAGTCTAGTAATCTCTTCCGATCCCCAGCCTGTTCCAGGTAGGGGGGGCTTCAGTCACTTTGGGTATGACTATCATGCCATGCAACTTATTTCCCTGGGTTGGAGTCTGGCCCTACTCCTTCAGTTCAGATTTCACACTCGGTTGTCAGGTCACAGGCTGAAGCATGATCCAAACGAATCGGGTGGGACCAGTGTTCTGTGTCATTTCACTGAGCTACTTCACTGGTGTCCGTTTTGTAGTATTTCGATCTCCTAGGTCATCATTTTGCAGGGGCTTCTCGGGCCAGCCCTTGCTCACTTTCCTCCACGTATCCTCTCATTCACATGCAATTCATTCTCATGTCTGGGTTGTCTTGTGCATCAGGCTCAATCCAATCTTTCACGGGACGTTTAGTTTGTTCTGGGTAGCTTCACAGTTTCTAAGGGGGTTCCTTCTCAAAACCAAGTCAGGAGTCGGTGGGTCTCCTGTCATAGCGGATACTTACTGTTGCCATCCAGGCACACAATACTCGACTTGATGAATTTAAAAATAACAGTACTGGTGCGCACAAACCTCGCCAGTTAATTGCTAATCTTATAATTCTAGAAAGCCGCTCATATGCACAAAAGTGAAAAAGGGGGGGTAATGTGGCGCTACCTAAATATAAGTGGATTCCATAATCATTATGAATCTTAGAAAAATGATATTAAATATTCAAAAAAGTGTATAAGGAAAAATATAAATATATAATATACCTATTAAATAAACAATTTCATGTATAAAAACTAAATATATAAAGTGCAATAGCGTTCCCAAAGAATGTGCAATGGTGCAAATAACAAACATGCACAAAGGTCAGATAAATTCCATAAACATATAAAGACCTTAAAATCACTTGTAGTGTGTTGCTCCAATCAAGTGCAAAGTGCAAGAAATAAATCCAATATATAATCTTCATAAAGTGCAAATAGGTCCCAAAGTTCAAATAGTACTACAGCCCATTTCTTATAGAGCGTGATCTGGTCCCTTGGGACCTTGTATAGAGGTGAGAGGCTGGGGGAAACAATGGGTGCACTCTGAGCACTGAAGTGTGGATCATCGGTGGATTTTCACTTGATAGGATTGTTGTTCACACTGCATGGCTAACATTTGAACTTTGGGACCTATTTGCACTTTATGAAGATTATATATTGGATTTATTTCTTGCACTTTGCACTTGATTGGAGCAACACACTACAAGTGATTTTAAGGTCTTTATATGTTTATGGAATTTATCTGACCTTCTTTTTATACATGAAATTGTTTTATTGGTATATTATATATTTATATTTTTTCCTTATACACTTTTTGAATATTTTATGTGATTTTTCTGAGATTCATAATGATTATGGAATCCACTTATATTTAGGTAGCGCCACATTACCCCCCCTTTTTCTTCCACTTGATGGATTGTTACCGTCCCTCCTTCACCTAAATCTGTGTCTTTTTTTTTTTTTTTTTTTTTTTTACCCCTTTTCAGGCATACTGACCAGCTAGGCCATGGCACGTCTCAGGCCTTGGTTCTCAGGAGTATCACATTTCTCACTTGAAGACTGACTACAAATATAATTGATATATTTTGGGGGTTCTAGGTAATTTCCTAGCAAAAAATTCAGTTTTTAACTTGTAAGCAACAATTGTCAGAAAAAGGCTTGGTATTTAAGTGATTAAAGCAGGCTTTCTTTTTTTTTTTTTTTTTTTTTTTTTTTTTTTTTTTTTACTCTCATCAACAAATTGTGGCAAGCTTTACGCCCTTGTTACTTTAGTTCCCTTCTACTTATCGCCACCATTTTGCCTGTTGGCAGTGCTACTTTCACATCACATGCAATCCTTTTCCTTCTTTTCTTTTTCTTTTTAACATTTTCCTCTATTTTATTCTTTATTTATTTTATTAGAACTTCGAAAAAGTAAAAATATTGCAAAAATATACTTCCTATTCCATTTCCTTGTATATCCCCATCCCTCCCCTCTCTCTCTCCGTCTCTCTCTCTCGCTCCCCCTCTCACCTCCCCTCGGGACCACTCATTCTGAGATATTCCCTTGTTTTCTTGAACTCCAACCATTTTCCCCATTTACTATAATAAATTTCCACTTGGTCTCCTCTTCTAGATATTGATTCCTCCATTGATCTTAACCACTCTATTTTACCTAACCATTCCCTCATGGATGGGGGTTCGGCAGTGCCCCAACTCTTTGGGATCAGGCTTTTTGCAGCAATCAATAAGTGAGGGATCAATGAGTTTTTGTATTCCCCTATTGTTTTGTCAGTATCATGGAACAGACATGTCCAAGGATCCTTCTTTACCTGTTCCCCTGTTATCCGAAAGATGTTTCCTATTTTCTCCCAATATGGGCCAATCTTTCCACACTCCCACCAGATATGTGCAAAAGTTCCCACCTTATCACATCCCCTCCAGCATAGTGCTGATATGTCCACCCTTCTCGTATGCGCTCTTTGTGGGACAATATACCATCTTGCCATTAATTTAAATGACATCTCCGCTGACATATTGTCCTTCGATATTGTACCTACTATTCTTAAGATCTTCTTTCTACGTTCCTCATCTCCCAGAGTGCCCAACTCTTCTTCCCATTTTTTCAGGAATAGTGGTTCCCCTGGTTCGTTTTCCTCCTCTAGAATTTTATAAATTTTGGACAAACTTTTTTTTATTTTTTTATTTTATTTTTTTTTTTTTATTTTTTTTTTTTTTTGCAGCTCAGGTCTGAAAGCATTCTCTCCATAGGTCTGAGATCTCCTTCCCCACGGAGTGGCCGAGGTAGCACCTGAACAAAATGTTTAATTTGTGCATATCTCCAACTATCTAATTTCCTGCATCCCCATCTTTGTCTTATTTCTCCTAAAGTGCAAAATCTGTCCCCATTCATCACATCTTTCAACAAAATATCATCCTTTTTTACCCATCTAGTGAAATAAACATATTATTCCTTCCCTGGTTTAAAAAAACTTGTGTCAAATAAAGAAA